>NC_045782.1:17992500-19362500 GCF_008692025.1 Phocoena sinus
TGACCAGAAATAAATTTATGATGACAGAGAGGGCGTTTAATGTTCAGCCATCAAGGGTTCAGTTAGGGCATGGGCTAGCTCTTCAATGCACATGTAGTGTGATCTATTTTAATGTAGCTTGAGAAGATTCGGGTTGAATCAACAAGTAGTTTGCACGTGTACGTGGGCCCTCAAGGCTGTTGGCTTTTACGTCGACTCATTAGTCCGTTGAATTTTGGTACTCCCGACTTTCATGGAGGAAGGATCTTGATGTCTTTATCTTTGGGGTTACTAGAAAAAGGGAGGGGAGTGGGGGGTTAAGATGCATCAGTGAATGGATGATATTGGTAAATAAAGGGTGTTTCCTTTTGAAGTTCTCACCTTGACTTAAGTCAGTTATAGTTAAGAACCAGAGTCATTTTCAACGTGTATTTTCTTCCTGTGAATACACACTAATATTTAGAACTAATGTGAGAAGCATGGATTTTATTTTATTTTTTGTGCCTGTTGCCTAATATAAAGTGCGAATTATGGTAAACATTACAATTAGAGTATCTCTTGCTTGCCCACTATGTTAGGAGGGAGTTCCCTTGAAAACTTTCCTGTCAGAACAAGCTTGAGTCATGATGGTTGACAGCCTTACTTTTTCCGGACTCCATCATGGAGTATCAAAATCTTGGTTTTTGTCAAGTCATGATGCTTTGTGAGAGAAGTGATAACTAGTGATGATTGCTAAAATTATCACTGCAAACTTGAAGAGGCTGTCCAGTGTTTGAGTGGTAGAATAGTTATTAACAGTTGGAAGTGGGACACATAGCACAAAGTTATTTTAACAGGTCCTGAATCCCTTAAAGTAGCATTCCCTCCTAAGGATCACACTGGAGCTCTGACAGGGTTATGTTTCCTGAATGGCTTTGTGGAATTATTTATCCCTAACACACCCATCAGCTGAGGCCCTCCACAGGCCTAAAGTTTATTGAAAGACTTTTGACTTTATAGTTATCAGTAACTTGGTCATTTGATTTTAGTTTGTGGCAGGTAAATGCACAGACAGGCTTGTTTAATATTTTCACATAACATAGTTCCTGGCATGGGGCTTACCACCACAACTGGAAGAACTTGCTTGAATTTTGCATTAACCAAGTGACAGCAACAGAAATCTCAGTGTATGTGGGTAAGGGAAATTCTAATTGGTAGAATGAAAAGGCACATTTAAAATCAAAAGAGAGGGATCTATTCTTATGATATACATGGGACATGTGCTGCGTGATCATTTTACTTTTTCTTGTTTAGAGTTTTTTTTTTAAAGCTCTCTAGAATTTGTCTTTTGCTAACTGTTTGAGTTTGTAGTTGGTCTTGTGAGGGTGAAATTTCCCTTAGTTTTCATTTTTTGTCAGAATTTTAAGAGAGTTTGCATTTTCCTCTCCCAGTGAAGCGTGACATTCAGGAGAATGATGAGGAGGCAGTACAGGTCAAAGAGCAGAGCATCCTGGAACTGGGGTCTCTCCTGGCGAAGACTGGACAAGCTGCAGGTAAGTGCTACAAGTGAATTGCTTTCTTTTACCTGAAATGCTGCGTGAAATTTTTTTTTTTTGGTTGGAGTGAGGGAACATAGGAATGCATCCATACAGTTTATTGGTAGTGTAATCCAATTTTATTGCCAACTTGTTGAGCTTTAGCTTTCTATCAGGAAGTTAAGAGACCTTTACACTCACTTCTTTCATTGAAGACTTTTGTTCTGCAGATGAGGGAAAAAAATCCTGTCTCCACTATATTGTGACCTGTGATTTGTTTCTCGTTCGGCTTTTCACTGCATTCCCTTACATGTGGGCAGTAGCAGCCTTCGGTGATTTCATGGAGCTGCTGTGATGTATTTAAGGTGGATAGTGACTCTAGGCCCCTGACTTCAAAATGACTAGGCATTTTGTGTCCAAGGAAGTGGCTTTGCTGTCTGATACACAATGAGTAAGACATTAAATAGAGAGAACCTTCCCAGGATTTCTCCACTGGTACCTAGGGCTTTGTGCCTGTTGTTGCCCAGACATTCTAGTTGTAATTGAACCATTGACTTTGCAAGCTTGAGATGATATTCTGATGATGGGTGTGTCCTTAGAAGCAGAGAGTCTTATTGACAAGGAAGGGCTTTTGACCAGTAAAGTGACAATAGTATTTAGAGAGTAGCCTGCTTAAAGTTAAAATGGATGATTTTTGTCAACTTTAAAGTGAATTTAGGGCTTATCTGATTAGAATGGATTAAACATGGTTGATCTCGTGAATTACTTTCCTCAAAATTATGTTGTTATCCAAAAGGATGATACGTGTAAGTTAGCAAAATTTCTTGAACTTGAAAACAAAGATCTTTTCCAGTTAAGGATGATAACTTATTAATTATTAGGCTCAGTCAATAGAAAGTTGAATAAAGTTGTATGAAATTGGGAGGATGTATTTATATGGATCTTGTACCTTATTTAAAATATCATTAAAAATATCTATAATGAGAAAAACCATTTTTGAGTGCTTATTATGAACTAGTTATTGTTTTAAGCCCAAACAGGATTTAGCTTATTGAATCCTCGAAACAACTTGGTAAGGTATATACTATTACCTATTTTATACCTGAGGAAACTGAGCACAGAAAAGTTAAATATCTTATTTAAGGGCACTCAGCTAGTATGGGAGACTCAGAATTTGAATCCATGTAGTCCTATTTCAGAGCTCATGACCTTGAAGTATTTGCTTTCCATAGTTATCCACTTATGAGTTATCAGTGGTAGGTGGTGGTTTTTTCATTTTAGGCTGACTTCTCTCCTATTTAACATGTTTATGGATTCTTTTGCCTGTCAGTTAATGTGAGCTTGGTCCACATGAAATATAATTAATAAGGTAATTTTCCTGAAAGGATTAGAAAACCAGGTGAAATGGTTTTTTTTTTTTTTTTTTTTTTTTTAATGGCCACGCTGTATGGCTCTTGAGATCTTAGTTTCCTGAACAGGGATTGAACCTGGGCCCTTGGCAGTGAGAGCCCGGAGTCCTAACCACTGGACTGCCAGGGAATTCCCTGAAATGAATTTTCTGTTGTTGAACGATCCAAATGTCTGTTTTTCTCAAGTAGAATGGATAATTAAAAACAGCATGTAGTATAGTCAGTGTTTCAGAAAATTTGTCCAAAACTGTTACTGCTTTGCTTGAAGTTACTATTTCATGCTTTACTCTCTCCTTATTTCTTGCCCTCCCCTCCCTGTGACCTACCTGAGAAGTTTAGAAGTGTACAGGGAAACTTATTGGAATTTAACAGGTGAATCATAAGAACTTTAAAAAACATTTCCAGGTTACTTATCATTGTTTTCTAAGAAAGACTTTGACAAGTATAGTAAGGAAGTTTTGGGGCCTACATTCATTTACCTATCTTTGCTATTAATAATTGATCAGTTTGTGTTGTTTCCTTTGATTTTTGGGTTCCCTGAGAACAGAAGATATTTCTGTTCCATTGATTTCCAATTTTGTTTTGTTATGCATTTAATATAGGGCTAGCACTGTGCTAAGTACTCTACACAAAAAGTTTAAGGTAGGGTCCCTGATGGACATCAGTCACTTGGGAATTAGTGAATAAGACAGTGTCTGGTGCAGAATAGTGATTGAAAGCAGTGGTGTTCGTCATCAGACATGATGCCTAGGCTCAGGATCTGCAGATTTCATAGCCTGAGACTCTTAATGGAGTGTGTTGAGTTCTGTGAGGTTCTGAAAAGGAAGTTCTGGTCACACAGTTGCAAATAATTTCAGTAAGAGTAGAAGGAAGAACTCAATATGATTCTATAAGAATTAAAAAAAAAATCAGTGTGAAAATGTAAAGAAACAGAATATAACCAAGAACGACTAAGAAACAGTAATAGACTAAAATGAAAAATGAACTGAGTCTTTGGCAGCTAAGAGGTCATTTGTTTTTCTGTTAGAAGAATAACTTGGAGAAGATACTGTAATGCTAGCTAGTGCTGGAGAGAAGGGCAGACTCCTTAGCTCATGTTTCACTTCTGCCTTTTCCAGGAAGGAAAATGATTTTCAAAAAGAAAAAGATAGAAATAACATCAGAAAGAGAGAATTAAAGCTAAGGTAGGTGAGAGAAGAGAGAGCAGGTAGTCTTTTTTAAATAAGTTCAAGTTTCTAGGTTCTGACAACTTCTGTCTTTTAATATCAAAAGAATAGTTGTAGCAGATATATTTATAGAGCCACTATTATTCTGAGAAAAATCATGGAGGGTGGAGAGGTATAAGGAAACTGAGGATGGGCAAAACATTATTCCACTTTTCAAAAAGATAATGAAAAGAATAAATTCTAGACACTGTAAACTGGTAATCATCAGTAAAGTTCCAGGACAGATTATTTGATAAGTAGGTTTTAAGCACATAAAGCAGTGAGTTTATTAAGAAAAGGTTATTCCAAACTCACCTTGGTTCTCTTTGGTTAGCCTTATCAGACAGCAGATTTGCAGGGTTCCACAGGCAATGGCTTGCTAAGTGTCTTTGTAAATAAAGTTTTGTTGGAACATAGCCATACCCATTTGTTTGCATACTGCCCATGACTGCTTCTGTACTACACTGGCTGAGTTGAGTACCTGCCGCTGAGACCATATAGCCCACAAAGCCAAAAATATTTACTGTCTGGTCCTTCACAGAAAAAGTTTGCCAACCCCTGGGATAGGAAGAATGATATAGACAACATAACTGATGTAAGCAGGGTCTTTGAACATTTGCCATGACAAATGGATCATTTGTCGACCTGGAGGGAAGTCTCTAGCATCATGTCATAGGGATCTGTCCTTGTTCTTCTGGTCAGTATCTGGCAGTAGAGCTAAAGCCATATCAGAAGGTGTGCTTATTTTTGTAGATGATTCAGTACAGTAGAGAACAGAATTAAGATTCAGAGTTATTGTCAAAGCCAGCAAGATTAAATTCAGTGTGGAAAGTATAAAGTTATATACTTAAACTACTTTATCAAAACAGAAGAACGGGGCTTCCCTGGTGGCGCAGTGGTTGAGAGTCCGTCTGCCGATGCAGGGGACGCGGGTTCGTGCCCCGGTCTGGGAGGATCCCGCATGCTGCGGAGCGGCTGGGCCCGTGAGCCATGGCCGCTGAGCCTGCGTGTCCGGAGCCTGTGCTCCACGGTGGGAGAGGCCACAACGGTGAGAGGCCCACGTACCGCAAAAAAAAAAAAAAAAAAAAAAACAGAAGAACGTGGGGAATTACCTCTCTATGCAAAAAGACCTTATGGACTCAGTCTGAACAAAGAGTGCTATTAGCAAAAGCAAAACATGCTTCTTGTGTTACATGTGGCAGTCCAATCAGGAGAATTAAGCCATGACTACTGGTCTGACCCTACATGGAATGTTGATTCAGTTCTGGGGACCACAAGTGGTACATTTGCAAACTAGAGTTAATTCAGAGGAGGGCAACTAAGGTGACAAGGAATCTAGAAACCAGGACATTGGAGGAACAGTTGAAATAGTTAAAGCTGTTTAGCTTGGAGAAAGGGAAAGTTAGGGAGATATGAATGATAGTTACCTTCAAATATTTGAAGCCACGTGGAAAGAGGGTATAGACTCATGTTTCAGAAAAGAACAATTTAGTTTGACCAACACTGGAATCGTCTACTTTCTGAATATTTCTGTCACTAGGGAGTGTTTAGATTTGTTCAAGCATAGAGGGAAATGCTGTTTCAGAAGGGACATTGCACTAGACTGCTTTTAAAAAACTATGATTATATAACATAATTGACGTTTGCATAAATGCAAAAGTAATTTGAGGGAGATAAATCAGTGTAGCCTGGCATTGGCATGGAAGACTCACTAGGACTTCAGCTGGACCTAAAAGGATATCTAAGCTCTACATAGGTCGAAGTGATGGGGAGGGATTCCAGGTGGAAATGCAGCATGAGCAAGGCATGCAAGCAGGCGTGTGTGTCGTCAGTACAGGAGTGAATGGAGTGGCAGAATTGGAAAAAAATCTTAGACGGTGGGATTCACAGGTCAGTACTGGGGAGTGAAGGGAAAGATGAACTTTCCCACTCTGCGTAAAGTTCCTTTTATACCTGACACAGCCTCATGTATCCTCTCACTGCGCAGGCAGATGAGGATTCAAGACCCTGAATTAGCATTCTCAGGAGGGGGAGGCTTGCTTGCCCTGAATTCGAGTTCTCAGGAGGATGAGTCTACAGTTGGAGGCAGTGGCACCAAAGTAATTTTAACCTACATTCCAAAAGAACTTCCTTAGTTGTTTAGTTGACATATTCTCTAATTTTCACGTTTGTTTCTAAAGGTGCTCCCTTAGATTACTGTGCCACCCTTTTTTCTTATACAAGGGGTGGGGGGAACCTCTGTGGTTGACGGCTTTTTTGTCATAGTTTAAGACTTAGGTTTTGCCGATTAATGAGGAATTTTAAAAGGTTATAGTATAACTTTAAGGGACAAACACCCTAACTTTTATGTGAAAAGTTGATTCAGAAGAGTGCCATGGAAATTATATTGGTAAAAGACTAAGCTGGGCGTTACTTCAGGAAGGGAGGAAAAAAGGAACCTGGAATTGAAAAATCTCTGTTTAAGGGGAACTGCTGAGACAGACTTGGTTGGAAATTAGGAAAAAAAAAAATTTAACTCCTCTAACCTGATAAATTTGGTAGCTGTGGGGAAGTAATTTTGTCTAAGGTGGAAGAGGCATAGCATATTTTGTGTTCTAGAAAACTGTTTTCTGAGAGTGTGAGTACTTTGCTGTACTCATGAGGCAGACAGACATGAGCTTTTCCCAGGACCCTCACAGTAATCCAGAGGCTGAGTGGGGAATGGGATACAGATTTGGTATATGTTGTTAACTTTTTTGCTACTCCATTACCTGCTAAGAATGCTTTAAATTCCTACTAAGTTTCATTTTGACTGATTCCAGACATAATTACTGGTTTTATGATCTTGGGTCATTTTTTAATAGGTATTTTGTCCCTAATATTGATGTGTACTTTTTCCTGTCTGAATTGCCTTCCACGCAGAGCTTGGAGGACTGCTGAAGTATGTGCGACCCTTTTTGAATTCCATCAGCAAGGCTAAAGCAGCTCGTCTGGTCCGATCTCTTCTTGATCTGTTTCTTGATATGGAAGCAGCTACAGGACAGGAGGTAAGCTACTTTAATGACAGAAGGTAGACAATATGGAGCAAAGTGTTGTTTCAGTGAAAGAAATGCCTGCCTGCATTGTGGTACTAATGTGGAAGGGACAACTGGGAGGACAGCGCAGGACTTATCATGTCAGTTTCTCTTTGTTACAGGGCATTTGATACTTTGGGTCTGTTCCATGCTTTGCTTTGTAAGTGGAGATTGTCAGTGGTCCCTGGAATCCTCATTACATCAGGGTCACAAACTGATTCTTGTCTTTGAGGTATTGTATTGCCACACCTTTGTAATGTTTTCTGTGTCTGTGCTACCTTTCATTCTGTGTCACAGAGCTCCTTGTGAGCACTAATTAAGTCTTGTGGCATCCCTTCTTGGCATGTCTTGTACTGCATTTATGCCTTTATTGAGGGGTGAGCATCCATCTGTTTTCGTCTTGTGTGTGCAGAAGTGACTGGTATACCTGTACATGTCGTCTGTGAGTTCCGACTAGACCCTGAGCTGCACTGAAGAGTGCCTCTTTGGAATCACTGAGCCTCTTCCCATTCTTCAAAGGTAGCTGTATTGTCTGCAATTCAGGAGAAGATGCTACCAAAGTTAGAATTCATTCTGTAAAAAGTGGCAGATTCAAGCAGGGCGTATGGTGGTTGCTTGAATCTGTTTGTAGGAAGACTGTAGTTGTTGTCTTTTCTGTAGATTTATTGATCAGCACTCACTAGTGCCTGCTATGTGTTAGGCACTGTTATAGATACTGGGGATTCATTTGTAACAGCATACAGTTGTTGCTCTAATGAGAATTATATTTTGACGATGAAGGCAGGTAATAAACAAATATATAAAACGTCAGATGGTATAAAGGCAGGGATAGGAATTGGTAGTTGTTTATTTTATATATATATATACACACACACATATATATATATATTTCATTGTTTGCCATAGCCTCTGTGGGTGTAAAAGATATGAAGGGGCTTAGTGGCATATTGAGTAAATAATGGGGAACTTCAGAAACCTAGGACATATGGATCTCACTTTAAAATCATGTAAAATGGTTTTACAAAAACCATTTTGTAAAATCTGGTTTCTTGCCTTAATGATTCTTTGAAACCTAGTTTAAACACCATAAACTAACTTCATTGTAGAAAATTCATCTGTAGTGAATTCTTCAAATTCATTTGTTTCTGAGAGAACTGTGTTTCATGACAGTAGATCAAAAATAGATATGTAGATAGCTGCCTTTTGAACCAAAGCATTAAAATTATTTTTATGAATAATTTAAAAGAAAAAGTGATTTTTCTAAGGGGTACTACTCTTATATCTAACCCTAATTTTTTTAAAAATTGTATTTGTTCTCATGAAAAAGTGACACCCCATCTTTTGTTTGAATTAGGATGCCTTGTTCTTTTTTCCTTGGCTACGCCGTGCGGCATGTGGGATCTTAGTTCCCCAACTAGGGGTCGAACCCGCACCCCCTGCATTGGAAGAAGCATGGATGGAGTCTTAACCACTGGACGGCTAAGGAAGTCCCCTAGGATGCCTTAGAATGGGCTGACCAATAAGTATTAGCTTGAAATAGACTAATAAATGTTACTTGGAACATTTTAGGCAGAAAAAACTAATTATCCAAGCTGCTGCTTTGACACTGAAGTCTTGGAATTTGTCCCTTCCCATAAACATAGAGCTGACTCTGGATAGAACTGCAGTTGTTTAATGATCAGTTCTACTCCTTTATCTAAATTATTGAAATCATAATTTAGTGCTCTCCTGTAATTGGCTAGTGGGTTTTACTGGCCTTTGTCATGTATTCCATGTCTGGAGAGGCCCTCCTTTTAACTGTGTGTGTACATTGCTATTGTTCATTGCACGTTACTTTTTTGTCAACTAGAAACCTTTCTTCCTTATCTTAGGGTGAAAGGAAACACTCTCAGGTACTGTGTCATTTTATTGTCAGTGTCATCTTAGTGCTGAGTAAGAGCTGTTGGTTTCTTTTGTTTTTGATGTTTAGTAGTGTAGCTTTTTTTTTTTTTTAAAGATTTAATTTTATTTATTTTTGGCTGCGTTGGTTCTTCGTTGCTGTGTGCAGGCTTTCTCTAACTGTGTTGAGCGGTGCTACTCTTCCTTGTGGTGCGTGGGCTTCTCATTGCAGTGGCTTCTCTTGTTGCATAGCACGGGCTCTAGGCGCGCAGGCTTCAGTAGTTGTAGCTCACGGGCTCTAGAGCACAGGCTCAGTAGTTGTGGCGCACGGGCTTAGTTGCTCCGTGGTATGTGGGGTCTTCCCGGACCAGGGATTGAACCTGTGTCCCCTGCATTGGCAGGTGGATTCTTATCCACTGTGCCACCAGGGAAGTCACAGTAGTTTAGCTTTTTATCAAGAGCGAGAGTCTTAATCCACTTAGCAGGTCTTCTTTCAGTAATTTTTGTGGATTATAGGTTATTCAACATGGCAACATCAACATCCAGCCATTTATTAAATTCTGTCAGTGCAGCTTTCTTCAATCTCTGTTCTCCACCTCTTTTTATATTTGTTCTCTATGTACAGCTGCCGTCTAGTTTGGGTTCTAATTCTTCTCTCTTTTTTTTTTGAGGTATTGTTGATATATACAGTGGGTTCTAATTATTTCTTTTTTTGTTGTTTTTTAACATCTTTATTGGAGTATAATTGCTTTACGAATTATTTCTTACTTAGACTACTGCAAAAGCCTCGTACCACCATTTTGAGAGATATCCCCACCAAGTAACCCTCTGAACATTTAATTCCCCTCTCTGTTCACCTGTAACTTGAGCCTTCAGTGACTCTCTGTTGCCTATAGAATTAGGTATTACATGTTTTTCTACAATACAGCTTAGCATGACAGTCTGGTCTCCTAGTACTCTATGAAATGTACCAAACATGCCAGCCTTGTTGGATGCTTGCTGAGCAAGTCCTGTACACTCTTCATGATAGTACCTTTCCCTTCTGTAGTTCCATGTCAAGTACCACCTCCTCTGAAATCTTTCCTTGTTGACGTCACTGTGATCTTAACTCTTCAGTGATCCACATTATATTTTGTACATGTTATATTTTTGATTATGCCTTGTATGATGATTACCTGAACATTTGCTTTATTTTCTTTCCTTTTTAAAATTAAAAAAAATATTTATTTATTTATTTTTGGCTGCTTTGGGTCTTTGTTGCTGCACGCAGGCTTTCTCTAGTTGTGGCGAGCGGGGGCTTCTCTTCATTGTGATGCACGGGCTTCTCATTGCGGTGGCTTCTGTTGTTGCAGAGCGTGGGCTCTAGGTGCATGGGCTTCAGTAGTTGTGGCACGCGTGCTCAGTAGTTGTGGCTTGAGGCTATAGAGTACAGGCTCAGTAGTTGTGGAGCATGGGCTCAGTTGTTCCACGGCATGTGGGATCTTCCAGGACCAGGGCTTGAACCTGTGTCCCCTGCATTGGCAGGCGGATTCTTAACCACTGTGCCACCAGGGAAGTCCCTTGCTTTATCTTATTTACTGTAATATAGTCTCATTTGGGTGAAGCCCTATATCCCTTGTAGTACCACAGTGCCTTTCTCATTCCTAATTCATGGCTATTCCTTAACCATGGCTGCCTCTGACCTCACCTACCATATACTTTCTTTACAGCTGTAACACTGGCCTTTTGCCTTAGCTTTAAACTGTTCTAGCTTTGGGGCATTTTTATACATCTGACTTTTTTTTTTTGCCGCACTGCATTGCTTGTGGGATCTTAGTTCCCTGACCAGGGATCGAACCTGTGCCCCCTGCAATGGAAGCACTGAGTCCTAACCACTGTACCGCCAGGGAAGTCCCGCTCTCAGCCTGATCTTAACACGGCTTTTTTCTTCACATCATTTTCAAGTCTTTGCTTACATCTCATTTCCTCAGAGACCTTCTGTTATCACCTTATCTAAAATACCTGTCTCTGCTTTCTTCGTATTTATTTTACTTATTAACATCCGTTTCCTACTTAGAGTATAAGTTTCATGAGGTTAGGTACTGTGTCCTATTTACTGCTGCATCCTCTGCACTTAGAGTAGTTGGGCCCAGAGAAGCTACATAACTAGTGTTTGTTGAGGGAATGTATGGATTATGCCTTCCGGATGGTAGGTGCTCAGGAGATACTTTGTTGAATTAAGACTTAAGTTTATTGACTTGAGATATAAGCACGGGGTATTGTTACTACATTTGTTTATGTGACTCAAGGCCTCTGACTTGGGGAAATTGGATATGGTCTTCTTCATCTTGGAAAATTCTAGGTTCTTTTAAAATTCTTTGATTGACTAATGGGAAAGGATAGAGGAGCAAGTCATAGGTGGATCACTGTCAGAGTACTGTTGAGGCCTGAGGCAAAATATGAAGTGTTAGGAGAGCTAGAGTATTGGGGAGTTTAACCAAGAGCTAGAGTATTGGGGAGTTTAACACCAAGAGTATGGGGGAGGGGATTTTCCTTGCCTTTTTGTATTTGGGGACTGACCATAAGTCAGATCTACAGAACAATCTTCAGCTTGCTGTATTCCGAAAGCTGGTATGATTCAGGTTAGGTTCTGGTCATTTGCAATTTGCAGTACTAAAGTTTAGAGCCTAGGGAGTGAGGCTATATGGGTGGGGTGGGGGACTGAGGATTGGGGTGGTTAGCAAGGGGAGGGGAGTAGAGAGTTGGGGTGAAGAGAGGAGCAAGAAGAGTGAACCAGATCCCTGCCAAATAGTGAACTGAAATTCCAGAGTTCATTCTATCTTCTAGGGATCTCTAGGAAGTTTCTATGGGAAGCCATTTTTTGGTATAGTCTATCCAGCTAAAACACAATAGGACATTTTAAGAAACGTTACATCAAAAATCCTATTAATGAAACAATTATTTCAAGGGAAGAAAGGGAGTTTGTGCTAGAGAATTTCAGACTTAGAATGGTAGTTAACTTTTCCCCTTAGGAATTTAGTTAATAGAGGCATATAAAAAATGGTTAAGTGTATTTATTTAAAGCTAATCTTGACCGTGTCAAGCTTTTGTACTCAAGTAGGGCTTCCTCCAGAAGCATGGGCTTCTTGTGTATTCTTATCCCCTTTATCAGTCATCATTAGCATTAACAAAGGACAAAACCTCTCAAGCTATGTAGCAAGGGCAGTGGCCTTTAAAATTTTTTCTTAAAACTGAAGCACTGGTTTCACCAATTATAGTCCCAGATATTGCAAAGCATGTACCCTGTAATTGATAACAGATAGGCAGTTCATGTTGTACAAATTCCCTGCTGTAGGAGAAATGTCTGTATTGACCTGAGTTTATTAAGGCTGGGTTGAGGTAGGGTCAAGTTGTGGTCCCAACAGCTGAATACATGACCTTGGGTGAGTCACTTAACATCTGGACTGTCAGGGAAATGAGGACAGGTTGAGATGCTAGAGTAGAACTCAGTGTTTCTTAATTAGGGATATACATCAGAGTGGCCAACCTTTTATTCCAGACTACTGGATCAGGAGCCTAGGCGTTCATTTCTGCATTGTTTGAAAAAGCTTGCTGAGTAAAACTGATGGTAAGCCCCCGAAGACACGTAGGACTGAAGATGTTTATTCTTGTTGCTAAAAATGTTCAGCAAAATATTTGCAGTTCCATTCATTTCATGAACAGAGATATTACTTTGAGTTTGGCTTTTTAGAACAAAACTCAAAACTGTGAAATTGTGATTGGCTTGCTTTTATTTTAGGTTTTGTAGAATTTACTGTATGAGGGCAGTTGAGTTTAGAGTTGGGGATTAAGTAGCCACTAGGGGGCTCTAGTGAGTTATAAAGATTTCATTGACTCTTACTGGTGAATCCTCCAAATACCATGTAATGTCATCCATTTATCTAAAGGCAGGTCTGTCAATTTGGATTATGTCCCTTTACTTTTCCCTCCTTGTAACATTTCTTAAGAGAAATTGGGATTTACATAAAAACCTGTTCTTTTAGCACTTAGTTCTCTGGAAAGCTCAGTTTCTTTTTATGCTCTGATTATGAATCTTAACTCGCAGTAACAGAAGTGATACAAGATCTGAAGCTCTTAATATGTACTTGTCAGAGCTACTATGGCAAGGGTACCTATAGCATGTAGACTATCTAGCATAGAACACTACTTTACGTTAGTTACTTTGCATGGTACCTTACTGCTTGGGTAGCATATAGAACTGGGGTTCAAAGTGCCTTTAAAGAAAGCTTAAAAGCCCCTTAAAGTGTTAGGCTAATTCTCATTTCTTTTTACTTCCTTTAGTACAAGCTAAGTTTGCTGTATTGTGATGAGAATTGTTGGTTGCACTTCTTAGAATCTGGAAGGGAAAAGCCAGCTGGGCCTTTTGAGTCTTACAAGCAACTGTTAGGAGTTAGACACTTGTGCCTAGGCTGAGAATTTCTCCCCTTTATGACCAATATAGTCACATGAACACATTACTATTACTATTCAGGGAGAAATTTCTGCTTTAAATATTTCTCAGCCATTATAGAAATCTACATTCCAGCACTATGTATGTAGCCTGGGTCCCTCCTGGGACAGTAGAAGAGGAATCTTGAAGATGAAGCTATTTTCCAGGGGAACACAATCTAAGCACAAAGATACTTTGCGTGTAAAAAGCCAAGTTGATTTTCCATTATGCTATAATCATTACATATTGAGATACTGGGGATCAAGACATGCCACTGAGACAGTAAACATGGGTATGTAAGGAGGAGATGAAAGCTGTTCTCCAGGGCAAGGCTTGTGGGAAGAACATGAAGACATAATGTTGCACGTACTGTCTCTCCCTGTTGCAGGTCGAGTTGTGTTTAGAGTGCATCGAATGGGCCAAATCAGAGAAGAGAACTTTCTTACGCCAAGCTTTGGAGGTATGTGCCTACATTAGTACTGATTTCAGATCTCTAGGCATTTGAAGGACTGTGCATATAAGTAATACCATCGTGATCAAAAGTATTTTCAGCAACTTTGTATTATCCAGGCACCTGAAATTATTGGTAGCAGTGTCCCACTCATGAGAATTGCTCTGGTTGAAGTTTTGAGACAGACCTGCTGCTTGGCTCGGAAAAGTAAGCAGCAACGTGGTTTAGTCAGTCACTGGCTATAATAGGAGATAATATCACGGGCTAGATGATTTTTTAGCCTGAATTTGATGCTTTCATCAGGACTTGAATATTCAACAGTAACAGTTCTGTGACTGTCAATCTTTGATTTCTTTCTTTGGCTTTTTTCCTCCCCTTTCCGTCAGTCAATGCCTTTTCTCTTTCCTAGGCAAGACTGGTGTCTTTGTACTTTGATACCAAGAGGTACCAGGAAGCATTGCATTTGGGTAAGTAAGCTGGTGGAAGCTAGTAAGGCGTCTGTAGCTGGCTAAATGAATGTATTCCAAACCTGGCTACTCTTATTAGTTACATATTAATAATTTATATTCTGCCTACTTCTAAGAAGGATTTAGTGTGGCTTACATTTACTGAATCTGTCATGGAAAAATGCCATTTAGAAGTTCTAAGAAACTAACTGTCAACTTTAGAGAACAAAAGAGTCAAATTGCTCATATTTACTATCACATCTACTGTATCTGTTTATAATTCTTAAAATCTATTTTAAATATCAAGAAATTAACTGGGTGCAAATACATAGGAAACCTGAAGTGGGCCTACTAAAGGCTTTTCCTTTTGGCTTTTAAACACTGTGAAATCTTTGCCTGCTGTTTTTTTCTTTAAATTAATGGATACATCTGGACTGTTTTCCCCAGATGGAAGAACACGGCTTTCGTGATCTATTAAGTTGAAAAAATTGCCAATATTCAATTCTTATTCTGCAAAAATGGAAATCTCATATGGTTCAAACAACTAGTAGCATTACAAAAAATAACAGGTTTATTGAGATATAATTCACAGACCATAAAATTCACCCTTTAAAAGTGTACAATCAGCGATTTTTAGTATATTCACAGAGTTGTGCCACTGTCACCACTGTCTGATTTCAAACATTTTCATCCCCCCCGAACGTAACCTTGTACCCATTAGTTGTCTCTTCCCATTAATTCCCCATCCATCATCTCTGCCTGCCCACCTTCCCAGGCAATCACTAACTACTTTTTGCCTCTTTAGATTTGCCTATTCTGGACATTTCACATAAATGGAATCATACAGTATGTGGTCTTTTTGATTGGCTTTTTCTCTTAGCATAATGTTTTCAAGGTTCATCTGTGTTGTGGCATATAGCAGTGCTTTTATTGATGAATAATATTCCGTTGTATAGCTGTACAAGATTTTATTCATTCATCAGTTGATGGACATTTAGATTGTTTCCACCTTTTGGCTATTATGAATACTGCTGTGAACAGGTTTTATGTGGACATGTTTTTCTTTTGGGTATAATATACCCAGAAGTAGAATTGCTGGGTCATATGGTAACTCTGTTTAGCTTTTGAGGAGCTGCCAAACTGTTTTCCAAAGTGGCTGCACCATTTTACATTATCACCAGCAATGTATGAGGAGAGTTCCAGTTTCTCCAGATCCTCACCAACATTTCCTAATATTGTCTGTCTTTTTAATTTTAGCCATCTTAGTGGGTGTGAAGTAGTATCTCATTTTGGTTTTGAGTTACATTTCCCTAATGACTAAACTAGTGATGTTGAGCAGGGGGAAGAAGGTCTATTTGGAGAATGTTAGTATATCCAAAGCTCTTTCCTTCCCCCACCAACCCTAGTGCCTGGTGTTTCTTATGTAGTCTTGTGATTATTGGACAGGAAGAGAGTGAGATCAAGTGTCTCTCTGAACTGGATAAGTAATTTCAGCATTTTCTGGGTGGGGATTCCCACTGTATTCAAATCTTAGGAGTAAACTTATATGATTCTCAGCTGTAATGTCCTTTGTGTGCAGAAAGGCTTCAAAGAGATCTGTGTTTCTCTTTGGAAGATAGCACATTAGCAGAAAATTTAAGTCTTGCAAATAAATAACCTCTTTTTGAGTTCAGGCAGGTTTCTTTATCCTGAGTGTTCTTATGAGGGTGAGAGGGAAATATTACAATTTTAAAATACTAAGATTATGGCTAACAAAGGGGGTATATGTTTTTTCTTTCTCCAGGTTCTCAGTTGCTGCGGGAGTTGAAAAAGATGGATGACAAAGCCCTTTTGGTGGAAGTACAGCTATTAGAAAGCAAAACATACCATGCCCTGAGCAACCTGCCAAAAGCCCGAGCTGCCTTAACCTCTGCTCGAACCACAGCAAATGCCATTTACTGCCCCCCTAAATTGCAGGCCACCTTGGATATGCAGTCAGGTAACACCCCATGTTTTCTGAAAGCTCATCTTACCTCGCAGGTGAAAGGACTGGGGAGTTGGGGCTGGAGAATAAAATTGGCTGTTTTGGTTCAAGCTTCCTCAGAGAAACCAATGGAAGGTTACCTCTCTCACTAGCTGTCCCCCTCCTCTTCACTTGCTGTTAACTGCCTAAAATATATTAAGAACATGCTTAATCTGTGGTTGACCAGGCAAACTGATTGTTAGAGTCAACACCCTAGAGAGGTCTCACTTAGGTTTAAAAAGCTCTCCCTTATCTTCCATCTTAGTCACTTACTCAGAATGGTAGCACTTCTCTCCAGAATTGGACTAACCCAAGTCTCTTGTCACTTGGAGACCTTTGTAAAGCATGTTGGACTTTTCTAAGGGGCCTCAGATCTAGGCTGAGGAAAGACACCACCCCACCACCCCATTTCAGTGGAGTGTAGTGGGTTGCTTTCTGATGGAGTGTGTGAATTTTGGGGCTAGGAGGCCATGGATTGGCAATAGAATACTTTTTCTTGTAGTCAGCAGCTTTTATTAGTTATAACTTATCATTATTGAAGGAGCATTATTGGAGTCAGAGGACTAACTAATGTTACCTGGTATTACCTCTTCGCAATCTTTGTTTCCATGTAAAACTGTAAGAGGGAGATAATAGCTACCATACTTGCCTCTCAGGTATTGTAAGTATCAAATGGCATGTTCTGTTGATTCAGGTTAAAAGCAGAAGCTCTAGAAAAAAGTCTAGAAAACAACTTTTCTAGGTTGAAATTTTGGTTCTGCAGATTTCTAGCTGTGTGACTGGGCAAGTTACTTAAAGTTTTCTTTAGCTCATCTGAAAAATGGTGATAAATAATTGTACCTCCTCACAGGATGGGAGTGAGGATTAAATGAGATGATGAATGTAAGCTCTTATCACACAGTACCTTGCTTTGACCAAATACCGGCACGTTGTTTAAGCCACTACTCTTCATTATGTTATTTCTTTACGGTCAAGAGATGAACTTGCATCTTATTTCTCAGAGCAAATAGAGGCCATTTTTATGTGAACCTGCTTTATTTCTCTTTCCTCCCCAGAATTTGTATCATTGTTCATTTTTACCCATTATCAAGCATGATCCTTCTACCTGTCCTTTTTTTTTTTGCGGTACGCGGGCCTCTCACTGTTGTGGTCTCTCCCGTTGCGGAGCACAGCCTCCAGACGCGCGGGCTCAGTGGCCATGGCTCATGGGCCCAGCCGCTCCGCGGCATGTGGGATCTTCCCGGACCGGGGCACGAACCCGTGTCCCCTGCATTGGCAGGTGGACTCTCAACCAGTGCGCCACCAGGGAAGCCCCTACCTGTCCTTTTTAAGTCTTTAGTTTTTTCAATTCTATGTCTAGTTTTTCGTCTCCACTTGGATCTTCCTCTCTGTCTGTTTTTTTCTCATCAAGCTGTTTATTCTTGTTATTAAAACTTGGACTCCAGTAATCCTGGTTATTCTGGAAAAAGCACCTTGTTGTAGGGATCATTTAATCATCCTTTTCGACAGTCACCTCTCCATGAAGCACCTGTCTTCTCTGATGTAACGTATGAAAGTAGAGTTGTGGAAACAATGGTATATATGAGGCCATGGTTATAAGAAGAAAATGACAGTAGTCAATAGAGACATTGTATTTATTGGGAAGTCTTATTGAGAACGTTCCTGTTTTCTTCACATGTGGTAAGGCAGTGTATATCGTATGTCGCATATTGTATGAAGTTTACCAGCAACTCCGACAGGATATAAGATGATAAAAAAATTATATTGGTTTTATACTATGAGTAACGAGCCACACCATAAAGATTCTTGAACTCCCTTGGACCCCAGCCACAAGCACAGAAGTAGGTACAATTCCAATTAAACAGTGGACTATCTCAAGCAAGACAAATGTCTGGAAAAATTTAAGTGTCTTCTGAATACTTTTATATAAACCTTTGTGTGTTCCTTTTTCCATATAAAAACGTACCGTGGCAATAGGCAGTACCAGCCACCTCGCGTTCATGGTGATATTGTAGAAGGTGAGCCAGGCTGTGGCCAACAAGCCCAGGCACCTCGTCTTGCCCACGGCCTCCCTCTCCTCGCCGGCCTCCGAGGCACCGCCGTTGGTGCCGACCTCCTTGCTGGGGGGACGTGAACAAGAGGGGCAGGGGAGCAGAAGGGGGCCTGGCTGAGCGCACTGCTGAAACACCCACTGCTGCCGCCACGCCCGGCCCCCCGGCCTTCCTGTCAGTCTTTGAATGGCCCCAGCTGAAAAAGCACAGCCTTTTGTCCTTTCTAAATTGCTGTCTTCTCCTTTTCTGTCAAGCTTCTTGGAAAAGTTGAAAGAATGTCATTACTTTGGTGTCTCTGTTGACTCCTTGCAAGACAGTAACTCCCCTCTATCCTCTGTCAGATTTGGGGGGGTTGACACTGTTGAGCACTCCATGCTTCTTTGACAGCATTGTCTTCTTGGTTCTCCTCCCTTGACTAATTATCCTCAGTCACTCTTTCTTCTGATGTATCAGGTTGAGTCTGTCTCCAAATCTGCCCTTTCCTTTCCATTTCTACAATCACTGCTCTAATTAATGCCACCGGACCACTGGAGTAGTCTTTTACTGATCTAACTGTTCCCAGTCACTTTTCTCAATCCATCTTGCTTACTAGTCCTAAAGTCATTTTTTGGAAACAGATCTGATCATGTAACTCCAATGGTTTCCCATTATCCCCAGGCTATTTTACTTTAACAGTGCATTGAGAAGGAAGACATCCTTTTCATGGTTATCTCTGGTTTTCAGTCCTAGTCACCAAATGACTTCGTGTGTTGCTGCTCCTGTGCCTTTATATATTTTGTCTTCTGTGCTTGGAATTCCCCTTTCCATCTTCTCCCCTTGGCAAACTCCTATGCATCCTTCCAGATCAAGCTCACATGTCTGCTTTATAAACCCTCTTCAGTGCCTTCTTTACTTTGGACTTCCCTGTGAAAGGTATATTCTTTGGTACATATTACGGTACTAATCTCCTTGTTTCTGTTTTGATGACCACTGTGAGACTGTGAGCTCCTTCAGGGCCTTAATTCATATTTATTTTCTCTATAGTAGTTATATCAGTGCTTGGCACATGGTAGGCCCTTGTTAATATTTGTGTTGAATGAGTAACAGTGTAGTGTTTTGTTTCTTTAAATAATAAATGTCCTATGCCAGCTGTGATGCTTGTAGTCCTAATGTGGTCTCTGTTTGCTAATGTGTTTTGGAAAGCAGTATACCAGTTCTTCTTTACTTTTTTCTTTATTTAATCAGTCTTATTTTTTGTCTGGTCTATTCTAGCTCTGGACTGGGAAGAATGGGAAAATGGGCATTTGTCTCATTTAATTTGGCAGTGCTAGTAGTCTGTTGGGTATTTTTGAGGGAGGTCTCCTTGGCTACAGAGGAGGGTGGGTTTTCTCCAGGCCTCTGTAGTTAAGAACAGTAGTAGAAGGACCTGAATCCTTCAGCCTCTAAACAGGAGGGTTTTTGGGTAGGTTTGGCACATATCACTCAGTAGTGGTTATTAATTCATAAGTTCCCAACTGGCATGCCAGGCATACAGGTATGTGATGGGTGGTCTGAAACAGTGATCCCCTGGGGTCATGTGTAAGCAGTTTCATCCTTTTACTCCAGTGTGCTGAATACTTTATTCGTGTACCTTGATGTGGAAAAGTTGGGAAGCCCTGTGGTAAACAAATGGATGTGGCTGAGGCAGGGTTAGAACTGATACACAGAATCTTAGGGCTTAGTTGCCTTCCAAGCTAGGAAGAACTGATTTTCACGTCATCCCACGTCATAGCATAGGTTGGAAGTAATAGCAGGTTCAGTCAAAGTTAGGTTCATTGGGAGCAACCCAACTTCTAAACAGTAGAGAACTGGTTAGATGAAGTGTAGCGTAATACTGCTTAACTGTGTACAATTAAGTTCATGGATTTGGCATTACATGAAATCCATTTACTGATCGCATCTATCTATAAATGACCAGTATCTGAAATGAGACTGTAAGAGGTTGGATTTTCTTTTTCTCTCTCATGAAAGCTGCTTACTTATAAAAGTGTCAAGTTTAGAAAAGCTATCTTAAATGGTTGATGTTATTAAAACTAGTAATTTGGGCAGACCAGGGAGGGATGTTTGTGTCAGTTTTCTGACCCATGAAGGTAATGTCATGGAGGGTAAACGTAGCCTTTTCTAGCGGTTCCAGTGGATAGCAGGACTGATGTGGTGGTGCGAAAAGATGTTACCATATGCGGTTTTTAGGATCCCCTTTTGTTGGGTCTCTAACTCCTTTGGAATTAATATTGGAAAGGTGACTTGAACTGGGAGACCAAAGACCTGGGTTCTAATCCCAGCTTTGCCACTAGATGGCAGTGACTTTGGGCAGGTCCTTTATTCTCTCCTGACCTCATCAGTAAGTAGATGAGGTTGGGATGGATTTTTGAGGCCCTTCCCAGCTGTGACATTTTATGGTTCTATTATTTCATATGATTCTTACTCTTTTCTTTTCAATGCCCAGGTATTATCCATGCAGCAGAGGAGAAGGATTGGAAAACTGCATACTCATATTTCTATGAGGCATTTGAGGGTTATGACTCCATCGATAGCCCCAAGGCCATCACATCTCTGAAGTACATGTTGCTGTGCAAAATCATGCTCAACACGTAGGTGCACATTAACTTTGGGATATGAGAACTCAGGTCCTTCATCTAAGATTTTCTGCCATGGTAGAGATGGCTTGGGCAGGGACTTTGGCCAGTTACAGAAGCAGCGGCTGCCACCTCGTGGGGCTGATTGAGGTGGAATGGGAGGATCGAAGGTAATCCAGAGCACTTTTCCTTGCTAGTCTTTCAGAACTGGGGAGACAGATTTCAGAAATCTCTTTCCCAGCCCCTCTGAGTGTTCTCCTCATCCTACAATTCTGTCCAGAAGAGTTGTTGAGCACAGGACAGAGGGCCAGGAAATGGCTTACAGACCAGCACCACCAATGGGCCACCCAGAATGGGGGTGGTTAAAGGAGAGGTTAGGGGGAGGTTTGAAAAAGGCGACGACGGCAAGTATGACAGCTAGATCTTTTTCTAAAGATTTACAGAATTATTCCACATTCTTTTTTGGGAATAAATGAGATACTGACTGGGATTCTTTTTGGATCTTGGGATTAAACAGGGCTTGTGTTTTGAAAGATCTGTTATACTGGGATTTGGTTTATATGTATCATTTTGCCTGTTGGGTCTATTACTTCTGGTAGGTTCAGTGTGGCTTTCTTTTTCTTTCTTTCTTTTTTCTTTTTTTTTTTTTTTTTTTTTTTTTTTTGGCTATGTCGTGCAGCTTGCGGGATATTAGTCCCCTGACCAGACCAGGGATTGAAGCCGGGGCCACGGCAGTGAAAGCGCCAAGTCCTAACCACTGGACCGCCAGGGAATTCCCAGTGTGGCTTTCTTTTTAATGTTGAGTTTTCTTGCTTTTCAGCACTGAGCCCAGAGTGGAGAAAGCCTAGTGTCTATGGTGTGAGAGGCCTATGGGTTTAGGGGTGGGGGCTTATTACCTCTGTGGGCAGAGTCTTTTCAGAGGAAAAGATATTTGCCTGAACATGTGCTTAGAAGCATAACATCCTGGAGCAGTTGACCGAGTATGTATTTTTTTTTTTAGCCCAGAAGATGTCCAGGCCTTGGTGAGCGGGAAGCTTGCACTTCGGTATGCGGGGAGGCAGGTAGGGGATGCCTTGACTGCAGTTCTGATCTCTGCTCACCCTGAGGCAGCGTGTTATTAGACATGGTGTTCAGTGAGACCGTGCTCTTCAGGTCTCCATTCCGCTCTTCATTCTTTTTTCCCCCCTCTTTTCATTAAGCACGTCCAGTATATTTCCTGTACTATTAATTCTTGGCCTGAAAAGTCAATGTTTGGTGCTCTTGTGGGTATTGGGTGGTTTGAGGGACTTAACAGAACTCAGAATTGAACTGGAGCATTTACAGTGAGTTAGGTTGCATTTAGCTTCGACCGGAAAGTATATCTACCATGATCTTGGCTTGAAAATTTCATGTGCGGAATAAGAAATCTTGGATTCTCCAAGAGTGTGGAGCCGGGTAGGGTCTGATGCGCGTGTGCTTTAGAGAGGTCAGATTGCTTGCTGCAGAAACTAGGTTTTGATGACTCAAGTGCTTCTCTTATCAGTACCTTCCCACTCTTGTCCTGAGTTTGGGTGTGGTCAAGAAGAGGCCTCTGATGGTCGGTAGCCCTATTTGTGATGGCTTTTATGCCTGAGTAGGTACGAGTGTGACCTGTGTAAAGATGACGTCTCAAATGTCTGCATCGTCACTTTGTACTTCACTTGATTATCACTGGTAAAGTAAAAGTAGTCTTTCTAGGTTTCAAGTGCAGTTGTCTCTAAATAGCAGACACGTTGGCTCTCTCACTGTATCTTTGGCAGAATGTCCACAACAGATGATTTCTTCCTTCTATACACGTGGCCCTATTTGGCTTTTCATCAGAAGAAGTTTCAGACCAGCTCCTAGTTTTGACCAAAAGAATATTGGTTATTTCTGTAGTGAAAGACTCACTATCATATCTAGAATTAGAGTTGAGGAGGTGGGCTAAGAGAGGTCAAGTGTCCAGAACAAGGCCAGGTAACTAGTAATGGTGAAGTGAGACTTTGAACTTGGGTTATCTGGCTTTAAGTTTCATGCTATTCTCATTATGACATTTTTCTGTCTGTAGGACAAATGCTGGAGACAAACTACACTAACGATTAGCTTTGCATCATTTTTAAAGTCTGCAGTATAAGACACTACCTTCCTTGTTTAAGTACATAGGCTGGTACAAGAGGAGTTCCCTCTGGTCCTTTGTTCCTTGATGACAGCTTTCAAGCAGGAGTCAGGCACTCAGGAAGATGAATGTTGTAGATTTCGTGCTGAGTAGAGACTTAAGAGCTTGGTCGGGTACCTTTTATAACGTTTTATAAAGTTAGAAGTTGCCCCTTAACCCTTGGTTATACCTTCATCACTCTGGGGTTTTAACATTCAGTATGATACGTAGAATTTTGATGCTTCAAGCTTAATGAAAGTAAATCTTGGTCTGTGCCCTGCACCAAACCCAGCAGAATGAGATTTTATAAAGCACAAGGTATGATCAAGTCTGAGGGCAGGAAGGGTTCTGTGGGGTATAGGGATAGGGAGTCTTGGAGGAGGGGTGAGGAAATCGCACTTCTCTGGCCAGTTTCCCTTTTAGCTTGTCATCTTTGGAGAATGCTTTATCAAAGTCTCTTTTTTGGAAAACTTCCTATTTCCTAGTACCTTTAAGTCACTTCAGCTTTCAAAGGGAAACTGGTTGGCACACAGTGGTATTCCTCTAGCTTTTCTTCCTAGGCCTCTGAAGAAGAGCAGTGGTGGGGCAGGTTCTTCCTTGCAGCCAGAAGTTGTGTGGACATAGCATGTTCCTTATGAGACTTGTTGGGATGTGAGTGTACAGATCACTTTCACTGTTTCTCTCTTTATTCTTAGACAGAAGCATTAAAATGTGTGGCTCAGGCTAGCAAGAACAGATCACTGGCAGATTTTGAAAAGGTAAGCAAGGTATTGGGTTGGTAGGGAACTGGTGGAGGGGAGGGGCATTTAAGCACTTTAAAAAGTTTTTTTTAATCTTTTTTTTTTTTTTTTTTTTTAATCTTTAAGTGATTATAGTTTCACAAGAAGTTGCAAAGATAGTACAGAGTGATCCCATGTACCATTCACCCAGTTTTCCCCAGTGGTTACATCTTATCTATAGTGCAGTATCAAAACCAGGAAGTAGTTAAGCACTTCTGTACAATGAAACTGTTGAATTATCATACCTCATTTATATGCAGTACCTTTCAGTTTCAAAAAGTTCTGTCATCCTTCTTTCACTTGAGTTTTTTTTTTTTGGGCTGCGTTGGGTCTTCGTTGCTGTGTGCAGGCTTTCTCTAGTTGCAGTGAGTGGGGGGGGCCACTCTTTGTTGCGGAGCACGGGCTCTACGCGTGTGGGCTTCAGTAGTTGCAGCACATGGGCTCAGTAGTTGCGGCACGTGGGCCCTAGAGCGTGTGGGCTTCAGTAGTTGCGGCGCGCAGGCTCTAGGGAGTGCGGGCTTCAGTAGTTGTGGCACGTGGGCTTAGTTGCTCCATGGCATGTGGGATCTTCATGGACCAGTGATTGAACCCATGTCCCCTGCGTTGGCAGGCAGATTCTTAACCACTGCACCACTAGGGAAGTCCCCTTTCATTTGATTTTTCACAACAAACCTGTTACCTGTATTTTATGCTTGGGGAAGCTGGAATTTAAAGAGGAGGCCTGGGTCACACAGCTCATGTGTGTCAGGGTCTGACACAAGCACCATGCAGCATGGTCTTAGATGTTACTTCAGCTCCAGAAATGCCAGGTCTGCTTCTCCTCTGTGGACAGAAGAGAAGTTTTGATGTGTGCATCTGGGCTGAGAGACACTTCCTTAGGACGGAAGTTCTAGGCTGGCCTTGCCTCCTGTGCCTTTCACTCAATGTTTGTGAAGGTTTGGAAAGGGAGAAGAACTTGTCTAAGCAATCAGGTGAGACTTATACTTTTCTGAGCCTCTCTCTTAGTCTGAGTATAATGACCAACTTAATAAAAACAAACCTAGATCCAGGAAGAAAAATAGTATGGACAGAAACTAGACCATGTGGCTCTCTGACTGTCCCCAGGGTTCATCATCTTCCTTGAGGTTTCTTGCCAATTTCATTTCCTTACTTGGCATGATTTGCTTGCTTCCCTTAACACCTTATAGCACAGCTGACATGAGGCTGGGATATTGTGAGAACATTACTTAAGGTAAATAAATCACATACACAAATAAACAAAGAGTCTAGATCATTTTATCCCCAAATTTGGATGGAACACTTCTAGTAGGGATTAAAAAAAGGGTCTGTGATCAGATATTTGGGAAACACTAGGGCTAAACAAAATTAGAAAGGTACTTTGTTTTCTGTGCTGATATTCCTTATAAAACCCCAAGAGCTAGCTGTGGAATTCAGCATTTCCTATTATTTAACCTCAGAATTCCCCCTCCTCCTGCACCCAGGGAGGCCTTATTTGTTCTGTGGAATACATATTGAGAACTGCTTTTGCAGTGAATTTAGCTTGCAAGCTGAGCTGCTCTCAGGGCTTACATGGTTTGAGCTGTCAGTGTGAGGCTTTTGGACAGGAAGATGGTGCCTAGGGTTAGGCTCCACCTTTTACTTCTTTTCATTTTCTTCTGCCTTCAGTCATGGCTGTTCTTTCATCTTCCCAAATCCTCCAGAACTACAGTCAACCATGTAGTTACCAGGGCCAGCTCACTACTTAGGAAGCTGCGAGTAGCGTGACTTTCAAGTCCTTTTCTGTGCCAATCTCGGCTCTTTTGGCAGGCTCTAACAGATTACCGGGCAGAGCTCCGGGATGACCCAATCATCAGCACACACTTGGCCAAGTTGTATGATAACTTGCTGGAACAGAATCTGATCCGAGTCATTGAGCCTTTTTCCCGAGTACAGGTAAGAACCCTCTTGGGGACTCTAGCTCTTCTCTGGTGGCAGGGGGTTTCTGGCTAGGCGTCCTCACTGTAGCCACCTCCCTTCCCACAACCATTCAGAATAGGAACTCACCTCCAAGGGTGTGCCTGCTGGGCAAGAGACCCCCAAGAGCTTGGGATTTTCTTGACAGGGAATGAGAGTCAAGGAGGGGGATGCTGTGGGGTAGAGGCTGGTGCAGTTGCCCCTGCTTGTTTTCAGTGCAGTCTCCTCCTAGCTTTTGTAGTCACTGTGCATGTGGTCAATGCTTTCTGTTCTGGGTGTGTGGGACAGGAGTGTATTTGTTGTCTGTAGTGATGCAGGGTAGGCAGATGGACCAAGCACAAGAGACCTAAGCACAGCCAAAGAGAATCTGTCCCTGTAGAGACATTCGGCAGGATTTCAAGATACAGCACCACCCTCATCCCGATATTAGAGGCAGAAGTAAAACTTTCAGTGTTGGTGTCTTTTTACCTTTCCTTTTAGATCGAACACATATCTAGCCTCATCAAACTCTCCAAGGTAAGGAGTCCTGAGCTTGTCTTGAGGGTAGGGATGGGGAAAGGGGCATGTGGAGGGGCTGCCATTTACACCCGCTGGGCCTTGTTGCAAAGCTCCCAAGCTTCTCAGTGGGGACTGGGGACCGTGGGCTGAGAGCTGCAGATGCATTGTTGCTGTTTTATTTTCAGACCATTTGCCATAAGATCCTTTTATACAAGGCTTTCATGTCAGTGTGATCTCTCACTAGTAGAGGCTGGGCCCTTTAATCATGTGCTTTGATTTTAGGCCGACGTGGAAAGGAAATTATCACAGATGATTCTTGACAAGAAATTTCATGGTGAGTAACAGTCGTACAGGCGAGGGGGCTGGTGGAGGTGATGAAATGGTGAAGAGGCGTCATGCTCTTGTTTATCTTGAAAGAAGATGCTCCATTGTATCACCTGGTGGTTCCCTGGGATCCTTGCCCCTGTTATGCCTGTGATGAGAGTGTAATAAGCATGCACGAATGGAACAGGAAGATGACTTCTGTTTCTACTCCTTTCTGGAGAAAGTGAGGCAGCTAGGGAGTGGGCTGCTTCTCAAATGCTCGTGTGTCTAATCCTTTCTTTTACCTGGGTTTGCTTGTGTTTTCTGCAGGGATCTTGGACCAGGGGGAGGGTGTCTTGATTATTTTTGATGAACCCCCAGTAGATAAAACTTACGAAGCTGCTCTGGAAACAATTCAGAACATGAGTAAAGTAGTGGATTCCCTCTACAACAAAGCCAAGAAACTGACATAGGTGAGTGCTGACTCCGGGACCCGGGCCCGGGCAGCGCTGTCTTCTGCCTGTCGAGACTGAAAGCCTCCTGGTGGCCTTGCGGCTTCCCCGATTGACACTGCTCTGTCTTCTTTTGCAGAGTTGGATCTGTAGCGGTCCTTTGGAGAGTGTGTGTGGCGGGAGAGTGAAACCTTTGGGGAAAATGCTAGGAGATTTTTTCTTTCTGTTCTACTTTTCGCTCAGAAAGTTTTTAAATCCTCATTTGGTGCATCTGTATTCCAGCCGATAGGTGTGCCAGTTTTCATGTTATCTTTACTGGCCCAACTTGGGAGTGGGGAAATTGCTTAAAAAAAGAAAAAAAAGAAAAAAAAAGGTTATTCTAAATAAAAGGAAAAAGGCTTACACTACCTAAAGCTGTGCTCTCTGCCTCCTGGGAGAGGGCCGCCAAGCCAGGCGCTCCGCCAGCCACTGGGGCTCCTAACCCACCCGCTGGGTGTCACCTCGCCTCCTCTTCAGAATTGGGTGTTCGCCTGACTATCAAAGCAACGACTTTTTATTCTGTTTGTACTGAACCAAAACAAACAACTGTGTATAGACTGCTATTTTTCTTTTTATTTGAAATGAGGCGTTTCGGTGTCCTTTCCCCTGCCATGTGGCCCATCCCCCCGCCCTCCCCCCAACAATGGCTCCAGCAGACTGGCCGAAGGTCCCGCCGCCGCCACCGCTGCAGCAGCACCTGCACGGCTCCGCTCCAACCTGGGAAGGAATGGGGACATGGCCAGGAGCTAGTGTCACCATGGCCACACGGGGAGCAGTGTGGGCCCTCAGGGGGCCTGCTGTGCATGTGGCTCTTTTTAACACAGTAAACTAGATTAGATGTCAGTGTTTTAATTGCCCCTCTCCTCTGCTCTTTTCTCTCTCCCTCTCTTTCCCCTTCTCTCAACCAGGAGACCATCCCATGTCTCTCTTCCTTCCTCCTTCCCCCCCTCCAGGGGAGCCAGGCTGTCTGAAATACTTCAGCTTCTCTCCCCCATCCCCCTGCTTCTCTCCTGCTGTCAGATGGATTTATTCCTTTTTTAAACAGTGAACATCGGAAATGAGACTGTGGGGTGTGTTGTTGTTTTTTTTTTTTCCTCCCAATTTTTGTTGTTGGGTTTTTGAGCAACCTCATGTCCCCCTCCCAGGGAGCTTTCTTTATTTACCTCTTAGAAGTGGAACGGATGGGAGGTAGAGCAGTGTACTCCAGCATGCTTTGTTTTATGATGAGATTACATAGCAAGGCTTTTAATGCCATCTGGGCAGGTGAGCTTCTGCACCTCTGTTGTGCTCAGCTATATTTTCTTCTTCCTCTCATTCTTCTTTGTCTTCTTTTTTCCTCTCCCCCTCCTCCTGCCTCCTTCCTGCTGGCCTCCTTTTATCTTTCTTTCCCTTTGTCAGATTATCCTTCCAGGTTTTCGTAATAAATTTATATTTTGTAAAAGGATTTTGTTGTACCAGGTTTTGCATCCTCACTGAATCTGACTGGCTTTTATTTTCCTCTCCAAAATCAGGTTTTTGTTCTCAACATCTTTCCCCATCATGTCCAGTCACTGTTTTGGTTTTGGCACCATCAATATCAAATGTACAAACGGTTCTTGCTAACCAACACCAGGTATATCTGATGTTCAGATGAGTTCCAATAAAAACAATTTTTTTTTCAAAAAGTGTCCTTTCTTGAGTGCTGGAGGGCTTCTGACCAAGTCCAGACAGCTCTGTGTAGCCCTCTAGACTGGACAAAGCTCTACTGTCTCATTTGCTTCACGGGAGACCTTTTGATCCGGGGTCAAGTGGAGGGCTTTGGGTGAGAAAGTTGGTCTGTGAGGGCTAAAATGGGAAATGGGGCTCAGTTATCTTTGTTTTTCCAAGGCATCGTGGTCCAGTGAGGACATGGGGTTTGGGCTGTAATATCCCCTGAGCCTGTTTCCTCACTTACACGACAAGGATGGCGCTTTCTCGGTAGGTAATTGTGGTGGGAATGTTACATGAAGTCATGGAAGTACAGGTGCCTGGAGAGCCCTGGCATTCAGTTGTGGCTTAGTTTTAGTTTTTTGGAATCTTGTTCAAAAGGATTGATTTTATACTACTCCTCAGACCCTGGGAGTGACATGTCTTGTGGGGCTCTGGGGCTGCTGGGAGGGAGGGCGGGCTCTAGCCACCAACTCCAGTCTGAGCCACTCTCTACTCTCTTTCAGTATTGTGTCTCTGTGTATAGTTTTACTTAAGGAAGAGTTGTGCTTCAATAAAGGACTTTAAAAATATTCCAAAGGGATCAAGAGCCCGAGCAGTGGGGGGAGGGCAGTCCCAGGAGCTCAGTGGGGCAGCAGCCTTCTCGTCATCTCCCTGGGCAGGTCTGCTGACTTCTGCAGACCCGTGCTGTCCAGTGTGTGGCCATGAGCCCCATATGGCTGTTGAGTCCTTGAAATTGTGGCTAGTTCAAACTGTGATGCCCTGCAAATGTAAACCAGACTTTGAAGAATGTGAAAAAAGAAAAATTGCTCAACTTCTTTTTTATATATATATTGAAATATTTTGAGCATTTATTGGGTTAAATGTACTATTAAGATATACCTGTTTCTTTAACTTTTTTTATATGGTTGCTAGAAAATACTTAATTATCTACGGGGCTTGCCTTTGTGGCTCATGGTTTTTTTTGGACAGTGCTGCTCCAGACCTTGAGGGACTGCTTCCCCTCCCAGGCCTCGATAAGCTGCATCTAGGTGCAGCTGAGAGGGTGGGGTGGCCCATGGGCTAGCATGGGCCTGGCTCCCTCACTTATGGGCCCTTCCTGGCACCAGGCTTCACGGTGCCTGGGCTTCCTTGTGTGTTAATGAGATCCTGATGGCATTGGGAGCGGCGGCTGCGTCCCTTGGCTGTGGAGCCCCGCTGCATGCTAGTTATGTAACCTGTGCTGCCCAGAAAGGCCACTAGATGCTGCTCTGTGATGCCCGAGAGAACAAAGCACGACTTCCTCAGGAGCCAGGGCTCAGACCTGCTTTATTTGGAACCCTTTCTGAGAGCTGGCTGGCTGGGGCCTTGGCCTCCCTTTCTCAGAGTGGTGTGGGAAAGGGGCATGCAGAGGATGGGAACTCTCCATGGACATCCCAGCCGTGCATGTAACACGCAGGCTGGCCTTTCCGGCAGCTAGAGATAGACTATAGGATAAAGAGGCTGATTGATGGGGGTGGGATTTGGAGAGCTTCCCTGCAGTTCTCTGGTGAAGACTGGGAAGAAAACAGCTGTGCATCATTCATCCGGGTCTGCCTCCTGGGTCCTTGATCTGCCATTTGTGGCAGATTGTAGCTATTCCTTCTTCGCTTTGCAGTTGGAGAAGTACTGGGAGCTTGGAGGGGGAGGGGGGTTGTTGGTGTGTTGAGTGAGCAGAGGAGTGGTGTGGTGCCTCAAAACAGGCAGAGCGGGCACAACACAGGTGGACAGGGTTCCAGGGTTCTTCGGTCACAAAAGCCACTGTGCTGGCAGTGCCATCCCATTCATGCTCCGCTGCACACATGACTTTGCCTCTGACAAGTGTGAGGAGGTTGGAGTAGTTCTGCCAAGAGCTCTTTTTGAAGGTAGTAGGGGAGGGCTGGCTGGACAAAGGCAAGAGAGGACGCAGGCTGGAAAAGGCCCAATGCGAGCTTCCACGGTTTGGGAAATGGGGTGGGGTGAAGTGGAGCTGGGTACTGCCCACCATGAATTGGAATAGTTAGTATTGAAATTTTGTAGGTACAGGTAAGTACAGGGCGGCTCCAGATAGTTCTGAGGGGTGGATTACAGGCTTCGAAATCTAAGCATATTTTGGGAAGTGGAAAGCACTTAACCCCTGCTCAACACAGGGAAGGCAGTGTGGACATGGGCCAACTCAGGAGCTGGGCCTCCATTAGGGGCAGGATGAAAAAAGGCTGGGGTCCAACTTTGCCTTAGGAAGAGAGTCATTGGGCCAGTGGACCTGGAGGAGGTTGCTTCTGAGAGCTCCTTACTATGGAGGACAGCTCCATTTGAAGAGCAGGTAGGGGTTGTACACTGAGGAATGTTCAGAGGGAGGGGCACACTGGGCTAAGGGCCTGCCTTTATCTTCTAAGTTAAGATGACAGCTACTGTGGATGTTTCTCAAGGACTCTACAAGAAGTCGCCTTCTGGGTACAGAGTAATGCATTTCCCACTATATGGTCACCAAGGCCCCTAAAGCTTTGTTGCCACTGTTGACAGAGGAATCTCTGGGTAGTACTTCAGCAAATTCTAGTACTTTCTGATGATGGTAGCATTGTTTGAATGATACCAGATTTCTTTACTGCTTAGAGCAGTAGGCAGAACTGGCACAGGTTGTGTGCTGGAGTGGCCTGGGAGTCGGGATTGGGTGTTCTCTGGATTGCTACTTCCTCATCACCAGGTCCAGAGGCGGTAATTTGGATTAAGATATTGTTTAAGTCTCCTGTTTCCCAGGTTTGTGGTCAAATCTGAGTCAATCTCCAGAACTAAACAAAGAATAGTGAAGAATAGCCTTTGTGAAGGATCTCGATTCTTGTTCCTTGTGAGAGGGAAAGTTCTTATTAGAACCAGAGTTTTACTCAGAATTTAATTTATGGGCACCGAATCTTCAAATTATATATGCTTAGCATAAAAAATATTTAAATCAGCCGATCAGAGGCTGGTTGGAGAAGCAGTTGCTTCAGTTGTTCTATAACAGATAAGAGGGCCGGTGGAAATTTTGAGGTCGCATTTGTGATGGGCTCAGTATTGGTCCTTCTCTGGGGCAGCGACCGAGCCAGAAGCCTCAGGGCTCTGTCCCAGGTGTGGTGTGGGAAGGCTAGTCGCTCTGTACCTGGGCCGTGGGCATTTACCTGGGATGGGGCAACAGAGATCCCAGAGGGAAAGGTACTCAAAACTGATGCGACGGTCCCCTTGGGATGCTTGGGGCACTCAGGCGGCCTCAGCAAAGGTTTAGCCTCTCCCCACCTTGCTCCCTGAGCTCCCTAGCTTACTTCCCCGGGGACGAGGAGGTTAAATGGAAGGAAGCTGCTCGGGGTCCTAGCCTCCGTGGATGGCTTCTCCGGCGGCCAGGGCGGGGACGCGGCCGCGAGCGGCCCCGCGGCCGCAGCTGCCGGCGCCGCGGCGGGAACAAAGGCAGCACGTGTCTGGGCGGGGCGGCGGGCGGGGTCGGCCCTCGGCCCCGCCCCGCTCGGAGCTTCCCCACCCGCCCGAGCTCGGCTGCGCGGTGTGCCCGCGACTGTCGCACTGCCGGGCTGTTGCTGGCGGGGCGGCGCCGAGAGGGCGGCGAGCAGTGTGGGAGGGGGGCGGCCCCGCGGGGCGGGGCGGGGCGGTGCCGCGAGTACCCGCCGCCCGAGCCCGGGTCCTGGATGGGGCGCGGCGAGTAGAGCGGCGCCTGGGGCTCGCGGCCGTGTCGCTGCCAGCACCGCGCGCAGCTGGTGCTGAGCACGGCGGCGGCTCCGGCTCCCGGGCGAGACCAGGCCTGGCCGGGCCTGCGCGTGGGCCGCGCGCGCGCCCGAGAGGGAGGCCGCTGAGGTGCGCGCCGGGGCGGGCGCGGGCGCGGCGGCGGCGAAGGCGGCCGAGCGGGGGGCGGGGCCGCGGCGCCAGCAGAACCTTGGACAGAAGCTCCGGAGCCGCCGCCGCCGCCACCGCCGCCGAGCGCGAGCCCCACCGAGCCCCGCCGAGCGCCGGGACCGCGGCGTCGAGCCGCGGCGCGCATTGCGGAGGGTGCAGAGCGCAGGAGCCACCTGCTCGGTAAGCCTACGCCTCGGCCCGTCCGCTGTCTCCGGGGAGCCGGGCCGGGGTCGCGGCCGCGTGCGGTTTCGAGGCGGGGTCCCCGGCCACCTCCGCCGGCTCCCGGTCCCCCGCGCTGCCATCCGGACCCTGGCGGGCGCGGGTGCCGGTGCCGCAGTGGAGCGGCCGGGTTGCGGCGCGGGGGCGCGGGCGGGGCCGTGCCGGCCGGGGAAGGCCTGGGCGCGGGTCCGGGGCCAGGTCCGCGGGGCCGCCGAGGCCGGGGCGGAGGAGCGCGACGCGAGCCCCGCCTGGTTCTGAGAACCATCTTGTTTTCCACACAGATCCGAAGGGGCGGCAAGCGACCCCGGGAGCGCCCCGGCCTCCCCCTGGCCGCCTCGGGCTCGGTGAGCTGTTTCGTCCCTCCAGCCGGCAGGCTGGGCGCGCAGGGGCGCAGGTACCCTCCCGGCGCGCAGCGGCACCATGGGCACGGTGCTGTCCCTGTCCCCCAGCTACCGGAAGGCCACGCTGTTTGAGGATGGCGCGGCCACGGTGGGCCACTACACGGCCGTGCAGAACAGCAAGAACGCCAAGGACAAGAACCTGAAGCGGCACTCTATCATCTCCGTGCTGCCTTGGAAGAGGATCGTGGCCGTGTCGGCCAAGAAGAAGAACTCCAAGAAGGTGCAGCCCAACAGCAGCTACCAGAACAACATCACGCACCTCAACAATGAGAACCTGAAGAAGTCGCTGTCGTGCGCCAACCTGTCCACGTTCGCCCAGCCCCCACCGGCGCAGCCGCCCGCACCCCCTGCCAGCCAGCTCTCGGGCTCCCAGACCGGGGTCTCCTCCTCCGTCAAGAAGGCCCCGCATCCTGCCGTCACCTCCGCAGGGACGCCCAAACGGGTCATCGTCCAGGCGTCCACCAGCGAGCTGCTGCGCTGCCTGGGTGAGTTTCTCTGTCGCCGGTGCTACCGCCTGAAGCACCTGTCCCCCACGGACCCTGTGCTCTGGCTGCGCAGCGTGGACCGCTCGCTGCTCCTGCAGGGCTGGCAGGACCAGGGCTTCATCACGCCCGCCAACGTGGTCTTCCTTTACATGCTCTGCCGGGATGTCATCTCCTCTGAGGTGGGCTCCGACCACGAGCTCCAGGCCGTCCTGCTGACCTGCTTGTACCTCTCCTACTCCTACATGGGTAATGAGATCTCCTACCCGCTCAAGCCCTTCCTGGTGGAGAGCTGCAAGGAGGCCTTTTGGGACCGCTGCCTCTCCGTCATCAACCTCATGAGCTCCAAGATGCTGCAGATCAACGCCGACCCCCACTACTTCACACAGGTGTTCTCCGACCTGAAGAACGAGAGTGGCCAGGAGGACAAGAAGCGGCTCCTCCTAGGGCTGGACCGGTGAGCCTGCTAGCCTGCATCATGGCTCAAGGATTCAATTCATTTTTAAAAATTTATTATTAAATCAGATTTTGTGTACAGTATGTGTCTAGCGAAGCCACGAAGGGCCTCTCCCTTCCCACCTTCTCTCCTTGGGGTTTTCTTCAGCCCTGCCAAGAACTCTGGATGCTTCTGAACTTCCGAACCTTGTGCAAAATTCAGAAGATGTATTCAGAGACACCCTGGCTCCTGACCTTCCACTTTGGGGAATTCAAAGGACTGACCTGCCTCTGCCGCCTGTGCTCTTGCTGGACCAAGGCAGGGGAGGCTGCCCTCTGCTCCCCACAGCCAGGCAGCCCAGAGTTCCTGGTTGGCGGCCCTTTTCCGGGTCCCGTTTTGGGTCCTCCATTCTCCCAGAGGCTCCTGGAGCCAGCCACCCTGACTGAGCCGCACGTGGGGTTGTGAGGCAAGATGCCCGTGGCCCTGGGACAGCCTCTTCAATTGAGGGGAAGCCGGCCTGGTGCAAAGATTGTGTCCTGTCGTTTGACCATGCACGACCCGGTTTGCTCTTTTTTCTTTTTTAGGGACAAGGGCTTTCCTTTTGTGGAGACGTGGAACTCGCCCCCCTCCCCCCGCTCCCAGCGGTGTTGGCAGTGTTGGTTAACAAGCTGGTTTGACTCATTACGTTCTTCCGTTTTGGGTCCCAGCTCTGAAGGGGTGGGGTGAAGCTGGGGACAACTCCTTTCCTGGGTGAATTTTTCATTTGAATCATGCAGCTTAGTCACCCTGTGGTGAAGGCCAGGACAGCTTCAGGTGCCCATTGTCAACAGCCTGCCTTCTGGGCAGGTGGGGTTGCCATGCCTGGGACTGAGCCGGTGCCCACCTAAGGGCTAAGGCCTCTTGCTGGTGCACGTGACATTTGTCCTGCAGAGCTGCGGGGCGGTGGGGGGTGATGTCAGGGATCAGGGTGATGTGGTGATGATGTACCCCCGCCCTCACCCCCGTTGATTTAAAGCTGTTCCCAAACAGTTCAGTTTCTTCTGAAGGTGAAGCCTTGTCCCGAAAGGGCCAGTGAGACAGCTGGATCTTGGAGACAATTACAAGCCGGGAGCAGAACTCCTGATTGCCTGCTGATTCTACAACTGATCAGTTGCAGCTGCTGGTTTTGGTTTCCACCTTAGCCTGGTTGGTGGCTGTAAAAACACATGATGTGTACTTAATCAATTTTCTTTCTGATTCTCCCAGATCGGTGGCTTGGGGCTTGGGAGAGGACCAAGAGAAGGGAGCAAGCCCTCCTCTGTCCCTTCGGCTTTGGGGAACAAAGACTGATGTGAAGATGCTACAGAGAATTCTCTCTTCCAGTCCCAGTCCCCCAGGGGGTGCTGGAAGGGGAGGCTGGGGGGAGGCAGGGGGCGGTTTTACATAGGATTAGCTTCCAGGTGGCTGCCGATTTCAGCAGAAGCACTACTGAAATTCACAGAAAAAAGAAAAAGCTGTGAAATTGAGGTCCCGATTTAATAGGCCCGGAGCTGAGCCTGCGGGCCCGTGGTGCTCCCGAGGAAGAGGGCCTGCCCGAGCCGGAGAGCATTGGCCGCAGCTGCGCCCCGAGGCCCACGCTGAGCCTTTCTCAGGACCGCCAGCCAGATAACCTGCCGCGGGGCTGGAAGGAACCTGCGGCTGCTGGCGCGGACCTCGCCGCGACGCCTCTTCTCTGCTGGAGTTGTCACCCAGCCCGTCTGTGCAGATCCTGCTGCCATGTGTGACCTGAGGTAGGAGGCCCGTGGGGGCAGCGGGCCCTGGCGGCACACGAGAGGGGGGTCTCCGGGTGCCGACTCTCAAGAGCAGGGGCGCGGGTCTATAGTCGCTCCTTCGCGGGCTGCGCTGGGCCTGAAACTGCGGGAAGGTGCATCCGCAGGATTCCAGTTCTGTGCGTTTCCTTCTCTCCATATTTATTTTTTTAAGTTTCGGAGGCGGTGCAAATTTCAGGAGTGGTTGGGGACTAAGAAAAGAACTCTCTAGTTCCATCAATGTGAAGCCTGGTGGGGTCTCCTCCCTCCCTTGCACTGGTCATCAGTATTGTGTAGAGGAACTGATATACTTGAGTGTGCAAGCAATGAACCCATTTGACATGCTGCTATGAAGACTACTTTTAGAACAATTAAAAAAAAAGGAAAAACCTAACCTACAAAAAAAAAACCCTTTATTCTTTCATTGTTGCTTTTACAGTGATATTGTGCATGCAAACCAGGAGCATTTTGTGTCTTAAGAAAAATAATCTTAGAACAGATGGCTGTGAAAATTACACCCGTGCACAGACCAAGTCACAGGAATAATAATAGTTCAGGATTTGGTTTTTCTCTTTCTTGTAAACCTGAAGGGTTGATATATTCTTTCCATGCAGTTATTAGAACTTAGTTTTGTTCCAGCCGTTGTTAAACTTGCAATGAAAAGAAAATGTGCCATTTTTTTTCACTCGGAATTATTCATAGCTGTATATTTGAAACTGCTAATTACACACGTGCGATGTATGTTGGTTTTTTAGTGCAATTTCTTCTGTAGCTATTCTTTGACCAAACTGTGGGTGTTGTTAATATTAATTTATATTTGTCTCATTTTGTATGTATGCGTAGCGTGTTTGTAAGTATGTGTGGTTTATAATCTGACAAGGTCATGAAGCTCAGTTTGGCTGTAATTTAATTCCCCTTCCCTTATTTTTATTTATTTTTGTACTGTGCTGAGTAAATAAAATGCACTGACCATCCATTACATAGACCTTTTCTGTGGGCACATCCTTCACGAGCAGGCTGGGGGCCCCTCTTATAAATGATTCCTGCGCTCAAAACATAATTGGATTGCGTTGTGGGGGAGGGGAGTATGGGAGGAGGGAGGGTTAGGGGAGAGGCCTTAACAAGCGCGTTCATGTTAAGGTGATTAAGAAAGAAGCACAGGTTAAGTCAACTTTGGTTTCTCAGGAGTTGCTTTCCAAAGGCTCCGTTGGCTTGGCGGAGCTGGGTGACCGGGACCTCCAGCCAGAGGGTCGGGCCCAGGCATGGCCTGGCGAGGGCTGGCTCAGCGGGTCCTGCAGGGCAGCCGGCTTGGCACTAAGGCTGCGGCTCCAGGTGTCCTGGGCCTGGCTCTGCTCGTGGTCCACGGCCCAGAGGCTCCCAGGCCAGCAGGGGTCCATGTGGCTCAACCCCACCAGCCTAGCTCTGTGCAGGTTTCTGAAAGAACTCCAACCCCGGGGCTCCCAGATAAGCAGCCACCCTAGCCCCTAATTGTGGCAAGGGTGGGGCCCCCTACTGGTTGTACTGCCAGCGGTCTGTGCCCACTCACGCCACCACCCTGAGCTGCTGGGACCTGGCGTTTTGGACTTGGTCCCCCCCCCCCCAGCCCCCTTGGCCCTGTCCCCCGCTGGCTGGAGCTGCCCTGGGCCTGGGGGTGGGACGCGTTGCACCTGCTCAGGTGGCACCTTGGAAGCTGTCAGCCTTGTGATCAGGGCACCTCCTTTGTCTGAGTCAGAAGCCATCACTGCGGGCTCCGTCCCGCCAGTAACCGGGGACCCGGTAGCATCCTCTGGCTGCGGGGCCCTTGGGTGCTGGGGATGCCCCATCTCCCCGCAGGGCCTTGCTTGTCTGCAGCTCCCCGACCCCAACCTGAGGGCTCGGGGAGAGGCTGACCAGCCACGGCTCACCCAGACCTCTCCTCCAACTGCAGCCCTGGAGATCCCAGCCTTGCCTTTATACGTGCTTCGATCTCAGTAAACGTGAAAGCAGTGAGTTTTAAGTCTAGTGCACAGGCCTCAAAATGGTGGGAGAAAGTGTTTGGATTTAATTCCACTGCCTGTCCGCCTCCTGGCTCCGCCTCCCCCCAGCTTCTCACTCACCACTGAATACTTTTCATCAACAGCCCCACGTAAACTGTCCTCCATTTTTACCTGATTTGTGTTTAATGCTCCCTTCCATCCTCTGGGATAACAGTTTATAGAAGCCAAATTTTCACAATTGTAGATACAGTTTTCAATTCAAAAAGCAGAACACCTTTAAACGTAAGATTTAATGCTTTATTGCTCTTGATGATAAATCAAAATATGCTTTAGAAATAAAGTTAATTTAATGGAAAATAGGAATATACGCACCAAACCATAAAACTGCATTTAATTAAATCAAGAGAAACACTTCATCGCATACAATCACTGTGTCCTCCTGCCTTCCCCTCAGCGCTGTGATCACACCCGAAATTCTTTCTTCGGTTGCCACACACTGTGACTTTCTGTAGGACATCATGAAAAAGTGCTTGTGGACGGCGGTGGTGCTCTGGCTGAGGGCTCAGGGACCAGAGGCGACACCAAAAGGTGGGAGGGCAGGACTCCAGCCCCCGTCCTCTCCAGCCTCTGAACGGCACTCGTTTGGCATGTTCTTTTTGGTGTGTCTAAAACATACATTTCCATGTATCTAGTAAAGCAACAAGTTTGGGGAAACGAGTGGAAAGGAGAGGTGATGTTCCAGTTAAGATGGATCGATAGTGTCAAGGCGATTGGCAAAGCTATGGGCGCTGCTGAACGGGGTCCTGTGCGGGCAGCTGACCAGGCTTGGAGGATGAATGGGTTTCCAAGGCCAGGATGCCGGCGGGACTCTTTGCTGTGCACTGCACGGGGTGAGAATGTGCTCGAGCTCTGGGAAGCAGGGGTGGGGCAGCCGCGAGACCAAGCTGCTGGGACCACCTGGGAGCCGGCCAGGGGGACGTGGCAGGCACAGGAGGTGGCATCTGGTATGCTTTGTGGGGTCGGGGTGGCAGGGGGAGCCTCTGTGGCAGAAAGCGGAGAAAACGTCAGCACGTCCCTCTCTGACATCCTGCTCGGCTCCTCCTGGGGCGTGGGCTCACCCTCAGCCCCCTGACCACACGGGGTGCCTGAGTCTTTCCTTTTTCTAAGGCTCCAGGCCGGGAGGCCCGGGCTGCCCAGGGGGTGTGTGGCGTCCTCCTCGGAAGAGGCTCAGAGGAGGGTGGTCCCGGAAGCATCTGGAGCACACGCGCTCTCTGCCGGGCAGGGACTGGCAAGGCGGCGGCTCTCCTGGCCTGGCCTGCAGTGCCAGGACCCCCGCACTGTTTCTGTCGCTCCACTTCCCCAAGTTCCTGGGGCTCAGGCCCTCCCACCCCGGTCCTGGTTCTCCACGTGAGTGTGAGGCAGAGGTGTTTGGAGGGGCAACTTCCAAACCCCGGATTGCTCCCCTGCTCCCCACCCCCCATTCTATTTTATTAATTAGCGTTCCTGACACGAGTGTGGGCACAGCAGACATATCTGATTAGCAAACTGCAAAAGTAAGTGCAAGATAACCATGGCCCAGGCTGTGTGGTTAAGTAAGATGATCCCTGGAGCATCCCCTGCGCTGCGCTCTCTGGGGAGGTGGCCACGGGGCTGGGGGCAGGCTCTGGGCAGGACAGACTGCCGGCCCTTGGCTCCTGGGCTGAGGGGCTGGCCCTACAGGTGAACCTGCTCACCTGGTGGTCTTGGCTGGCTGCTGGCGGGGAGGGGGTCCACGAGGAGCTCTGAGAAGCTCCCTGAGCCAGGGCATGGGGCTGCCATCACCCTGGGGAGAGGGCAGCTGGGCCCAGGGAGAGAGCAGGGCTACCTCCCCAGCTCACCTCCCCCAAACCGGGGGCATGGCTTTGGCTAGAAACTGCATCCGGGCTCCCCGAGCCCTCGCCTTGCAGGGCCAGCTGCTGGTCACGGGGTCAGGCAGGCTGACCTGGCCTGGCAGCGGGCGGCCTTCTCTGACTGCAGGGGAGCTGTAGTCGGGGGTGGGGGGGTGGGGTGGGGTGGTGGCTAGGGGCTGGGCAGGACACGGGGTCTTTGGTTTGCTGAGGGGTCTGCGGACAGTTGGGACCGAGGAAGACGGAGGCCAAAGGCAGAAAGCAGGGGGTGGGCCTCGGGGAGGGGCCGCAGGGGAGGCGGGGGCCCCTCCCAGCGTGGAGCCTAGCGGGGCGGGCTTCGGGCGGCCCCACCTCCCTGCGCATCAGTTGCCCGGCACGCTGAGGATGAAGCCCGAGCGGTTCTTGGTGAAGTCGGGCTGCGGCTGGTTGAGCCGTGTCTCCACGGAGACGGTGCACTTCTTCCCGTGCAGGCTGCATTGCACAGGGTTGGTGACGTTGACTTGAAGGTGGCGCTTCTCACTGGAAGGACCGAAAAGAAGACAGGCGGTTAGCAGGGGGCCCAGGTGGGGGAGTCTCCCCGGCAGTCCCTGGGCCTCACAGGTGTCTCCTCCAGGTCAGGGCACAGAGAGGATGAGGCCGGGAGAGATGGTGCTGGGCTGCGGTCCCGAACCAAAGCCCTGGGGGAGCCAGGGCCCGAGGTTCAGGCGCTGCCGGGCTCCTGAGAACCCGCTTGTGGGTTAGTACAGGGCAGGGAGCCGCAGTGCGGCACGGCCACCGCCCTCTGGCCTGAGGCTGAGGACCAGTCGCTGGGCTTTAGATGTCAGCAGGGGGATATCACAGCACGGGGCTCTGATGACACTGTTTATCAGTTCTCTCTGGTGGCAACACGGAGCCCTGGGGGCGCTGCGTCCAGTGATAAGTGGAGACTCTTCCCCGCACATGGTACCTGACTACGAGAGAAATGTCTTCTGTGAGTCCCGGCTCGGCCCTGCCTGTCGCGGGTCCCGCTGTTAGAACCGGTTGGACGTCAGCTTCCTGGAGGCCGGGAAGTGGGAGGGAGGGTCAGCGGTGCTTCTACCTGTGTGGCGGGCAGCGTGCGGGGCAGGAGCCCGTTCCCCTGCCCAGGAGCCATGTGGCCCTGCTGGCCCAGCGGGGCTTCTTCCCACCTGCTGAGCAGGCGGAGGGCCCGGAGTGCCCAGTGCCCGCGGGGTGGCTGCGCACCTGCTGGGGAGGAGCAGCGCCCCTCCTCAGGCGCCCCGCGGGGCACTGAACGCACTTCAGATGCCGCAGATGGAAGAGCTGGGAGACTCAGCGGCCGGCACAGTCCCGCGCTGCGCCTCGTGCCTCATCGGCGCTCTCCGCGCTGGGAGGTGAGAGGAGAAGGCCCTGCTCCCTGTGCTCTGAACGCCTTCATTTCCCCAGGGCGGCGCTGGGGGCGGGCGGGTCAGGCTCCCTGGGTGGCTGTTGCTCTCGGCGTTGGACGGGATGCCAAGGGTCTGACGGCAGGGGAGGCCGGCACAACTGTGCTTCCGCCCGCCTGGCCCAGGGGACAGGGAGGCACTGCCCAGGCACCGGCTGGTCTGGGCGGCACCATCACTCAGACTCACTTTCCGCAGGAAGGGGGCCCGCGGGCAGTGGCGCTCTTGGCCTCTGAGTGCCCAGAACACTGGGCTGGGCTTTGTTGGAGCGCCCAGGGGGGCAGGGATGGAGATGTTGTTAGGGGTTTTCCTCATGGCTGTTTCCTACCTGCTTTCTTTTTTTAAAAAATTAATTTATTTATTTTTGGCTGCATTGGGTCTTCATTGCTGTGCCCTGGCTTCCTCTAGTTGCGGCGAGCGGGGGCTACTCTTCGTTGTGGTGTGCGGGCTTCTCACTGCGGTGGCTTCTCTTGTTACGGAGCACAGGCTTTAGGCATGCGGGCTTCCGTAGTTGTGGCACACGGGGTCTAGAGCAAAGGCTCAGTAGTTGTGGTGCATGGGCTTAGTTGCTCTGCGGCATGTGGGATCCTCCCGGGCCAGGGCTCGAACCCGTGTCCCCAGCATTGGCAGGCGGATTCTCAACCACTGCGCCACCAGGGAAGCCCCCTTTCTTGTTAAACATCTTGTAGAAACAGAAAATGAACACAGGAAGAGACCCGTGGTTATCTCTCATGGGCATTAGGTATCTGATGCTTAATGTCTTGTCAGCTGCAGCTAAAACCTTGGCTTAGGACGGCTATTTTTAACCAGACTTGGACATAAAAATAGCAGAGCCCATTGGAGGCAGTGACTCGGGCACTTCTCCATTCCTGTGGGAGCCAGGCTGCCCTGGGGATAGATGCACAGCCCGTGATCTGGGTGAGGGGTCCTTCGACCCTCATCCTGGCCCTCTTGCTGGCCTGGAGCAAGCAGAGCCCCAGCACCGCAGCCCTGAGTGGCCCTGCCCTGATTCCCTGCCTGTCTCCGTGGGGCTGCCGTGGGATCTGGACAGAAGAGAGGGGGGTGAGTGGTTCCATGTGTTGAGGGCAGGAAGAAGAACTGGCTTTTTGGTCTGAAGAGCTAGGCAGCTAAGCAGCCCCCGGCTGGTGCCGTCCACACTGCCATCAGCAGACAACAAAGTAAGACAACGTGGATTGAGTTTGCTTTCTCAATAAGTCAAACACAGAATTACCACACGACCCAGCAATTCCACTCCTGGATATATACCCAAAAGAAGTGAAAACAGGTGTTCAAACAAAAACTTGTACAGGGATGTTTATAGCAGCATTATTTACAACAATGCAGAAAAAGCTTTTGATAAAATTCAATGCCCATTTATGATAAAAACTCTTCAGAAAGTGGGCATAGAGGGGACATACCTCAGCTTAATAAAGGCCATATAAATGGGAGGAAGTCCAAAAGGGAGGGAATATCTGGATGTGTATGGCTGATTGATATTGTTGTGCAGTGGAAGCTAATGCAACATTGTAAAGCAACCATACTCCAATAAAAATTAAAAAAAAAAAAACAAAAAAGGCCATATATGACAAACTCACAGCTAACATCATACTCAATAGTGGAAGCACTTCCTCCAAGGTCAGGAACAAGACAAGGATGCCCACTCTCACCACTTTTATTCAACATAGTTTTGGAAGTCCTAGCCACAGCAATTAGAGAAGAAAAAGAAATAATAGGAACCCAAATTGGAAAAGAAGTAAAACTGTCACTGCAAATGACATGATACTAAACATGGAAAATCCTAAAGATGCTACCAGAAAACGACTAGAGCTCATCAATGAATTCAGTGAAGTTGCTGGGTACAAAATTAATATACAGAAATCTGTTGCATTTCTATACACTAACAATGAAGTATCAGAAAGAGAAATTAAGGAAACAAACCCATTTACAATCACATCAAAAAGAATAAAATACCTAGGAATAAACCCACCTAAGGAGGCAAAAGACCTGTACCCTGAAAACTATAAGACACTGATGAAAGAAACTGAAGGCCACACAAACAAATGGAAAGATATACTGTGTTCTTGGATTGGAAGAATCAATATTGTTAAAAAGACTGTACTACCTAAGGCAATCTACAGACTCAATGCAATCCCTATCAAATTACCAATGGCATTTTTCATTTGTTCTAGTTCACAGAACCTATCAAATTACCAATGGCATTTTTCATTTGTTCTAGTTAACAGAATTAAAAATTTTTAATTTGTATGGAAACACAAAAAACCCTGAATAACCAAAGCAATCTTGAGAAAGAAGAACAGAGCTGGAGGGATCACGCTCCCTGACTTCAGACTATACTACAAAGCTACAGTAATCAAAACAGTATGGTACCGGCACAAAAAGAAATATAGATCAATGGAACAGGATAGAAAGCCCAGATATAAACCCACACACTTACGGTCAATTTAGTCTATGACAGAGGAGGTTAGAATACACAATGGAGAAAATACAGTCTCTTCAATAAGTGGTGCTGGGAAAACTGGACACCTACATGTAGAATAATGAAATTAGAACATTCTCTAATAACATATACAAAAATAAACTCAAAATGGATTGAAGACCATGGGGCTTCCCTGGTGGCGCAGTGGTTGAGAGTCCGCCTGCCGACGCAGGGGACACGGGTTCGTGCCTCGGTCCGGGAAGATCCCACATGCCGCGGAGCGGCTAGGCCCGTGAGCCATGGCTGCTGAGCCTGCGCGTCCGGAGCCTGTGCTCCGCAATGGGAGAGGCCACAACAGTGAGAGGCCCGTGTACCCCAAAAAAAAAAAAAAAAAAAAAGGATTAAAGACCTAAATGTAAGACCAGATACTATAAAACTCCTAATATATGCCCAGGAGTGGGATTGCAGGGTCATATGGTAGCTCTATTTTTAGTTTTTAAAGGAAGCTCCATACTGTTCTCCATAGTGGCTGTACCAATTTACATTCCCAACAACAGTGTAGGAGGGTTCCTTTTTCTCCACACACTCTCTACCATTTATTATTTGTAGACCTTTTCAAGATGGCCATTCTGACTGGTGTGAGGTGATACCTCATTGTAGGTTTGATTTGCATTTCTCTAATAATTAGCACATCTTTTCATGTGCCTTTTGGCCATCTGTATGTCTTTTTAAAATTATTTAATTTTATTTATTTTTTGTCTGCACTGGATCTTCATTGCTGCATGTGGGCTTTCTCTAGTAGCAGCGAGCAGGGCCTAGTTCGTTGTGGTGCACGGGCTCCTCATTGCAGTGGCTTCTCTTGTTGCGGAGCACGGGATCTAGGCCCATGGACTTCAGTAGTTACAGCATGCGGGTTCAGTAGTTGTGGCACGTGGGCTCAGTAGTTGTGGCTCGCAGGCTCTAGAGCACAGGCTCAGTAGTGTGGTGCATGGGCTTAGCTGCTCCCCAGCATGTGGGAACTTCCCGGACCAGGGCTAGAACCAGTGTCCCCTGCATTGGCAGGCGGATTCTTAACCACTGCACCGCCAGGGAAGTCCCTATATGTCTTCTTCGGAGAAATGTCTGTTTAGGTCTTCTGCCCATCTTTTGATTGGGTTGTTTCTTTCTTTCTTTTTTTTTTTTTTTTGATATTAAGCTCCATGAACTGTTTGTATACTTCGGAGATTAATTCCTTGTTGGTAGCATCGTTTGCAAATATTTTCTCCCGTACTGTAGGTTCTTTCATTTTGTTTACGGTTTCCTTTGCTGTGCAAAAACTTTTAAGTTTAGTTAGACCCCATTTGTTTATTTTTGTTTTTATTTCTATTACTCTAGGAGACAGATCCATAAAAGATATTCCTACGATTTATGTTAAAGAGTGTTCTGCCTATGTTTTCCTCTAGGAGTTTTATAGTATCATCCCACTCCTGGGCATATATCCAGAGAAAAACATAATTCAAAAAGATACATGTACCCCAGTGTTCACTGCAGCACTATTTACATGGAAGCAACCCAAATGTCCATTGACTGATGAATGGATAAAGAAGATGTGGTACATATATATGATGGAATACTACTTGGCCATAAAAAGAATGAAATAATGCCATTTGCAACAACATGGATAGACCTAGAGGTTATCATACTAAGTGATGTAAGCCAGACAGAGAAAGACAAATATCACGTCATATCACTTATATGTGGAATCTAAGAAAATCATATAAATGAACTTAGTTACAAAACTGAAATAGACTTACAGACATAGAAAACGAACTTATGGTTCCCAAAGGGGATAGAGGAATGGGGGGACAGATAAATTAGGAGTTTGGGAATAACATATACACACTACTATATATAAAATAAGTAAACAACAAGGACCTACTGTATAGCACAGAGAACTATACTCAACATCTTGTAATAACCTATAATGGAAAAGAATCTGGAAAATAATATATGATACATAATAAATATATATAATATATAATATACATAATATGTAATAATATATATAACTGAATCACTTTGCTGTACACTTGAAACTAACACAGCATTGTAAATTAACTATACTTCAGAAAAAAAAGAAAAGGTAGAAATAACCCAAATATCTATCAACTGATGAAGGGACAGACAAAATGTGGTCTATCCATCCAGTGAAATATTATTCAGCCATAAAAAGGAATGAAGTAATGATATCTGCTACAACATGGATGAACCTTGAACACATTATGCTAAGTGAAAGAAGTCAGACACAAAAAGCTACATACTGTAATTCCACTTATATGAGATGTCCAGAATAGGCAAATCCACAGAGACAGAAAGCAGAGGAGTCAGGGTGTTTCCTTTTGGGGTGATGAAAATACTCTGGAGCTAGACAGTGGTGACGGTTGCACAACACTGTGAATGTACTAACTGTGACTAATGGTAAATTTTAAGTTATGGGTATTTTATAATTAAAAAAAATTTTTTTTTTGGCTGCATCCGGTCTTAGTTGCAGCACGTGGGATCTATCATTGCGGCGTGAGGGCTTCTCTCTAACTGTGGTGCGCGGGCTCTAGAGCGTGCAGGCATAGTTGCCCCGCAGCATGTGGGATCTTAGTTCCCTGACCAGGGATCAAACCCACGTCCCCTGCCCTGGAAGGCGGATTCTTAACCACCGGACCACAAGGGAAGTCCACACAATAATCTTTTTAAAATGGGTTGATCTAAAGGAAAAATAAGGACTTGTCCTCAAACCATGTTTTTTCTCCCCATTTTAAGTTCAAACCAAAATGGTTTTAAGGGGTTTCTTGTGAGGGGTTTCTTGTGCCTATTTTGGAGACAGAGCAGTGGCAAGGGTTTCTTGTGCCTATTTTGGAGACAGAGCAGTGGCAGGGCCCGAGCAACACACAGGGAGTGGACACTCCAGGGGGTCCGGTGACATCTCCTGCTCGCGCTTCACACACTGGAAATCTTTACGGAACCAGGGCACCCTCCTTATTTTTTCAAGAAAAGAAAGGAGATTTTATAGCTGCGGGTGACAGCTGCGATGGAGGCTGGCTGGCTGCAAGGGGGAGGGGCTTTCCTCCCCATCTTCTGTTACAGGATTTAATGGCTCAGCAAACTGTGGAATTCGGGGACTTTCATCTTGTTTCATCTGCTCCAAGCTATCATTGCAGGCAAATGGCCTTGATCAAGTTACTTTGCTTCCGTTTCCTCCAGTCCTCTGCTCATCAGAGAAATCCGTGGGTCAATGAAAGACCGGATCCGCGGGCGTGCTGGTGCAGCCGCGCATTGAAAAGTCCTGCACAGGGTGGGACATAAGTCTCTCCAGGGGCTGAAGCAGCCCAGAACATGTCCCCTCCTGTACAGACCCCTGGTCAGCAGAAGACTCTTACCCCTGGCAGCCTGGGACTTGAGCCCACCCTCTTTTCTCCATGGCGTTCCAGTGGCATTTCCTACTGGAGCTCTAACACTTGAAAGGGAACCGGGATGGGAGTGAGGTGAAGTGCAGCGGCCTGGCGCACGGATCCTCTGGGGGAGTGGCCAGCAGTTCCAGAGCCTTCGGCACTAACGCAGCATTCTCTGTGTTTGGTCACACGATGTGTGTGTGGGGAAGCTTGCCTTGCACCAAGCACAGGCAGGTCGTAAACAGATGCTTTTCCCAGGGGTGATACGCGGAGTGAGTGTTTCACGATAAACCCCGGCGTCATCAGGACAGGTGGCCCTCCACCTAGACGCCGCCGGGACACAAGGGCAGGGTCTCCAGCTCTCCCTGAGGACAGTGGCCCGCCCATGTCTGCAGCTGTGACGCGTGTGTTTCGCTTCCTTCCAGAAGGAAGTCCCTCTGTTCATGTCAAATCACAGAGGGCAGCTCTTTCAAAATCCTGCTTTAGGAAGGGCTACTTCTGTTTTTGTCAGGGTCGAATGGACACTTCGACCGCAGTCACTTCTAGAGCGAGTCTAAGAGGCCAGCAGTCCTGAGGGGGGGGGCGTTGCATCCCCGACCTACTGAGTCCTCTCTGGGTTTGTAGCTGGTGAGGGATGGGGTGACACCACTTTTATTTAGAAAATAAAACTCCAGTCACTATATGGTTCTAGGCAGGCAGCACGTTCGTCGCCGAGGCCCCCCGCGCAGGCTCCTGGCCAGTGGGCGGAACCCCCGCCCATCCCCCAACCCTCCTGGCCCTCCGGTCAGGGACCCCCTTCCCCCAGGGCTTTCCTCGCTTGGGCCCCCATCACCCATCCCTCCCCCACCCGCTCTCCTTCTCTTGGCGGGTATTTACCGAGCGCCCGCGATGAGGTGGGCTTCGTCCAGAGAGAGTGAACACAAAATGGGTGGGATGCAGGCCCCGACCTCAAGGCACCTGTCAACACTGAGAGGATGGGCAAAGTTTAACAAACACCGAGATACGCACAGGGGCCACCTAAGCGTGGGTGGCCGGTGTCGGCTTCCAGAAGGGGCCATGTCAGACCTCAAGAAGCAGCAGGAATCCTGCAGCAGTATGTTTCTGTTTCCTCACTCCCTAAATATTGTTTTACCTTTAGTCCTTTTCATTTTGTACATTCTCCTACAGTGTGTCACCCATGCTGTGGTTTCAATGACAGACAATTACCCAGTGTCCCCTGTCCCAGCAAGAGGTCCAAGCACACATGTGCAGCCACCGACCCGACAAATTCCCTGAATGTGCCGCAGACGGCTGAGTCTTCCTATGTCCGACACTGAGCTCATTCTCTTGGCCCTTTCCCCAAACTGCTTCCCTCCTCCTGTCAAGCCTGTCCCGGGGAGAGGTGGCATCATCTACCCATCACGGAGACAGAAAGCCTGGATCGGCCTGGATCCCTCCTCTGCCCAGGTCAGGGTACCAAGTTCTGTTCATTTCACCTTCTCATTCTCTCTCCGCTACCACCATCACTGCCCAGAACCTCAGCCCCTTTTTCCTGGTTCCAAACGTAGCCTCCTAACCCGTTCCTCTGTCTTCGCTTTGCCCGGCACCCTGCTTCAAACGTGTCCTACACAGTGTCATCAGAGGCACGAAAAAGATCCTGTCGTCCCCCTGCTGAAACCTCTTCAGTCATTCCCTGGAGCTTTCCAGAACCGCCCGCCTCCCACCCCCACCCCCAGGCTGAGCTGGGTGTTCATCTGTGTCCCCAGTTCTCTCGAAGCTCTGAGCAGGCAATGGTGCTGTGCTGTGATCGGAGCTGACAAGCTTTCCCGACCGCTTACAAGTGTCTCCGACGTGAATACAACTCCCCAGTGGAGGTTGCAGGAAAGGGGGGTGGTAAACTCTGGCAGTCAGGAGGAAGGAGGGGATGGGAGGCCAGTGGATGCCAAGTCCAGGACGTGCAGGCCACTGCGAGGGCACCAGGCCTGAGGTCAGCACGAGGCCGCCCGGCCTAGGAAAGCCCACCGGGAGTCTGCCTCCCAGCCTGGCGGAAGGGCACGGAACCACGGCGTGAGGAGATACACACGCACAAAGGTTTTTCAGTAAAAAACGGAAACCTCAAGCTTTCTTGACCTCTTGAAAAGCAGATCCGCTGCAGGTCACCAAAGGCAGAGCAAACCTGAAGAACGCCCAGAGCGAGAAGAGACGTTGCTTGCAAAGGAATAACAGGCTTTCTCATCAGATATGAGGGGGGGGGAAATGAAAACACAGACTCGTCAAAGGGTTTAAGGAAAATAACCGTCAACCTAGAATTTCGACATTGGACACTAACCAGAAGACCTGAGGGCAATGTCAAGCATCTTCAAAGCAGCGTTGTTGAGAAGTGAGTTGGCGCCATCGGTGAGCAGGGGCTGGGCTTTGGGGAGCAGGTGCCTTCCTGGCACTGTGCTCTGTGCAAGGGTGTGTTGAGGTACAGAGTGTGATTAAGGCAGATGAAGAGGCACTAGGGATGCCCACTGTTCCAGGGATGCTTTTCGGGAGCCAAAGAACCCTTCTGCAAAGTGGATCATTACTCTGCTTTGTAAATCCAAACTCTCACATATTAGGTGCTGCTGCCCCATTGCTAATGAAGTTCTCAGGGAAACAAAAATGTTCGTAGGATGACAAACGTTTGGACTCATGGATTTTTGGAAACATACACGCAAGGTTGAAGAAGTTCCAGGAATTACATCAATGAACGTGTTGTCATTTTTTTTTTTTTTTTTTTTTGAGGTTGAATGGAGACGAGTAGACACTGGTTCCATGCGTGTTTCTCAGTAATACCCGGAGTGATATGAACAGATAGGCCCCACGATCACTTAGCCGTCTGCTGGCTATGGCTGGTGCTACTTAGCAGCGCGTCTTGTGTAGCTGTAAAAGGGGTCTTGGATTGGGGGAGGGGAGCTTGACAATCATCATCTTCCACTTATGGAGAATTTTCCACACACTAGGCGCCGTATTAAACATTTTACATGCATCATCTCATTTAATCCTTGCTGACACCTTACGAGGCACTGTCATTATGCCCACGCCATGGATGAGGGCACAGAAGCTTAGCAAGGTCGAGGAGCTCTGCACAGCCGCAAAGTGGTGTCTGTTTCTTGAGTGACACATTGAAGCCCCCTTCCACTTATTGATTTCTTTAAGTTTATTTTTTTTGCCCCACTGCATTTAGACCTCAGATGGACGGATGTGTCTAGCTGTAGCGTGGGGCAATACCTCTGCTGCGTGCAAGTCTTTAATACTTGGTGCTTACAAGTCAGGAAATAGCATTTGGAATCTGCTGTCACGGTGTTAAGGTTGGGGCATCCTGACCCACAGCCATGACCCCCACTGTCACCACTTGTCGTTCGCTTCCTGAGCATTTATGACATTTTACATTGGTGTTTCCAGGCCTGGTTGATTCCAGGCTGTCAAAGAAGGGGTGCTCTCCTGGTGCTTGGAGAATTCAGGTACTTTTTTAAACTATTCCCCGGCACACTGGCATCTTGACTTTCCCGCTGGAGTCCCTGAGGAGGCCTGTAGCTCTCTGTGGAGGCTCCTGGCTTCTGGTTTTGTCAACCAGAAGGTTCCTATTCTTTGTGCGTCGGGGGCCCTCCCCTGGCAAGGCGGACCCGGGCCTGGCCTCTGTGTGCTCGACGTGGCCTGGCTGAGCCCATCCTGAGAGGCCCAGTGACTGCTGCTCGGCCCTTGGATTTGTTTCCCTTCCGCCAGCATCAGAGACCAAGGCAGTGAGGATGCTCCACTTGGCCTTATGGATTTGGAATCTGGACTCTTTACAGGCTGCATTCCTCTGTCCCTCCCAAAATGTCCAAATTGATGCTTTACGCCGGGGATAATGAAACCTTTCAAAACTGAACTAAAAGAACAAACCCACCGCTCCCTCAGATATGAGGAAAGAACAGAAAACAGAAGCAACAAAACAAAACACCACCAAACCAAACCTCTACCACAAAACAAATGGGATGGCAGCTGTGGACAGAGCGGCATCACAGGCGGGGGTGGTGTCCCCTCAGGGCGCTGCCCCGTCACCTCCAACAAGAGGGTGTCGGCTCTGGAGCCTGAGCTCAGGTCCTCTGCGTCCATCCCACCCTCCATGACCTCCTCTCTCTTCCCACCTCTCCCTTCTTTCTCTGTCTCCCTTCAACTTCTCATCTCAGTGATTTGCTCTGTTGTCTTTGGGGCTTTATCAAAAAATATCTGTTCGAGAGATTTTTTTTTTTCTCTTTGCTGTGTTAAGCTTTTTTTTTTTCTTCTTTTTTTCCATCTTGGCTGTTTCCTGCTTACATTTCTGCTCCTCCTATCCTGATACTTCTGTTAACAGTACCTCCAAAGTTAGCTCCGTCTGTGAACATTGGTGTTTATTTTCTATTCACATCATTAATGAAGGTGCTAAATAAGCCTGGATTGAACACAAACCAGGATCCACATCTTCCTTTGAACAGATGATTTTTAGTGGTTTGTTGGAATGCCATTCCGTATCTACCTGTTCTATTCACCATCAAGAAGCATCTGAGCTTCTATGTGTGTGGGGCTGTGGCCCACTGCACAGGGGAGTTTGTAGGACCCCAGCCTCTGCCATCCGAGAACTGGGCATTTCAGGCGGTTTGCAGCTACACACACACAGGGGACATATATACTAAAAAGAGAGTCATCAAAGAATGCTTAAATAAGATTAATGATGGCACTTTTGAACAGGGTTGGGAACTAAGGAGAAGTCTTGCCATGAGCTCAGGAATTCCTCGGCATTATCTTGAAACGTGTCCTACGTCAAATATCTGAGTCTAAGGCTCTGGGGTAGAAGATAAATGATAAAACAGCCTCCGTTCTCAAGAAGCTCAGAGTCTGGGGAGGGAGGCCGACTTGCTGACAAATAGCTACTATGTAAGGCGTGGAAGCTGGCACCATTAGAGGGCTGCAGGGTGTGCTCAGGAAGCACAGGGTGGGGGAGTGGAGGATTCTGCCTGCTGGCTGCCGGGTGCAGCCTCTCGGGCCCGGAGCTTGAGGCTTTGAAATGCAAATGCATCATGGGAATAAACTGGGCTCCCAGCACCCTGGTCCACGACGTGACCTGATCTCTCTTCCTCACGCTGCTCCCCACCCACGTGGAGGGAGCCAGAGCCGCGGGGCAGGGTGCTGAATCCCCGGGGAACAGGCACACCCTCAGCCTAGCGGCCTCCCCCGGCTTGGCGGCATCTCTCCTCCCTCCCGCGACGCCCCTCAAGCTCTAGTTGCCCTTCCTCCCTGCAGCCTACCTGGGCCTCCCCAGCCCAGATCTCCAAATCCCAAGAACAGGAGGTGACGAACTGCCCCTTGGAGGGTGAAGAGGACTTGGACGAACAGAGATGAACTTGTTGAAGCTTAAAAGTGAAATTTAGAGAACATGCAGGGAACGGCAAGCGTGGGGCTGTAGTTCAGGATGCAACTGTGTCTGGAGACTGTGGTGGGAGAGAGGCTGGGGTAGATAACAAGCGAAGAGTTTAGGCTTAACTCTGCAAGCAATGGGGACTCCCTTAAGGATCCTTGAGTGGAGAAGAGAGATAATACTTTGTTTTTATCTGTGCACTTACTGCTATCGGAAACTGACCTATTCGATTCTTGGCTTGTTCACTGTCTGTCTTCCTATGGCTCCCACGCCCTTCCTAAAGGGAAGCTCCACGGGAATGGGACCTCCTCCTTATCGCTGTGCCTAAGAGTGTCTGGCATAAAGTAGGTGCTTATTTAATAAACGAGCGAATACATGAAATTGATAGGGAACAGGTGGTGTGGAGGATAGACTGATGGGGGCATTTAAAAGCAGACAGACCGGGTAGGAAACTAAATCAGGGAAGAAAGGGCTGTGTTTGTTAACAGGGCAGACACAGGTCAGGCTTGAGAGACGCTTCAGAGCAAGAATTTGGTGACCACTGAACGTAGATGGTAAAAGGTAGAGTCTTCCACATCTCTAGGTTGTCAGCGTGGGTGATGGAGAAGGAAACAGAGAGTGAGTTTGGTTTTGGACAATGTTGAGTTTCACTTCCTCTGGAAATGATCCAAAGGGTTTCGCTACATGTTATGAGGACTCACTGGGGAACATATACCTCATTGTTCTCCCTCCCTTAAAGGACTGTGTGATCCAGTGGGGAGATCACGTATCAAAATTGTTTCCCAAACCTATTTTGTAAGCAAATTCTGCTATAAAGTAAGTATTTACAATATTATCCTGATTCCGTGCTATATGAAGCAAATAAGCCTCCAATTTGACAATTCAGTGTTAAAATGGCAAGTGAGCAGCCCAAGTACCATTCTCATGCACCCGAAACTCCTTAACGTTTCTCACTTTTTATTCAATGGTCGTCTTTTTTTTTTTTTTGGCCACGCCCCACGGCATGTGGGATCTTAGTTCCCTGAGCAGGGTTTGAACCTGAGCCCCCTGCAGTAGAAGCGCAGAGTCTTAACCACTAGACAACCAGGGAAGTCTCAATGGTCTTCTTTTTATATATAAATTTATTTATTTATTTATTTTTGGCTGCCTTGGGTCTTCGTTGCCGCGCGCGGGCTTCTCGTCGCGGTGGCTTCTTTTGTTGCAGAGCACGGGCTCTAGAGCGCACGGGCTTCAGTAGTTGTGGCACGCGGGCTCAGCAGTTGTGGCTCACGGGCTCTAGAGCGCAGGCTCAGTAGTTGTGGCACACGGGCTGAGTTGCTCCGCGGCATGTGGGATCTTCCCAGACCAGGGCTCGAACCCGTGTCCCCTGCATTGGCAGGCGGATTCTTAGCCACTGCACCACCAGGGAAGCCCATCAGTGGTCTACTTGTTGATACTTTTCCCACCATTCTTTCCAGCAATTTTTATCTGAAAATGTTCAAACTTTAAAAGCAGTATTCCTAGGAGCAATAGTGCAAATTATAAAGGCGGGGGGCCGGGGAGGAAAAGAAAGGCCTAATTCTTGCTCTGCAAATAAAAGGTCACATTCTCTAGAATTGTGGTGACCTGTAGGAAACCGGAAACTGGTCACTGTCCGACAACAATCAGCACATTATGGTTTACTGAACAGTTAGTTCAAGTTCCCATGTAGGGGTGGTTTGCACATCCAACTGCTTGCTGAGCCTGTAAAAAGTGATTTCTCGTGGATACTAACCAGTCCTTTGGAACTCTGGCTATAACACACCCGGGAGTCAGACACTGCAGCTGGCAGCGGCAGCAGGGAGGAGACGGGGACTGGGACTTCCAGGTTCTGTGTATTTCTAGGAATGTTGCTTAATCGAGACAGGAGACAATGGGGCCTGGTGGAGAGAAGAGGCCTTTGGAATCAGCCAGTCTAGTGTGTGAATCCAGCGGTATGGCTCTGGGTGATCACTTACCCTTTGAAGCTTGGTTTCCTGAACTGGGATAAAAAACAGTGGTAATGCTTTTCCAAAGGGTTTTGGTGAGAGTTAAAGGACAAAATAGGGCTTCCCTGGTGGCACAGTGGTTGGGAGTCCGCCTGCCGATGCGGGGGACGCGGGTTTGTGCCCCGGTCCGGGAAGATCCCACATGCTGCGGAGCGGCTGGGCCCATGAGCCGTGGCCGCTGAGCCTGCGCATCCGGAGCCTGTGCTCTGCAACGGGAGAGGCCACAACAGTGAGAGGCCCGCGTACCGCAAAAAAAAAAAAAAAAAAAAAGTCCAAACTATACATAGGCAACGGGGCTAGGGCGATGCCTGGCTCGGAGTAAGTGCCCCTTGAACGTCTGTTAATGGAGCCAAGTGCTTTAAAGAAGGAGGTCCTTATGTTTAGAATGTTGGTTAAACAATTGATACAGGGGCTGAAGGGACCCTTGCCCTTGTGTCTCAAGGCCTCTTCTCTTGACCATGGATATCCCCTTAAGCAATAACCATGCCACCTCCTAGGGCCATATTGGTGAAAAGGCTTGTCGATTCCAGAAAGCCCTTTTAACTTGTTCTTGAGTATTTTAAAATCCCATCTCTGCTGACAAAAGATGATGCTTTCCTCTCGGGGGGGCAGATGACACATTCCTTTTATGCACTTTCCACCTCACTCGCACTAAACCCTGCTGCCCATCCAGGCAGCTGTGATCCACAGCGCAGAATATCTGATTAGGTAGCAAGTAACGGGGGATTTCTGTTCTAAGGGGGAACTCAACAAGGTTAAAATAGAAGCAACTATCTCATGAACCAACCCAGAACACTGAGATGAAAAGAAACAAATTGCTCACTTTCTACCACCTGTTTGAGAACAGAAGGATTTGCACTCAGTTATGTTAGCTAAAAAATGTACCCCTGACTCATTGTGGTACAGAAGCCTTTACCACACGAATGCTTTTGATGGAAAATCCGCCCCCTGCTCCGATACACCCTTTCATGCTGGTGATGACAGAGGCAACAGAGGCCTTTCCATCAATATGTTCTGCACACTTCTTAGCGGCTCTGCTTTTCCTTTTCTGCATTTGCTATTTTAAGCAAGCACATAATGCATCAATTTTCAGACTCTTACTCAATGCCACTGCTACAGAACTGAGAACTCAGTAATCTTGTCAGGCCGCGCAGAACAAAATTCCAACAGATGAAACATTCCACGCAGCCTTACCTCCCCTTTCCTGGGATGCGGCATCTATTTCTGGCCCTATAATGAGAGAGGCACCGGTGGCGGTGCTCCAGGCCCACTTTCCCCGGGAATCCCACATTACAGAAACCATTCACCATGCTGCTGCTGCTGGGATACACATCAAAGGCCCTGTAGGGGACTTGAGACCATTCGACTGCTATCTTAGTTTTGATTTTAAGTTCCCAGAAATGGGTTGTTTGGATCCAGGCTGGAGCTTGCTGGCTGGGAAAGACAGTGTGGGTTTGCCCAGGCCACACTGGTGCTTTTCCTGCTTGACCTGAAGGGTTCCTGTTCTCTCCACAATCACTAACTCGACTGAAGAGCCCAAGACTAAGCTTTATTTCCCTGTCCTCAGTTTCCCAAGAGATTTCAACGTAAACTGTCCCCACGTGGCTTCTTGCCAAATTTGCCTCGACCTTGCGGCAGACACACTTCTAGTGGAATGTCAATTGCACCTGATACCTTGTTGGGCAATTTGGGCAGAGTTCCCTGCTGTGTGTGTTTACAGCTTTCGTGGCTTCTAGTACAGGCTCTATTTACTGCCTGCAGGGTTACCTGGGAGAGAGAGCAGAGCAGTCTGCCTCTACGCCCGTTGGCTCGGAAATGGGTTAGTCACGTTTTCCAGAGATCTGCTCTTCATACCTGGCTGCTATAAATGGGCTGGGCCACTCCCACCAAACCCTCCAAGTTCTGCTCATTTTAGCTCACATCAATTAAAAATGGCACAACAAATGAGATCGAGTGAGTGCGTAAGGGGTGCTATTGAAAAGTGAGTAATTCAATAATAGCTCTGCACCACTGCATTCGGTCTAAAGAACTAATTCATAGCATCGAATGATTCAGCCATCCCTATGGGGACCTTGAATTACTGGCTCAACTTCATCAGCATAAAAACAATCAAACCAAATACACTCTTCCTCGGGGGCTGGAAGTCAGACACCCTGAGTAATATTTAGGTCACTCCTGCCTGGGCAAGTCTGAAAAATGGTTCGTGCCCTGATTAGACAGTTACTGATTTGTTTTAAGCGACTGTCAAAGGAGGGGACCCTGCAGGCTTTTTAAGGCAAAGAGAGGTTCTGTGAGTGGTGCTGAAACAACCTGAAGTGGGCTGAAGCCAATCATCTCTTTGTTCAGCCCAGAGTGTATCAGCGTCAGCTTCACAGCTGCAGTGGAATCTCTGGGTTTGGTGAGTTTCCTGCTTCCCCTAACCTCCACTTCTGGGAGCCCTCAGAGCAACACTGTTAACCTTGACTGAGCATCAGAACTGTCGGAGGAGCATCTGCAAAGCAGTGGTCAGGCCTTACTTGGACGGACTCTGATCAGCCAGTCTGCATGTGGGCCCTTGGACGTTTGTTAGTGTTTTTTTTTTTTTTTTTTAATTATTTTTGGCTGTGTTGGGTCTTCGTTTCTGTGCGAGGGCTTTCTCTAGTTGCGGCGAACGGGGGCCACTCTTCATCGCGGTGCGCGGGCCTCTCACTGTCGTGGCCTCTCTCGTTGCGGAGCACAGGCTCCAGACGCGCAGGCTCAGTAGTTGTGGCTCACGGACCCAGTTGCCCTGCGGCACGTGGGATCTTCCCGGACCAGGGCTCGAACCCGTGTCCCCTGCATTGGCAGGCGGATTCTTAACTACTGTGCCACCAGGGAAGCCCCTGTTAGTGTTTTAAAGCCCTGGGTAGTATTCCTGTGAGCCCCTGCCGCCAGAGCACCGAAGCATCACCTTCCCTGGGAAGGACCAGAAAGAAGGGCTGCCTTGCCGTGCCTTGGCTAAGTGCTCCAGTCAGCTGCTCAGGAACTGGCTTGGCAAATGACAAAGGCAAAATCCCCTTATTTTACAATTTAACTGATTCATCAAGCTTTTTATTCTGATGAGTTTCAGACATATTCTAGTTACACAAGAATTACTTAGAACAACTTTATTGAGGTACTTTGTACAGGAAGGGTGGAGTCCCTGGGGGGCCCCTAAGCTCACAAGAGGACCGTGGAAATGGGCACCCCTGCTCACCCTCTGGACAGTCCCCAGGCCCCATCACTCTGTCAGCACCCTCCTTCTTGTCCACTTCTCATCTCTTTATTCAACACATACTAAGTCCTGAATGTGTGCTGGCCCTTGAAGATACAGGGGCATAAAAGACACGTGTTGCTCCTGCCCTCACCAAGCTTATAGTCCGGTGTGGAGACGTACGTAAACATGAATGACACACTCATCACTGTTTATCACTGTTTATCCCTAATTCTGGGAAGAGCTCTGAACGTAAAAAGTGCAGAATGCTTTGGAATCAGTGCGGGGATGTAGTCTGGTCTCATCTACTCTTGGGGAAAGTGTTCCCTAGAGGCAACCGCAGTTCCACTTACTGTGTGTGCATCCGTGCGGGCATTGTTCTGTGTGAATGTAGCCAATACGTACATACATATACACGTCTACTCACTGGGGGGCAGGGACTCTAAAGGAAAACCCCAGCCTTTAACCATCTTAAAGGCGCACCTTTCATTTCAGATGTAGGAATGACAGTGACGGGGCCATGGTATGTTATGGAAGCAAGGTGATACTGCAGAGCCACTGACTCAAGACCATGGTAAGTAAGAGTGGTCCAAGGCTGCTGGCTGTTAATCAGTGTTTCATCATTTAAATACTAGGTGTAGCCTTCAGAACATGGAAGAAGTCATTCCAGAACAGAGGGTTAAACCAAATACCTAAGGACACTCCAATAGAGTGGCACAAATCTGTTTTCTTTTTGCTTTTTTTGTTTTTTCCTCGAAGATGAGGGCATCAGCTAGACCATGAGCTAATCTGACATTTTAAGCCAGTGCCATTAGAGCTGCTGTGCTGCCCCAGGACAAAGATGGATGACACAAGGGTTACGGGTTGGGGGTCATTACTGTGGTCTCGGCGCTCTTTCTTTATTACCAGCTTAGGTGGATGCTAATAGCAGTACAGGACACTACCCCCCCGCCCCCCGCCCCCAATCAGGAGTTCAGGCCCTGGAAGCCCTGGTAATTCTGCTCTGGGGGCAGCAAACCCCATCTAGGTGAGGAACTGCCATAGCTGCTGCGTTCTCTCCGAGGCCAGATGAGGCATGTGCATTTCCATGACTGTCACCTCCAGTCACTCTGGGGAGCGGCGGGGGGCAGCGAGCGGCCGCGGGGGGCCTCGGCCGGTCCTCTCACGCCAGGGTGACCACGGCGGGCCGGGGGCAGAGAGGCAGACCATGTGCCTTAGGGCAGACGTCCAGGTGCGGGAAGAACAACACTTCCTGTTTTCTTAATCCTCTTTTTAAAAGACTGGTTTCAAGTGAGGCATTAAGGTCCCCAAGAATAACAAACGGGCCCCGGGCCTGCCTATGCCTCCGGATGAGGGGAGCGGGCTGCTTGATCCGGCACCTGCGGCGGAGCGGAGGCCAGGGGTCCAGGACCTGCGGCAGCTCGGGAAGGGCTGGTGCCGGGGAGCGTGGGGGCGGGGCAACAAAGGAGAGGGAGTCCGGGAGGGGAGGTTGGATGGAAGAGGGGGAGAAGGGGGATGAAAAAGGAAAGAGAGAGGGAAAGAGGGAGAGGGAGGAGGCGGGGAGCGAGTACGACAAAGCGAATCTGCACCGCCCGGGTGGGCTGCCGCGGGGGAGGCGGCGCCGGGCCCAGGCAGCGGCTTTTAGCTCTGCCGCTCCCGCGGTCGCCATGGCAACGCGGGCATTAGCGATTCCGTCTGACATTAAAACGCCGCCGCCGCCGCCGCCGGCCCGGAGCTGGGGTGCTTCGGCCGGCGGGTGGAAAATGTGTGCTCACACACACGCATGCCCACCGAGGGGCCGGGCGGCGGAGGCCCCTTTTAGGCTGTAGCTTTATGCATCATTTATCGTGCACCCGCTTCCAATCCGCCCTCCCTCCTTCCGGCTGTTTTTGTTTGTTTGTCTTTCTAGAGAAGGTGATAACTGGGGGCTTAGATCATCTGCTGGCATATTGATGAGCTCACTGGGTTGCTAAAAGGGAATGGGGATATGGATTTGGGTTAGCTAAGGGTATGTGACTGGTTTAAGACAAAAACATCAAGAAACGGAATATCTGGACAAATAGGCTTTCTTTCTCTCTTTCTTTCCTTCCTTCCTCCCTTTTTAAAAAACAAAACAAAACAAAAAAAAACCAGGGCTGTGAATTAGCCAGAAATAGTTAAAAGGAAAGGGAGGAGAAAGGGCTAGCCTGCAGACATGTGAAATAAGATTAACGGAGACCCTAAAGACCAAGGCCCACGGGAACTGTCCTGCAGCAGTTTGCCACACGTGACAGTTTTCCTGCTCAGATGCCTGCTCCAGAAAAAGAAAATCAATCTGTGTGCCTTTTTTTTTTTTTTTTTTGGGTACTTGAAGCCCCACCCCATGGTATTCTCTCTCAAACTGTATTTTAGCACAAACAGGGAAAAGCTCATGAAACTGTACTCTGAGGGCAGAAACTGGCCTTAATCATCGCTGCAACTGCTGAGCCCATGATGGGACTTGCCACATCCCAGGCAAGGGCGATGGGCTGGCCACGGCGCGCGTACAAGTGAAATCCGCAGAGAGGACTTCCGGAGACCAGCCTCCAGAGTGTAAGAGGGACTGGGCCCAGAAACCTCCTGGGAGCACGACGCCTTAAGGCCTCCCCGTGAAGGCAAACAAAGACCAACGGGTGTGCCCAGGAAGTTTCTTAAAACTCAGCAGAGCGTGGGCAGGAACATATGCCTTCTTATCCACCAGGTGAAGTCCCCCCTGTATGACACATCTCGCCTGGGTCTGGAGCATCATACTTGGTAAGAAAATAAAGAGGGATGTTGATGAATAACAGGCATGCTGACAGGGCAGTGTGGGCTGGCGGGGGCTGGCTCCCAACTGCTCTGCGAGCTGTGGGATTCGCAGGAACGAGAGGGCGCGGTCTCCGACTGAACGGAGGGCCCCTTCCTGACCCATACAACTGGGCCTCTCTTTCTGGACAGGCGCTGTGTCTACTCCAAGAGTCCTAAGTAGTTGGGGACCACCTGGGAAGCCACGCTGGCATCCCAGGGTACGGGAGGAGTCTTCTCATCCAGACCCCGCCACAGCCAGTGACAGAAAAACCATGAATAAGAATGAGAAATGCAGACTGCGATTACTCTGGCGTCCCAGAATTCTGACCTGACCACAGTCAAAGACGACTGGCAAAGCTCATCTTCCCGGCAGCTGGAGAATAAACAGGGAATGGAAGGGCTAAGATGCTGAGAACACAGGGCAGGGAATGAGCCCCCTCTGCTCAGCAAGGCCTACAGCTAACACACTGTCTTTTAAAGGACTGACCGAAGAGACCAAACCTCCATTCTGGAAGCTGAGGATTCTAGAACTCGGCCTTGAGAGAGGCTCTAACCTTGAGGGGCTGCTTTAAGCAGGGAAACAGCTAGAACATTCTGGCCAGCAGGCTTTTTACTCCCTCTGGACCTCTCCCTTAGGGACAGATGGGCGTGCCTCCCCCTAGTGTCACTGCGTCCTGACGGTGAAGTTCTCCCAAACCATGACAAACAACCTACTCCTTGGAAACACACCGAAAATAGGGAGGAGGCGGCTCAGGCGATGCACGCCGTTTCTGCGGTCTAAAAGGAGTACTCTGCTGGTGAGTGGTGGAGCAGTCTCCCTTTAGGGGCTGACTCTGTGTGACGAAGGCCCACGGATTCCCACACGATCATCAACAAACTGGAAAGAACTCTGAGGAAGTTAAAGGAAGAGGAATTTTCACGGCCTCATGTAAGTTGCTCCTTTGCTTGGTAGCCTGTGCTTTGAGGAATATTAAATATTAAATAGACCAGTGAAGTGAATGCCCAATAATTTCAGATGAGCTGGGAAAACCTTAATTGGCTGAGACGCGGCTGGTGGTTGCTTCTTTGTCCATGGAACCCTAACCAGCCAACCAGAATTAAGTAAACTGTTTCTCCGGACTATTTCAAACATTCATGTCTAATGAAATGGACATAGTCTTCAGGAGCAAATGATTTTCTGTTCTGTAGTTACAAGAAAAACTAAAAATGACAAAGTTATCATATAAATTCTCTTCCTGGGGTATCCTCCCACTTGCCGTGCTGACTCCCACCTCACCATGGGAGGCCTGGTGTTCTCTCCTTAATCGTGAAAGCACTGGATTCAGGGTTAGGAAGCCTTTGGAGCAAAAGTAGGTCCTCCATTGGTGGTCAGAATGAAAGAATTCTGCCCCAAACCACCATAATTTCTTGAAGGCCTTCTTAATTTTTAGATGTTTCTTAAGATGAGATAAAGATTTCCCTGCTGGCACAGTGGATAAGAATCCACCTGCCGATGCAGGAGACACAGGTTCCAGCCCTGGTCCGGGAAGATCCCATATGCCGCGGAGCAACTAAGCCCATGCGCCACAACTACTGAGCCCACGTGCCACAACTACTGAAGCCCGCGCGCCTAGGGCCCGTACTCCATAACAAGAGGAGCCACCGCAATGAGAAGCCCGCGCTCCACAACGGAGAGTAGCCCCCGCTCGCCACAACTAGAGGATCCCCGTGCGCAGCAACGAAGACCCAATGCAACCAAGAGAGACGAGATGAAGTATATGCTTGGAGGGGATGCTGAGTGAACACATTAGGAAGATGAGACATACTGTTTCCTTAACAGACAGCAGAGTCCTGAGGGAACGGGATACAGAACAAGTGCCATGTGATGCTCAGATGAGGCACGACGGGAGGATGGGATGACCTGGTACAAAGAGGACTCTGGGATATGAAGCCGAAGGGCAGTACAAGGACACTGATGATGGGGACCAAGGAAAAACCAGAGCAGAGGCAGAGAGGTCCCAAAGCCAAGGCTGATTTACCCTACACTTTTGAGGATGGCCAGTGTTCCACTGCACTGCCTCACACCGCTTGCCCATCCCCTTACTATCCGTGTCCCCAAGCTTCTTGACAAGCGTGTGCTCTCACACCACGTCCCCTGCCTGCCTGCCTGCCATGTATAGGATGGAAGACCAGAAGCGCAGAGGACGGAGGGCCTGAGGGCTTGCTAGTGGCCAGGACGAGAAGGAAGGAAGAAAGATGGGGGGATGGGAGGACAAGAGGGGTAGGAGGAAAGAGAAAAGGGGGTATTCAGCATAGGAGTGGACCTTCGTCACAATCCTACAGCTTCATTTTCCAGAGAAGGAACCAGGCCCAAAGAGGCTGTGAACTGGGCCATATCGCTTAGGTAGGCAGCGGCAGAAGTGAAACTCTCACCCAGACCTCAGATTTCCAACTCAGCGTCCATTCATCTAGTTTATAAGAGAAAAGGAAAGGGTAGAGGTACCAAATATCACCAATCATGAAAGCGCAAAATGCAAACGAAAAACAGAAAAACTCTTCACAGGAAATTGAGAAGATTCTAAAAGTCAGTCTATTTAGTCTTTATGACAAAATAATAGAACCCGAGGCAGTGAACTAAAGAAAGCATCCTGAGTCTGGTCGGAGCAAACCCTGACTTCTCCCCTGACGGGCAGTGTGACTGGGGGCAAATTTCTAAACCTGTCCAGGCCTCAGTTTCCTTAATCATGAAATAGGGATAATGGTAGTGTCGCCCCTCACACACATTTTGTGAAGATCAAAAAATCGTGATCCGTGGCAAAGAGCTTTCTCAGCAGTGTCTGGAGTATAAACACTTAATAAGCGTTTGTGGTTACTATTATGATTACTACAGAGCTACTACAACCAGGGACAAATTCGTTTTTCTTACTAGAAAAATGCAGTAAAAAATATTCATTGGTGGTTTCTCTGCATGGGAAAGCACACCTGTTTTCTTTGGGGCTAAATGAGTATATCTTTTTGAGTTTCCCACAATATGAAAAGCATCCTTTTGCTTTTGTCTTTCGTGAAGCATGCTTCCTTCTGAGGTCACCTTACTCTTTCTTCCACTGCAGAGAAAGTCCCAGTCTCGGTTTCGCAACTAAATGAAAGGCTGCTTCTTAGCAGAGTGGCACAAGTTCTCACCACGCTACCGGGGCCGAGGTTGTAGGATGGAAACAAGGAGGCGGTGACGTTTCTACATTTCATTACTCTTGTTTTCCGTAGGAAGTCAACTGGACTTGGATTAGAGCTGAGATTAGGAATCCTCAGTCTGAAAGAGTTCACGTGGCACCATCTATTTTTCACCATCTGTACAATGGGTACCACAAGTTGTGAACCAATTAATGTGAAAGGGGAACAGCAGGCTCCTGGGTTCCAGCAGTGTTATTTCTTCGACCTCTCAGGTGATATCCTCTGACCACCGATCCAGTGGCTCAAAGACATACCTCCCCTCTGTCCTTCCCCTTCCCCTTCCCCATCCTCATACCCATGTGGATTTCTTGGGCTATCTCATTTAGAGACCTGACTCCTGAAGGGTTTTACACTCCTGGTTATTTTTAGCCTCATGTAGTCAAAGTCTTCAAACACGGTCACCACATGGCATGCAGCTGTGGAAAGCAGCTGCTGTGGTTTGATTTCCAGTCAGCATGACTTGACATTTCTCATCAGGTGATTTCTAAAATTCCCTGTTTTTTTTCAGGTGATCCCAAGAACTTTTTCCCCCTGGTGTCTTAGGTGTGACACCTGAGCTGGGCATCCGGTAAGCTGCTCCAGATTAGGGATGAGTCCAGAACCCTGCTGGAAAGGGAGATGTATTTCAGCTTCTGGGACTCAAATTCCTCTGCCCCAGAACTATCAGGTCTGGGACGAGAGACGCTGCGGCGGGCTCCGGTTCTGACAGCTTCCTTAAGGCCCTCCCTCTAAGCTTTCCAATTTCAGAAAGGGGGCCACTGTCTCTTGGGGTCTCAGGAAGAAAGCAGAGAGGATGAATGAAGCAGCTTGCCGGCCTGCGGGGAGCCTACCTTCAGTGACAACAGCTAAAATGTACAAGAGGCTGGGTTACTCAGCTGGAGGGAGCGCTGGGCTGGACCGCATGCTTCCTCCCGCTTCTCACCATCTTTTCTCCCCCGAGACACTTACCTCCCCATCTCTCTGGGTCATGCAGCTGTCAGTCTATTGGTTTCACCCACATACACCCAGCTGCCGTGATGCTTTTGCCTTCAGGCCTTTTTGCACAGGCTGTTCCTGCCTGGAAGGCTCTTGGTCCATTTTCCAGACCGACTTCTATTTGTCATTTGATTCTCAACATCAGCCTCACTTTTGGGAGCCTTTTCTGATCCTTCAAGACAGGGCTGTCTCTTCAATGTACTTATTAACACACTGGATTGTAATCGCCTGTTTACTTTATCCAGTACGCCCTCCCCACAACTAGATTGTAAACTCCTGGGCAGGGTTGGGGTCTGGTCCTCTGTTGTCTCTCCACTTCCTAGCCCAGTGTCTGGCCCAGCACATAGTAGGTGGTCTGTAAGTATTTGCTGAATAATGTTCCAGACTCACCAAGAACTCCCTCTTTTTTTCCCTCCCTCCTGTACATTTTTTCAGACCGTATCCAGCTCTGCTCCTCAAATCAATTCTCTAAGCCTCTATTTCATCACTGTATCGATTTAGATCACGTCCTTTGTTAATTCTGGGTTTGAAAAAAGTCTTCAATTGTGCTTATAGGTATGAAAAGGTTACGCTGTAGACACCTGGATAGTGTCCGTGTCTAAGAGAAATACATCAAGGAAAAGTGGAAACCAGGGCTGGATAATTGGAGGGAGCTAGAGACTTTTCCTCTGTCTCCTGGTCATTCTCCTGCATGAAGCCTTTGTTTTTTGTGGCCTGGTAAGTCTGGACCCCTATTTTCAAGGCATAGTTCTTCTTTTTTTTGGCCGTGTTGGGTCTTTGTTGCTGCGCGCGGGCTTTTCTCTAGTTGCGGCGAGCGGGGGCTACTCTTCGTTGCAGTGCGTGGGCTTCTCATTGCGGTGGCTTCTCTTGTTGCGGAGCACGGGCTCTAGGCACGCGGGCTTCAGTAGTTGTGGCTCGCAGGCTCAGTAGTTGTGGCTTATGGGCTTAGTTGCTCCGCAGCACGTGGGATCTTCCCGGACCAGGGCTCGAACCCGTGTCCCCTGCATTGGCAGGAGTAGTCTTAACCACTGCACCAGCAGGGAAGCCCCAGGCACAGTTCTTCTTGATGAGGAGATAGCAGAGGTTTCCAACCAAGAAAAATCTTCCACTGACCACCCGGAACTGTTTTCCATTTCCTTTCGAGAGAATTCTTACAGTGGAGAGGAAGTGTTCTGTCACATACGGGCCCCACGAAGCCCCTTCTTCTCCCCACCCCTAACTTTCTGCTCCCGGCAGATAGGAGCTGATGCCAGGGCCCGCAATTATCAGCAGTGCCATACAGCACCACCGCTGGTTTCTCCACGATGACTTTTCATAGGACTATTTTTCACCTTTTCACAATGGGTGTCTTTCCCCAGCCCTCACCATCAAGTGGTATCCTTATGCAGCAGTATACATGGTGGATGACAGCACATGCCTCTTATAACTGTAACACAGTATTTGGCATGGGATTCAACTTTTTGCCTGAAAAAAGGTCACAGGAACAAGACCTCCATCCAAACGCAGGGCTTCAGAATGACCCGAGTGGCATCTGAAGCCGTGTCTGGTGCCTCCAGATCCACCCTGTATGCTGGTGAGATAACTGGCTGGTGGTGGCCCACCACAGCAGGGTGGGGCCCGCGTGGCTGTCCGAGGGGTGTGGGCAAGATGAGTGGTGACTGGGTGTCTAGTCTGTTGAGATACTGCCAGGCACCGTGGGCCAGGGGCCAAGGATCCGCTTCCTGCCCTTGCTGGTTTGACACTCTATAGAGATGCCCTGTCAGACAGGCAGAGGCAAGATGTTCACCGCATGAGTCAAAGCTAAGCAAACGCAAAACAACTTGATTCTTATGGTAACAAAACTGGCCTGTTTGGGGTCTACCCAGTTTAAGGCTTGTGCCCGTCCTGGCCCACCAGGTTTGGGGGAAGAGGGTGTCCTGATTGGAGGACACGTTTAACGTCCTCTGCCCTCTGGAGGGCTGGCTGCGAGACACCTAGGACCCCGTGGCTTCTGCAGATGGCAGAAAGTACAAAGATAACAAGCACAAGGGCAGTGCTGGGAAGCTGGTCTCCTCAGATTCAGGAAGTCAAGAGGAAGGGTAGCTAACCCTTCCATAGAACTTCGGGGTATGTGTGTGGGAATTATGGGGACGGGCAGAGGGTGGGCTGAAGAACAGCCCCGCAAAAGATATCCACATCCTGACTCCTGGTACCTGTGACTGTAACATTATATTGCAAGAAAGGACATTGCAGATGTGATTACATAAGGATCCTGAGATAGGGAGAGTAGCCTGAATTATCTGGGTGGATGCCAAGGGCAATCACAGGTGTCCTTGTAAGAGGGAGGCAGAGGGAGATTTGACACGGACAGGAGAGAAGGATCAAGGGAGGCAGAGACTGGAAGGATGCGGCCACAGGCCAAGGGGTGCCGGCTGCCCCAGAAGCTGGAGGAGGCAAGGAGCAGATTCTCCTTAGGGCCTCCGGAAGGAGCACAGTCCTGCTAACCCCTCGCCTTTAGGCCAAAATCAAATCAGCGATACTGATTTTGACTGCTTTCGGCCTACTGACCTGCAGTACTGTGAGAAAACGGATTTATGTCGTTTAAGCTTGGGGTCCCCAACCCCCAGGCCGCAGGCAGGTGCTGCTCTGCAGCCTGTTAGGAACCAGGCCGCACAGCGGACGGTGAGCGGCGGGCCTGCGAGCGAAGCTCCACCCGCCGCTCCCCAGCGCTCGCATTACCGCCCATGGAAAAACAGTCGTCCACGAAACCAGTCCCTGGTGCCAAAAAGGTTGGGGACCACTGGTAAGCCACCAAGTCTGTGGTCATTTGTTACAGCAGCAATGAGAAAAACTAAGCTACAGTGTAGGTAGATGGGCCAGTTGATAAGACTTCTGACTCAGTTCCAACAAGCATTACGGGGGGGGGAGCAATAAAAGAGAACAAGCATTTCGTAGTATTATATTCACAACGTGGAGCCAGCATCAAAATTCGGAACGAACACACACACACACGCACACACACACACACACACACGCACGCCCACCCCTCCTGGATGTGAATCACTCTTATCTAGCTTTGCAGCGTTAGGCCATCTCTAGAGTAATTCACTGCAAATTGGAACAGGCAGCTGTGAATTGAAAAAGAGACGTGTGGGACCATCTCCCCCAGCTTAATCGGGGAGAGCCCAAGAAGGCATCGCGGACGCACGATGGAGACAAGAAGGGAAGCAGAGGAAGAGGAGGAGAGGCTTCCATTTGAGGTGTGCGCACCCTGGTCAGCGGGGAGAGGAACACACGCCTCAGAATAAGGGAAGGGAAGGACCTGCCTGCACCTCTAAGAAGCTGCTCCCTCAGGAAGAATACGGGGTGAAGGAAGGCCTGACCCTTTTTCTGTTCCATCTTAAAACTCTTCCCTAGGGATAAGTGGTATCCTCCCGGGCGGTGATTTATTTTTAAAAAGAGGACTACAGGGGCATCTGATTTCTGGGTGCGCTTCGTGGCCGCGGCCAGCGTGGGTGGTACGGGTGCCGCTTTGGGTGGGTGCGATCTTTGGGCTCCTGTGGCATTTGGGGGGTGGGGTGGGTGTCATTTAGCTTAGGGAACGGCTTCCAGCTTAGGAGGCTATGGTGTTTCTATGGTCTCTCCAAGGGAAGACGAAGGGGCACAGGAGGTGAGAAATGCATGCCTGGGGGCAGGGACGATCACCCTTTCCCTGGTCCCGGCAGCAATACCAGAGGCTCTCCAGAGACAGGCTCCCGGCCACGGAGGAGGCCCTGTGCTGACTCCCCGCCGGTCCACAGACATGGGGACCTGTCCCCTCACTGTGGCTGGGACCACAGCCCCGGGCTCCCAGTCGGACCGACCCTTGAACGATAACGTCTTAAACCCGCTATTCATTTCCTGTCAGCGCCACTTACTAAACATGCACAGTATCTGCGGCACAGAGGAGGCTGTGTGAGGGTCTGCAGGAAAAGCACAGTGGACCCTAAACAACACGGCTTTGAACCGCGCTGGTCCCCTTACACACGGATTCGTTTCCATGGTGAATACAGCAGTACTCTACCATCTGAGGTTGGTTGAATCTCTGGGTACAAAGGAACAAGGTATATGGAGGGCCGACTATATCTACCTGGATTTTCGACTGCGGGGAGGGTTGCACCCCTAACCCCCGTGTTGTTCAAGGGCCAGGTGCAGTGGGCACAGTCTCCTTTCTCCGGGGAGAAACAAAGACAAAGACCCAGACCAGACAAAGATACAGGTGGCAGGTGTCTTAAGGCACTGAACCCAAGAGGAACTAGCAAAGGAGCCAGAAGATATGTGCTCATCAAGCCCCCAATCCTCCTGCCTCCGCGGTCTCTGGTTTTAAGTCTTTTTGTCCATCTGTAAAATAGGGTTAGTATAATTACAGATGGCTTGGCTTAGTAAAGACAATTGAATGTGATAATGTATGTGAAAGCGCTCTTTAAGTCACAGTAATTGTGTCCCAACCTATGGTATAATAATGTACAGCATAAGGAAATAGAAAACACGATACTAAATGAGGGGTAGAAAAAAATACAGACTGTTAGCTTCATGCCAAGAATATAATAATTTCATTGTGACTCATCAGGACACTCTGGGACAATAAGAAGAGACATCTTTCCAGGCCTCCAAGAGCCGATCTACCCCGACTCCAGCCACAGGCAGTGGTGCCCATGCCAGGACCACACTCCCCAGCCTCAGGGCTTGAGCCTGGATGGAGGTCATGTGATACAGAGTGGCCCTTCCTTGGGATTCATAGATTTTGAAGTAGGAAAGATGTTCTCTTTCCTGTAAGTTGCTATGCTGGCGTAATACAAGCCTGCAGCTTCCCATGGCCACTTTTTCCCCCCCGTGTAGGAGAAGCCTGGAGTAAGACAGAATGAGGCCAACACACAGAGACTGGGGGGAGTGGGGCCGAGAGAGTCTGGCTAGGGGAAGAAAAAAGGGTCTTGCTTCTAGCGCTTAAGCCCCCAGGGTCCTACAACTCTGTGAGTTCCTTCCAGGCTATTCGATTTTGGGTTTAAACGGGTCGCTTCATCTGAAAGAGCTCTGATTTATAGTGTGAGCTTACTGGGCTAAATAAACTTACTAAATAAACCTTGATGAAGGGCACATAAGAATGTTGTTGGAAAAAGATTCTACAGAGGTCATTGTTTTTCCCGAAAAACATGAGATCAGCTCAGCATTTGGAGATATCAGTCCCCAGTTTTCTAAACCTGGCTCAGCATTAACAACCTTCTGTATTAATCAAACAAAAAGGCCACGTGCATGCATCGTGATGGCTACTAGGAGAAGCTAGATTATTCTAACACCTGACGAGCACGCCCAGCATGGGGAAGTGAATTCAACATATACACAGAAAATAATGCTGAAATGTGGACAAGAGTGACTGGGACAACAGTTCAGCTTCTAGGCTATTAAGCACCAGTTATTATTTTTCATACTGTTTGCTTACTGAACAGGAAAAATTCATGTTTCAACAGCAGCATCAGGAATCACAACACGGTACCGTCTTAGAGGCCACTGAACTTAAAGCTTACACTCGCTCTTAATGGCTACATCGTTACGTGGCTGCAAACCACCATCACCAAAGAGCTGCTCTGCTGTGGCGTGGTATCTACTCCATCACGCTCCTGTAGGGTAAGAAGGCTCTCGAGGCCCTACCCTGCACCACCCCTGGCTCCAGCATGGCTACTGAGAATTCCACTGACGACATCCAGTTTAAGCGGCGAGAAGACAGTTCTCTGAAACAAGTACCAGAGACAAAGGAATGATAAATATATGAATCTTTCTCTGAACCCTTTTCTGATCTCCATCTTTCTTTTCTCTTTTAACCAGACAGGATTTGCCTTCTTTGGAACCTCTACACAAGTTTATATCTGCTACTAACAGGGCCTACTCAATGGCACAAACCCAGAAATTAAGACTGTGGCAGATGAAACAGTATAGTCCCAACCCCTTGTGGTGACCCGCGGCCTTAAAAGAGGTGCCCGTAGTGGGGTATTCGGATTAATCTAAGAGGCATAAATGGGGGATTATTCAAAGTCTTAAGAGAACCAGTATCGGGTAGACGATCTCACTAAAAATTCTATGTGCATCTTAGAAGACGTAGAGACTGGTGTGTCCATTCTGTCACAGCAGAGCTGAGGCCCTCTGCTCCCATTACTGGGTGTAAAACAAACAATTCTGTTTACCTTTGTCCACACTAAGGTTATTTTGCACGGTGGTACGAAATGAATGAGAGAGACCCTCTTTAAGAAGCCAGCCTTCATTATGGCGGCTTGCTTCCCTGGGCTTTCCAGGTCAATGAGTTCAGCCAACGGTTGGTTTTCTACCTTCGCTCCTGTCCCTTGATGTCCCTGAAGTGCCTGACGTGGTGGCTTTAGAACACCGTCTTACGTGGCCTCCGTGGTACAGCATGTTCTCGTCTTCCTGCTCTTTAACGTCCCCGTCCTCTTCTTCCCACCTCTCCCCTCTTCCTCCATGTGTATGGCTTCATTTCTATATGCTGATAACTCCCAAATCTATACCTATAGCCCATCTGAATCCCCAGCCTTAGATTCAGCGGCCTCCTGGGCATCTCCTCTTGGTTGGTTTATTGTACAACCACGCCGATGCTCCTAGACTCCACCCTCTCTCTCTCACCATGTCTCTCCTTTCATCCTTACTACCCCGCCACTACCCGCACTTCCATCGAATCTCACCCAAATCGCTGTAACAGCTTCCTTTCCGGTCTCCCTGCCTCCCCTCCACTCTTGAAGCTGCAACCAGAATGATCTTACAAAGATACAAACATGTAAGTTACAAATCTGATCTCTTGCTTGAAGCTCTCCTTGAGCTCCTCCTTGCTCTCAGGAACAAGTCCAAACTGTTGCCGCCATCTCTGTGATCTGCTTGCCTCTCCTGTTCCGGGCTCCAGACCTACTCAACTATTTCCAGATCCTCCTCGGCCCTGCTCGCAGTTCCTGGCTTTCACTTGCTTTTCACTTTGCCAGCACACTCTTTCCTCGTCACCCCTTCCCCATTCCAAGTTTGTCCTAAGGAAATAATCTGAAATGCCAACATGTATTTATTATAGGATACTCATCGCAGCACAAATTACAATAAAAAAAACCCCTGAAAACTACCAAAACGCCAACAAAAACAGTTTTAAAATGACTGCATGAAGTTTTGTGTTACTGGGAAATTGCTCGTAGTATATTAAGTGAGAAAACCGAATTATGAAACTTGCTTTTTCCATCATAACTTCATAGATACTAAAATAGCAGTAGTTATTTCTGCATGGCAAAATTACTGGTGGTTTAAATTTTCTTCTTCAGACTTTTCTATGTTTTTCACAATTTACCCATGAACATGCAGTAATTACTTTCCTAATTAGGAAAAAACGCAGTGATTTTTTTTTTTTTTAAAGAGGAATATCCCTGAACCAGGTAATATGAGGGTAGATGTAGACAGACCAAGTCTCAAGGGAGGAGTGCTCTGTATGGAAAGTTTAAATCAACTGGTGTGATATCTAGAAGCTTGTTAGTGATTTCTACGATACTCTGTTGCAAAGGGTGAGGGAGAAAAACAGCTGAAGAGGGTGTGGGAGGTTTCTGCTGACGCTCCCATGACAAATGCTAGGGCTAATATTAACTCCTCATTTTGGGGATGTGTGTTTCCATCACTGAATAAATCCCTCTGCCCTCTCCTCTTAAACCCTGTCGATGTGCGCATATGTTTCCGTATTGTTGAACCAGCTGGAGGGCCCCAAGAATCGAGTGAGCAAAATATGGTTAACTCTTAAACCCCCCAGCTGCTGTGCTTCAGTCAGCAGGGGGCAACAGGTGGCATCCTTGCCAATGCGTGTGTCCAGCTACGGACAGAGAATGGAAAGTTAAAACACAAACGTTTTGTTCTCCAGAAAAATGAAAATCATTCAGCTAAGTCCATACAGCTGTATTCAGTGGTCACTTGTGATACGTCTGTCTTTGCAAAGTAACAGGAGACACTGAGTGCAGGCCTGAGAATATTACATATAAAGGGAGTTTCCCACCCAATCAAGCATGTATACTATTTCCATGAAAGGTTCTTTTCTGTCTTAATTAAATTTGGAGTTTAATCCATGAGCCATGTTGGAAGAGAAGGGTATACTTTTGGGAAAATGAGATGAAACTTTTAGCTTACACAAAAACATCATCTTAAAGCATAAAACTGAAAATACAGCATCTTTTGCTCACTTAACTGCTGACTGAATTTTCACTTTATGACCTAGCACAGAGCATTTGTTGCCAAGCATGTATTAAATAACGAAGTAATCAAGTAAATAACTGAAAAACATACTTCTGAAACCAAGAGTTCAATCTTTTGGAAGAGAGACAATATTGTACTTATATAATACTTATAGAAAACCCAATAACATTTAGATAAAATCTTTGAGAATCTCAGAGTGTTTTCCCTGCAGATACAAGCCTGTGGCAACAAGAGGGAGAATGGCCAGTTTCTTATGTGTCACCCTGTTCCTGTGAAGAGTGTCTGTCCTCAAAGACATGAGAGGCAGGGGACAGTAAGAGAGAAGGGAGCAGAGAAGAGTTACAAGCCTCCTAGCCACAGACTCTGATTCTGTTGTTTTCTAGATCTGGAAAAAAGGAAACCAGTATGAAATCATAAGTCAAGTCTTGATGAGGGACAACAAAAGAAGATCCTATTGTATCAGGTCATTTAAAACTCCAAATTGACTTTCATTGTTACAGCTGGATAAAGTGAGTGAGTTCTTATGGATTTAGATATGAAAATGAGCCATAAATATGGCTGTTTGGGTTAAGTGAGTGATGAACCTTATGTCCTGGCTTAATTTCCTATATTTTCAAATGGATAATTCTAAAGGCAATGCCAATTTATTAGTTTCTCAGAATTAGATTTCAGTTGGAAAAAAAAACCAATATGAATAAGAAAATATTATTATGCAGTATATTTCATTTTAAAGTTTGAATTCTTTCTTGGAATCAGACCTGGGTCTGATCTGTAGAATTTTCCACTCGGCAGCCTTAAACATTGGCAATATTCCAACAATTGTTACTGACTCCTTTTGAGCTTCTTTACCCAGGATTTCATTTTGGTGGTTGAAAAAAAGCCCCATGAATCGCATCCTTTCACAACTAGAAATCGAAGGGTTCACACTTCTTGTCAGCAGGAAGTGGAGGTTGGGAAGAATTCTATTTTTGGAGTTAAAAGGCCACCTTTGACCCAGAAATGTGTGGTTGGATGAAAGACATTTCTCTGTTCTCTCTTACTTGATTTACCCAAGAAATGGAGAAATGCAACTTCAGCGGACTTGTTTCCTCCTAGTGCTCTAAGATAACCCACACTGACCATGTCTCAAGAACTTTAGATTTTCAGGTGTTGACTTTGGTCTTATGTGACCCATGTCACAATCATTTAAATCTATATTATTCAAAACCTTCCAAGTTGAAATCTTGACTCTTTAAAAAATTTTTTTTTATTTTTTAAAGTTTATTTGTTTTTGGATGTGGACCATTTTTAAAGTCTTTATTGAATTTGTTACAATACTGCTTCTGCTTTATGTTTTGGGTTTTGGCCCCGAGGCATGTGGGATCTTAGCTCTCCGACCAGGGACTGAACCCACACCCCCTGCATTGGAAGGCGAAGTCTTAACCACTGGACCACCAGGGAAGTCCCAAAATCTTGACTCTTGTTCCAAGATATGAGGGTCAGAATTTATTCTTCTAGATCAGGGGATGGGAAATGAACAGTCTGAACCAAGGGCTGGCCATTAAGTAGCAAAGGGATCCTAGAGAAAGAAATGAACCCACAGAGAAAGAAATATATCCTAGTACACTGCTTGGCTCTGAAGAAAACTATGTTTATAACATTATAGTAATATAAAGAGGCTAGTTATTGGTTTTCAGCTTTAAAGTCAATCACCAAAGTGTAAAACAATGTAAATATTAATATTAACAACGTAAAAGTAAAGCTCTAAGTGCCAAAAAATTCAAGCAGGGGCACTTGTATCTTCATCCCACATACTGGTGAGTTAAAGAGATGGTCAGGTCTGAAGTTGATGGAGCATGAAAAAGAGATTCTTGTATATTTCTGTATTTCACAGATTGTAAAAGCTCACATCTTTTCAACCTTTAATATATTTGAAACTGGGATACTCCTTACTCTTGAGGATACCTTAAAAGTATAATTGGCATGTTGTTTTCCTTAGTGGAATATAAAATAATGGTGCATCTTATAATAGATGGCATCTTCGATTTGATAATGCAGTATTCTGAGTTGTAAGAGTAACTAATAGTAAACTAAAGACAGTGAAAAAACTAACAGTAATTGGGAGGGAGCGACCAACAGCAGCTAAATAAACCATCATCTCTTAGAGTCAGAGGTCAACAGATAATGTCTAAACATGATAAATTTATAGGGACTTCCCTGGTGGCCCAGTGGTTAAGACTCCGCACTCCCACTGCAGGGGGCCTGGGTTTGATCCCTCGTCAGGGAACTGGATCCCACACGCCTGCTGCAACTAAGAGTTCATATGCTGCAACTACAGATCCCGCATGCTGCAACGAAGATCTGATGCAGCCAAATAAATAAATAAAAAAACATGATAAATTTTTAAAAGATGACAGCATAAGCATGTCGTTTATGTACCTTTTCATTAAAAACCCTTCCACTATTTGATTTTTAAAAAACCACACTGTATGTTTCTCATGGTTGCTGTAACAAATTACCACAATCTTGGTGGCTTAAAAAGACATTTATTCTCTCCTAGTTCTGGCGGCCAGAAGTCTGAAATCAAGATGTTTCTAAGGCCACATTCCTTCAGAGGTTCAAGGGTTCTTTGCCTCTTCCAGCTTCTGGCGGCTGCCAGCATCCCCTGACTTGTGGCTGCATCACACCAATCTCTGCCTGTGTCTTCATATAACCTTCTGTGTGTGTGTCAGATCTCCATCTGCCTTTCTCTTATAAGCACATTCATGGTAGTACTTAGGACCCACCTGGATAATCTAGTATATCTCCCGATTTCAAGATCCTTAATTTTATCTGCAAAGACCTTTTTTTCCAAATGAGTAACATTCACCGGTTCCTGGTATTAGGACATGGACATACCTTTTTAAAAAATTTTTTTTAAAAATTATTTTTATTTTTGGCTGAGTTGGGTCTTCGTTGCAGCCACCAGGGAAGCCCATGGACATATCTTTGGGAGCCATTATCAGCCTACTCATGCATTAGTTTGATTTAGAAAAAAAAATACAGGGCTTCCCTGGTGGTGCAGTGGTTAACAATCTGCCTGCCAATGCAGGGGATACGGGTTCGAGCCCTGGTCCGGGAAGATCCCACATGCCCCGGAGCAACTAAGCCCGTGTGCCACCACTACTGAGCCTGCGCTCTAGAGCCCGTGTGCCACAACTACTGAAGCCCGTGCGCCTAGAGCCCGTGCTCCGCAACAAGAGAAGCCACCGCAATGAGAAGTCCGTGTACCGCAACGAAGAGTAGCCCCCGCTCGCCGCAACCAGAGGAAGCACAAGAAACAAAAGAAAAAGAGAGAAATTGCACTTCAAGATTAAAAACTTGTGTGTCAAAGGATACCATCAAGAAAGTGAAAAGAACTCACAGAATGAGAGAAAAAGATTGCAAATAATATAAATGATAAGGAACTTGTATTGAGAATATACAAAGAGCTCTCAGAACTCAATAATAAAAAGACAAACAATTTAAAAATAATCAAAAGATCTAAATAGACATTTCTTTAAAGAAGATAAGAAACTGACCAAAAAAAAAAAAAAAAGAAACACACGAAAAGATGCTCTACATCATTAGTCATCAGGGAAATGCAAATCAAAACCACAAGGAAATACCACTTCATACTGACTAGTATGGTGATAATAAAGAAGACGTAATAAGTACTGGCAGGGAACAGAGAAACTGGAACCCTCATACACTGCTGGTGGAAACATAAAATGGTGCACTGCTCTGGAAAATAATTTGGCAGTTCCTCAGAAAGTTAAACATGGAGCTACCATGTGACCTAGTAATTTCACTCCTAGGTATATATCCAAGAAAAATGAAAACAAATCCACACAAAACTTATACAGGAATGTTCACAGCAGCCTTATTCATGATAGCCAAAAAGTGGAAACAGCTCACATGTTCATCAACCGACAAATGGATACACAAAATGCTGTCTATCCACATAATGGAATGTTATTTGGCAATGAAAAGGAATGAGGAAGTGATAGGATACATTGCTGCCACAAACATGACCCTTGAAAACACTACACTAAGTGAAAGAAGCCAGTCACAAAGGACCACCTATTTTATGATTCCATGATATGAAACATCTAGAGTAGGAAAATCCATAGTGATAGAAAGCAGATTAATGGTTGCCTGGGGTTGGGTTAGGGGTTTAGAGGGAATGGGGGTGGGTGACTGCCAATAGGTATGGGATTTCTATTTGGGGTGATGAAAATGTTTTAAGTTGATTGTGGTGATGGTCACACAACTGTGAATATACTAAAAACCAGAAAATTATATGCTTTAAATGAGTGAAGTATATTGTATGTGAATTATATCTCAGTAAAGCTCTAGATAGACAGCCAGTCTACAGAATCAGTCTTTGGTCCAGTCTTAGCTCCAGGAGAACGTGTAGATGAATAAGACAGAACATGTATGGAAGGCCTTAGCAAAGTCCCTGGCACGTGGTAGATACCCTACACGTGACCACTGTTATTATCTACCTGGCATTTGAAGCTTTATGGGACTTGGCCCTTGCCTACCTCTGGCCCCTTTTCATCCCTTTAACCCTCATTCAGGGCAGCCTCCATCACCTCCCCCCCCCGCCCCCCCCCGCCGCTATACTACCTCTTCGAGTCCCCTGAAACAGGCACAGCACACGCTGCTTTTACTAGAATACTCTCTCTTTCTCTGCCGCCTTCACCTGGCTAGTTCCTCTTTTCCTCCCCTTCTGTGTATCCTCAGCTGTATGTCTCCAGGAAGCATCCCCTACAGGCTCTGAAGACCACCTACCCTTTCCGCCAGGTCAGCTGTGGGCACACAGTCTCTCACAGCACTCACCATGCTCCAGGGCATCTCTGTCTGTCTGCTGTGTCTTACTCATTTTTATATGCTCAGTGGCAAGCAGAGTGACACAGAGTAAGAAGTGAACGTGCTCAATGACCGCTGGGCCTTAAGAGAATTACCACGGCACCGCTAGTACAGCAAAATCTCTCCTAGGAAAAAGGAAAGATTTTCCCCTTGCTTTCCAGACTGAAGAACGTCCCTGTTTCTCTGGGGCTGGGAGCCCAGTGCGACTGCTCTTGTGCCTTATCTTAAATGCATACATGTGCAGACTCGCCCACCACCTGCTTCCCATGGAGTGATGAGGGAGGGATGCATGGCCTCGCGCGTGACCCAGGTCAGGTTCCATTTTAGCCGTGGCCCTGTGGGTGTATTAGCACTTAACTGATGCACACGTTCAGACACGTGTACTTAATGGAAGGGACAGCTAAAGAGCAAAAACGGCGTGATGTTCACACCTTGCAGCATAGGGAAAACGCATTTGCAAACCTGTAGGAGGTAATGCTCAAAAAAAGCCCACAGTCTGGGGACAGGAAGGCGTGATTGTCATAAGCGCAGTCTGTGGTAAGTCCAGGGAGGCCTCTAACCCTCAGAGGCAGCTAGTGCCCTAATCCAGAGGCACCCACGCCAGGGCAGACGACGTGGGGAGCGAGGAGATGCTGGATTTGGATAATCCAGCATCTGGATGACTGAAGTGGATAACTTCCACCCCAGTTATTGTAATCTGTGATGCGCAGGTCTGAGGGTCTGGCGAGAGTTACCTGGAGTAGGAGGGCTGCCAGGCTGCACAACTCTGGGGCAGACCCCTTCATATCACACTCTAGGTGAGAGGCGCCCTCCCAAGTGCTGCCCGGCAGGGGCCCTGCCTAACTCTTGATTAGATAACCCTGTGTCTGTTACAGCAAAAAGGGCTTGCTTAGTTTTATCTGATGCTGGCATTCTTTATAAAACACTGTCTAAATTGTACACGTGACTTCATGAAACGGTGCTATATTTTAAAGGATCCTCCGAACACGAGGGGGGCTGAGTTGGTAAGAACTTTTGTCAGTGGCCACGTCTTAGGGCAGTACTCTTAGCAAACACTAGCAACTGTCTCTTGGCTCCGGTGTATTTTATTGGTTAGGGTTAGAAAAACTATGAAAGGCTAGTAGCTCTCAGGGATCCTGGGAAAATATGCAGATGTCATGTCTGAAAGTCAGTACATTCGCCTATAGACAAATGAGACTCAACTACACTTTCCTCATGGGTGTCCTGTCAGCCAGGCTTTTCCTTCTCTTTATTAAAACAGAAAAGGATCAGTACTGGCATATGTGCACACATGTGTACACAGACACACACCCTTTACCTTCTATGCTATTCTAATATACTTACATATATATATAAAAATTAGTCAAATTTCCTACCTTATTAGTCGATCCGGTAGGATATTTGATGGAAGATAAAATGAGTATTTTTAGCTCTCTGTGGTTTTTCCTTCTCTAAACTTCCTCTTCCTTGTAACTGAGCCCAGACCTGGCCCACCTGCCTTACAGCACCAACATGGAGCCACTGCTTAATGTAGCGGGAGCGGGGGAGGAGCAATCTGCCCACCTTCCAAGGTCCCATCAAGTATCCCCTCCTTTCTGAACTCTCCCCGCTTCACGCCGTGGCCCCAAGTCTGCACCTCTCTTTAGGAAGGATGGATAAGAACACGGGCCGAGGCGTCAATGAGGACTGAGCTGAAATCCTGGCCCTGCCGCTTACCAGCCGTGGGCGTCTCTGGCAAGCGACATGGCCTCTCTGGGTCTCAGCTTCCTCATTCGAAAAATGGGAGCGATACCCAACCCATGTGGGCTTACGAGAAGCTGAAGGAGAAAAACGTACCCGAAGCATGAGGCTCAGGGGTAGCGTCCAGCCAGCGGCCCCCACGCGCAGCACCTCCTCTTCCTTTATTGTGCTCCCTTCTGAATTCTGCCCCCCTTGTTAGACTGTGATCACTTTGAGGGATCAAATATTTATTGAACGAATGGGGAAATGGACGTGAGAGGAACGGAAGACCACTGCACTTCCTACTAACAAGGTGGTCCTGAAGAATCACGACCACTCCCTTACTCTGCCCTCCTCTGGCTCCCAGTGAATCGATCAGACTAAGGTTATATGGCTTTACCAGCCAGATGGTCGATCTTCACCAGCAAAGAAAGCAAGGTATGAAAGGTTAATTAGGATACATTCTTACTGTAATACGTTACCTCTCTGCTCAAATTCCATATGCAATTGACCACAGGAATGACAGCCCAGATTTCTGAAGGTATCCGGATGATTTTTTTGTTTCCATATTAAGTGTCTCTCTGTCTATACTATATTGTAGAATAGAAGTAGGCTGACATGCTTTCCTCCTTTGCTTCTGTTCGTACGCTATTAGCACGTAAGGTCTGTTTCTCTTTTCTCGGCTTTTTTTTCTAAAGGACTTGGGATACTTGAGGTGTGCATCTGAAGCCCTGGGCTACATTCCTGTGATCATTGATTTCATCAGGTTTGGACAGGGCAAGCTTAGAATGGAGACTCAAGTAATTCTTTCACACCCCTGGAATAACAGGCACTGAGGCCTCCACGGACCACGTGGCTGCAGATTCAGTTCTGGATTCCCTCCCCTTGGTACACCCGCCTCGGAGTCCCCAGGCTGCTTGTATAACGGCCCTGAGCATTATACAAGCGCTTCCATTCTGATGCTGCACTGCAAGAAATGGCCCTCCCATTACGGATTTAGGCACTCGGAGGGTTGAACAGTAGCTCATCCACTCTGTGGTTCTCCTTTGGGATTCAGTAATGAACTCAGTAAATCACCAACTTGTTGTGACAGGAAGTCATTCAGATGCTGACGCTATTGCCATGGAAACCATTCCTCCACTCTGGAGCTCCGTCTGTCTCTGCTGAGGAGCACCCCAGCTCCATAATTACTGTCATTCCCCAAATAACACAGAGCCATCACCGCTCTGAGCAAATCCAGAAGCAGGGCATACAGAGTCTCTATTCTGCTTTCAGACTAATCCTTGTTGGTTTCAGTATTTTTAGCACACATTTCATTCTGTACCAGTTGTCTTTTTAATTCCTACATGCTGGCTCCTTTCCAAGAGCAGCAGACAAAGGATTTTTGGGGGGGATAGCTGTTAGGGATACTGTTTAAAGAGAAACCACTGCTTCCCCAAATCTTTGTGTTTCCAAATATGGAAAAATGAGTTCTGTCTTTTGAGACCCTGAGAAACAAATCCTAAATTCTATTAGAGTTCATATCCTATAAAGCCTAAAGGTTTATGGATAGACCAGTAATGCCCAAATGCAAGTTCAGGGATGCAACTCAAAGTACCAAGCGATGTTTGCTTTATTTCGTTTGCACTATCTAGGCTATCGCTGAGCGCCAATACTGAAGGCTGACCAAGTCACAAAAAGGGAGAACGCTATTATCCAGTGCAGCACTCAAGTCTTTTTTGAATATGCAATGGTACCTGGAGTATGGGGAATTTTAAACATGACCATCACTTAGCAAATGAAAGACACTGTACCGGGCATTCTGCATTCTGTTTCACGATTTAAATTTATCTGCCTGAAAATCCCGCGAGGCAGGTATTTTTATCCCAGTTTTACAGCTCAGGAACGTGCAGCTCAGCGCAATTAGGTAAATTAAATAAACGCCACGCTCTTCCATACTGCATAGGTGTTACCACATCACACAAGCTGTGCCCACAGGGATAAAGGTGACTTCTGCTGCCTTAGAATCATAGATGCCTGGATCAGGAAAAGGCTTTCATGATTCTCTTTTCCAACCAACCAACACCTTCTAAAGACATCCCAGCTGATTGTCTGCTCTCAGCTTGGGTACAACCAGTGATGGAGAATTTACTAAGAACAGTCTGTGTTCGGACAGCAGTCTTGGTCTGTTCCTCACATGAGCGAAGGGCAATCATTGTTGGAGCTTCTACTGAGTGCTAAACTAAGGAAACTTGGTTCTGGCTGAAAGATTGTCCTCTAGAATATCCGGGTATGGATGGGAGGAGAGGGAAATGAGACCATTTGCCCCACGGGGAAGGAACCTGTTCCTCAGTGCCAGTGGGAAGGAAGCTGTGTTTGTTTTGGATGAGACTCAAATTATACACACACGTAGTCACACACTCTCCACAAAATGTATAGCTGTTTGTTCCAAATAGAAACATCAAGATTTAAAGAAGGGCAGTGAGCAGCGATCTACCTTCTGGAAAGGTCAGCAAGGTCAGAGGAGGCACACAACACTGACCTTGCAGCTTCCTGAAGCTCTATGTTTAGTGCCGTTAAGGTCATTTCTTCCTGCTCGTGGGAATGAGGTTTACTCTTATAAATGCTCAGTTGCCTCTGCCCGAGACTCTAAACTCTTTGGTGCAAGATCTGTGACATCTGCAGATGTCTATTTACCTGTATGACCTGTGACAGGCCTCTTTTACCCAGATGCCTCTCTTATCCTCATCTGTAAAATGAAGGATACTGTTAACTCCACTCTCTACCTTGTGGGAGGGAGTATTGTGAGGTTGAACTGCAGAGTACAAAAAAACCCTGAGAAAAGTATCAAATCTATAAAAATGTGCCTTAACTCAGTATTCCATAAACAATTTAAAGCTTAATATTTATATTAGATCAAGTCTCTTTACAATTACCATGGAAAACAAAATGACTTTCAAAGCTTTGAGCAGTGATTTCTTTTAAGTAATATTCAATACAAAAATTTCGGTAGGACAGGGTTGTGATTTTTTTGGGCATTCGCTGCCTCATGATCTAACCTGTGGCAAAGATTAAAGCAAAATTTTCCACAGTTAATCACAGAGGATTAGGAAGGCCTCTATAATTCTGCATCATTAAAAATGAGCAGATCACACACTTGAGTCCAATGTTTTCAGTCTTTATAGATTTGTTTTCTAAGTAATTAAAAAGGTACTTGTGAATATACTCTGCCGACTTCTAAAAAGTATTTGGGGATAGCCTACAATAAAAGGAACAGAAATAATAAAAATGGAGTAATTGAAAAATAATCTTTTCATCCAATTCACAGCCATTTCTTCTTAATAATATCTATAAAACAGGATTAATCTAGAGTTACAAATGAGATCTTCTCGTTTCTGACACTGAAAATATTTTATTCACTGTAACTAAACACAGAGCTGGTAATAAATGACTTCTGGGGGTGAGGGTGGGGTCTGTGAAATGGACTAAACTATAGACTCAAAGAGAATGAACAATCAATATGATCACGAAGTGGATTGAATCAAGATGCAGCACATGCCCAGATCACATGTTTTATTTCCACTTGGATGTAACAGCTAGTTTTATGCAGGATATGCTAAGACAACCACACAAACGGGAAATGAGTCGCTTACTAAATACCGGAAAAGCTTAGGCCAACTGACTAGATGGGAGACTCAGCCACGTCTTTTTCTGCCTCTGTTCCACTTCTATATCCTGAAGGCACTACCTTGTTTGAATCGCAGGAGAGAAATCTTTTTGGCAAATATATATTGGACACATCCAGCCTTATTCTTTCCCCATGTCTCTCTCTCTCACTCTCTCACACACACACACACACACACACACACACACACACACCCACCCACCCACCCACCATATCCAGGAGGCTTTGGAATGCATGTGGTTTTCTTTCCCCAGCAGCCTTACCTCCATAATTATGTTCGATCTAGACTAACATTGAAATATCTTGCTCTTCCTGAGAAAGCAGCAGTCAGCATGAGGTTCCGTCTTCTCTTGGATGAGAGCCCGGCATCCTTTCTCTCTCTCTCCCCTATATTCCCACCAGGAGTAAAAGCCCTGTCTTGCTTACTCTCTGGTACAGTGCCTGACATATTATTGGTAATCAATAAACATTTCTTGGGTGAGTTGAATAAATATTTTTGGTCTCTCCTCCACTGGCTATCTGCTTTTTCCTCAGCCTAAAAGCAGGTACAAGTCTCCCATTAAAGACCAAAAAGCCCACCATTCTTTTCTCCTCACGAGCCATGAAATGCCCCCAAATTAAAATAAACTATCCTGAATGCCAGTGCCCTCCTGGCTATTGTTCCCTCTCTCATCACACCTTACGGTCAAGCTTTTTAAGAGAGTATATACATTCCCTTTACTCCTGTACTGTTTATTCTTTAACATTATTTTGCAATCCATCCATCCATCCATCCCCTCCCTCCCTCCCATTCATCTGTCCACCTACCCTCTTCCTCCCATCTTTCCCTCATCCATTCATCTGTCTTCCATCCCCTTCCTCCCACTCTCCTTCCTTTGCTTCTGTAAATAAATATCAGTGTCTGCGGTGTGCTAGGTACCGCACTGGGAATACGGTGTTGAAGAAGACACAATCTCTGTAGTGGAAGTGTTCTTGATCTCGTGGGAGATACGGGTGTGTAAACTTGAGATTCTTAAACTGGGGTAGAATTCCCCTGGCTACTCAGGAGTGTATTATAGTAAGTGAAGCCCTGGAACAAACACAGAGAATCTTCCAGGAGGATCAGCTTTACTCCATGTAAATAACTGGAAACATTTAACACTCAAATTAAAGCCAGTGTTTAAAAAGACAGAATTAAAAATAGCATGAAAAGTAGCTTAATGGTTAAAATAAAACACAGGACTTTAAAAGAAACATGCCATAGGCTGTTTTAGGATGTGACCCCAGTGAATGCTGAGTTTACTCTTCTCTTGCTAGGCGTATTTCCTAAGTCTGAAGAGCACTGACAAGTAGGTGACTGCCACACAAGGTGACACGTTAGCCTAGAGGTAAGCACTCGAGTTCTGAGCATGAACGGCACAATTCTGGGGAGGGGTAGGCAGGATCACCTTTACAGAGGAGGTGACGTCTGAGGTAGCTCCTGGAAGATGAGTGGTTTACCACGTGGAAAAGGAGGGGACCGTCGCTGTGGGCAGAGGAGGCAGGATGCACAGCTATAAGGAGTTGGGAATGGGTCCGATACATGAGAAGCACAAGGAGGAGTCTAGCGGTAGCTGAAAAAGGAGGTAGGTTTTGACTGAACAGAGAAGAGCCCAGTTATCGTCCTAGAATAACGATATGTCCAATGCTGGAGACCATTTTCTATCCTTGAAACTCTTCTTCTCTTGGGACCACTGTATTCTGGTTCTCCTACTTCTTCGGCAATTTCTTCTTGGTTCCTTTTGCTTGTTTTCCCTCTTCAACATGCCCCCCTTAGCCCTTGTATTTTAGCATTCCCCAGAGTTCCTTCTTGGCCATGTTTTCCTTCTTATTCTCCTCACATGGATGGTTTCATTCACTCCCTCTGCTTCAACTTCCTTTAAGCAGCTGGCTTCCAAATTCACATTCCCCAGTGCAGACCTCTGGGCTCCAGACACGCGTTTCTCATTGCATGGTTATCTCAACCTAAATTGACCTATACCCTTTCAAAACAAGTAAGTCCTAAGCCGTCTCTATCACCTTTCATGCTCCTTTCTCCTTTCTAAGGCTGTTTCTGCCGGTCTCTACAGTCTAGGTTAATGGAACCGCAATCACCCAAATAAAAACTCCAGAGTCACCAGTTACTTTGCTTATCACTTATAGCCAATCAGCACCTCTCTTAAACCTCTGTTAAATATCCCCTTTCCGATTCTGATTCAGGGTCCTTCCCGGTGGCATGCACGTTGCTCAGCCAAGACGGATTCCAGCAAGAAGGATTCTAAGAGAAGATCCACCGAGACGACCACTGGACATCCAAATTAAGACCACATGGCAAGACCAGAGGGCAGACAGCAGAAGCAAGAAGAACTACAATCCTGCAGCCTGTGGAACAAAAACCACATTCACAGAGAGACAGAGAAGATGAAAAGGCAGAGGGCTATGTACCAGATGAAGGAACAAGATAAAACCCCAGTAAAACAACTAAATGAAGTGGAGATAGGCAACCTTCCAGAAAAAGAATTCAGAATAACGACAGTGAAGATGATCCAGGACCTCGGAAAAAGGATGGAGGCAAAGATCGAGAAGATGCAAGAAATGTTTAACAAAGACCTAGAAGAACTAAAGAACAAACAAACAGAGATGAACAATACAATAACTGAAATGAAAAATACACTAGAAGGAATCAATAGCAGAATAAATGAGGCAGAAGAACGGATAAGTGACCTGGAAGACAGAATGGTGGAATTCGCTGCTGCGGAACAGAAGAAAGAAGAAAGAATGAAAAGAAATGAAGACAGCCTAAGAGACCTCTGGGACAACATTAAACACAGCAACATTCGCATTATAGGGGTCCCAGAAGGAGAAGAGAGAGAGAAAAGGACCCGAGAAAATACCTGAAGAGATTACAGTCGAAAACTTCCCTAACATGGGAAAGGAAATAGCCACCCAAGTCCAGGAAGTGCAGAGAGTCCCAAACAGGATAAACCCAAGGAAAAACATGCAGAGACACACAGTAATCAAATTGGCAAAAATTAAAGACAAAGAAAAATTACTGAAAGCAGCAAGGGAAAAACAACAAATAACATGCAAGGGACCTCCCATAAAGTTAACAGCTGATTTCTCAACAGAAACTCTACAAGCCAGAAGGGAGTGGCATGATATACTGAAAGTGATGAAAGGGAAGAACCTACAACCAAGATTACTCTACCTGGCAGGGATCTCATTCAGATTCGATGGAGAAATCAAAAGCTAAGAGAATTCAGCACCACCAAACCAGCTCTACAACAAATGCTAAAGGAACTTCTCTAAATGGGAAACACAAGAGAAGAAAAGGACCTACAAAAACAAACCCAAAACAATTAAGAAAATGGTCATAGGAACATACATATCGATAATTACCTTAAACGTGAATGGATTAAATGCTCCAACCAAAAGACACAGGCTCACTGAATGGATACAAAAACAAGACCCATATATATGCTGTCTACAAGAGACCCACTTCAGACCTAGGGACACATACAGACTGAAAGTGAGGGAATGGAAAGAGATATTCCATGCAAATGGAAATCAAAAGAAAGCTGGAGTAGCAATACTCACATCAGATAAAATAGACTTTAAAATAAAGAACGTTACCACAGACAAGGAAGGACACTACATAATGATCAAGGGATCAATCCAAGAAGAAGATATAACAATTATAAATATATATGCACCCAACATAGGAGCACCTCAATACATAAGGCAACTGCTAACAGCTATAAAAGACGAAATCGACAGTAACACAGTAATAGTGGGGGACTTTAAACCTCACTTACACCAATGGACAGATCATCCAAAATGAAAATAAATAAGGAAACACAAGCTTTAAATGACACAATAGACCAGATAGATTTAACTGATATTTACAGGACATTCTATCCAAAAACAGCAGATTACACGTTCTTCTCAAGTGCGCATGGAACGTTCTCCAGGATAGATCACATCTTGGGTCACAAATCAAGCCTCAGTAAATTTAAGAAAATTGAAATCATATCAAGCATCTCTTCTGACCACAACACTGTGAGATTAGAAATGAATTACAGGGAGGGCTTCCCAGGTGGTGCAGTGGTTGAGAGTCCGCCTGCCGATGCAGGGGACACGGGTTCGTGCCCCGGTCCGGGAAGATCCCACATGCCGCGGAGCAGCTGGGCCCGTGAGCCATGGCCGCTGGGCCTGCGCATCCAGAGCCTCTGCTCCGCAATGGGAGAGGCCACAACAGTGGGAGGCCCGCGTACCGCAAAAAAAAAAAAAGAAAAGAAATGAATTACAGGGAAAAAAAAACGTAAAAAACACAAACACATGGAGGCTAAACAATATGTTACTAAATAACCAAGACATCACCGAAGAAATCAAAGAGGAAATCAAAAAATACGTAGAGACAAATGATAATGAAAACAGGACGATCCAAAGCCTATGGGATGCAGCAAAAGCAGTTCTAAGAGGGAAGTTTATAGCTATACAAGCCTTCAAGAAACAAGAAAAATCTCAAATAAACAATCTAAACTTACACCTAAAGGAACTAGAGAAGAAGAACAAACAAAATCCAAAGTTAGCAGAAGGAAAGAGATCATAAAGATCAGAGCAGAAATAAATGAAATAGAAACAAAGAAAACAATAGCATAATCAATAAAACTAAAAGCTGGTTCTTTGAGAAGATAAACAAAATTGATAAACCATTAGTCAGACTCATCAAGAAAAAGAGGGAGAGGGCTCAAATCAATAAAATTAGAAATGAAGAAGGAGAAGTTACAACAGACACCACAGAAATAAAAAGCATCCTAAGAGACTACTACAAGCAACTCTACGCCAATAGAACGGACAACCTGGAAGAAACGGACCAATTCTTAGAAAGGTATAACCTTCCAAGACTGAACCAGGAAGAAATAGAAAATATGAACAGACCAATCACAAGTAATGAAATCGAAACTGTGATTAAAAACCTTCCAACAAACAAAAGTCCAGGACCAGATGGCTTCACAGGTGAATTCTATCAAACATTTAGAGAAGAGCTAACACCCATCCTTCTCAAACTCTTCCAAAAAACTGCGGAGGAAGGAACACTCCCAGACTTATTCTATGAGGCCACCATCACCCTGATACTAAAACCAGACAAAGATACTACAAAAAAAGAAAATTATATACCAGTATCACTGATGAATATAGATGCAAAAATCCTCAACAAAATACTAGCAACCAGAATCCAACAACACATTAAAAGGATCATACACCATGATCAAGTGGGGTTTATCCCAGGAATGCAAGGATTCTTCAATATATGCAAATTAATCAATGTGATACACCATATTAACAAACTGAAGAAGAAAAACCATATGATCATCTCAATAGATTCAGAAAAATCTTTTGACAAAATTCAACACCCACTTATGATAAAAACTCTCCAGAAAGCGGCCATAGAGGGAACCTACCTCAACATAATAAAGGCCATATACGACAAACCCACAGCAAACATCATTCTCAATGGAGGAAAAACTGAAAGCATTTCCTCCAAGATCGGGAACAAGACAAAGATGTCCACTGTCACCACTATTATTCAACATCGTTTTGGAAGTCCTAGCCACGGCAATCAGAGAAGAAAAAGAAATAAAAGGAATCCAAATTGGAAAAGAAGAAGTAAAACTGTCACTGTCTGCAGATGACATGATACTATACATAGAGAATCCTAAAGATGCCATCAGAAAACTACTAGAGCTAATCAATGCATTTGGTAAAGTTGCAGGATACAAAATTAATGCACAGAAACCTCTTGCATTCCTATACGCTAATGATGAAAAATCTGAAAGAGAAATTAAGGAAACACTCGCATTTACCATTGCAACAAAAAGAATAAAATACCTAGGAATAAACCTACCTAGGGTGACAAAAGACCTGTATGCAGAAAACTAGAAGACACTGATGAAAGAAATTAAAGATGACACCAACAGATGGAGAGATATACCATGTTCTTGGATTGGAAGAATTAATATTGTAAAAATGACTATACTACCCAAAGCAATCTGCAGATTCAATGCAATCCCCATCAAATTACCAATGGCATTTTTTGCATAACTAGAACAAAAAATCTTAAAATTTGTATGGAGACACAAAAGACCCCAAATAGCCAAAGCAGTCTTGAGGGAAAAAAACGGAGCTGGAGGAATCAGACTCCCAGACTTCAGACTATACTAGAAAGCTACAGTAATCAAGACAGTATGGTACTGGCACAAAAACAGAAACCTAGATCAATGGAACAAGATAGAAAGCCCAGAGACAAACCCACGCACCTATGGTCAGCTAATCTATGACAAAGGAGGCAAGGATATACAATGGAGAAAAGACAGTCTCTTCAATAAATGGTGCTGGGAAAACTGGACAGCTACATGTAAAAGAATGAAATTAGAACACTCCCTAACACCATACACAAAAATAAACTCAGAATGGATTAGAGACCTAAATGTAAGGCTGGACACTATAAAACTCTTAGAGGAAAACATAGGAAGAACACTCCTTGACATAAATCACAGCAAGCTCTTTTTTGATCCACCTCCTAGAGTAACGGACATAAAAACAAAAATAAACAAATGGGACCTAGTGAAACTTCAAAGCTTTGCACAGCAAAGGAAACCATAAAGAAGACGAAAAGACAACCCTCACAATGGGAGAAAATATTTGCAAACGAATTAATGGACAAAGGATTAATCTCCAAAATATATAAACAGCTCATGCAGCTCAATATTAAAAAAACAAACAACCCAATCCAAAAATGGGCAGAAGACCTAAACAGACATTTCTCCAAAGAAGACATACAGATGGCCAAGAGGCACATGAAAAGCTGCTCAACATCACTAATCATTAGAGAAATGCAAATCAAAACTACAATGAGGTATCACCTCACACCAGTTAGAATGGGCATCATCAAAAAATCTACAAACAGCAAATGCTGGAGAGGGTGTGGAGAAGAGGGAACCCTCTTGCACTGTTGGTGGGAATGTAAATTGATACAGCCACTATGGAGAACAGTATGGAGGTTCCTTAAAAAACTACAAATAGAATCACCATATGACCCAGCAATCCCCCTACTGGGCATATACCCTGAGGAAACCATAATTCAAAAAGACACATGCATCCCAATGTTCACTGCAGCACTATCTACAATAGCCAGGTCATGGAAGCAACCTAAATGCCCATCGACAGACGAATGGATAAAGAAGATGTGGTACATATATACAATGGAATATCACTCAGCCATAAAAAGGAACGAAATTGGGTCATTTGTTGAGACCTGGATGAATCTAGAGACTGTCATACAGAGCGATGTAAGTCAGAAAGGGAAAAACAAATATTGTATATTAACGCATGTATGTGGAACCTAGAAAAATGGTACAGATGAACCGGTTTGCAGGGCAGAAATTGAGACACAGACGTAGAGAACAAACGTATGGACACCAAGGGGGGAAAGCTGCGGGGGGTGGTGGTGGTGGTGTGATGAACTGGGAGATTGGGATTGACATGTACACACTGATGTGTATAAAATGGATGACTAATGAGAATCTGCTGTATAAAAAAAAGAAAAAAAAATCCCCTTTCCTTTAAATCTCCACCAGGGATTCCCAACTGAGCTGGGAGTTCTCCCACTTGCCTCCCATCAGCTGAGAATCACTACATGTGATGAGATTTTACTGACGGGCATGCGCTGTGCAGTTGGACTGTGTCTGGGGGTTAGATTCACTGGCATGACCCCATACGTCTTGGCCAACTGCAGTAACTACTTAAATGGCTCCCTGATACCAGTTCATCTCCCTCTAAGATCTCCTCCACAATTCTCCAGTTGTCTTTTTAACACGGAAGTCTGATTAAAGATGACAATGTGTTGAAATATACAAAACAAAACTACTGCAGAATGAGAAGGAAATATAGGTGAGTCTTTAACCTTTTTGGACGGGTAAGACTTTTTACAGCATTCACACGAAGGCTAAAGGAAAAGGCAGATCTGATTACACAAAAATGCGAAACTTCTGTAGAAAAACAATGCAATTAAAAAAAGACAGATTGGGAAAGTATTTGCACCATATGAGGGTTAATAGTCCTCATAGATAAAGAGCTCTTACAAACTAGTAACCCAATGATGGAGGCACCAAAAGATAAAAAGAGGCAAAGGATATGAACAATTCACAGCACATGTACAGATGACAAGTAGACCCATGGGAGAAACTGTTCAACTTCATTTAAAAAATGTAGATGAAAACGACAGATATACAGAAGTTTTTTCTCTGTCAAACTGGCAAATGAAATCCAGTGCTGAGTGAGTAACTTGGTACATGAGGCACGCTGATAGCTGGCTGGTGGGAGCGCAAAATGGCACAAGCTTTAGAAAGCTTATCTAGAAATATGTATAAAAAGCCTTGAAGGATATATGCCCTTTGACCCCACAATTCCACTTCTAGGAATTCCTAAGGAAACAATCATGGATAGAAATAAATACATCCCTCTAAGGACAATTATCACAGCACTGCTTATAGAACTAAACACTAGAAACATTCTAGATGCTCAACTGTAAGGGCTGACAACAAAACAATATAAATAAATTTTAGTTCATTTTTAGCATGAAATACCACACAGGTATGCAAAGTTGTGCCGGAAAAGAATACTGAGTGACACAGGAAGACATTTTCAGAATGACTGCTCTACAATGTTAAGTGAAATAGCAATTATAAAATAGACTGTATTAAAAAAAAATCTCATTTTTGGAAAACTATATCGGTATGCCAAAGAAGATACAAAATATGTTAACAGTGGTTTGCATGTGTGCATACAGACTTTTTTCTTCAGTGTCCTCATGTACATTTCCCCAAATTTCCACACACAGTTACTTTTGTTATCAGAAAAAAATATTTTTAACTAGAGACAGAAAAATTCCCGTTTTGGCTGCCTGTTGTCTACTGGATGAAACCCAAATCCCTTGGCCTGATACGCGAGGCCTGTCACAATCTGGCTCCGCATCGGCGTCCCAGCCTGCTCTCCCTGCTCTTCCCGGCAGAGTACCATATTCGGGGCTCCCCGAGTCACGTGCTTATCCACCAGCAAGCCTGGTTGTGCTAAACCTTTGCCCGCAGAGCCACACCTCTCCCTCCTCTCCACCGCGCTCCCAGGATTGGTTAACTCCTCATCCTTCTAAACAGTCTGCCTCTCCAATTCCTGGTCTTCTCTCAACTCACCAAATTCTTTTCTGCCTCAGGGCCTTTGCACCTACCATTTTTTCTGCCTGGCTCCGTCTTTACATGAAGAGCTCCTTTTCATCTTTCGAACCTTAACTTAAATGTCACCTCTGCCCTTGGCCTTCTCCAACCACTCTATCCAAAACAGGTCACCTCCTTTAATTCTCTGTCTCAGAGCCCCGTTTATTCCTCCTTAGCACTTGCTACTATAGAGAACTATTTTTATTCATTTGTTTACTTGTTTTGGGAGGGGGGTTTGCCCTATGTGAGTGTAAGCTCCAGGAGGACTGGGGCTATGATCTCACCTGGGGCCTCACACCTGGGAGAACATAGTTCCTTATGGAATGGACAGACAATGGAAAGGCCAGCTGTTCTGTAACGTATCCTTCTGTCTCCCCATGGGGCACTGTATGCTCATCTCCACCAACCTTTCCCTATCTGTATTTTTATTTATTTATTTGGCTGTGCTGCATGCCTTGTGGGATCTTAGTTCCTCGACCAGGGACTGAACCTGGGCCCATGGCAGCGGAAGCATGGAGTCCTAACCACTGGACTGCCAGGGCAGTCCCTCTCTAACTGTATTTTTAACAACACTAATGCAATTGTTTCTTTACAAACCCTGAAATGGACTGTAGGTGCTCTGAGATGGACACTGGGTACAGGGTCGAGGCCTGGTGTACTGTAGGCACTCAACAAGCACGTGCTCTGAATGAATGGGGGAGGGGCTCCCAAGGGGCTCCCAGTGGGTGGAGGAAACCATGCTGGGACCGAGCAGCTGCTACAACTCACACATGTGATGAAACGCTGCTCACAGATTTTGGGCAGGCACGGGGTTTGTGGCAACAAAAAGTTTCAGCTACAATTTTAAAATGAATTTTAGCAACTGGCTAGTTAACAATTAATTTCTGAGCTTCAGAAAAAAAATGAACAACAGAAAATCTAACATTAAAACCATAGAATTAAAAGAAGGGAAAAGAGGAATATCAGAGTGCCTTTGGGTCTGTCAGAAAGTGAATTGTGCCACACTCCTTAATCTAAGGAATTTATAGGCTCCTTGTGTGGAACCTGTAAACTGATGTTTGTTTCTTTTTTTTTGCGGTACGCGGGCCTCTCACTGCTGTGGCCTCTCCCGTTGTGGAGCACAGGCTCCGGACGCGCAGGCTCAGCGGCCATGGCTCACGGCCCCAGCCGCTCCGCGGCATGTGGGATCTTCCCGGACCGGGGCACGAACCCGTGTCCTCTGCATCGGCAGGCGGACTCCCAACCACTGCGCCACCAGGGAAGCCCGATGTTTGTTTCTTTTACAGTGTGCTCCCAGAAACCTCAAATATTTTACAGACAAATAATGCAGGGCACTCACCCCAATTAAGGCAGCTTAAGAGTGAGATGGTCTAGTTTAAGTATGCCAAGTGCAGAGATGGTCAGTGACTTGTGGAACAAAGTGTCAAATCCGACTGAGGTTTCAGCAGTGCAGTTATTACTCAGCGAAATAATGTGAGCCTTTCAACTCGGGAGGCTTAGCCTATTTTTGTAAAAGTGGCCAGACTGGATGGGGCCCGAGATGCTGCGTTATTAGTTAGGGGTCGGCAAAGTTTCTCTCTAAAGGGCCAGAGAGTGAATATTTCAGCTCTGCAGGCCATACAATCTGTCCTGCAACCACTCAGCCTGGCTGCTGTGTAGACGTAAATGGACGGGCCCGATGTGTTCCCAGACGGTTTTACTCGTGGACAATGGATTTGAATTTTATGTAATTTTCAGGTGTCACGAAACATTATCCTTCTTTTGATTTTTTCTGCTAACCATTTAAAAATGCAAAACCACCTTGGTGGCGGGCCACATGTGGCCCGTGGGCCACAGTTCGCTGATCTCTGGGCTAGTTTATGACAGTTTATCTGTATGGGCAGCAGTTGGACAGTGAAAAGACACATTCTCAGAGGCAGAGCCCTGATCTCCAAAGAGTAAGTTCCAACACTTGAGCACCGAGGCCCAACAGAAACAACTTATTTCTGAGCACGACCGGACCAGAAAACAATGTCGGGCACCGGATGGTTAACGGTTAATTTAGGACGGAGCAACGAGGGAAAAAGACTTTGCTTTTGGAAGTGAAGAGTGTTCTTTGAAGTTTGAGTAAAAGTGTTTGGTTCACACTTTAGGGAAGCACATTATATTAGTGCCTTTTCACTGCAGGATAAACGGAAAATAAGTAACACGTGGTCGCACCTGTGGTTTGAAACGGCAGACAAACCGTTCTCCTTCCAAGGCTCGCTGTCAGAGGACACAACTGCTGACAGTAAGAAAGCCCAGGAAACATCTTTTTCATGAGAAAAAGGCTCCCTCCACAATTCTCACTGGTTTGGCTATAGAATGCATCCCCAGGGAGATGAGAGGAAACAGAGGTTATTTCCAAGGTCTCTTCTGCCCCTCTCATTTTCTGTTTTTTTTTTTTTTTTTTTTTTGCGGTACGCGGGCCTCTCACTGCTGTGGCCTCTCCCGTTGAGGAGCACAGGCTCCAGACGCACAGGCTCAGCGGCCATGGCTCACGGGCCCAGCCACTCCGCGGCATATGGGATCTTCCCAGACCGGGACACGAACCCGTGTCCCCTGCATCGGCAGGCAGACTCTCAACCACTGCGCCACCAGGGAAGCCCTCATTTTCTGTTTTAAAGTGTGCTTCCGTTTCTAAATATTTCACTCCTTCCGCTTTGAATAATACGGGTGCTTTACATTGGAGAGGAAGCAGCATCTAGAGTACAGGATGCCTGGGTGCTTGTCTATTACTAATTAGCTGTGCTCTCGAGCAAGTTCCTGAATGTCTCTGTGCCTCAGTTTCTTCAGCTATAAAATGAGGATCATAATAGCACCCTTCTCAAGTTGTGACGTTTATGTGTGTCAGTGCACGTACAGTGCTTTGAATAGAGCCTAGCTTGGAATAAGGACAAGATGAGTGTTAACTATTTTTGTTATTATCTTCATGTGCTTATCAAGTACCCCAGAATGTGTGCTCATGTGTGTGCTTTCACACGCGCACGCACACGCACACACACACACACACACACACACACACACACTTTAATCTGATCCTCAGCTGGCCAGATATTATCCCCTTTTTATAGGAAATAAAGCGAGGTTTAGTGGCCCAAGGCTACTCAGCTATGAATCTTCTTTTGATTATGAACCAAATTGTCCTTCAGGGGCTTTTAAATTACTGAATGTGATCTTGAATTTCCTGCCCTTTGCCTGTTGTGGAAGTTCCTTAAAGAAAGGTTGCATTACAAAAGTCTTAAAAAAACCCCTACATACTTGTAATCCACATGCAATAGGGATCTTAATTGTTTGAAGTTAAGTTTATTTTTCTCATATGCTTTATGACCATTACCTTTTAATCATGTTTTATTATTTCCATCCCTAATACTCCTTCTACTCTCTTAAATATCTTTCTCTTTTATTGATCACCTATCATCAATTTCTTGCAATGTAAATAAACTATGTCCATTCCCAGCCACAGAACTTTAAATGAAGTATTTCTTGACCTTTCAGCTTCACCTTCTGTGTTTATCAGTGCTGTGCATGTAATAACAGGGTAGCTATCCTACAGTAAACCTCATTCGACTGCAAAACAGTGTTTGTGGCAAACTGAATATGCCTGTTGTTAAAATATTAAACTATTTTGGGAAAAACCTAATCCCTCCTTATGCATAAGTATGGTAACTGATTTATATGGCCATGGTAGGTCACCAGAGATACAGCGTCTAGTTTATAAGGACTGCTGAGACAAAGCCAACCCAGATGAGTAGTGGTCTCAGAAACTTGCTGCGAGAAAAATATGTATATTACGGAGGGTTTGAATTAAAAAGAAATTTTAATACCCAGAGACAACTAAAATAAATGATCCATGATACAAAACTTTCACACCGAAAGTTAAAATTCTGACTCTCAAGATTAGTTGGTGAATCATTCAGAGAAAGCTATGTTTTTGAAGATTTTTACAAGCAAACTAACAACATTTATTACTGTCATTAACTCAGTCCTATTATACGTTCTGCACTTTTTTTGCTTTCACTTTTTCCAACTTTTTTCTTTTTATCTAATTCTAAAATTCATACATGTTCACTGTAGAAAATTTGGAAAATGGAGGAAAGTATAAAGGAGGAGAAACAAAATTTTACCCATAATACTATCTCACCATCCTCGGGAGAGAACCTTGGTTAATATTTTGACATATTTACATAGTAACACTGATATTTAACATACCCTTCTAGTCATTAAATTTTGCCATAAAAATGATTTTTTCTTACAATTTTCCCTTGATTGTCATTGAGATAAAGCTAGAAAGCACAGAAACGTTGTAAGAAGTAAGAACAAAAGCACCTAGCATTAACCATTTTGGTATATTTTCTTCTACTCCTTTTTATGTCTATATTCTTTTCAAAGTTGTGATTGCAATTTGGATATAGTATTTTGTACTTTAAAAACTTATTATATCATAAGCACTCTCTTTTGACATCAAAAAGTTTGTAAGGGTAAGTTTTAGTGGCTGTAAAAAATTTCATCATATGGCTATACAAGTATTTGTTCAGATATTCTTTCAATGTTTCAGTTGTGTACAGTTTTCACTATTTATAGATAACTGCTACATGCATCTTTACATATAGATTTTTGTCCACATTTCTAATTACCTTCTGAGGACATATATCTTGAAAGGTGATTGTTAGGACAAAGAATATGAACATTACAAAATTAGTAATGTTATTTTTTCCTCTGACTCTAAATGTACAATGTAATCCTTGAAATAAATACTATTACATTAAATATTAAATTCTATTATATTTCCTTTCATTCCTTTTAAGGGCAGGAAGGTTTTCAGGTCTTTTGATTCATGCTTGCAAATGGTTTTCCAGACCTGTATCAATTACCTCTCTCACTAGCAATAAACCAATGCAGAATCTTACTGCATTCTCACTAATGTAGAACGTTATCATTAAAATAAACTACACTGACTTGAAGGGAAAAGTAGTATCTTATTGTTTTGCTAACATACCTTTGATTATTAATGAAGTTGATATGTATTCAAATGTGTATCATTTTTTCTATCTTTTTTGGTATCTTTTTTTGGGTGAATCTTCTTTGCTAACATAGGTATTTCTAAATACATAGTGATTACTGGGGGATGAGGTTAATCTAAGGCTCAGAAGTATGTACTTAGCCCACGCATTTGGGTACCAGTGGGAACAATTCCAAACTGAGCAAGAATCAGGAGAGTGAAGGGCTGCTTCACCCATGAGGACCCAGTAAATCATGCAGTTCTCTGTCCCCCGCCACCTCCCTCCACTGCACGCACGACAGTCAATCCTGCCTTAAACTGCTGTGTCTCGGTGTAAGATGAGCTACTAAGTATTTGATTTAATGTATTTGGTTTTTTAAACCTTTTTTGGTATGATGTTATTTTGGTTTACTACCTTTCTTGCTGGGCTAAAAGGGCTACGTGGGAATAATCTGCTTTGTTTAACTGTATCTGTCAGAACCTGGAAGTCAGTTAGCAGATTGTCTGTAGAAGCACTTTCCCCTGTAACCACACCGGCTTCCAGCAACCGCGTGGGGTCCTGGCTGCCGTGGGAGGCTGGGAGCGGAGCCCAGGCACAAAAGGAGCGGAACCTCGCACCTCTGCATTTCTTTCCCTTCCAGACTGGGTCAAAATGGGCTGAGAAGAGGGCTGTCATTTAGCAGGCAGATTTTTCTTATGCTCGCTCTGAAGTTTCTAATTATTCACACAAATCTGGATCCGACATCAGCTTCCTTCAAAGTCACTTAGGAAAATCTCAGTCAGCGTGTTAGGTCCCTTTCCTTTCTAAGCCGACACCCTATACTTGGCAATGATTGCTAAGTGGCTCTACAGTCAGGGTTTCGGTGCAGTGTACAACCCAGGGTGAACTCCTCTGACCAGAGCCTACCTGACTCTTTCCTTCCCTCCTTTGATGTTTATTTAGCGCTTCCTGTGCTGGGGCAGTGGATGACTCGGATATACACACGACACATCCCCTGTTCTTAGGGAGCTTACAGTTTAACGGGGGAGACAGACTAAGAGGACGGATAACTAGAAAATGAAAGGAAGGTAATGGTGAGCGCGGAGAAAACAAATAAAGGGGCACAGAGGCCCTTGCATGTAGTTCCACTTCATTCTAAGGAGTCATCCGAGGCTCAAGGCCATGTGACATTTAAGGGGGAGGGTACAGAAGGGAATCCCAACAAGGCCCATCTGCATTTTGTTGTCACTGTTACAAAGGGAATATGTGATCCTTCTAGAGAAAACATACCCCCTAGCCTCAGAATCATACAAACAGTCCATCACCTTTGATGACAGTGCTCTCTGTTGCATAATGTGTAGAACTAAAAATAATGTCATCATCTAGGAAACACTGTCATGTGCTAATAAACCTGTCCCTTAAAGAGAAGATTCTTCTCTGTAGCAGCAGAAGGCATCCTGGCAGCACCCACTTTCACAATGCAGCTCCCACCTCTGTCCCTGTTCAACCTCACCCCCAGTGGACCCTGGAACCCTGACCAGGGAGCAGCTGCTCAGATTCCGGAAGCATTCAACCCTTAGCTCTCAGTCACCTGCTCTGCTGCCTCTGTCCCTCAGAGCAGCCGCTCTTCATTTGGCCAGCAATGGTTTGGTGGTTGAGGACACATCTATTCGGGACCAAACTGACCTACAGCGTGGTCACCACTAAACACTCTCAAGGAGGGACTGTATTACCACCAGTGGCGTCTGAACAAGGAGTCCAGCACTGAAGGTCAATTCCACACACCTGCTTCAAAGTTTCTCATTACGATCAAACACCTTCAGCGATGAGAAATCCATCTGTGGCTTCCTAAATCAATATTCATTCAATACATAGTTTCTGAGCATCTAGACTGGTCCTCAGGCACAGACCTCCCCTTGTGGAACTCCTCACAACTTCCTGAAAGTGATAGATGCTAAATTAACACATGCACACAAATTAATGATAACTGTGGTGTTATGAGGGAAAAATAGGGTGTTACTAGATGACACGAACACGAGGACTTAACTTTGTCTGGGGATGGGGTCATCTAAGCTGAAACCTGAAAGATGAAGGGGGGTCAGTTTCCAGCAGAAGGTCTGGCACCTGAGACATCTCCAAGGTAGGTAGTGTGGGCCGCTTGCCTGAGGAAGTATAGATCTTTCTCAATTTACGATGGGGTTACATCCCGATAAACCCATTGTAATCTGAAAATATCATAAGCTAAAAATGCAATTAATACGCCTGACCTACTGACATCACGGCTGAACCTAGCCCACCTTCAACATGCTCAGAACACTTACATTAGCCTACAATTGGGCAAAATCATCGAACACAATGTCTGTTGCATTGGATATCTCATGTGACTGGTCGAATACCGTACTGAAAGTGAACGACAGAATGGTCCTCTGGGTACAGAGTGGTCATGCCTGTGTCGGTGGCTCACCCTCGTGATGGCGTGGCTGCCCAGCATCACGAAGAGTCAGGGATGCACATCACTAGCCTGGGAAAAGGTCACAATTCAAAACGTGAAGTGCAGTTTCTACTGAATGGTTATCACTTTCACACCATCATACAGTCAAAACGTTCTAAGTCAAACAGTTGTAAGTCTGGGACCACCCGTGAAGGGAAGTGGGTGTGCCTGCAGGTGAGGAAGAGGTGCAGATGCTGGCCTTTCGGGGCTGTTAATGGGGTAAAAGTATTGAGGAGACAGGAGTTTCTGGCTGAGGGTGAGGGGACACTGGCAAAGGGTAACAAGTGGCAGTGGGGGCAGAAGCTGATCAATTAAGAAGTGAATGAAGAGGACAGACAACAAGGTCCTCCTGTAGAGCACAGGGAACTATATTCAATATCCTGTGATAAACCAGAATGGAAAAGAATACGCAAAAAAGAACGTTGAAAAATTACATACAATAAAACATGTTAAAAACAACTGAAAAAAAAAAAGTGAACGAAGGAAGACGAGGCGAATTAGGGTGTCTGTCTAAGCGTCCTAAGGACAGAAGCCTTGTTTATTTTGTTCATGGCTACAGCCCTGGTGCAGAGGACGCTGCTCAGCGAGTAGTATGTGCTCAAAGAGTATTTGTTGGACGAATGGCTGTATCGGGACAGAACCGATTCCGTAGTAATCATGATGACATGAGGGGAATAAACTCAGCCACCATCAACTGAGCACCTACTATGTGCCACAGCTGTGCTCGTCGTTTGGCTAGACTAACCCCATTCCACCAACATGCAAAGCAGGCAGTGTTATCCTCACTCATGGATGATGAATTATAAGGTACCCAGAGGTTTAAGAAAACACCCAAGGTGTCTCGTCCAGAGATGCACTGAAACGCGGGCCGGTCTCAGTCCAAAGCCTGTGCTCTTTCGGCCACGTCACGCTGCTTCTCAAGCATGAACATGCTGGTAAGTTGGGCTCCAGGCCCTTCCAGATGACTTGGCCACTGCGGGGTCTCATGCTGTCACCATGCTTAGTCAGCCTGTCCAAGCAGCCCCATAGGAAGGAAGCATACATGCCCCAGATGTGGGTGATCACAGACATCCACCTACAAGGTGCATTTACCGGAAGTGCCTTGTGCAATGAGGCTGTGCTGGGTTAGTTCAGGGGTGCTAATGAGGCCACTGTTCCTGGTTAGTCTCCAGGTCCAATTAACTCAGTTCCATGGCTCTGACACCTCAGCCCGAGTCATCTGTCTCAGAGAAAACACCTGAGAAGTGTGGGTGGCTTGGTAAAACCTGTTTGTAAGACTGGGAAAGCCATTCAAAGGAATGTCACAATAAATGCCAGGAGCAGCTTCCTATCAAAAGAGCATGTGACCTTTTAACACAAACTTGCGCAAATCAGAGCTCCTCTACCTTGCAGAGACCTTTTCTCCAAGGAAGTCTGGAGATGTTTCCCCCCCAAGAATTTCTCAGAATCTTCGTCTCTGTGATATTGTTAAAAAAAAAAAAAAAAAAAAAAAAAAGGCAGGTTGGTAGATATATTGCTAATATAATTTCTGAAAATTACCAAGAATTTAAAAGACCAAGACACATGCAGAACATCTATGCAGCTTTGAGGCTGTTCAAGAAATTATAACTGGAGACAGAGATGTTCTTATAACCAACACTTAGGCAAGCTTGTGTTTGGAATATGGTTAGGACAGAGTTAGTTTTCAAGGCAAGTGGTATCTAATTCTACTTCTCTCTCTCTCTCTGCTTCTAGGCTCCTCCCTCTACAAATTGTCCTCCTCATAGCTGCTGGAGCTATCTTTCCAGAACACAAATCTGATTAGTTCACTGCTTCACAAAACCTACTAAGCCCACCTGCACAGTGTATACGTCAGGTGGCCGTGTAACTGATCATCTGTCTGGGACACTCTTCAGAGTTAAAAGAGGCAGCTCTATTAATTATTATGTTGGGGCAATAGCCATAAACCACGACTGTCCCTGGCAAGCGAGGACCTACGGTCATTTCACATAGAAGGTGCCTGTCAATCTGTCCCACCCAGATCAGCCCCTGCGAGGTACCTGCCTTTCCGGTGCCCTACCTCAGCCCTTCCCTGCCTCTCTGCTGGACAAGTGCTTCCAGACCAGCTGGAAGAACAGCACCTTGTACTCTCCCAGGCAGAGTTAGGGGCTCCGGCCTCTATGCTTTCATGCACCTTTAACACAGACTTCACTGGGGTACCAGCGCTCGTCTGGGTTCATGTTGGCTGTCAAGGCTAGGGGGTCGGGGACTGAAGGATGCGTGTGGCTACCCACGATGTACAGAAGGGTGTTTCCTGTGTCACAAGCGCTCAGTAAATGTTCATTGATAATAAATCAATTCCATGACTAGAGAATCTGATAGCTTTTCAATAAATACCTTGAGGCCTGTGCTGTCAATAAATGTTCATGACTACAGCGTTTTATTCCCGAGCCACTGACTGTCCTGGTATCATAGAAAACTAATATGAGCAATTCGTTTTCTCAGCGGTGGAGACAGTAAGAGGCATATTTCACTTCCACTGTTCACTGGGGATGGTGTCGCTCTAGGCCAAAATGCCGAACCTGCGAAGGGTGACTCATCTCTGGAGGGTTCTGAGCTGTCTCGGGCCCAAGGGCACTCAAGGCCTCTTGGACTGTAATGCGCTCTCAGGCTTGCACACAGACTCTGTGTTGGCATCTGCTATAGCCAAGATACCTGTGACATTCCTGTGCGGGGCCCCTCCCAATCTAACCCGTCTCTTATAATGGGGAGCACCTAATGGAAGCGAAAGGAAGTTTCTCAGACTGAGACTGAGAAATGCCACCTCCCTCTGGGTGAGCAATGGCGTACACGCCCAGTAGCGTGAATTTCCTGTCTCTCAGAGCATGCATCTGGGAGTGATGAGCAATGATTGGTCAATGATTGGTATATCGTGCTAAATTGAATTTCCAGTAACTTTATAGAGTGAGGAAGTAGACACAACTCAGTAGTCACCCCACTATGACTGCTTTCCAACTGCTGTTGATCTTGAGCACAAATAATTTGAATATATTAAAGAGCCGGAGAATAAGACCCACGAATGAAGGAGATAAAAGGTCAGATGAGTATATGAAGGTATCGTGAGGTGAGTCACTAGATGGTGACAGCTGTTCCTACAGTCCCTGAGAACGAGAAGCAACCAAAGCATAGGAAATTTCGGTTTAGGAAGAGGACCAAATTTCCTGAGTGGGATATTTAAGATCATTAAATATATCACCAAAGGAGCTGTGGAATCGATTTGTCTGGAGGTCCTTACGAACAGAGCAATTAGTAAGCAGTCAGGGATGAGTTCTGTTGGAGTCTGACCATTGCCTGGAACTGGCTGGAATCTTTAAGCTCGTCCCAGCCCTACAGTCTCACGATACTCCACGAATTGCCAGTGAAAGACGAGCAGAACCGAGAAGCAGAGGGACCTCAGAAGTTACCTGATCTGCTCCCGGGCAACAATATAATATGACTTCTATTTTCAGGTTTCACTAAGGATGGAAAGCAGTTATAGCTGCAGTTCCCATCATTTCATCAGTCTCTGACAGTCAAAAACCTGTCCTGATGTTTAGTCAAACTTTCTTGGTTGTAAGATGGGAATGAGAGAGTTTCTTCCTACCAGCGCACATCCACAGTGAGCTAAGGTTATCACGCTGTTTAAGGCTCTGCTGACATTGCTCATGCTTTCAAAGCTTCTGTTGTAAAGTTCCAGAAAATCCACAAGACTGGGTGAAATTCGAGTTTGATGGGATTACTCTGTGCACAGATGGATATTATAATGCCACGCTTTGGGGTCTCAGGCATTAAGTTGAATATTAAGGAGTGAGGGATGGAACCTGGATGGAATTTTAACACAACATTCCTCTTCCTAAAACACGCACATCCTAAGGGCGTCCATCGATGCTGTAACCAATCTTCCATGGATGTCAGCCACCCAGTGCGCATGTCTGTTGCGGGGGAGGAGGTGAGGGAAAGTAGCTGAGCCCAGGCTACGGAAAGGGTGGTTCCAGGGAGGAAGGGGTCTGGGAGGGAGAATGTGGGGCAAAAGGAGAAGCAGGATTCACAGTAACAAACAGGCTAAGAGGGTGGAGAGAAAAGCAAACAGAAGCACACAGAAGAGAATTTCTCCTGAGAGTAACTCAGAACATCACTCAGAAGAGGTCTTAAAAGGGTCTCTTCCCCATTTATGCTAGAGCAGGTGAGTCAGTGGCAAGTGTGTCTGTCCTCAGCTTGCTGGGCTGGAGGGATGGGAGAGAGGAGGCAGGCGGGTGGGTAAAGACACTTTTGTTGATAGATACGTGGCCAAGGAACTGACCACAGATCTCCAGCTAAGCAATGTATTGCAACCCCCTGCGTGGCCCTCCCCTCCGTGGTCACTTTTTTTTTTTTGCCGTGCAGCACGGCATGCGGGATCTTAGTTCCCTGACCAGGGATCGAACCCACGCCCCCTGCACTGGAAGCACGCAGTCTTAACCACTGGACCACCAGGGAAGTCCCCACAGTCATTTTTTAAGTGTCTGTTTCTGTGGCTGCCACTCTGCTCCTTTGTACTGCCTTCTGTCTCCAGCCTTTCTTCCTTTCCTGGGACTCTCCATTCCATTAAGTTGGCCAAACAGCCCAGAAAAACCGTAAATTCTGGTGGGGGCTTGGATGGTTCTCTAGAAGGTGGTAGAGGACACGGAACATGATTTAAATTAGAATTAAATTAAATTAGAATTGTTGAAACACCTACAGGTCAAGAAAGGAACAGACGACTAACCTTTTCTTTTGACACCTGGTAGCACACCCACCTTCCAGCATGTTTTTAAGTGGAAGATTCTTGGTATTATTTTGGAGAAATAAGACTTTTAATACCCCCCTCCTTCCCCACTGTTGAATTAATTTTGGGAAACCAAAAAGGACTTCCACGCCATATGCAGAAAATCTGACTTTGTTGAGGCCATTAAAAACATTACCCTTTCATTCTTTAACGAAATAACCCACACAGAGGACTGAAAAAAAAAAAAAAAAAAGCAACAGTCCCTTGACCCACTGTTCCCTTCTTTCATGCTTGTTTTTTTAAATTGCTTTTGTTTTTAGTTCTTTTGATGGTTTGCTCCAATCACTTAATAATCTGCTCATAGAGTTCTTTCTTAATTTACCAATTTTAGATGTTATCCATTGACTTCTTTTTATAACACATCTGCATTTGTATCACTAATAGCCTCCTCTTGCCCCCCTCATCTGTAACTTAATCAATATGGTTGTATCACTTTGGACTCTCTTTATTACATGAAACAATATAGGTATCCTTTGCTTTGTTCCATCAATAAGAAACCATATTTTTACTGCTCACTGTATAAGGTGAGGATCCTGGCATCTCTATCCTTTTAGCACTTCTGCTTCCCTCCCAAATACTTGCACCTCCTCGAGGTTGAGAATATTTCCTTTGTTAACATCTCCAACAATGGACTCTTGATTTTACCTCCAAAAGGTGCTCCTACCCCAAATATCCCACTCTCAGTCAATGCTACTCCAACTACCAGGTGCTCCAGCCAGAAATGAACCCTCTCCTTCCCTTTCACCTCACATAAGTCCTGTCATTGCTGTCTCCAAAATATATTCTCACCGTCCCCACTGCTAAAACACTAGTGCAAGTCATCACCGTCTCTCTCCAGGACCAGCACCTCTTATCTCGCTATAATCTGTCCTCTACATAACAGCCAGCGTGATTTTTCTGAAATATAATCAGATCGCATCACATCACTCCTCTTGTTAAAAAGTGGTCTCTTATTGCAACCCCCTCACTATTGCCCATAAAACCTTCAATGATCTTGTCTGGGCTTTCTCTAACACCCACACTCTTACACTCTCCCCCTCATTTGCTCTGCTCCAGCTAAACTGGCCCTTATCTTTTTTTTTTAACATCTTTATTGGAGTATAATTGCTTTACAATGGTGTGTTAGTTTCTGCTGTATAACAAAGTGAATCAGCTATACATCTACGTATATCCCCATATCTCCCTCTTGCATCTCCCTCCCCTTATCTTTTGACCATCACAAGTTCATTCTTGTTTTAAGGCCTTTGCTCTTCAGTCTGGTCACACCCCGGATCTTCTCCTTTTCCTCATCTTTGGAATCCTAGTCGGAGCATCACTCCTTCTGAAAGGTCTGTGTGAGCAAAAGCAACCTCTTACCCCTAGCTATGTGCTCTCATGTTATCCTGTTTATCTTCATGCTACTCGAGACACTCTCTTACTTATTTGTATGTGTTTATTGTTTACCGCCCCACCCCCACCCCGCGGCTTCTAGAATGTGAGCATTAAGAGCTCTTTTGTTCACTGTATCCCCTCATCTAGAACAGTGCCTGGAACATAGAAGGCATTAAAAAAATATTGATTATTATCAACTCAGTGTTCTGTAACATTTCAAAGGCTTCCATGCTTAGCAACTGCTTTGGCTAAGATTAATTCCAAAAGTTGGAAATCAAGCAGTGTTTTATTACTGCAACCATGTAATTATTATTCACTACTTCAGTAATGTCCCAAAATATATTCTGTCTTGAATGTTTTTTTCCCCCTTGGAATTTACAATTGCTTTTTGTCATCATGGTCTAGCTTTTTAAGGATAAAATAGAAACCCATGAGTGCCCCTTTCCCCAGGGACCATTCACTGATGCCCTCTATCTGCTCGCTCTGATCTGGACGGATGGCTCTGCCAAGTTTAAACCACAGCTGCCGCTCAGGCTTTGTTTCCTTCCTGATTTGGATCTGCTACATCTTGGTCCTCACGTCTTCCTCGTTCTGGTTTTATTACCTTAGTTTGTGGGAATATATCCTCGGAAAATTTCCTATGAAAGGGTGTGTGAAAAGCCTCTGCTTCTCTGACCATGTTTTTCCCCTTGTTCGTTTGTTTTGGTTTTTTAATTTCGCACCTGATTAATACTTTGCTGGGTAAAGAATTATAGGTTGACAATACTTTCCTCTCAGCGTGTTACAGACAATTTTCCATTGTCTTTCACCACCTGGTATAAGTGAAGAGAATTCACATATGTACACAGTTATAGGTACAATCTCAGTGCCAACTAAGAACTCCCAAAAAAGATGTTTACAGGAAACAAAGGAAACAATTGTATCAGCAGTTGGCAAAGACTACTCAGGGTGATGCATACAAGATAAAATTCTCACAGAAATCTCTTGCATTCCTATACACTAATGATGAAAAATCTGAAAGAGAAATTAAGGAAACATGCTCATTTACCACTGCAACAAAAAGAATCAAATACCTAGGAATAAACCTACCTAAGGAGACAAAAGACCTGTATGCAGAAAACTATAAGACACTGATGAAAGAAATTAAAGATGATACAGACAAATGGAGAGATATACCATGTTCTTGGATTGGAAGAATCAACATTGTGAAAATGACTATACCACCCAAAGCAATCTACAGAGTCAATGCAATCCCTATCAAACTACCAATGGCATTTTTCACAGGGCTAGAACAAAAAATTTCACAGTTTGTATGGAAACACAAAAGACCCCGAATAGCCAAAGCAGACTTGAGAAAGAAAAACGGAGCTGGAGGAAATCAGGCTCCCTGACTTCAGACTATATTACAAAGCTACAGTAATCAAGACAGTATGGTACTGGCACAAAAACAGAAATATACATCAGGGGAACATGATAGAAAGCCCTGAGATAAACCCACACACATATGGTCACCTTATCTTTGATAAAGGAGGCAAGAATATACAATAGAGAAAAGACAGCCTGTTCAATAAGTGGTGCTGGAAAAACTGGACAGCTACATGTGAAAGAATGAAATTAGAACACCTCCTAATACCATACACAAAAATAAATAAATGTAAATAAATGGATATAATAATAGGACCTTAAGAAGTAGTTACTACTACTATTTTCATTAATCAAAGCAATGAAAAACTGATATATAGAAATCAAACCTAAAGCATTCATTCTGATGAAAAAAAATCCAGACTTTATAGACTGTTTCACATAATACTAAGCATGATGATAATAATCTATAGCAAAACTGAAATAATTAACAAGTTTCTAAATCTGAGGTTCCTTTTGGTCCAGGCCCAAAGTCCTTCATACCTCCTGCAGTTCCACCCCTGCCACCTTTGACTGACCTTGTGTGTACAGCCCAATCCATTAAAAAATCGTTAGGCAGGAGCCTCAAGCTACAAAGTCTTACGTCTGATTTCTTTTGCATCCTTTTCCTTACTGATGAAAATTTTGAATGAGTAAAATAGAAACAAGTGAGGTTTTATTATAAGTTTTACGTTTACAATCAATTTTGTTTGGTTAAACAACATCAAATATACATGTGGTGTGATAACATACAACTGGGAAAGGGATTTTTGGGGTGACTTAAGGATATCGATCTTTTTTTTGCGGTACGTGGGTCTCTCACTGTTGTGGCCTCTCCCGTTGCGGAGCACAGGCTCCGGATGCGCAGGCTCAGCGGCCATGGCTCACGGGCCCAGCCGCTTCGCGGCATGTGGGATCTTCCCGGACTGGGACACGAACCCGTGTTCCCTGCATCGGCAGGCGGACTCTCAACCACTGCACCACCAGGGAAGCCCAAGATATCGATCTTCTTACTTCGGTCCTATTAGATTAGATGCACTGAGTTCTCTGTCTGCTCTGCAGGTCCCCTCTTTCCATCGTATGCCCTGGCCTTCACTCACCATTCTGTCTGGGGCGGGCTTCTCCTAATATCGTTTTCCATCCATTATCTGGTAAGGATTCCTGTTCCTTTCTTTGGAGTGTGTCTAGGTGACTGCTCTTCAGAGAAATGAAAGCTAGATTGAGGGGTGAGGAATAAGTTCATCACATGGACTCCAGAATTCCCAAGATGGTTATCTGCTCAACTACCTCTAGCAGCCATCAGTCCCGGGTTCAGCATACCCACAGCACCGGAAAGAAACAGGACTTCTTAAAAGCTAGGTTCCAATGATGCTTACCAGCAAGGGAGCATCTTTTTGTTTTGGTTTGTGGTCAATCAGTGCCCTCGTCTGAGAGATCTGACAACAGCAGAGGTGCAGAAACAAGGCAGACAGGAACCTAAAAGCCACAAAAAGCCTTATATCTGACTCCTTTTTACGACTAAAGGGAATCTGCTAATACAATCCGAGAACAAAACTGCAATAAGTTTAACTCATTGCTAGGTAGATCAGGGGAGAGTCAGGCAGAAGGAAGAGGAAGCATGTCCAAAAAAATCTATTTTCCCAAATGTGCAAGACGAAGAACACTGTAGAACTGGCAAGCGTGCTACTCTGCCCTATTTGCTATTTTAGGTTCCAAGCACTATAACTGATGGCAAGTTTTTAAACCATAAGGTTTTTTTTTTTAAAACCATAAGGTTTTATATTTAAAGGAACCTGGGTCTCCTGACCTTCTTACTCCTCTATCCAGGATGGAAGCTACAAAGGACAGCACATTCAGGAACCTGCAATTTATTTACTTACTTATTTTAAAAATATTTATTTATTTTCCTTATTTTTATTTATTTATCTATTTTGGCTGCGATGGGTCTTAGTGGCGGCACACAGGATCTTTGTTGAGGCATGTGGGATCTTTTTGTTACGGTGCACGGTCTGCTCTGTCTGTGCGTGGGCTCTGTAGTTTGCAGCACATGGGCTCTCTTGTTGAGGCTGGCGAGATCGATAGTTATGGTGTGCAGGCTTAGTTGCCATGTGGCATGTGGGATCTTAGTTCCCCAGCCAGGGATCTAGTCCGTGTCCCCTGAGGACTGGAAGGTGGATTCTTTACCACTGTACCACCAGGGAAGTCCCCAGGAATCTGCTTTTACTTTTTTAAATTATTTTTTAAAATATATTTATTTTTGGCTGAGTTGGGTCTTCGTTGCTGCGCGCGGGCTTTCTCTAGTTGCAGCGAGCGGGGGCTCCTCTTCGTTGCAGTGCACAGGCTTCTCATTGCTGTGGCTTCTCTTGTTGCGGACCATGGGCTCTAGGCATACGGGCTTCAGCGGTTGTGGCGCACGGGCTCAGTAGTTGTGGCTCGTGGGCTCTAGAGCAAAGGCTCAGTAGTTGTGGCGCATGGGCTTTGTTGCTCCGCAGCATGTGGGATCTTCCCGGACCAGGGCTGCAACCCGTGTCCTTTGCGTTGGCAGGTGGATTCTTAACCACTGCGCCACCAGGGAAGTCCCCAGGAATCTGCTTTTAGAGTCACCTGCCAAGGGTTCCTGGGGACGACTGTAACTGTCTAATCTTTTATGCAACAAAGGTGAAAAAGTTTTCTGAACAGTATAAAACCCTAAATAAAATTCTGTAACACATGTCAAAAGCGCCTCACACACTGTTCAGGATATCTAAACCACCCACCTGGACTACGTGATATGATGGTAGAGGCCAGGGGCTAAGGAATGTGCTTCCGGGAGTTAATATTCACATCTTCTCAATGTGATAAACACCAGCTTTGATTTATTACCGCCTCTCTTCTAGAAAGGTTAAGTGACTTAGAACAGGAATGATGTGTAATATCTAACAATTAACCAAGGTTTGTCGGGTGCTGAGATGTTTATTTTTACACCTTTTCTTTTGCTAAAGGTATACTTTCAGGTTTGAGTTCTGTTCTTCTGAACAGATGGCTATCATTTAACTGACAATGCTGAGTTTATTTACCCAGGATTCAGAGTCTAGTCACAAAATAGTGAATATGATTTAGCTTCCACTAGTGACAGTTGAAAATAGCACTGAAATAAGAATCCAACAGATGGGATGACTTTTAAGATGCAGAAACAAGTTTCAAAGAGACCCTGGAGTTAGCTATTAGAATGCTTGGGTTTATAAAATATAAGAAACAATTGCAAAAAAAAAAAAAAAAAAAAAGAAACAATTGGCAGAAATTGTATATAAGAAAGTAGTAGAATATGGCTCTGAAAGCTCATATACATAAAACAAGTTACTTTGTAAAACTATTTCCCTTTGTTCGTGGCCTTAAGTTCTTTTTCTAAAAAGTAATTTTCTTTCTTTCTTTATTTTGGCTGCATTGGGTCTTTGTTGCTGCAGGCTTTCTCTAGTTGTGGCAAGCGGGGGCCACTCTTTGCTACAATGCGTGGGCTTCTCATTGTGGTGGCTTCTCTTGTTGCAGAGCATGGGCCCTAGAGCATGCAGGCTTCAGTAGTTGTGGCACACGGGCTCAGCAGTTATGGCTCGCGGGCTTTAGAGCGCAGGCTCAGTAGGTGTGGTGCACGGGCTTAGTTGTTCTGCGGCATGTGGGATCTTCCCGGACCAGGGCTGGAACCCGTGTCCCCTGCATTGCAGGCGGATTCTTAACCACTGCGCCACCAGGGAAGTCCCTTAAGTTCTTTTTCCAACCCACATGAGAGGTCCAATAAACTGCCGTCAAATAATAGAGCGTCCCACGGGAGATGGGATATCAGAATCCCTATGTGTATAAGCTTTGAAAACTATACCCTGATCTCTTAGGATCAACCACTGTTTCCCAATTGCAGAATGACTGCTTTCACCTAGCGGAAGAATAACAACTTCAGAACCTTGCTCATCGGGGAGTCAGCACTGGCCGGTCAAGTTTAGAACATCTACATCTGGACTTTCAGGTTCTCACTCACTAAAGAGATATCCGGGGCTGGTTTTCCTGAACTGGTACAGTACCAAAAAAAAATTAAATTTCTGAGTGTAAAGTCATAGAATTTAGAATCGAAAAAGAGAAGCTAACATTTTAAAGATCAGACTATACTTCCATTCAATCTTTTTGATTAATTCTTTCTTGGGGGTTTTTCTGGGTCTTAATCTCCTTTTACGCTGAGGCATTTGATCATGCTGTCCTCTTCTTTCCAAGAGATTACTTCCCTCAAGTCTCCTTCTACCCTTTTGACTTCCCATCCATTAAACACGGGATTTGCCTAGGGTTCCAATCTGGTCCCTCTTTTCACTCTACATGTTCTCCTTGGCAACTTCCTCCTGCTTTGGCATCAGTTCAGACTCATGACACTGCCTTCAAGTTCCTTGACAATCTGGTCACACCTACATACCTTTCTAGTATTTCTTGCCACTCCCTCTGTACAACCTCTGAGGCTGCCACACCGGACTACTTCTCACTGTTCTCAGAACAGAGCCCATGTATTTTCAAGTATTCCCTTTATGGCTCTGTTCATGCTGTTTTCTTCTACCCCCAATGCACTGACCCATCTCACCTGGACCTTCTTCCCTAGACTCTAGAGCCCAGTTCCAAGCTTATTAAGAGCTTCATTGTGGCATCGCTGACATCTGATAAACTCCACACATTCGAAGCGTACAACAGGAAAAGTTCTGAGATGTGTATATACCCTGAAAGCACGGCCACGCTCAAAATATCCGCTGCCCCCCACAAGTCTCCTTGTTCTCCTTTGTAATCTTTTCTTCTTGCCTCCTCCCCACCTACCCTCCTTTCCCAGGCAACCACTTATGATGTGCTTCCTGTTACTGTAGCTTAGTTTGTATTTTCTAGAGTTTTATAGAAACGGAATCACACAGTATGTACATTTTTAAGGTGGGCTTCTTTGACCAAGCGTTCATTTTGAAATGAATTTTGAAATTCAGCCATGTGGCATCGTGTATCAATAGTCATTCTTTTTATCGCTGAGTGGGAGTCCACTGTATGGATACCACAGTTTGCTTACCCATTCACCTGTTAATGGACATGTGGGTTATTCCCTGTAGTTGACTGTTACCAATAAAGCTGCCATGAACGTTTGTGTATGAGTCTTTACGTGCTTATACGCATTCATTTCTCCCTTCGGTAAATTCCTGGGAGGGTTAGGTATGTTTAACTTTTAAAAAAACTGCCACTGTTTCCCAAAGTGACACTATAAAGTGACAATACAAATTATCCAATTAATACAATTATCCAAAACAGACAATGTAACTATCCTAAAAATATCCAATTGTGCTGAATCCTGTCTGAGGGGGAAAGCATTCAATCTTTCACCATTAAACATGGTGAAAGACTTTTCACAGATGCCCTTTATCAGACTGAGGAAGTTAACTTCTATTGTTAGTCTGCTGAGAGTTTTTATCAGAAACGGATGTTGGATTTTATCAAATGCTTTTCCTGCATCTATTGAGATGTTATATGGTTTTTCTTCTTAGTTTATTTATATGGTGAATTACATAGATTGATTTTTGAATGTTAAATCAACCTTGCACGCTTGGGATAAATCTCACTTGGTTATATATTGTTGGGTTTGATTTTTCCTTCTATATACTGCTGAAGTGGATATACTCAATTTTGCTTAGATTTTTTATATCTATGTTCCCAATGGATATTGTTCTGTAGTTTTCTATTCGTGTAATATTTTTGTCTGGTTTTGATATCAGGGTAAGGCTGGACTCATAGAATGAGTTGGGAAGCATCTCCTTTTCAGTGTTCTGGAAGAGTTTGCATATACCTGGTATTTTTCCCTTAAATGTATAGAATTCACCAATGAAGCCACCTAGACCTGGAGTTTTCTCTGCGGGAAAGTTTTGTGTTTTTTTTTGTTTTTTTTTTGCGGTACGCGGGCCTCTCACTGCTGTGGCCTCTCCCGTTGCGGAGCACAGGCTCCGGACGCGCAGGCTCAGCGGCCATGGCTCACAGGCCCAGCCGCTCCACGGCATGTGGGATCTTCCTGGACCGGGGCACGAACCCGTGTCCCCTGCATCGGCAGGCGGACTCTCAACCACTGCGCCACCAGGGAAGCCCATGTGGCAAAGTTTTAACTACTAATTCAATTTCCTTAATAGACAAAGAACTATTCTGGTTATTTATTTCTTCTTGTGTGAGCTTTGGTGTAGTTTGTGCCTTTTAAAGAATATGCCCATTTCATCTAAGCTGTCAAAATTTACTGGCATAAAATGTTAATAATAATATTCCCTTTTAATCTTTTTCATATCTGTAGAATCTGTATGGATATCACCTCTCGCATCCTGATTTGGTAATTTGTGTCATCTGTTTTTCCTCTTCATCTGATTAGATGCTGATCTATTTTATTTTGGTCTCACTGATATTTGCTACTGTTTTTCTGCTTTCTGTTTCATTGATTTCAGCTTTGATTTTTTATTTTCTTCTTTTTTTGGCTTATTTTGTTTAATTTACTCTTATTTTTCTAGTTTCTTGAAGTGGAAGCCGACCTCACTGATTTGAGACCTCTCTCCTTTTCTGTTCTAGGCATTTAGTGCTATAAATTTCCACCCAAGAATTGCTTTACCAGCATTACATAAATTTTTTTTTTTTTTTTTTTGCTGTACGTGGGCCTCTCACTGCTGTGGCCTCTCCCGCTGCGGAGCACAGGCTCTGGCCGCGCAGGCTCAGCGGCCATGGCTCACGGGCCCAGCCGCTCTGCGGCATGTGGGATCTTCCCGGACCGGGGCGCGAACCCGTGTTCCCTGCACCGGCAGGAGAACTCTCAACCACAGCGCCACCAGGGAAGCCCGCATTACATAAATTTTGATATGCTGTGTTTTCATCTTCATGCGGTTCAAAATACTTTCTATCCTTCATTTTAATCAACTCTTTGACCCACATGTTGCTCTAAAGTGTGTTATTTGCCTTCTACTTATTTGGAGATTTTTCGGCCATCTTTTTGTTATTGATTTCTAATTTTATTTCATTATGGCAGGGACCTTGAATCCTTTATATTGTGACTTGTATCATGGCCCAGAATATGGTCTGTCTTGGCAAATATGGACTTGAAGAGAATGTGTATTCTGATGCTGTTAGGCAGAACGTTCTATAAATGTCAATTAGGTCAATTCAGTTGACAGTGTGGTTCAGGTCTTCCGTATGTGTACTTATTTTTCTGTTGACTTGTTCTATCAATTATTGAGAGAGGGGCATTGAAATTTACAACTATAATTGTGTATTTCTCCATTTTTCCTTGTAGTTCTATCAGTTTTTGCTTCACATTTTTGAAACTCTCTTATTAGGGGCAGGAACAATTCGGTTGGTTATGGTCAATTTACGAATTGACCCGTATTACTTTGTTACTGTCATTCTTTAAACAATTGCCTTTAAAAAGACTGAAGTAACAAGGAAAGAAGCTTATATATTTACCCACGTAGCTGTTATTTCTAGGGCTCTTTATTCGTTTGTGGAGATCTGTATTTCCATCTGGTATACATATTTTTTTCTGCCTGAAGGACTTTCTTTAACATTTCTGTGCTGTGAATCTACTGGTAAATGCACTGTTTCAGCCTTTGTGTGTCTGAAAAATCTTTAATTCACTTTTTTTTTTGAAAGCTATTACCAATTGGTATAGAATTGTAGGTTGACAGTTTTTTCCTTCAGTATTTTAAAGATGTCTGCTTTCTCACTTTTGTTACTAATGGGAGATTTGCTACAGCCTTATATTTATTCCTTTGTATAAAATGTGTCTTTTTCCTCTGGCTGCCTTTTAGTTTTTATTTTTATCACTGGTTTTGAGCAATTTGATTGTGATATGCCTTGGTGTAATTTCCTTCATGATTTTTTGGGTGTAATTTCTAGAATTTGTCGGTTTATGAGATTTTCATCAAATTTGGAAAGTTTTCGGCCATTGTTTCTTTAAATATTTTTTTCTGTCTTCCCCCTTTGGTCGGGGACTTCATTTACCCATATATTAGACTGGCTGAAGTTATCCCATAGTTCACTGATGATCTGTTCCTTTTTCAAAATATTATTTTCTCTATGTGCTTCATTTTGGATAGTTTCTATTGCTATGTCTTCAAGTTCACTTTATTAATAATAATCTTTGATTTCTTCAATGTATAATATGCTATTAATCCCATCCAGTGTATTTTCATGTCAGACATAGTTTTCACTTCTACTAGTCTGACTTGGGTCTTTTTTGATATCTTCCATGTCTTTAACTGTTATAATAAAGTGATAATAACTATTTTAATGTCCCGTTGGTTATTTCTAACATCTGTGGCAGTTCTGGGTTGGTTCTGATTGATTTTTATCCTCATAATGGGTTTCATTTTCCTGCTTCTCTGCAGGCTTGCTAATTTTTGATTGAATGCTAGACATTGTGAATTTTACCTACTTGACGGTGAATAATTTTGTATTCCTATAAATATTCTTGAGCTTTTTCTGGGTTGCAGTTAAGTTACTTGGAAATAATTTGATCCTTTTGGGTCTTACTTTCAAATTTGTTAGAGGAAACCAGAGCAGTGCTCAGTCTAGGGCCAATTATTCCCCATTACTGAAGCAAGATCCTTCTGAGTACTATATTTAATGAGGTTTTCCAGTCTGGCTGCTGGGAACAGGTACTACTCCCCGCTCTCTGTGAGTACCAGGCGCTGCTCCTTCTAATCCTCCTGATTGTTCTTTTGTCCTCAGGTGGTTTTCTAACAACATGTGCTGATCAGTATTCTGGTGGATACTTAACAGAGGCCCTTGCAGATCTCCAGTTTTCTGTGCAGCTCTCTCCTCTGTTACTCTGACCTGTAAACTTCAGTGGCCTTAGTCTCCCAGGCCCCAGGCTCCATAGTGGTTCCCCCTCCCTGTGCCACAGCCTGGATATTCTCTCAAGGCAGTAAGCTAGGGCAGCTGTAGGGCTCACCTCATTTGTTCTCTGGCTCTCATGGATCACCATCCTTCACTGTCTGATATCTAGTATCCAGAAAACTATTGTTTCATGTATTTTGTCTGGTTTTCTTTTTTTGTTGTATCAGGTAAGAGGGTAAATTTCATCCTTGTTACTCCATCTTGGCTAGATGTGGAAGGCCACTTTTTAAACTCTGGAGATCTCCTTTTAAGCCTGGTACAAACACCACTCCTCTTTTTTTTTTTTTAAATTTATTTATTCATTTATTTATTTTTGGCTGTGTTGGGTCTTCGTTTCTGTGCGAGGGCTTTCTCTAGTTGTGGCAAGCGGGGGCCACTCTTCATCGCGGTGCGCGGGCCTCTCACTGTCGCGGCCTCTCTTGCTGCGGAGCACAGGCTCCAGACGCGCAGAGCTCAGTATTTGTAGCTCACGGGCCCAGCTGCTCCGTGGCACGTGGGATCTTCCCAGACCAGGGCTTGAACCCGTGTCCCCTGCATTGGTAGGCAGACTCTCAACCACTGCGCCACCAGGGAAGCCCACCACTCCTCTTTGATGAAGTTTCCCCAGAACATTTTTCACGTCTCTCACTTCGGTCTAAAGATATACTCTGACCTTTGTGCATTAAGCCATTTTCTTTATACTCTTACAAGCTTATTATGAGTTGCGCATTCATCTCCTTTGACACACCACAAGCTTCTCGATGGCAGGAGGTGGGTCTTTGTATCACTATGCCTAAGACAATGTCTGATAAATGATTGAGCCTCAAGATATATCCCCCTCACCCTGTTTCTACGGTGCTCAGTAGCCAACACTGACTTTTATTTTATTTTTACTATCTGAACCACTTGTAAGGGTACGGTTCAGTAATGTTTCACACTGTTGTGAAACATCTCCAGAGCTTTTTCATCATGCAAGTAGAAAAATATTTTTTTAAATGAATAAAGAAATTTGGTGAAGACTTTTAATCTTGATTAAAAAAGGTTGATCTGCTCAAGGGCTTATAGCGAGCTGGTGGTGGAGTTAAGACCAGAAGACACACTGTCTGTTTCCTGTCAAATACTCATTCCTTCCAGGTCTGTTAATTCAATGCACATGCTGAACAGAGAAGGCCAAGAATCGCCATGCATCAAAGAAGCCTCAGATGTGGAAAGTCAGAAGTTACTAATTCTGAATGGCATAATTTAGTGAGGCTGGGCTTGAGTTTTTTTAATTTGTCTCGGTTAGAAAGCAATATCATATTCTCTAACAAACGGTTCCTTGATTTTTTTTTTTTTTTTTTTTTTTTCTGACAAGGGGTTCTCTGAGTCATCTAGTACTATTGTAAGGCTGCTTTCCTATTCCATTTTATACCAAAATTTCTTTTCTCCTTATAGCCTCAGTCAGATTCTTTTCATTTTCTATGCTATCTCTAGGCCTGGTATCTTTCTAAGACCAGGATATATAACTCTTTGCTTCATTTAGTAATGATTCTCTCTCACCAAGGATGGATGCATGTGATCAAGCTGACTTTTTTCCACTATGAAAATTTCACGGTAATTTACTGGTTGTTAGTTGCTTTGTTTCTAGAAGAAAAGATATTCTAAAATAATCTCATAACTTTTAAATATTTGTTCTGGTTATAAAATTAATAACAACGGGACTTCCCTGGTGGTGCAGTGGTTAAGAATCCATCTGCAATGCAGGGGACACGAGTTCGAGCCCTGGTCCAGGAAGATCCACATGCCGTGGAGCAACTAAGACCGTGCAGCACAACTACTGAGCCTGCTCTCTACAGCCAGCGAGCCACAGCTACTGAGCCCGCGCCACAACTACTGAAGCCCCTGGCCCTAGAGCCCGTGCTCCGCAACGAGAGATGCCACCGTGATGAGAAGCCCGCGCACCACAACAAATAGTAGACCCCGCTCACCGCAACTACAGAAAGCCCGTGCGCAGCAACGAAGACCCAACACAGCCCAAAATAAATAAATAAAAAAATAAAAATTAATAATGACAATCACAGAAAATTTGACATTCCATAATTTTTTAGACAAGTTAAAAGGAAAGCCAAAAATAAGGTATTAAATGCAAAAACCATTTTAAAAATCATAAATGTCATGTTGGCTATTTCTTTTGGTCTCAAATATGAAGAAAAGGAGGCTGGGAGAAGCTAAAGGAAGTAACTGCTATTACCTTTTTCAGAAAGGCTGGACGATGGGATTTTTTTTTTTTTTTTTTTTTCGGTACGCGGGCCTCTCACTGCTGTGGCCTCTCTCGTTGCGGAGCACAGGCTCCGGACGCGCAGGCTCAGCGGCCATGGCTCACGGGCCCAGCCGCTCCGCGGCATGTGGGATCTTCCCGGACCAGGGCACGAACCCGTGTCCCCTGCATTGGCAGGCAGACTCTCAACCACTGCGCCACCAGGGAAGCCCGGACAACGGGCTTTGAGTTCAACAAAACAAGCCTTCCCCTTCTACAGAGAGAAGCCTGGGCTCTGCAAAGGGTCTGGCCAGGAACGTATGCCATGTTGAAACAACTGAGCAAAACATAAGAATTTGTTTTCTGGCACTATTTCAGTGCTCTAAGCTCTAGAAAATTCTATGCTCCTTGCCCTCTGAAAGTTCAAGAAAATGGTTCCAATTAAATATGAAAGAATGACCTCTTGCTTTCCTCTCCAGCAGTAAGCTTCTCACCCGCACGCCACTGCTGCACATGACTGAATCACAGATACTAGAGTCTCGGGGGGGTCTCACGGCCCCCCGAGAGGCTTTCCTAGGGCACATGTGTGCAAATGACATTTTGAACCCAAAGGCAGAACTTTACATTTATGTCATTTTTGTGGTTTCTTCTCATTATTCTAGCCTGATGATATTCTGAAACCTGATTCTCTCATCCAAAACACAAGTTATCCTTCCTGGGTTTGTGCTATTTGCAAACTTGGTAAATATGTCTTTACCTAAGTCAGTGTTTGAGGGAAATCATCGAGAGGTGAGTTCTAACTCAACTTCTCACTTTTGTTACTTTTTTCACTAAGTACTTATAAAATATAACTGTTGGTTTTAGACTTTTGCTGAAAGGTTATGTCAGGTTCAACAAGAATTATAAGTTTTGGATCTCTGTTCACATTTGCAAAACTAGGAAAGCTTGTCTTCAGTTTGGGGGCACCTTTTCAATTCTCTCTGGCTGCTCAAAGATTCCTGCCAGTAGACGGGGGTTCCTATTGAATCTTTCCAGAATCTCGGGATGGGAGTCGCCTGGCTTGGAGGTTGGAACTAATACAACATCCAGCTGTCTTCTTTTTCCTAGTTGGGCTTTACTTTCCCTAATGCTTGCTTTTAGTTTCAGAAACACGTCTTGGTGGGTAAAATGAAAACACCTATTCACATGATACTGCTTTCCCATCCTTGTTCAACAAAGCAGTGTTCTTCCCTCATTTTTATTATTATTTTCCCCAAGTCTCAGCTCATCTATGACTTAGGTCTTCTTGACAGTATTTTTACGGGCAACTGACATTTTTATCACTGCTTGTGGTTACCACCTTCCTTCTCTCTTTTTCCCCCTGGTTTTCTTAAATCTGAGCTCAGGCTGATTTAGGTTCAGCCACGCTGGTTTCTTTAATTTCCTCCTCTGTTTGTTATATAAAAGTGTAGAGATTTCATGAGGAAGGGGAATGTTTCTTTTCTTGAGCATATTTTATTTTAGAGGGTTTAGTCATGGATTAACACTCACTTTTTCTGTATTTTTTTGAGACCTGCTTGCTAAAGTCTCGAGTTTGACTGTCCTCAGACTTGCCTCATTTGTCATTACAAAATCCATTTTCTTCCAACAGACCTGACAATCTATTATTTTCATTTCAATCGTGTATTAGATTTTTTAATTTCACCCCTGAGGAAAAAATTAAAATAATGCTGGGAAGAATTGAAAACATAGAGACAAGGACAACAAGGTCCTACTGTATAGCATAGGGAACTATATTCAATATCCTGTGATAAACCATAATAGAAAAGAATATAAAATAGAATGTATACATATGTATAACTGAATCACTTTGCTGTACAGCAGAAACTAACACAACATTGTAAATCGACTTTACGTCAATCAAAAAAATAAAACATAGAGACGAGGGTATGTCTCTGGATGGCGGAGGAAGAAAATGGAATGATGTCTGTCTGGCAACGTAGACACTAACACAGCAATTAAAAATTCCAAATAACTGATGTCTTCAATTTTGATGCCCAGAGATGAGGAAAAAACTACAACCAACAACTGGCAGATTCTCAAGCATTTTTTAAAAAGCTCAGTTACAAAATCAGCAAAGTAAAACTGGATAAAATACAACTTCACAATATCAGTTTATAAAGGAACATCTCTAATACCTACCGACGAATTTAACACCCCAATATTTACAAACCAGGGACGGCTGAATCTGCTAAGGGACAGCTGAATCTGCTAAAGAGACTCCAAAAAGAGTTTAGAGGACTTTCCTGGTGGTTCAGTGGTTAAGAATCCACCTGCCAACGCAGGGGACATGGGTTCCAGCCCTGGTCCGGGAAGATCCCACCTGCCACAGAGCAACTAAGCCCGTGCGCCACAGCTACTGAGTCTGCGCTCGAGAGCCCGCGAGCCACAACTACTGAGCCCGTGTGCCACATCTACTGAGCCTGCGTGCCTAGAGTCCGTGCTCCTCAACAAGAGAAGCCACCGCAATGAGAAGCCCGCGCACCGCAACCAAGAGGAGCCCCCACTCGCCACAACTAGAGAAAGCGTGCGCACAGCAACGAAGATCCAATTCAGCCAAAAAATTAAAAAAAAAAAAAAAGAGTTCAGAGGCAGGTTCAACAGGTATCTTAGGAGGAATACTAAATGTTGGCAATAAAGTACCAACTATATGTTTTACCAAGACCCAACAACATCTGCTATATTATTTATTACTAGGTACAAGTGTATCAAAGCTGTTGATTTTTGCAGGACTTCAGTGCATTGAGTTAGGACTCCTGGATACAGGGATCCAAACCCAGTTCCTACTAGCTTAAGTGAGGGGAAACCTGTTATGAACTAGGACAATTCATTGGCCAAATGTGAATTCACCAAAGATCAATATGCTGAATGACAAACTTGTCAAACTTGCATATTTAACAAAACTGTGTTTTTGTTTATCCAGTTTTTGCTGGATGGATTTGCTGGACACTTACGGTTCTTGGGCCATCCAGCTCTTCCTCACCTATCAGCCTGTCCCTTTTGTCCCCCCTTCCCACCAGGACTGGCACCCAGGTGCATGGGGCACACACTCTCCTCTCTTCCAGCTACAATAGCAGGGCCAGAGACAAAGGGACTCCTTAGACTGTCATTATGAAAACTGATCAATTACACTTCCTGGAAATTCTCAAAAGCTATTAGCTGCCATCTCATCTAACTGAATTGTAAACTTTATAAAGAGTCAAAAGGAACAAATTTTTGGTAAATTGGTAAGTGAGATGAATTAGTCATTTGTGCAAATTTGATGGAAGAATACTAAATATCAAATGGAAAATAACTGAAGGAGAATTTGAAGATTTAGTATAAACTAAATTTCCCATAAGGAAATGTTAACATCTGTGGATTCTGACAGTTGCTTTGTATTTTAAGATCTGGTGTGGAAAGTGGGTGGTGCCAGTTTCTAGGAAAAGCTTGAGTCTGGATGACCTGAAATGCAGGCTGCCTCTCTGTGAGAGTCAAACCATAATATGTGGCACTGCTATTTGGGAATGGTTCTATGGACTTTTGAGGCCCTAAGAGCACAACGCTTGTATAAAAGACACACGTGCTTGCTGGTTCTTTGCAGGTATCTAACAAAAGGATATCCTTTCCTAACCATTCTAAATAAACTCCAAACGATACATGTGCAAATAGAGTGAAGTCCATTTTTCAGCTAAAATTCACAAAAAGACTAAGCTAATCCAAAAGGCTTCGTTTTCTTTAACCTGAACATGTGTTAAAATGCTGTTACAAGGAACAAATTCAAGGACACTCCGCGAAACCAGTTTTTGGTAACTCTGCACACTTTTGCAAATTGAGTGAATTGGCCACTTGGCAAACTGACTTTTGGCAAATTGATTTTTAAAATCTAGTTTTAAAAAAACGGAAAGGGCTTCCCTGGTGGCGCAGTGGTTGAGAGTCCGCCTGCCGATGCAGGGGATGCGGGTTCGTGCCCTGGTCCGGGAAGATCCCACATGCCGCGGAGCGGCTAGGCCCGTGAGCCATGGCCGCTGAGCCTGCGCGTCCGGAGCCTGTGCTCCGCAACGGGAGAGGCCACAGCAGTGAGAGGCCCGCGTACCAAAAAAAAAAAAAAAAAAAAAAAAAAGAAAAAACCGGAAAGAAAAGCCACATAATAAAAACTTCACCTGCCTGACAATTTCCAAGTACGCATACAGCACAGTCCCGTCAACCACATGTGCCCTGGTGAACTGATTTTTGATAAATCAGCCTGCATCAGATGATACAAGATCTTAGTGTCAAACTAAGGTCATACAATGTGAGGCCACACGGAGGCCGGCCACACAATTCAGCTGACACAGGGCCCGACTGCACCACATTCGCCTTCACTGCCATCTCTGCTTCTCTGTGGGTCATCTATGCCATTCTCTCTGAGAGCAGCTTTCTCCACGTTTGTAAATGCAGTCACCACAGCTCCCAATTTCTGGAGAGGCAATGACCCGTAAGTCTTCTCTGGTCTGAGGCCCACCAACCTTGAGGAAGGGAAAAGTGGTGCAGTGTGGGCCAGGTGCCATCCCTGCGCTACTCAGCTCTTCCAGGGAGTCAGGGGATGTAAGGATGTAATGCCTCTGGTGGGAACCATGGAGCTGAATGACAGGGAAGAGGGAGGTTTCAGAAGAAGGGGCTGCTGTAGAGACTCAATGACAAATGTCCCCACACCCAAGTGCCTCCACCCTCTCTGCAGCGTCACCATCATCTACCCCTGGAGAATCTTCTCTCCCTTAAAAATGGCTGTAGCATGCAGTGACCCTTCTTTAACCTCTTACTTCCTCTCCGTCCATGAAGGAAAAATCTAGTTCCTTCTCATCTTAGGGAATTTTTTTGCTAGTAACTATATATTTTAGGTCACCAGAATAACAGGAAGGAAGTTACAAAAGCTAAGGAATTCTGTTATAGCTCTTACTCCTTTGAGGACTTTCGATTTCTGATGTTTTTACTAAGAGTTGCACTCGTCTTTCTAACCTCTACCTTGCTAGCTCTTTCTCCATTTAATTCATTCCTTTTGGCATATGGGGGCCACGGACGTATGATATATCAACTAGTCTCTTCAAATTTCCATTTCCCTTAAGTGAACAATTGTTTTGCCCTCCTGAGCATCTCTAACATGGAAGATATCTGTGTCATTAGGCTTTGTGTCATTGGGCAGTTGTATATTTTAATACTTATTTTCTCCCCATAACCTATATGATAAAGTTCAAAGTTACTGGCATGGGGTCTTATAAACTCCTATTTCAACTACTTTTTTCCACCAACGTTTTTATTTTTTTTTATTTTTGGCTGCATTGTGTCTTTGCTGCTGTGCGTGGGCTTTCTCTAGTTGCGGCGAGCGGTGGCTACTTGTTTTTAGGTCTGAGAGTTTTTTATTTATTTAAATTTGCTAAACATTTTATTCAACAGAGTGGTTGCCAGTTTTCATGGGTAATTTCAAAAATGAGATATTATATTCGACTTCTTTTTTTTTATCAGAATGAATTAGGCTTTTATTTTCTCTTCCTTTTGATGCAATTTTTCTTTTTCTTTTTAAACATCTTTATTGGAGTATAATCGCTTTACAATGGTGTGTTAGTTTCTGCTTTATAACAAAGTGAATCAGTTATACATATACATATGTTCCCGTATCTCTTTCCTCTTGCGTCTCCCTCCCTCCCACCCTCCCTATCCCACCCCTCTAGGTGGACACAAAGCACCGAGCTGATCTCCCTGTGCTATGCGGCTGCTTCCCACTAGCTATCTATTTTACGTTTGGTAGTGTATATATGTCCATGCCACTCTCTCACTTTATCACAGCTTATGTGGCTGCTCTTTGTTGTGGTGTGCGGGCTTCTCACTGTGGTGGCTTCTCTTGTTGCGGAGCACGGGCTCCAGGTGCGCAGGCTTCAGTAGTTGTGGCACATGGGCTCAGTAGTTGTGGTGCACAGGCTTAGTTGCTGCACGGCATGTGGCATCTTCCCGGCCCAGGGCTTGAACCTGTGTCCCCTGCATTGGCAGGTGGATTCTTAACCACTGCGCCACCAAGGAAGCCCCATCCACCAAGCTTTTGCATATTCTGCTCCATTCTCTGGGGGAAAACCTTGCTCCATTCCCAACTTATAAAACTCCAGCCAGCCCTGAAGACCCAGTTGGATTATCACCTGTTCTACCAGGGTTTTCCTGAACTCACAGGCAAAGGGAACCAGTTCATCCCCTGTGCGTCCATGGCCCAGCCCCATCGCAGCATGTATCAGACAATGGAGCATGCATACAGTCTTCCCCATGAGATTAAGTGCTGTTTGAGGAAAAGGACCAAATGGTCCATCTTTGCATCCCTCCTACCCCCTCGCCCCCCTCACCCATAGCCAGACCTGCAGTGGGTGTTCCAGAGAATGAAGGCTGAATGACAGTATGAAAATATAGCAGAGTGTTGGTTTCAGATAAAATACTTTAAGTACATTACGCTTCCTATACAGCTGATAAGACTTGAAATAAACACACGAAGAAAGCTTTCAAAAACTCATTAAGTTAAGAAGTTCTATCTGACCATTTAGGAAAAAATTCCAACAGATAGCACAAACCAGGGTATATAATCATTTGGTGAATTCATGAATACCTCATAGAAAGATCTCCATTTTAACATATATTGTAATGTTAGTGCTGTGGGCCTTTAAGAAAAGTAATACGATTACTCTAACTGTACCATATCTTCCTGCAGACATGCTGAAAAGATGATCAGTTTTCCAGTACTTTTGGATTTTCTCTTTCAACATGAAAGGCAAAGATGGATATTTCATAAAGCAAATAAGTATCTTTGATCTGCACAAAAATCTCCAGTAAATCTCTGTCATAAGAGCAGGTAAAGCTGAGGATGACCGCGCACCCCTGCATGTCCTCCGAGGGGGCTTTGTCCAAGGGCAGCTGCTTACCAAGGCAGACGGGCACAGTGCAGAGCGAGAGAAATGGAAAGTCGGTAGATGGCTCACAGTCCTAAACAGCTGTTACACCTCAATGCTGTTTGATTCTGGTCCTGCCTTAGTCGCACTGAAAAGCTTTTTAGACTTCTCTCTGGGGTTCTTTTGTGTATAGCAGATGGGTATGACTCTATAGAAATGGACTAAGTTCATTCCATGGAAGCCTGTTATTTGCAGGTGGGGTATCCTACCTGGAAATGGGCAGGCAGGTCCTAACTGCAAACTTCATAGGGTAATTAAAGACCATTGCTTAGAATGAGGAGTGGCTCTTTCTGGGACAAGCAGAGGTGGTAAACAGAATCCTGGCTCCTGCCAATTCTCATCTCATTTCTCATCTCTACCCCTCTCACCTCTACCCCTCTGAACCTCAGACCATTCCACACTCTGCCTCTCTTCACTGGGGTAGGAGGAGATGCTTATTTTGCACCTTATTTGGTAATAATCATTTTAAAAACACGAAGCTTTAGTGGTTTGCGTTAAAAAACAAAATGCTACCTTTGTCACATGGCTTCAGCAAAAAGGCCATATGAAAATATCACGTGCTTATCCTGGCCATTTTCTGTGTCAGTCCATGAAACCAATGGGAATCACCTGGGCAGCTCACTAAGGGTGTAGATTCCTGGAGATTTGGATTTAGAAGGCCTGGGATGGGGCCCAGCAATTTGCCTTTTGAACAAGCACCTCCAGGTGATCCCAGTGCAGATGCCGCCCACACTTTAAGGAACCCTGATAAAGAAAGACTATCACTGGACTTCCCTGGTGGCACAGGGGTTAAGAATCTACCTGCCAAAGCAGGGGAGATGGGTTCGAGCGCTGGTCCAGGAAGATCCCACACGCCGCGGAGCAACTAAGCCTGTGTGCCATAACTACTGAGCCTGCGCTCTAGAGCCCACAAGCCACAACTACTGAGCCCATGTGCCACAACTACCGAAGCCCGCGCACCTGGAGCCCGTGCTCCGCGACGAGAAACCACCGCAATGAAAAGCCCAAGCACTGCAACGAAGAGTAGCCCCCGCTCGCCGCAACCAGAGAAAAGCCTGCATGCAGAAACAAAGACCCAACGCAGCCAAAAATAAATAATTAAAAAAAAAAGAAAGACTATCATTGTTTTTTCATGGCAAACGCTATTTCTTTGTATGGAAATACCATAACATATTTAACCATATTTATTTTGATGGATTTTTATATGGTTTCTGTGTTTTCACAATAATGATGTTACACTATTTGTTTCTTCTGCACAGCACCACTTTCTGCTTCTTTTGTGAAATGTTGGCCTCAAATACTTCACCTCCAAACACTCCCACCCAGCTGTTTTGTTCTTCCCCTGGTCTTACTGGAGACTTGTTCTTCCCCTGGTCTTACTGGAGACTTCCATATTCTGAGAAGACCCACTTCTCTGGCCAAAGTGACTTCTACTGGGGTAGGCATCTTATCCACGTGGTGACAATCTTGATTACTCTGACACAGAAAGATTTTCTTCTACTTTGTTTTAAGCTAACACAGTTTATTGAATATAAGATGCTTTCTCTGTAAGATGTACCCTTATTTGTGTATCACTAAGATGTTGCCCATTATCACTTTAAGAATCTACCAATTGTAAGTCACATTCCAATTTCAGAGATGCTAAAATTTAAAAAAATGTATTCCTTAGAATCAATAAAACAAGTCTTACTTTTGCTCAGTGTATTTCTCTTTTTCAAGTACACCTATTATTTGAATGTAAATTTTTTGTTCTCTGTCTTCTATATCTGTCAGCTTCTTTGTTATTACCCCCTTCCTCTGTATGCCAAGACACCGTCTTAAACTTTTCTTTCATATTGATTCTGTTTTCTGCAATACCAATTGTGTCATTTCTACATTTTCATGTTAATTTAAATTCTTTAATATCGTTTCTTATTTCATTCAAATAATTGGACATTTTTATTTTTCAGCCAGGACCCTCTTCATCTCAGTCTGTCACGTAATCTTTGGTCTGTTTACGTAGAATCCATGCTTTCTTGAATTTTATTCAGAGTACAGTTAGTTTCTAAAATGTGAATTTTCTGTTATATTCCTTTTCAGAAATATGCTTTGTTTTTTCTTTTAAGGCTATAGTCTACACCTTTCTCACTGCTACTGGCTTTCTTTATAGGTCTCATAACTAAGGAGACAGTTCTGGTGTTCTCGCACGAAAGGGGCATATGGATTCTTCTGGAGTCATCCTTAAAGTCCACCTGTTTATAGTTGGAATCCATTTCTCCGCTTTTAAGCTGGAGAGCTGCCTTATGGGCACAGCCTCTAGATATGGTTTTGAAGTCTTTTACTTACTATGAAGATGCTGATCTGAGTGGGAATCCCTACATCTTGCTGCCTTGTCAGCCTACTGAGAAGGAAAGTTTGAAATTATTTCTAGTTCTTACGTTGTTTAAAAAAAAAACAGTAAAGGAAAAGCTGCCACCCCCAGCATACAACATACCCATGGCTCTTCCAGCCCATAGTTCTTTTAGTTGCTAATTTAATATCTTGAAATACCTATTCACTTCCGTCCCCAGATGTATTACATTGCTTAGAATGGTAATCCTGCAATTGGTGTAAGACGAGAAGTATTCATAAAGGGAAGGAAACTGTAAAAGAGTTCTTCCTTTCCTTCATACAGGAGGGGGACTAAGTTACCACCCTCTGGAGGGCAAGACGCACATATTGGTAGGAAAGGGCTAGGAGTATCCTACGGCCAGACAGCCCCATCAGCCAGCCTCCGTTTTCAACAATTATCTACTGGGAGTCTTCTGAGTGCCAGGGATGTTCTGAACACGAGGGAAACTGCAGTGAAATAGAAATAAATAGAAGTAAAGTCTCTGCTTACATGGGGCTTATATTCTAGTTGGAATATATGCAGTAAGCAAAAACTAAAGATACAGTGTCAGATGGAGATGAAAGCCACGGGGGAAAACTAAGCAGAGTAGGAGTCGGGGAGTTCTGGGGTGAGTGAACTGCTATTCTCTACAGGACAGTTAGGGAGGCCTGATGAGGTGACATGTGAGCAGAGGTGAAGGATGTACCTCTCAGGGGACCTCTGGTTGAGCAACATTTCTAGTTTCCTGTACTAAGGAACGTTGGCATCTCTTTCTATGTTTTCATGTATATCTCTACTGGAAAGCAGAGGAGGGTGAATTGTGGTCACTCACTTTTCTGTCACCAGGAATCAGATGACTTCAATAATTATCATTTTAAATGGCCCCGATACTCCATTCAGAAGATGCCACAATTTAATTAACCAATCTGCTATACAGTTGACCCTTGAACAACATAGGTTTGAACTGCCTGGATCTACTTATACGTGGATTTTTTTCAATAAATACTACAGGACCACACGATTCCCCAGTTGGCTGAATCCACGGATAAGGAACTGTGGATACAGAGGGCCGACTAGGGGACTTGAGCATCTGCGGATCTCCTGCCGGTGGGTCTTTGAACCAATCCTCCCTCGGATTCTGAGGGACAACTGGAGTTGTCTATCTACATTATTTTCAGCTATCTCTATTTCACGTAAATATTTTTAGTTGTAATATAAACTACTATGATTAGTAGCCAGGCATTCAAGGAGAGCAGTTTGGGAATACAGATTACGAGCCAGGAAAACGGGTATCTGGGTTCAGGGGCAGAGGAGCAGGAAGGCGTGCGCATCGGAAGCACTGGACGGAGAGGCCAGGATCAGAGGCCTTTGTGAGGCGGCCTCACTCCTCCACCTTCACCCCTGCTCAGGAGGCCTCCTCTCCCTTGGCCCCTGTGGCCATAACCAACGGCCTGCTTCTTCGTCTGGTTCTACCCATAGTTTTAGTGTGAGTTAAAAAGAACATAAGCAGGGCTTCCCTGGTGGCGCAGTGGTTGAGAGTCCGCCTGCCGATGCAGGGGACGCGGGTTCGTGCCCCGGTCCGGGAAGATCCCACATGCTGCGGAGCGGCTGGGCCCGTGAACCATGGCCACTGAGCCTGCGCTCCCCAACGGGAGAGGCCACAACAGTGAGAGGCCCGTGTACCGCCAAAAAAAAAAAAAAAAAAAAAAAAGAACATAAGCAAACTACAACAGAGAAGCAGCTCAGGCATTCAGTTAAACTCAGTAGCAGTGCTCCTTTAATTAAGCAGATGTTAAAGATGCTGCTTATGAAAAACCAGAAGCAGATGGCACTGACTTCTGGCTTTCATCCACAGAAACAGAACAGGAAAAATAAGAAGTTTCTGTGCCTAAGACTGGGGTTATACTGAGGTTTCCAGCATCCAGATAGGAATGCCTGCACAGCTGCTTAGGGCAGATGGGTCCTTTGACAGCTTAATATTACAGAGTTTCTGGTAATTCAGGTAACTCTGTAGGGTGGCCGGTGTGAGGCCATCTGTTTACTAGTGGGCAGAAAAGCTCACTACCGGTAGGTAGTCACTGCTGAGCATGAGATACAAACCGAAAGTCAAGTCAGCCATTTTCATAACCTCTGCAAAGCAAACTGGCCTGGGAAACCACTGGCATAACCACCACAAAGAAACCTCACCTGAGCTTCATGTGACCGACACAATGGGACCCCAGAGAACAGTAGTATTCCAAAAGGTTTTATTTGGGTTTATTTCAACTTATTCAATGCCATGAGATAAATCATTCACTTAGAAAGCTCTTTTGTTCTTTTCTACTTTTCTAAACAGAAAAGGAAAATAACCATGAATTTAGAGCCATCTATAATAGACCTGAAAACTAGCTGCCGTTTATTATTTAAATGAAAAAAATTTTAGATAAATAACACATATTTTTGTTGCAAAAGGTTTACAATGAAAAATGAATCTCCCTCCTATACCTCCTATGCCTCTTTCTCCCAGTACCCCATCTCCCCTCTCCAGAGACAAACACAGTTACTCATTTCCTGAATGTCTTTCTGGATATAGTCTATAATATACATAATTGTGTGTGTGTGATATATATACATGCACACATATGTATGTCCTTACAATTTTTTAATTGGCTGTGTTTAAAATGAACAAAGCATATTAAAAGCTCTGAGAAGTACTGCAGTAAAGAAACCTGTTTAACTTCATCAGGGAATCCTAAATATTTTTGACTCTGGGACCCCTACCTTTCTGCTTTGGTATAACTTCCGGTCTGTGGAATATAGCCAGGACTTGCTGGTATGGCCAGATCAGGCGTTTCTGGAGGGCGTCTGTTCTGAATGGTCTGTGCTTGAGCCATGCTGGTTGCTAAATATTGTAAATGTCACCCCTTTGAATATACTTTATTAAAAGACTATCTTCAAATGTTTTAGAAAATGTGAAATGTGTGCGTGAGTTCTTGCAGGGGCAGAAATAATGGGTCCAGGTTAAGTAAAGACTGAAGGAGCTGAGAGAAAGGCGAATTTATATTTAGTTGGATTTAGTTTCAGATTAGTACAGAAGGAAGTGCCAGGAAAGGGCTGGCTTCAGCTCGTGAGAGAAGATGGTCATGAGAAATTCATTAGGTAGAGGAGAAAGCCATAAGCTTTAACATTTTTGTTTTTGTTTGTAATCATGAAATATTTCAAACATCAGTGCATTTTTCATCTAGAAGTTTGGTGAGTCTTTTTATTATAGTTTCCATGTCTCTACTTAACTTTTGAACACCTGCAATTTAATTATAATAACTGTTTTCATGTCTGGGTCTGCTAATCCTAACACCTTTGTCAGTTCGGGTTGGTTTCAATTGGATGATGGTTTTCCCCTCATACTGGATTGCATTTTCCTGCCTATTTGTATGCCTGGTAATCTTTGATTGGATGTCAGACATTGTGAATTCTACCTTGTTGGGGGTGGATATTTTTGCATTGCTATACATATTCATGAGCTTTGTTCTAGGACACAGTTAAATTACTTGGTAGCAGTTTGATCCTTTTGGGTCTTGCTCTTAAGATTTATTAGGTGGGACTTGAGGGGGATCCTACACAGATCTCTAGCCTTCTCTCTCTCTGCTCCTCTCTGGTACTTTGTCCTGCAAACTTTAGCTTACTTGGTCTCCCCAGACACATGCCTCCATCTCCTGAACCCAGGGAATCCTTGTGCTTCCCCTGGGTTCCCCCTGCATGCACCATGGCCTGGAGCTCACCCAAGGCAGTGTGCTGGGGTAACTGTAGGGCTCACCCTGTTTGCTTTTCACCTCTCAGGAATCACTGTCCTTCACTGCCTGACATCTACGGTCTTGAAAATGGCTGTTTCACAGATCCTGTCTTTGCGCTGTTGTTGTTGTTTTAGGCATAAGGGTAAGGCTAGTTCCGCCCCGCCTTTTTTAATGTAAAGTTTACTCCCGTATTTTCCTTTTCTCTTCATATGGCTTTCCTTGTTTTCTTTGCTCCTTATTTTCATCTTGCCTGTGCACAGTTCTCTTGCTGTTTTCTTTCTGGCTCATTATTTGCTTTGAGTGGGGGCAGTTATTTGCTGAAATGCAGCCCTAGAAGAGGTGAGGTTACCACGCCAGGGTTGTCCTACAGTTTCAGTTCAGGCTGTTGACCTCACGTCCTCCTCTCTCCAAACTGCAGCAGCCTCTGCCTGAGGCCACTTCTTCCCTGGGCTGACTCTGTCCTTCCTCTTCACCTTCTATACACTGGGGTCAGCATGACATAGAAGTTCCTTAGCCCAAAGGTGCTCTGGGTGTATCCCTGTTACCATTTCTGCTCTAATGATTATGGTTGGCAGCTGCAGGTTTGCTTCTTTTTTGTTCCTATTCCTATATTACTGAAGATTTATGAAGAATAATAAATATTGAATTTAATCAAATAGTACTTTTGTGTTCTATTATGAACTATTATGTGAATAGATAGACCTTTCTAATGGAGAACCATCCTTGTATTCTTAGGGCACAGCCCTATATTCAACTATATGCCAATAAATAAACACACAAAGAAGTGCCAAAAAAAAAAAAAGGAACTAAAAAAAAAATCCAGTATCTTGACAGTCTTCTCTTCCTTCCATTTATAAATTGTAAAGACATTTAAAATTCTTACGTATATTCAAAGCGTCCTGCGCCAGCCTCGTGGGCTTCCTCCCTGCAGAGCCTGTGAACAACAGCCCTTCCCTCACACCTGACTGGGCCTCTGGGGCAAGGAGGTGCTGCACTAAAGGAAATCTGAGGCACAGAGAAGTTAACTGCCTGGTCCATGATCACAGAAGTACTGTGTGGCTGACAGGGTCTTGGTGCTCCGGCTGGGTGTCAGACCTGAGCCTCTGAGGTGGGAGAGCCGAATTCAGGACACTGGACCACCAGAGACCTCCAGGCCCCATGTGATATCAATCGGCGAGAGCTCTCCCACAGATCTCCGTCTCAACACTAAGACCCAGCTCCACTCAACGACCAGCAAGGTCCAGTGCTGGACACCCCATACCAAACAACTAGTAAGACAGGAACACAACACCACTCATTAGCAGAGAGGCTGCCTAAAATCATAATAAGGTCACAGACACCCCAAAACACACCACCAGACATGGTCCTGCCCACCAGAAAGAAAAGATCAAGCCTCAACCATCAGAACACAGGCACCAATCCCCTCAACCAGGAAGCCCACACAAGCCACTGAACCAACCTTACCCACCGGGGGCAGACACCAAAAACAACAGGAACTACAAACCTGCAGCCTGTGAAAAGGAGACCCCAAACACAGTAAGTTAAGCAAAATGAGAAGACAGAATACACAGCAGATGTAGGAGCAAGGTAAAACCCCAAAACAGACCAAACAAATGAAGAGGAAATAGGCAGTCTACCTGAAAAAGAATTCACAGTAATGATAGTAAAGATGATCCAAAATCTTGGAAATAGAATGGAGAAAATACAAGAAACGTTTAACAGGGACCTAGAAGAACTAAAGAGCAAACAAACAATGATGAACTATACAATAAATGAAATTAAAAATTCTCTAGAAGGAATCAATAGCAGAATAACTGGGGTAGAAGAACGGATAAGTGATCCGCAAGACAGAACGGTGGAAATCACTGCCATGGAACAGAACAAAGAAAAAAGAATGAAAAGAATTGAGGACCGTCTCAGAGACCTCTGGGACAACATTAAACACACCAACATTCGAATTGTAGGGATCCCAGAAGAAGAAGAGAAAAAGAAAGGGACTGAGAAAATATTTGAAGAGATTATAATTGAAAACTTCCCTAATATGGGAAAGGAAATAGTCAATCAAGTCCAGGAAGCACAGAGAGTCTCATACAGGATAAATGCAAGGAGAAACACGCCAAGACACATATTAATCAAACTATCAAAAATTAAATACAAAGAAAAAATATTAAAAGCAGCGAAGGAAAAGCAACAAATAACATACAAGGGAATCCCCATAAGGTTAACAGCTGATCTTTCAGCAGAAACTCTGCAAGCCAGAAGGGAGTGGCAGGACATGCTTAAAGTGATGAAAGAGGAAAACCTACAACCAAGATTACTCTACCCAGCAAGGATCTCATTCAGATTCAATGGAGAAATTAAAAACTTTACAGACAAGCAAAAGCTAAGAGAATTCAGCACCACAAAACCAGCTTCACAACAAATGCTAAAGGAACTTCTCTAGATAGGAAACACAAAAGAAGGAAAAGACCTACAATAAAAAATCCAAAACAATTAAGAAAATGGTAACAGGAACATACATATCGATAATTACCTTAAATGTAAATGGATTAAATGCTCCAACCAAAAGACACAGACTGGTTGAATGGATAAAAAAACAGGACCTGTACATATGCTGTCTACAAGAGACCCACTTCAGACCTAGGGACACATACAGACTGAAAGTGAGGGGATGGAAATGGATGTTCCATGCAAATGAAAATCAAAAGAAAGCTGGAGTAGCAATTCTCATGCCAGACAAAATAGACTTTAAAATAAGACAAAGAACGACACTACATAATGATCAAGGCATCAATCCAAGAAGAAGATACAACAATTGTAAATATTTATGCACCCAACATAGGAGCACCTCAATACGTAAGGCAAATGTTAACAGCCATAAGAGGGAAATCGACAGTAACACAATAATAGTAGGAGACTTTAACAACCCACTTTCACTAATGGACAAATCAACCAAAATGAAAATAAAGAAAGAAACACAAGCTTTAAATGACACATTAAACAAGATGGACTTAATTGATATTTATAGGACATTCCATCTGAAAATGACAGAATACACTTTCTTCTCAAGTGCTCATAGAACATTCTCCAGGATAGATCATATCTTGGGTCACAAATCAAGCCCTGGTAAATTTAAGAAAACTGAAATCATATCAAGTATCTTTTCTGACCACAACACTGTAAGACTAGATATCAGTTACAGGAAAAAAACTGTAAAAAATACAAACACAGGCAGGCTAAACAATACACTACTAAATAACCAAGAGATCACTGAAGAAATCAAAGAGGAAATCAAAAAATACCTAGAAACAAAGGACAATGAAAACACGAGGACCCAAAACCTATGGGGTGCAGCAAAAGCAGTTCTAAGAGGGAAGTTTATAGCAATACAATCCTACCTCAAGAAACAAGAAACATCTCAAATAAACAACCTAACCTTACACCTAAAGCAATTAGAGAAAGAACAAAAAAAACGCATACTTAGCAGAAGGAAAGAAATCATAAAGATCAGATCAGAAATAAATGAAAAAGAAATGCAGGAAACAATAGCAAAGATCAATAAAACTAAAAGCTGCTGCTTTGAGAAGATAAAAGAAATTGATAAGCCACTAGCCAGACTCATCAAGAAAAAAAGGGGGAAGACTCAAATCAACAGAATTAGAAATGAAAAAGAAGTAACAACTGACACTGCAGAAATACAAAGGATCATGAGAGATTACTACAAGCAACTATATGCCAATAAAATGGACAACCTGGAAGAAACTGACCAATTCTTAGAAAAGCACAACCTTCTGAGACTGAACCAGGAAGAAATAGAAAATATAAACAGACCAATCACAAGCACTGAAATTGAGACTGTGATTAAAAATCTTTCAACAAACAAAAGCCCAGGACCAGATGGCTTCACAGGCGAATTCTATCAAACATTTAGAGAAGAGCTAACACCTATCCTTGTCAAACACTTCCAAAATATAGCAGAGGGAGGAACACTCCCAAGCTCATTCTACGAGGCCACCATCACCCTGATACCAAAACCGAACATGCCACAAAAAAAGAAAACTACAGGCCAATATCACTGATGAACATAGATGCAAAAATCCTCAACAAAATACTAGCAAACAGAATCCAACAGCACATTAAAAGGATCATACACCATGATCAAGTGGGGTTTATCCCAGGAATGCAAGGATTCTTCAATACATGCAAATCAATCAATGTGATAAACCAAGTTAACAAATTGAAGGATAAAAACCATATGATAATCTCAGTAGATGCAGAAAAAGCTTTTGACAAAATTCAGCACCCATTTATGATAAAAAACCTTCCAGAAAGTAGGCATAGAGGGAAGTTACCGCAACATAATAAAGGCCATATATGAAACACCCACAGTCAACATTGTTCTCAATGGTGAAAACCTGAAACCATTTCCACTAAAATCAGGAACAAGACAAGGTTGCCCACTCTCACGACTATTATTCAACATAGTTTTGGAAGTTTTAGCCACAGCAATCAGAGAAGAAAAAGAAATAAAAGGAATCCAAATGGGAAAAGAAGAAGCAAAACTGTCACTGTTTGCAGATGACATGATACTATACATAGAGAATCCTAAAGATGCTACCAGAAAACTACTAGAGCTCGTCAATGAATGTGGTAAAGTAGCAGGCCAGACACTATAAAACTCTTAGAGGAAAACACAGGCAGAACACTCTATGACATAAATCACAGCAAGATCCTTTTTGATCCACCTCCTAGAGAAAGGGAAATAAAAACAAAAACAAACATAAACAAGTGGGGCCTAATGAAACTTAAAAGCTTTTTCACAGCAAAGGAAACCATAAACAAGATGAAATGACAACCCTCAGGATGGGAGGAAAATATTTGCAAATGAAGCAACTGACAAAGGATGAATCTCCAAAATATACAAGCAGCTCATGCAGCTCAATATCAAAAAAAAACCAAACAACCCAATCCAAAAATGGGCAGAAGACCTAAACAGACATTTCTCCAAAGAAGATATACAGATTGCCAACAAACACATGAAAGGATGCTCAACATCACTAATCATCGGAGAAATGCAAATCAAAACTACAATGGTGTATCACCTCACACCGGTCGGAATGGCCATCATCAAAAAGTCTACAAACAATAAATGCTGGAGAGGGTGTGGAGGAAAGGGAACCCTCTTGCACTGTTGGTGGGAATGTAAATTGATACAGCCACTATGGAGAACAGTACGCAGGTTCCTTAAAAAACTAAAATAGAACTACCATACGACCCAGCAATCCCACTACTGGACATATACCCAGAGAAAACCATAATTCACAAAGAGTCATGTACCACAATGTTCATTGCAGCTCTATTTACAATAGCCAGGACATGGAAGCAACCTAAGTGTCCATCGACAGATGAATGGATAAAGAAGATGTGGCACATATACACAATGGAATATTACTCAGCCATAAAAGAAACGAAATTGAGTTATTTGTAGTGAGGTGGATGGACCTAGATTCTGTCATACAGAGTAAGTCAGAAAGAGAAAAACAAATGCCGTATGCTAACACACATATATACATATGGAATCTATATAAAAAAAAAACGTTCTGAAGAACCTAGGGGCAACACAGGAATGAAGACGCAGACGTAGGGAATGGACTTGAGGACATGGGGACGGGGAAGGGTAAGCTGGCACGAAGTGAGAGAGTGGCATGGACATATATACGCTACCAAATGTAAAACAGATAGCTAGTGGGAAGCAGCTGCTTAGCACAGGGAGATCAGCTTGGTCCTTTGTCACTACCTAGAGGGGTGGGATAGGGAGGGTGGGAGGGAGACGCAAGAGGGAGGGGATATGGGGATATATGTATGCATATAGCTGACTCATTTTGTGATACAGCAGAAACTAACACACCACTGTAAAGCAATTATATTCCAATAAAGATGTTAAAAAAATTCTTACATATATTCGAGATAGAAATGTATCTTAGAACACATGCTAGGAAAAGAAAGCAGTTGATGGATTCTCGAACCAGATTCACATATTTCCACCACTTGTGGAGGCATTTAACAGTGGTTAGAATTTGAGAAACAAGGACTCAGACTGAGAAAAAATATTTCAGTTTCCCAGGCAAAAACTATTACTACAGGCATCCAAATGAAAGGTAAAGATTAAAATCCCTTTGATTATCCATACTTTGCTATAACTACATATTAGGAGGAAAATAGGCCTGTTTATTTGAGTTATAGACTTTATTGTAGAGACGCCTTCTCCATGTCTTTCCCTTCCATTCTAAACGCTTCAGTATTTCTCTTACTTTATAATTATTTGGCAGATGGAAGGGAATTTTTCAAAGGCCTATATGTTTATTATTGTCTTTTGGTAATTCCTTAGTCGGATCTTATTTTTTCCCACCAGATGACCATGAAACATTATTTTATTCATAGCATTTAAAAACATTTAATTATATAAGATATTTAAAGATCTGTCTTGATCTAGGATACAAGGTTTAAGAACATAAAATAAATGGCCTGTGCAGCTCACTTTTAAAATTATACTCCATACATTTATCAGTAAAAAGGAACACAGCAGAATTATACGTGTGGACATCAGATTCTCAATATGCCTTTGTTTACAGAAAAGCCATGTCTAAACTTAAAGGAAAAGAAATACTCATGAGGAACTAGATTACTGTTGGCAACTTAGTAAATGTCTTTTAGGAAGAAAAGGAACTGGACACTGGGCTCATTTCTCAGTCCCTGAGTTTGGAGGAGTGGTCTCCTTCTGGCATCAGGGTGGTGGGGTGGCAGAGACAGTGTGCCACAACGGGAAGAACATCTGAGTTTGGAGTCAGAGAAACACCCAACTCCAAATACTCCATGACCTCCTTTGGGAAGAGAAACCCCATCTCTAAAACAACTCTAATAAATAACCAGACAAGTCACTTCTCTGCTTGAAATGATCCATTCACTGGGCCCCATCACCATCAGGGTCTGCTCCCCTTTTATATCTCTCACTTCACTGTTCACTACACAGACATAGACAACTACCCCAGGTATCGCCTAGGGCTACTATGAAGTTCTCAGACAATGCCATGTTCCCTCATGACTCCATGTTTTTGCAGAGGTAATTGCCTCTTCAGAATCCCTTTAGTCAAAATAAGGTCATTAAGGTGAGTCTTAATCCAACATGACCGGTATCCTTAAAGGAAGAGGAAATTTGGACATAGTCATGTACAGAAGGAAGACCATGTGAAGACACAGAGAGAAGATGGCCATCTACAAGCCAAGAAGAGTGGCCTCAGAAGAAACAAACCCTGCAGACACCTTGATCTCAAAATCTAGCCTCCAGAATTGTGAGAAAATAAATCACTTTATTAAAAAAAAGAAAAAGAATCCTTTTAGTCTTTGTGGACCTACATGTTAACCTAAACCTGCCTTCTAATTTGTTTATATTCATAGTAGCTATTCTAACTGATTATATGTGGGGTAAATGAGAAGCTGTGACAATAAGAATATAAAGTAAGTTTTCTGTCTTTTGGATTTAATTACATTTGGATTGGCAGTGAAGAAATCACCATTGGGGAAATCTCTCATTGTTGGTTCAGCTGGAGGCTGGAAAAGTAGACGATCATCCCTAATCTTGAAACTAAGGCTGGATGCTAATTTTGCCTTCTGGGAAACAGATGATTTAAGTTTTCCTTAAGAAGGAAAATAACTTAGTACACTAAAGTTGGCACAAAACAAGTTCAGTGAGAATTATGATGAAAGATATCATATATTTTCAACTTAGTTAAACAAAAATCAAACTTTACCTCTTGAAATGATTCACCAGGACTCCAACCAGCTCTCCAATTCGACTCTCGTGGGTTGGCTGTTTGCTGAAGAGACAGACGATGAGGTCTTTGTTGTCCTTTGTATGGAACACTACCAGTTGGTCCTTCCCATTGGAGACGCTCAGACCAGTCAACTGCAAAGAGACAAGGCATGGAAACTGTAAGGGTGGTTCTCAAAAGAATGAATTTAAAAATACAGTTTGTAATGGTTCTACTCAGTAACTCTGATGACATTAATCCTTATCGAGCTTCATGAAACAAGCAGATGAAAGGAAATAATAAAGATAAGAACAAAAATTAACAAAATTAAAAGCAGAAAAACAATAGGGTAAAATCGATGAAACAAAGAGCTGGTTCTGTCAAAAGATAAATACAATTGCTGAATCTCTAGTCTGAAAGAATAAAAGAGAGAAGACTTAATTACCCATATCAGAAATGGAAGAGGGGCTATTACTACAGACCACATAGACATTAAAAGGATAATAAAGGAATATTTACAACTTTATGCACATAAGTTCAACAACTTTGACAAAACCAAACAATTCCTTGAAAGCCATAAACTACCAAAATTCACCCAAGAAGACATAGATAACCTGAATACTGCTATATCTATTAAAGAAATCAAATTTGTAGTTAAGAACCTTTCAAAAAAGAAAACTCCAGAAGGCTCAGATGATTGCCTTGGTAAATTCTACCAAATATTTAAAGAAGAAATAACACCAATTCTCCACATCTCCTCTAGAAAATGGAAGAGAAGGGAACACTTCACAACTCATTTTATGAGCACTGTCCTGATGCCAAAAATAGACAAAGGCAGTACAAGAAAACTACAAACCAATATCCAATATCCTTCATGAACATGGATGTAATTAGAATGGCCAAGATATCAGCAAATCAAATCCAAAAATACATAAAAACAAAAATGCATCATGACCAAGTGAAGTTACTCTAAGAAATGCATAGCTAGCTTTGTATTAAAAATATCAATCAATGTAATCCACCATAGCAACAGAAAAAACCAACAACAAAGCTACACTATTTACAATTGTCAGGACATGGAAGCAACCTAAATGTCCACTGACAGATGAATGTGTAAAGAAGATGTGGCATATATATATAATGGAATATTACGCAGCCATAAAAAGAAACAAAATTGACTTATCTGTAGTGAGGTGGATGGACCCAGAGTCTGTCATACAGAGTGAACTAAGTCAGAATGAGAAAAACAAATATTGTGTGCTAACGCACATATATGGAATCTAAAAAAAACGGTACTGATGAACCTAGTGGCAGGGCAGGAATAAAGACGCAGACGTAGAGAATGGACTTGAGGACACGGGGAAGGGAAAGCTGGGACAAAGTGAGAGAGTAGCAATGACATATGCACTACCACATGTAAAATAGATGGCTAGTGGGAAGCTGCTCCATAGCATAGGGAGATTGGCTTGATGCTTTGTGACAACCTACAGGGGTGGGATAGGGAGGGTGGGAGGGAGATGCAAGAGGGAGGGGATATGGGGATTATATGTATACTTATAGCTGATTCACTTTGTTATACAGCAGAAGCTAACATATTGTAAAGCAATTATACTCCAATAAAGATATATAAAAAAAGAAACCTATCATATCAATTGACGCAGAAAAAGCATTTGACAAAATTCAACACCCATTCATGATATAAATCTCTCAGCAAACAGGATTAGAAGAGAATTCAACCTATTAATGACATCTACAAAAACGCCACAGCTAACATCTTACAAAGTGGTGAAATACTGAATGGTTCCCCAAAGATCAGGAGCAATGTAAGGATTTCTACCATTACTGCTGCTGGGCAACTTCATACTGGAAGCCCTAGCCAGTGCCTTAAGGCAGGTTTAAATAAATTAAAAGGCATACAGTTTAAAAGGGAAGAAACAAATGACTTTATTTTCAGATTACATGATCATCTATATAGAAAATCCCAAGGAATTTACAAAATAGCTCTCAGAACTAATTAGTGGGTTTGGCAAGGTCACAAAACACAAGGTCGACAGACAAAAATATTTCTGTATACCAGCAATGAAAAACTGGAAACAGAAATTTAAAACCAAAACCATACACAACTTCAAAACCCAAAATACTTAGATATAAATATAACAAAATGTGTGTAAGACCTGTAAGCTGAAAACTATGAAATGTTGATGAAAGAAATCCAATGAACATGCTGATGACAGGAATAAAAGAAAATCTAAACACACAGAGAGGAATAATGTGTCCATGGTTTGGAAAATTCAATATTGTTGAATACTGCCAATTTCCCCCAAATCGATCTATAGATTTAATGCAATCCCAACCAAAATCCCAGCAGAATTTTTGGTAGATATCAACGAGCTGATTCTAAAATGTATATGGAAAGGCAAAGGAACCAGAGTAGCCAAAACAATTTTGAAAAAGAACAAAGTTGGAGGACTCACAGTAGCTGATTTTCTTACTATAAAGCTACAATAATCAAGACAATGTAATTGTCAAAAGGATTGTCAAAGGGATAAAAACATAGATCAGTGGGAAGAGAATGGAGAGTCAGATATAGTCTCACACAAAAATGACCGATTGATTTTTCACAAAGATGCAAAGGCAGTTCAATGGAGAAAGGATACTTTGGACATTTGGGTAACTCAGAACATTTGGACATCCACATGCCAAAAGAAATAAACACTGACCTAAATCTCACACCTCATGAAAAATTAATTCAAAATGGGTCATAGATCTAAATGTAAAATGTAAAACCATAAAACTTTTAGAAGAAAACACAGGAGAAAATCTCTGTGACCTTGGATTGGGCAAAGATTTCTTAGAAATGACACCAAAAGCACAACTCATAAAAGACAAAAAAAAACCTGTTAAACTAAACTTCATAAAATTTAGAACTTTTCTCTATGAAAGACATTGGTAGGAGAATGGAAAGACTGCCCACAGACTGGGAGAAAATATTTGCAGAGATATATCTGATAAAGGACCTGTGTCCAGAATATATAAAGAACTCTTAAAACTCAACAACAAGAGCGCAAACAAGTCAACTTAAAATGGGCAAAAGATGTGAAGTCACTTCACCAAAGAAGACCTGTGGGTGGCAAATAGGTGCTCAACATCACTAGGCACTACAGAAATGCAAATTAAGACTGTAACAAGATATCACCACAAGCCTATCAGAGTGGCCAAAATAAAAGCAAAGAAGAACAACAACAAAAGTGACACTACCAAAGAGGACGTAGAACACTCAACTCTCATACATTGTTGGAGGGAATGTAAAATGGTACGATCGCTGGGAAAACAGTTCCGCAGTTACTCAGAAAGTTAAACAGAGAATTACCACATGAACCAGAAATCTCGGTCCTAGGCATTTATCCCAGAGAAATAAAAATTTATGTTCACACAAAAACTTACACATGAATGTTTACAGCAGCTCTATTCATAACTGCCCCAAACTGGAAAGCACCAGAATATCCATCAATAGGTGAATAAGCAAACTGTGATACATCTATACAATGGAATGTTATTCAGCAAGAAAAGGGAATGAATAATACAAATTATTGAGATGCATCACTATGGTTTATTTTCAAAGGCATTACGCTGAGTGAAAGCAGCCAGTCTCAAAAGGTTACCTACTACACGACTCCATTTATGTGATATTCTAGAATATAGTTGTCAGGGACTGGGGTCAGGGGGAGTCTGATACAAAGGGGTTTTTTGGGGGTAATGGAATGACTCTGTATCCTCATTGTGGTGGTGGTTACAGAAATCTGTGCATGTATTAAGACGCACAGACCTGTATACAATCACCACTGCCAAAAGCCAATTTTATTTATTTATATGCAAATTTAAAAAAATATATAGCTCCTTGGTTATTTTGATCCCTAGATCTATCTTGGTCAATAAAGCAGACACCCGAGTGATTTCTTGTTCAGTGGTTTGTTCTTCTATTGCAGAAAATACCAAAGTGCCACCTCCTGGCTGCCACAGGTGCTGTCAGTCTGGCAATCAGCATTGACAGGATATCCACTGGGGGCAATGCAGAGTACCAGGCAGCCTGGGGGTGGGGATGGAAGTACCAAAGATGCAGAAGGTATAATCTCTGTTCTAGGGGGATTCATGATCCAGTTGGATGAGTGGAAGAGACAAATACCCAACAACTGAAGAACACTTTAACAGTTCATACGTTTGGAAGATCATTTAGTCTCACGCCCATATATTACAGATAAGAAAACTGAGGCTCAAAGAAGTTAGCTGATTTGCAGACCCTGAAACTGGAACTCAGGCCTGCAGACTGACCCAGACCCATGTTCTTTCTATCACAGTAGGCTTTTCCAAATAACATGTACAAATGAACGTAAGCTGTAAAAATAAGTATCCCTAAATGTCACATAAATAAATTTTCATAGGAGGTGAGTTCTTAGGTTGATTTTAAAGAATACGAGGGTCAGCGCTCAGTGGAGAGAAGGGAAAATATTCAAGGAGTTGGAAATCATTTCACAAACCTACGTTAGATCATGGGTTTTCTGAGGCCATGGATAAGAGAATGTATCAATCTTTCTGACACTTAGATGATTTTTTTTTGTTTTTGTTTTTTGGTTTGGTTTGGTGTACACTGGCTTTTTTTAAAGTTCCTTTTAAAAATATTTTACTGAAGTATAGTTGATTTACAGTGTTGTGTCAATTTCTGCTGTACAGCAAAGTGAGTTAGTTATACATATATATACTCTTTTTCATTTCCTTTCCATCATGGTTTATCACAGGATATTGAATATAGTTCCCTGTGCTATACAGTAGGACCTTGTTGTTTATCCATTCTATATGTATCAGTTTGCATCTGCTAGCCCCAAACTCCCAATCCTTCCCTCCCCCACTCCCAGATGATTTTTATATGAGTAAATTAAAAATATCATTTTCGTTTAAAAAAACATGTTACGTCTATGATCCTTCTCTCTCATTTATTTTATATACAAAATTCAAAATGAAATTTATGTAGCACTTCACAGGAGAGCTTGATTAAAGCCTAATAAAATGAGAATTCTAACAGCACTAACTCCGCCTGCATATCCCAGGAACATCAGCTGCAGGGGTCCGGGGAGAGGGACCGATTCAGCAGTGAATGCTGAAACCATCCAGATAGAAGGTCCCCTCCTGGATGCTGTCGGGCTAGAGCAGAGGCGCCTATGACTGTTCTCTCAGCCACCTTCCCACCTCGGGGTGTGGAATTCCCTTCCTGCCCTTCCCTATTCCGCCCTGCCTGAGTGGCTTCACCTGGATGGGCATAGGAATTCTTCACGTGTGCTCTCAGGCCTATGCGCATGCCAGAGTCTCAGCAGAAAAGAGGGAAAACAGCACCTACTTTCCTCTGCTGCACAGATAATGAAAGATTAAGATCCTGTTGTCACCAAGGCAGGACAGACAGCATCCAGGATGTCTCTCGTGTTCTGGGAGACAGGATGCTAGATGGGAAAAAGCAGTGGAGTAAGGGATGACCTGCGTGTTCATCTCAATTCAGCCGTGTGAGCCTGAGCGAATCATTTGATTTTGGGGGAGGCCATCTGTCTCCTTTTCTGCAAAATAAGGATCCTACTAGGTGCCTCATCTACCTCATAAGATTGTGGCAAGGATCAAATAGGAGCAACTCAGAGGTATAAAAAGATAAATAAGCAAAACCCCCTGCCTTCAAGGGTCTTTACACTCTAAGAGAAGAGATGCCGGCGAAATCTGAAAATCTTTACACAAGTACCATGCCAAGGGAGGTACTGTATGTGAATACATCAGTTAGGGAAGGGATCCTACCTCAGTTATCTTCGGGCAGCCAGAACACACAAGTAAGTTCTCTGAACAAAAGTGAAACTCCTTATCAGGGCTTCCCCCTACTAGTTGCCTTCTTATTTTTCATAATCTGTGAGATCTCTATGCTATGATAAATCTAAACCTTCCTCTTCTTTGGTTTTGAAGCTTTGAGCAGGGCAGGTACAATCTCTGATGCTAATCTAACTCAATTCTCCTAGACCCTCCTCCTATGGAGGATCAAATAGTGAACATAACCGGACAAGTTAAAAAGAACGTTATAACTTTCTAATCGTTAGTAAAAAGAGAATAAATAAAACTTGAACAACATAGCAACTAGAAAAAAAAAGAAGGAAATAGCACAGAAGTATTAAAAATGGAAAGCGTTTAAATAACACAATCAAATTTAAGAAAACAAAATTTGTCCATTTCTATAAGAAATGTGAATGGGATACAATTCTTTTATTGGAGGAAAACGGGTCACGGATTAGGTCAAAAAAGAAATTTAACTATACTCTGTTTATAAAAGATGCGTCTAAAACAAAAAGACACAGAACAAAAATGAAAGGATGGACAAAGACGTACCAGAAAGAAACTAGGGATGGGAATAGTAGTAACAGACAAAGCAAAATCCAAGGCAAAAAACAAAACTTTTTCGTTTTATATTGACAAAAATATAGCAAAAAATCAAAACCACCTTCTCCATGCACTGAATAACATGGTACTGAAACATACAAAGCAAAAATTATTCTTATACAAGAGAAATGGACCAAGTTGTGATTTTAGTGGACGACCCAGTGGTTGGCAGTTCAAGCAGGCAAAAAGCAAATGAGTGTGGAGAGTGGCTGAATAGTCAACGTATTTGATTATCAGTTACATGGAATTTTTACACACATGTATTGTGGTCCCTGAAACACTTACACATATGTATTATGTATTGCGCCAAAAGTAACATTCCTCTCTCCAATTACAAAAAGTAGGATATGCACTGACCCTGATCACAGTGCAGTAAAACTAGAAATTATATAAAGGTTAACAACACAACCTTATCACTGAGAATTTTTTAAAAGAAGTATCTCTTTAGGCAACACCCGGATTATAGTTGCAACTACAGACAATGAAGAAGTTAATGAGAAAGAGAATTTTACATCAAAATTCATGGATGCAGCCAAAGCTATATTCAAAAGAAAACACATTGCCTTAAATACTTCTGTTATTAAATAAGAAATAAAGGAAGTAAATTAAATACCAAAAACCTAGAGAAAGAGCAAAAGAAGTCTATCAAGGTAAAAATTAGTGAAGATAAAATCAGAAATCGATGAATGAGAAAAACAATATAGATGATAAACCCAAGAGCTGGTTCTTTGAAAAGACCACTAAAGAACCAAATCCTTGTCAGGGCCTAATCAGGAAAAAACAAGGCAAAAACACAGATATCTAACATGAGGAATGAGAAAGAGATTTAAGAAAAGGTGTGATGTCTTTGGAAATTATGAGAATAACATCTGTAATTTCCTATTAATAAGTTAAGTATTTGTGAAATGCATGCTTTTACAGGAAAATACAAACTACTAAAAACTGACTCAAAGAAAGATGAAATAATCAGAATCAATTCATAACTAGGGGAATTTTTTTGTATGTTGGCAGAAAACACTCTCCTAAATGTTCCTGGGCACATATGATGGTAGTATAGGCCATCAAGTCCCAGGTAATTCCTATGCTACGGAAAATGCTCTAGAACATAAACAGACACCATCCCGACTCATTTCATTGAATCCTGGTAGCAAAACTTGATGAAGATCTCTTTCACACACACACACACCTAGAGACCAGTCTCACAAGGACAGATGCAAATATTCAAAATAATTAACAAACTCAATTCAGCAGGCTAATACGCCATGACCATGAGGGCATATGGTTCACAAGTGTAAGGATGGTTCACTAATAAGAAATGCATCCATATCGCTCAGCTGATTAACAGGTCACATTTATGCGTCATCTGTGTGTTTGTCCCACTAGAATTATCTCCTTGCTTGACAGCTTTCACTTTTTCAAGGCAAGTATGAAGTTGTGTCCTTGTACTGTTTTTATTTTACAGTATTCCACGGTATATAAAACAGTATCTCGGGGCTTCCCTGGTGGTGCAGTGGTTGGGAGTCTGCCTGCCGATGCAGGGGACATGGGTTCGTGCCCCGGTCCGGGAAGATCCCACGTGCCGCGCGGAGCGGCTGGGCCCGTGAGCCATGGCTGCTGAGCCTGCGCGTCCGGAGCCTGTGCTCCGCAACGGGAGAAGCCACAGCAGTGAGAGGCCTGCATACCGCAACAACAAAAAAAAATAAATAAAAGTAAAAATAAAACAGTATCTCTCTCCATAGAAAGTTGGTAAATACTCAAATGTATTTATTATCATATCAACCCTATAATATTAGTTTTAACTTTTTTCTAACTACTGGTAATCTTTGGCAGCAAAGCATTGTGGATAAAGGAGAGAACAGACTTCCTCCCCTGTAGAAAAGTTATTACTGGACTAGAAACAAGTATCATGACTTGAGCATGGAGACTTTGGCCTGGACCTTTTAATACAATTAAATGACAGAGACTAAGTATGTTAATAGATACTGTCTATCTCTTACTATTTTTATAAATAGCAGGTAAGAAAAGAATTAACTGGAAATTAAAACATATGACCCTGCTCACACCAAAATACTCCATACACCTTGACCCATTAGTCCAACAGGATTTTAAAAATTGAGGTATAAATTACGTACAGTAAAATTCACAGACTTTTAAGTGTTTAGGTGGATGATTTTTGACACCCAAATCAAGATACAGAACATTACCAACATGACAGAGAGTTTCCTCTGAATGTTCTTTTTTAAGACTTAGCTCTATATTTGTAAGTCAAATTGGCTTACTTAGCTTTTGAGAGCTAAAAAGATTAGCTCATTACTTGGACCTAGAAAGCCAGAGGTCCACGGTAGTAAGAACAAACTCACAAAATACTGAATTTTCTCTTTATCTTTTCTCTGTTTTCATGAATTGTACCATTAGGATTATGAGAATTTTACAAAGAAAATAGTTAATCTTTGAAGGTGACAAACCAGACAAATGCTATAATGGTAATCTTAAAGGAACTATTTAAAATATGATAATAATAGAATATAGGTTTATTCAAATTGCTTGAAATAGGTGGTTTGGAATTTAAACTATTTTTTGGTGGCCTATATATTCTTCTCATAGTAAGATTCATTGCAATAGAATTTAACTTCGTTTGATTTCTCTTAATGACAGATAATCCTTGGTTTCTAATCTCCAGTTTTCAATAATTAAAAAAAAATTATGTTGAGGCTATAAACCCACAGTTGTTGGATTAGGTTCAGCCTCACTTTGCAGGACAAGAACAGGGACAGGGTTAATACTTCCCCAAAGTCCACTGTAACCACAAGTCATTTTGCTTGCTGTCTTTTTTAAAAACATATATTCACTCTTGTAAAAATTCTTTTACGTCATTACAGAGTATTGAGGAGAGTTTCCTGTGCTATACAGTAGGTCCTTATTAGTTATCTATTTTATATATAGTAGTATGCATATGTCAATCCCAATCTCCTAATTTCCTCCCCTCTTTCCCCCTGGTAACCATACATCTGTGTTCTACATCTGTGACTCTATTTCTGTACTGTAGATAAGTTCATCTGTACCATTTTTTTAGATTCCACATATAAGCGATATGATATTTTTCTCTGTCTGACTTACTTCACTCAGTGTGACAATCCATGTTGCTGCAAATGACATTATTTCGTTCTTTTTTATGGCTGAGTAATACTCCATTGTATATATGTACCACATCTTCTTTATCCATTCATCTGTCGATGGACATTTAGGTTGCTTCTGTGTTTTGGCTACTGTAAATAGTGCTGCAGTGAACATTGGGGTGCAAGTATCTTTTCAAATTGTGCTTGCTGTCTCTTTTGCTCCATATTCTATCTTTATTTCTCTGTCTGCATCTGTACGTGTGTGCACAAGCTTTGTCACTGAAAACTGTGGGGCCTCAAAATGCTAGCAGTAAATTCCAGGATCCCAAACAACAATTTCAAAAAACTGAAGACTTCTGGAGAATGTGGGAATCACGAGAAGAGGCCCTGATACGTTATGACAAAATTCTCTAATAATGGAATAGGCCACGAGCCCTTGAACTCTTGTGACTTTGAAAAGAGTTAATCTTTTATAATGGTGATCAACTCCTTTAAAGCCATCCAGGTCTGACCAGGGAGGAGAATGCATGCCTTTTTACAGGGCTTCCTGGCTAGTTTTCACTCTGGGGCCTTCTTGTTCCAGACTTACTCCCAGGAAGCAGCTACTCCATGTCTTCTTGAGTGGGGGGATCTCTTCTCTTCTGTGGTTAGTGCTCTCTGCAAACACCTCCAAGGGACTTCACTAACTTGGGGCTGCCCCCCACCCCAATCAAGGATGTGCTTAAAACACAAAGAGCTTTCATAAAATTGTACGCAAATCATTTCATTTCTTCAGGTATCTGCTTGTATTGTGGTATATACACTTGGCCTTTGGGATTTTCTATTCCCTACTTCAGTTCTTTGGTTTGACGGCAGAGTTATAATATTTATGCTCTTTTGATCTCAATTAACAAATTGATTTGGCTGCTCGACGATGGAGAACATACTGTTCATTCTGTTTTCCATTCAGAAGCTTGGAAGACAGATGCTCCGACTTTCTGTAGGATGCCTGGTGATTTTATTTCTTGCTTTGTCTCTCTGTTCTCTGTTCATCTGTCTCTCCCGATCTCCCTTCTCCTCTCCCTTTCCCTCTTTCTTCCTCCTTCTCTTCCTCTCTCTCCTTGGCCCAACTAGCTATAAATCAGAGATCTTAGCGAAGCAGATCTGTCATAGAAATAATGCAGAGTTTGGGATAAATAAGAGTTTATCCCTCATCATTTGGAAGCAATGCTTGTGCCCTGAGCCACTATGTAGGGGGTGGCTCTATCCTGAGGTCACTGTGCTGTGAGGATCTCAAGCCTCTCGGAGAGGTCAAGGGTTGACCCTCCGGTCAGCAGTCCTGGTACGAGCCCTCCCAGCCCCAGCGCCAGAAGAGTGAGCATATGAGGGTCCCAATGATCCCAAGCCTCAGTTGTTGAGTAACTTCCAGCTTTCGTGTCTTCCCAACCAAAGCCCTAGGTATTGTGGGACAAAGGTGAACTGGCCCCATTGTGCCCTTTCCCAATTCCTGACCCACGGAATCCATGATCATAATAAAATGGTGGTACACTACTATATTTAAAATAGATAACCAACAAGGACCTACTGTATAGCACAGGGAACTGGGCTCAATATTCTGCAATAACCTAAATGGGAAAAGAATCTGAAAAAGAAAGGATACTTGTATGGGTATAACTGAATCACTTTGCTGTACACCTGTAACTAACACATCATTGAATCAACTCTACTCCAAAAGAAAATAAAAATTAAAAAAAATAATAAAGTGGTCATTTATTTTACTCCACTAAGTCTGGGGTGGTTGGGTACACAGCGATAGTTGACTGGAATCAAAATTTGGAAGCAGCGAGGTGCTACTGTAACACAATACTAAAACAGTTGACACTGGCTTTGGGGAGTGGGTGGCAGCTGGAAGAGCCTTGAGGAGCCTGCTGGTGGAATCACGATGGGCTTTAAGGAGGTAGTCACAAGGGCCTGAAGGGAAGCAAGGAAAATATTATTTCAAGCTTGAGGAAAGGGGACCCTTGACACAAAGTGGCAGGAAATTTGACAACACTGTTGACTATGGGAAGGTAGAAAACAGAAAATGTACCTAACAAATTCAATGATCTAGATAAGGATTTCTAGACAGGACACTGGAAGTGCCATCTGGCTGCTTCTTGCTGTCTATGAAAACATGTGAGAGGAGAGAGATGATCTTAATACAGAACGGTTCAGCTTTCATGCAAAATTTAGAGGAAATATAAAGCAGCCTGCACTTGCTGGGTTTGAAAATAAAACTGTTTCTTATTCCCAGCTTCTCCAGATGGCAAATGATTCTCAAATTGGGAAACGGTTTCAGGGCAATGATCAAGTCCAGAGCGGGACTGTAAAATCCTCTGCCAAAACCTCAGAAAGATCTAAGGCAGTGTTGCATAGAAACTTCCAGGCAGATTAAAGATCTTCAGGGCGTGCCTTTCTCTATTAAACAATGGGGTCTTAAGAGTCGTAGGGACCTTGTCCCATAGTAGCTCATAAGGAGCCCCAGGTACAGGACAGCTTATCTTGCAGAGGTTTGTGGGTGTGGTTTTAGTGGATTATAAGTTGATGTATAGTTAAGTCCATCAAGATTTCAAAGGAATTGTATCAGGTTGGACTGAAAGGGACAGAGACATTACAAAATGTGCAGAGGCTTTTGGACCCCCAACCTTTGATGGGCAGGAAGCAGACCAAGAAGGCTCCTTAGTTTCAAACACAGATGGCCCTTGGCTACTATGTGCCTCCCATTTCCCATCTCTTGGAATGGGGAGTGTCTAGTGGGGTATCCCATCCCTGTGTCACCATTGTATGTTGGGTATGTGGGGCAGATAACTTGTCCTTTTAAGGACCTGAGTTTCACAGGTCTTCAGATTGAAGGAACTCTAGTTGAGGAACTGCATCTAAACTGACTTACATGATGAGATCCTGGACCACAACCCTGAACCTGATGACATCAGGGGATGAGACTTTGGGGCATCTTGGGTGGGGGTGAGTATATTTTGAATGTCAGAGTAATGAAAATAATTTTTGACGAAGGGGTAGACTGTGGAGGGTTTAAAACTTGTTCATAAATCCTTTGACATTCCTCCCATTGAGAGATGGGAGTCTCTGTTCCCTCCCCTTGAATCTGGGCTGATCATAGTACTTGCTTCTAACCAATAAAATGCAAAGAGGTGATGCTGTGTGACTTCCGAGGTTAGGTCATAAAAAGGGGGTGCAGCTTCTGCCTCGTTCACTGGGACGCTCATGCTCTGAGCCCTAAGCCCCCCGTAAGAAGCCTGATTACCCTGCGGCCACTATGCCATAAGGAAACCAAGAATCTCCGAAAGGGCTCATAAGGCTCTCCAGTCAGTAGCCCCGGTTTTCAAGTCCTCCCAGCCCAGGTAGGTGTCAGTCTTCTGAGTGAATGAGCCTTCAAATGATTCCAGCTCTCAGCCCTTGAGTCACCCCCCAACCTTCCAGTCTCCTCAGCTGAGGCCCCAGATATTGCAGAGCAGAGACAAGCCATCTGCTTTGCCCTTTCTGAATTCCTGACCTAAAAGAACCTATGACTGGGCTTCCCTGGTGGCGCAGTGGTTGAGAGTCCGCCTGCCGATGCAGGGGACGCGGGTTCGTGCCCCGGTCCGGGAAGATCCCACATGCCGCGGAGCGGCTGGGCCCGTGAGCCATGGCCGCCGAGCCTGCGCGTCCGGAGCCTGTGCTCTGCAACGGGAGAGGCCGCAACAGTGAGAGGCCCGCGTACCGCAAAACAAAACAAAACAAAACAAAAAAGAACCTATGACCATAATAAAAAGGAGGTGGCTGTAAGTTTGGGGTAAACTATTATGCAGCAATAGTGACCAGAAAATAGAGAAATCCTAATTTTGTAAATGTGTCATGGAAAGAATGCATAGTTCAGGATAACTAAGAGTTTATGCCTTTCCAAACAAAAATCACTTTCAAGAAAACATTTTAAAAAAATGTTACCATGTTGGAAGAACATGTAAGAACACACTCTTTTTCAGAAATATTTTCCAGCTTCATTAAACATTATAAAAGTATTCTTTTACTTTCTTAAGGATTCAGAGTTGTCATGGCGAACAGTAATTAGTAAATGTGCTTTAAAACAGATGCATCTTCGGGGCTACTGGCGTTCCTATGACCATACTCCCCGGACCACATGTTCCAAAAATCATGCCTGTGTGTGTTAAAGCACATGACATTCTAATGGTGAAACAGACCCTTTTCTACAAAATACATGCCATGAGCAGTAACAAAAAAATTGTCTTAAAGCCAGTTTAATCGACTTTAGGCACAAGCGGTTAGTTATAAGCCTAGAACTATTGATCAATATTATTCAGGTCAATGCAAATCACTGTAATCGACTGACAAAAGGGCTAAGTTGCTACTATTTATCGATAAAGCCTTTCAACCCTTGATTTTAACAGCTTCATGAAAGCAACTCAGCAAAACTCTTCAATAGACTTCCAGTATCAACCCATCTAACTGCACCGAATAAATGACATCTCCATATTCAACTCCAGTTTCTTCCAAATATTCCTCATCCTGACAGGGATTAAGGGCAGCATCAAGAGGAAAATTTACAACCTAGGTAACGTTCGCATCACAAATGAACTTTGTACTTTACGATACAAATTCCTTTAGAGAGAGTTACCTAGGAATCTGGGCCTGCCATAGCCTCCTTTATTAATTTAAACGTTTGAGACATTTTTCCCTTTTGGTGCAAGTACCTCATTTGTGGCGCGCAAGTTTGACTTTTTCATATTTAGATTAAGTGTGTCAAATTCCTTACTAGAAAGGGGGTTAGAACCTGCCAGTTCATGGGTATCAGCCACATGGCTAATTGTTTTCTTTTCGCTAAAAATCTCAGACAGGCCTACTGGAGGTCTCTCTCCTAGATTATTGGCAGTTTGAGTTCCAGGGTTTGTCTCGCAGCTCGGTATTCGGTAGTTTCTTGAAAAACTGAACTTTAATTCCAAAAAGACTGCTCTGAGGAGACAGCTCAAGAAATCACTCCAGGGGGACCTTGAAGATGGCGGAAGAGTAAGACGCGGAGATCGCCTTCCTCCCCACGGATACACCAGAAATACATCCACACGTGGAACAACTCCTACAGAACTCCTACTGAAGGCTGGCAGAAGACCTCAGACCTCCCAAAAGGCAAGAAACTCCCCACGTAACTGGGTAGGGCAAAAGAAAAAACAGAGACAAAAGAATAAGGACGGCACCTGCACCAGTGGGAGGGAGCTGTGAAGGAGGAAAAGTTTCCACACACTAGGAAGCCCCTCCGCGGGCGGAGACTGCGGGAGGCAGAGGGGGGAGTTTCGGGACCGCGGAGTAGTGCACAGCGACGGGTGCGGAGGGCAAAGCGGGGAGATTCCTGCACAGACGATCGGTGCCGACCAGCACTCACCAACCCGAGAGGCTTGCTGCTCACCCACCGGGACGGGCGGGGCTGCGAGCTGAGGCTCGGGTTTTGGTTTTGGACGGAGCTCAGGGAGAGGACTGGGGTTGGCGGCTTGAACATAGCCTGAAGGGGTTAGTGCACCACGACTAGCCGGGAGGGAGTTCGGGGAAAAGCCTGCACCGGCCGAAGAGGCAAGAGACTTTTTCTTCCCTCTTTGTCTCCTGGTGCGCGAGGAGAGGGGTTTAAGAGCGCTGCTTAAAGGAACTCCAGAGACGGGCGCGAGCCGCGGCTAAAAGCGCGAACCCCAGAGACGGGCGCGAGCCGCGGCTGAGGGCGCGAGCCCCCGAGACGGGCGCGAGCCGCGGCTGAAAGCGCAAACCCCAGAGACGGGCGCGAGCCGCGGCTGAGGGCGCGAGCCCCCGAGACGGGCGCGAGCCGCGGCTGAAAGCGCAAACCCCAGAGACGGGCGCGAGCCGCGGCTAAAACCGCGGACCCCAGAGACGGGCGGGAGACGCTAAGGCTGCTGCTGCCGCCACCAAGGGGCCTGTGTGCGAGCACAGGTCACTCTCCACACCCCTCTTCCGCGGAGCCTGTGCAGCCCGCCACTGCCAGGTTCCCGGGATCCAGGGACAACTTCCCCAGGACAGCGCACAGCGGGCCTCAGGCTGGTGCAACGTCACGCCGGCCTCTGCCGCAACGTCACACTGCCTCTGCCGCCGCAGGCCGGCCCCGCACGCAGTGCCCCTCCTTCCCCCATCCCCCAACCCCCGGCCTGAGTGAGCCGGAGGCCCCGAATCAGCGGCTCCTTTAACCCCGTCCTGTCTGAGCGAAAAAACAGACGCCCTTCAGCGACCTACACGCAGAGGCAGGGCCAAATCCAAAGCTGAGCTCCTGTGAGCTGTGAGAACAAAGAAGATAAAGGGAAATCTCTCCCAGCAGCCACAGAAGCAGCGGATTAAAGCTCCACAATCAACTTGATATACCCTGCATCTGTGGAATACCTGAATAGACAAGGAATGATCCCAAATTGAAGAGGTGGAATTTAGGAGCGAAATCTATGATTTTTTTCCCTTTTCCTCTTTTTGTGAAGGTGTACGTGTATGCTCCTGTGTGACATCTAGTCTGTATACTCTAGCTTCCAGCATTTGTCCTAGGGCTCTATCCGTCCATGACTTTTTTTTAAAAATTCTTTTTCTTAATAATTAAGTTTAATTGTAATAACTTTATTATACTTTACCTTCGTTCTTTCTTTCTTTCCTTCCTTCCCTCCCTCCTTTAGACAACGAATCACCCCAAATTGAGGAGGTGGTCTCAGGGAGCAGGATTTATGATTTTTCCCCCTTTACCTCTTTTTGTGAAGGTGTATGTGTATGCTTCTGTGTAAGATTTTCTCTGTATAGCTTTGCTTCCAACATTTGTCCTAAGGTTCTATCCGTCCCTTTTTTTTTTCTAAATATTTTTTAATTCAATAACTATATTATACTTTATTTTATTTTTACTGTATCTTCTTTCTTTCTGGCTTTTTTTCCTTCTTTCCCTCCTTCCTTCCTTCCTCCCTCCCTCCCTCCCTCCCTCCTTTCTTTCCTTCTTTGCTTCTTTCTTCCTTCCTTCCTTTCCTCCTTTCCTTCTTTCTTTCCTCATACTTCTACTAATTCTCTCTACTTTTTCTCCCTTTTATTCTGAGCCGTGTGGATGAAAGGCTCTTGGTGCTCCAGCCAGGAGTCAGGGCTCTGCCTCTGAGGTAGGAGAGCCAACTTCAGGTCACTGGTCAACAAGAGACCTCCCAGCTCCACATAATATTAAACAGCGGAAATCTCCCAGAGACCTCCATCTTAACACCAGCACCCAGCTTCACTCAACGACCAGCAAGCCACAGTGCTGGACAACCTATGCCAAACAACTAGCAAAACAGGAACACAACCCCACCCATTAGCAGAGAGGCTGCCTAAAATCATAATAAGGCCACAGACACCCCAAAACACACCACCAGACGTGAACCTGCCCACTAGAGAGACAAGATCCAGCCTCATCCAGCACAACACAGGCACTAGTCCCCTCCACCAGGAAGCCTACACAACCCACTGAAACAACCTTAGCCACTGGAGACAGACATCAAAAACAACGGGAACTACGAAAGTGCAGCCTGCAAAAAGGAGACCCCAAACACAGTAAGATAAGCAAAATGAGAAGACAGAAAAACACACAACAGATGAAGGAGCAAGATAAAAACCCACCAGACCTAACAAATGAAGAGGAAATAGGCAATCTACCTGAAAAAGAATTCAGAATAATGATAGTAAGGATGATCCGAAATCTTGGAAGTAGAATGGACAAAATGCAAGAAACAGTTAACAAGGACCTACAAGAACTAAAGATGAAACAAGCAACGATGAACAATGCAATAAATGAAATTAAAATCACTCTAGATAGGATCAATAGCAGAATAACTGAGGCAGAAGAACGGATAAGTGACCTGGAAGATAAAGTAGTGGAAATAACTACTGCAGAGCAGAATAAAGAAAAAAGAATGAAAAGAACTGAGGACAGTCTCAGAGACCTCTGGGACAACATGAAACGCACCAACATTCGAATTATAGGGGTTCCAGAAGAAGAAGAAAGAAAGAAAGGGACTGAGAAAATATTTGAAGAGATTATAGTTGAAAACTTCCCTAATATGGGAAAGGAAATAGTTAATCAAGTCCAGGAAGCACAGAGGGTCCCATACAGGATAAATACAAGGAGAAACACGCCAAGACACATATTAATCAAACTGTCAAAAATTAAATACAAAGAAAGCATATTAAAAGCAGCAAGGGAAAAACAACAAATAACACACAAGGGAATCCCCATAAGGTTAACAGCGGATCTCTCAGCAGAAACCCTACAAGCCAGAAGGGAGTGGCAGGACATACTGAAAGTGATGAAGGAGAATAGCCTGCAACCAAGACTACTCTACCCAGCAAGGATCTCTTTCACATTTGATGGAGAAATTAAAACCTTTACAGACAAGCAAAAGCTGAGAGAGTTCAGCACCACCAAACCAGCTTTACAACAAATGCTAAAGGAACTTCTCTAGACACGAAACACAAGAGAAGGAAATGACCTATAGTAGCGAACCCAAAACAATATATAAAATGGAAATAGGAACATACATATCAATAATTACCTTAAATGTAAATGGACTAAATGCTCCCACCAAAAGACACAGATTGGCTGAATGGATACAAAAACAAGACCCTTATATATGCTGTCTACAAGAGACCCACTTCAGAACTAGAGACACATACAGACTGAAAGTAAGGGGATGGAAAAAGATATTCCATGCAAATGGAAACCAAAAGAAAGCTGGAGTAGCAATTCTCATATCAGACAAAATAGACTTTAAAATAAGGACTATTAAAAGGGACAAAGAAGGACACTACATAATGATCAAGGGATCGATCCAAGAAGAAGATATAACAATTGTAAATATTTATGCACCCAACATAGGAGCACCTCAATACATAAGGCAAATACTAACAACCATAAAAGGGGAGATCAACAGTAACACATTCATAGTAGGGGACTTTAACACCCCACTTTCACCCATGGACAGATCATCCAAAATGAAAATAAATAAGGAAACACAAGCTTTAAATGATACATTAAACAAGATGGACTTAATTGATATTTATAGGACACTCCATCCAAAAACAACAGAATACACATTTTTCTCAAGTGCTCATGGAACATTCTCCAGGATAGATCATATCTTGGGTCACAAATCAAGCCTTGGTAAATTTAAGAAAACTGAAATTGTATCAAGTATCTTTTCCGACCACAACGCCATGAGACTAGATATCAATTACAGGAAAAGATCTGTAAAAAATACAAACACATGGAGGCTAAACAATACACTACTTAATAATGAAGTGATCACTGAAGAAATCAAAGAGGAAATAAAAAAATACCTAGAAACAAATGACAATGGAGACACAACGACCCAAAACCTATGGGATGCAGCAAAAGCAGTTCTAAGGGGGAAGTTTATAGCAATACAAGCCCACCTTAAGAAGCAGGAAACATCTCGAATAAACAACCTAACCTTGCACCTCAAGCAATTAGAGAAAGAAGAACAAAAAAACCCCAAAGCTAGCAGAAGGAAAGAAATCATAAAAATCAGATCAGAAATAAATGAAAAAGAAATGAAGGAAACAATAGCAAAGATCAATAAAACTAAAAGCTGGTTCTTTGAGAAGATAAACAAAATAGATAAACCACTAGCCAGACTCATCAAGAAAAAAAGGGAGAAGACTCAAATCAATAGAATTAGAAATGAAAAAGGAGAAGTAACAACTGACACTGCAGAAATAAAAAAAATCATGAGAGATTACTACAAGCAACTCTATGCCAATAAAATGGACAATCTGGAAGAAATGGACAAATTCTTAGAAATGCACAACCTGCCAAGACTGAATCAGGAAGAAATAGAAAATATGAACAGACCAATCACGAGCACTGAAATTGAAACTGTGATTAAAAACCTTCCAACAAACAAAAGCCCAGGACCAGATGGCTTCACAGGTGAATTCTATCAAACGTTTAGAGAAGAGCTAACACCTATCCTTCTCAAACTCTTCCAAAATATAGCAGAGGGAGGAACACTCCCAAATTCCTTCTACGAAGCCACCATCACCTTGATACCAAAACCAGACAAGGATGTCACAAAGAAAGAAAACTACAGGCCAATATCACTGATGAACATAGATGCAAAAATCCTCAACAAAATACTAGCAAACAGAATCCAACAGCACATTAAAAGGATCATACACCATGATCAAGTGGGGTTTATTCCAGGAATGCAAGGATTCTTCAATATACGCAAATCTATCAATGTGATAAACTATATTAACAAATTGAAGGAGAAAAACCATATGATCATCTCAATAGATGCAGAGAAAGCTTTCGACAAAATTCAACACCCATTTATGATAAAAACCCTCCAGAAAGTAGGCATAGAGGGAACTTTCCTAAACATAATAAAAGCCATATATGACAAGCCCACAGCAAACATCATCCTCAATGGTGAAAAACTGAAAGCATTTCCACTAAAATCAGGAACAAGACAAGGTTGCCCACTCTCACCACTCTTATTCAACATAGTTTTGGAAGTTTTAGCCACAGCAATCAGAGAAGAAAAGGAAATAAAAGGAATCCAAATCGGAAAAGAAGAAGTAAAGCTGTCACTGTTTGCAGATGACATGATACTATACATAGAGAATCCTAAAGATGCTACCAGAAAACTACTAGAGCTAATCAATGAATTTGGTAAAGTAGCAGGATACAAAATTAATGCACGGAAATCTCTGGCATTCCTATATACGAATGATGAAAAATCTGAAAGTGAAATCAAGAAAACACTCCCATTTACCATTGCAACAAAAAGAATAAAATATCTAGGAATAAACCTACCTAAGGATACGAAAGACCTGTATGCAGAAAATTATAAGACACTGATGAAAGAAATTAAAGATGATACAAATAGATGGAGAGATATACCATGTTCTTGGATGGGAAGAATCAACATTGTGAAAATGACTCTACTACCCAAAGCAATCTACAGATTCAATGCAATCCCTATCAAACTACCACTGGCATTTTTCACAGAACTAGAACAAAAAATTTCGCAATTTGTATGGAAACACAAAAGACCCCGAATAGCCAAAGCAATCTTTAGAACGAAAAAAGGAGCTGGAGGAATCAGGCTCCCTGACTTCAGACTATATTACAAAGCAACAGTAATCAAGACAGTATGGTACTGGCACAAAAACAGAAAGATAGATCAGTGGAACAGGATAGAAAGCCCAGAGATAAACCCACGCACATATGGACACCTTATCTTTGATAAAGGAGGCAGGAATGTACAGTGGAGAAAGGACAGCCTCTTCAATAAATGGTGCTGGGAAAACTGGACAGGTACATGTAAAAGTATGAGATTAGATCACTCCCTAACACCATACACAAAAATAAGCTCAAAATGGATTAAAGACCTAAATGTAAGGCCAGAAACTATCAAACTCTTAGAGGAAAACATAGGAAGAACACTCTATGACATAAATCACAGCAAGATCCTTTCTGACCCACCTCCTAGAGTAATGGAAATAAAAACAAAAATAAACAAATGGGACCTAATGAAACTTCAAAGCTTTTGCACAGCAAAGGAAACCATAACCAAGACCAAAAGACAACCCTCAGAATGGGAGAAAACATTTGCAAATGAAGCAACTGACAAAGGATTAATCTCCAAAATTTACAAGCAGCTCATGCAGCTCAATAACAAAAATACAAACAACCCCATCCAAAAATGGGCAGAAGACCTAAATAGACATTTCTCCAAAGAAGATATACAGAATGCCAACAAACACATGAAAGAATGCTCAACATCATTAATCATTAGAGAAATGCAAATCAAAACTACAATGAGATATCATCTCACACCAGTCAGAATGGCCATCATCAAAAAATCAAGAAACAATAAATGCTGGAGAGGGTGTGGAGAAAAGGGGACACTCTTGCACTGCTGGTGGGAATGTGAATTGGTTCAGCCACTGTGGAGAACAGTATGGAGGTTCCTTAAAAAACTACAAATAGAATTACCATATGACCCAGCAATCCCACTACTTGGCATATACCCTGAGAAAACCAAAATTCAAAGAGAGTCATGTACCAAAATGTTCATTGCAGCTCTATTTACAATAGCCAGGACATGGAAACAACCTAAGCGCCCATCATCGGATGAATGGATAAAGAAGATGTGGCACATATACACAATGGAATATTACTCAGCCTTAAAAAGAAATGAAATTGAGCTATTTGTAATGAGATGGATAGACCTAGAATCTGTCATACAGAGTGAAGTAAGTCAGAAAGAAAAAGACAAATACCGTATGCTAACACATATATATGGAATTTAAGGGAAAAAAATGTCATGAAGAACCTAGGGGTAAGATAGGAATAAAGACGCAGACCTACTGGAGAACGGACTTAAGGATATGGGCAGGGGGAAGGGTGAGTTTTGACAGGGCGAGAGAGAGTCATGGACATATACACACTAACAAACGTAGTAAGGTAGATAGCTGGGGGGAAGCAGCCGCAAGGCACAGGGATATTAGCTCGGTGCTTTGTGACAGCCTGGAAGGGTGGGATGGGGAGAGTGGGAGGGAGGGAGACGCAAGAGGGAAGACATATGGGAACATATGTATATGTATAGCTGATTCACTTTGTTGTAAATCAGAAACTAACACACCATTGTAAAGCAATTATACCCCAATAAAGATGTTTAAAAAATAAAAAAAAAAAAAAAAAAAAAAAAAAAGAAATCACTCCAACAAGTTTTTAATACCAAGCCATCTAGTAGAACTAAACTAAATCTCCTCAGAGCCCTCCTGTACTTTCAGTTTTCATATATTGCAACCATCAATATGCCTGCCTGCGAGGGACTGACTCCCTTTTAATTACTGCTTCAGATTTATCGTCGTGGGCTGGGGACCAGATCATCGGATTCATCACAAGGGTGCATGAAGCAAGATAAATGGCCCAAGAGGGCCCTTCTTTAGAAAGAGCACGCAAAATTTAGTACACAAACTCCATCACGTCTATTCTGACTACGCAAAAGTTGTAAAATTTCTCCACTTATATTCTATTTATCCCCTATGGTTCATTTAGGCCAACGTTCTCAACCCCGGCTGCATGTTAGAATCAGTGGGGCTACTCTGATTTAGTTGGTCTTGGACGGGGCTGGGCAACTATAGTTTTTAGAACCTCCCCAAGTGATTCTAATCACACACAACCATTGATTTAGGTAAAACCATTACATAACTTCATCTTAGACAGTCAAATTATCATTTTACAGAGCTAATTGTTTTACTAATCGAGTTTTATATGATTTTGAATTTATTTTCTTTTCTCTCTTAAAATACCAACTTAAGTTACTTTCCTTACTGGTCTTTTCATTGAATTTTTTTTAACCTTACAAATTAATGATCCCCTCAATGCAGAGATTATTCCCTCAAAATTTTAGGTTTCCTTTCCTTATCTTATGTTTGTCAGCAAGTTGAATCCATGTAGACTAGTTTTGCTCTATTTTAGGGATGAAGAGTGACTTTTGATCACATCCTGGCCATTCTGGGTATTATGTTATGAGACCCTGGATTTAATGTAAATCTTTTACTCTGTCAGGCTTCTGCTAAAAAGGGACCAGTAGGGGAAGGAGGCACCGATGCTTTACTGCAGGGTGGGAGTCCAGGCCCCACGTGGGCTCCCCAATACCACCCTGCTGGGGAGTATGAGAGGCACCTTAGAGCCACCAGGAGCCGGTGGAAAGCTAGCCCCTCCCCTGGCCTCCCCTGACTCTATGGAGAGGGGAAGGGACACCACCCCTTCCCTGGGTGGGGGGGTGCAAGTCCAGGCTCCCCTTTGGGCCTCTTTGATGCCACCCCAGTGGGGACGCGGAAGGGTACCTCTTCACTTCGGGCAAGCGTAGAGGTCCAGGCTTTCCATGAGGCCTTTGCTGATGGAAGTTAGGGGGGCCTGCAAACCTCCTAGGTGTTTTTCCAGAGAATGCTTGTGGTCAGATAGGCTGCCCACTTCCTGGTCCTTTGGCAAGAGAGAGCAAGCTTTTCTCGTCTGTGTCCATCTGGATAGGGGGCTTCTCCAGCAACGCAGTCTGGGATGTACAGAGACAAAAAGAAATCTCAAGGAGCTCACTGCCATGTTGCTTTTCAAGTCTTAAAGTCCAGAGCTAGTTCACTTTCTCTCCACCTTTCAGAGTCTCCTTAACGTTTGTTTTATAAGATGATGTCCAGGGCTTTTAGCTGTATGTGGCGAGGAGGATAGGGAGACACACATCTATTCTATCCTGTCCAGAACTGGAAGTCCCAGCTCTCTGCTCTACATCATGCACGCGAATGCATTAGAAAGTGTGGCTTTCTCTTTAGTGAGCTCATGGTGCAGCTGGGCAGCCAAGCAGCATATATCGCAGGAGTGGACAACGTGGGCCTAGTGGGAGAGGGGGCTGCAAGTTTCCCTCTCCTTAAGATACTGGGAATTCTCAAATGTGAACGTCAGCTTAGACACTTCTTGCAGTGCCAGATGGGTATTTGGCCTGTCTGGGGAAAACTCAGACAGGGGTCCCATGGAGGGCCCATGGGGACCACATATTTGACTTAACCAAGATGAAACTCATTGCCCTGCCTTAACCACTGTGTTTCTTGGGGCCCTATTTCAATTCAGCACCACCGGTGGCACCGTGTCCCAAGCCCCAAAGCCTATTTACTGAATGGCAGTTATTTCACCAGCCACTTCCCAGTTCGTCCAAACTTGGTTACGTTGTCAGGATTAGCTTCCTAAGCAACAAACCTCTGCAGGCCTCTTAAAATCTGTCGTTCTGCGTTGCCAAAAGCCGTCATTCACAAATCCCTTTAAGAATCTCAAAAAAGCCACAGGTACTCTGTACAGAAAAGTGCACAAGTGTTTGTGTATACTTATGAATCCCTGAAACTCTTCCTTGTCTGAGAAACCATGTCCACCCTTCCTCCACACTCTCTCAGCAATTCATGCTGCTCTGTTTTAGCGCGTAAGGAGTTGTCCTGCGGTGATGTCTGTATCTGTTCGCCTCACCCACTGAACGATAAGCAGAGGCAGTCTCCTTCCTCTTTCTTTCTAGCACCTAGCGCAGTGCCGCAGTGCCGCAGTAGGCAGATGATCACAATTTATTGCATGTGTGGAGGACAAAAACTGAAAGGTACAGATGAGGTCGAAGGGCACTCTTTGCTCAGGAAACTCTGATGGTTCCCATGTGTTCCTCTTTATCAAAGCCCTACCCTTCATCGTAGCCTTAAAAGCCCTATTCTCCTGGTAATTTCCCCTTTCTCTCCTCACCCTCTCTGGATGCTCTTATCCACACTCACGGTTTAAGCTACCACCCACTCATGGCTTCCAAATCTGTCTCTATTCTGGATTATTCTCTAGACAGTTAATTGTCTAGCGGGCCTCTCCATTTTTCCTCAGACTCCTCAAATGAAATCCATTTAGGACTGAATTTATTTCCACCCTCTCCTACCACATCTCTGCTTCCCCCCCCCCCCCCCCCCCCCCCCGCCCCACTACATTTCCCATCTTGGTGAGTAACCATCACCGCCTACCCAAGTTGTTCAAGAAAGAAACCTATGAGTCTAGACCCTTTCCTCTCGATGCCCAAGGCCTTCTACCACTTAAATAGCTCTTGAATCCAGATCCCTTGACCCCTTTAAATGTCCTTGCTTGAGTTTAGGCCCTTGTAATTTCCTTTTTTTTAAATATATATTTTAAAGTTTATTTATTTTATTTTTATTTATTGTTTTTGGCTGCGTTGGGTCTTCACTGCTGTGCGTGCGCTTTCTCTAGCTGCGGCGAGTGGGGGCTAACTCTTCGTTGCGGTGCGTGGGCCTCTCATTGCGGTGGCCTCTCTCCTGCTGCGGAGCACGGGCTCCAATCGTGCAGGCTTCAGTAGTTGTGACTTGAGGGCTCAGTAGTTGTGGCTCGCAGGCTCCAGAGCACAGGCTCAGTAGTTGTGGCACACGGGCTCAGTTGCTCCGTGGCATGTGGGATATTCCCGGACCGGGGCTCGAACCCGTGTCCCCTGCACTGGCAGGCAGATTCTCAACCACTGTGCCACCAGGGAAGCCCGGGCCCTTGTAATTTCTTAACAGGATTATAGCAGCAGCCTCTGCCTTCCCTGTCACCAGTCCTGACCCCTCCAGTGCATTCGTCAATACCCATTTATTAAGCACCTACTATATGGCCACAGCTCTTCTCTCATGGAGTCTGTATTTTAATAGGGAGTAGGGGGAGCCAGAGCGTAAACAACTGTATAAGGTGACAGTGGTGACAGGGTCTATGAGGAGGAATATAGTAGCAGTACAAAGGTGTAGAGAGGGATAGGATGGATGCTTCTAGACAACCCGTTGGAGGTTATTCTGGGCAGAGAGCTGAATGAAGTGAGGGAGCCAGGCAGTTATCTGGGAGGAGAACACTCCAGGCAGAAGGACAAGCAAGAGGACAGAATAAACAGTGAGGATGCTGAGGGCTGACTTTATCCCACCCCTCTGCTGTCCACAGGCACTGGGACTGCCGGTCTGCAAGGGGTTTAAGAGCTGATAATTACTGAGCGTTTTACTATGTGACAAGGACTATGATAAGGACTTCACATGCATTACTTCAGACTTGTTTACATGCAGCTCATTTCAGGCCTCACCTCAACACTCCACTGGGGCGGGTGCTATTGTTAAAATGGGGCATAAACGCAACAACTACCCACATGCTTCCACATATCCTAAGGCCTGTGTTTGCCAGACATTGCCCACCAGGATGTGACTCTTCTTTTGTCCTTTACCATTTACAGCATAATAGTCTTTAAATGCAACATGAGATATTTTTACAATTCAACAGGCTTCGTGAAATGGTAAGGGATGGAGGAGAAGGGGAGTAAGGGCAGACACGGGAGGCGGCTTCCCATGGAGCAAAGCGACTGTTCCGTGCACAGAAGCCAAAGAAGTAATCTAGCAATGTCAGGAGAAGGGATCCTGAACTTGTCCACTCTACCTACCCTGCCTGATGTATCTCCATCCCCGACACGTTGTAAAGACGTCTTTATTTAGATATAATTCCAATAAAATAAAATCTTTTTTTCGGTCTGTTATGTCAGAAAATCAGATTCTCCCTGTAGTACATTAGAACTTTGCTATAATAATTCAGTGTAAAGAACGTTTGTTCTGAACCTCAACCAGTAACAAAGAACTAAGCTCATTTATTTAATACCTAAGAGCTCAGGACCCGTGCAGGACTGCCTCCCAGTGTTGTGGGGAGGATCAAGTGAGACAGTGCATGGTGACGTCCATCACAAGGGATGAAAGTCAGCAAACATAAAGTGATTATCTCTACTACTCTTGTTGAAGGAAGATCTGCCGATGAGACCATCTGCAAACATGAAACCACAGTCAGTACCTTCAAGAAGATTTAATTTTTGATACAGATCACAGGATCCCAAGGCTTTCCAGAAAACACACACTCTCTCCCTGTCACTTTCCCACGTACGTGTGCATGTGCCCGTGTGCTTGCACACACACGCAAACACACACACACACACACACACACACACAGAGGTGAGAAAAATCTAATGGCAGAACTGAATCTGGGGGCAAGTCCAACTTTCAACAGATGATTCCAAGAAATGGTTAGAACGACAAAAGTGAATAAATTTGGTTAACAGAATAGTTAGATCAGTGGATCGCCTCCCTGGTTGCACACTAGGGAGCTTTAAAACATGCCGGTGCCTACCCACAGAGACTCAATTTCATTGGTCTGGGATGTGGCCTGGGTATCAGAATTTTTAAAAAACTCCCCAAGCTATTCCAACGTGCGGCCAAGGTCGAGAACCCCCGAGTTAGAAGCTACAAACATTTTTGATTCGGGCTTGAAAAGTGGAAGCTAAATGAAATCAAATTCAAATCTCCTAAGTATCAGGTTAGCAGTGAAAGCACCAAATTTTTTTCTGGCCTGAGACTATGGTACCTTTTCCTACATGTTTATTCTTGGAAAAGACAGGGTTGCAATTAAGAGAGAAACAGCTGTGCAAATGGAAGTACAATGTGGCAGCTCGATTCCAAGTGCTGTTTTTTTTCTTTCTCCAAAGGAAATGAAGCAAAGGGTTTCCTTTTCCTTTTTCTTTTTGGACCCTAACGCACCACACCTTGAGAGTCCTTGACAGGTAGAACAGGGCTGGTACACGAGCTCTTGTCTTGATTATGTCATTTCCTGCGGGATCCCCAAGGCCTACAAGTCACTTATCCTCAAAAGGTTACGAAGAAATATTTTAGGAAGCAATTAATATTGTAAGAAAGACCTAAATAAACAAGGAGAATGGGGGGAGAGAAAAAAAGAGAGAGCATCACACTCAACTAAGCCAGAAGGTGCTTGGCATTATGGCTCACTAGGGCTTTGGGGCTCTGGTGTCTGAAAATCTGTACTGAAATCCTACACTAGTGACCAGTACCTCTGGGAATTGTAACGGTTAGAGACGACTGCTTATGGTAAACGGTACTAAGCAAATCCAGTTATAATGTCGAAAGTCAGGGCTTTGGGGTGGGAGGTAAACTCCATTTTCATCAGTACCGTACTTGGAAACTCAAGTGATTCACTGATAAATGATACTTAGCTTCCTGCACAGAATTCCTATAAAGATGGAGACACAGTATATTCAAATCTCCTGATAGGTGGTGCAGTGGTTAAGAATCCGCCTGCCAATGCAGGGGACACAGGTTCGAGCCCTGGTCCGGGAAGATCCCACATGCCACGGAGCAACTAAGCCCACAAGCCACAACTACTGAGCCTGAGTGCCACAACTACTGAAGCCCGTGCGCCTAGAGCCCGTGCTCCGCAACAAGAGAAGCCACCGCCATGAGAAGCCCACGCACCGCCACGAAGAGTAGCTGCCTGTGCGCAGCAACAAAGACCCAACACAGCCAAAAATAAATAAATTAATAAATTAATTAATTTATAAGAGAAAAAAATCTCCTAATAAATGCCTGACACTGGGCATGTGATTAATGTTAGTTCTATTTCTTTCCTCTTCTTAAAATAGGATCTGAGTTGTATGCGTTATTCATCATAAAATGGGAGGCGGTGATAGGAGGTTACCATCAGGGTTGCGATTCTGAGGGCTCCAGGGTCTAACGGAAGCCAGGTGCCACTGCCTGTGAGCTTTGTGACCTTGGGCCATTACCTTACCTTGCTGAGCGACAGTTTCCCCTGGAGAGGAAGGTACAGTCATCTGTACCTATACAGCTGCCACAGGCCTGTGTCGGGCGGGCTGGTTTGCTTCTCTGCCTCTCCCGCGGGCCTGTGGGCAGACTGAGTGACAGACTATTCCACTGCTAGTGCCTGGCAAATGCACAGCACATAGTAGGTGTTCAAAAAGGCTGACTGCGGAAAAGAGAGCTCTCATAAGACAGCTGTGTAAAAGGAAACCTATTACTGCAAGGTTAGTGACGTCTGTTTCTGCAAACGCACAGATCTTTTATGGGCACGCCTCCATTCAGGGCTTTGTTTTAAAAGGATCTTGTTTCTAGCAATCTGACCTCTGGATAAATGAGGTGGTGTCATACTAATTTTCTTATGCTTTATTTTTAAAAAGGCTTTGTGTTTCTTTAAAGAGATAGCTTTTCAAAGGAGTCATGCATTGGTTCTAATGACTGTCGCTTTCAGACCCCGCTTTGATACATCTTTTACATTTGTAATTGAATTTCCACACACAGTACTAATCAAAATGGACTCTACCTCCTGTCCCAAAGCACTGACTTTTGACACTGTAAGTCAGTTTGCTCATTTAGTATGGTTTAGCATTAAGTGGTGGTCTCTAACCGGTACAACAAAAGGCATTTACTTCCAAACACATGTCAGGAAAACAATCAATTTCAGGTTAGCTCTGAAATTCCGACTTTCTTCTCTTATTTTAAAGAAAAATGAGATAACACGGCTAGATGTCACATTTCTTAGAAGTATTTTAAAACCATGTGGCTCACTCAAATCCAATCATAAAATAATGGAGTGCTAAAAGAAATTACAAGGACAGTGGACCATTTCGTTGCCACAGCATCAGAGCAAGAAAAGATTCTTGAAAAATTAAACTGAAACCCTAACATCTTTATCTTTTAAAATTCTTCTTTAATATAGACATTGCTTTTTTTCTAAGAACGGAGGTTTCCAAATACGCAATATTGCTAAGCAATGCTCTTTGTTGTAACAGGCAAAAATATAAACGTTTGCACAAGATATTCAAAATAATACAGCTTGCAGGAACTGCCGAGAATTAATTAGGAAGGTAGTAAGCTTGCTACCCAAATAAATAAATTAACCCGAGTGCACTCAGTGTCTGACATTAAGGGGTTATATACTTTCCATTAAAGAGGACTAATAAATATAGTTTAAAGGCTCGAGGGAGGAGTGAGAGAGGAGAAGGCTGGCGCGCACCAGCTCAGGCGGTGCCAGACGTCAGCTGACTGCCTCCATTGAGATTACCATGGAAACACCTTCTCCTGGGACAATGCCACGAGGGCAGGGTGCTTTAGCAATGGTGATGGGGAGCAAAGCCAGCAGGCGGATGGATTTTTAGCAGGATTCAGCCCTGTAACGTATTACAAGGACAATCTATCTTCCAAATGAAACAGTATCTTTCTAGCCAGTCACTGTCAGATAGAGTAATAAAGCATGATGCCTGGCAGAATTACAATCCATTTACCTCTACAAAACAGTCGCACCCTTTCAGATAATTGTCTCTCTTCTCTAGCCCGCCCGCTTGCTTCGTATTCTCCATAGAACTAAAGGAGGTATTTGTGTAAATTAATTGGCTGCTTCCTTAGCCATCAAGCCCATACTGATAAAAAGGGACTATATCAAATAGCATTCAAGGGCAGATTCAAGTATTTTTCAAACCAACCCATCAACTGTGGGCAAAACCAACACAGTTCCCCCGACAAAAGGGTGAGAGGAGCTCCAGCTGAGGTCAGGTTAAATGTTTCAGTTTATGCGGTCTCCCTCAAAACCGGTGAACAGATTTCGTGTTTACGCAAATTAAACTCAGTCTTGGCAATCAGCTCCCTGAGCGCCGGCTGGGGGGAGGCCATGCCCACAGGAACTCGAAAGGCAGGGACAGCAGTGCATTGATTCGAGCAATGTGCCACAGCCATGGGGTGCAATTTTCCCCACTGATTTATAGTGATCTCTAGGATGATACACGGAGTTAAAGAGGTTGTGACCAGAGTTTTGCACACAACGTGGCTAACTGTACGGGCTACTTCTTGCCTTTGTTCTCTGCATCAAGCTGCAGCTACCACGAGTCTCCCTGCTTTGCAAAACATTTGGATTCTGATCCCACTGCCCCCGACCCTGTATAAATTTTAAACTTTCTTGACAACTGTTTTGGAATTAATGCTTTCTTTCGATATTACCATTTACAAATATAGTGTCGAGAGTGACTCAAGGGGGATGACGCTAATTTGACAATAACACCGATTCCTAACCTAACTAACTATGCAGCATTTGTACCTAGAAAGCCACTCTGTAGTTAATAAAGGGGTCACCTGAAAAAAAAATAAATAAATAAAGGGGTCACCTGTAACTTGAGTGTTTCGTCCTCAGATTGCTATGTACAGTTAGCTGACCATGCCATTTGTGAGGGTATTCTCAAAAACCTTTCACGGTTTCCCATTATCTTTCCTGTGAAGAGTGCCTGGAACCATGGCTAAATGATAAATTGATTGAAGAATTTTTGCTAATGGAAGGGAAAAAAAAGGTCTCAAATTTATCTTTTAATTATATTTTGCTTAGGCTTATGTCAAGATCAGTCATTATCTCCTGAACACAAACCAACTGACCACAGAGAGGGGAGAGATGATTCTTGTAACTAAAGATTGACTGAGACCCCAGTGTGGGCTGGGTTATATAATTTAGGGTAATAGAAAAATACGTGAGGGCTTCCCTGGTGGCGCAGTGGTTGAGAGTCCGCCTGCCGAGGCAGGGGACGCGGGTTCGTGCCCCGGTCCGGGAGGATCCCACGTGCCGTGGAGCGGCTGGGCCCGTGAGCCATGGCCGCTGAGCCTGCGTGTCCGGAGCCTGTGCTCCGCAACGGGAGAGGCCGTAACAGTGAGAGGCCCGCGTACCGCACCAAAAAAAAAAAAAAGAAAAGAGAAAAGAAAAATACGTGATACCACTACACACCTGTTAGAATGGCTAAAATTAAAAAAAAAAGAAACTGGTAATAGCAGATGCTGGTGAGGATAAGAAGTAACAGAACTCTCGATCGTTGCTGGCGGGACTGCAGAAATGACAGTCACTTTGGAAGACAGTTTGGTAGTTCTTATAAAGCCAAATTTGGCCTTATCACAGGAGCTAAAACTGCACTTGAAGGTATTTACCCAAATGATTTGAGAACTCACGTCCATAAGAAAACCTGCATGAGAATGTTTCTAGCAGCTGTATTCATAATTGCCCCAAACTGGAAGCAACCGAGATGTTTCAATAGGCAAATGGATAAACAAACTATGGCACATCCATACAACGGACTATTATTCAGCAATAAAAAGAATAAGCTATCAGGTCACAAAAAGGCATATAAAAGCCTTAAATACTTATTGCTAACTGAAAGAAGCCAGAATGAAAGCGCTACATACTGTATGATTCCAACTATATGATATTCTAGAAAAGGCACCACTATAGAGACAGTAAAATGATCAGTGGTTGCCAGAGGTTTGGGGAAGAGAGAGAATAGTTGTAGAAACACATAAGAAGTATCCAGGTTTTCCTCCCTGGCTGCCTGAGGATCAACCACCATTAGGAATGACACAGTAACTATCTAGACCAGGAAGTTCATGACCAACCAACTACGGAAACAAATGGTCACTGATGTCCTTCATCCTGGAACGGCAACAGTATCTAAGAAATTTGGGAAAGACGGGACAAAATGTACAAGACTACACTAGGTGTCATCTTTGTGTTTGGATTCGGAACCATTTCGGTGGTGGCAAGATAAATGGCTTTGGTGTGATTTCCGATTCCTCGGATGATGCAAAGAAAAATAAAGCCATACACAGACTTGCAAGACATGGCCTGTATGAGAAGAAAAAGACTTCAAGAAAACAGTGAAAGGAACACAAGAACAGAATGAACAAAGTCAGGGGGACTGTAAAGGTCACTGATGGTGCTGACAGAAAGAAGGAGTAAAGATTATGTAGTGACTTTATCTGCTGTAATTGTGCAGATTTTAAATCAGAGGATTCATAAACTGTGAAAACTTAAAAAAAAAAAGAACTATCAAACAGCAAAGCAGTGGAAGAATTTTGTTATAAAAAGAGACTGGGAAAAGAAACTGAAAATAACAGGTATTGTTACTGATGGGCAACTTATTAATAGGTAAATACTTGATGGCAATATTTATCTTAGTTTCTTAGGCTAAATTCTAATTGTTCACAGGAAAACATGGGATCTGTTCTACAAGCAGTTAGAAATTTAGGCTGCAGTGAGGGCAACATAATAATAGCTTGGCTACAATGAAACATTTTCCAAAGGTGATCCACAAGGCAGAGTTTGCTGTATGTGTGCCTTCTTTGTTGAGATGCAAGGTATAATCTGAAGTATGTGGAAGTGTACTATTGAAACAAAATTAACATCTCCTGATTTAACTTCCAGTTTATAGGAAATACAGGGACTAGGAGAGTAAGTTACATGAACCATGAGGAAACAATCAGACAAATCCAGATGAGACCAGTGCTGGACTCTTTAAAAACTCAGTGTCAGACTTGAGGATACGGGGAGGGGGAAGGGTAAGCTGTGACAAAGTGAGAGAGTGGCATGGACATATATACACTACCAAACGTAAAATAGATAGCTAGTGGGAAGCAGCCGCATAGCACAGGGAGATCAGCTCGGTGCTTTGTGACCACCTAGAGGGGTGGGATAGGGAGGGTGGGAGGGAGGGAGATGCAAGAGGGAAGAGATATGGGGATAGATGTATATGTATAACTGATTCACTTTGTTATAAAGCAGAAACTAACACACCATTGTAAAGCAATTATACTCCAATAAAGATGTTTTAAAAATTCATAAATAAATAAATAGGGCTTCCCTGGTGGCACAGTGGTTGAGAGTCCGCCTGCCGATGCAGGGGACACGGGTTCGTGCCCCGGTCCGGGAAGATCCCACATGCCGCGGAGCGGCTGGGCCCATGGGCCATGGCCGCTGAGCCTGCGCGTCCGGAGCCTGTGCTCCCCAACGGGAGAGGCCACAACAGTGAGAGGCCCGCGTACCGCAAAAAAAATAAATAAAAATAAATAAATAAATAAATAAAGTATTGTCCCTTAAAAAAAAACAAAAAACAACTCAACGTCATACATACCAAGTGTTAGTGAGGATGTGGAGAAACCAGAAGTCTCATACTGAAGGGAAGGTAAAATGGAGCATCCACTTTGGAAAACAGTTTGCTAGTTTCTTACAAAGGTAAACAAATGCCATATGGAATAATTCCATTCATACATAGCCACCCACGAGAAATGAAAACACACGGTCATGTAAAGTCTCGTATGAGAACATACGTAGCAGCCAAATGTCCATCAACTGGTGAAGAGAGAAATGAAATATAGTAGATCCACGCAATGGAATATTACTCAGCAGTGAAACGAAAGGACCAGTGATATATGGACATGGATGAACCTCAAAAACATTATGCTGAGTAAAGGAAGCCAGACACAAAACAATATCTACTGTTTAATTCTGTGCGCATGAAATTTCTAGAAAAGGTAAAAGTATAGAGACAGAAAGATCAGTGATTATCTAGGGCTGACGTTGGGAGTGGGGATTTACGGCAAATGAGCATGAGAGAACTTTCTGGAGTGACGGAAATGTTCCAAAACTGGAATTATGTCACGTTTGTACAACTGCATAAGCTTACTAAAAGTAACGGAACTGTACCTTACAATGGGTGAATTTTGGGGTAAGTACTCTAAATGTATTAGTTTGCCAGGGCTGCCATAACAAAGTACCAGACCAGGTAGCTTAAACAACAGAAATCTATTTCCTCACAGTTCTGGAGGCTGGAAGTCCGAGACCAAAGTGTGGTCAAGGCTGGGTCCTTCTGAGGCCTCTCTCCTTGCTTGCGGATGTCTGTCTCAACCTGTGTCCTCACATGATCTTTCCTCTGTATGTGTCTGTGTCCTAATCTCCTCTTCTTATAAGGACACCAGTCATAGTGGATCAGGGCCCACCCTAATGCTCTCATTTTAACCTAATTACCTCTTTAGAGATTCTGTCACCAAACACAGTCACATTCTGAAGTACTGGGGGTTAGGACTTCAACAAATGAATTTTGAAGGAATACATTTCAGCCTATAACAGTAAATTATACCTCAGTAATGCTGTTTTAAAAAGTCACTATCATGAAAGAACGGGTGTGTGTGTAGAGATACAGTTTGGGACTAAAAGAGATGTAACTACCAAATTCAAAATATGAACCTAGATGGGATTTAAAAAAAATGGGTATAAAAGACATTCTTTGAACAACTGAGGAAATTTGAATACGAGTTGTATAACACATGATGGATAATGATTATGTATTATATTAAATATTATGGAAATATTATTAATTTTCTTAGATATGAAAATGGTATTGTGGTTATGAAGGAGGATGTCCTTATTTTTAGGAGAATGCACACGGGAGCATTTCATTTTATTTTATTTTTGTGGTACGCGGGTCTCTCACCGCCGTGGCCCCTCCCGCTGCGGAGCACAGGCTCCGGACGCGCAGGCCCAGAGGCCACGGCTCACGGGCCCAGCCTGGGGTACGAACCCGCGTCCCCTGCATCGGCAGGCGGACTCTCAACCACTGTGCCACCAGGGAAGCCCCACACGGGAGCATTTTAGTGGTGAAGTGTCATGAGAGAGAGAAAACAAATATGCCAAAAAGTAAATTAAATACCTAATCTAGGTGGAGGGCATATGGGTGCTCCCTGTAATATCCTTTCAACTTCTCTGTACATTTGAAAAATTTTATAATAAAAAGTCAGAAGAAGAGAATTAGCAGTGAACTCTGAAGGGGTAGGAGGTTCTAAAGGTTGGAAATACACTTATATCAAAGATTTCCTTTCCTTCCTGGCTAACTGAAGTAGAAAATATACTCTTCTAAAGCTCACACCCAGTTATAGCTTTCTATAAGTGAGAAGTGGTTAGTGTTTGTTTCTACTATTGATATGTAAAATCTAGAATAAAACATACCACAGATTTTAGAATTTTTAAAGGTTGGCAGGGAGGAGGCCAAGGAATATGGTTATAGCTCATTTAAGAGTAACAAATAGGTAAAGGCCTTTTTTTTAACATCTTCATCGGAGTATAATTGCTTTACAATGTTGTGTTAGTTTCTGCTGTATAACAAAGTGAATCAGCTATACGTATACATATATCCCCATATCTCCTCCCTCTTGTGTCTCCCTCCCTCCCACCCTCCCTATCCCACCCCTCTAGGTGGTCACAAAGCACCGAGCTGATCTCCCTGTGCTATGCGGCTGCTTCCCATAGCTGTCTATTCTACGTTTGGTAGTGTATATATGTCCATGCCTCTCTCTAACTTTGTCACAGCTCACCCTTCCCTCTCCCCGTGTCTCCAAGTCCATTCTCCACGGTAAAGACCTGTTTTAATAGGAGCAGCAAACTGGTGCCCTGTGGGCTGAATACGGCTTACAAGACGTGTTCTGTTTGGCTCACACGGCATTTAACAATCAGGAGATCTTACATATACTACAGACTTCAGCTTTTTTTCTAGGTGAATCCAAAGGTTTGGCATACTAGACTCTGGCGTGGTCACAATGGATTACAGTGGAGTGGTGGCTGCCCCTTGATGGGTGTGAACTTTATTCATTTCTGAAACTGACTGACTCCTAAAGGAATCTGACTTTTTGACAAAGAAAATGGGTGAACAGCAAGCTGTCTCTTCTGCTAGGATTGGCTTTACCAGCATCCCCAGCTCTCTTTTCCTTCATCTGGATATAGCTAACGAGAACATTATACTGGGAGGAGGGTGAAACTGAAGGGAGAGATTTTGGAAATTTATAATTTTAGAGTTCATAAAATCTTTGCCCAACAGTAATTAGAACTGTCTTTGGCACAAAGATAGACAACAGACCAATAGAACAGAGTAGAGAAACTAGGAAGAGACATATGGACACACTTGATTCAGGACAAATGTGGGATTGAAGAGCAATGGGGGAAAGATGGTCTTTTCAACTGTTTACCCATACGGGAAAAAAATAAACCCTGGGCTGTTGCCTCGCATAGACACAAAAATCAATTCTAGGTGGACTGTAAGATGTCAATGTGAAAGGCACAGCAATAAAGCTTATAGGATACAGCAGATGAGAATATCTTCGCGACCTTGGGATAGGGAATGATTTCTTAAACAAAAATTAAAAAGCATCAACCTTAAAGGAAAAAACTGATAAACTATGTCAACATGAAAAATGTTGAAAGAATGAAAAGGCAAGTCCCAGAGCCGGAGAAGATATCTGCAACACATGTAACTGTCAATGGGCACACAGGCAGAATATAATCTTTTTTTTTTTTTTTTTGCGGTACGCAGGCCTCTCACTGTTGCGGCCTCTCCTGTTGCGGAGCACAGGTTCCAGATGCGCAGGCTCCGCGGCCATGGCACGGCATGTGGGATCTTCCCGGACCGGGACACGAACCCCTGTCTCCTGCATCGGCAGGTGGACTCCCAACCACTACGCCACCAGGTAAGCCCTTTTCTAATCTTTTTTTTTTTTTTTTTTTTTGCGTCACAGGCAGAATATAAAAAGAACTCCTAGAAATCAATTTTTAAAAGACAGCCCAACAGAAAAACAGCAAGAGACTTGAACAGGCACTTCATAAAAGACATCCAAATGACCAATAACCACAAAGAAAGGGGCTCAACCTTATTAGTAATAAGGGAATTACAAAGAAAACCCACAACGTGTATCCGCCAATGGATGAATGGATAGAGATGTGGTAAACATTCACAATGCGATATTGTTCAGCCGTGAGAAGGAAGGAAATCCTGCCGTGTGCAACAACCTGGGTGAATCCTGAGGGCATTATAATGGAAATAAGTCAGACAGAGAAAGACAAATACTCTATTATATCACTTATATGTAGAATCTAAAAATGATAAACTCGGAGGAACAGAGAGAGTGGTGGTTGCCAGGGGCTCAGGGGAGGTTGGGGAGAATAGGGAGATATTGGTCAGAGGGTACAAACTTCCAGATAGAAGATGAGTAAGTTCTTGGGGTCTGTTATACAGCATGGCGATTACAGCTAATAATACAGTATTACATAACTTGAAAGTTGCCAAGTAATCAGATCTTCAATGTTCTCACTACAAAAAAAGAAATGGCCATTATGTGACGTGACGGAGGTGTTGCCTGATGTTATGGTGGTAATTGTACTGCAACAGACGAATGTATCAAATCAACACACTGTACACCTTAAACTTACACGATGTTATATGTCTGTTATATCTCAATTAAGCTAGAACCGTAACTACCACACATCTACCTACTGTTGAAATTCAGGACTGTCAGTATCTAGGGTTGGAGAGGAAATGGAGCAACTGGAACTTTCCCATTTTGCTGGGGTGGGGATGGGGCTTGTAAACCAGTATGACTACTTTGGAAAACTGGAACTATCTACTAAAATTCAACAGCAGTCTCACTCCTGGGCGTTTGTCCAACGAAAATGTACGCATCATAGAGACACCAAAAGACATGCACAAGGGTTATTTTAAAAATCTCAAATATCCATCAACATGTGAATGGATAAACCACCTGTGGTGTATTCTCACAAGGAAATGCTACAGCGTGATGAAAATGAGCAAACTAGAATTATATAAAGTAACGTGGCTGTTCTCGTAAACATAACGTTGAAAGAAACACAAAAAGGAACACACAGTGTTTGATTTCACTTACATTAAGTTCAAAAAGAGCAAACGTGTGCCTCTGAAAAGGAAGGAAGAGGTAGCGACTGCGAGAGGACACGTGGGGTTTTAATGACTTGTATCTTGATGTTGGGGATGGTTACACAGGTGAACTCACTTTGTGATAATTTGTCAAGCTGTACGCTTAAGATCTGGGCATTTTTCTGCGTGTAGGGCATACTTCAATAAGCAAGTGAAAATATCTGCCCAGATGTGAATAGCAGTAGAGCGTGTGCCACATGTCAATAAAATATTCCAAGGGTCTGCCAATCCAGTGCTCTCAGTTTTACTTAAATTACACCAAGTGCCCATTAAAGTTAAGCGCTTGGGGCACTTAGGTGCTGCTGCTTTATAGAAGTTCAATGAATTAGAGGATACAGACAATGAATTGGATGGGTACTTTTTATGGTGCATTAGGAAAGCGACAAATAGTGGTCCCATATTGCCCGGCTGGGAGCTGTAAAGAAACTGAGGAAATACTTTTCCGCTGAAAGCACAGGTTCGAAAACTGGCTAGACACATTGTCAAACTGCGGCATCAGCTGAATTCTTACCTATGGTGGTCATCCATGGGCGCAATTTAGGTCCTGCTTGACAAAGACCGGGATCCTGGCAAGTGGAATGGCGGTAGGTGGAAGAGTCCAAGGACCCAAGGATGCTTGATGAATGTAGCCTATTTGAAGCACTGCTCTCCCACTGACTCTTTCCCGCTAGGAAAACCTAATGACCCACCTCAATAATCAGCAGGTCCAAATGTGGCTGGGGCCTAAGGACAGCGGTCAAAAATTGTAGAGGGAAGAGATCATTCACACCTCAAATGAACTGCAGTCGTTATCCGTGCTATGCTAGGAGAAGTCAGGCAAGACTATGCATAGATTTGCAAGTGCTTGACAAGGAGCTGAAGTACCAGTTTGGATCCTGCAGAACTGGTTGCTATGGGGAGGCCTCATCGGAGACACGGTGTTCAATGTTACCGCAGGATGAAACGCTAATGGTTTGTTGGGTTGGCTGACTCAGACCTAAGCCTAGCACTGGCCCAGGCCATCTGGCAAGAAAGGTAATTGTTAGTAAGAAGACACACAAGGAGAAGTAGAGACAGTGAATGGCAGAAACTTAGACCATCTTAAGCAACAGGTTGCTGAGGGGGCCACGGAATAATATGGCCCCTCAGAGCTGCCTTAAAACTTGAACAGCTTCCTGGGTTTCTGTGAGATTCCTTTCCCTTACTACCATGTGTATCCTTTAACAAAAACAAAGCAAAGCATTACTTGAGATAGTATATAGTCATATTGGGGCCCAGGGCAGGCTCCCAAATATGTCTCAGTGGCATATCGATTGTTTTGAATGAGTTACTTAAGAAACAACCAATGCAAGAAGGACACTTTGATGCTCCTCTCTATTTCTCTGAAACTAGGAAATAAACCTCTCATGTGAAAGGTACCTTCCCTGGGCTGGGAGGTAGAAAGACATCATTATCGTCAGAGACAGGGAATTCAGGTCTGAGAAGCCTGTATAAATAAACCTTGCTACTTCTTTACTAATTTACTACCCAAGCCCAATCATTGCTTAAATTCCTTATAATTATGCACCCGAACCTAAGTTTCTCTGTCCTGTCCGATCCTCACAAATTTATTGTTTCTTTATACACAAAGACATAAAAGTTACCTACTTTTGGTCACTCTCTGTGCATCGTTTTATGATCTCCTGTGCCCACAAAGCTAAGTTGGGTTTTCTGTTAATCTGCCTCGTGTCAATTTTATTATTAGTCCAGCCACAGGAACTCGACAGGGACAGAGGGAAATTTCCCCCTCCTGCTAATACCAATCTCTTCCCTGGAGCCAGAAAAGTCCAACTAACACAGGAAAGGCACCAGGGCAGAAGGAGGAATGAAGAGCACAGAAGGGGAAGAGTAACTGTGGGATCCTCAGCTATATGTTTCCACTGATCACTCTCATTTCTGAAACCTTTCCAACTTGATTCTGAAACACAGTGTTCCCAAAGTTCTTTTCCTTCCTGGAATAATTCATAACCTTATGGAACTGAAGGGAAATTAGAGCTCATTCGGCACATTAGGAGAGGAGAAAATGGAGGTCCAGAAAGAAGAGATCTCCTTTTTATTCCATTTCCTTCAGCCACTCTCTTTTCCCCACCATTTAAGCATGGATGTTCTCAAATCAGCTGCCCCTTCTCCCTCTAGACTCATCATTTCAGCCTCCAATTATACATGCATCTGTCCGCTCTTAAATTTTTATCCTAAGTGCTGAATGCTACCCGCCGCTCCTTTACAATATTAGACGCCAGTGATCTATGGGGTATGTACTTACAAGTTTCACCAATACCCAAAACTCAATTTAGTTAAGATTGAAATCTTTCTCCTTCATCCCCTCCCAGCTTCTTCATTCCTGCTATTAGCAGTATCATTTTTAAAGGTTCCTTGTCTTAAACTTTGTTTGTAACTTCAAAACATTGCATACAAAAAGGATAAAGAATAAAATAACAAACACCCATGTCCCTATGATCCAGACAATATCTGGCTGTGTTTGCTTCAGACTGAACAACATTTTTATAGGTAGACACGGCTGGAAGTCCTGTGCCCCATTCAATCTGCTCCCTCCTAAGAGGGTAGTTCCTCCCCAAAGCAGGTCCCGAGACAAAGGCTGATGAGCCTCAGAATTGATTCGGGAGGTGCAGGTACACGGGCAAGGGAGTGGGGAGGTGGCTCAGGAAGGGAAAGCAGCCAGTAGGTCCCGTTACTAAGCAGCTAACACGGCGGTCAGCGCAGCTGATTCCTACAGAAAAGCTCCAGCAAATGGCGTAAAACACACCTGAGAATCATTGTGACCGATGAATGGTGGGGATGGAGCATTTATACCCCACACCCACTAGTCATTTGGGTGGCTGGGGGTGGGTGGGCGTTTCCAGCCCTCTGTGGACTCTGGCAGCCTGAGGGAAGCCTTTCGACAAAGGTGTTGGCTGTCAGAAGTTAGGCTGTTGTGTACAAAAAAGGTAAGGGAATACAAGGGGAGGTGGGCAGAGTACCGACAGCATCTGTGATAGTGTGTATCCATCCTACTGACATCGTTTACCTTTACGAGTGTTAAACATTTAAAATTTTTTTTTTAAAATAAATTTATTTATTTATTTTTGGCTGTGTTGGGTCTTGCTGCGAGCAGGCTTTCTCTAGTTCCAGCAAGCAGGAGCTACTCTTAGTTGCAGTGAGCGGGCTTCTCATTGCAGTGGCTTCTCTTGTTGTGGAGCACGGGCTCTAGGCGCACGGGCTTCAGTAGTCGTGGCACACGGGCTCAGCAGTTGTGGCTCGCGGGCTCTAGAGCGCAGGCTCAGTAGTTGTGGTGCGTGGGCTTAGTTGCTCCGTGGCAAAACATGGTTAATTTTTGTATAATATGATATTATTGATAACGCTGATGATGATAATGAGGACGAAGGGGAAGAGTGACTCTAAATATACACCAGTCAACATGAAAAAGGAAGGTAGTTTGGGAAAACAACTTTGGTTCAAAGACCTGGTTAACTACTTATCGAACTCGTATCACGTGCCTGATTGATTTCCCTTTAATAGAAAGTAAGGAAAAGAAATAAAGTACACTTTATTAGACTTTGACAAAACTTGGTTTTCTCCTGTATCTTCCTTCATCTCCTTCGTCAAGACGGCAGGGTTATTAGGCTTAAACTGTGATGGCTATGTAAGATTACAAGTCTTTGCTAAGAAGACTACATACGATCAAAAATGTATTAGGGGCTTCCCTGGTGGCACAGTGGTTGAGAGTCTGCCTGCCAATGCAGGGGACACAGGTTCAAGACCTGGTCCGGGAAGATCCCACATGCTGTGGAGCAACTAAGCCCGCATGCCACACAACTACTGAAGCCTGCGCTCCTGGAGCCCGTGCTCTGCAACAAGAGAAGCCATCACAGTGAGAAGCCCGTGCACCGCAACGAAGAGTAGCCCCTGCTCACGGCAACCAGAGAAAAAGCCTGTGTGAAGCAACGAAGACCCAACGCAGCCAAAAATCAATCAATAAATAAAATAGAATAAATTTATTCTTTAAAAAAAAAAATTAAAAAAAAATGTATTAGAACATCATCTCCTTCTTAGCTGCAATCCATTCGCCTTCCTACTGAATGGGAGAAAGGTGTGTATGCATGTGTGTGTGGGGTGGGGCGACTGGGTGACGCAGACAAATCTCAGCCTCACCATCAGGTGACAGGCCTGCAGGGATGTTCTAAATTATTTAGCAAAGCCAGGAATAGTTTGTCTTCATTGAACCTCACAGCCAACAGGACTCCTGATTTAACGAAATAAAACTATAAAACAATATGTTTCCTATTCCCTTTTGCAGAGGCCAAAAGGATTTAAAACAATCTTCAAATAATACTCCTCATAGATCCCATGATTGGACAAACCCAGACCTCCCTCTTTAAGAACGAGCGGACAGAGGAAAGTCACCTGACACGTGGAAAGATCCAGCAGTCCAGGAAGATCTTTTTCAAGATCAGAACAAACAGTCACTCGTAAAGCAGACCCCGTACAGCAGGATAAAAAAAATTTTTTAAGTCTCAAATTGAAACTCAAGGAGGCACCCACCGAATTTCATATTTCAAATAAGGAATGATTACAGAATTTGAAAACCCCATGGAGATAGTGAATAACTAAGCGGGTTTCGATCAGAGGTAAAATATATTGGTGAAAATAACTTCTGGAAACAGCATACATTTTACATTTAAAAGAGAGGTAACGTTTTCATAAAGTAATTCCGTACTACTTCTCTACCTGATTCCATTTCCACGTAAAAACAAGGCTTACGAAAATCAATAGGAAAATACATTTCATGTCATAACATTTAAGTAGTGACTAGGATTAGTAATAAAGGTCACGTAGAATGCAGAGTCCTACACTTTAAAACAAAATGCCTTCGTATTCTATTGGAACCTTTGATCCTCCTTATAGAAAATCGTACTTTTGTAAAAAACATGAGATTGGCAGAAAATTTCAGGAATTCACAGACTCCCTGAAGCCCCAGAGGTTCTAGTGATCAGTCTGGTGACCCACTCGTGGTCTATGAACAGCAGGTTAAGAATCCTTTATTCAGAGAGAAGCAGAGAACACTTACGTTGTATAGAGGGATAGTCTTCATCACTTTGTACTGCTTAGTGGGATCCATTTTATACAGGTGACGGTCAGTGACAAAAATTGCTCGATCTTCCACCTTACTAAAGCGATTCACCTGTAAGAAAACAAAATAATAAACCGTAACATATCACCGAGAATGAAATCAAATGATCTGTCAGGGAAACATCTAGGAGCAGAGGTGGCTGGCTGTGGAGCCAGATTCTGTAATAGATGTGCACCACCTATGACCACTCTCTGGATGCAACAGAGATGGAAAAGGAGTGTTTCCAGATTTGTGGAATTTTACAATGTAAATTTCACGAGTTTACCATCTAACAGGGAAAACAAGAAAAACACAGAAGAATTAAAGAACTAAAAACACGTAACCCAGACGTTATAATGAAAGTGAAAAGGCAACCCACAGAATAGGAGAAAATTTTGTAAATCATATATCTGAAGAGGAACTTTTACCTAGAATATATAAAGAATAGAATATACGTTGTATCTAGAGTATATAACTCAATAATAAAAAGACCCCCCCAAATTTTAAATGGGTAAAGAATTTGAAGAGACATTTCTCCAAAGAAGACATACAAATGGCTGTAAAAAACATGAAAAGATGCTTGACATCGTTAGCCATCAGGAAAACGTAAGTCAGAACCACAGTGAGGTACCACCTCACACCCACTAGGATGACAATAATAAAAAAGACAGTAACAAATGTTGGCCAGGATGTGGAGAAACTGGAACCCCCACTACCGGTCGGGGTCTAAAATGATGAAGTTGCTTTAGAAGACAGTCTGGCAGCTCCTTAAATGGTTAAACATAGAACTGCCATGTGACTCAGACATTCCACTCCTAAGTATATAAACAGGGGAATTGAAAACATATCCACACAAAATCTTGTGCCTGAATGTTCACAGCAGCCTTAATCATAATAGCTAAAAGGTAGAAACAACCTCAATACCTATCAACTGATGAATGAATAAATAAAATGTGATGTATCCATACAATGGAATATAATTTGGCAATAAAAAGAACAAAGTACTGATACATGCTATAACATGGATGAACCCTGAAAACATGCCAAGTGAAAGAAGAGAGTCACAAAGGACCATATGTTGTATGATTCCATTTATATGAAATGTCCAGAATAAGCAAATCTATAGAAACAGAGCATAGGTTAGTGGTTTCATAGGGCTGGGGGAGATGGGAGGTTTGGGGGGAAGACAGCTAAGGGGTGTGGGGTTTCTTTTTGGGTTAATGAAAACGTTTAGCAATTGGTTGTAGTGACGGATATATAGCTCTAAACACACTAAAACTGCATACTTTCAAATGGGGAACTGTATGTTAAGTGAATCATATCTCAATAAAGCTGTTAAAAAAAAAACCTATTTGAAACAACTCATTCTGTCCCTTTCCTAATGCACTGGGCAGGTATATTTCAGATTAAATTCCCTAAAACATGTTTATGAATCTACATGTTCTACATTAAATCTACTTACGTTAAGTGAAATAAGTCAGAGAGAGACAAATACTGTATGATATCACTTATATGTGGAATCTAAAAAATACAACAAATTAGTGAAGATAACAAAAAGAAGCAGACTCACAGATATAGAGAACAAACTAGTGGTTACCAGTGGGAGACGGGAGGGGTAGTATAAGGGTAGGGGAATAAGAGGTACAAACTATTAGGTATAAAATAAGCTACAAGGATATATTGTACAACGTGGGAAATATAGCCAATATTTTGTAATAACTATAAATGGAGTATAACCTTTATAATTGTGAATCACTACACTGTACAGCTGTAACATACAAAATAAAAAAGATCAAACATTCAAAAACAGATAGTGCCTTCCTATTGCATATAACATAAATAATTTCCTCATTATTATTACTCTCCATAAAAAGAATGCACCATATGAGAAGGCAGTAAGTGCCCACACAGGAAGGATTCAGCGTAAGCTAAATAGACATCTGATGTGGGTGCGGTGGAAGGGAAGGGCTTTAAATAGGAAGTCTAAGGATCTCCAAGGTACCCTGCCACTCAGATTCTATGATTCCTTTATCTGACTTTCAAGAGTTTTCCTATCTGCCACTATTCTACTTATTTGACTTTACATATTTCTTCAAGGGCTCTGGCTCCTTTATGACAGGTTTCCTCATGTCATGCTCTCTCTTAACTGTTTATGATTTTCTACTCCCTCGTTTTTCTCTTTATCCATGTATATGTCAAGATAATGCTCAATTTCTCATTCTATTATAAAACTTCTTCAATTCCTCTAGTAAAAAATGATCATTCTGGGCTTCCCTGGTGGCGCAGTGGTTGGGGGTCTGCCTGCTGGTGTGGGGGACACGGGTTTGGGCCCTGCTCTGGGAGGATCCCGCATGCTGTGGAGCGACTGGGCCTGTGAGCCATCGCTGCTGAGCCTGCGCGTCTGGAGCCTGTGCTCCACAACAAGAGAGGCCGCGATAGTGAGGCTCACGGGCCTAGCCGCTGCGCGGCATGTCGGATCTTCCCAGACCGGGGCACGAACCCGTGTCCCGTGCATCAGCAGGCGGACTCTCAACCACTGTGCCACCAGGGAAGCCCCAGTCTAAGTGCTTTTGCTAAAGGAAAACACTGGCTACATCGCTGCTCTTCGCTTGTGGAAAATGATAGGGAGGAAGGTTGGCCGATGCTTATAAAACCAAGACAATTGAGTTACATCTATCCTTAGTCTCTTAGGAAGCAGAAGTTCTCACTTAATAATTGGAATGTTTTAATAATTTTAAGGACAGCTGACTTGTAACTTTTAGACCATGGATGCCTGTCATGAAAAATATACTTGCTAACATAGCTGTGTGGAATGCTGTGTTTTTTAAACTTATAGTTGAAGCTATGTTTAGCAAAAGATGTTGATTTTATTTATTAATCTTGTGATAATAAATCTGACTATATCGTCACTAATCGAGCTCTAATTAACTGAGCCAATATCAAAGGTTATAGATTGTCTTAAAGTTGGAAGTCTATCCAAAAGCTGCTTTCCTTATAAAATAGCTACAAATAAGTTATCAAAATAGTCATAAATAAAACTAACAAATTCACTTCAAAACAAAGTAAAAATCTCACATACAACTGTAGGATTTCTTTTTTTTTTAAAATGAAGGTTAAGAAACAGGTAAACTAATTTGTGGTAAAAGAAATCGGAAGAGTGGTTGCCTTTGGTAGTGGTGGGGCTTGGTTGGGAAGGGAGCTGAGGGAGCTCTCTCCGGTGATGGAAATGTTCTGTATCTTGATGGGGTTGTGATTTACAAAGATGTGTGCACTAGTCAAAGCTCAGTGAACTGTATACTTGAGATCTGTGCATTTACCTGTACATAAATTATAACGCAATACAAACAAATACATGAACAGAACAAGAACAATGTAGAATCTCAGATATCCAGGGCAGGTTTTTATTTATTGCCTTGCTATTTCATGAACAGTACTCCTGTGTTCCAGCCTGCCTGGAAGCTCCTTGAGGGTAATGACCGTATGGTGCCTACTTTCTTGTACCTCACAGCCCCCTAGTACAGAAGTGGGCAACCTGTAGGACTTAGTACATCCTTGCTGACCAGTGGGTTTTGAGAGTACTTTTTTTTTAAAGCTTGCTTTTACTTTCTTTTTAAAATTTATTTATTTATGGCCGCATTAGGTCTTCGTTGCTGTGCACAGGCTTTCTCTAGTTGCGGCAAGTGGGGGCTACTCTTCGTTGTGGTGCGTGGGTTTCTCATTGCGGTGGCTTCTCTTGTTGTGGAGCATGGGCTCTAGGTGCGCAGGCTTAGCAGTTGTGGCTCACGGGTTCAGCAGTTGTGGCTCACGGGTTCAGCAGTTGTGGCTCGCAGGCTCTAGAGCGCAGGCTCAGTAGTTGCGGCGCGCGGGCTTAGCTGCTCTGTGGCATGTGGGATCTTCCTGGACCAGGGCTCGAACCCGCGTCCCCTGCATTGGCGGGCAGATTCTTAACCACTGCGCCACCGGAGAAGTCAACAGGCTTTGAGAGCACTGTTAATCCCACAGGATAATTTCAAGTAGTCTTCTTCCCTACGTGAGCCAATCAGTGTTGACGACAGGAACTGTCTGGCTGGAGAACAGATGGAAGATGGCTGCAGCACACTGCGGAGGATGCATTACGTAAGAAAAGCATTTCCCCAGTGGCAAGTGAAAGCACAGCGGCTCAACAGCTTCAGTCCCCACTGCCCAGCTGGGTCGTGGAAGAGCTTCATGTCTTCACTGAAGAAAGAGCAACCACGGACTTCTCACTTTTTTATTTCTGAGGCTGGCAGCCATTTCATTAGTCAGCTGTCTCTGTCATGAAAAGCTCCCTAACATGGCATGTACTATATAAGCACGTGGATTACTGTTTTTTTTTATTCTCCTTGTTGAAATTATTGAGATTTACTTGTACGTTTTCTTTTCTCTCATAAAGTATCTTTTCCATGCATTACTTTAATTTTTCCCTTCAGAGTCTAAGTCCCTGAAGGGCAAGACTTTTACCACCAGCCATCACTACAAGACTCTGCACACAGAAGGCCAACGGACCTGAGGAGCTGTCCTCAGTGGCTCCGAGTCTGTATTTGTAACGCTGCGTTGCTTGGTAGTAGCTACCCTTCTAAGATCTCTTTTATTTATTCTTTTTTGGCTGCCCTGTGCGGCTTGTGGGATTTTAGTTCCCCGACCAGGGATTGAACCCAGGCCCTCAGCTGTGAGAGCACGGAGTCCTAACCACTGGACTGCCAGGGAAGTTCCTAAGATCTCTTTTAGACTCACAATTTCATTGAGAAATGTGTCTTTTTATTACCAGAAATCTAAAGATGGGATTGAGCTTATTTTTTTCTACATTTTGAAGTCCAGCACCTGACTCCTATTAATTGAAAAAAAGTTATACTGGTAAGCATTTACTCAAGTTAAGTAATTTGATAATTTTTTTCCCCAAAATTTACTACGTGCATTTTCAAGCACTTTAAAAACTGCTGATGACATACAAAGGAATGACATGAAGTCCTCTGTTACAATAGGAGTCTGAGACTGGTAGATGGGAGTTGAGATAGATAAGAAACTAAAAAGTGAAAGTAATTTCATAGAAAGAAAAACATAATATAAATAAACATAAATATAATTTCACATAAAGAAAACGAAACTGGATAATGGGTTTGGGAGAAAATGTACGTGTGTGATGCTGCAGAGTGCTACGTTAGAGTCAGAGAACGCCCACATTTGCAGGTAAATCTTTTCCTAACAGACAGAATTAACCACAGCATAGTTTTGTAAATAAGTAGTTAACAACTTGCTGATTAGGACGGTTCAATTTTAGATTTGGGTAATATTTAAATCAAGATACCAAGCACTGACAATTTCTGAATCACTACCATGTCAGGTGTCTCAGTGACTGAAAGGAAAAGGAAAGCAAAACAAAACAAAACAAAACAAAACAACGAAAGAACCCACTAAGAACCTTCCCCTTAGTAGACTAGAAGGTATAGTTGTGATACAGTTAACTAAATTAGGATAGGTAGGGTAGGATATAGTGGAATATATTGCTATAGGTAGGATACAGCAAACTAAACTTCAAGTTTTAGTTTGAATTTTATTGTCTTCTCCCCTTTGCCTCATAGTTTTAGAAATCAGTCCATTTTCTAAACATTCCTTTACACAGAGCATATTTTCCAGTCTTCAACTTGACAAAAATGGTATCTGTAATTAAGAGAAAAACAGAGTCTATGTGGTAAAGTAATAGCCAGTCTTGGTAGTTAATTATTTACTTCACATAGCCACGGTTTTTGCCATAAAAGAGAACTGGCACTTGTCGTAAGAGCTGAAACAAGGTGGTTGCAGAGCTTCTACATCAGCGTTTTTCTGAGTTGTTTTGCACAACCCTAGCCTTGTGCGATGCTTTGTGAGAGACAGGTTTCCAAGTCAAGCTGGTTTGAGGAACTGCAAACCTCGTCCCCTCCCCCTTCCCTCCCCCTTACCTCCTTACCACCCCCACCCCCCGCCCACCAGTGGTGTTCAGATCCCACGGATACATCAAAGGCTTATAGAATTCTGCACTTAAAAAGCATGTTTAACTGTTTAACCCAGCCTTTCCCAAATACATTTAGTTGTGGAACTCTTAAAAAAACAAATTCATATTCAATGGAACATTGGTCTGTGAAAACCCTCTGGGAGAACACTAGTCATTTGTATCCATCTTCGAGTACGGAAAACAGAGAACATCTAAAATGGAATCTGAATAACAAGTAAAAGTAGGGCTCCTCATCTTTTGTGAAATCACACTGAGAAATATGAGTGTGTTGCAAAAGAAAATGAAAAAAACAAAACTTGTTGCATAATTTCACAAGGTCACACAAGATTCAAAAAAACAATAGGCACGGTGGTAAAGTGGAGGGTATAGCCCTTCTTAGGATGTGTCCATGAGTTAATCTGGAAATCAACAAACAAAAACCTAAAAGCAGCAGTTACACTGAAGCACTGTTTAGAAACATTTCATTCTTTTTAACGTAGAAATGTAATTTCTAAAGAGAACAGGTCATAAGACTTTACCTTGAGGTTTAGCAACTCAAATCATCCTTAAAGCATGAATCAAATGAGTGGGAAGGACACTGATGTAACGAAGGACTTTTCCTTTGAGTTGCATAACTCAGTTCAGTCAAAACGGCAAAGACAAATGTCTTACGTACACACGTGAATTTGTAAATTCAGACTTACTTAAAGTAGTTCTGGCATAGGGACACAATCTTTGTTCCTCTTAAACTCATAATGTAAAAGAAAAACTAGATCACAGACTCAGTATTAGATAAGATCTCATCTGATGTCTTCTATTACCCAAGCTAAAACCCTCAACCAGAGAAAAATCCCTATCACTTGCTCTTGCCTGAACACTTCCAGGGATCTGTCTGTAGGTTTCATCAACTCCACAGGGGGCCAGAGATAAAGTTTCCCTGGAGTCAGACCAGGAGAGGACACATTATGGGTGCAACTAACTATTTGCCAGGTCTCCCACCTTAAAGGACATTTTATAATTGTAGTTAATGGAAAGTGGCTGTTTCGAGAAGAACCAAAGCATAAAGAAGAGGGCTTTAGTAAAATCACATCGTTTCCCTCGGTACATCCTTGGGGACTGAAAAGTTTCTAAAGATGACATTATCTAAGCTATAATGTGAAGAAATACACTGTATTATTTTGCATGGAACTTAGAAATACAGAAGCATGACTAAAAAGTTTTCAGTTTTTATGCGGTAGGACCCAGGGAGAGACATACTGTCAGACGTCAAATTGCTATCAGTAGAAAGACAGAATCAGAGATGCCAGGCTTTTCTATAGCAGATGATGTAATTCTCAAAACCGTCCAACTCTCTCTGATCAGTTGTTCTGATGACTAATTTGACTTCCCAGATATCTTGATACTAGAAAGGAAGGTATCCTAGATAGTAGATAAATTCACTAAGTGAATTCACTAAAATGGTACCTTCCTTTGTCAAATTCAAAAACTGGCATCATGGCTTATACTGTTTTGTGTGGGTGTGTGAATCTGGTTAGCAAAAGTCATTTCTTGGTTGTCTGATCAGCTCTAGGTATACTTATAAAATAGAGTTTCTGGATCTAGGAGTGCAGAATTAGACTCTACACTTTGGTAACCAGCCCAAGCTACTGCCAGCAAGCTTTTCTTGGAGACATGTATTTCATTCTAAGTTTAAAACAAGCTGCTCTCTATTTTGTTAAAAAGTCTGTATTGTATTGAGTTGATCTTTTTTCCATAGAATATTTGAACACTAATATGCATTAAATAATAATTCCCCATTACTCCCTCCCCCTAGCCCCTGGTAACCACCATTCTACTTTCTGTTTCTATTAATTTGACTGTTCTAGATATTTCATGGAAGTGGAATCACACAAGGTTTGTCTTTTTGTGTCTAATAACTTAGATAGTATCTTCAAGGTTCATCCACATTGTAGCATGCGTTTCATTCCTTTTTTTTTTTTTATGGCTGAACAGTATTCCACTGAATGGACACACATATTCTTTATCCATTCTTCTGTTGATGGACATTTGGGTTATTTCCACCTTTCACTACTGTGAAGAATGCTGCTATGAACACGGCAGTACAGTCAATTATCTTTTTTTTTTTTTTTTTTTTTTTTTATGCGTTACGCGGGCCTCTCACTGCTGTGGCCTCTCCCGTTGCGGAGGACAGGCTCCGGACGCGCAGGCTCAGCGGCCATGGCTCACGGGCCCAGCCGCTCCGCGGCATGTGGGATCTTCCCGGACCGGGGCACGAACCCGTGTCCCCTGCATCGGCAGGCGGACTCTCAACCACTGCGCCACCAGGGAAGCCCTCAATTATCTTTTAAAGAGATTTAAACGATAATAAAAGTTGTAGGTATTTACCCATGTAGCTACCATTTCCCTTGCTCTTCATTCTTTGGGGTGTGTCTACATTTCCTTCTGCCTGAAGGACTCCCTTTAACATTTCCCATGAGTGCATATCTTCAGACATGCCTAAAAAAGTCTTTATTTCACTTTGGTTTTTGGAAGCTACCCTTTGCTAGATACAGAATTCTAGGTTGACAGGTTTGTTTTTCTTTTCTTTCTATAAAAAAATTTTAAAGTTGGTGCTCCACTGTCTTCTCACTTGCATTGTTTCTGACAAAAATTCTGATGCATCCTCATCTTTTTCCTCGGCCTCTTTTCTCTTTATCACTGGTTTTAAGCAGTTTTGTCATGGTGTGCCTTGGTATAGTTTTCTTCATGTTTTTTTGTGTTTGATGTCTGTTGATGAGTTTATAGTTTTCATCAAATGTGAGAAAATTTCAGCCATTATTTTTTCAAATATTAAAAAATTTTCCCTCCTCTTCTCTCTTACAGAGACTCCACATGCACTTATATTAGGCCACCTGAAGTTGGCTCATGGCATCCTAATATTCTGTTCTTTCGGGGAAGCATCTCTCCCCGGCCCCCAACCCTGTGTATTTCATTCTGCCGTGGAAGCACGGAGTCTTAACCACTGGGCCACCAGGGAAGTCTATGTATTTCATTCTGGGTAGTTTTATTGCTATATCTTCAAGTTTACTCTTCTTCTGCATATGTCTAAACTGTTAACTCCATCAAGTGTATTTTTTTTAAACCTCAGACACTATATTTTTCATTTCTATTCATAAAATATCCATATTTTATTAAAACAATTGTTTTAATGACCTTGTCTGTTAATTCTATAATCTGTGTCAGTTCTGGATCAGTTTGATTGATTTTTCTTCTCATTTTAGGTTATAGTTTCCTGCTGTTTTTGTATGCCTGGTAAGTTTTTTTTTAATTAATTCATTTATTCATTTATATTTTTGGCTGTGTCGGGTCTTTGTTTCTGTGCGAGGGCTTTCTCTAGTTGCGGCGAGCGGGGGCCACTCTTCATCGCCGTGCACGGGCCTCTCACTGTCGTGGCCTCTCTTGTTGCGGAGCACAGGCTCCAGACACACAGGCTCAGTAGTTGTGGCTCACGGGCCCAGTCGCTCCGCGGCACGTGGGATATTCCCGGACCAGGGGCTCGAACCCGTGTCCCCTGCATTGACAGGCAGATTCTCAACCACTGCGCCACCAGGGGAGCCCTGCCTGGTAATTTTTCATTGGACGCCACACACTCTAGTTTTATCTTCTGAGTGCTGGATATTTTGTATTCCTATAAATATTTGAGGGCTTTGTTCTGGGACACTGTTAGATTACTTGGAAACAGTTTGGTTCTTCTGGTGATTTGCTGGGTGGGATCAGGGCAGTGTTTAGTCAGGGCTAATTATACCCCACCACTGAGGCCAAGATTCTTGTCGGGATTCTACCCAATGTCCCACGAATCATGAGGTTTTTCCCATCTGGCTGTGGGGACAGGCACTGCTTGCAAGCCTGTGCGAGCACTGGGCATTGTTACCTCTAATTCTCCGGGTGGTTCTTTCCCAAGCCTTGGGTGGTTTCCTCACACGCATGTGCTGAGCTACTCAGCTCAATACCTGAAGTGGACCCTCTGGAGATCTCTGGAGTTCTCTCTGTGCACTCTCTCTGCTCTGGTACTCTGTGCTACGAACTCCAGCTATCTTAGCATCTCCCAGCTCGCAGCTCTGTCTTTCCAGTTACGGAGTCTACCGAGCTCTGCTTTGGCTGCCCCCCTGCTCATGCCACAGACCAGAACTCTCTCCAGGAAGTAAACTGGCTAATGGTAGGGCTCACTTCATCTGTTTCTCATCCTTCGGGGATCACTGTCTTTCCTTGCTGGATGTGCACTGTTTTGTTTTTTTTTTAATTGAAGTACAGCTCATTTACACTCTCTGCTGTACAGCAAAGTGACTCAGTTATACACGTATAAACATTCTTTTTTATATTCTTTTCTGTTGTGGTTTTGTTCCAGGATATTGAATATAGTTCCCTGTGCTATAGAGTAGGGCCTTGCTGTTTACCCATTCTACGTGTAATAGTTTGCATCTGCTAACCTCAAACTCCCAGGCCAACCCTCCCACATGTGCACCGTCCTGAAAACCAGTTTCACATATTTCGTCCTTTTGCTTTTTTAACCTTTATCCTTTCATTCCTTTTAGTAGATACACCGTATTCTATTGTGTTCATACATGATTATTTATTAATCCAATCACATACGGATGCATACTTATGTGTTTTCACCCAGTTTTTTGACTGCTACAATGTATGAAACTATCCATATATCTATCTTTGGATATATGTGTAAATAATTTCAGGATAAATCCTGAGTTATGGAACTCCTAGATAAAGTGATCTGTGTATTTCATTTTATTTATTTTTAAAATTTTATTTATTTATTTTATTTTTGGCTGCACTGGGTCTTCATTGCTGCGCACGGGCTTTCTCTAGCTGCGGCGAGCAGGGGCTACTCTTCGTTGTGGTGTGCGGGATTCTCATTGTGGTGGTTTCTCTTGCTGCGGACCTCGGGCTCTAGGCGTGCGGGCTTCAGTAGTTGTGGCTCACAGGCTTAGCTGCTCCGTGGCATGTGGGATATTCCCGGACCAGGGCTCGAACCCATGTCCCCTACGTTGGCAGGTGGATTCTTAACCACTGTGCCACCAGGGAAGTCCTGGTCTGTGTATTTTAAATTTTGATAAGTACTGCCAAATTGTCCATTCGAAAGGACTGTATCTTATACTCCTACCAATAGCATTTCCCTAAACCCTTGAGAATACTGGTTGTTATCAACACTTTAAAGTTTGCTAAATTTATAGGTGAAAAATATTTCACTATTTTGATCTGAATAATACTGCAATTATGCACTTTTTGAAGATGTGATACAAAACAGCTCTAAAATCACCTAAATCTGGACCTTTGTTATAAGTAATTCTTTGATAATTTTCTTAATTCCTCCTTTGGAATACTGGCATATTTATGTCAGTATCATTTCTGGGGTCAATCTAGGCAATATTTTTCTTAAATTCACCCATTTCATTGGTATTTTAAATTTTATTTGCATAATTTTTCAAAATGCTCTTTTACAATCATCTCAATTTTCCCTCTCTTTTTTGAAAACAAGTGTTTTAAGGTTTTAAACACCAACTATATCCCTTTCCTCCCACTTTCCGGCTTCCATATTTCCACTTGCTCAACTGCTCTCATCCCCAGGTAAAAAATAGTCCTCATGTGTCCTCCTTCAGATAAGCAAATACAGTCATAGCACATAATTCCTCTCCACCCCACTTCCAAGTCTCACCATGTCCTTCTCCCTTTTCCAAATTACGTTTTCTCCCCGTTCCCTGTTTTTTTTTTTTAAAAAAAAACATAATAAAACATATATAAAAAGTACTGAATGACCGTTAAATACAAGCCAGACCAGTGTGCTATAGACAGAGTGCTATGAAAGATACATGCAGTAAAATACAAATCCCTGACCTCAGGGAGATTCCCCTTCTCCTGTCTTAAAAAGAAATGGCTACCAAAAATATTCACTTCCCTAATTAGTCTTTATAGCCTAACCCCAAACTTGTAGTCACTTAGCCATTCCATCAATGCCTCACCATATATACAGGTAGAGCTCACTGATGGTGCAGCCAGTTATGTACCTATTGTTCTGTTTTACTGTGGTCATAGCTAAGTCAGTTTCACCTGAAATCAGTCTTTTCTTTCCAAGGAGGTCTCTTTCAAGCTTGCCTTACCTTACGGACATGACAGGAAAAGAGGACGTTCATGTATTTGTCCTTCCGTTTCAGTTCATTCGCAACGGGGACGAAGGTGCCTGAGGTCTGAGGTGTATCTGGCTTCTGAAAGAAAAAGGAAACACGATAAAATGAGTATGCTTAACATTTTATTTTATTTTAATTAATTCATTAATTAATTTTTGGCCGCACTGAGTCTTTGTTGCTGCGCACTGGCTTTTCTCTAGTTGCGGCGAGCAGGGGCTACTCTTGGTAGCAGTGTGCAGGCTTCTCACTGCAGTGGCTTCTCTTGTTGTGGAGCGTGGGCTCTAGGCACGTGGGCTTCAGTAGTTGCGGCACACGGGCTCAGTAGCTGTGGCTCGTGGGCTCTAGAGCGCAGGTTCAGTAGTTGTGGCGCACAGGCTTAGTTGCTCTGCGGCATGGGGGATCTTCCCAGACCAGGGATTGAACCCGTGTCCCCTGCAGTGGCAGGCGGATTCTTAACCACTGTGCCACCAGGGAAGCCCTGCTTAACATTTTAGATGAGAAGGCAGTCTTTTACTGCTTTATAACTCTACTCACATAACTTCACACGTGTACTTTTTACCTCCCCATCCCAGATGATAAGCTACTAAAGGGTTATTATAACACCAACGATCCTAGAATATTTTAAAAATAAGGAATGGGAGAGAGGGTGAATTCCCAGCTTTGGGAATAACTGATACAAAGGTGGTAATTAAAAATAGTTGCTGAATTATGCAAGGGAAGGTTTAAATGATCGAAGCCAGATTATTGAATGTACCTAATTCATATGGGTACAAGACAGAGAACTCTCTTTAAAGTGAGGGAAACATCGAATATCGTAACTGAGAAGCAATAAAATCTTTTAGTTTAGTATCTCTCATAGAAATTTAGTTTCTGAAGGTGTCTTAGTCTTTCTACAAATACTTGGAGAAAAATTCTTCTCTTTCTTTGTTAAGGGAGCAGCAGTGGATCCCACTCTGTCCTCCTGGACTTACCGAAGCAAGATAGTTGCCCTCCCAGGCCCTCTGGAGCCCAAGGTCAGCCCTTTGACCCTTCAACATTTCTACAGCCGCAACCTTTGCCCTAACCTGGGGCAGGTCTGAAGCAGGTATGGTCTTGATGAGCTGGGATGCTCTCCATCTATAAGTAAACAAGCAAAATGTACGAGACTTTAGAAATAACATCCCATTCATTCTCAAAAATAACCGAAGCAGCCATTAAGTAGAATTAAATTACTTGCGTCCTACCCTAAAAAAAGTAAAATGCCTCTAAAATATACATAGAACATGTTAAAATACACATAGCTGTATGTGGACAGATTTTTTTGTAGAACTTCCTCTGCTGTTTGCGTGTTTTGGAAGCAACTGGAATTTAGTGATACGTGGACTCTCTTATATCTATAGTTAGGGTGTAGGAACTTTGGATTCATCATTCATTCATTCAGCAAATGTTTTCTAGGCACGTACTAAACTCCAGATGCCGTTCTAGGGAGTGGAAGCACAGCAGTAAACAAACAGATGAAGGTCCCTTCTGCTAGGTGCTGATATTCTAGAGAGCAGAGACAGACAAGATATAAACCAGTGCTTAAATACACAGTATGGATGATGTGATTAGTGCTATGGAAGAAAATAAGGCAAGGAAAGGAGGACAGGAATGCAGCAGAGGGAAGGACCAGGGGGCAGGTGTTAGTCACAGCAGGTGGTCTGGGAGGCACCCCTGATATGGATATGTGAGCAGGAAGTGGAGGTGCCAGCTGTATGGATACTTGTTCCAGGAAGAGAAAACAGTGCGTGCAAAGGCTCTAAAGTGTGAGCCTGTTTGGTGTGTGAGAGGACAAGCAAGGAGTCCTGGCAGCTGGAGCAGGGGCCTGGGGGAGGGGAACAGGAGGGGGTGTCAGAGGGAGAGCCGGGGCCAGGATCCACAGAGCCAAGGGGGCCCTGTGCCCGGTCAGCCTGTCCCCTCTTCACTGCCCACAGGGGCCCAGGACAGGGTCCACAGCTGACCGACTCCAGAGACCCATGGCAAACAGCTGTGCCGGGGAACCCGGACCCGAGCCACCCAACCTGGGGGTGGTATAGCACACGCTTCCTCATCCTGATCAAGCAACCTGCCATCTTTAAACACGTGTAGACGACAACAGCTGCCGCCGGACAAGTGAGCAGCCTTGGCCACGTGAGGAAGCTGGGCGTGAGGAAGGCTCCCAGCCTTCCCAGGATGAAAAAGAATTACTAGGAGGCGTGGGAGCGAGCTGAAGCACGATGAGACACACACTGTGGAGGCGGCAGAAGAAAACAAGACCCCACAATCACAGCAAAATCCTTTAACACACTTCTCTCAGGATTCTACAGATCAGAAACGCAAGAATAAATGAAATGTGATACAGGGACTAGACCAGGGGTTGGTAAACTACAGCCTGTGCCAAACGCGGCCCATAGAGCTAAGAATAGTTTTTACGTGTTTAACCAAACAAAATAAAATATGTGACGAGGACCATATGGGGCCCACAAAGCCTAAAATAGTTACTATCTGGCCCTTTACAGAAAAAGTGTGCCTTTGAACTAGATTAACACAGCTGGCAAGATTCATTCGATGTGTGTGTGTGTGTACAGTCAAGACACAGAGCAGATGTATTATGTTCAAAATGCTCATTGACTATAAGCCCTAAGAAGGCTGGGACAGTATTGCACATCTTTCCTGTTTGTCACTGCATCCCTAGAACCTAAGTCAGTGTCTGTGACACAGCAGGTGTTGCGTAAATACTTGCTGAAAGAATAAACTGAGTTTTACAAAAAATAATCAATTCTAGGCCATACAGAAAACCCCCAAGTCTAAAAAAGAAGACTGTACAGGCTACAGTGCGACACGATCAAAATCACTAATTCTTTGCAGCCATTAAAGATATGACATAGATCTTTATTTATTGTGATGGACAGGTCTCCAAGACTTATTTTTAAGTAAAGTCATATAACCATACATAGAGTCCTCCTTGTGGAAAAGAGAGAGGGGAAAAAAACCCAAATGCATACACACTCACAGTATAAGCACACATTTCCATAGTACTTATTATGTGTCAGGCACTATCTGAAGTGCTTTATACATATTTACTCATAATACTTTCAACAACCCTATGAGCAGGTGCTATGATTATGGCCCTTTTACAGATAAGAAAACTGAGGCACAGAGAGGTCAACTCGTTTGCCCAAGGTTACACAGCTAGTCAGTGGCAGAGCTAGAATATGAACCCAGGCTCCAGGGTGTGTGTTCTTAACCACTGTATCATGCTTCTCTTGCGTGTGTATGTGTTTGTAAGTGCGTAGACAAAGATTTAGAAGGATACAAACTAATTGTTAATGAGTGGTTATCTTAGGGGAAAGAAATAAAATGGGGAGAGACAAGAGGAGGTGTGGAGGATTTCAACTTTATATCCTGTAAATTTTTATATTATGTCGCTTTATTTACTTAAAAAATTTTTTTTTGGCTGCATCGCGTAGCATGTGGAATCTTAGTTCCCCGACCAGGACCGAACCCATGACACTGCAGTGGGAGCACAGAGTCTTGACCACTGAACCTCTGGGGAAGTCCCTATGTCACTTCAAAAAAAATGAGCATATATTCACGTATCATTTAATCACTTTTTAGATTATGTCAAAAATGCAGGTGACAGATGACATAATTCATGAAAAAAAATTTATCTGTGCAGTAAAAAGGCTGCCAAGATGTACAGCTAACATTTATAGTATTGCATGGGAGAATGGAGGGCTGGGGTGCTTTTGCTTTCAATAATGCTCTACTGTTTTATTTTTTTCTTTTTATGAGCAATCATTTTTTTAAAAGCAAATGAGATATGCATTAAAGAGTTTTCCTTGCATGCGTTTTCTTTCTTTTTGATATGTGCCATTCAAGACCTTGATTTACATTCAATACATCAATTACATCAATACGTTAATTAGTTCATGGTGTTCTGGGCGGAATACCATAATGCCAAACGACCACATCTGAGAACCATCAGCCTAGTTTATGCGACTAGATGGCTGTACCTGAGACATAGCTAAACATACCTGGTGCACGCTGTCAACAAACAAGCTCAAAAAACGAGGAGAAAGGAGCTATGAATAACTACAAAGTCAGATGCAGGGCAGTTTATTAAGAAAATGAAGATTAGCTGGAAAGGTATCAAATGTTGCCTGGGCATTAATTAACTTATTTACTTATTTGTTTAAAAAAATAGCTTGCTCTATAACAGTGTTTTCTGCCTTTTACTTTAAAATCACCTGGAAGACTTTAAAAAGGACCTCCGCTTGGGCTCCGCTCCCCAGCACCATTAAACAGGACTTTCTGGAGGTGGGACTTGGGCATCAGTGTGTTTTATAAACTCCTTGTGAATGTCAGGGGCGGGATAGAGAACCCCTGCTCTGAAAGGATGAACAGACATCCTAGTGTGAGTGATGTGTGGTGATTTTAATAAAGTTATCTTTTTGCTGGTAAAAGAAAGGAGAGACATCATGCTACTAGCTTATCTTAAACTTGGCTGGATTCAGGCCTTGTGGCGTACTGCTGTCTACTGCTAATGGAAAAATAAATGGACCGTTCTATTATTTGGAGGGGTAGGCAAATGCCCTTTGAAAGTGAAATCTACGAAGGTGGAGACACAAGGTAAAAGCAACGTCACGTAGCAAATGGTGGCGCTAATGTCACGGTCTCAGATCTGTAAATTTATATAGTACGTGTACTGCCACAAACGGATGCAGCACATACCAAGTCCTTACCTATTAAAAATAGCCTGTAGGGCTGCCTCGAAACGGCAAAGCACTCTGGGCGGGGCTGGCCACTTCACGTGCTTGCCGTGGTCCCGCATGGTCTTGATGCCGTGGAAGCGTCTGGCCACCTCGTGGATGTACGACTTCACTTTGTAGCGCCGGTAGTATCTGATAATTGTCAGAGCCGCCTTGGTCCTCTTGTACCGCATACGGGCCAGGGTGCCCCGCCACACCTTCGCAATAGAGGGAAAAAAAAAGGAAAATGTTGCTGGTTGGCTGAGTAGCAGATCACATTGAAATCACAGAAGCTCCTTTACTTAGAAGCTCAACCTGGCAATTTGTATGCGTCACAAAATCAACCAGAGCATGTCAGTTCTGCCTGCCACCAACAGATGGCACTAGGAGTCACGTCCGTCATTTTGATTCAGTGACTAGCTGTTCGTTACCTCCTAAGGAGGCGTGCGCGGAGTCTGAAGCAGAGCCCTGTTCTAACTTTACGGTCGTGTAAAGAAGAAAGCCAAAATACCATTATCTTTGGATAAATATTTTAAGAATGTTGAAAGGAAGCAAGATGAGTCAGAACACAAAGCCATCAGCATCCATAGTTCTCTTACGAAACCTAGCTTTGCATGGATTATACACATTGGCCACTAGTGTAATGTCGCATTGGATGTATGAACTGATTTATACACAGTCTGTGCAGCGCCCCCTCCCCAGGTAAAGTCCCAAGAATTTAGATGTATTCGTGGAGAAAGGGTAAAAAACAAGTTACTAATATGAATCGGTTAAATTTTTTCAGTGATCAGAAATCAATCAGACATTATGTAAACGTCTCAGCGCCTGCTGTATCCAAACACGGTGAACTCACAGATACTTATATTTTTTTTCAGGACCCCATACTTCTCAATCTCTCAAGTAAAAAGAAATTTGGTGTGATCTTCATTATTGGCTCTTCCCCTAAATATGCTTTCTACCACCAAACGCATTCTTTCTTCCACGGTACTTCCAGTATAAATCCCTTTCTTTCCCTTTCTGCTACTGCAGTCCCAAGACCCCAAACGTCCTCATTGTTTTCTTGGATAAACTCCTCGTACACATCGCCATCACGCTCCAGGTGATACTCACTGCTGCTACTTAACTGACTGTCTCAGTTCTTAGGTTGAGGGTACGACTTCCCTCCCTGTCTCTGGCCTCTCAGGACCAAGATATTCAACCTCCAGTTCAAAGCCCACAGTATGGGTTCTCCAGGATCACTCAGGGTTCTTTTATTTCTTCTTAGATCCCCATCTGTGTCCACCACTTTCTCTCAGAAAAACCGGTACGACACGTCTTTTATTCAGCCATTTTAGGTTGGTCTTCATGAAGGCTCCTAAACAGGTACCAAGTGCTTGCAAAGCCCTCCCTTTCCAGCCTGCTGTACAAATATGAGGAGGCCATCCACGGACCCCAAAGAGGAACTAATGGGTCAAGAAAAACCATGATATGTGAGGGAAACGCGACATAGGAGCAAGTTCTGATGAACCTGGAGCTCACGTATAAACAGAATATATAAAGACAAAGAGGCAGTGGAAAGTCACTCATTGCTGCATGTGGCTTCGGCACAGTAACCTGTTTTAGTCAAGATGCCTCTCTTCTTGTAGACGAATCAATCTATCACGCACACAGCTTTGTCAGGCCTCCACCCGAGTGCTAAAATAAAGGTCCCTTCTTTAGTATCTTGAAAAACCAAAAGAGTACAATTAGAGGGTAGAAATCTGTGATTCAGTTTTTTAAAGAAAATACATTTTTAAAGTTTCATACTGTTTGTTGCTTTTTCTTTTTTTTTTTTTAAGAGGAAGGAAATTAAGACCCCCCTGGAGCCACATCTATACAGGAAATCAATCTTATAATTTTCAAAAAGTGTTTTATAAAGATTTTTTATTAAAATGATTTTTGTTAGACTCTAGTATAATCTGAAAAAAAATGTATAAGTAGGTACTTTTTAAGGGGTAGGTTTTTTTTTTTTTTGGACAACCTTTTAGATTTCATCTGTGTCCTTAGTTTATTCAGGTTTTGTGTAGTTGAAAAATCAGATAGCACAAAAATGCTATAAAAAAGACAGCAGCCCTTCCCCTTGCCCACCTAAGCCCACCTCCCCATCTCAGTGTCATTTCATGCCAACTATTTTAACTGCTTCTTCTCGTGGCAGTTAAATACACATATAATTTATTTATATGTATACACATATGCTGTATAATACACATATACTGTTATTTCTTGCTGGATCCTTTGAGACCCTATCCAAATTACAGAAATTGGTGATTTAGCTCTCCTACCATCACTATTAACTCTCCTTTATAATCCCAATAATAGTTACATCAAAAATTTAAAGTCAATAGTGTTTACATTATTACATCTGTTATATTAACTATACTATTTGGGAGAAAGGAATTTTGTGAGTCTGCAGTTATATCATCAACTTTATCAGAAGTCCCTTCGGCTTTCTTTATTTTTCTAACATCAGAGAAAAAGTAGCAGTGAAAAACTACGGAGGCAAATGATTTCTATGCAAAAAAATGATTCATGTATTTTCCCTTATAATCCCTTATAAACGGATACACTCCCCAGGCCTTTGTGTGGGAGAAAGGCTGTGGTTGATCGTCTCAGGAAGGGTCTGAAGGTTGGAACTTAAGGTACGAGACAGATCTTCCTGCTTCCCTCTTTGTTTAAAGAGCTTAAACTGTGGGGGTTTTTCAAGTCATACAAAGCTTACCTCCAGAGAGGACTTAGCCTGATGACAGAGTGTCTAAAAAGGGGGAAAACTAAATATTATATTCAATAAGCAAATGCTTAATGCTTATTTGATTATGCCTAGAGAGGTTCAGCAAAAAACCAGGGAGCCAGAGGGGCCCTCATTCAACAATATGAACACGAAAAGTAGAACCAACCAGACATTATGTGCTGTAGGATCTGATGCAAGAGAGTGGGGGCTGAACCCTGAAGGAGATCTGATGGGATCTGGGAGAGGAAGTTATCAGAAGGTACAAGGCAGGGATCAGGGTGACGGAGAGGGCAAGCAACTCATTTCTTAGGTGGAACCAAGGATAGAGGCGAACAGAGCGGGTGAATTGGAGGACACACTGAGGTATAAAAAGAGAACATTAGGGCCACAGGTCACACATCCCTGCTACTGAATTTTAGACACAATTCCTCTCTTCAGTACCTTGACCCCCCTACAGTTAATTTTCAACACAGCAGCTGAGTGATCCTTTTTCTTCTTTGTAAATTAATTAATTAATTAATTTTGGCTGTGTTGGGTCTTCATTGCTGCACACGGGCTTTCTCGAGTTGCAGCAAGCATGGGCTTCTCATTGCAGTGGCTTCTCTTGTTGCGGGGCACAGGCTCTAGGCGCGCGGGCTTCAGTAGTTGTGGCCACGGGCTTAGTTGCTCCGTGGCATGTGGGATCCTCCCGGACCAGGGCTCGAACCCGTGTCCCCTGCATTGGCAGGCGGACTCTTAACCACTGCGCCACAAGGGAAGTCCCCCGAGTGATTCTTTTGAGACCAAAGTCAGATCGTGTCACTTCTCTGCTTAAAACACTGCCGCGGTGCTCCAGCTCCCCCAGAGTGAAAGCCAAAGCCCCTCCCCTGGCCCACAAGGGCCACATGAGCTGGTACTGTCACCGCCCAGCTCCTTCCACTGTCCTCTCCCTGGCTCACTCCAGCCACACTGGGCCCTGCTCTACCCTGCACAGGCCTCCTGTCTCAGGGCCTTTCCTTCTGCCTGGAAGGATCTTCCTCCAGATATCATATCACATGGCTATCTTCCTCACTCTCTAAGTCCATGCTCAGCTGTCACCTTCCCAATGAGCCCAGCCCTGACCATCTATGTAAAAAATTCCCCTTGTCCACCCTCCCCTCCTGGTACTCTCCACTCTCTGTACCATGCTCTATTTTCTTCTCTTGCCTCCAGCACTTAACCCTCTACAACACCTGTAATTTACATATGACTGTATTGTTTACGCTCTCCCTCTACTGGAATTTAAGCTCTACTAGGCCAGGGATCTTTGCTTCTTTTGCTCACTGATGAATCTCCACTGCCTGGAACAGTGCCAAGGACATAGCAGCCACTCAATAGTATTTGTTGGGTCGTATGGCATATACCCTGAGAAAACCGTAATTCAAAAAGAGTCATGTACCACAATGTTCACTGCAGCTCTATTTACAATAGCCAGGACATGGAAGCAAACTAAGTGTCCATCGACAGATGAATGGATAAAGAAGATGTGGCACATATGTACAATGGAATATTACTCAGCCATACAAAGAAACGAAATTGAGTTATTTGTAGTGAGGTGGATGGACCTAGAGTCTGTCATACAGAGTGAAGTAAGTCAGAAAGAGAAAAACAAATACCATATGCTAACACATACATATGGAATCTAAAAAAAAAAAAAAGGTTCTGAAGAATCTAGGGGCAGGACAGGAATAAAGACACAGATGTAGAGAATGGACTTGAGGACACAGGGAGGGGGATGGGTAAACTGGGATGAAGTGAGAGAGTGGCATGGATATATATACACTACCAAATGTAAAATAGATAGCTAGTGGGAAGCAGCTGCATAGCACAGGGAGATCAGCTTGGTGCTTTGTGACCACCTAGAGGGGTGGAATAGGGAGGGTGGGAGGGAGACGCAAGAGGGAGGGGATATGGGGATATAGTATATGTATAGCTGATTCACTTTGTTACACAGCAGAAACTAACACACCGTTGTAAAGCAATTATACTCCAATGAAGATGTTTAAAAAATATAGTATTTGTTGGGTGACTGAATGTTTTCAACTTCATCTTGCAAGCCTGATATTGAACCTTTCATTTTTGCTGTCACGTTTTCCACTTTCAAGAACTCATCCTCGTTCTCCAAATATCCCTTTTAAAAGCATGTTGGGCTTCCCTGGTGGCGCAGTGGTTGAGAGTCCGCCTGCCGATGCAGGGGACATAGGTTCGTGCCCCGGTCCGGGAGGATCCCACATGCCATGGAGCGGCTGGGCCCGTGAGCCATGGATGCTGAACCTGCGTGTCCGGAGCCTGTGCTCCGCAACGGGACAGGTCACAGCAGTGAGAGGCCCGCGTACCGCAAAAAAAAAAAAAAAAAAAAAAAAAAAGAAAAAAGCATGTTGCTCTTGTTTTACAAAAGCATCCTTCCTCTCAAGCAGATGAATTCTGGTTTTAGTTTTTATGCTGCTCCCTACATTGCATGTGTTACCTATAAATCCCCTCTTCTCCCGTTTGTCTTCGTCTTGGTCTTTTGAGCTAGAGGCCTTGCTTGAATGTCTGGGGATCCTCAGCTGTCCACTCACTGAAAAGTGAAAAGCCACTTGGAAGCTCTGTATGTGTGCTTTGTGGGTGGTGGACTTCACTACAGGGTGATTAGGTGGGGACCAGCCATCTGTGGGGGACCCCAGTAATGTCCGTACCTTAAACTGTTTTCTCATTGCTGCCAGAATTCTGAGTGAAGGGGGCTGGAGGATATCTTTCGTATCTAGACTTTCACTTAATTTACTTGATTGCAACATGGTGCCTGACCCCTCTCCTCCACTGGTGCCTGGTGTCCCCAAGCCCAGAGCTTCTCTGGTTCAATTTCTTCAGAGTAAACTTCTTGTCTTCTATCAGAATGAGACTGAGGTAGCTCCTCCAACTTTGTGAAGTTAGGAGAGCTGGGTGTACAATTGCTCTCTTTTTAAAATAATTAATTATTAATTAATTTTTTGCTGTGTTGGGTCTTCGTTGCAGTGGGCGGGCTTCTCATTGCGGTGGCTTCTCTTGTTGTGGAGCACGGGCTTTAGGAGTGCGGGCTTCAGTAGTTGTGGCGCATGGGCTTAGTTGCTCTGTGGCACGTGGGATCTTCCCAGACCAGGGATCGAACCCGTGTCCCCTGCATTGGCAGGTGGATCCTTAACCACTGCGCCACCAGGGAAGTCGTTATAATTGCTCTTTATACAGAGTTTCAACCCTTCTACTCCTCCAGCTCCACCCCTCACCCCTACCTACAGAGGTACCTGGTCCTTTCCATCCTGAATCTTCCTACAGCCCAATGGTTGGGTGACCTGGCTTGCTTGTCTGCAGGCACTTAGATTTCAGCTTTCTCCACCAGCTCGATGGGCTAACCACATGTTCACTTACTTCCAAAATTATGTTGATGCCTCTTTTCTGCTGTTGTTTCCATTATGGTTCTATTTGTCCTTGTGGGTTTCTCCAATTTTCATCCTTTACTGCTGATTGAGGGGTTTTGAGAGGAGTAGATATAAGCACAGTCTGTCATGTCTAACCAGATGTTTTATAATGCCATCTTAATTTGACCATGTTTTCCTCTTCCTTGGTGGTCAGGCATTTCAAAGCAACATCTGTCAGTCATTAAAGTACAAGATACACTTTGCGAAAGATGTAGGATCCTAGGTAACACTCTGTTAAGAAGTAGGTCAATTACATATCTTCAGTTTAGCTTCAGAAACAAACACAGGTCAGCTTTCTGTTTTTCTCTTGTTCTCCATGTTCTTGTTTTCTAGTCATTATTGGCTGTTGGGTCTTTTCTGCCTGTTCTCACACAGCTCCCTGTTGCCCTGAATTGGATATTCTCTTAGTTTCTACAATCAAAATCCTTCAAAATTCCAGCTTCCAAGCTTCCCAGGCCCTCCATGCCTAGGGAGAACTTTTGGGAGAAGCATCTTTCTTCTATTTCTAGCCTTAAGTCCTCCATACAGTAATTCTGGCTGAGTTCTGACAATATATGGTTGCTAAAGAGTTGTGGTGGAGGACAATTTATTTAGGTGCCAGGCTGAACTCTGAGCAAATTGTAAAATACACAAAATCTATCTTTGGTATCCATATACCCCATCATATTTAGAATACGACATCCATTTTGGAATATTTCATGATTGATTAACGAAGGAGTTATTTTAAAGGAAGGTTCAAAGACAGAAAAAATTTTCTGAGTTATTCCTCTTCAACCCAAATATCTCTATGAGGGACAAAATGAATAAAGACCTGATGTGCTATTTTTAAAATGCTAGCGCAGTACCCATGTTTTTACCAGAATAGCAGGTTAATAGGTACCAAGAAGAAACTAAGACCCAGTGAATATAATTTGTAAGTTCTTAGCATAAATTTTGACAAAAAATTCCTTGGTTTTACAGATAAATTAATAGCATTTCAGATGACCTAGGGGAGAAATTAAGAAATAACGAAATATACTAAGTGAAGTAAAGCAGACAGAGAAAGACAAATATCATGATATCACTTATATGTGGAATCTAAAAAAATGATATAAATGAACTTATATACAAAACAGAAACAGACTCACAGACTTAGAAAACAAACTTATGGTTACCAAAGGGGAAAGGTGGAGGGGAGGGATAAATTAGGAGTTTGAGATTAACATATACACACTACTATATATAAGACAGATAACCAACAAGGACCTACTGTATAGCACAGGGAACTCTACTCAATATTCTGTAATAACCTATAAGGGAAAAGAAGGTGAAAAAGAATAGATACACGTATATGTATAACTGAATCACCTTGCTGTACACCTGAAGCTAACACAACATTGTAAATCAACTATACTCCAATATAAAATAAAAATTAAAATGAGAAATGAAATAACCAGATCTTCAGTCAATAAACAGATGTAAAACCTTCAAATAAAGAGACACCCCCTTCCAAAAAAAAAACCAAAAAGAGCATGTGTGAGCCTGATCATTATAAATTATCCTGATGAACTTAACTATGTGCGTGTGAGGTGTAATTTAGGAATGATCACGCCTGAGCTTTACCTTGGTCTGGTAGACTAACTTGCCAAGTTAGCTGACTTGTGAACCTTCATTTGGGACTCATACATTTTCTATATGGCCTTCTCCAGATCCATTAGCCTAGAAATTCTTTAGTGCATACAATCGTTGCCTAATACGATGGTGCTGTAGTCTGACAACCTCCTTGTAACTGAAACTTCAAGAAGCAATCGAACCTCTTAGTCAATTATTGTCAGAAGACTAGCTCAACACTAACTCTGTCAAAAATCAAATTGCAATTATTCTGAAGATAAATGAAAACAAAATTAATCCAGCAAACGGGTTAAGTAATTCTGATGGGCCTTTCAGGATTCAATCTTGTTCAAAAGTAAACTGCCTGTGGAGCTCTACTGAAGTGGTTGCTTTCTTCTGTTTGGTTAAAAAAATTTTTTTTTTCTTAAGAGGTACAAAGTTGATAATTCATCTTCAAAAATCGCTCAGGTCAAGGCTATTTCAGAACTGCTTTTGGACACAGAACCTCAGGGTTTGGGCCAAGTGTTTGGACATTTCAGTAGATCCAACGAGGCATCTGGGGATGTTTTAAGTTTGTGTGAAGGCACCTGCTGCCTCGTCCACCCCCAGATCCACTGTCATCCAAGACGGAGGTGGCTCATCAACCAGTCAGGGGACAGGTTGGGCTTTTATCTTATGTAACAAATGTTCTGACTTTTCTTCCTTTATATCTAGCATCTAGAACATGCAGAATTCCTTAAAAAAAACCCACCAAAAACCCAGTAACCTTTGTTTCAGACGCTTGCAAATGATCTCAATTTTGAATGGTTCCCTAAATCTCTCAAAAACTCAGATAATAACTGGTATTTGAAAGGACCAGCCAAAGGTGCATCCTAACATTCTTTTCTATAGAGTTTCAAAAGTGAATTCTGGAACATAGGGCCTTTGAAATGCTCCTTGAAAAAAGGGTTCCATTTTCAGTAAGTTCAGGAAGGCTGCATACTGCAAGTCCTTTTTGGAGATTCATAATGTACATTAGCATATTAAAAGCTCTAAGAAGTTCTATGTAAGTAAACCTATTTTAACTTTGTTCAACAAAATTTAAAAAACATTTAAATTTTTAAAATTTAAAAACAAAATTTAACTACAGAACCCTTTGTACACAGATTACTCATTCATTTTGAAGGGGATCAGTATATGCCATCCCAAAACATGCCATGGTGGCATAAGCATTACTGAGCATTTGTTCGTTCTATAAGAATTTCCCAAATTCCTACTGTACGTTTGGTTTCTATCGGGGATATAGAGGGAAACAGGGGACACCTATGATATTCTAGGAAAAACCAAACATGCCTATGAGATAACTGGGAAACAACTACAACTGATCCCCTAAAAAGTGAGCTCTGGTCAAAGGTCACAACAATGGAAACCTCCATGTAAAGAAGCTTGGATTCCTGTCACAGTGAGGCTCTTTCAAGGAAGTCCAGCACTGCGAGAGGGACAGCTCCCTGAGTGGCAGGGAGTTGGGGTGGAGTGGAAAGAATCTTTCCCTGGAGAGGCCAGCATTCCCTACAGACTACTTTGCAGGCTTCAGGTGCTTCAGCTGTAAAGCAAGGATGTTACACTAGATGATTTATGCGTTACGCGGGCCTCTCACTGTTGTGGCCTCTCCCGTTGCGGAGGACAGGCTCCGGACACGCAGGCTCAGCGGCCATGGCTCACGGGCCCAGCCGCTCCGCGGCATGTGGGATCCTCCCAGACCGGGGCACGAACCCGTGTCCCCTGCATCGGCAGGCGGACTCTCAACCACTGCGCCACCAGGGAAGCCCCACTAGATGATTTATAAGAGCACATACTCATATTCTATCTTAACAGCTACTGAAAATGAACGAAAATTTTAAAGTGTTAAAGGTTCTTTCTGATCTAAAGTGCGCATGGCATTGACAACCACTATCTTTGATTTTCATCTGATTACGGTTATGACTCCTCAGACTAGGGAGAGAAAATATTACTTCATTATTAGGTACTAGGCCTTATGCTAGACACTTGATATACATTAAAAATAGGTTTTTAAAGCACTTATGCTTGACATATGTTTGTACGTTGCTGCTTTATGTTTCTCGTACTAATAATTCAACATTAAAAAAAGCAGGGAATACATCTGACATAAGTTTCTTGAAGTCATACGTTAATATATTTTTTGCTGGCAAACGCTTGGCTTTGAGAAACAGTCATTTTTCAGACCTAAAAACCCTGCTTCTACAAAGGAATGTGATTCATATTCACAGCTCTTGCCAGGAGCCTGGCTCTGGCTGTAGGCAATGGGTGATGGTGTCAGGAGGGTTTTGTTGAGACCAGCGCTCTTCAATGTATCCCTGTACCCCAAATACGCTACCGGTTCCCAGTGTTCACACCGATGGTGATGATGCTTCCTGGGAGGGGGGAGGAGTTCAGAATGTTGGAGGAAGGAAATAATTTGGAAAAGGCCCCTTAGATTACTTGGGTAAACATTAAATATGCTTTCCCTTTTTATTTTTCTGTCTTAGACTGTAATTCACGTAAGGCGGAATGGCAGGATAAGAGAAAGTATACTTATTAAGGACAGATACTTTTTCAACAGTGCAAATTTACACAACTTGAACATAATATGATTAAAAAACTATGAAGATCATTCCTGGTCATAAATCAATGCCAAAGAGAAAAAAAAGAATACAGCTGCACTGTTGGGTGCATGATTTCTCATAACAGTAGGCAACACACTAGTATGATCAGAGTATTAAGTAGCTCATGCTGGAAAAATGCTGTGGTGAGACAGACAGAAATGCTACTATCTAGAGAAAAATCTAAACTAAGATGCTAGGTTTTCTCAGTGATGTTGAGGTTTTACACTTGTACACATAGCTATGACTATATTACTGAAAATCCTACCGGAAACACAACCTTGTACTTACAAATCTGAAAAATCCTACTACCTAATCTATTTCTTTCCCAAGAAATGTTTTATAACACAATATTTGAAGACTGAAGTTTCTTAGTTATATACCAATCAAGTCAGAACAGATTTAAGATGGATGTCAACAGGAATATAATTAATTTTCCAACTAATATAAATATAACGTGTCCATTTTTATCAGTCATTTAAAATTCTTTTTTATAAACTGCATATTTCTAGCTTTAAAATCCATTTTCTTTGGATTGTCTTTTATTGATTTGTATGAGCTCTTTATAAATTAAGGGAATCATCTTTTTGTTATCAGCATTTTAAATAGTTTTTCCAGTATGGCAATGATATCTCTCGGTACTATTTATGGTATACTACCATACAGAAGTTGTCTTTTAAAAAAATTGTGTGCGGTCCAATGTATTCATTTTTCTTTTATGGTTACATACATATTTTACACAAAACTGAGATCACATAATAATCATAAAGTGCTTTGTAATGCTTTTTATTTGATACATCAAGCACATTTTCCCATGTGAGCAAACGTCCTCCTATAATGTGATTCTGAACGTCCTCACAGTACTCAACCAGATACACGCATATAATTCAGTTAACCAGCCTCCTACTGTGCGGTATTTCTGGGGTTTTCTGCAATTTAAAATATCGTTTTAGGAGTAACATTGTACATATTCTAATTCTAGAAACAGAATTGCTGCTGTGACTCATTTATATTTCCAAATGCCACATACTAAAGTATTCATTTCCAAACTCTAAGCACTTCATGCGAAGAGTTAAAAAGAGTTAACCAGATTGATACAGGGTAACATATTGTTGCTGTGGTTCAACTGCTTTGATTAGGAATGTAAAAAGTTCACTGGCTATTAGAATGTTTTCTGTTGTGAATTCTCTCTCCGTTCCTTGTTTTTGTCCATCACATAGTCATAATTTTACATAATGATTTGTAAGGGCTTTTTATATATGAAACAAGCTAAACTTTTATTACATTTACAAAGGCTCTTCAGCATGTTGCCTTTCAACATCTGCTGGCCATGGTTATTGGTCGTGGCTAATGAAACATGAGAAGACATTTTCTAGGTGTTTCTGAGAAAGAAAATTTCTCACTCTTTGGAGAGAATGTCCAAGTACTTCTAGAGGAGATTTCCTTGAATAACGAAACGTGGCTTCTGTAACTGTTGGCAGCCATCTGGCAACCACAAGGGGGAGCCACACTGAGAATGAAGATGCCCCAAGAGAAGGCTTCCTGATGTATGAAATAAATCCCCGTTATACTCGGTGCCCGTCTGAAGTGAGTTTACTTTTTACGCTCTCCCCTCCTCCCCTCCCCTCTATTCCTTTCCCCTTCCCTCCTACTCTCTCTTTCTCCCCTTCTCCCTTCCTTGCAACTGAACACATTGTGATACAATGATATTTTCTGAGAAACAAGCAGCTGCCTAGCACAAGGAGATCAGCTTGGTGCTTTGTGACCACCTAGAGGGGTGGTATAGGGAGGGTGGGTGGGAGGGAGATGCAAGAGGGAGGAGATATGGGAACATATGTATGTGTATAACTGATTCACTTCGTTATAAAGCAGAAACTAACACACCATTGTAAAGCAGTTATACTCTAATAAAGATGTAAAAAAAATAATCAAATATGTGTCTAGGGACTTCATTGGCCGTACAGTGGTTAAGACTCTGCCTTTCAATGCAGGGGGCGTGGGTTTGATCCCTGGTTGGGGAACACACATGCCTCGGGGTGTGGCCAAAAAATTTAAATAATAAATAAAAATAGATAAATTGCACATCTCTTAGAAAAAAACTTTAAATATGTGCCTATGAAAAGAATTTGTTTTGTTAATAAGCTCTATGTGGAGGAGTGGTCTCAATCACAAATAGGAGAGCGCCTTTATTTCACAATCACTTCAGGAATGGCAAGAAACTTGTGTCTACTCTAGTAGATTATCCATAATTAAAGGTGTGTGAAATGCCCACTAAAGCTCTGGATCCTTTGAAATACAAATGAGCTACCAGCTACGGCTGATGAATATGACAGGAGAAATGTTCGACTTGGATCGAACATATGTGAGTGGAATGAATCTAAGTCAGATCCTACCTGGTCAGGCATTAAGAAGAGTTAACACTGGAAATCTCTATGAGGATGTCTCCTCTGAAATAGCTGTATTAAAAAAAACACTGGGAAATAATCAGGAATATACAACAATCAGGATATATATATATATATATAGCCACACTCCCACCCACCCACATACATAAAATTACTTGACTGAAAAAGGTGTAAGCTACAGTGAAAGGGTATATTCTATAGATTTAATATACAAGTTGTATTAAATCAGCATTTTCATACAAAGTCAGCTCACCCAATCTTGGATTTAGAGAATAATCGGACTGCTTTTAGAACGAACATCAGCGTTAGACTTGCCAATAAACAGCTCTTTCGGTCTGTGAAATATTTTAGGACCGTCAAACTCTACCCTTCTTTTTGGTCTTTTTCACTCATCTCAACTGGCTTGTGATCAATATTTCATGGAACTCTTCCTTAGCTGCCCTGCAGGTATCCTTCCAGAAAACCTAAACCCAAATTCCAGCTGAAAACTTCACAGACAGAAATTCTGCTGCACTGAGCCTTGAAGAAAGGCATGTGCACCAGTATTTTAAAAAAAAAAAAAAGGGACAGAAGCACAGACATGGCAGTGATATTGCTGGAAATGCCTTCCAAATGTTCACACCCTCTCTTGCTGCAGAGTTTTTTGCTCATGTAGTTCCCTCTGCTTGCATCTCCTCTCCCTGGACTTTTCCTAGAGTCAGCTCGCTCTCAATTTTTCGGTCTCACTTTAATGTCACCTCCTCAGAGAGGTCTTCCCTGACCAGCCTATTTCCCTTGTCCTCTGAATGACCGCCCCAATTAAAGCCTTCCTTTCCTTCATAACTGTTACATAATTTATAATTATTTGTTGACTAAGTTTTTTTTATCTTACTCCTCAATTAGAATGCATGCTGCATGAGGAGGACTATTTCTATTATATTCATCTGGGTGTCTCCAAAGAGTGCCTGGCAATGAACACATCTGTTGAATGAACGGATACTTACTGGCTTGAATATACTAAAGATCTTTTATCACAAGTTTAAAAGAAGACTTACTTATCTGTGGAAAAGGCCCCACGGAATGTTTTACAACCAAGTAACCTTAGGGTTTAAGAGCTCACTTAAGAGAAACGGACAACTCATCCTGTTACACAACAGGGCAGCCAGCCAAGCACAGGATGAAACATTCAAGGAAGTAACACACGGCAGCTCGGCAGCTGCCATGCAGTTCTCAAGTCTTAATGGAATTTCAAAATCAGTGGTGACCCTTGATGGTTCTAGAGCAGTCTAGCATGAATGATCATCTGCTTGGCAAACTGCTGCAGTTTGCCCGTGAGGAACATGAGGCGTGAAAAGTCTGGTTTTCAGTGAATGTTTCGTTTACGTTAAAAGAATTTCTTTCACTAAAAACGTAAAAATCTTCATCTTAAATATGAATACTCTAAATTAAGTCCCTAATTCCCTATTCATCCCAGTTACAGGATTTTCCAGGAAAAATTCCCCCTTTGCCTTTTTACTTTCTTCCTTTTTTTTTCTCCTTGACACAAGTCAACACCTTAGTGTCACTGCTTTTTATCAAGTGACTGAGGAAAATGTGACCTGGTACATCCTTATTCTGTCCTGGAGCCAAAGAGACTGAGAAAGAGCTCATAGACTCTGCTGTGTATTATTCCTTTCTTTCACTGGGCCTGTGAGAATAATCTAATTGCTCTATTACTGGAATGAGAGGGAAGAGGGGGGAAAAAAAAACCCTAGACTGGGAAATTCTATCCAATTGAAATATACAAATATTGTATACTAGTTCTCAAATTACCAAAAATCAGGTTCCAATGAAAGTATAAGGAACCAGGTTTTGGTTAGATCACTTAGATGAACTAGCTATTCAGGCTCATAGGTCAAGGATGACTGAGAAGATACTGTAATTAATGTCGCTTTGGCTTTAACTCAGCAGCTGACAGGTATTCTCTAGTTCCCTTCTCTTCTTGCAAGGCTACCCAGCACAGATTCTGTTCTGCCAGAGGGGCAGAAAACTCTTGCTTCTTTTTCACATCTCCAAGGAGTTCACTGAGTCACCACATTATGGCAAAAGGAGCTAGGTAGCTCATTCCACATCTGTGGAGGTATATCCTCTAAATCAAACATCATGCAACAAGTTTCCTGTGATCATCACATTCAGGGCTGTATCTGCCCAGGCTAAGACTACAAAACATGTAGCGTCTTGACTTAACCTTCAAATAACAACTATAGCAAACTGTCTTATTACTAAATAACTTTGCTTTGAATCCTGGATTTTCCTCCTCTTCCAAATACATATATTGTTAATGTAGCTTTAAGTTAGTTGTCATCTACAGAAAACCCCATGCTAAGTTGTTATGATAGCAAATATTCATTCCTTTACTCTTGACCTACATGGGTCACCCCATTGATGTGACCCGCTTTGGTCAACGAGATATATATACATGTGACCTGAACAGCTTGAAATGTGCTTGTGTGGTCAGCCTTGCCCTCTTAGGCTTTTGCTGTTACCATGAGAAGAACATGCCCCTGGGATCCATTGACACCAGGAAAAAAATAAGCCACATGTGGAGCCAATCTGTACTCAACCCACTGCCTGGGATGGGCTCACCCAAAAATGGCCAAACCTTGGATGCATGAGGAGGAAGTAAATTCTGTTATAGCCACTGTGTTTTAGAGATGTGGTGGGTTGAACAATCCCCCCCTGCCCACAAAAAGATTTCTACCTCTTAATCCTTGGAACCGGTAAATGTTATTTCACGTGACAGAAAAAGGACTTTGCAGATGTGATTAGGTTAAGGATCTTGAGATGGGGAGATTATCCTGGATTATCTGTTTGCACCCTAAATGCAATCCCATGTATCTATATAAGAGGGAGGTGGTAGGAGATCTGAAGACAGACGAGGGGATGACATATGACTATGGAAGTAGAGACTGGAGCCACAAACCATGGAATTCCGGCAGCTACCAGAAGCTGGAAGAAGCCAGGGCTAGATTATCCCCTACAACCACTAGAGGAAGTGTGGCCTTGATGTCACCTTGATTCTGGCCCACTGAAACTGATTTCAGACTTCTGGGCTCCAGAACTGTGAGAGGATAAATTTCTGTTTTTTCAAGCCACCGAGTTTGTGATAATTTTTACAGTAGTCATAGGAAACCAATACAGGGGGTTTGTGGCCTAATTATGCCAACGGTCAACTGATATATACCCAAACCAATAATAAGAATATTAATATTAATAATATCAACGTTTATAAGAAGAGCAAACATATAGTACCTGCCATATGCTAGGCACTGATCAAAGTATGATGAAGATATTAAGTCATTTAATACTCACAACCATACTATAAGGTGGGTACTCTTACTTCCCTTTTACAGATGAGGAAACTGAAGAACAGAGAGGTCCCAAAGTTTCATCTTGTAAGTGTTGGAGCTGGGATTGGAACCCAAGTGCCTTGTGGTTGACTGAAGCCAAGAACTACCTGCTGGTTAGGCAGCAGTAGAGACTAGAAATTACACAGAAAGTAGCGATTCTTCAACTGTGGCAGCAGAGTTAAAACTTAAAGGCTTCTTTCCCAGTTAGGAATGACTCTTATGCCTACTAATTACTCCATTTGCTTCGTATGATGAAGGTAACTCATCTAAATGCATATGACTAGCTCTTAAGTATTAATAAACATAACATAGCTAACAGGAACCTCTATAATCCCAGAGCACCTAGTATTGAGTCACGATACTATATTATCGTCAAAATACCACGTGAGGCACTGTGCACAGGGTGGAGTACAAACAAGCATAAGGACACTGCTTCCCTCAACAATTTATAATCTGGTTGAGGAGAGAAGACAAATGTGCAAAATTAATAGATGATCTACAGCCTACAGAAATCTTAGAATTCGGCGGGAATCTTTGAGCTGAAGACCTCTTATAAACCATCAGCTGGGAGGTTCTCTGCCCTGACTCTTCCACGGCACACCTTAGGAAGGACATTCACACGTGCAACACACTTGCAACACACGTGCAACAACCCTCGGGGGTTGTACCATCCCTGAAGTGGGCCTTTCTTGCCCACTCAAGAAAGCAAATATAAATTTTATAGAAATAAACTCACATCAGCTCCTATTTATAAATTAATTCATTATCTTTGCTAACTTATTATTAATACCAAGTTACTCATAATACACCTCATACTTGATTGTAACAGATGTGCCCATATCCAAGCCTATCGTTTTACAGATAAAGGAAGTGATGACCTAAAACCTTACACAAACTCCAAACTAACAGCAGGCCCACAGCTCCCACCTCCTGTTGAAGTTACTGCCTCAGAGAGCCACATAAAATCGACAAATGGGTGCTGGTGAAGGAAGTAAAGATGACTTTATTTAGACTAGTCTGGCCGGGAGGGCTTGAGTGAGGGGGTGGAGTCTAATTTGAAGATACAAAAGGCAAAGGCAAATGGTATGTGTAAAGCGCACAGGTGGGACAGATGTATGTGGGAGTGCAGGGAAAAAACACGATGATGCTGCATGGTGGCACAGGGAAAGATGCTGGCAGAGCCTGGTCTGAATTTTGTAGGCCATTGAAGGGCTTCTGAACAGAGGAACAACATCATTAAAACTTAGATGGTGATGCTTTGCAGATGTGGGTCAAGGTGAGAAGCTTGGAAGATCACACAGAAGTGGTCCAGGGGCCCCGTACCACAACCATCACCGTGGTTCTGCTGATTTTCATCTGGAACAGCCCTTTACAGTGTACACAGCATGACTTCAATTTAGAAGACTGTGTGTGTAAGAGAGAGTAGGACAGAGACTGTTATGACACCTTCCAAAGCACTAATAGTAGTTACCTTTCTGGTGGTGAGATGATGGATGATGTTATTTCCTTCTTTAAGTATATTTTGAAATTTCACAATGAATACGTATTACTTTATAATAAAAACAATTAAAATTTTAGATGGAAATAATGTGATTACAGTTCTATGTTGTTCCTATTTACAATCCATTTTTAAAATAAATTTATTTATTTATTTATGGCTGCATTGGGTCTTTGTTGCTGCGTGCAGGCTTCCTCTAGTTGCAGCAAGCGGGGGCTACTCTTTGTTGCGGTGCGCGGGCTCCAGGGCACACAGGCTCAGTAGTTGTGGCTCACGGGCTCTAGAGCTCAGGCTCAGTAGTTGTGGTGCACGGGCTTAGTTGCTCCACAGCATGTGGGATCTTCCCGGACCAGGGCTCAAACCCATGTCCCCCGCATTGGCAGGCAGATTCTTAACTACTGCGCCACCAGGGAAGCCCTATAATCCATTCAAAGTACAGTAGACTTGTGAATAAAGTACTTGGTCTGTAACCTGCGTTTAAATCACGAGTGCTTGGGCTTCCCTGGTGGCGCAGTGGTTGAGAATCCGCCTGCCGATGCAGGGGACACGGGTTCGTGCCCCGGTCCCTGAAGATCCCACATGCCCTGGAGCGGCTGGGCCCGTGAGCCATGGCCGCTGAGCCTGCGCGTCCGGAACCTGTGCTCCACAACGGGAGAGGCCACAACAGTGAGAGGTCCACATACCGCAAAAACAAAAACAAAAAACATAAATCACGAGTGCTTGATTGTATTTTTACTTCCCCAAGGATATCTGTCACTGACATATTTTCTATAAGTGCTTGATTTCTTTGGGTGTTTGTATCTACACAAATACAGTAAGACCAACTCAGGACAACTGGCTAGTAAACATCTTATTTTGAAATTAAATTTTCTTTAAAATATAGAGTCTCTGGGTAAAGAAGATGTGGTACATATATACAATGGAATATTACACAACCATGAAAAAGAATGAAATAACGCCATCTGCAGCAACATGGATGGATCTAGAGATTATCATACTAAGCGAAGTAAGTCAGAAAGAGAAAGACAAATACCATATGATATCACTTATACGTGGAATCTAAAATATGACACAACTGAACTTATCTACAAAACAGAAACAGACTTGCAGACATAGAGGACAGACCTGTGTTGCCAAGGGGGAGGGGAGTAGGGCAGGGATAGATTGGGAGTTTGGGGTTAGCAGATACAAACTATTATATATAGAGTGGATAATCAACAAGGTTGTACTGTATAGCACAGGGAACTATATTCAATATGCTGTGATGAACCATAATGGAAAAGTATATGAAAAAGTATGTATGTATATATATACATATATATATATTTAACTGAATCACTTTGCTGTACAGCAGAAACTAATACAACATTGTAAATCAATTATACTTCAATAAAAAAATACAGATCCTCCTTGTAGTACTGAATTTGAATGCAGAGTGATGTTTGGCAACAGTAAGAATGTCTGACAAAAAATACTGAATATAAATAGCCCTAAATTTTCTTTAGTTATAAATAAACCCCCCCAGAGGAATGACTCCTCCTCAGTCTATATAATGGGTGTGTGTGTGCGTGCACATATGCACACACGCGTGCACACACATGCAGGTGTAGGTATGTCTAGAATTAACAATGTGGTTAAAAAGGAATCATACTGAACATCCTGTTTTGTAACATATATTCTCACTTAACACTGATCATGAGCACTTGATGTTATTCAATTTCTTTATATTGTCACTGTTAATGGCTGCTTAGTTTTCTATTGTAGGGATATACCCCAATTTATATGACTCACTTCTTAACATTTTTCTCCATTATTTTCCACTTTCATGAGAAATACCCAAGAGAAAATTCTTACAACTGGATTTTTACATGAATTTTCTTAGTATAAATTTCTACAAGCATAATTGCTAGATTAGAGGCAAACCCAACTTTTAGATTTTTTGGAAACGCATTGCTAAACTACTGTCCAGAAAGTCCTCATCAATTTACTCTCATGCCAGTAGTAAACATATCATCAACAATACTGTGTAGGATTAAAAGAAAAAAAAAAAAACAAACGCTGAGTATTTGATAGGTGAAAATATAGTTGCTGGCCATTTTTCTTTTTTTTTGGTGGACTGATTGTCTATAGTTTTCCTCAGTTTTCTAGTGAGGTATTTATTTCATTTCTTTGGAAGGGCCTTTTGTACGTTAGAGGTATTTATACAGTGCACGTGCTGAAATGAAAAAGATCGAGTTTAAAGCCACTATACGTCTCCCCGTAAAGAGAAACTGAATGTTCTAAATATATGCAATAAATAATGATACATTTCCCAGAACATGTTGAATATTTCATCAACGTTTTTTTTTTGGTTAGCAAAACTTAATAGTCCAAGCAGAATGTGTTTAAATGTGCCATGACAAAGATATAAGCAACTTCTGACACACTTAGATTTCTTGGTGCTATAGCAAGAAAAAGACTAAAGTAAACCTCAACACCACAGCCCTTACACTTAAACCACATATATTCTTTTATATACCTAATAGGATATGAGGATATATTTTGTCACCCATCAAGGGTCTTGGCTTAATGAAATATGTGGCAAAATTATGTACTTCAGAAAGGCCTTTTTAAAAAGGCAGTTTTGAAAATCATCTTTTTTGGGGGGTGATATTTTACGTGAAATATCAGCATTGCCACTAGGTAGTGAATACCCATTATGATATTTTCACCGTTGCCTTTCATATGTGTCACCCGATTACTTCCAAAAGATCGGAGGAAACTTACAGAAAAGGTACATAGACAAGGGGGCTTCCCTGGTGGCACAGTGGTTAAGAATCTGCCTGCTGATGCAGGGGACATGGGTTTGATCCCTGATCCGGGAGGATCCCACACATCGCGGAGCAACTGAGCCCGTGCGCCACAGCTACTGAGCCTGCGCTCTAGAGCCCGCGAGCCACAACTACTGAGCCCGTGTGCTACAACTACTGAAGCCCATGCGCCTAGAGCCCGTGCTCCGTAACAAGAGAAGCCACTGAAATGAGAAGCCCACGCACCGCTACGAAGAGTAGCCCCCGCTCGCTGCAACTAGAGAAAACCTGCGCACAGCAATGAAGACCCAACGTGGCCAAAAATAAATAAATAAATATTTTTTAAAAAGTTACATAGACAACATAGTCACCCAACTGAGGATAAAAGAAGGACAGGTAGGCAATGGGTGGGGGTCTCAGTAGGAAGGGTGACAGTCACACTTGAAACCCCAGCTAAGAATGGTTCCTGGATCTGAGTACAAATCTGAACCCTGAGCTTCCTGGAAGCTTCAGCAAATGGGAAACTTAAAGAGCTGCATGGGGTGTCATTATTTAATAAGACTGGTAATTAAATATTCCCTGCACCCAAATATGCTTTTAATTTTTAAACAATAATTTTTGTCGAGGAGGAAGAAAAATTAATTGCTCAGCAGTGATTTGATGGTATTTTGTTTGGCTTGGCTGTCTTCCTCCAGCCAAGCTTTTGGTGTACACCTCCTATCTATAAGATCTTTCATTTGAGTCTGGGATGGCAATCCTCACTGAATTGTTCACAAGTTTTTAATTTACTGTAAACACCTATTCATTGAATCACTTCCCCTTCACTAACTAATTCCTTACAAAGAGTCAATCTCTTGAGTTCCCAGCAATTAAAAAGAAAAGTGCAATGAAAATGGAGCCACTCTTTTTTTTTTTCCCTTCCGCCACCTATAGGGGCCAGAAAATGTTGTCATGGTGACAACAGCGGCTGGGTTATGAGTGACAGGTCTCAAGAGAGAAGTGTCTTGGAAAGGGAAGATCTCAAGTTAAAAAAAAAGTGGTGAGAGAGAACCAGTGCAAGCTCTTTCACTAAGCGTGGTGGGAGATCAGCTGAAAGGTGTATTTATAACTGGCAAAGAATAAAAGAAGTATTTCCCCCTTTCTTTCAACTAACATAGGAAATGTTTTCCTTCCAAAGGAGAACAGATTTCTTTTAAGCAAATCTCAAGCATATGTACATATCTTGGCATAATTACATTTCAAAATTGGGATTCACACTGATGCACCAAATTGGTTGCCTTAGTAATGAGATATCACCCGGGCAACGGATTTGCTGCTCTTTCAGGAGAGCAAATCATCTGCTTCCAACCTACAGGGGAACAGGCTGGGGAAGGGGTGGCAGTGGCTTCTTATTGGCAGTATCTGAGAGGAGATAAATAAGAAACAAATTATTCTTGACATGTCATCATTATTTTCCAAATATGCTTTTATCTTTTTTATTCCTCAGTTGGGTGGGAGGAGGAAAAGGGTGGGGAGGGGGGTAGGGAAAAATAAAGAGAAAGAAAGAGAGAGAGAGAGAGAGAGAGAAGAAAGGATGCTCTGTCGTTCTAATGTTAAATTTTTTGCTGAAGCATTTTTATTGCTCTAAAGGGGCTTTGCATTTGTCAATATGTAAATACTAAATGGAGTCAGTTATTGGCTTACATTATAAATCAACAGAAATTTTCTTCACAATAATAAAAATCAATGACTTGTACTGAATAATGTTATTTTATTAGCACTGCTTAGTAATATATGTACAAGTAAGGCTTCAACATTCAATAGTCGTTTATTAAATGTCTTGTAGATGATAAATACTCCTTGATTTCTTCATTAAGAACATACATACTTTCCCATACCTATGTTCATTACCATATTACCATGATTTACCAATAAATGTTCAACATACTTTCTTCCTGGAGGATTCTAGTACTTGGTGTGTTTTTCTTCTCTTCCTGTACTCTGCCTTTCACCCTGATCATCTTTAACATGCTGGTTATTAATAAACCAGTGATCTCCCAACTGCCAGATTAAGTGGGCACTTTCAGTCCTTTATTTCGCTGGATGACTCTATGTTTGACACTGCTGATCATTCCTTCTTACTTGAGATTTGTTACTTCCTCTGCTTCCCTGACTCATACATCCAATATGCTGGTCATCTTGACTCGAATGTCTCAGAGGTACTTTGAACTACGCCCTAAACTATTAGGTTCTCCAAATACGCTCCTGCCTCTGCACCCCTTCTCTCAAGCTGCAGAGACTTTGTACAGTATAGTGTGGAAACAGAATATTGTAAGCCACAACCAAAAACAAACAAACAAACAAAAAAACCCCAATCAAGTCAAAGGCTGCCCGCCTTTACTAGCAGTTATTAATGAGGAACCATGACAGAATGGAAATTGTTGACCCAGGTGCTTTGAGAAGACAAATCCAGAGCTAGCTCTTTACATCTTGTTAGATAACAGGGGAAAGGTTAGTAAATAGTTATAAACTTGTGATAAAATTCGGCTAAATTTAATTCTGTCACCTTGAGTAGCATGGCTGCCATGTATATTTGCCTCCTAATTGTCCTAATTTCTAAGGAGGGCAAAGAACTCTCCTGTAACACTGAAAGGGCAGTTTCAGTAATTCCGAGGAGTAAGACTAGTAAACATTTATTATGGAAAACGACGTTTGTTTGATATTTTTGTAGACAACTTTGTTCCCTGTTTTTGTCATAGGAAGTTCAGTTTACCCACTAACCTTCGTGACAATTAACCTGCTCTCACATCAATGACCCAGCTCCAATGAACTCAACCTGTATAAATGAATTATGAAATAGAGATTAAGATCTCTGTCCTCCATACAATGGACTTCCAAGTAAAATGTGAACCTAATAGAGTTGTTCTCTGACTTTTTGGCATCTCTCCTCCTTCCAAAAAGCCGTCTCTCCCAGCTCAGGTGGGTGACTCTTCTCTGAGCCCACCTGGCAGTCATTACCTGCTCAACAGTGTCACATTTACTCTACTGCACTGGTTGAGCGCTAACACATCTCCCTTCTGACTCGGCTGTGACTCGGCTGTCAGCTTCCTCTGGATGGAGCCCTGTCTTGTTCGTTGTATACCCCTATTCAGTAATGAATGGACAAATCCATGTTTATTACTCATTTAAAATACAATGAATGGATAAAGAAGATGTGGCACATATATACAACGGAATATTAGCCATAAAAAGAAACGAAATTGAGCTATTTGTAATGAGGTGGATAGACCTAGAGTCTGTCATACAGAGTGAAGTAAGTCAGAAAGAGAGAGACAAATACCGTATGCTAACACATATATATGGAATTTAAAGGAAAAAAATGTCATGAAGAACCTAGGGGTAAGACAGGAATAAAGACACAGACCTACTAGAGAATGGACTTGAGGATATGGGGAGGGGGAAGGGTAAGCTGGGACAAAGCGAGAGAGTGGCATGGACATATATACACTACCAAACGTAAGGTAGATAGCTAGTGGGAAACAGCCGCATAGCACAGGGAGATCAGCTCCGTGCTTTGTGACCGCCTGGAGGGGTGGGATAGGGAGGGTGGGAGATGCAAGAGGGAAGAGATATGGGAACATATGTACATGTATAACTGATTCACTTTGTTATAAAGCAGAAACTAACACACCATTGTAAAGCAATTATACTCCAATAAAGATGTTAAAAGAAAAAATACAATGAGCGCCCTTCTCCCACCCGTCCACATATCACAGTGCTGGAAAGGACATTAGCTATCCGTTTCTTCTCACCTCCTACTGAAAAGACATAATGTCAAAAATATGGTCATCTGACCAAAGGCATATTTTTCTTTATTTCTTTCAATACAAGCCAAGGTCAAGCAGCGTATTTTTGACCATAAATATTCCCCATGAATAAAGCAGTGAGTGGACTGGCACTGGGGGCAACCTCTCTTGTCACAGAGCCATGCCTCACCCACCCTTCCTGTAATACAGTTTATGCTTTGTCCATAGTCATCCAGACACACCTTTCTCAACCCACTCCTGGCTCGAAAGTAACTTTTACCACAACAAGTAAAACTCTTCTCCTGGAGTATGTATTCTCAGTAAAAGAGAGTCCCTGATCACTTTTCCTTACCGTACATAGGTCAAGAGCTGATTCATACAGGAAACATCAGTGTTTCCTTCCCATCGTAGTAAAGATATATCTTAGTTCACATACTCAATAGTCAATGACGCAGCCGTCACTAGGGCCAAATCACCTTCTTCTTTCTCTCTGAGCACGACGCCATCATCATCTCTGTGGCTGGTTTTACAAACTTTTCTTCAATAGTGTGAGTCATACCTGTTTTTCCTATGAGGAGTGCACACTGAATGATGCTACTGTGGTATAAGTGAATAGTGGTTAAACGTGTGCAGAAGGCTGCCCCACCGGGTTCAAATCCCAGCTGTGGGGTCCACTATTGGTGTGACCTCCAGCAAGGCACTCAGCTATTCAAGTGGCTTAAGTTCCCTTTCCTATTAGATGAAAAAAAAATACTGGTAGACACTCATTCACAGAGCTCTTATAAAGATTTAGTTAACGTACGTAAAGTGCTCAGAATACTGCCTGCCACTCAGTAAAGACTAGCTACTACATTGGTAGCTTTTTTTTTTTTTAACTTAAGGGCAAAAGCAATCAATTTCATACGAGAGAGAATTATTTTGCTTTTAGTCTGAGAAATAAAACACTTGACTGGCTTCACAAAGCAGCCGGTGAGCTTTGTTTGAAAATAATGTGAAAGTCCCATAGCTTCATGCAACTACTTGACAAAGTTTCACAATAAACAGTACATCAGGGAATAGGGGCAAATGAATAGCTACACCAGTACAATCTAATTTTCAGATAATGATTCTATTCACACTTTTTCTCTGGTTGGTTTACAAAATTATTATACTCAGACCTATATTAACTTTTGCGATTACTTATAATTAATAGTGATGATATTATTCTCAGTTTCAGAATTTGCTATTTTCATTATACGTTTATGCTTTTATGAGCCACCCTTAACTCTTCACAAGATCCTTCTTGTGACTGGGACTATAATATAACCCAACAATAAGAATGTAAAGTGTTGGTGACCTAAATGGGAAGGAAATCCAAAAAAAGAGGGGATATATGTATATGTATAACTGATTCATTTTGCTGTATGGTAGAAACTAACACAACATTGTAAAGCAACTGTACTCCAATAAAAATTAATTTAAAAAAGAATGAAAAATGCGAATTTAATAAATATAAGAACATAAAAATAATATGATTAATTGAGAAAAAACAACCAGGGCAGTTCTTGTGATACATGAGCCGCCTTTTTTTTTTTAAATTTTAAAAAATATTTACTTATTTATTTTTGGCCACACTGGGTCTTCGTAGTCACACACGGGCTTTTTCTAGTTGTGGCGAGCAGGGGCTGCTTTTCATTGCGGTGCGCAGACTTCTCATTGTGGTGGTTTCTCTTGTTGCGGAGCACGGGCTCTAGGCGTGCAGGCTTCAGTAGTTGCAGCACACGGGCTCAGCAGTTGCGGCATGAGGGCCCTAGAGCACATGGGCTTCAGTGCTTTAGGTGCGCTGGCTCGAGTAGTTGCAGCACACGTGCTCAGTAGTCGCGGCACGTGGGCCCTAGGGCGCACAGGCTTCAGTAGTTGCAGCATGTGGGCTCAGGAGTTGTGGCACACGGACTTCAGTAGTTGCAGCATGTGGGCTCAGGAGTTGTGGTACATGGGCTTAGCTGCTCTGCGGCTTGTGGGATCTTCCCAGACCAGGGCTCGAACCCGTGTCCCCTGCATTGGCAGGTGGATTCTCAACCACTGTGCCACCAGGGAAGCCCTCTACAGTTCCATCTTGAATTCCACATAAAATTAGAAATGACAATCACGTATCATTTTAGCCTACATTTTGAGTATTTTATTTCACTAACTTGATGTCTTTTCCTCCTTTCTCAGTGTTACATCACCTTTTTTTCTCGTTCACATCTTTTCCACACTTTCTCCTCCACTCATTCCTTTGTTCTCCCCTGTCCTGCCTTTGAGATTGCACCAATTTTCTTATGACCTAATAATCAAGCCACTACTATCCTTTCAGGCAGACACCAGACAAGCAAAAATAAAATTCTGGGAGCCAAGTGACCCAGGAGGCTGACTGATCTGAACATTGATAGCATGAAGCTTTTGTATTTCCCATATAAACATGCCTGTAATTTCACATGACTATAATAGAAGATTGACAACTGATTTCAGATTCGAGCTTGACTATGGACCCCACAGCTCACGTGTCATGGGTGCTACAAGCTGTGAGCCATATTTAGGATTGAAATAAAACCCGCAAAAACTCATGGCGTGGAGTGTGGAGCAGGTCAGAGGCTAGCATAATTTAAATTTTCAAAGGGTTGGCAGCCCTTGCTGCTGGGGAATTTGAGTTATAATTGTGATCTCAGGGTGACCACAAATTGCTAGAAGAAAAATGATTAGAGCCTGAAGATATTATTTTAAGAAAGAATATCTATGTTTAGTAGCCTTCAGTACGTGACAGAGGAGGGGCCTTGGCCTCTTAACATGGAACACTGGAAAGGATAAAATCTATTCCTAGAGCTAGGATCAAAGCTGTGTGAACTGAATTAGCCCAAATACATAACATAGTGACCAATTAAGATGTCTGTCTATAATCGATTATAGATGCCCTTTAAGAAAGGGTCAATTCCCCCAAAAGAAGACACAATTCACAAAAGCCTTTATTTGTCTTATAAGTGGGTCAAGAAAGCCACTCTTCAAAATCCATCATCTCATTCCATATTTGTTGGTAATGGCCACACAAAAGATGAAGTCTCCCAGTACTTTTCTATCTCCCTTTGAGAATCCATTTTTAATATCACCTTATATGATGATTTTGATCTTGTCCTATGATACCCTAGGATGAGAACATACATTTAAAACTATACATGCACCAAAAAAATAAGGGAGTTTCTTGAGGGGTTCTGTACCCTACTCTTTTTCTTTCTTTTTTTTTTTTAATAAGCTCTCTCCCTCTTTTTAATATTTATTTATTTGGCTGTGCTGGGTCTTAGTTGCGGCACGCGGGATCTTTTTTTAGTTGCAGCATGCAGGATCTTTAGTTGTGGCATGTGGGATCCAGTTCCCTGACCAGGGATTGAACCCGGGTCCCCTGCATTGGGAGCACAGAGTCTTAACTGCTAGACAACAGACAGAAGTTCCCCCACTCTTTTTCTGAGAGAGCAAAGTATTTAAAACTAAGTGAGTACAGAATATTAGAGAACCGTGATGCTTTGCAATGCATTTGGTGAGATATTTTCATTAAAAATCAGTTAACGGTTAACTACCAGTTAACAGTGAAAACTACTGTCTTCTTTCAGGATCTCCCCAACCACACAACAAGTAAGTATCTTATTTTCTGGGAATTAATGAATACAACGAATAGAAGATGGATGACAGGAAACACCAGATCAGGAAGGTACAGGATGAAGATGGAAAGAAGCTAAAAGGAAATCAGCTTGGACAGCTCTGTTGCACACAACACACTTAAAACAATCATTACACACGTTGACAGCCCCATGTGTTCGCTGCTGAACTGACTACTGATGTCTTGGCACCTCCCTGCTTAAAGCTGTAATTCTGAAAACTGTAGTTTCTTCAGTGCTGTCTAGAAATTCGACCGTATTTGATTTCTCATTCAAATGTGATGTAAAGAACACACACAAGCTCCAGTGTAGAGGGTGTGTGGGGAAGTAAAGCAACTGCATATTATGAAAGGAAGAGAAGATGATCTTACAAAAAAAGATCCCACTGGCTACACAGCTTCATTTCTTTTAATTTAATGAGGCAAACATGTGGTACTATATCCAGGGCTTCTTAGAAAATGATGTTTTAAATACAGGCATACCTCATTTTATTGCCCTTCACAGATTTTTTTTCTTAATTACAAATTGAAGGTTTGTGGCAGCCCTGCATCTAGCAAGTCGATCAGTGCCACTTTTCCAACAGCATTTGCTCACTTCGTGTCTCTGTGTCACATTTCAGTAATTCTCACAATATTTCGAACCTTCTCATTATTTTTTTAACATCCGTATTGGAGTATAATCGCTTTACAATGGTTTGTTAGTTTCTGCTGTATAACAAAATGAATCAGTTATACATATACATATATCCCCATATCCCCTCCGTCTTGCGTCTCCCTCCCGCCCTCCCTATCCCACCCCTCTAGGTGGTCACAAAGCACCCAGCTGATCTCCCTGTGCTATGCAGCTGCTTCCCGCTAGCCGTCTATTTTACATTTGGGAGTGTATATATGTCCAGGTTACTCTCTCACTTTGTCCCAGCTTACCCTTCCCCCTCCCCGTGTCCTCAAGTCCATTCTCTACATCTGCATCTTTATTCCTGTCCTACCCCTAGGTTCTTCAGAACCTTTTTTTTTTTAGATTCCATATATTTGTGTTAGCATACGGTATTTGTTTTTCTCTTTCTGACTTACTTTACTCTGTATGACAGACTCTAGGTCCATCCACCTCACTACAAATAACTCAATTTCGTTTCTTTGTATGGCTGAGTAATATTCCATTGTATATATGTGCCACATCTTCTTCAACCATTCATCTGTTGATGGGCACTTGGGTTGCTCCCATGTCCTGGATATTGTAAATAGTGCTGCAGTGAACACTGTGGTACATGACTCTTTTTGAATTATGGTTTTCTCATCGTTCTCAGTGGTGAAAAACTGAAACCACTTCCTCTAAGATCAGGAATAAGACAAGGCTGCCCACTCTCACCACTATTATTCAATATAGTTTTGGAAGTTTTAGTCATGGCAATCAGAGAAGAAAAGGAAATAAAAGGAATCCAAATCGGAGAAGAAGAAGTAAGACTGTCACTGTCTGCAGACGACCTTCTCATTACTATTATTTGTGTTATGGTGATCTGTGATCAGTGATCTTTGATGTTACTACTGCAAAAAGATTACGACTCGCTGAAGGCTCAGATGATGGTTAGCATTTTTTAGCAATAAAAGTGTTTTCAAATTAAGGTATGTACATTCTTTTTACATATAATTTTACTGCACACTTAGCCGACTATAGTATTATGTGAACATAACTTGTATTGCGCTGGGATACCAAAAGTTCATGTAATTTACTTTACTGCAATATTCGCTTTATTTGTGGTGATCCGGAACCAAACTGCAGCAGCTCTGAGGTATGCCTGTATTCAGGCAAAACACTCAGATTTTAGGTCATCCAGAAAGGGTATTTGTAAGAATGAAAATATCCAGTGCTTCAGTGAGGCAAGGTCTTTCACTCATTAGTTGGTGGGACCACACCCTGGCACAATCTTTCTGGAAGCCATCGGACAACAGGTATAGAAAATCTTAAAAGTACGCATCTTTTAACCTAACAATTTTGTGTCTATGAGTTTATTCCAAGAAAATAATCGAGGATGTTTACAAATACTTAATAGTAATAATAGCAGTAGCAGGAGTAATAACAACAGGTATCATTATTGGACTTGGTGTCAGGCGCTGCTCTAAGTAAACAGAGATGTGCCCTGCATGGGACCTGTAAGAATGCATCACTGGAAATACCCAAACATCCAGTAATAGCAGACAGATTGAGGACACTCTAGTAAATCATATTAAGGACTAAGTCAGTTATTATAAATACGTAAATTAAGTGTTGACACGTGTAAAATTATAACGAAAAGTATTATACAATGGTATGTTATGATTTAAATTTATGTATAATATAAAAGAAAATTACAGTTTAAAACTATAAAAGGATTTATATTTTTTCACGATTCTACACGAACTTGTATTGCTATTACTTATGTACTTATAAAACCAATACAATTCTTTGAAATCTAGAGGGTTATTTCTTAAAAAAAGATATTTCTAGCAATTTCAAAAATCCTCTAAAATGTCAAGCATATGACCGAGTATATGAAGAGAAGCTAGATGCACTACACGGATTATCCATAATTCTTGATACCAAGTGGCTAATGATTTAGATGGTGACAGCGGAGAACTAGAAATTTTTTTACAAATCAGAAAGCAACATAGTCTGTATCTCCTCTGCAATCTTTGTGGTTATACAGTTTATTCCTTTAAGAACAATTCATTTTGGAGGCCCTGGTTTTAGGCAACATCACTGATTCTTCCAACTCGACACTGAATCTCTACTAAGGCACAGAACAGGTACTGAAAGCCACGCCCTCACATGTTAAAAGCTATTAAGATGTACCATAATAAACGCAGGATGATTCTGGCATAGGAACTGACCATGGAACAAAATAGTGAGTCCTGAAATAGATTCAAGCATATATGGGCATTTGACATTAGACAAAGGTGGACTTTCAATTTAAATTGGAAAAAAGAGAGGAATTTTTTAAATAAATGGAATACCTGGAACAAAATAGAGTTGGACCCTTACATCACACCATGTACAAAACAAAATCCCAGATCTATACTTTTTTTCTGGAAGAAACTCAAAAACTATAAAGGAAAGGACATATTTCATTACATTCAGTGAAAAAAATTCACATCAAAGAGTATACCATGAACAGAATCAAATGACAAATGACAGCTTGGGAAAAATAGCTGCAACACATAAAGATAATAGCTCCCAGAAATTCCTAAGGAAAAGGCAAACAATCCCAGAAAAATGGGCCACTGATAAAAATGAGTAACAGAGGAAGCAATCCAATAAACACACCCTTGCTAGTAGTCATGAAAATAAAAAATGAAATAGTAGAAACGAGGTAGCATTTCTCACTGATAAGAATGGAAAAAATTCACACACTTGGTGTGTTACCTTTGGATGGTGGGATTTTAGGTGGTTTCCCATGGATTTCCTTATACTTTTCATTATGGTTTGAATCTGTTTTTACAATGAGTGCACTTTAATTATATAATAAAAAAGACAAAGCTAATTTTTATTTAAAAAGGAAATTTAAAAAAATCAATTGTTGGGGAGTCTTGTTTAAATTAGCATCTCCTGATGCTGCCTCTACAGCTTCACACTACATTCCCATAAGGAAACAGAAAAATTGAAAACACGTCACATGGAAAGTTAGGTGACTGATGACCTCTTCCCAGAAACTGAAATTCTCACTAATTTTATGGCCTGTGGAGTTGGTTCGAAGAACATAATGAGTAGATCACGTATACCGTGCTCTAGGATGGTCTGCCTGAGAATTTAGAGGGAGGTCATACCCTACTCACTGCCTTATGGTTAAGAAACGCAAGATCTACACCACAGAGAAGACTGGACAGCTTTCCCTCCAGGGCGCAGGTGATAGTTTTTGAAGCAGCCATCCCTCGTCTTTTAGAATCTCTCTTTTCTAGGTAGAAATTGTAATTTCTCACCAGAAAGCAAGCAGAGGTGCTGTAGAGAGGACTGAGAAAGGACGAGTCCTAGTAGGCGTGTATATCTGGAATTCAACCTTTTCTGTAAGAGCTGGGCCCTGGGGTGGGGAGGGACAGGGTGGGCCCCATCTTTGGCTGACAGAGCTGCAATAGGTGAAAGTCTGTGGGACACTGACAGTTGTGAAAGAAGTAAACAAAATGCCGATGTAGATTTAAGAAGAGGATTCTACCAGCCAACAAGTGGAAAGAAAGTGAGTTCACGGTAGGGTGACTATTGTATCATTTGTTACCCATGCTGGGACACTTTGAGAGTGAAAGGTTTCCTACTAATATTTACAACAGACCACAGTCAGAAACCAGGACTGTCCCAACCAAACTGAGAGGCCAAGCCCTGAGTCTGGTCAGTGTCTTGGATAGGTATGAAGAAGAAAGACAAAGTATCAGATCTGCAACAACAAAAACTCCCACTGGTAAGTAGGGAAGATCAAAAGTAAGGATTTGAATATACAGTAGAACAGATGCATGAAAATAACTCACTACAGCAGACAAAAAACAGAGATTCACCTTGCAAATTTACAAGCTGTCTTGAGAAAGAAAACAGAACGGAGTAAAAGCAGTATTAAAAAAAAACAATTAATAGAAGGAAACTGTTCTAAGATGAAACAGAATTTAGTATTCCACTCCAAAAGTTTTCCTGAGTTCTAGGAAAAATAAATGAACGAGACCAACACTCAGAAACATCTTGGCAATTGGAAGGGAACTTTTACAATCTGCACATGATATAATCTTTTACCCAGAAAAACTAATAGAATCAGCAAATGTGAATCAAGAAACGTTTCATTCTGGATACAGTTAAACCAACATAAGCCAATATTACTTCTCTATACCAACATTGACACGTAGAAAATATAATAAAAACACAATAATAAAAGCACAGCAGCTACAAAAACAATAAAATATCTAGGAATTAACTATGAGTTCTTAAGACCTAAGTCTAAAAGTCAATAAAATGATTTAAATAAGCTTATTCAATACTCTTAAGATGATTTAATATTATAAAAACGTTAATCCTTTAAAATTAAATAACCTATATATTCGATGCAATCCTAATAAAGAGTATTGTCGAATTTAAAGAACTCAATAAACACAGATTAAAATTTATATTACAGAATAAAGGTCTATGTATAGAATAATCAACCTCAATAAAGAAGAGTAGAGAAGATGGACTTTTCCTACCATATACTAAAACATACTACAATAAAAACTACGTGGCAGTAGTACGAAAAGAGGCAGATACAGAAATGGAACAGAATAGAGCACTCAGAAACAGAATACATATATATGTATATGTATATATATATATATATATATATATATATAAACTTCATACATAATAGAAGTGGCGCCACAAATCAATAGGGAAACAACAGATTATTTAGTATTTAGATGGTATTGAGAAAACTTGCTCACCATATAGAAGAAAGTGAAATTGGTTTCCTAGAGAGAACCACATACATAGATGGATTCTGAATGGATTAAAGACCTAAATGTGAAAGGTAAAACTATACAGTTCATAGAAGAAAACATAGGATAGTACCTTTGTGACCTAGACACAAGGAAAGCCCTCTTAAATAAAATTCCAAGGCACAAAATATAAGGCCAAAAAAAAAAAAAAAAGAATCAAAGAACTTGATTATGTCAAAATTAAGGATTCTCTTCAACAAAGCACATTAGAATGCCGACAGAACAGGAGAATATATGTATGGTATCTAAAGTGAATAGAGATTAATGTCTACAATAGTCAAGGAATTCCTGCTAATCAACAAGAAAATGATACCAATTACAGTAGAAAAATGGATAAAAGATATGAACAGGCAGTTTACAGGAAACCCCAAAAAGCAAACAAGCATTTAATGAGATGCTCAAATTCAATGGTAATCAGAGAAACAGGAAGTAGAACAACAATGAGATATCATTATACTTACTAGTCTGGCAAAATTTAGGTACCTGGATGATACTGCTAAGGATGTGGGCACATAGTAACCTCTACATACAAACTGGTGATGTGCAAACTGGCAGACATTTTGGAGAGGAGCCTGGCACTACTTACGCCAATTAGGTCTACGTATACCCAATGACCCAGCCACCTTTCCCCTGATGGATGTCCCAAGGACATTCTCCTAGAGGAACACGATTTCTTTTTATATGCATACATAATTTTTTTACATTAAAATGGTTCAATCAGAAGGTATGGAAATGGGTAAGAGGGATAAAAAGAAATACCTGAGTGACTGAATGAAATGAGAAGGGGCCCTGCACAGATCAGTGATGACAGGTACCACGGTCTTACGAGGACAGCTGAGTCAGCACCGCACACCTTGGCAAGTGCTGGCGGTGGGTCGTGATGGGTGAGGGAGGTGGTCGCACACAGGCTGGCCAAGCTTGTAAATTATAAGATAGAAAAAGTCCTTTATGCAGTTAAGCTGAGGGAAACAACTCAGTTAACTGCAAGAGACAAAAACCAGACTGCTTCAGACATCTCTCTGTTTCTAAATACCAGAAGACAGAATAGCTTCAGAGCTTTGAGGATAAAATAATTTTGAGTTCACGCAGCCCAGTAAGTTTTCCATGTGTGGAGGCAACAGAAAACACTCTTAAGATATGCATAGATGCCAAAAAGTATACCATTGTGAACATTTCTTGAATCAAAGAAAACATTCAACTCATCTTTAAGAACATAAAAGTAAGGCCTTATCCTTATATGTAAAATATTAAATTACCTTTTGTAGAAAGAGGACAATCCTTACGAGCATCTGGGCACGGAGCTCTTCCAAGGTAAACAATGTTTGGGGTGTTCGAATGAAAATTTTGGTCTTCCCATAAGCTACATCATCCTGAAAGCCACAATGTTTAATCAGCTTCTTGACAGCCTCTTTGTCTGAAGGGAGGTCATGGTTGGGCCAGGTGAATTCAGAGATCATTTTGTACCTGGATGAAAAAAAGAACAGGGCACGGGTTAAGGGAGAAAAACCATGTGGTATCAATAGATGCAGAAAAGCTATCCAATAAAATTCAAGATGCTTCATAGAAAGAAAGAAAAAAAAAACTTCTGAGCAAACTAGGAATAGGGGTGAGTTTCATTAGCCTGATAAGAGTCATAGAAAAAGGCTTCAATAAAGTACAACACTCCTTCAATAAAATACAACACTCACTAAACAAGGATTAGAAGGGTATTCCTTAATTTAATAAAAGCTATTTGCCAAAAACTTGCAGCAAATATTATTTGTAATGTGGCAACCTTGGAAGCATTGTCTTTACAAATAGAAACAAGAAAAGGATGCCTCTGTCATGGGTTTTTGAACGGGTAAATGACTGGGGAAGGAACAAAACATCACTTATGAACAATATGACTCGCTTCAAAGGACATCAAGCAGATCTTCAGATAAAGTATCATCGCTAAAAGAAAACTAAGCACAGTTCTGCACATAAGGTCAATACACAGATCATTTGCAATTCTACATACAAGCAGCCAACAGTTCCTCAGTACGTGGCCCTCTCATAGGTTAGTGTGAGGGTGACCGTGAGTAAGACAGTAGTCACAGAGTCTCAGCCTTTTGTAGCCTAATCTCACGAGCAACATCCCATCACTTTTGACACATTCCATTTTGCTAGAAGCAATTCACTAGGGCCAGCCCACACTCACAGGAAGGGGATTACACAGGCATGAATACCAGTAGGTGGGGATCACTGGGACCAGCTTAGAAGGCTGCCTACTGCAGTACTTCTCCTCCACCCTTGGTGCAAAGTTGTTTAATCCATGTAGTCAAATTTAGTAATGTTTTTCACATACTGCATCTTAACCTTAAGACACAGCGAGAAAGGTTTTCCTCACATTCAGGTTACAGAGTAATTCACCTACGGGTTCTTCCAGTACTTATATGTTTTCACATTTTACGTTTAGATCTCTGGTCCCTTTGGAGTTTATTTCGATACAGATCCAACTTTTGACAAAAGGCTATTTCCGATATTATTTACTAACACATCTGTCTTTCTCCCTCCGATTTAATATATGCCATTTTATCATATGCTAAACTTTCATATGTACTTCCGTTCATTTCTGGGCTTTCTGGTCTGTTTCATTGCTTTGTCTGTCCCTTGGCCCCATCAGTACTGCAAATGTCTAATTATAGATGTTATAAGTATATTTTAATATCTGGAGGTCTTTTCTCCTTCTTTTCCTTTTTAAAGGTATTTCTAGATATTCCTATGTGTTCATTTTTCTATATGAACTTTAGAGACAATTTGCATAGTTCCAGGGAAAAACAATCACAAAACAAAAGAATCCTTTCTGGTATTTTTATTGGGTTCCCATGTTAAATTCATTAAATTTAGCTTTGACGTTGAGTTGTCCTATCCAAGAACAAGGGGTATCATTCCATTAGTTCAAGTCTACTTTCGTGCCTTTCAGGAGTCTTCATGTTCTTCTCCTAGGGCTTTATACATTTCTGGTTAAGATGCTATGTATCTAAGGGGCATCTGATCCCTTCTTCTTGATGTCTCTCTCTTTTCCTGATTTCCATCTTAGCTTCCACAACAGCACACTCTCCCTAGCTTCCTTCTGTCTCTCTGGATATCTCTTCTCAATCTCATTTTCTGGCAACTCCTCATTCCTGGACCCCCAAATGTTGGAGTGTCCCAGAGCTCACATCAGGCCCCCTTCTCTCTATGTACAACCTCCCACATCGCTTCATCTATTCCATCCACTTTGTTTTTCAACTCATGCATTTACTATCCCAAGCCCAGTTCTCAGTTCTGAGCTTCAGACTCACATATCCAATGCCTATATAGACCTAAAGGTGTCTTAAATTCCTCTTTCAGTCCTTCCTACCTCAATGTCCTCAGTTACTAAAGCCAGAATCCTGGGAGTCATATTTGATCCCTTCTCTTCTCTATCATTCCTTCTAATCCATCATCAGGTCTATTGACTCCACCTCCAAAATATATTTAAAATTCAACTATTCTCATCTTTACTGCTACAATCCTAATATACGCCACCATCAAGTTGACTACAGTAGACTCCTAACTTGTTTTCCATTTCCTCTTCAACCCATTCTGCGTATTTAGCAGCCAGAGTAGTATTCCAAAGAGCCTCACCTCATCTTTATCTTTTACTCCTGCTTTCATTATTCTACTCCAGTCGCCTTGGCCTTCTTTAGGGTCCTGTAATGCGGCTGCCTCTTTCTTGCTTTGGAGACTTTGCATATGCTGTTCCCATTGCCTGGAATGCTTTTTAATCTACTCTTTGAAAGGCTGAGACTCCTCATAGTCTGTTTTTGATTCTCCTTCAACAACCATCAACCCTCACCCCCATTATTCCTCTCTAGGGCAGCCAGATGGGTTTCTTTTCCTCACACCATTCATCACAGTTTGTAATCATATTGATTTGTGTGTTTGTCTGTTGAATGTCAGTCTATGGGTACCACGAAGGCAGGGATTTTGTTTTGTTCCCCGCTACACGCCATGTGCCTATCGTGTTGTCCACCATACAATGAGGAACGAGATATGAAAGAATGGAAGAAAATACATTTAAAAGTCTAGTCACTTGCCAGATAGAGACAGAAACAGAAACCAAAGAGTTCTAATATGAAGAGAAAGGTAATATTAAGTGACGTCACGTGAAAAAAGGAAATAAAATCTAAAAACTTCCAAATTCATTATAGAACTATCGATAGAATAAGAGTCAACAGGGAGTAATGGCATTTGTTTAAAGTTTTAGGCGTGTTGCAGAAACTAGAAGCAATCCAACTGCCACACTGCTCAGCTAACACATCAGGGTAACGGCGCCCTTCCCTTCTTCCTGACGGTCAAGGGCATGCCCCAAGTTCTTCAGCAAACCAGCATCCTGAACTTGCAAATTAAAAAGCTAAATTCAGCTGCTTCCTGACAACCCGTTTTACCTCCCTGAAAGACTTCAGCAGCTTTTAAGGTTATCAGTACATTTAAAATCCTTCTCTCTCTTTTTCAATAAAAGAATGAAAATGAAAGTGACAAGTAGAAATTTAGGTTCACAGCTAGCTTACAAAAAATCTGCAGAATCTAAAAGCACAAACTCATTGCAGAAAATGTTACTTTTTCTCCCACCAGGACTGAAAACATTCATCCAATGTCCTACACACCTTCCATCCTACCCCATGTCCCACTGTTAATTAGTTCAATCAGTATGACATTAAAATGTCAGTTTTTCAATGTGAACAAACTCATTTTATGTAAAGTGGCAGATAAACACAGCCTGCAGAGGAGGGATAGGCCATCTTCCCAGAGGCACATCCCACCATCTCATCCAGCACTCTTCCTAGACGACTCTAGTAGAGAGGACCTAATCTCGACTTAGATAGTCATCAACTGGAGAGACTTCAGTCTTTCCACAATTCTGTCTTTTAAAGGGCAAGTTTGACACTTTTATTGTGATTATTAATATGTTTCAATTTTCTCAACTTCTCATTTAATGTTTTCTATTAATTGTGCTTTCTCTTTGTTGCTTTTTACCCTATTTTCTCTCAGGCAGACTGAGTTTTCTTTATGCCATTTTATTCCTTCCTCTGATAAAGCCGCACATTCAGTTGTGAGGCGGTGCACTGTTAAAGACGATAGGTTCAGGAGCCAACTGCCTGAGTTCAGACACGGCTACACCACTACTTGGCTCCGGGACCTGAGGCAAGTTCCTTAACCTTCGTGTGTCTCGGTTTCCTCATCTGCATAAAATGGCGGTAACACGCTCTCCTCATCTGGTTGTCGGCTTTAGGGACAGACTACATGCAGACTGTTTAAAACAGTGCCGGGTACATATGGTGTGAGCACTTCACAATGTCAGCACTATTATTATTATCATTCTGAAAAATTAAATATGTAAAAATTTATTTATGTAAAAATACATACTTTTTCCTGTCTAGTTCATTAACATCTATATTCTTCCCATAAGGAGTACAAAAGTCTTTACTTCTCTATATTTCTCACTACTATTTTTTGTTGCAAATGATTACTACAGACTTCTTTTTCCTCCTTACAATCAATACTTGTTCAGATTTCACAAAAAGTTTTACCTACTTATTTGTTCAATGTTGCTTTTTTGCCTTCCACATCTTCCTCCTGCATTTATTCTCCCTTTTGCTAAAGTATACCCTCTAGAGATTTTTCAGAGGGTCTATGACCCTCTCAGAATAGTAAACTTTCTGAGCCTATATATGTCAGAAAACGTTTTTATTTTGCCCACACTCTTGAATGATAACTTGGCATGGAATAAAATTCTAAGCATAAACTTCACTCCCCTTCACTGTGAAGATACTGCTCCTTCGTCTGTTTACACTGACTGTTGCTGACGAGAAGTCTGATGTCCGTATGAGTCTCGTTCCCTCATAGGTAGTTTGCCTTTCTTCTTGGGAGCGCTAAGCATTTTTATTTATGTCTAACATTCTGAAAGTGAACATAATGTACTTAAGTTTCATTAAAAAACTTCATATGTTTTACACTCAGTGTATTCTTTCATTCTGACCCCTAGACTCCTCTTTCCTTCTGGAGCTCCAGTTAGATGGCTTCTGGCTCTCCTGGATCAACCTTATACGCAGCTTGACCTTTCTTGAGTACTTCCCATCTCTCTTTCTTTGTGATGAGGCCTGGAAGAAGTCTTCAGCTCGATCTTCTAGCTCACTAAGTTGTTTACAGGAAGTTTAGTCAAGAAAAAAGTTTTTCTAATTGTGGTAAACTTTATGTATAGTAAAATGCACACATTTAAGTACACGAATCAGTAAGTTTGAAAAGTGTGTACACCCATAGAACTGACATGCCAATCAAGATACAGATCATCTCCAAAATCTCAAAGAGTTCCCCCATTGCCCTTCTCCCTTTCCAGTCAACCCCCAACCCAGAGCAAAGCACTGCTCTGATTTCTATCTGTTCTTAAACTTCGTGTAAATGGCAGCATCAAGAAATTACTCTTTGGCGACTCCTTTTCAGCCTAATGTTTTATGCATCCATGTTGTTGCTGTATTAGCCATTCATTCTCTTTAACGCTGCTTAGTAACCACTGTATGATGACACTACAAATTGCCGACTCCTTCTACTGATGGACAATTCACTCTTTCATTGTGCTTGATCTGGTTTTCATTTTCTACATCTCTAATCAGTTCTTTTTAATAACTACCTGTTCTTGTTTCTAACTTTGTACTCCTATTTTAGGACCATAATTCTCTCCTTTATCTCTTGGAGAATATGAAATAGGTTTATTCTAATGTCTTTCACTCCTTGCTCTGGTCCCTTGGGGGTGAGGTTTTTTATTTGTTGAGCTTATTGTCTCCTTTTCATTGGTCTGGCCTTTCTCAGATGTTTAACTGTTATCTCGTCTCCTTTCCCAGAGTCCTTCTACGTACATGTACATCTTGGCCTTCGTTGGCCTCTTGTTAGGTGGCTATCTTGGCCAATATACCTATGATGTCTACGTTACAGTTGCTGAGGTGGTTACTTGCATTGGCCATTAACCTCCCGGTGCGGCAGCTGGGTAAACTCCAGCACAGTAGCTGAGATGCTTCCTGAATGGCAGCTCAAGCCTCACAAGGCAGTCTTTCCTTCAAACTGTGACCTCGGCTTACTCCTGGGCCTTCATGTCTGCTTCATACTGTATTTAGGAGTGATTCACATCTTTCAGGTTCACTGAGAATCCCCCTTTTGATTCCATAGTGCGGCTATGCGTTAACGTGGCTTTAAATACACGTATTTTATATTACTGGGGGATGTTCTGGAGTGGGAACTGGAGATTTAAGCTTGTACTCCTAAGACCATCATATTTGAAATTCATAGGTTCTTTTTAATCTTTTCTATTTTTACATGAGCATTAGAAAACAGAATCCAATCCTCATAGCATGTCTTTCATGCCAAAAAACACACCCAACATCTTGAGTTGAAAGTAAAATAGGTGCATAGAGAGATTGCGAGTGAGGACACGCACTTGCAAAGTCCTTGTCCCTCCAGGTCGAGCTTGCTTATTCTCTTATTTCAACTTCTTTCCATGGCTTCTATTATCGTGGTGTCATGATCATATATTTTTAGTTAGATAAATATATATTTTAGGTAAATATACTTTTAGTTCAGCCCCATCCTATAGTTACCCATTCCCACCCTGCTCATTCTAATATTCAACTTCTGCTGATCTTATATACGTGACAACACAAAAATCAATACTACAATTGAGTAATTGCTAGAATTCTGAGTAATGACAAGGGACTAACAATCTTCCTATTAATATAATTTGACACTGTTTGAAGTCAAGACTCAGAATGAACACATCTCTACTCATGACAACACTCCTACTCTACAGCCTCAATTTAAAAAAAACCAAGTTTCAAGAACAGTATGATTTCAGTAAGGAAAATGATAAGTTTTGAGCATAACCTTTTTTTTTTTTTTTTTTTTTAATGCGTTACGCGGGCCTCTCACTGTTGTGGCCTCTCCCGTTGCGGAGGACAGGCTCCGGACGCGCAGGCTCAGCGGCCATGGCTCACGGGCCCAGCCGCTCCGCGGCATGTGGGATCTTCCCAGACCGGGGCACGAACCCGTGTCCCCTGCATCGGCAGGCGGACTCTCAACCACTGCGCCACCAGGGAAGCCCGAGCATAACCTTTTGATCAGTATAAAACAGTTTCCATTTTCTAGGCTATTCTGCTATAAAGTTTTATTCATTCCAAGAGTCTCCAATTAGTGTAAATCCCTTTCACTTCTTTTTTTTTTTGTTACGCGGGCCTCTCACTGTTGTGGCCTCTCCCGTTGTGGAGCACAGGCTCCGGACACGCAGGCTCAGCGGCCACGGCTCACGGGCCCAGCCGCTCCGCGGCATGTGGGATCTTCCCGGACCGGGGCACGAACCCGTGTCCCCTGCATCGGCAGGCGGACTCTCGACCACTGCGCCACCAGGGAAGCCCCCCTTTCACTTCTTCACACAAGTAGCTGAACACTGGTGGAGAACAACAGACAGTGCTCGGTGGTGTCACTCTACACTTATAACCTCAAATGTCAAGTGGGCACTCAGATCTTCCTAGCAGCAAAACTACTATACACACCTATGCTTTCCCACTCTCCAAAATGAGTATTTTCATTTCCCCTCCAACCTCCTACACCACATCTCCTAATCTTCACTCTCAGCTCATGACCTTGCCTCATACTTTATTGAGGAAATGGAAGCAATCAGATAGGAGCATCTTCGTCTTTGCCATCAGCCAAGCTTCGAGGTTTCCTGCATCTGCATTCATATTCTCTGCCTTTCATCCTGTTGCTAAGGGTGAAGCATCCCTGCTCCCATCTAAAGCTGACAAACCTTCCACTTGTGCTTGGGATTTCATTCCTTGCCTTCTCAAGGATGTTATTATTACAATTATCTCCCTCCCTCCTGTGTCGCTGGTTTCTCCCTCTGTTCTGAATCATCCCTACCTGCATACAAACATTTTCTAGTATCTCCTTGACCTCACATTCCACTCTGGCTGCTGCTTCTAGTTTTCTCTGCTCTCATTCGTAGCACACATTCTTGAGTTGTCCAGAGACATCCAACTTCTCACTTCACTTCCCCATCCTGCTCAAATGGGGCTCTGTCCAGCCTTTTCTCCTTTGACCTCTATGTTGCCTAGTCTAATGGTTAAGCTCCTGCTTTTATCTTACTTGATGGCACAGCAACATTTAATATGATAACTGTACTTTTCTTCTTGAAATGCCATCTTCTCTTGGCTTCTGTGACATAACCCTCTTCTGATATTTCTTCTAGCTTCTTGGTTGCTTCTTCTCTCTCTTTGCTCGTTCTTTCATGTCAGACCACAAAGCTAAATGTTGGCATGGGCCTCCTCCTCTTTTCTATCCAGTTCCAAGACTTTACATACAATCTGTATATCAATAACTCCAAAATTTCTATTTCCAGCCTGGACTCTTCCCAGAACTCCAGATTTGTATGGCTAAGAACTTACTTAGTATTTCTACCTAGACATTTAGTAGCCATTTCAAACCTAACACAGTCAGGAGACAACCTTGATTCCACCTTTGCCCCAGTTTCATGTCCTCCTCCTCAAGCTTCTCTTCCCCCATCTTTCTCACCTCAGCAAATGGTACCATGCTTACCCAGATGCTCCAGCCAGAATCTACTTGTTACCCTTCATCTCTCTCTACTACTCTCTCATCACGCCAATCCACGAGCAAGTCTAGTCCACCTTTCCACAAAACATAGCCTGAATCAGTCCACTACTCTTGGATCTACAATAATTCCTTGTTCAAGGCACTCTCGTTGAGCTGCCTCTCCTGGATTCCTGCAATAGCATCTCTAAATGTCTCCTTGCTTCCTATTCACACAGCAGCCACAGTGATATCTTAAGACATCCATAAGACTGGGTTGCTCCCTGCATAAAATCCACCAGTGGTTTTCCACCACACTTAGCCAAAATCTGAACTGTTTAGTCTGGATTACAACATTCAAAATGATCTGGCCTACGTCCATCTCTGATCTCATGCTACACCACTGCCCTGTCACTCAGCATCCTCCAACCACACTGGATGATGTTTGGTACCTAAAACACCACTTATTATTGCAAGAGAGACTTTTCTCTGCTGTTTCCTCTGCTTCACCTGCTCTTTTCTTTGACCTTTGTATGGCTGACCCCTTCCTGCCATTATTATCTCCTTAGAGACTCTTCTCACCGATCAATATTTTATGTATTTGTTTATTCATATTTTGTGGAATCTGCAATCTACAACATAGGAAATGCTCAATAAATATTTTTAAATAGATGAATAGATGGAATTTAAAACACTATTTTTATGATACCAGGTGTCAACTATCATTATTGTTAGTAACAATAAATAACAATGGCAATGATACCTTACACTTATTGAGTGATTACTATATGCCAGGTACCATTCTAAGTACTTCACATATATTACTTCATCCCCCAGCAGCCCTACCAGGTAGTTACCATTATTATTCCCATTTAAAAAAATTAATTAATTTCCCCCATTTTATACATAGGAACCTGAGGCATGGAAAGGTTATATGATTTGGCTAAGGTCAAAAAGCTAAGAAATGGCAAAGCCAGGATTCAATCAGGTAGACTAATTTTAGGGCCTCCATGATTAACTACTTAATACTTTGTTATTATTATAGTTAGCAATATTGGTAATGCTAAGCAGCATTAATTGAACATCTATTATGTGCCAGGCACGTAGCCTTTTTACTTTGGTTAATTTAATCCTCACAACAAAAGGCTTATGAGGTAGTGTTACTATACTCATTTTATAGATGCAGAAGGAGATTCAAAGAAGCTAAATTTCTAGCTCAAGGTCGTGCAGCAAATGAGTAGCATAGCCAGGATTCCAACCCAGCTGTGACTCCAAATCCTTGTTTATTCTCCTATACTACATGCCCCCATTTTCCCCATGAAGAATAAAAATTTTCCCCATGGTCCATAAACCACAGACTCGAGGGGACTCCTGCCGATTCTGGGAAGGTCTTTCACAGTTGCAGTTTCCTCATCTCTTCTGTTCATTCAACAAACATTTAGATTGTCTGACAGGAGCTGATGCACGGTTAAACATGGAGAGGACTCCATAATTCTCAGTGTGCTAGCAGGTTTCCTTGTTTAGTCTATTCTCACCTGTGAAGAAACTTCTCATAGGTCTGGCGGAAGGCGAATCCTGCCCGACGCACCCTCACATTTTCCAGGAGTCCAAGATACTCTACTTGATGCCGGCAGCGTTCATCGTCAAAGATCTGTGGGGACTTCTTGTCGTTGGGTTTGATGCAACGTACATAATATGGTTCCTAAAGAAATGAATCAGCAAATGATAAGTTTCACTGGAGAAAAATCCCGGACTAAAGACATTGACGTGTCATTAGTGTTAGCTGTGTCAAATTAAGCTCTGTGACTCTCATTTCTCAGGCATAGACTTATAAAAAAATTCTTCCTTTCCCTTCAACTTAAATTTCCCTTCAATTAAATGCCTGGAAACTCTCAGGCATCCAGTTAAAATTTTGTATTATTATATTTTAGGACTCATCAGGAATAGTAGAAAGGGAGTAAAACTAGGGTGTAAACAATTGAGACATGCAAACATCAAGTTTTTGTGTATTTACAGAAACATGATTAAAAGTAACAGAAGGAGTAATTTAATAGAAAGAGGCAGAAGCTGTGGTAAAAATGCATTGTTGAAGAATGTAAAATAATTGGCACAGCCCTGGTACATACTAAGTGTTCCTTTCAGCTTTGAATCATTTCAGTCCTTCAAACTGGAATAGCTTCTTTGGAATATCAGTGCTTTTACGTGCCTAAAAGGAGCAAAGATAAATCTTCCCTAGAGAAAGATTACATAAACTTGGGCCTCCAATTATATCTATAAACAGTTTTGCAAATATAATGTTTGGAACAAAATAAAAGTTAACCAGATATATAAGGAGCCAAGTTAACATGAAATAGAAATAGCAAAACAGCATACAAAATAAAAAGATCTGTAAGGGTCCAGATATTGGAGTTATCAGATAGAAATATTAAAACAACTATGCTTAGCATGTTCAAGATGACAAAAGACAATATTGAGAATTTTTTTAGAGAACGAGAAACTACAAAAAAGAACCAAACCAAGTGGAAAACCTAGGACTTAAAAATACAATAATGGAAATTAAGAACTCAGTGGATCAGCAGAAGAGTAGATTAGAAATTGGTGAAGAAAAAAATTAGTGAACTAGAAGGAAGGTGAGAAGAATTTTCCCAGAATGGATCATGGAGATGGAAAATAAAGAAGAGAGGTTAAGAGGCACACAAGACACTGTAAAGTGGTCTAAGTAACTAGAGTCCCAAAGGGAGGAGACAGAAGGGGCAGAAGCAATATTTGAAGAGCTAATAGCCAAGAGCTTTGTAAAACTGATGAAAAACAATTAAGTTGTAACAAACTGAAGAAGTCCTACAAACTGCAAGCAAGATTTAAAAAGAAAAATGTACACCTAGGTACATCAGTTAAACTTCTGAAAACCAAAGAAGGGCAGCCAGAAGAAAAAAGGCTGACTACCTAAAGGAGCAACAAATAGACTGACAGCTGACTTCTCAAAAGAAAATATGGAATCCAGAAGACAGATGAGTATTGTCTGTGAAATGCTTAAAGAACTGCCAATGTAGAATTTCACACCCAGCAAAAACGTTCTTCAAGAAGGGAAACGGCATAAAATATTTCCAGAATTTGTCAACATCAGGCCTCAGATATAACAGGATGAAGTTCAGGCAGAAGAAGAATGGTCCAAGAGGAAGCTCGGTGATATAGAAAGAGGAAAAAAGAATAAACCTACCTAAGGATACGAAAGACCTGTATGCAGAAAATTATAAGACACTGATGAAAGAAATTAAAGATGATACAAATAGATGGAGAGATATACCATGTTCTTGGATGGGAAGAATCAACATTGTGAAAATGACTCTACTACCCAAAGCAATCTACAGATTCAATGCAATCCCTATCAAACTACCACTGGCATTTTTCACAGAACTAGAACAAAAAATTTCGCAATTTGTATGGAAACACAAAAGACCCCGAATAGCCAAAGCAATCTTGAGAACGAAAAAAGGAGCTGGAGGAATCAGGCTCCCTGACTTCAGACTATACTACAAAGCAACAGTAATCAAGACAGTATGGTACTGGCACAAAAACAGAAAGATAGATCAGTGGAACAGGATAGAAAGCCCAGAGATAAACCCACGCACATATGGACACCTTATCTTTGATAAAGGAGGCAGGAATGTACAGTGGAGAAAGGACAGCCTCTTCAATAAATGGTGCTGGGAAAACTGGACAGGTACATGTAAAAGTATGAGATTAGATCACTCCCTAACACCATACACAAAAATAAGCTCAAAATGGATTAAAGACCTAAATGTAAGGCCAGAAACTATCAAACTCTTGGAGGAAAACATAGGAAGAACACTCTATGACATAAATCACAGCAAGATCCTTTCTGACCCACCTCCTAGAGTAATGGAAATAAAAACAAAAATAAACAAATGGGACCTAATGAAACTTCAAAGCTTTTGCACAGCAAAGGAAACCATAATCAAGACCAAAAGACAACCCTCAGAATGGGAGAAAACATTTGCAAATGAAGCAACTGACAAAGGATTAATCTCCAAAATTTACAAGCAGCTCATGCAGCTCAATAACAAAAAAACAAACAACCCCATCCAAAAATGGGCAGAAGACCTAAACAGACATTTCTCCAAAGAAGATATACAGAATGCCAACAAACACATGAAAGAATGCTCAACATCATTAATCATTAGAGAAATGCAAATCAAAACTACAATGAGATATCATCTCACACCAGTCAGAATGGCCATCATCAAAAAATCTAGAAACAATAAATGCTGGAGAGGGTGTGGAGAAAAGGGGACACTCTTGCACTGCTGGTGGGAATGTGAATTGGTTCAGCCACTATGGAGAACAGTATGGAGGTTCCTTAAAAAACTACAAATAGAATTACCATATGACCCAGCAATCCCACTACTGGGCATATACCCTGAGAAAACCAAAATTCAAAAAGAGTCATGTACCAAAATGTTCATTGCAGCTCTATTTACAATAGCCCGGAGATGGAAAGAACCTAAGCGCCCATCATTGGACGAATGGATAAAGAAGATGTGGCACATATACACAATGGAATATTACTCAGCCTTAAAAAGAAATGAAATTGAGATATTTGTAATGAGATGGATAGACCTAGAGTCTGTCATACAGAGTGAAGTAAGTCAGAAAGACAAAGACAAATACCGTATGCTAACACATATATATGGAATTTAAGGGGAAAAAATGTCATGAAGAACCTAGGGATAAGACAGGAATAGAGGCGCAGACCTACTGGAGAACGGACTTGAGGATATGGGGAGGGGGAAGGGTGAGTTTTGACAGGGCGAGAGGGAGTCATGGACATATACACACTAACAAACGTAGTAAGGTAGATAGCTAGGGGGAAGCAGCCGCAAGGCACAGGGATATAAGCTCGGGGCTTTGGGACAGCCTGGAGGGGTGGGAGGGGGAGAGTGGGAGGGAGGGAGACGCAAGAGGGAAGACACATGGGAGCACATGTATATGTATAGCTGATTCACTTTGTTATAAATCAGAAACTAACACACCATTGTAAAGCAATTATACCCCAATAAAGATGTTAAAAAAAAAAAAAAAAAAAAAAAAAAAAAAGAAAGAGGAAAAAAGAAGTAATAAATGAGTAAATCTAAACAGATACTGACTATTCCTAGTAGTAATAATAATGATGATGATGATGTCATCATCTTACTGGCTATATATATATATATATATATATATATATATATATATATAAAATAAATATTTATAAGTACATGACCAAAAGAGCGCATAAGCTGGGAGGAAGACAAATGGAATTAAGATGTTTTATGGACCTTGCATTGTCCAGGAAGGAGATAAAAGCACCAAATAAGATTAGATTTCTATAATCCAGAATGACATTGTAATAACTTGAGTAACCACCAAAACAATATTATAATGTAAATCTTCCAAAATAATAACGTGAATAAATGTAGTAATAAAAAATCATTGCAATACTGAGTTGTAGAGTGTGGTGGGGCGGCAGTGCAAGGAAAGGATGCCTCCCTAGGTTTAACTAAACATTCTGACTCAAAAGACTTACAGCCCGCACTTGGCAGGAGTCTACCCAGGAGGACAAGAACATGGTTTGCCAGCAGGCATGTCAAGGTCGTGCAGCAGCCCACACCGCAGTCAGGTAATAGCTCGGGCACAGTAAGATGAGGTCCGTATCAGACACATGTGGAAGTGCCCTTGGTTTAAAAGCCTCATGCCACATAGGATTCAATATCTCTTGTAACAACTCTAATGACATAGCTTCCAGGGTCCTTGAAAGGGACATGCCTAATACATGAGTCATCACACTCAGGAAGCCGAAAGTATGTCATCCCCACCAGACAATTATCATTCTCCCAGTACAGGTGCAATTTACCAATAGGTGTAATTTTTATCTTAAGTGATGTTGCCTAGTAATATAGTTGATATACATCATACTAGGTTAACAGGGGAACAGAGCTAGAAATTTAACCGAGGTTTTCAAGCAGGAGGAAGAGAATTTTGTTTACCTTTTGCCACCACAATGAGAAGCCCGTGCACCACAACAAAGAGTAGCCCCTGCTCGCCGCAACTAGAGAAAGCCTGCACACAGCAACGAAGACCCAACGCAGCCAAGAATAAATAATAAACTTATTAAAAAAAAAGAATAAATGAACTAAATGATTTATTTGAAAGACAAAGATGGTCAGAAGGGATAAACAACAAAACTAACTATATGCTATTTATGAGGGACAAACTTGAAACATAAGGATATGGAAAGGTTGAAAGTAAAAGAGGGGAAAAGGATAGACCATGCAAGCCCCGGCCAAAAGAAAAGCTGCTTTTAACTTTTTTATTCATGCAAAGCTGACTTTAAGGCAAAAAGCAATATAAAGACATTTCATAGTGATAAGTGACTCAAACACTAGGAAGATATAACAGTTCTAACTTGAATAAGCCTAATATATTCTCAAAATATTTGAAGCAAAAATGGAAGGTACAACAAGAAGTAGACAAGTTCAGAATCAAAGTAGGTTTTATCACATGTTTCAGCACTGACAAAACAAAGTAATTAGTAAGAATGCAGAAACATTGGACAATAATAATATGACTAGCAAACTAATGGATGTGCATAGAATATTAAATGCAAATAATTTTAACACATAAACAAAACATATAATGAAAACTTCACAAATTTCTAAGGACTGAAATCACACAGAGTCTATCCTCTGATCAAATGAGATTATGCTAGAAATCAAGAGCAAGAAGATAATTAGAAAATCTTATATGACTGGAAATTAAGAAACATACTTCTAAATTACCCTCGGGTCCAAAAGAAAATTACAGTATGAATTAGAAAATATTCTGAACTCAATAATTTATGCAATCATGTGGGCAAAGCAATCTTAGTGTAAGGTATCATTTGCGTAGTATAAGTAACTTTACTGAACAGAAACCAGTTGAATGGAATTTTACCAGTATTGACTGATTACGCACAGGAAGTGGTAACACTGGAATAGACACTTCATGACCAGCTAAGGGGTGGGGGGATGCCCTTTCATCCCGGTTTAGTAAAGTAAAAACCTTCAGATAAGGAAGCCAGTGGAAATGCTTTCTCTATATTTAATCAGCATTCTGTTTCAATTTATAAACACCGCCTCCTCTCTCCTTTGTAAATATCCAGATTGACTCAACCTAAGAAATCCTAAATTTGACAAATTCTAAGTGTCTTATTAAGGTTAAATTCCCAAAGTTGACAGTGATCTTATTATCTTGCACTTACGAACCTGTTTCTCCCTATATTTTTGTGAAAAACATCCTTTGCCAAAGTACACCAATCAGTATATGTATTAGGCAGAAGATACCTGATTTAGATAGATATTCATCTATTGATATTTAACATGTGTTGAACAGTATCAAATAGAGTCAAAAGCAAATTCAAGTTCATTTAATAATTTACTGACTGTTCAGAGTGCTTTATGAGGTATCAAGAAGTATATAAAATTAGCAGAAGTCATTCTTTAGATTCAAAAGGCTCATCTAGGTGGCGATAAGACATGCATTTAAAAACACTGTGTGCTATAGTTAATAATACTGTATTGTATATTTGAAAGCTGCTGAGAGAGTAAATCTTAAAAGTTCTCATCACAGGGAAAAAAAAAGTGTAACTGTGCATGGTGATGGATGTTAATTAGACTTATTGTGGTGATCATTTTGCAAAATATGCAAATATTGAATCATTATGTTGTACATCTGAAACTGATATACTGTTGTATGTCAATTGTATGTATGTCAATAAAATAAATAAATAAAATATTTAAAAGTACAACAAAACAAAACAAAACAAAACCACTGTGTGGACTCTGAGAAAATGCACTTCTGGTGATGGAGGACTAGGCAATTCATATCAACCTTCCTGAGGAAGTTACTGAATAAAAGTGCTACACAAAATATGGGGAGAGGGGAGAAATCTCAATACATCAAGAGCTGATAACATAGCCAAGATGAGAGTAACACTAAAGTCCAGAGGGGTGTCTTAGAGGCAACCGCTGATCTGGAGAGGCAGCCGTGAGGCTGAGCACAGCTGCTGACAGCCTGTGGGGTTCAGGGGATGAAAGCTGGAACTTGAGACCTTGGATGCAGAACTACACGTTGGTCTGGAATCCTGAAGAGCTAAACCTGGGAGTTAAAGGTGAATGGAAAATAGTCTGGCACTTTCAGGGATGGGAGGCAGCTCACTGCTGAGCCACTACAGGTCCTGAAATTGGATTAAGGTTCCAGAATGTCAGAATTTGCCTGATATATCTTTTTAAATGTAAACTTTCAACTTTTCTGTTATGATTAGATGTCATTAATAAGTGGCAATGTATCTGTATTCTTTTTCTTTAATCTGATTTGATAATTTTTCTCCATTTATATTCACTGTAATTACTAATACATTTGGATTTATTTCTACCATCTTTATTTGTCCCAGCTTTCCTGTTATTTTGTCTCCTCTTTCTTATGTTTTTTAAGACTAATGATTTTTTTTCTCATTCTGGCTTCCCCCACCCCCAACCACTAGTTTGGAAGTTATAAGCTCATTTCTATTCTTTCAATGACTACACTAGAAAATTTTATATGTATTTATAACTCATGAGATATATATATACCAATACTTTTGGTATTGGTGTATATATATAACCAATACTTTTATCCTTTTCCTGAATAACCAAGGACCTTAAACAGTTGAATTATAATCACCCACCCTTCCAATTTATATGCTATTGTTGTGCTACTTAGCTCTAACCTGTATTTTTAATCCAATAAAATATTATTTTACAGAGTCAGCTTATTTATATGCACCCACATATTTACCAATTTCTTTGCTCTTCATTTTGCATTTCAGACTTTCATTCAGTAATCAGACATCCTCGTATCTGACATATATCTTTTAGAATTTCCTTTACTGTGGTTCTAACTCTCTGTTTTTATTTTTCAGAAAGATTCTTTGTCGTGTCTCTTCTTGAAAAATATAAATTCTCTTGGTATAGAATTCTGGTTTAGCTATTTTCTCTTCAAAGCTAATCTGCTTTTAAGGTATTTTCTTCGTCTTTGGTATTCTGGGGTTTCACTAGGTGCTTGGGAGCAGATTTCTTTTAATTTTTCCAGCTCGGGATACACTGGACTTTCTGACCCTGTAGAGTGGTGTCTTTCATCATTCTTGAGATTCTTTTTTCTCTTCCTTCTATCATTCTACCCATTCTCTCCTCTCCTTGTTTGACTCTGGTTAGATGCATGTTAGACCTTTTCATTTATCTTCCATGTCTCTTAATGTGTCTCTTATAAGTTTAATTTCTTGGTCTCTTTAAGTGGAATTCTGGATAATTGCTTCAATTGTTTCTTTCATTTCCCTATTCTCTCTTCAGCTTTGTCTAAACTAATGTTAAACCTATCCACTGAGTTTTAATTATTTAGTTTTTATTTCTATCAATTGCCTAGTTACCTGCTCTCAATTACTAGTTCTCATATTTTTAGGCCCTTCATTTCTTTTTTTTTTTTTTTTTTTTTTTTTGCGGTACGCGGACCTCTCACTGCTGTGGCCTCTCCCGCTGCAGAGCACTATGAACTCCTTATTTTCCTTAGAACTCCATCTGTGGAAGTTCTTTAAGGTCTGGAATGAAGGTGGTTCCCTCACTTTGCTTTCATCAGATGCCTGGGGGCAATATCAGACCTGAATTGACCAGGCTTGAGCCTTTTCAGGCCACCCAGGTAGTGTGAATTTGGACTGCAAATCTCATAAAAGCTGGCTTACAATTATAAATTCTCAAGGGATGGTCACCCACCCTGCTTGGCTTAGTGCCAAGGACCAAGATGGGCAGTTTTCCTTTCAGATAATGAGGGGTTATTTCTAGCTCATTCTAGAGGTAGCTCTCTGAGGAGGCAGCCCTCTGGAGACCCACCGTTGTGTGTGTACATATGTGTGAGTATGCGTGTGGTTTGTGATCCCTTGTTAGTCACCCTACTCTGGGCAGGCCCTGGGCTTCCCTCCAAGGACCAGCCTTGGATACTCAAAGTCACCCGCTTCAACAGATGCTGACAGGGTGAAAGCAGCTCTGGTGCTCTAGTTATTTTTCCCTTCATTCAGTTAATTTCTGCCTTCACTCAGCACCAGGCCTGCATATTCTTTGCTTTCTTGTTAGTTTGTGACCGTATTCAGGAAGTTGGTTTTTATAACTTACCAATTTTTGGTTGCTCTCAGTTGGTTTTAGGGGGTGTTTTGTTCACCCTGTTGCTGGAAAATGCATTACTTACATGTATTTTAAAAATCTTCATGTTGATGTTCCTAGGTGAAAATCATCTCTAATTTTATTTTTTCATGTTAACCCTGTATCAAGGTAATATTAAGCTCATAAAATGAATTGGGTAGTGGCCTCTCTTCTTCCCTTCCTCCAAAACAGTGTATGTATGATAGGAATTACTGGCTCCCTGAAGGATTTGTAAGACTTACCTGTAAAACCATCTGGGCCTGAAGTTCTTGGCAGAATTGGGGGAAGGCAGACTTCTGATTAGTGATTCAGAATCTTTAAGGTTACTGATTCATTCAGGCTTTCTATTTCTTCTTGAGTTAATTTTGATAACATTTTTCTAGAAAACTAATTTTTCAAATTCACTGGCATGCAGTTGTTCATAATATTCTGATACTTTCAAAAATCTCTGCAGTATATAAAGTTGTATCATTTTTTCATTCTTAACATTATTTTCTCTTTTTAAAGTAAGTTTTTTAAAGGTCTATTTGATTAATTTTTTTGATTACTTTTAGTTTTTGCTATTTAAAACTTATTTTCTTAATTTTTTTCTTTAGATTTTCTTTGGATTTCCTTTTCTGGCTTCTTGAGTTGAAGTTAACTCATTTACTTTCAGTCTTCCTTGTTTTTTTTTTTGTTGTTGTTGTTGTTTTAAATAAAGGCATAACAAGTAGACCACTTTAGGAGTATTTTTAAGTTCCCAAGCAGATTTAAAAAAAAAAAACAAAAACTTTTTTAATGCTGATTTTCATTTCATTTGCTGTGAGGATGGAGATGCATCTATATATACATTTGTTAAAACGGTTGAGACTTCTTTTGTGATCTAGCATGTGGTCAATTCTTGTAAATGTTGCATGTATACCTGAAGGGAATATGTATTTCTTATCCCCTGGGTATAGAGATCTTTTGATCTATTAGATAAAGTTTAAATTTGGCTGCTGCACTCTTACTAAGGTTTTTGCTTGATCTATCTGTTTCTGGTAGAGCTGGTTTAAAATCTCCCTCTGGGACTGTGGACCTGTCAATTTTGTCTTTTACATTTTTTCAGGTTCTTTTTTTTTTTTTTTACTTTATAGAGTTCAAGTACCATCATGGCTGTGCTGTTAGGTAGCTAGTTCAAAATGTCTTTATTGAGTATTTTCATTTTATTATGATCGTCTCTTTATCTGTAATAATAATTTTTTTCCCTTAAGTTCTATGTTTTTTCACATTAATATTGCTTTCACCAGGTTTTTTTGGGGGGGGGCTTGATATATCTTTACCCACCTTTTTGTTCTTAATCTTTCTGCATAGTGTCAACTAGGTAGCTCCTATAAACAACATGGCAAAACCTTGGTGTTACTGCAGATTCAGTTCTAGACCATGGCAATAACATGAATACTGCAATAGGCTAAGTCACACGAATTTTCTGGTTTACCAGTGCATATAAAAGTTACGTTTACATGACACTAGTCTATTAAGTGTGCAATAGAATTATGCCTAAAAAAAAACCACCTGAATTAAAAATACTTTATTGCTAAAAAACGCTAACCATCACCTAAGCCTTCAGCGAGTCATAGATCATCAAAGATCACTGGTCACAGATTACCATAGCAAATACAACAATAATGAAAATGTTTGAAATACTGCAAGAATTACCAAACTGTGACACAGAGATACAAGTGAGAAAATGCTGCTGGGAAACTTACTTGTTGCAGGGTTGCCACAAAACTTCAACGTGTAAAAAATGATGCACTACGTGTGAACTGCAATAAAACAAGGTATACCTGTACCTGGATTTTCCACCTATCCAGTCTGTTTCGTCTATTTACATTTATGGTGAGTACCAATTAATTAGATTCATTTCTATCATGTATGTATTTTCTAAATGTAACATTTTTCCTTTGTTTCTGCCCTGCCCACCTTCCTGCCTTCTATTAGACTGATAGGTTGTCTCTATTCTTTTGCTTGTCCCTACTCTCTCCCTCATTCCCCCACCTCACACAGCCTGGGGAGCTGTAGCAGAGACTGCTAGACTCGTTGCCTACCTCACACACGGTAACTTTTTTTCCTACTTCAAAACAGAAAACTTACTTCTAAGTGGGTGCACTGCTGACCAGAATAAAAAGGCACTTCCCAGCTTCCTTGGCAACTAGGTACAGCAAACGAGATGTAGCTAAAGTGCTATATGAGACTTCCAGGAAGTCTCTTTAAAAGGGAAGAGGCTCCAATTGCCATCTTGGACCAGGAGAAGGGATGCCAAGCACTAGGATGGTAGAGAAGAAAGACAGAAGGAACTTGTCTCTAATAACCTTAGAGCTGCTATACCAGTGCTGGGATAACTTCTCCTGTACTTCATTTACAGAGAGAGAAATAAACGTCTCTCTTGTTTTTTTTTTTTTTCCTTTTTCCTTTGCAGTACACGGGCCTCTCACTGTTGTGGCCTCTTGCGTTGCGGAGCACAGGCTCCGGACGCGCAGGCTCAGCGGCCATGGCTCACGGGCCCAGCCGCTCCGTGGCATGTGGGATCTTCCCGGATCGGGGCACGAACCCGTGTCCCCTACATCGGCAGGCGGACTCTCAACCACTGCGCCACCAGGGAAGCCCTGTCTCTCTTGTTTAAGCCACTAATTTGGGGAAGGAGGGTTCAGTTGTTTAGTAGCTGAATGCAATTGGCCATACAGAAATTATAGATGGTTCTAGAATTTTTATTTAAAAATTCACATTTAACTACCAAATTTAGAAAACAAAAGTGATTCTTTTCTAATTGAACAAATCGAATATGTTTTATAAACAATATATTTATAATTAATGTACTGTATAAAATACATTTTATAAAATTCTGTGTTCAACTCTGTTTCTTGTGTCCCAGGCGTTCCTTCTAGGTTCACTTTCCTTCTTGCTGGATGAGACAGGTTGAAGCTGACATGCAGAGAGAAGCTGAGGGACAAGACCAGGGGCCCTAAGGGTATTCTAGTCTACGCTCCTGTGTCCTTACCCCTCCCCTGCCTTTCTAGATTTCTGATTATACAAACCAACACATTGTGCTTATCTGTTGTCACCTGAGGCCAAAGAATCCTGACGAAAAGAACAGAAAGCTATTGAATAGATGTGTTCTTGTGGCATTTGCCTAATTTATCCACAGGGAAGTAACCAAAAATAATATAGATTTAAATTTTTAGAGAGGAAGTTGATTTAAAAAAAAAAAAAGTTAAAAATGAAGAAGAAAAAATATACTGGAAAAGCACCAGAAGAGAAAGATAAAAATGAAGGCACTAAAAATAATGAGTCCCAGAATGCTGCCTAATTTATCAAACTTGTCAACAGCAGCAGTTAAGAGTAGAAATCTGTTCTTTAAGGGGAAAAAAAATCCCAGACTGAAGTTATCAAACAGTATTAGACCTCAAAGGAACAATAAAAAGCAGAAATAACTGCCAATAATACATCTTTTCATTTCAACTATTTAAAACACCCTAAGGACAATACTTAAATACTAAACTTCCTCTTAAACCTCTGTCTGGTCATTTTGTATTCAGATACAACAGAAAGATGGTATATGTTACAATTTATTTCAAGATTTTTTTTTTAAGCCAGGCCCTGTCTTCAGCACAGGGCTGAAGTTTCTTTCGTCAGGCATATACTACGCCTGTAGTATACTGCTTTCTTTCTTTTTTTAAAGGTCTTACTAAGACTTTCCCATTAATGACTACAGTAGGATAAAAGGCCCAAATTTAAGAAGAGCATTTCATCTGGGACACAAACAACTGTTTTACCAAGCCATGTTAAAAAACAAACAAACAAAACAGGATTAAGAATTCTATTGTAACACTCACTTTCAATATGTTCTTAAATTTGATTTACTATAATCACCTACAAAGCAAAGCACACATACATTCTCTATAACATACATCAAGAGGGAATCTATGAAATGAAATAGATATTTAAAAAAGACAGTAATTACCTTTGATGCAAGGTTGTCTACTAAAGCAATCATAGAATTCTTAAATAAGGTGGCGGCAGTCAGAGGTCTCTTGGTCACCTCTGTAATGCTCAGTTTGCCTTCGGGCCACATATTCTTCAGCACAGGATTTGAACTGAGAAGCACAGAAAGAGTGGTTTGAATGCTACATTCATATAAGCTGAATATGAATTGCTAAGCAATCCTGTTGAACTGTATCCTGGGAGCCACGATTGCATTGCAGACAGAACTCACAAGCCCTGAGTGGAAAAATGATTCCATCCAGAAAATTAGGCTGAGAGTATAATTACAGACACTGCACCACAGAGTGAGATGCGTCCAAACGAGACCACATTTGAAAAATTCTTTAAACTTCTTTAAAGTGACCTCGATGTTATTATTATGCAGGATCCTCAAATGGTTGCATAGCTCTGATACCATATACCTAAAATAAAATGGTTTTGGTGGTCGTTAAAAGAATGAGAACAAACCACTAGTAGGAAAACAATCCTCAATGTCATGGGCAGAAGTCAAGAAAGAGAAAGCATCTTTTTTTTTTTTTTTTTTTTTTATGCGTTACGCGGGCCTCTCACTGTTGTGGCCTCTCCCGTTGCGGAGGACAGGCTCCGGACGCGCAGGCTCAGCGGCCATGGCTCACGGGCCCAGCCGCTCCGCGGCATGTGGGATCCTCCCAGACCGGGGCACGAACCCGTGTCCCCTGCATCGGCAGGCAGACTCCCAACCACTGCGCCACCAGGGAAGCCCGAGAAAGCATCTTTTAATTGAAACAAATATTCATACAGTATAGGTCACAAAAAGCCAGGTCTTTCAAAAAACACAGATAGGAATAGAAAATAACCACTTTTACATTGTCATCTAGTAAATCCCTTTACTGCAGCTGAATTATGAACACATTTATAGGTAGCACCGGCGGTTACAGTATTCTATTGATGTGACACTAAGACGGCTGCAATCCAATTCTTAAAGTGTACTTAAGGCCAGTTTTCAGGCTAAAAATGATATACTGTATTCTTTATTTGGCTCAGTGGAGACATTTTTATAAACATGTACAGTGGTCTCGGCTCTGATTTTCTTCCTGTTTCATTTTGGGTGCTTTTGATTTTTTAAAAATTTTTGTTGGAGTATAGTTGATTTACAATGTTGTGTTGGGACTGACATATACACATTACTCTATATAAAATAGATAACTAATAAGGACCTACTGTATAGCACAGGGAACTCTAATCAACACTCTGTAATGGCCTATATGGGAAAAGAATCTAAAAAAGAGTGGATATATGTACATGTGTAACTGATTCACTTTGCTGTACACCTGAAACCAACACAACACTGGGTGCTTTTGATTTTAAAGTAATTGGAACTCGAAATGTTGCTTGCATCCTGGAAACTTTTCTCTCATCAGTTTTTTTTTTTTTTTAAATTGGGGATTGACAATAGAAAAGACCTAACATGGATTTTTTTTTTTTCTAACTGTGTTTACTGCTGCCATCATTTTGCCCACTTTTCTTTTCCTGATATAAAACTGAGAAAATTGAGTTGGTTTCCCAAACACCTAGTAAATTTCTGTACAAAAAGGCTCTAAATAATAGCAGCAAACTGCCAGAATGGATGACAAGAGTGAGGAAGATAAACGGCGAGGTGAAGACTGACTGCGTCTGTGAATGAAGGCAGAAAAAGAAAAACAGTCCTAACCCTCGCCATTGCCATCAAAAGTGGCTATAAAATAATGCGTGATCTGTGGTTCATGGACCCAGTTTTATTACCTTCTACTCCTATTCCATAATTTTCCAATGATACACGTATCAATAAAAATGACCACATAGGGTTTCCCTGCTGGCACAGTGGTTGAGAGTCCGCCTGCCGATGCAGGGGACGCAGGTTCGTGCCCTGGTCCGGGAAGATCCCACATGGCGCAGAGCGGCTGGGCCCGTGAGCCATGGCCGCTGAGCCTGCGCGTCCGGAGCCTGTGCTCCGCAATGGGAGAGGCTACAACAGTGAGAGGCCCGCGTACCGCAAAAAAAAAAAAAAAAAAAAAAAAAACACATAAATGTTTATTGCTTTTCCTTAACTTTTCCATTTCAATCTCTAGCAGAGAGAGAGAACTTGAGGCAATGGTTCTCAACCTTTAGTGCCCACAATGCCTGGATGCCTTCCTAACACCTCTGGAATAGAATTTCCAGAAACTAGAGCGTGTGCACTTCGAAAATCCTGATGCCCATGTTTAGCCCATCTAAACACCATCTAGGAGGATGGTTTTAACCAAATTCTGTCTGATTTCCAAGACAGAAAATCACTGGCTTTTTTCTACGCTCAGCTGCACCTTACTCCCTTTCGGTCTTGTTTCAGACACTACCTTGTAAATGAAGGGAGGGAGGAATGTTGAGAATGAAGGAAATAAGATGTTTATTATTATTACATTATTAAACAGTAGAACTGATGCATAATGAATCAAAACAGACACATACAACTGTTTTAAAGAAAAAGAACTTTCAGGCCAGTAAGTCAACATACTTTTCAAACTTATTTAAAAGAAACTTGCCCTTAAAAGGGAAGCTTATTTATCCAGAAACCCAGTACGTATAACAGATAAGGCGGAACTTAGCTGGCTAACGAGAAAGTGGTAAAGAGCGATCTGTGCACCTCGCACGCCACCTGCTTGCTCCTTGCCTCCTTCCCTTTATATATACACGCACACGCATGTGCCTGCACACATGCATGGATACTCTACAGAACTAGAGGTCCAGGGATTACTCTTTAAACAGACAGAAAGAAAGAAAGGATTGAATTTGGAAAGGTCATTTAGCCATGGAAGCATCGAAAAGGCAAAGGTAGCCCATCTAAACACCATCTAGGAGGATGGTTTTAACCAAAATGATTTCAAGACTTTCCATCCCCCTGGCAAGGCCTTTACTACTACGGAGATATATACAACAAGTTGCAATGAACAGACTTTTAATGTTTTTATACCTTTGGCAAGACCATCCCTGTTGTGAAATGGATTCATCTTAGACTGATGCCCTTAATTGTTGGATTTATCTAAGTTCCTTTGTTCTGATTCCAGGCTTACCAAGCAACTAAGCATTCTATAGGTGATATTTTTCACGGTCAATTAACAGAGCTCTATTTGACTTCCCAGGCAGGTTTTCCAATAGGGAAGAAGAGCCTGTTATCCCCATGCAAGTGTTCCATACCATGAGACCGTTAGATTGTCCGCTGGAAATAAATCTGCTCGCTGGTCTGTTTCTGCATTGGCCCTGTGAGCTGGGGGTTACGTGAATCCACCACTAGAAGGTGCAGCTGTTCTCTGTGAGCTGAACCTCTGGGCTGTGATAATTCAAGAAGGTAACCAACGCCACCCTGTGCAGCCTCCTGGTACACAGCCTGGCTGCCTTCCCCGGGCAACGCACCCTGACTTTGTCACTGGCCGACTGAGGCCGTTTTCCTGATTTGACTTTTTGACTTTTCTACACACAGAGCAATGCCAGACTCTTTGATTTCTCTCTCAAAATGGGTGCATCTTACCTGATAAACTGAGCATTGAAACTTCTTTCTGAAAGTCTCTTCTCCCCAAACCAGCTCTTACGTGGGTCCCCTCTCACATTCCCACATCTCTGTGACTTTCTAGTGGTGATGGTTCCATCTCTGCTCTTGGAGGCTTCATCCATACAGATGAACCATATTATACCAAAACCTCTTGAAAGAACTGTTGAAACACACTTTCTCCACATTCTCATTTCCTGCATTCTCTCGCGCCCGCTTCCGTCAGACATCTTGTCTTCACGACTCTACTGAAGCCAGTGTTGTCAGGGTCCCGATGACCTTCATGTTTGCAGATCCAATGGTGAATCTTGGTCCTCATAGGACTCTGCTCTTGACAGTGTTTGACACAGTTTATCTTTTTTACTTGACCTGGCCTCCCTGACACCAGATTCCTGGCTTTCTTCCTAACTCACAGGCATGCTCTCAGTTTCCTTTGCTAGTTCTTCTTTCCTTGCTTGACTCGAAATGGTAGAGTATCTCAGGGATTCATCTTTCAACCAACCTCTTCTCTCTTTTATTTTTTCTCTCTGCTCACCCTAGACAAACTCACCCAGGACTACGGCTTTAAATACTATCAACAGACTGGTGACCATGAATTTACATCTCTAGTCCCGCCTTTACTCTGAGCTCTAAATGCACACAGTCGCCTATTTGGCATTTTCAACTGGATGCCCAAAACGCACCTCCGACAAAACATATCCAAAACGAAACTCTTGATTTCCCCCCAAAATGAGCGCCTCCTCTTGTCTTTCCCACAGTCAAGCATCCCTTCCCCATTGCTCAGGCATCGTCTTTGATTTCTGTTTTTCTCACATCACACATCCTATCCATCAGCAAATCTTGCTGGCTCTACTTTCAAAACATCACCCACTCAGACCACATTTCATCATCTCTGTAACCCCATCCATGCCTCAGCCTGGATCACTGAACGAGCCTCCTACTTGGTCTCTGCACGTCTACTCTTGCCCTTTACAGTCTGGGTTTTACACAGCGGTTCCAATGATTTCTTTAAAATAGAGATCATATCACATCATCCATTCCGATGGCTTCCCATCATGCTTGGCTCATGGACTCTTCATGAGCTGGGCCCTGTGGACCTCTCTGCAGCCATTCCCAATCGCTCTCCCCTCCCCTCACTGATTTCAGCCACACTGGCCTTCCTCCCGTCCTCAACACACCCAAGCCCGTTCCCACCTTAATGCCTTGGTGAACTAGCCCTTCTCTCTGCCTGAATGCTCTCCCTCTCTTCCTCGCCATGTTCATGGTTCACGCTCTCACTTCACTCAGGTCTCAGCTCAAATGACCCCTCTTTTAAGAAGCCTTTTCCGACCACCCTACCTGTAATGCCTCCCCGGCCCTTCCTGGTCTGTACCCTTCAATCTCTCACCTACTTTACTTTTCTTCACAGCACTGGTTACCACCTGAAAGTTCGTTGTTTTATTGTTTTATTAACTGTCATCTCCACTAGAATAAAAGACCTCAGGAGGGCAGGGGCTTTGTACCCCAAGAGCACAGAAGAACGTGTAGCTCAGAGGTGCTCCATATACCTTGTCTGAACTACTGACCAACAGGCTGAGGAGACTTAATACACGAGCGACAACACTTTAATCCAAAAGCAGCAGCTGGCTAGGAAGCTTCTCTTCATCGTAGGCCTTCTTTCCAAGGTATCCGTACTGGGTGTGAACTTGCTCTCCTCTGCCTGGTTTTATTTCTCCACAGATTTTTCACATTTTCTTGGATTGTGAGGAGATTCTGACCACTCAGGATCTATCACCACTGACACCACAGCCACTCTGATATTAGGGTGGTCCCTTGGCTGGAGATACTACAAAGACACTACAGTGGGAATCTGAGTATGTAAAGCTTTCGGCTGGGCCAGAGGTTATCTGACACTCTCCCATGGCCACTGGCCTGGCCGGGGGGCTGCTGAGCACACCGGCGGGGGTGTCGGAGGATGGCGGCAATGAACAGAGAAACTGAGGCATCCCAAGGGAAATCAAGGAACATCATATTAATAACAGGGTCCCTGCCCTAAGTTTACAGCTTTTATCATCATAAAGTAATATATTATTTCACTCATTAAGTATGATCAAGCAGAACCAGAAAAATGACCAGAAACTCTTAAAATTGTCACATAAAATACTCGTGTGCATACATATTACGTAATATACATGTCAAAGAGCTTAACAAGAAGACCAATAATAAAATTTCAATCCTACCTGTTATACATGAGGCGCTTGAAATCTTGAAATAAAGTGTCTTTGTTTTTGTCAATAAAACCAACGACAGAGTAGCTAGTTGAGAGAGAAAACAAACACACACATTATTCACCAAGCAAGAGCCACTTTTAAGCTTTTCTAGAAGTCTACACGCCTTTCCACAGTTAAATTATGCAACCAATCATCTATAAAGCTAATACTGTCCACCCAGTGCTGGGTTAAAGAATAACAAATTCGCCTCCTGTACAGAGGGGGTGCTGTTTCTAGTCCTCGAAAGGAGAGCAAACAGCTGTGTCATCATTATGATTAAGATCATCATTCTCTACTGGTTTGTTGCTTACCTCAAGACGATGACTTTTAAAAAGACAGCTGCATTTATCATCCAGCATTCCTAAGATAAAAGCAAAACGGCAACGTACAGGATCTAACAGTCTCATCCGTAAGGAGGTCAAATGACTTGCCTAAGGCTTGCTCACTGCGCTCAGGGTGGGAGAAAAGAATCCAAGAAGAACTGCAAAGGATGGTAAGATTTGGATAAGCAGAAGAGAAAGAGGAAGGCAGATCACACAGGGGAAGCGATTAAATGAAAGGGCGGGAGCAGGCACATGCGAGGAGTGCTCAAGAGGAAGTGAAAAGGTCAGTGTCCATGGTTTGGAGGAAGGGACGCGAGCAACGTCTTGAAGGTCCAGCTAAGATTGCAGCTGGTGACAAAGGTAGGAATGGGGGTTGCTCTGCTGCGGTGACTGGCATGGCTCTAGAGGGAGAAAACTGGGGGATGAGGCGGGGATAACAGGAAGGGAGGGTTCTGCACGATTACAGCAGGCTGAGAGGAGGCTGGGTAAGTAGCAACCCTACAGAGGCAGCCGCTGCTTCCAGCTCTCCTTTCTTGCCTGACTGTATCGTCTTCCTTGTCAATCGCATCGAACCCTGACCCCGCACCAATGTTCCAGCCTTACGTGTCTAATTCTGCAAGAACGTTCCTTCAGGCTGTGCCGCCCATGGGCGTACTCTAAGGCCGTCAGGTCCAAAATTAGTTCCTTGCGTCCTCCAACCTCGGTCTTCTTCCTAATACCTGCAAGTCTCTTCTGACTGAGCCCTTGAAGTCACCTGACTCTTCATCTATCACTGGACCCATACAACTCAAACTTCAAACTCCTTATTTTGGCCTTTAAGACTCATTGTGATTTGATCTCAATCTACTTTTCTAGGCGTTTCTACTTCTCTATGCCACCAAAGGATACACTCCAGTCAAATGGGCCTAGTTACTACTTCCTACATATTTTTAGCCTCCTTTCCCCTTTTTCCTATAAAAATAATTCCTAGCACCCAAGGACCAGGATCTGCCTTCCTGGGTTTACCACACACAGTTAGAAGTATTATATCATTTGCTTACTCTGAATTCTGACAACACATTATTACTCATATGGCAATTATGTTCAACCATCTTTTGCTGTATCAGTGTATGCACATGTGTATGTGTGTATGTGTACATATATATGGGAGTGCGTGTCAATAAATACATGCACACAACCACGTATGTATGTATGCATCTTACATGGAAAGCTCTTTGTGGGCAGGGACCATACTTTATAAAGTATTGTGCTCACAGAAGATTCCCAGCAAAAATCTGAAAAAGGGTTGAAGAGCTTAACAAGAGGAGGGCAAGTCTGAGGCATCAAATATTCCTCTGTGGGGCTGGCTAGCTCTCTGGACTGCGAGTCTGAAAGCCTAGTTATTGTCTCAGCTATTCCATAAACTTGCTGTGTGACCTTGGGTAAGAATTTTACACACTCTGCATAAATTTCTTCATGCCCTGCATGTTCTCTAAGGCCTCTGTCCAGCTCTGCAGTTATGCCAACCTGGGCTGTATAAAAAGTACCCTATAAGTGAGGCCTGGAGTTTCAGAGGCAGGTGTCTGCGTGGTACTGGATCTTCCCTCTTCAGTATTCTGGAACCTGGAAATAGCACCAGAAAAAGTGGATAATGGTGCCATCCCAGCACTAACGGCTAGTTTGACAGAGGGGGGATGATAATTTTGAGCCATTTTATTTTATGATTCTAGAGTTTTAATTTAAATCAGGAACAGCTATTAAAATTTCCTCAAATGTCTTTTTGGCATTTATAGAGATGATCATTTGCTTTCTGTCGTTGTTTAATTTCTTCCTGTAATGGGTTACATGAATAGAATTCCTAATGTAAAAAATAAGCAGAAAGGAAAAGAGGGGACTTCAAACAAAAACAAGATAGTAAGCAGTGTTGGGTGGGCAAAACATAGTAAGTGTAGCAGACTGGAAAATGCCACCTTTGAAAGACAACCACGTCAAATTCCCTGGAACCTGCGAATGTCACCTTATATGGTAAAATATGTGATTACGTTAAGGACCTTCGGAGGAGAAATTCATCCCGTGTATTCAGGTGGGCCTTAAATGCCAACACAAGTGTAGTTTTAAGACAGAGGCAGATTTAACACAGACACCCTGAAGAGGAAGAGGCAGTGTGACCACAGAGGCAGAGACTGGAGTGATGCAGCCGCGAACCAAGGAATGCTGGCAGCCACCAGACGCTGGGGAAAGCAAGGAACAATCCTCTAAAGCCTCCAGAGTGTGGCCCTGCCGACTCCTAGATTTCTAACTTCTGGCCTCCAGAACTGTGAAAGAATAAATTTCTACTGTTTTACGTCACCAATTTGTGGTCATTTGTTACAGCAGCCCTAGGAAATGAAAATACTAAGGCGGTTATATTTTTTTAGTTTCATTTTCTTCCCCAATTTCTACTTTTATTGTATTATAATCAGAAAATGTAGCTTGTGAGAATTTCACTTTTTCAAATAACACTTGAAAATTCATATGCTAAACTGGTTTTTGCTCATATAGTTACCCAACCACTAGTAGTTCTTTATGTACAATGGTGACTTTCACCTCTGGGCCTGCAGGCCTGCTATCTCTTCTGCTTGGAATGCCCTCTCTTACTCTTCTCTTCCTAATTCTGTCTTCTGACTAAGCCTCTTTTACTTCTAGGACTCAGCTGGGACATCACTTCCTACAAGGCTTGGCCACACTCCTCACTCTGGGTTAATTACTCCTCCTCAGTGTTCCCATAATGCCTTGCGTGTCTCCAATTTAACCCTTTCTGTTCTCCATTATAACGACTTATCATGTATTCAGCCTGTATCCTCCACTAAACTGTTAGCCTCTTCAGGGCACGGCCCATATTACCCACCTTTCTATCCCAGTTCTTAACATACTTCCATGGTTTATTTAACCATCAGCTGATTCTGACTTGAGTGCCAACAATGCCAGGAACTGTGTATGGTCACGTGGTGTGTCTTTAATAAATGTTTGAAAAGCAAGGGATGAATGAAGCTATGCTAATGTTTTAAGTGAAGAAATTAAAATATACTGGCATATGAAATGGCTGGAAAATGCAAATGAATACAAAAGCAATTTCCATTTGCCTTGACTATATTTTCTGAAGTGAGGCTGCATGCAAATCATCACATCGGGTACCAAAGTAAGATACTCACACCACGTCACCCGCATAATGTCGAATTCGGAAATCTCGATCAAACTCCAGGATTTTGTCCGAGGCGCAGAGCTAAGAAATCAAGAAGGGGATGATCTTGAAAACAGACATTCTCTCTTTCCTAAAAATAGATTCCAACTTAATAGGAGAGGATAACCGTGTCACAAATCACGATATCATTACGAAGGAAATCACACTGAGTGGGGCTTGATTTAATTTGGCAAATGTGGTAAAGACTGAGAACTTTCACTGGAAGTCCACATAGTCAGACTTCATTTCTTGGCCGAGTGACCAAGTTCTGGATGATGGAAGGTGAGTTCAAGTGAGCTGAGGCTGTTCAAGGCCAAAGCAGGTTAAGAAGTGGGTGATTCTCCTCTGTACTTCCTTTTCACCTCCCACTAGTTGGATGCAGAGGATAGTCCCCAGGGGCTGGAAGAGCCAGAAGATGGAAGAAGTCTGGTTCCCTGGGAGGGAACCAGACTTCTATTGTCTATGACACTTAAATCTTGGCTGCTATCTTAACACAGCCCAGCCTACCTTGACTGACAGAGTCTCTTTCTCCTCCATGTCCCACTTAAGGAGGATCATATTGAGGGTTTGCTATCTCCTAGGCATGGACATCTCATTCCATACTCACAACTGACATCTAAACTAAGTATTATGGGCTCTCTTTTACATACATGGAAACTAAGGTTCAAAGAGATTAGGTAACGGGCCCAAGGTCCAGCTGGTAAGCGGTAGCTCTGGGAAGGATTCTTGGGACTGAATGCAACGTCTGTACTCTCCTACGTACACAACAACCTGGCTCACCTGTCTTCTGCTAAGCCGGGACTCCAGGTCTATCGCTTCACAGATCAACCTTCTGCGGCTGTTTCTCACTGAAGAGGAACTTTATGGGAAGGCAGTTTTTATATAGCCCTGGGTCTCTATAACTTTCTGCAATTTCCTTATTACAGTAGCACCTAGATTCTTTGAGCGCCCTGTGAAGGATCACTTGATATCCTATAGATTCAAAAGCAGACGTCTAGGGCTTCCCTGGTGGCGCAGTGGTTAAGAGTCCGCCTGCCGATGCAGGGGACATGGGTTCGTGCCCTGGTCCGGGAAGATCCCACATGCCGCGGAGCAGCTAGGCCCGTGAGCCATGGCCACTGAGCCTGCGTGTCCGGAGCCTGTGCTCCGCAACGGGAGAGGCCACAGCAGTGAGAGGCCCGCGTACCGCAAAAAAAAAAAAAAAAAAAAAAAGCAGACGTCTAAGAATCCATAAGCATTGAGTGCAGTTACATACAAATACCACTTGACTTGTAGTGTCAGACAACAAACAAGCCTAACCAGGTTGGTGGGTTCTATGTGGATGTCTAGATTATTAAAGGAATAATTAGCCTATTAATTCAACAAATGAATAATTATAGGAAGTTAGTGTCAGACTTCTGAGGTTCCAGTCTTGGCTCTACCACCTACTTGCTCTGTTTCCTTTAGTAATCACTTATCTCAGAGAGTTGGTCTGGAGGCTAAATGAACTATGGAGACCAAAGTGTCTAACATGCAGAGGGGTCTCATTTAATTCCTCTTTCCTTCTCTCTCTCTTATTAACCACTTTTACAAAACCCTTTTACTTATAGAATGCCCAAAGGAAAAGGACCCAAGAGATAGCTATACTATTATAATTGAATATTCTTACATTTGGATACTGCAAAGTCTTAACTGATCTAAACACAGAAGTTTTTAGATTTTTCTTTACTTTATAAAAAATAATACAAGTTATGTATTTATCATTCAACTTTATATGTTAATAATATTTTACAGTTATTTTATGGTTTATTGGATCATCTGCCTGCCTCTCCATGATAACTTTAAGGCATGAGAAACAATTTAGCCCCTAAATAAGCATAAGCCAGAAACTCCTTATTTAGCCTGCCAATAATTCTAGCTAATCATTAATAACCAATAGCAATGATAATACCTGCTTTAACATACAGAATAATAGCATTTATTTAACAGAAAGACTCATAGTGATGAAAATATCCTGACAGCTTGGTTATTTCATTTCTTTCCTTCATTAGGCAAAAATCCCAGAAAAGAACACACAAAAAACTTCCATCTCAGGATTTGTCTGGGGGAGGATGCTGAGGGAGAAAGGAGCCACCTGGTCTGAGAGTTGGGAAAACCTGGGCTCCCACATTATAAAAAAAAAAAAAAAAAAAAAAAAAAAAATTCAACCTCCACAGATAAATTACTATTTAGCATTTCCTATCAAGTCAGTAGCAGCTGCTTAAAAGTACCGTACATACAGTTCCTACTGTAAATATGAAATTATATTTCAAAACATTTGGTTGATAAATTCGAGTGTATAAATGGCCAAGGTGAAACATAACAAAATGAAGTGATTTCTCACATGAGAATCATATTTATTTAAACAAAGTGGAGCCTTGCCTGTTTTAGTTTGGAATTCAATATTTCATAAGATCTATTTGGTATGACTGTGACCAATTCAACTGAATTTGACAAACACAGATTGTCTACCAGTGCCAGGCGAGTCTCCAAAACCTGAATTGTGATTATAAAGGACATTTATACCCAACCCCTCAGAGACAGGACATTTGTCCTGTAATCATGCCGTCTTTAAAAGCACCACTCTAAATTATTTACGTGGCTTCTAACTTGGCTCACTGCTCTGTCCCCAGCACCCAGGATTGTACCTGGAAAATGAGACGCACTTAAGTATCTGTGTTATAAATAGGAAATGACTGAAGGAATAACCCTAGCTAGACCCCTAATGTCAAAGATCAGACTGTAGCATCTGAAAGCTGACTTACAGCACACTACAAGTTAGTCCTCAGTAACAGACCAAGGAGAATATTTTAGAAATAAACTAGTCTCAAATAAATACCAGCCAGTAATCTATTTCTTGATGATCTGTGCTTTCTCCAGTTAGTTGGGGAATCTTACTGTTCTGATTACATAATTTCAGAAGGGACAAAGTCAGAATACAGATTTATCCATGCTAAAAAGTGGCAGTGGGTCATAGATTTATATGGGATTATGGAGGAGCAGAAACGTTGGCCCCTTTCCTTCTGGAAGTGAAGAAGAATGGGGCCTGTTTTTCCTTCAGCTTATGGTTGCTAGACAAGCCTACATTTGTAGGGAACACCTAGGGGTGATGGCGTGTCTCTTCTATGCCAAGTATTATGGCAAACATACTATATGCAAGGCACAGCACAAATGTCGGATAACCACGACTGCCACCAACTATCATGGAGATACGATCTGCTTATAACATTTTTAGAATGTGAAAAATAGGGACTTAAGAAGGATAACCATTCATTTAAGGAATGAGTTTCCTCGTAACACTAGGATTTCAGCTAGAATTTCTCTGTTTTCGAGAAAGTCACATAGTCGGAAGAACTACAGCAGAGAACACATACTACATTTTCATAACTGAGGATTACAGTAAAAAGTCAAGGACAAAAGCTATTTTCAGTGCCAGAATGATCAGATGCGGGAGCAAAATCCTAGCACATGAACAAGGACTCTGTATCTATTGGTTACAAATGACATCATGCTTTCTAAAGAATCGTGTTCATTTTTCCTACCTCTAGCAAATTGAATAGTCTAGAGCTCCCTCTCCTGGACATTACGATGTCTATCAATCTCGCTGTCCTATAAACCAGAAAGGCAGAATTCATCCACAGCAATACATCATTTCATGGATGTTTATGGTCCTTCTCACTTGAGTGGACATTCTTTCAACCCAACATATAAAGTCATTTAATTCTGTCAAACAATGAGGAAAATCTTAATGATCAAAATGAGAGGAAGTTCTCATTATACACACTACCTTTCGGCTGGAAAAATGACCATGTTTGCCCAATTTACTGTTAAGCGCTTCCAGGAACATCTCATCGGTGACTTTGCCGACATTCATGCAGGCGTCATCCAGGATGGCAATGATGCCCCTGTGCTGCTGCTCCACGAGGTCCACGATGATCTGATTGTTGAAGTAATCGATCTGTAGGACACAGCAAAGTGGCAATTCCAGAGGGAACCGGAAACCAGGAACAGGTGCAACGGCAATGCCTCCATATGTATCGGGAATTTAAGTCACTTTGGCGTCAAAGAGGTGAACGACACTAATGAGGGATAACGCTAAAATGAGCACACATTCTAACAGAGGTTTTTTTAAATGTATTTGTGGGGCTTCCCTGGTGGGGCAGTGGTTGAGCATCCGCCTGCCGATGCAGAGGACATGGGCTCGAACCCTGGCCAGGGAAGATCCCGCATGTCGAGGAGCAGCTAAGTGCGTGTGCCACAGCTACTGAGCCTGCGCTCTACAGCCCGTGCTCCGCAACGAGAGAGGCCACGACAATGAGAAGCCCGCGCACCGCAAGGAAGAGTAGCCCCTGCTCGCCACAAGAGAAAGCCCGTGCCCAGCAACGAAGACCCAACACAGCCAAAAATAAAAACAAACCAATAAACAAATTTATTTTAAAAAATGTATTTGTGGACTTTTTATCATAAAACATTTTGTCTTAAATGAGTACAGCTCCAGGCAAAAATTATAAAGTAGATAATGTTTCTCCCTTCGCTAACTCCTGTTTTAATTCTGTCTTCATATCCTGCACCTAATCTTATTCGTCAGACCCTCAATCCCTCAATCTGTTGGCTGTTAACCGCAAGACCCAGATTCCACTAAGTACCAACAAATAACCTTGAAGTATTCATTGATACTGAACTTGATGGAGTTAAGGTGTTTCTGAGAACTTGCATTTTTAGTTACACGGCCCTGGCTGACTAAAAATCCCAAAGAGTATCTCCTTCAGTTTTCCAAAAGTTAAAAAGCACATATGGGTCTAACAGAGGTTTCCAGGGTACAATATAAAAAATTTCATTCTGAGATTTAAGTATCCGTAAAGGATAAGAATAAGCTTTTCATGTGCTTCCACAAGGCTGAATAAAGTTGTAAATAACTGCATGCTCTTTAGCCACCTCAGCACACACAAGGTCTGTGTAATAATCCTCTTCTACACCTGTCTATTCTGATAGCCTGCAGCATGCATACCAACATACACACAGAAAGCACACATGGCCCTGACTCAGGAAAGCTGTAGTACCTCATTTGAAGACGGGCGGCTTATACATTTTAATCTTGTGTGTTGATGTGTCCCACCTCACTGAGGAGGTACTTGAACTCAGAGTTGTCACCACTACCTTCTGTAAGATCGACACACTCACAGTAGAGTATTACTGTGTCTCATGGATCCCTGTTCAATGCCATTTAAAATCCAAGGGCTCATGCCAGCTATCTGTCTGTGGCTTTCAGCTCCATCCCTAGTCTTGCGAGTCCTCCTCTGTATTCCATGGACTGAAAGTCTGCAAACTGGGTGGCTTTTCTGCAAACTTTGTTTTTTATACTTTTCTGGTTTGTCTAAATCAGTGATTCTCAAGAGGGTGACTCTGCCCCCCAGGCGCATTTGGCAATGTCTGGAGACATTTCAGGTGGTCGTGACTAGTAGAATGCTACTGGCATCCAGTGGGAAGAGGCCAGGGATACTACTAACATCCTACAAAGCACAGGACAGACTCACAACAGTTATCGGGTCTAAAACGTTAGTACAGAGATGGAGAAGCCCTGGTCTAAGTATTCACTTTTATTGTGGGCACTTATTACATTTCTCATTATGGAGAAAAGTTATTTCTATCTTTGGAAAAAATATCCTTAAAATATTCAAAAAGCAGGAACTCTGTATTAATTAACAGCTGAAATCGTAGACTTTGTGACTATGGAATTAAAGATTAAGTCTTTTGTGCCAAGAACAAGAGAATTAAGTTCCCCAAATTCCAGCTGTCTAACTAAAAGTGATTAGTCTTTGCTGAAGAGTCCAGTAGCTTCTGGTTCACAGTTTAATGTGGCTTCAAACACTGCTTACAGTCGTGGGTTTCAAACTAGGTTCTTCCAGCAACCTGGTATTCCCAGGAGGTTTCTTAGCGGATGCAGGGGACAAAGAGAGATGAGAGGGGATGGCTCAGGGGCACAGGGCTCTGGGGCTCCCATCCTCACTCCAAATAGAGCAGCTTTGTGCCTGAGAGTCAAGTCCTCAGCACCTAAAAATGACTTGTAAACTACGGCACCAAAATCATGTAAAGGCGAATCAATTAGGGAGACAAGACATTATGAACCTCTTGGTGGAAGTTCACATACCACCTATGAAATAGACGGTGATCCTGACACCAGTCAAGACTCTAGATCTAATAACCAATGTACAAGACATATAAGGAACAGAGAAACAGATTAGGTGACACCTCGGGAACCCCATTAGCAAAATCCAGACAGTGGGAAACTCTAAAGAACAAATGACTTATTCTCTCAACAAAAGATTGCAAGGAAAATAGAGAGAGAGAGAGAGAGAGAGAGAGAGAGAGAGAGAGAGAGAGAGAGAGAGGGAGGGATGGAGGGAGGGGAGAGAGGAGAAAATCGATGGATGTTCAAGAGGCCGATCAACCAATTACAACGTAAGTAACTTATTTGGATCCAAATTCAAACAAACTGTAAAAGCAAAACCAAAAACTCTAAGACAATTGAGGAAATGTGAAATGTGAACACTGGCTGCATATTTGATGACATTAAGGAATTACTGTTAATTTTTTAGGTGTGATAATGGTGTCGTGCCTATGGTTTTTTATAAAAGTCTTTATCTTTTAGAGAAACACACTGAAATATTTACAGATGAAGTAATGTGATGTCTGAGATTTGCTTCAAAATAATCTGGGGGTGGGTGGGGTACAGATGACACAAGACTGGCAACTCCCTGATAACTATTAAAGCTGAGTGATGGGTACAAGGAGTTTATTATATTGTGACCTCTGCTCTTATGTGTGCTTGAAATTTTCCATAATAAAATTTTTTTTTTTTGTAATTAATCACTATGTTCTAAAGTTAGGGGTTTTTAAAGGAAATACTTGCCCAGAATGGAGATTCTAATTTGGGGACCCGGGCTGTATTCAGTAACTATTATTTTGGAGTGAGCTTTCTGTTACCTCTGGGTCACATTTTTCTTGCTTTATTTCACTAAGAATTGTTTTAAAGGGCTTTTGCTCCTTTTTCAGATGCTTGGAATAGTCTCCTGCAACTGTTGACTTTTCCCTTTATCAACTATGCCTGTGGAATTTGATATTCTGATTGTTAAAGGATATTTTGGACCAGTATCTCTGAACCACATCTGAATAACAAGTTTTATGATTAAGTTTGCTATAAAAACCTAAGCCCCAGTTATAATTGTGTATTATGTTATGCAACAGATTCGTTCTAAGAAAGCTGCATGTAAACTTAACGGAATTGAATTACATCTTAAATATGCAATGAGACTTCACTCTTTAAATCAAAACTGTAGGTATTCCTATTAAAAAGTAATAATACAGGGCTTCCCTGGTGGCACAGTGGTTGAGAGTCCACCTGCCGATACAGGGGACACGGGTTCGTGCCCTAGTCCGGGAAGATCCCACATGCCGCGGAGCGGCTGGGCCCGTGAGCCATGGCCGCTGAGCCTGCGCGTCCGGAGCCTGTGCTCCGCAAACGGGAGAGGCCACAACAGTGAGAGGCCCACATACCACACACAAAAAAAAAAAAAAAAAAAGTAATAATACACCCTTTGCTTTATTTGTAAATATGTAGAATTCATACTACTATACTTGAACAAAATTGTTACGGTATTCTAACATTTAACACACAATGGATGGAAGGCAAAGAAGAAATTGGAAGCAGGAAAGCTAGTTATCATACCAGTATCTCCTTTTTCTGAATGAGAGGAGATGGAAAGTAGGAAGATGGGAAGGAATATAAAAATAATTTAAATACAGCATTTCAAATAGCTTTTTACTGCTTACACTGGATATCAAAATACAAATACGGACTTCATTATCTATACTATTTGGCAAAAGGATAAACACAGAAATTTATGGAAACTCAGAGAAGTTTTTGATTTTTTTTGTCTGTCCTCAAAATTGTTCAAAAATACAAATTTCAAAGAAAATTACAAGGTCCCATTTCTATCGTGAACACAGGAGGTCTAACTGTCATGTTTTTAGCTGTGATCTGTGGTATTGCACCCTGCATCAATCATACTGTCTGGCTGTACCTTATTGGACTAGTGACAAATACAAAGTTCACAGAGAGCCAGGAGAAGAGAGGTGATAACTGTTGTGTGACACAAAGGAAAGGAAATGGAAATCAAAGTTAATACAGCTGTTTTCACGCATGGGTTTCAGGAAATATGAACCTCATTAACCAAAGACAATAAAATGCCACTTGGCTTACAAAGTAGGAGAAGAAAAAAGGAGAAATAAGAGCAAAGAAAGAAAGAAGGAAGGGGAAGAAACTCAGTTTGGAAGCAAAGTTCAGCCAATTGAAGGCATAAGTTGCTGTCCTGAATAACTTATAAATGATGCTAAACTCTAACAGATGTGAATCAAAAAAACTACGTGGCCTCAGCTGTAAAGTGAACATAAGTTTACTGATTTTCAACTCAGCCTTTCCTGGGCACCAACCAGACAGTCGACCAAATTAGAGAAATCCCACCTATCAACCCCGAAAATGAACTGTAATGTTTCAATACCCTGAAAAGGAAAGCTAAGGTTTAGGTGTTTCAAGCACCCAAGATGATCAGCAGGTACCCAAGATGCTAAGAGTTGACGTTATCGTGAACAGTCTGTACGAGTCCACTCACGTGCTTCCAGGGGATCCCTTCCCGCTGGTACTCCTCCTGTTCTTGCTTCAGGACCAGCTGAATAAACAGCTGCTGGAGCTTCTCATTGCAGTAATTGATGCAGAATTGTTCAAAGCTGCAAGAAAAGGAATCAATTAGGCTCAAACAAATAAAAAAAAAAATAAACAATAGGGTTTTCAGTACCTTATCCGGTTTACCTGTTGTTGTCGAAGATTTCAAAGCCGTAGATATCCAAGACACCTATAACCGTGTTCTTCCCGTGGATGGTGGTGTCAGAGTTCTTGACCTCAATAATATCATTGATGCGAGAAACAATCCAACAAAAAAGGCGCTCATATATGGCCTGTGATGAAAATGACATCGTAAATTCTTGCCCATTGGAAATGGGTCCCCTGTTTGGATTTGTGATAAGTTTTAAATTCCTATTGAATTAAATTCGTACGGACCTCCTCCTTACCATTTAGCATAGCTGTTAATCCTCTAAGCTGAAAAATGCAGATCATCTGTTTAAAAATTATATGACGGGGCTTCCCTGGTGGCGCAGTGGTTGAGAGTCCGCCTGCTGATGCAGGGGACACGGGTTCGTGTCCCTGGTCCGGGAAGATCCCACATGCCGCGGAGCGGCTGGGCCCGTGAGCCACGGCTGCTGAGCCTGCGCGTCCGGAGCCTGTGCTCCGCAAGGGGAGAGGCCACAACAGTGAGAGGCCCGCGTATGGCAAAAAACTAAAAAAAATTAAAAAAAAAAAAAAAAAAAAAAAAATTATATGACGTAGCATGATGGTTGGAGTGTTAAAAGATTATTATGGGTCACTACATGTGTTGAATTCCAACAACATTCCTTAGGTGTGTTTCTGTGCCCTGCTAAGACCCATAATTTGCCTACTGCCTCATATAAGTCACTTCATGGCTTTATTTTAATCTCATCAACTATAAAAAGCAGAGAACCAATGAGTTCTATGCCCTATGGATTCTAAATATATAAACATTGATTTATAATGCTAAATAAAGATCTGAGCCAAAAGGCCACCATTTCAAATTCCTTGAGAATCAAATACACAGTCAATGCACAAGGATACACACGCAAACACACACAGGGACAAAGGCACCATGCACTCACACACATTCACATCCTGACACAAACGTGCACTGCAATGTCACATCTTTAGAAAACCTTTCCTTAACATCTCCCTCCAGCAACCCGCTCTCTTCACCTCCACACATCCATACACATCACCTCCATTCCTCCCCTCCCCCTCTCCCCTTTACGCTTCCAGCCACTCCAGTCTTCACTTCTCTCTCATGACTCCATTGAAATGGCTCATCAAGGACCCCAAGCACCTCTATATGGACCCTTTCTGGTACCTCTACAGGGACATCTTACTCAGATACCCAGCATCACTCAACCCAACTTCCTACTCCTGTCTTAAACATTCTGCTCTCTGGGATCCGTAATATCACACTTTCTTGTTTGTCGGTTGGTTTTTGGCCATGCCAGGTGGCATGCGGGCACTTAGTTCCCCAACCAGGGATCAAACCCACGGCCCTGCAGCGGAAGAGTGAAGTCTTAACCACTGGACCCGCAGGGAAGTCCTGAACCCGCACTTTCTTAGTTTTCCTCTTATTTCACGGGCTGCCCCTCCTCGGCGGCCTTTAGGAGGTCTCCTCCTCCACCTGATCTCTAGAAGCTGGAGCTCTCCCTAGTCCTCTTCTCTTCACTCCCCATCTCCTCCCCTTTAAGTCATTTCATACAACATTAAAGAACGGTGATATAATATTACCCCAAATGTATCACCTGAATGCAGACCTCTCCTCTGAGCTCCAGGCTCCCGTGTCTGACTGCCTACCTGACAACACTCTTGGATGTCTCACAGCTGTCCCAAACTTATGTCCTGTCTGGACCATTGATCTTCCCACCTCCTAAAACTGTTCCTACCCAACATTTTTTTTTAATTTAATTAATTATTTTTATTTTTGGCTGCGTTGGGTCCTTGTTGCTGCACACGGGCTTTCTCTAGTTGCGGCGAGCGGGGGCTACTCTTTGTTGCATCGTGCAGGCTTCTCACTGCAATGGCTTCTCTTGTTGAGGAGCACTGGCTCTACGTGCGCAGAATTCAGTAGTTGTGGCACACGGGCTCAGTAGTTGTGGCTTCGCAGGCTCTAGAGCGCAGGCTCAGTAGTTGTGGTGCACGGGCTTTGTTGCTCTGCAGCATGTGGGATCTTCCCGGACCAGGGCTCGAACCCGTGTCCCCTGCATAGTCAGGCAGATTCTCAACCACTGTGCCACCAGGGAAGTCCTTCCTACCCAACTTTTAACCGTAAATAAATAGAAACAGAAACTTGGGGATTCATTCACTCATTAAATGTTTGCTGGGTACTTGCTCTGTGCAGCTTGTGGGAGATACTGTACCAAGTAACATGAACACTGTCTCTGTCTCCAAGGAGCTCAGGGAGTAGAGTGAAGGAAAATCACACACACGCGCGCACACAAGCACGCACAGATGAGGTGCATGGGATGTGAGGAGACTTCAACCTGTTCAGTGTTCAGAAAGGCCAGGGATGGCTTCTCTGAGAAAGTGGGCTGAGATCAGAAGGATGGTAAGAGTTAACCAGGTGAGAGGGGAGAGAAGAACAATCCAGGCAGAGGAAACAGCATGTGCAGAGGCCCTGTGGCTGGAAGGATAAAGGGGTAAAGACAACATGTAAGGCCTGAGAGACGTCTAATGTGGTAAAGGGGAGAAACGAGTCTGGAATATGGCAGGAAATGAGACAGGAGAGGTGGGTTGGACCATGTCAGAAATTATCTTTGATTCCATCATCCCCAGAACAACAGGTCCTGTGGATTTTATTCTCCAGATACAGTTTGTCTCAAATCATCCTCTTTTCCCCATTTCCACTGCTACTTTCCCTGTCCAAGCTGCTATCATCCTCCTCCTGGATTACTGAAATATCCTCTTAATTGGTCTCTTTGCTTCCACCCTTGCCCTACCCACTGCTCCATAAGATTCTCATACTAAGGTCAGAGCCCCGTAAGATTCTCATACTAAGGTCAGAGCCATCATTTTAAAAATTGAAACTTGACGACATTGCCTCTGCTTAAAATATGCCACTCTCCATTGCATTTGGATAAATTTGAATTCCTCTGAAGACTAAAAACCAAACAAGAGGTTTACAAGAGTAAAAAAATGGTGGAATATGTAGCAACCTAATCAACCAGCAAACAAGAGAAAATGTAAACTCGGGAAAATAAAATATTTGCCACATGGATAACAGACAATAGGTTAAAGTTATGAGCTCTTACAAATGGACAATAAAAAGATAACAGCCCCAAAGAAAAATGTAAAAACATATACCCAAGCAATTCTCAGAACAGATGTAAATACTTTACAAAAATAGGAAAAGATGCTCAAATACACTAGCCATGAAAACTAAAGTAACAATGAGGTATCACGGTACACCCAGAAGATCAGTCACTTAAAGCTTCAGATCAGGGTGTCCTTTGACCTGCTCATTCCTGGGAAGCCATCTAACTGAAATAAAAGCACTGGTGTGTAAGGAAAGATGGACAAGAATTTTCAGCATTGTTTGTAGTGGCCAAAAAAAAAGGGAACAAGGTGAATGACATAAGAGGTGGATGGTTAATAAATTATGGTCCCATCACCACACAGACACTAAAACAATGGGTCCACCAATTGGCTTGAAGGAGACTTGCACGAAGCATTATCGAGTGAGGAAAGCAAAACGAAGGGCCACAAAAGGGGCCTGTGCAAGCGAGCGACCCTGAGCTCCCCAGTCAGTCGGCTTCTGCTTTTCTGAGAATGTTTCTGGCAGCGATGCTCACAGCCATGGGGTGCTGAGACCGTGCTGGTCAAAAAGTACCACTCTGGTTTCAAAAGGCTTAACCCACTTTCCAGGAACGTCTGAACACCTCCTCATAGAATTTCACTAAAAATGAAACTGAGATCAACACCAGGCTGTGAGATAATAGAAAATATACTGGTCTCTGCCCCTGGTTCCTGGCACAGAGCTCTCGAAACCCTTGTAGTTTCCTAAGTGATAAGAACACTCGGAGCATCTCTTGTTCTGATGTTTGTCTTGGACCCCACCCCTGACCCGGGGCTCCTAAAACCCTTGTAAATTTCTGAGTGATAAAAGCATTAGGAGCGTTTTTACTCTAAGGAGGTGACTCTGAGTGTGCTCCTAGCTGGGGGCTGGGCACCAGAAACACCAAGCCATGATTCGAAGCTTGGAATTTCCAGTCCCACCTCTCATCCTCCAGAGAGGGAAGAGGGGCTGGAAATGGAGTTAATAATTGACCGTGCCTACATGAGGAAGCTCCATAATATCCCCAAAGTACAGGGTTTGGGAGCTGCCCAGTTGGCGAACACATCCACACACTGGGAGGGTGATGTACGCCAACTCCACGGGGACAGAAGCCCCTGTTCTCGGGACCCTCCCAGACTTTGCCCTATAAATCTCTTCATCTGGCTGTTGGTCTGTATCCTTTATCATATCCTTTAATAACCGGTAAATGTAAGTAAATGTTTCCCTGAGTTCTGTGAGCCACTCTAGCAATTAATGGAATCCAAGCAGGAGGCTGTTGGTACTTCCCATCTATAGCTGGTTGGTCAGAAGCACCGGTGGTAAGCGCGTGCGCGCGCGCGCGCGCGTGTGTGTGTGTGTGTGTGTGTTGGGGGACAGGCTTGCGGGACTGAGCCCTTAACCTGTGGGGTGTGATACTGTGATACTATCTCCGGTAGACAGTGTTAGAATCGAGTTAAACTGTAGGACACCCAGCTGGCATCACAGAGAACTGGTGGTGTATGGGAACAACCTCCTCCCCGTCATGTTAGAAATTTTGGTACCAGAACCCTCACAAGGCAGACACGGTGCCTTTAAAATCCCACCTTAGCGAAGGCATCCCTGCCGTAGCTGGCTTCCTGTTCCGTGTGTTGCTTGTCGATGACATCACGACCCGTAGCCACCGTCCGGTAAAGGAGGGCTTTCTCAACCATGTCTGTCTTGGTGGACAGCAATTCTGCTATGATAGATACAAGCCTGCCATTTTCAATCAGAGGTATGTCACCATCCACTACAAACTTTAAATTTCCCTGTATCAGAAGAGAAAAACCAAGACACACCACTTCCAGTGAGATTCTGAAACACGATGCCAGGGATATATTTGCTAGCTTAAGAGAGAATTCCAAGGGACCTTGTTTGGAGCGCCTGTTTTCCTAAATACATTAATATCTCAACATATAAAAACCTAGTGTTTTATGCATTTTTTCCTTCTCCAGACACTCATCTATATTTTAATTTTCAGCATATGTTTTTGATGGATGGAAATTTTACGTTTTTATGTAGTCAAATCTATGAATCATTTGCTTCAGGGTTTTTCTTTGGTGTTATACTTAGATCATTCCTACTCTGAAGATTTTATGAATATTTAATGTTTTCTTCTATTCCTCATACGGCTATTCTTACATTTAAGCTTTTTATCCACCAGGATGTATGTTGGTATGTGGTGTAAAGTAAGAATTTAACTTTATTTTTTCAGATGGCTAGTTGCTCCGACACCATTCATTGAATAGTCTAGCTTTTCCTCCTGATCTGAAATATTACTATCATTACATATTAATTTCCACCAAGTTTTTGAGTCCGTTTATATTCCACTCATCCAACAGGCAATAAATACTTATTAGCCGCCTACCAGGTGTCCAGCACATGAACTAACCTGTGGCTTTTACTATCATTTTAAACCTGGTGGAATTAGTCGTGCCTCCCCTCCCCTGCGCCCCCTACCCTACTACTCTAACGCATTTTATTCGACCTTCTTACATGTTTATTGTTCTAGGTAAATTCTAGAATCATTACGTCAACTGAAAAACAAAATTCCTCTTTGGATTCTGAAGGATTATTGTAGCACCGTATTTATAAACTAGTTGAAAGAATGAGACAGTTTAGAATGTTAAAGTCTTCCTAGTCAGGAACATTTAAAAGATTGTTTATATAATATTTTTCATATAGGTCCTGTGTATTTCTGACTCACTTAAGAGTTAAATCTCGCCACAGGAAAGTGAAAGGTCGTTTTTATTCCAGATTTGTATCCATGTTGTCACTCATTTACTACCAGGTTGCATGTTCATTATGTGTTCAACATCTCTAATCATATAGACAGTAATGAAAGGACTCTGACTGGTGGTTCTTTACTTCTAAGTTTGGTGTGATGTGTGGAAAATAACCTGTGCATAAGTGGGCCAGGGTGGTCCGTGGTGTTGCCTGCAATGAACTGGATGTGCTTTTAAGCCAGTCATTTCCAGTCTATAAAATGAGATCACCAAAATTCTAGCTCTAGAAATCTATGATTCTATGTTTCAAATGCCTTTCGAAGTTTGCTCTGTTCAAAAGATTTCAGCTTATCCCACTGGTGGTCACATCACTGCTGAACTCTTTTACCTTTGAAATTAACCAGTTCGAAGTCTGACATACCAGAAAGGCAGTGAACGAACTAAAGCCACAGTCTCAAAACCCACGGTGGCTTGGAAAATCCCTCATATTATTAGAACACGTAGGAGGAAACTACAGATAGAGTAAATTTCTTCAAAATGTCAGAGGGATTTTCTCTACATAAATTACTTTTTACAAAACCCCAAACCTTCTGAAAGAACATCCTAGTCCCGCAGGGAGGTGCGAAGAATTCTGAAAGGCGTCCCCACTCACCAAGTGAAGAATAGTACCCAAAATTTTATACACTGTTTGAATCTCCTCGGGCTGGAAGCCAATGACTTTCATGGCGTCAGCTACTACCTTGAATTCTGCAGCATCATTGATAGACGACTAGGAATGAAAACAGGAAACTGAGGTCACAGACACCGCATATGAGCATTAACATCCAAAAACTATGGGACTAAATTCAAGTGTAGCCGAGGTCTTGATGTCTTTGGAGTAAGTCATTGAAGGGATGATGGGTATTCAAAGAAAATAAAAATGGTTTCGGGGGTAGAAACATAACGCAGCACCCACAGTGCCCAACTGTGAGAGTCGCCGTCACCTGAGACAAGCACCAGGAACATTTCTGGAAACTTCGGTGTGGAAGCAAGTCCTGAGCTGGCTCAGAGGAGCTCCAGGATGGGTGGAGGAAGTGGCATGAGATGTGAGACCACAAATGGAAACTCTTGACTGACGGAGCCTCCGAGACATACGCCTGGCTACCTACTGTCGTCTGTGGCTTTCTGTTCCACAATTAGTCGTGTCCTGGCTAGAAACAACACTCCCACACGTGTACGGTCAGGCTTTCTACTCCACGGGTGGGGAAGAGCAGGCCTCCCAAAGCCAAGGGGCCTGCCTTGATCGTTCAGCAAGCTAGAAAATGGTCTGGGACTATCACGTCACTTTTTCAGGCATTCAACAAACATTCAGCAAGTCAGATCTTTAAATGGCACGGAAGTGCTGCCGTAGAATAAATGTCTGTCCCCCAACCCCCAAATTCGTATGTTGAAATCCTAACCCCCAAGGTGATGGTGTTAGGAGGTGGGGTCTCTGGGAGGTGATTAGGTCTTGAGGGCGAAGCCCTTACGATGGGATTGGTACCCATAGAGAAGAGACCCCAGAGATCCCTTGGTCCTTCTGCCCTGTGAGGACACAGCAAGCAGGCACCACCTTTGAACCAGGAAGCGTGCGTTGACCCTGCAGGTGCCTTGATCTTGGACTTCCCGGCCTCCAGAATTGTGAAAATCAACTTCTGTTGTGTATAAGGCACCCCAGTTTATGGTATTTCTGTTGTAGCAGCCCAGCTAGACCAAGACGGGGGCTCAAAGATAAATCGCCTGCCTTGAGGATCTGTAGCCCTCAGGTTGGAAGTACAAGTGTGTCAATAAAATTTACAATAAAGCAACGGTAACTGCCTATCTTAGCAGTTTTCCCAAAGCAGCATCTGCGCAGGGCCTGATCTCTTCCTTGGTGAGTTTCTGCTCTGGCCGGGACACAGACACCTGGCCTGATGCTCACCTGCTAAGGAAGAGCACAGGGAAGATTCCCCTCTGCCTGATGAGCACGTGTTCCTCTAACGTCCAGGACACAACCAGGCAAGCTCTTCCCCCTCCCAGCTCTCTGAGTGAGACAGTCAACCTTGTAAAGTCTCAATTTCCTCGTGGGTACGATGGGCATAATAATACCTTTCCTACAGGGTTGTTGTGGGAATGGAATGAGAACTTATATAAAGCACCTCCCTAGTTCCTAGCACATAAAAAGCACTTGAGTATCAGATATTACTATTACTAGATGCTGCAACCATGTCGAAACTGCAAAGAAACCAGACACAAAGTCTACGTGTCCTCCTGAGGACAACTGTCAGCTGCTTACCTAACAGGCATTCCCCAGCCCCACCTCTTTCTTGTTGATAGCACCCTGATTTGTTTACCCCTCCCTGAGTGCACCCGTTCTTCAGAACTGGTGCCAGCCTCAGGAGGTAAATCTTCATTGGTCTAAACAAATCACAGGGACCTTATTCCCTTTACCAAGTGATTGGTCAGCCATGGGCATGTGATGCCATTCTGGTCCATAAGACATGAGGTTTCCCTAGCTTATCAAGGGTTACGGCCAGGAACGTTTCCTCTGCCTGTGACTCCTAGAACTGCTGCTGCCATTTGGGGACCATGAGGAAAATCAGCTGTAGCAGACCGGCCCGATCCAGTGACGATGGTAGAACTGGTAAGTGGGAGAAACAAATGAACATCTGGGTCCCTATCAACACTGTTAAGGCAAGGAATTAACCACGTCTGGAACTGCCCCATCCTAGGGTTTCTCGTTACGTGAGATAACCAAGTTCCTTATTGTTTTGGGTGACTTTTAATTGGGTCTTACCTTACTGCAACCCACAGGGTCGTAATTGTACATGAGTCCTATATTTTAGAAGAGCTAAGTAAAAGTATGATACACAGAGTGTAATACTTTATAGTTACTAAAATCATTCTATTAATTTATATTTGTTTACATGGGAAGATATTAATGATTACATTATCATCTAATAAAAGGTTTATTTCATCAGGATTTGTTATGAGTCCATGAATAAATATATACACATAAACTGTTGTTATCAATAATTATCTCTGCATGGTGAGCTTTAGCATATTTTTATTTCCTTTTGGTTCATCTTTATTTTAGGTTTTGACTGTGATCATGTATCGCTTCTTTGTTTTTATTAGAGAGGCAGAAAAAAAGGAGGGGGAGGAATAGGAATGGAAAACTTTGATGGAAAGGGAACCTAAGCTAAAGTTAGCTTTGAAAAAAAAGGCTAAATGTTTATTTAATACTTGCTTTCTGTGGGGCTCTACATGACCGGGTCAAAAGCCACTTGGTCAATAAGACAATTCGATTTAAAAAGAATATTTTCAGTCACTGGCTTTTTAAGTGTTGATTTTACAATCCTTTATACATCTTTAGAGTACCTCTGACCTATTCTCAGAAAGCTGGAGTATTGCCTTCTGGTGTTTTGCTTGCTTTCAATTAATTTTCAGCCAAACATCCTGTTCTCAGATGACTCTAAAAGTAAAAAATTCATGCAACTTAAATTTCAAACAATGGAAAATTAATTGCAAAACGCTAAATATCATTTATTTATATGCACAATAATAAAAGTACCATTAAACCAGTAATGCAGGTATAATTAGCTTAAGATGAAGAGCAAAAATTACAAAAAAAAAATAAAAGAAACACCTCCCACATCTAGATTCTTTCCTTTTATAAATTCTTTTATTTTCCCCCCAACTACAAAAGCTGTGCATTTTCAATTATAGAAGAGATGTGAAATGCGGAAAAAGCAGAACACAAATAACCATAATCTCATCCATCCAGAGTAAACAAGTAAAACCCTGGTGCATTTCCCTCCAAATCTTATTTCATGTATGTCTGTGTGTGTATATGTGTGTGTGTATATATATATACACACACACACACACACACACACACACACACACACACACACACACACACACACCTTTCCCCCAACAAAATTGGATAACACTGCAATTACTGTTTTATAACCTATCATCAATAAGCTACTATATTACTAGGATTAGCTATAAAATGGCTAGCAGAAATTGTATTATATATATAGCAGAAAACTAATTAGAAATAAAAGGGCAAAAAGATCTGCGTATGTGTGAGCAAGGGCTTACATGCAAAGGAAGGGGGAAAAAATGGAAAAAAATTGAAGGCTGAATAGAAATGCTCCAAGGGTCACAAAACTATTTCTAGAGTACATCAAAATCGTTATTGGAAAAAATAGTGAATGGTAATCTTTGATATCCATGTTCAACCACAGTGCTTTTATTTATTTATTTATTTATTTATTTTTAACCATGGTGCTTTTAAACTTTCTTTTGTCTTACCAACTTGCCTTTGGCCAAATGACATGGTACCTTCTTTTGCGGTGGATTTCCTACTTGTAACAATATTTTTATAGTGTCAAAATAAAAGTAATAGGATTAAAAATTTTTAAAAACCCCACAAGATCGTAAGAGAGAAACTTCTTTCCTATCGGATGGTGATAAAATACAGTAATGGGTAATTAAGCAAAGTTATTGAGTCAATAATATATTGAATCTCCGTCCCTGAGAATTTTAAAAATAGAATAGAATAAAAGAGCCATTCATTTGCCTAAAGGCAGCTGCCTGGACCAGATAATTATTTAATGTCCCTTCTGATTCTCTGATTCTATTTCTGAATCATCTCAAAAAGGAAACTCTTACCTTTAATTGGGCTCCAACATGGATGTAGTTGTAGGATGAAAGGGATTTCTGGAGATGCAGAGAGCGGAGCATCTGCTCTGAACCTCCTTGGAGCAGCTGAAAAATATTTAATTAAAAATAAGTTAGCAAAATACATCCTGAACCCAACACACCATGTATTCTTACTGGTAGTCTAGCTTTTTTTCATTTTCTGGGCTAATTCACTTAGGTCCTCCTGTTTCTAGCTTTGAAGATTATTTTTTTAAACCTCGAAGGTAATGGCTTCAACATCATCAGTGATGATGTTATACAGTCATGAGGAAAATTCCTTTAAAAGTCTTAGCCCTTTCACAACGTAACTGGCATGAAAGGTTTTGCTTTGACTGTGGCCATTTGTAAAACAGGAGCTTGCGCTCTGTGGTGGTCACGCGCTCAGCGGCCTTGTTATCTGGACAGCATAGGGTTATGTTTCAAATTCAGAAAAAGTCAATATTGCCTCAGAACTAAGAGGTGTCAGCGGCCAGTCATATGCTGAATCACACTGGAAACAAACAGCTTTTCCTCATCAATCTCTATATCCCAGGAAAGGACAACTGGGTAACCAGGACTGTAGTGTTGGACAAAGACAAATGCCAACACTTTCACTCAAGTGCGGAAAAAGTTACAGGTTCCTGAAACGAACAGAACTCTTATATTTGGTAGAAAGCTAGTTTCCTGGAAACATGGCGAACTGTCAACAAAAACACAAATACAATCCACATAGTCCTTCTACACAGAACACGCATTTTAGAAGGCGATACATTTAAATCCTCTATATTAAACTGTACACTTTGGTTTACTGAAAAGATGTAACTATTGGATTTTTAAAATTGATTTTTTTAACGAAAACAGCCTGAATTTCTATTCCCATCTCTGGAACACCCCAATATGGGAACAAAAGCTTCAATTCAAAAATAAGACAAGATTAATTTAACATATTCAGAATGTACCATTTCAAAAGCTTTTAGGGTCATGAAAATGTTACCTACACTGCAAAGAAACACAAGGGATGCTCAACTAAGGCAGCTGTCTGGCTGGTTAACCACCTGCTAGCTCTTTAGAACAGCCATGCTCGTCAAGTCTCTGAAGAAGCCCACGGGGTAGGGTGTATGCGTGTGTGCACACACGTGTAACGTATCGCGGGCCAATGGAGGCATGGGAGGCACAGGACAGGAGAGAGCCCCAAACGAAAACCTCCATTTCCTGCACAACTGAGCAAATGGTTGATTATCTGCATAACAGATGACTAACCTGATAGAAAGAATGAAAGCTTCTTTCTCCTGGCTGTTGCACAATCACTCTAGACTGGAAAAAAAAAACAAAAAAAGCACATTAAAATCATTAATCTGATGAGGGACACATATACGATGCAATACTACTCAGTCATAAGAAAGAATGAAATAATGCCATTTGGAGCAACATGGATGGCCCTAGAGATTACCATACTGAGTGAAGCAAGTCAGAGAGAGAGAGACAAATACCATATGATATCACTTATATGTGGAATCTAAAGAATAATACAAATGAACTTACTTACAAAACAGAAACAGACTCACATACATAGAGAACAGACTTGTGATCTCCAAAGGGGAGAGGGGATCGGGGGGATGGATTGGGAGTTTGGAATTAGCAGATGCAAACTATTATAGAATATATAATACAGAATGAATAAACAACAAGGGCCTACTGTATAGCACAGGGAACCATATTCAATATCCTGTGATAAACCATAATGGAAAAGGATATGAAAAAGAATATACATATATAACTGAATCACTGTGCTGTATGGCAGAAATTAACACATTGTAAAAATCAACTATACTTCAGTAAAATAAATTTTTAAAAAATCATTAATCTGAGAATGTACTCCTAAAAGAAAATGAGAGCCACTTTCCCAGGGAATCCTGTATCAACAGTGCACTGAAATGTCCTAAAGACCGCACGGATGGGACCAACCTAAAACTAGATCTCCTCTATGGGGTTTTCTGTGCAATTTTTTGACAATTCTTTTCACTCTTTTAAAAACAGAGTTCCTTAAACTTTCTGAAAATGAAGCTATTTTGATTTTTTAAACCTAGAGCCTAAAGAGAAAATTTTTTTGGTTGGGGGGATTGCAAGTGGGGAGAATAGGAAGGAATGTTTAGGGAGGAATCTTCTCAACATTCCCTTCCTGAGGGTCTGATGGCATTTCAAAGAGCAATGCCTTATATCCTGTAATAAAGTGAGCTGAACAAAATCCATATACAGAGAGACCTCTGCTTTAGATGGCTTCAGAAAGACTGCTCTTAAGAGAGGACTCAAAATGTATGTTCATTCAAGGGGATTCTTTTGATTGAGCATGTACATAAAGTGAAGCCATGAAACATTCTGGAAAAAAGACTGATAATAACTGGCACTTCCTGTCATTTTTCAACTGACTCTGATAAAACAAGATTTCCTTACCAGTCTGACTTCAGTTTAACAAACAAAAATAAGATTTATACTGCATTCTGCTACCATAAAGATTGCTATGGTGTGACTGAGATGGAAAACACGTAACTGAGAAGGCATGTCAGTTCAAATCTGAGTACAATTCAAGGTGGAGACTTAACCTAGTAAAGTTCAATCTCAACTGTAATAACCAGGTGAATCTACTCAAGATTAGTTAGGACACAACCTCTCTGGCAGTCCCAAGAGGAGAGTTTTAACTGGAATCGTCTACAAATTGGGCCTATCATTCACATGGGCAGATAAAAACACACTCTAAGTTTTCACACACCAAATGCAGCATGCTTCATAATTAGGCTGTAAGATCACAAAGTACATCTATGTTACTATAAAGCAGTGAACAAAGAGAAACTAGAAGAAAACGAGATTGCCAATTAAAATAAAAACATGGGAGGATGTGTAGAAGGAGTAGAAGTGATTAGTCCTAGATAGGTTTTTGTTAAACCTTACCCAAAAGTTGGCACCCCCTCACCCCCCGCCCACCTAAACCTTTACCTACAAAGTCTATAACTTTTCCCAGCTTGATACCGTAAGTGCTAATAAGAGAACACAAAAAGAGATTATTTTGCCATAGAAAGCTAACTGAGGAGCAGGGAGGGACAGAGAACAGGATTAAAAGCTACTTTGGGGCAATGAAAGAAATTCTACTAATATAATCAGGTTTTAAAAAAAAAATTCAGCATGAACAGACTCATAGATACAGAGAACAACCTGATGGTTGCCAGAGGGGATGGGGTTGTGGGGGATAGATGAAATAGGTGAAGGGGATTAAGAAGTACAAGCTACCAGTTACAAAATAAATAAGTCACGGGGAGGTAATGTACACAGGGAATATAGTCAATAATACTGTAAACTTTGTATGGTGATGGATGGTAACTGGTCTCACTGTGGTGATCATTTTAGAATGTATAAAAATACTGAATCACTACATGGTACACCTGAAACTAATATTGTAGGTTAATTATAACTCAATTTGAAAAAACAACTCTAGGCCAAAAAAAAAAATCAGCATTTGCAAACATTACCCTCAGAAATCAAGCACTTTTTACCTTCTCCAGTAAGTAGTTATTGATATGTCCACCAATAGGGTCCCCCTTGAAATCAAAGTTGATATCCATGTATTTTCCAAACCTGCTTGAGTTGTCATTGCGGTTGGTTTTGGCATTTCCGAAAGCTTCCAAGACACAGTTGGACTTAAGCAACATATTCTTCACTCTTTAACACAGATAAATGAAAGTCACTGTAAAAGTTTTAAAGGCTGGGGCTTTAAAGAAACTAAATTTCATTGAAAGACATGCAAATTTGTGTACAAAGATGCTGATTGTAACATTGTTTGTAACATCAAAAAAGATATATATTACAAACAACCTAAATGTCCACCAATAGGGATGGACAAAAATAAATTTTTGTTTCCCAGTATAATATGTAGTGACATAGAAAGATGTGCAGAATACATTAATGAATGCGAGATAAAGTTGCAAAATAATATGTATTGCAGGATTTGTGTGTGTGTGTGTGTGTGTGTGTGTGCACGTGTGTGGGGGCATGTGTGTGTGTGCACACACACACGTGTTAGTAAATGCTTACAAATCTGGAGGGTACAGCACACTTCACTATGGTTACCTAGGTTGATGAGGTAGGTAGGGTGCAATTTCAGGGAACTTCCATGTTTTACATCATGCTGTAAATTTTAGTTTTTCTTTTAAAACGAACGTATTTTATTTACATAAAGAAAAATCCTAAAAAGAGATGTTCTGAAAAGAACGGGTGATACAGAAAATGATTCCATTTTTTAAAGTTCTTGCTTATAAAGCCTAGTGAAATTTACTGCATTTGGTTAATACATCATAAATGTGGTCTTGATTAGTTTAGAAACTGCTCATCATTTCGTTTGAAGCTGTATGGAATCTCTCTTTGGTACCAGGTATTTAAGTCATTCTTTATTCGATGAATGCTAACTCTTTATAGAGCAGTCTCTCCCAGTGGATGTATTTTAACTTCATTCTAGGCTTTATGTCTTTGTTTCTATTTCACTGACAAAATTCCTCTTATATGGGCATATCGCCGAAATAACCTGAGGTACCAGATCCCCTGGTCCTTCCACTACCACTGTAAGTGACCCTACAAATTTATCTCCTCATGAATGAAAGTATAATTATAATTGGGGCAAGGGAAACTGCTTGCTTATGGTAAATAAAGTGTCTATAAAACTGTGGTAAGATATGCTCTTAAAAAACTAGTAAATGGGGCTTCCCTGGCAGCACAGTAGTTAAGAATCTGCCTGCCAATGCAGGGGACGCGGGTTCGAGCCCGGGTCCGGGAAGATCCCACATGCCGTGGAGAACTTAAGCCCATGCACCACAACTACTGAAGCCCGCGCGCCTAGAGCCCATGCTCTGCAACAGAGAAGCCACTGTGATGAGAAGCCTGCGCACCACAACGAAGAGCAGCCCCCGCTCGCCACAACTAGAGAAAGCCTGAGCGCAGCAACAAAGACCCAACGCAGCCAAAAAAAAATAATAATAATAATAAAAACTAGTAAATGTAAATATGCCTTACTCCACTGTACCAACTGGGTTTAGAAATAAAATTAATTTAGTTCTCAGCCAGTTACTCTCCTCAGCTCCAAAGGAAATTTTAAAAACTTACTTATATCCTTGTTCTTGTCCTATTAGGTTGCAAAGTCAGAATCAGAATTGGGGATATATCACTATTAAGAAAAATACCTCTTTTGACCTGGCAATCTAGCCCAATTCTACCCATGCAGGGTAGTCTAGTCCAAATTCTCTGCTTTCAGACCAACCCAGCTTCCTTTCTCTCTATTCATAAAACTGAAGATTGAGATGTCTATACGGAATGTGACTCTTCTGTAAATAAATACTGAGCCTCAAAGTAGCAACTTTGGAAAGCTCTTATTTTTTCCTCTTCAAAAAGTCCACACCACATAAGAAAGTCAAGTCATGTGGCTTTATAGCCACACTTCCTACTTTCTTATTTTTTTAAAAAAACCATCCCTTCATTCCTTACGTATTTACTATGTAAATACCACGTACCAGACACTCTGCTGAACACTGGGCCCCAGACAGTGCGTACCTGCTTTATCACTCATCTTGCTGTGAGCAGAGCATGATGTGGCCTGAAACCCGTTCAGGAAATGAACCCTATTCAGAGCTTCTAATACCAACGTTCTGCTTCTAGCAATGATGGAACAGCATGGATCTGCCTCCCAGAGTCCCCCTTTCACTCTAGGGAGTGTAGAACACAGTTTACAAAAGATGCTGGTATAGTAGAAAGAGCAAGAAACCTGTGAGAGCTTGAACAATACAGCTACCAGTAAAGTATAACATCTTTGCTGAGCACACGTAACACTGAAGGCAGCGGTGATAGACCAGAATCACCTTAGCAGCATCTTTCTATTAAAAACAAATATAGAAATCGAGGGATATAAATAAAAGTACAGGGACAGTATGCAGGAAGGGAATCAAAGTAATTTAACCATTAATAAACACTCCATGCATATCAGAGTTTAGGCCTAACCTAGTCAAGTCTGTATAGAAAATGAAGCTCCAGTGAGAACTTCCTCCCATTGTTAGACTGCCCTTACCTTTCAATCTCCGCTCTCTGACTGGGGTTGGTGATGGCCGCAATGTACTGCATGATGTACTTACTGGCTTCCGTTTTACCAGCTCCACTTTCCCCTGGGGAAAAATTGTGCAAGCCTTAAGATTACAACTTAAACCAAGAGGAATAATTTTTAATAGAATAATTTCAAGTTTTGACATTAGTTATTCATTTGAAATCCCTTATGTTTCATTGTTTGTTTTTTTGGGGGGGGGGTTGAGTTATTTCATCCTGTCGATATGCGATTGGTTCTAACAGATCTGAACATTTGAAAAAATTCAAACTATTGTAGAAGCAAAATAACAGATTACAGTTCAAGATTTACTTAGTAAAAATATCGAGGGATAAAACGTGGTAAACTAATTCCTTATAGCCTTAGTACTTAGTGACTCTGAAGTCCAGTGGAAAAGAAACAAGAAAGTGACAAACAGTGGCCATGGCAAAATTCATATAACTTTGTTTTCTATGGCAGAGTTTTAAAAAATCTTAATGGGGATGAAATAATTTTTTCAGAAAATTAGAGCAATTTTAGTGAAAAAAAAAAAAAAGCAGCAAGCTCCAGACATATGGTGTCACAGAAAAAGCATGACAACTGACATAGGGAGGGAAGGGGGATAAGTTTATAATTATCAACCCAGATTTTTAAATGTTTATCCCTTGTGACCCAAAGCTCCACTTGTAGAATTTTATACTCTAGAAATACTAAAAATACTAATATAATCCAATGATAATCTTCAAAGGTTTTCAGACTATTTCTGCAGACTACACTATGTGTTATAGCTAAAATCTGAAAATAATATGCCCATCAGTAGAGGATTGGGTAAATAAATTATGATTCAACCATTCAATGGCATGCTACACAACTGTTAGAGAATGCACTACTTCTATAGGTACTCTAATGAAAAGATGTCCACTAGACATTGTTAAATGGAAAAACAAGTTATGTAATAGCAGTTATAACATAATTCTATAATTCTATATTTATAATTACATATGCATGTGTGACTATACGTATTTGCACACACTGAGAAAATGTTTAAAAGGATAAATGCTTTATTGTTCACAGGCGTTACTGCTAGAATTTGGGGGGGGGGAAAGGTATTTAAGGGAAAGGGACTCTGTGCTTTCACTTTATACACTTATAAAATTGCCTCCCGCTCCACCCCGCCACCTTTTACAATCAGGCAATAATACTGCCTTCAAAATTTGTTTTAGGGCTTCCCTGGTGGCGCAGTGGTTGAGAGTCCACCTGCCGATGCGGGGGACGTGGGTTTGTGCCCCGGTCCGGGAAGATCCCACATGCCGCGGAGCGGCTGGGCTCGTGAGCCATGGCCGCTGAGCTTCTGCGTCCGGAGCCTGTGCTCCGCAACGGGAGAGGCCCGCGTTCCGCAAAAAAAAAAAAAAAATTGTTTTAATAAAATGTAGCCTTAGGATATAATTCTTCAACTCCCACACTAAGTTGCCTCACTTCTCTGACCCTTAATATCCTCATCTGTAAAGTAGAAACACAACTGTCCTGCTTACCAATCAGAGAGCTGCACGGATAACCAAAACGGAATAAAGATCACCAAAGCCTTGTAAAAGTATAAAACCACTCATGCGAATACGAGGTATTATTAGCACGAAAAAAAAGTCCCACAGCTTGGGAGAGGGTATCCTGGGTCAGTGGGCAGATATTTTCTTGTTCCCAACTCACTACACAAGATTCCTTGAAGAGCTCAGCTTTACAGAGAGAGCTCGGCTCCTGTGCTTGGGCACCCAGGGTGTGTCACCTGACGCCCTCTCTGCAGCCTTTAAAGCTCTGGCCCCCAGCTCTGAGAGCCTGTTTCCAGCCCCCAGGCCTCTGTATGTCCCTGGTCACTAGCTCCCGTTCACCAGTCTGACTTAGAGTTCATTCTTCCTTTTTGGTACCTCAGGATTTCATTTTCCTGGTTTCGTTCTGTGATTATTTAAAATAATTTCTGTTAGATTCTTATCCAGTAGTTTTCTGTGTTTGAGATGGGAGGATGAATTTCCCATGTCACCTCAGTCTACAAAATTGACCAGAAGTCCATCCAAACATAATATGTAATGTGTAAATGAACCAAGATTAGCAGATGCTCAGAAATGATAGAAATAATCTGGCATTACATTTTTTTTTTCTCCTATAAAATTACTTAAGCTTTTAACTTCAAAAAAGACCTAATCAATTGTTCGGACCCTTGAGTACCAAGTAAGTTAAATACATATTGACCTTGGAAGAACAGGGAACTCCTTAAATACCTGATATCACAATGCAAGTGTCCTTTGATCGCCTCTTCATAGCCTTGTAAGCAGCATCGGCAATGGCAAAAAGATGCGGAGGTCTCTCGTACAGTTCACGCCCTTTGTACTGCTCGATTGTGTCTCTCCCATAGATGTTCAACAACTTGTAGGGATTCACAGAGACCACGACTTCTCCAATGAATGTGTAGATGCGCCCTTTTTCAAATCTGCACAGAAGCCAAAGGAAAGGAAGATGGAGCTGGGGTTACACAGAGATGCTATTTCTTTCCTATGAGTCTCTCATTTCCAAGAAAATCCAAACATCCCAGGAACTATTTCTGAGGTGACATTTCACGGTTCTGAGTTTACTTTTAGAGATAATGCTTGAGGCTGGGTTCCTTTGGATGCTGCTGGTAGAAAAGACCAGCAGGGGTTAGAAGCCAAGAGAAGAAAGAATTTAATACTTCGGAGGCTGGGGATTTCCTAATTTCCAAAATACAGAAGGGTAAGAAATAAAAAGAGTTGAAGACAACCTTAGAGCTCTAGGAGGAAAAGATAACAGAAGCCGGAGCAGGTCTTGAAATCCATTTAGTCAGATTTTCAGTTGTAAAGAAAATTGCCTAAATACGTTTATTTCTTCTCCCTCTTGAAATCCCACTAAAATGTCAGTAAAGGAATAAAATAAACACAGCAAAATCCACACCAGAGAGAATGGTAGAGGAGACATTTCTGGCATAAATTGAATTCGCTTTTTAAAAAAATGACTGCCTAAAATTCCACAGTGCAGATATACCCTTATTTATTCAATCATTCCCCCCATCCTTCCTGCTATTATGAACAATATTGTAGAAAGTACTCTTGGCACATAACCTTACAAATCAGTGCCTTTATTTCTGTGAAACGGATTCCCAGGACTGGGATAGCTGGTTGAAAGGTACGTGTATTTTAAGAAGTATAACATGATCCCACCACTCGCACATTTAAGAAGCTAAAAATCCGCCCTGTATATGTATATGATATGTATATAAATTGTACATATATTTTGTAAATGATTACATGAGCATGGAAGGCTGCATATTATGTCTTAGGGCGATGAGAAGGAAAGCCAGAGGAACTAAGGAAAAAAAACCCCAGCATACATGATATGACTCCAATTGTGCAAAATCACGTGTCTATATTTGCAAAGAAAAAATTCAATATAAAATTTAGAAAACCCATATATATTTACCATCGACACATTAACTCACACATATAAACACATATGAACCAGAGTGAGGCCAACACCCAAATGGACGTTTCTACACAAGTGGCTGCCACTACACTCTCCACCTGCCGAGAGGCACAGGCAGAGAGAGCTCGCTTCCAAGAGCTGGGAGAAGGGAGCACCAGGACGGGAGAATGCTGGTCCATGGACAGCGGCCGGGTCTCTGAGCACTCCTGTTGTAGAGTCACAGCAGCAGAGAAATAACTAAAGCATTTGAGACCAAAGGGCGATACCCTTAAACTCCCTTTACACTGGAATGAAGGCTGTCGGCTATAATTAGGAGTGGAAACAGACATGCTGATAATGTCAACAATAAATTAAGACCAAGATTTTTATCAAGTAGTTAGTGTATGTTTAAATAAGAGTTTTGACCACTTTAAGGTTTTCTGTGCATTTTTCTCCTGTGATTTTCCTTTGCATCCTCCCCGCTGTTGGACAGAAAGTTTACATGGTAGCTAAATGCACCAACCCTGGAATCCCTGACACCTGAGTCCAAAGGTTCACACTGCAAACTTAAGAGCAGCGAGCCTATGAAAGCTGCTTAACCTCCATGAGTTCTTGACCTGTAAAATGGAGATAATTATACCCTTCCCTCCCTCTGGCATTTAGTACTTAAAAAAAAATAAAAAAGCAATTAATCTTATGCATCCAATTATGTTCTGCATGAAGGAGATTTTTAATGAATGCTTTTATTTTATTAACATTGCTATGAAAATCACGGCAATCCCTACACACCAGGAATTAATGCAGTGATCCTAATTTGATTCCCTGCCTCAGCTGTCAATCAACACGAGTCATAAGCAAAATGTCTACATAACTCATGTTCAAAGACCCACAAAAATAATAAGAAGCTAAGCCTTTCTGGCTTAACCTGAAAATTTGAAGGACATGCTCTACAGCTATCTTCAAAGATAAGAATTGAAGGGACAAAATTCTTTAGTTTAAAAAAAACACTGTCCAAACAGAAAAGTAAAGAGAAGGAGAAGGATGTTAGAAAAAAAAAAATTGCCTCATGAGTCTGGAACTCTGTGACTAAGAGACAGCAAATAACATATGAGATTACAATGTTGTTCTAAGATTCCAGGTCCGTCCAATCAGGTACTTTCTCTGAAATTCCATTTTATTTCAAATAGAATGTTCTGTTTATCAAAACTTCTGAGCATCTTTGTAAAACACAACAGATAAAACCATCCACTGAGTAGCTATGAACTTGAAGACAGTGGCAAAGGCTTAACAAAATACGATATTAAATACAATGTTTCAGCAGAAGTTCGGTTGTTAAAGACGAAACTTTCAATTCGGTTAGGTCTCAAAATCACCACTAGATGGTGTCAGCCTACACCTTAACACCAACCCAAGATTTCCGTTTGCTTTGGAGCGCCTCAGGGTATGAAGTAAGCAAGCACTTAGGTAATCCTCACCGCTTTGGTTTGCCTCTAGGAGGAATGGCAGTAATTATCCTAGATGACAAATGCGTGATACCACTTCTTACAAGAGACCAAGGAAGGCATTTCTAGGACCTCTGTGTGCAAACCTTTTATGACAAACTTTTATCATTCATTCTGCATAGTTGAAATATTTCAGGTTTTCATTATTCAATAACTACTTTGTGTCAGGCACTGGGTGTGACCCTGGGGATTAAAAAAGGAATAAAGAGCAGGGAAGTATTATAAATAATAATGACATAGTGTGATAGGTGAGATACTAAAAGCAGGTACCATGGTGGCAAAGATCACAAAAAATGCCTTGCGATATGGAACCCTGAAGGGTAACATACAAACTACAGTAAGGCACTGTAAGGTCTTCTGCGCTCTGGCCTCCACATTTCTCTCCACTGGACCCTCCTAACTCCCCACACACTTCCACACATCAACACGACTCCCACCCCTCCAGCCCAGGTCACTCTTGCTCTCACATTAAGGAGCTAGTTACAGTTCCCAAGGCCACCATGCCTGCATGGTTTGCCCACGGGGTCCATTCTGCCTAGAATGCCCTTCTCCACCTGCCTCTTCTTCCCCCCTCTGCTTGGCAGATTCCCGCACCTTCTTCAAAAGCCTGAAACGCAGCTCCTCGAGGAAGCCATTCTTGGTACCCATCCCCAGCACTAGGGCTACTATAGTCTTCGCTCTGTTCAGATTTTTTTTTTCCCCTTTGAAACCTCCCACATAGTGAAAATAGCTTAACAGCAATTGATTTTTATTCTTTTTTTTTTTTAACCTCTCACTGTTGTGGCCTCTCCCGTTGCGGAGCACAGGCTCCGGACACGCAGGCTCAGCGGCCATGGCTCACGGGCCCAGCTGCTCTGCGGCATGTGGGATCTTCCCGGACCGGGGCACGAACCCGTGTGCCCTGCATCGGCAGGCGGACTCTCAACCACTGCGCCACCAGGGAAGCCCAGCAATTGATTTTTAAAACAATTTCTTTAAGGAGTTTATTAAAAATATGTATTGAATGCGCTGGATATTTTCACTGGCTTCTGAATGAAACAAAGAGGTTCTAAAAAGTTTTTGAATTAGTGAGTAGCAATGGAGAAAATACCAAGGTTATGCCTCTGGAGAACAACAGTCTTTTGTATATTAATTCTGAAACATCTATTATTATTATTTTTAAATTATTTATTTATTTATTTGGTTGCTTCTGGTCTTAGCTGCGGCAGGTGGGCTCCTTAATTGTGGCAGGTGAACTCTTAGCTGTGGCAGGCGTGTGGGATCTAGTTCCCTGACCAGGGATCGAACCAGGGCCCCCTGCGTTGGGATTGCGGAGTCTTGACCACTGCGCCACCCGGGAAGTCCCTGAAACATTTATTTTTTACAAAACATAGCCTCGTTAATTTGCACATGTGCTTCTATAAAAGATTACCTATAATTCAAGATGTATGCAGCTCCCTCAGATCAGACATGGACAGACTATGTGTACGACCCTACAGAGAAGTATGACACTGGGGGTGGGGCAACACACACAAAACAATCCTAAAGATAATGAAGTGCTAATTGCGAACATGAACTTAAGCATGAAGGCAGAACCATGTGGCAAGGTTAGAAGTACGGGAAGGAGGCTGGCCTAACCAGAGCGGAAAGCTTGTACTAGGGAATGTCAGGGAACAGTTGGAAAAGTAGGAGGGAGTCAGATTTGATATGACAGGATTTTTTTTTAAATTGAGGTATAATTGACATGCAACATTATATCTGTTTCAGATGTACAGCATAACGGTTCAATATTTGTATATACTGTGAAATGGTCACCACAATAAGTCTAGTTAACATCTGTCATTATACAGAGTTACAGATATTTCCTCGTGATGAGAATTTTTAAGGTCTACTCCCTTAGCAACCTTCAAATAGGCAACACGGCGTTATTAACTCTAGTCACCATGCTGTACATTACATCCCCATGACTTATTTATGACTGGAAGTTTGTACCTTTTGACTCCCTTCACCCATTTCCCATCCCCCCCCCCCCCCCCGCCCCACTCCCACCTCTGGCGATCACTAATCTGTTCTCTGTAACTACGAGCTTGGGGTTTTGTTGGGTTTTTTTAAGATTCCACATATAATTGAGATAGTACGCTATTTGTTTTGCTCTCTGACTTATTTCACTTAGCATAATGCCCTCATTTCAAAAATGGCAAGATTTCTTTCTTTTTTTAAATGGCTGAATAGTATCCCACTGTATATATGTACCACATCTTCTTTATCCATTCATCTCCTGATAGACACTTAGGTTATTTTCTGACACGACAGGCTTTGAAAACCAGACTGAGAAAGTCTAAATTTGATGTGACTGGAAACAAGAAAAAATGTGAAGACTTTTCTAGCTAAAGAGATCAATAAGGCTGGGCCTCAGTGGAAGGAACAACCGTAGAAATGAGAGAAAGAGAAATCTGAGTTGTTTCAAAGGGAGAGTGGGCAGAATTTGAACACCTGCTGAACACGAGAGACAAAACTATATTTACCTTTTGAGTCGGGTGGAAGAGCAAAAGGAATTTATCTTGGATGATGAGATTCCAAAATGTACTCCCGAGGATTCTAAGTTCACCCACGAACAGAATTCAGTGTTACCCTTGATCGACTTCTTAAACTATATGGACTCTATCGCCAGGACGAAAATTCTCTGTGAATAGTCTACTATGTACTTAATAATATTTTTATTCATGAATAAATACTATTTATTTCATGAGAACATACGTTTCAAATAGGTGATGCTTAACCACATCGATCTGGCCTCTTTTCTTTCCCTTTTCAACGCAAAGGCAATCTTAAATTGCTTCGAATGTTCACATTTCTCAGGAATGTTCACCTACACACGCCATTTGTCTCTTTCTTTCTTTTTTTTTTTGTCTTCCATTATCTCCTCAGCCAACTCCAATCTGGGTTCCTGTCCAGCACTTCAATAAACCTTGATCAAACCTCCCAAAGTAAGTTTCCAATGAAACTGCTAAATCCACTGGCTGACTCCTCATCTTACTGGTGTCCCAGCAGCATCTGACACTGACTCCCATTCCCTCCCCACATTCTTTCTTGGCTTCTGTGCGGCCACATTCTCTGGTTTTCCTCCTCAGTCTCCACTGCTGGCTGCTCTTTCCTAAAGATCTCTAGACACTCAAATTCTCCAGGGTTGGGTCCACGATCAACTTCATGCACCACCTAAGGGATGCTCATTTAAGGAGGCTGGAGTAATGATATCTGAGTCCTACTCTACCCTCTGATAATCAACAAGACAAAATAAAACCAGAAAAGAAAACTTTACCTATGAGGAAACAGAAAACTAGCTACAACTCGCAAACACAATCTGTGAAGAAAGGGTGTGAAGCGTTGGAAAACGAGCCCTCGTGGAAGAAGGCTGCTAAGAGTACGCGTGTGCCTCTGCAAAGCCCAGGCAAGTCCTCCAGAAGCGGCTGCAGTCCCTAAGTGGCCAAGGCAACTGTCTTTTGACAAGAACGGCAGGGTCTCAGGATGCAGGTGTCTGCGGAACAAAATGGGTCCCGTTTGACACTTCTGAATAGCTGCAAGGTGGAGCTACGTGAAGCAATGAGTAGAAATTATTCAATATGTTTTTGCAAAAAAGCAGACTGTCAGAATAGAGAGGAGAAAATGAACAAGTAGATACAACTGCTCTACGGCAGGTGATCTTCATAAATGAGAAGAGGTAATGCTAACTCACCTCCCAGGAGTCTCACGGCGTACGTAAGGGACCTGCTTGCTAGTCAAGCAAACTTCTTGCCATTTCAGGGCAGAGGGTTGGCGAGAAGGAGTCTAGAAATAACAGATCCCAAACTCAGCGATCTACTGGTCCTTCTACACACTATCTTTCAGCAACTAACCAACCCAGAATGAAACACACCTATTCAAAGATGGCAGTAATCAAAAGAGAAACAGAATGGCGCCCATGATAAGATGTTAAAGGAAAAAAGTAGGCAAAGAATTGGATGGACAAAAAGCAGATCAAGAATACCCACGAGGGCTTCCCTGGTGGCGCAGTGGTTGAGAGTCCGCCTGCCCATGCAGGGGACACGGACGGCTTCGTGTCCCGGTCCGGGAAGATCCCACATGCTGCGGAGCGGCTGGGCCCGTGAGTAATGGCCACTGAGCCTGAGCGTCCGGAGCCTGTGCTCTGCAACAGGAGATGCCACACAGTGAGAGGCCCACATACCGCAAAAAAAAAAAAAAAAAAAAAAATACCCACGAAAAAAAAAAGTGTGCCATAAAGGAGAAAAATTATGAAAAAATACTTCTGCATGAAACCAAAGAATGTAAAGAAAATATAACCCTATAAACCAAGAGATCAAAGAAAACATTGTTAAAAAAGAGCAAAAGCATATTTAAACCCATTTTTTTTAAAGGAGATAAACTGAAAGAGCTCAAAGAAAAAAACCCCAAAGAAATGAAGGTCACGTCAAAAGACAAAGAAAAGGGGAATGGGCACTGCTGAAAATAGCTAGGGCCAAGAAGAAGGGGTAGAGAAATGTAAGCAAAATGAAATGGAAAAAACAAAAATAAAATAAAATTAAAAAAAAAATGAAATGGAAAAAACAAAATTCAAATAGAAAGAGGGAATTCTAGAAGTGGGAGACAACGGAGGTGACATAATTGGTATTCCTGAAGACTTCAGTATATGGCAGTGGTGACATCTCAAAACAGCATTGATACCAATAATAAATGTCAATAAATAGTGCTAGAAAATGAGCTAGCCACCTGGAAGAACAAAATGCAGATTATTAGTGTGGTGGCTTGAACTGTGTTCTCCCAAAAAGGTATGTTGAAGTCCTAATGCCTGGTACCGGGGAGGGTGACCTTATTTGGAAATAGGGTTTTTCAGATGTGATCAAGATGAGGTCATTAGACGGGCCCTAATCCAGTATGACTGGTATCCTTCCAAGAAGAGGAAAATGCCTGTGAAGACAGACAGATACCGAGGGAGGATGCCCTGTGATGACAGAGGCAGGTGCAGCTACCAGCCAAGGGATGCCACGGTCTGATGGTCACCACTGGAAGCTAGCAGGAGGCAAGGAAGTATTTCTCCTCTACAGGTTTCAGAGGAAAGCATGGCCGGCTGACACCTTCATTTTGGACTTCCAGCCTTCAGAACTGTGAGACAATAAATGCCCATTGCTTTAAGCCACCCAGTTCGTTGTAATTTGTTGCAGCAACTCTAGGAACCTGATGCAACTAGTTATACCAAAATAAATTCCATGAAAATGTGTCTCAATTTCACTTACATTTAAGGAAATGCAAATCCAACCAACAATATGATACAATTTCTCACCTACAGATCAAGAGTTGGTTTTTTTAAAATTAATTAATTTACTTATTTATTCTTGGCTGTGCTGGGTCTTCGTTTCTGTGCGAGGGCTTTCTCCAGTTGCAGCGAGCGGGGGCCACTCTTCATCACGGTGCGCGGGCCTCTCACTGTCGTGGCCTCTCTTGTTGAGGAGCACAGGCTCCAGACGCGCAGACTCAGCAGTTGTGGCTCAAGGGCCTACTTGCTCCGCGGCATGTGGGATCCTCCCAGACCAGGACTCGAACCCGTGTCCCCTGCATTGGCAGGCGGACTCTCAACCACTGCGCCACCAGGGAAGCCCAGGCCAAGAGTTTTATAGTGCACAATGTTAGCAAGAATATGGAGTCACAGGTATCTTCCCCATCACAGGTATCGTCTTAATTGGTCTGACCCCTTTCAATCTCCATACAGCAGGAGGCATGACCTGAAAATATAAATCTAACTACTCACTCCTATCCTTAAATCTCTTCCGTGGAAAACCTCAATGTCAGGCCAATCTGATATTGAGATACTGGCTCATCTCATGCCAACTACTGGTCACTGTGTGCTCTGGCTGAGAATAAAACAAATTCTTTCCCCTCGAAACTGCACCCCACCCCCATCATCTCACACCTACTTGTTTCCTTTTCAGTATTTACCACAAGCAGTTTCTTGTTTATTGTCTGTCTCCAGGGGAGTACAGATCATATCTATCTTGATCATTGTTTTATCTTCAGCATGCAACATGCTCCTGGAACTTACAGGGGGTGGTTAAATATTTGATGAATGAAAACATAAAGGAATGAATGAATAGATTCCTTTAGCCCACCTCTACTCTCTCAGAAAATGGTTTTACATTCTACTTACAGAGAAAATCCAGGCTATCAGGCGTGCAAAACTTTAAATCACCTGCCATCATTACCATTTTTTCCTATTTATATACTTTGTTTCACTTCTCTTATTTCCTTGTGACTTTCAAAAACTGGGGTGGGGGGAGTATTAAATATAGCAAGATGTCATCTAGTTAAAAATGGGCCATATCCCCATGACCCAACATAAAATAATCTTTCCCTTCATGTGGGAAACTTCACATAATCTACATATAAATAGCAATTTTTATTCCAGGAAACTATGATTGAACGGTACCTACTCCAACCAAGACAGGTTTTTTTTTTCACTGTTAAGAGAAGGAAGTTACAAAATACATGGGGTTGACTTAGAATTGGAGATTTCAGTATAAATTTATGGATTATGGGAGATAAAAGGGGGGATGATGTATGTACACATACATTTCCTAGCTCCGTCTGCTGAGAGAGCTTAGAAGCAATGGCACCCTGATGCTGGCTTATAAATACCGTCCTTCTTAACTAAAAGGACCCAGGGCTCGTTGGAGGAAAAGCTGACTCCAGAGCTCGGACAGGGAAAATAGAAGATGAAACTGGAATAGCATGTTGAGCCAGAAAGTAGGGAAGTACTCAAGGAACGATGGGGACGTGTCAAAAGGCCAGAGCAGCGAGCTTGAATGGGCTCCTGGCCAAATCTAGGACCACATGAGCATTAAAATAAGTAATGTTCGGAACATTATAATCCTTTGGATAAAATAAGAATCTATGAGTCCACACCAATGTAAAAAGCAAATAAGTAAGAGGAGGAAAAGCCCTTCTTTAGAGTGGAATGCCACTTAAGAAATACAGAAGGAATGATGTGAGTTAGAAAATGATCCACGTATGCTAAACAAGGAGTTGAAGATGTGACTAGGAAGAGGATATTTACACAGACTCAAAGGATATCCCCACAAATCACTTATTAATTACAAAAGGGAAAGATAATAATTTTTAGTGGAGAAACCTTATAACCGCTTAAACCAACTGATCAAAATTAATATCACCAATATTGAAACAAACGAACGCATGTGCTTGTGGTGGTTAATCTGATATGGCAAGTTGACTGGGCCACGGGGTGCCCGGACATTTGGTCAGACATTATTCTGGGTGTGTCTGTGAGGGTCATTTTAGTTGAGATTACATTAGAATCAGCAGACCGAGCAAAGCAGAGTGCCCTCCCCAATGTGCGAGCCTCATCCAACCATCGAAGGCCTGATTAGAATAAATGGGTAAGAAGGCATCCTTTCTGCCTGGCTGTCTTTGAGCTGGCTGGGTCATAGGTCTCCTGCCTTAGTTCACAGTCAGATTAGAATTTACACCATCGGTTGTCTTGGGTCTCCTGCTTGCCGACTGAAGGTCTTGGACTTCACAGTGTCCAAAATTACGCAAGCCAAAAACTGTTTACACACACACACACACACACACACACATACACACACACACACACACACACACACTTAACCTGTTGGTTCTGTTTCTCTGGGTAACCTAAACCAACACACATTTTGGTACCAAGAGTGGTTCCAGGGCTTCCCTGGTGGTGCAGTGGTTAAGAATCCGCCTGCCAATGCAGGGGACACAGGTTCGATCCCTGGTCCGGGAAGATCCCACATGCTGCAGAGCAACTAAGCCCGTGAGCCACAACTACTGAGCCCATGTGCCACAAGTACTGAAGCCCGCGCGCCTAGAGCCTGTGCTCCTTAACAAGAGAAGCCACGACAATAAGAAGCCCGCACACCGCAACAAAGAGCAGCCCCCGCTCACCGCAACTAGAGAAAGTCTGCATGCAGCAACAAGGACCCAACTTACCCAGAAATAAATAAATAAATAAATTAAAAAAAAAAAAAAAGGAGTGGTTCCAGAGGAACAGGATTTTAAGGATGAGTTCCCCCGCCATCTTTCTTGGAGTATAATTGCTTTACAATGTTGTGTTACTTTCTGCTGTATAACAAAGTGAATCAGCTATATCTATACGTATATCCTCACATCCCCTCCCTCTTGCGTCTCCCTGCTACCCTCCCTATCCCACCCCTCTAGGTGGTCACAAAGCACCGAGCTGATCTCCTTGTGCTATGAGGCTGCTTCCCACTAGCTATCTACTTTACATTTGGTAGTGTATATATGTCAATGCCACTCTCTCACTTCATCCCAGCTTACCCTTCCCCCTCCCTGTGTCCTCAAGTCCATTCTCTGCGTCTGCGTCTTTATTCCTGCCCTGCCACTAGGTTCATCAGTACTGCTTTTTTAGATTCCATATATATGTGTTAGCATACAGTATCTGTTTTTCTCTTTCTGACTTAGTTCACTCTGTATGACAGACTCTAGGTCCATTCACCTCACTACAAATAACTCAATTTCATTCCTTTTTATGGCTGAGTAATATCGCATTGTATATATGTGCCACATCTTCTTTATCCATGCATCTGTCGATGGACACTTAGGTTGCTTCCATGTCCTGGCTATTGTAAACAGTGCTGCAATGAACATTGTGGTACATGTCTCTTTTTGAATTATGGTTTTCTCAGGGTATGTGCCCAGTAGTGGGATGGCTGGGTCGTATGGTAGTTCTCTTTTTAGTTTTTTAAGGAACCTCCATACTGTTCTCCATAGTGGCTGTATCAATTTACATCCCCACCAGCAGTGCAGGACAGTTCCTGTTGCAGGATGAGTTTTCTGAACTGGTTCTGGGGGTTCTGGAATTGGCTCTCTAATATGATTAGATTTACAGCCACTAATGACTCTATTTCTAGTAGTAAAGAGAGCACTGGTAGTCCATGGTGTGATCTGGCCATAGAGATACATCAATATCCCCATCGCGGGACCTCCCTGGCAGTCCAGTGGTTAGGACTCCAGACTTTCACTTCAGGGGGCACGGGCTCGATCCCTGGTCAGGAAACTAAGATCCCACATGCCGTGAGGCGTGGCCAAAATGTAAATAAATAAATTAAAAACTCGCCTAAAAAAAAAAATCTCCATTGGATACTCCTAATCAACCTTTGTAAGAAACAAAGAGCTGGGTGACTATATATATTTTCAAACATTCTTGGAAAAGTAACAAGTATAGGAAGTTGGCTGGGAGGTCCTAATGTCCCTGGACGAAGTGGCTTCTATGTGTGCCCTGAAGGAGACCTGTGTCTCCTGTAGCCTGGGGACTGAGAACCCAGAGAAAGACAGTTCCTCCTGGTAGAAGGCAGTGAGGACACGGCCATCACTTCTGTGGTGTCTGCCCAAAACACACAACCCGAATCTAATCAGGAGGAAACACAAAACAACCCTAAGTTGAAGGATAGTCTACAAAATAAGTGGAAAACTTCACAGTCAAGAAAACAGACAAATGCTGAATAACAATCCAGATTAGAAGAGATACAACAGGAACTCCCTGGCGGTCCAGTGGTTAGGACTCCATTTCCTTCACTGCTGAGGGCATGGGTTTGATCCCTGGTTGAGGAACTAGGAACCCACAAGCCACACAGCGTGGCTGAAAGAAAAAAAAGAGAGAGATATAACAACTAAATGCAAGGTATACTCTTAGGAAGTTTCTTGTAGTATTCTTGAAATTTTCTGTAAATTTGAAATTATATCAAAATTAAAAGTTGCTAATAAAAATCCAACTTCCACTCTTCTTTATATAGTAGGTTTAAATTTTATTAATTTATTACTTTTGAATAGGCAATACGGACTCTTAGTAAAAGATTCAAAAGATATCAATGAATAGGTAGTGCAAAGTATTTCTCTCATCTCTGCCACAGCTTCCCTCATCAGAGGTAGCCACTGCCACTGGTTTCGTGTGAATTCTTCTAGAAATAGTTTAGGCGTACACACACATATGCATCCATGTAGTTTTTTCCATGGATGACTTCTGTCTCTCTAATTAAAACAATATATATCTTGGCAATGGTTTCATGTAAGTAAATAGAGAAAAGCCTCATTTTTAATGCCTGTATTTCATTACAGGCATTAAAAATGGGTGAATATACAATAAAATATTTAATTGATTATTACCAATCGTTTGTTACGATTGAACAAACGATTCATATGAACAGTGCAACTGTATATATAGTGGCATATATTTCTTTGTGCATATGTGTAGATGCGCTTGTAGAAGACATTTCTAGAATTGAAATTGGTAATTCAGAGGATTATCTGCAATTTACGTTTATGAATTACTGCCAGATTATTTTCCAAAGAAGCTGCAGTAATTTAGGCTTCCACTTACAATCTATGAGATTTCTGTTTCCCGGGTGTGCGTTTTTTCAACCAATGATGCTGGCCCATTTCAAAAGGACAGCCTACATTGCAGTTTTATTTTCAAAGTACACAAAACTTTGATCCCTTTCTTTACTGGTGTACCAAACTTATGCAACACTCATTAGCTTACCGTCAACTTTAATACGGCTCAGTTCACCTTCCCCAGTTCTTAGGGGAGAATCTCTCCCAAGGGTGAAGGCATCTTGTTTCTGCTTCTGGAAAAATCATGGTCTCTATGTGATGGAGCCAATTCGTTTTATCCCCTTTGTTACGGTATGTTCCTGAGATGGGCAGGGACTGTGTTGGAAAGATTGCGAGCTTTAGAGTTAGACGGCCCTGGAGCCCTGGGTTTGAATCCTACTCCGCTAGCTGCTGACTGTGTGTGTTCATAAACATGTGAGTAACTAATAAGCGCCGTGTGCCAGGCACTATGCCAGGAGCCTGAGTTACAAAGAATAAGGCACGGCATTGCACTAAAAGGTTTACATAAACAGACAAGGCCATGTGGTAAGCATAATGAAAGACAGTTTAAAAGTTACATAATTTAAAAAATCATTCCCTTCTTCCCTCCCTCCCTCCTTCTTTCTCTCTCTCCCTCTCCCTCCCTCCCTCCCTCCCTCCCTCTCTCTCTCTCTCTCTCTCTCTCTCTCACACACACACACACACACACAGATACACACACACACATGCTGTTTCAGAAAAGATTTAAGGCAACAACAAGATAGAAAGGATGGTATGGAAGCTGAGAGAAAAGATACTTAATCCATCTCTGGCAGTGGGAAGGTTCAAAGAAGGCATCCTAAAAATTAAATTACTTGACATTTAAGCTATTTATGTGATTATACAACCTCCATATAGGTAATTCTAGGCACCTCTTGGTTTACACTGCCTTACGAGCATCTGAGATAGGATGGATGCTCTATGTTGACTTTTTATTAACACACTGCAGCCTTGGAAGAGAAGGCCTGAGCATATACCACCTCAGCTCCCCAGAGCAGCACACAGGCCTGCCTAGACCTTCACAGCAGACAGAAGGGCACATTAAGAAAGCATGCTCTGGAACCTGACGGCGGTTTAGCACCAACCAGCTCTATGATTACGGGCAAGTGATCATACCTCTCTGCTAGAGAGGGTCTTTCTCCCTCTGAAGGGTGGGACAATGCTAGTATCTACCTCACCTCCCTGGACCGTGATAAGAAATAAGACACTCCACCATGGACCCCGAGGCACACTACTGGCACGTGGTGCAGAAGACCAGGTCCTATTTTTACCGTGAGCGGCGCTGCCAGCCCTCTGAATGGCAGGAGGTGTCTTTCCCCCGCTCGGGTCCCATTGCCCCGCTTGCTGCATCTGTGCTGTGCTGCGTTTACCCTCAGGCAAGGGTCACTTTTGTTAGTGGAATGAATCGTGATCCAGCTAGGCATCATGGACAGAAAGGCGTTCTTCTAGGACGGACCCTCTTAAGCCAAAACCCCTCCATAAAAACGTTTAGGCTTTTCCCAGGATATAGGAAACTAGCTAGGGCCAGTGGCGGTGGTGTTAAAGGCTTCCCGAGTTCATCTCTTGGCCTTCTTCTCCAGAGCAACATCTCTTTATGTGAGCAACACCAAAGGTAGTCATCCAGGAAGTGTGGTCTGGAGATGCCTGGCTGAATTATTCCTTCATTCATTTCCTTCCTCCCTTCCTTCCTTTTCTCCCCTTCCTTCCTCCCTTCCCTTCCCTACCCTTCCCTCCCTATGGCAATAATTTATTTCTGATATATACCTTTCAAGATTATGATTGCTTTTTCAAAACACAGTTCTATTATATAGTAAGGCATTCCTTGTAGAGAAATAGTAACTTTAAATGTTCTTACTGCTATTTGCATTCATTCATTCACTCAGTAAATCATTATTAGTGCCCAGGTTCTAAGCACTGTGCTGCGAGCCATAGGTGGAGGAACAAACAGGCAGACCTGTCCCTGCCCCAGTGCAGGGTAACGAGAAGGACAGCACCTCAACAGGGGTGTGGGGAAGAGACAACAGAATGTACACTGCATGGGTGGAGGGGAGAACACGTGCCTGAGGAATCCAGAGCGGGACCAATGTGACCACAGCAGAGACAGCAAGGGGACAGTCATGCCAGGGGCGTGAGGGGGAGGCTAGAGTATGCAAGCCCCGCAGGCACATTGCAGGGGTTTGGGGCTGTATCTCAAGGGTCAGGGCTGTAAGTATTGATCACATTTGCTTTTTTGCAAGCCCCCTCTGACCACGGGGTGGAAAAGATCGAGTGCCTGGTGGTGGAGCAGTGAGGATGCTTCTGCATCAGCCCCAGGAAGGGATGACCAGGGCTTTGGTTGGGACAGAGCAGTGGAGAGACGGAGCGGCACACAGGCTTGAAGAGCAGATGCAGAACTGATGCGACAGGATGACTTAGACTGGATGTGAGGGGTGAGAAAGAGGGAGGGGTCGAGCCTTCTCACATCCACAGCTGAGCAGACCACGATGCTGCTTGTGAACGAGAACGGGGACAGCGGAGGAGGAGCAGAATTTTAGGAGGTGACCGGGATTTGGATGGGCTAATTCCTGGGGACAGCCAACTGAAGACGTTCCTCTTCTTTCTCTCACAATCTAATTAGATCTGATCCCTTGGACACAAAGGGAACAACACAGAGGGTGGGAGAGTATTAAGAAAACAGAGAGGGGGGACTTCCCTGGTGGTCCAGTGGTAAAGAATCTGCCTTGCAATGCAGGGGAGGCGGGTTTGATCCCTGGTCAGGGAACTAAGATCCCACATGCCGCGGGGCAACTAAGCCCGTGCGCCGCAACTACAGAGTCCATGCGCTCTGGAGACTGCGTGCCACAACTAGAGAGAACCCCGAGTGCTGCAACGAAAGATCCAGCGTGCTGCAATTAAGAGCTGACGCAGCTGTACACCTGAAACTAACACAACACTGTAAACTGACTATACTTCAATAAAATTTAATAAACAAAAATTAAATTAAAAAAAAAAAGAAAACAGAGAGGGCAGCCAGAAATCCTTACCTGTCACGGTGGGCAAACATTGCCAGGGGACCACGTGCTCTACTGCCCAATTTAAAATCAAGAAAAAGACTTTAAAGAGAGAGTAGATATCTGGATTCTATTTAAAATTTTTCACTAACTGAATTTGGTCATGTCAAGTTACTCAGTGATTCTCCTTTCTTGGTATAAGAAAACACTAGAAACAATCCAAAACCCACTTCCATAAAGGCTATCTCCTAAGGTCCCAGGCAATTTGGTTAAAAATTAAAATACAGTGACTAGCTCTCAGTACACTGTCTAAATCTCTTGACTATGAAAGACACTTTTACCAAAGATCACAACTCATTCACCTGGCAAAAGGAAACAGAGCATTTTAAGGTATAGCTCAATGAAAACAAGATAAGTCTTGAGAATATAAAACATAATCTGTCAAATACCGCAGTTGGGTTGACATCAGTAAATGGACTGCTTTTCAGTTTGTGTTGCTTTGTCTGCTGGGGTGTCTGGAAAGGTTCAAATTTCAAGTCGGTCAGCATCATGGGAAGGATACTGCCCACTCACAGGGCACTCAGCCAACCAGCCACTTTACAATAGGTGAGTCTCTACTACTACTGGTGTCAGGACATGTCCACACAGGGTAGAGAGTCACTGTTAGGTCTGGAGCACCTGCACCTTTGACACACTGTTGAAAATGAATCTGAAATGGCCACATTTTGAACTTGCAAGGAAAGCTGCTCTTCCCGTGAAATCATAAAAGGTCTGTAAGCTTACCAAACCTGCACCATGGAACTCACATCATCTGTTTTGGTCATCTGCCACCCTGTAGCTTTTAGATAGTATTTAAATATTTAATTGACTGATGTTCCTCAAATCCTAGTGGAGGAAATACAAAGATGGGTGAACTGAACCACAGTAAAGTCACTATAAGAGTCCACAGAAACTAGAGACCCTCAGACCAAGAGAAAGGATGCTCAGATATTCGAACAATATTAGTAAAAACAAAAAACGTAAAATCAGTAAAAATGAAAAACAAAACAAAAAACTCCCATAATAAAGATGTTATGGGGCTTCCCTGGTGGCGCAGTGGTTGAGAATCTGCCTGCCAACGCAGGGAACACGGGTTCGAGCCCTGGTCTGGGAAGATCCCACATGCCGCGGAGCAACTGGGCCCGTCAGCCACAATTACTGAGCCTGCGCTCCGCAACAAGAGAGGCCGCGATAGTGAGAGGCCCGCGCACCGCGATGAAGAGTAGCCCCCGCTCGCCACAACTAGAGAAAGCCCTCGCACAGAAACGAAGACCCAACACAGCCATAAATTAATTAATTAATTAATTAAATTAAAAAAAAAAGATATTATGTATCTTACAATGTCAGCGTATGACTACATCACAGTAGTACTATTTAGCTATGAGATGCTGACTGCCTGATAATGACAGGCATGAAGATCTAGACCAAAGATAAAAGGGAAACTGTCTAGGACTTCCCTGGTGGCACAGCGGTTAAGACACCATGCTCCCAATGCAGGGGCCCCGGGTTCGAGCCCTGGTCAGGGAACTGGATCCCACATGCATGCTGTAACTGAGTGCGCATGCCACAACTAAGGAGCCCGCTGGCTGCAACTAAGACCCAGCACAACCAAATAAATTAAATATTTAAGAAAAAGGAAACTGTCCTATTAATGAGATGACAGTATTTTCTCTTCCAATCGACAAGTAACAAATATAATTTATCCAACACAGGGCTCAACTGTTACATATTTATTACTTTATATCCATTTCATTTAAAAATGATTTTTGATTACAGTAACCATTTGTCTACCTGGCATGCCTAGGGAAGTAGTTAACTCCATTTTGCCTTAACCAAGGAGTTAGCCAATTTATAAACCCAACACTGCTCAGGAAAATGAGTCAGAAAACTCTTTGGTAGGAATGCACAATTACATAAATGAATAACAATTAAGCATTTTGAATAATACTATAAACCACTTAAACTACAGTACTGAACACTCCTGAAAAACACATAGATAAATCCCAAAGATGTCTGAGGACTGAAACTAAATAGGGTAAACTTGGGATTCTTTTTTTTTTGAATGTTTAGTTATTAAGCATTTAAAAATTTTTTTTAATTTAATTTTTATTTTACATTGGAGTATAGTTGATTTACAATGTTGTGTTACTTTCAGGTGTACAGCAAACTGATTCAGTTACACATATACATATATCCATTCTTTTTCAGATTCTTTTCTCACATAGATTACAGAATACTGAGTAGAGTTCCCTGTGTTATACAGTAGGTCCCTGTTGATTATCTATTTTATATATAGTAAACTTAGGATTCTTATCCCACCCCACCCTCAAATTTATACTGGTAGGAAGCCCCTCTACCTTACCTGTACCCAGGTATCCTGCTCCCTGGGCTCCCTGGGAGACAGGAAAGCTAACAGGCATACCCTGTCACTTTTTCACAACTATGCCTAATTTAGTAAATGAACAGAACACCTAATCAATATACTGTATCACTTTTCAAAAACTATAGTTCCTTATCCCGGTTTTCATAACATGTGAAGGCTTTGCTATTCAGCCTTGCGTCAACCAGGTAGGCAGCTTTTGGGTATACGCTGGGTGGTAGCTGTGTGGCAGGTGACACTGAAGAGAAAGAAATGGCTCTGTAGCCAAGTGAATGAATTATTTCCTTTGTGTCGCAGCTGTTTTTTGTTTTAAATACACCTGTTTATTGAACTTAAACACCTGCATTAAGTCAATAAACAAAGTCACACTAAACTTGTCTTTACTGTGCGCCTGTTGTATCAAGAACTGCGTTAGATATTTTTCATGGATGTTGCTAATCATATGTTTTTAAGTATTAACAGAAAATCTTCCCAAACCTTCTGTTGACGTCGCATGCCCAGTTACAGGTAAGAAGAAAATTACCAATATATTTAAAACAATCTCCTAACCGTTATCTCTCCTTGGAGAAATGTGAACCACAAGGCAAAGCTTTCGTTGGCCTGGGAGGGAGATCTGTTTCTACTACAGAGGGGTTTCATAAGAGTAAGGAAACTGGACATTTGTCCAGATGCTCCTAAGTTATGTGTTCAGCTATTGTTTCTGTTGGGGTGAATTAACAGCCGCCACTGAGCAGAGGATTTTAAAACCAGCAAAAATATTTACTGAATGAACGGCCGGAAACTTTGTCACCTGGTTCTCTCCTTGGCTTTCCTTGTCAGAAGTCTGCAACATCTATTAAGGTCACGTCTCCTCATGTAAAGCTTTTAATATGTTGCTTTATCTTCCTACTTGCTAGAGCTGGCCTTCTCTCTTGGCTTGAGGGTTTTTGTTTTGTTTTTTTAAAACAACCACCTTTTTTGTGTCTAAGGTAGAGGGAAGGGTTAACTTCCTTTCCCCTAGCAGTGGTGTAGGATACATGTCATTTTGGTAGCCCGACTCTGGGGCTGGGGACAGTAGCCTCAGGGGAAGGAGGGAGGTTAAGTTGGCACACTTACTATCCCTGTTGGAAGTGGCTGGGGCACACAGAACTTTCACCGTGCTAATCTGCTAATACTGCAACTCCTCCGATGCCAACAAGCTTTAAAAGGAAATTAAGAATGTCACATGGCATCTCCAAGTGAAATACCGAGAGCTGCTCACCAGGGTCCCTCAATTATAGCTGTTCATTTGGGGATAAAGTTATTACGGTAAGGAGAAGGGAGCTGACTTTGGAAGGGGTTGAGAGGATATAAAAGTCAGAAGACATCAACTCTTACTGCTCTGCCAAGTGTTTTCATCTTTACATGATATTTGAGATGTTGCAGTTTACAGCTTTATTCCTAAATTGTCATCAAGTTCCCTAAGAAACCATGAGCCAGATTTCTTTTAAATTTATTTTTACTCATTCCTAGCATGCTGCCGTGGGACCCAAGGGAATTTTTATTAAGGGAGGAGGGACCTGGCAGCATAAGAGATTCATTATTAGAATTGGAAAGTATTAAATGGGCCCATATTCAAACGATAAAAACCAACACATCCTGAAGCCACACAGACACGGATAATCAACGACTCTGCTTGATCCAATCGGTCCTTTTCCACTTGTGAAAATAACCAAGTGCTGTGTACACTCAGGAGCAGCAGACATCAGGAAGTGAACTAAGAGAGGAAGAATTTGGTGGCAAAGAAGAGAGTCAAAAACTAAAAACAGATCAAATACATCAGGAAATGGAAAAAACAAATAAGTTTCCCTATTTTTTCTTAGTTCCTAAAGCAGAAAATATCTTTTTTATTATTGCTCAGATCAAACTGAGAAAGGAATTTATGTGAGTAGACTGGTGGCCAATGTAAGACAAATACTATAACATTTATTTTTCCTTTTAAGTGTCCCCCTGCAACTGGGCTAATATAGGAAAAGCTCTAGCTGCCCTCAGAAAGCAGCTGTCCCTGAAGTTCAGCTTTGCTCACAGAAGCTGCACACAGTTTCTCTAAATGTCTGTTAACGTTACACTTCAAAAAGGAAAAGAAAAGCTAAGCCTACTTATAAACAGCATTATTTCCAAGTCTTCAACTGAAATAACTTCCATGGTCCTCTGTGAATAAGAACTGAAACTATGTGATTGAATAACAAAAAATATTAATCCTCTCATTTTCTAATTTCAGAAAATACGCTGTCTTGAGTTTTTGCTTATAAGTCATCTAAGTTTAAAAAGTCAAGAGTTTGGCCAGCATGGCTAGTGTACTTGGCAGAGCCAGGACCGGGGACTCGTCTGGCTCGGTGTGAGTGGTGAGGCCAGGAGAAGGATTCCACCAGTGTAGCTGGGGTGTCCAACAGGGTAGGGGCCGCACGCTGGGGAAATCAGTTACATACGGGAGGATTAAGGAAATATGTATAAATATGTTGAGGACGATGGGAGCCAGGCTTCTCACTTCCGCAGGAGGAAATTACAAACACGGAAGCGAGACGGCAAAAATAAACCCAGGGGGTTAGACTGAAATGGGAGGTACTGGGATGAAGTCCTGATATTTAACATAAATAGACAAAAGAAATAGAAACCCACGTATGTATATGTGTGTATGCATGTTCCCCCTCCAATTCTGCTGAGCAAGCCTGGAAGCAATGATACACTGGCAGCAACAACCGGACCCACTACCCAGATCTTGGTTTTTAAAAGCCACACGCCACCAACAGGAACCAAGGATTTGGGGAGAAATGGCTGAATACCATCACCCGGCCAGGGAAAGCACTAGATGAACCTGGAATCAGTATTACTGAGCCAGGGAGTAAGGAAGTTCTCCAAGAATGACAGGGACATGTCGAAAGGATACTGCTGCCAGCAGAAAGAGGCTTCCACTACCCAAATCTGGGACAAATCGTCTGGTTTATTTGGGAAAGTAAGGAGAATGCATTTGGTTGTTGACGATTTGTCTTTGTTCTCTGTTGCGGCTGTATGCACTACAGCTGGTATCCTCACCAGCCTTCTAGGAGACACATACCGCTGATGAGGCCAAAGTGTGGGACTAAACTGGCACAAATTCATCACCACAAGTGAACACAAAGCTCAAATCTGTGCCCTCTTGACAACATGGTTGCTTGTTTAAAATATCTAAGATGGGGATGTCTACCCATCAGAAATATGGATACACTCTGCTAATAAGGTCCTTCTTTGGATACACAGAAGCCGGCATTTATTAAGACTTGTGCTTTGAATGCTTTCTTACGTCAGGGTACCAACCATTTGATGCAGAGACAACTTGTTTCGGCTGCTCATACATACAAAAAATCTTTTTTCTAAGGTTTATTCTGCGTATCAACTAGAGGAAAAAACTTTTTCTTTTCTGGAAGATAACTTGTAAGACATGGTATCAATTAGGTTGGCCTTAAATGTTTCCCTTCCCTAAATTCAGACTAAAAGATTAATCACTTAGGGAAGAAAAAAATCTTTCTCACTGACAATCTGTGGCTGAGAGTTAGCTTTGACGTTTAAAAATAATTTTCATATTGAAATAATTTCAAACTTACAAGTTGTAGGAAGAGCATTAAGAAACTCTCAAATATCCTTCACTCAGATGATTCTCCAATTGTTAGCATGTTTTCAGATCTGTCTTAGTCTCACATAAATGTGTGTGTAAATATCCATATACACACACTATTTGTTTATACAGATTAGAATAATCTGTTTCTGAGATCAACCAATTTATTTCAAACACAGATTTATACATAATTATTCAAATGGCACATGAGTCAAGTTAGGAAAGGTAACTGATGGTGCTGGTAAAGCTGAAGGTTTTGTTTCGCTGTGGTTTTGAATTTGGTGGGTAAATCATGCTCTTACACACTAGTCCTATGATCAAACCAACCTGTCTATGAAGGCCAGGCATTAAGAAACACAAGTGAAGCAGAAAGCCAGTCAAATGCCATGGCTGGGACTAGACAAGTGTGTGCTCTGTATAAAGGGTGCAACTATTACTTTCATAGATGGTTCCTATTCTGAGATGTAGACTGAGCTGTGTCACAAGTTCTGATTTTTCAAGAGAAGGCAGAAATATGGATTCTTTCAGGGACAGTATCCTATTTTAAAATGGGACTAATAAAACTGGTCTGAGGAAAAAAAATTCATCTCTCACTTGTGTACAGCTCACCACACTACCAGTTGACAGGTGCAATAATAACTGCCATTTAATTTTTGGTGATGACTAACAGAAAGTTATAATTCCATAAATAGGTAATAGACACTGTGCAAAAACAATGAAAAAATGACCCTACCCCCGGATCCTGTAGTCAATTCCCTTGCAAAGGAAGTGATGCAATAGAAACTACATGCAGGATAAATAAAAAAAGAAGATTGAGCTGGCAAGAATTGATCCCATATTACAAAACAACATCTGCAAAGCAGAGCTTTTTAAAGGAAACTTACGGAGTATACTCACTTACAAAGAATCTGGTTCAAATACAGTAATTACCAAGAAATTTGTAATGATTCAAAAGAACAAAGACGTTTATTTTTTTTCAAAAAAGAACACGAGCAAGGAAGTGTCCTTTGCATTCAAAGGCTGACATTAAGATTTATGTAGTAAAATCAGTATTTACATATTACTAATTAGTATGACTGTTTAAGTTTATTTTTGGCTTATAGAACAATTCAATTAATCAAGATACTACAATGACTAAAATAAAATTGATCCGAATTATATTTTTAAACATTTGATTATCCTTTAAGAAGTGTTTCAAGTCCCACCAGCTCTGCTCTCTCCTTGGCACCTCTAGCCTGAGTAATCTCTCTCTTTACTGGATACTAAGGATTTACTGTCTCTACAACTTATTTGTCAATGAACTGGATGCTACACTGGGACCACTCTTTCATTACCCTTTAAGCTATAGAATTTTTATTGCTGTTTAACATTTCAAGTGCTTCTACATTTCCTTATATTCTCCAATAGTTCCAAGAAGTGTTATTCCAAGTGTTCCAGTCTGCAAATTGTTTGTTGCTTGGTCTGTGATAAGTATGGAAACAGAGGGCATTCAGAAACTCTTTATGGCAATTTGACATTACGGTGACAGCCAAGAGTGAGACCAGTGAACTCATTTTGTTCAACAAAGTACAGACCATTTCGGATGCTGTTAAACTCTTATGGTGTAGTCGAGCATGACCCAGGCTGGATATTCGTCATCCATGGCAGGACGAAGTTACACTGTGTATTACTTAGGAATAGTTTACAAAATCTAACTCAAAAGTACATAAAAATCTCAGCAATGTAAGCATGTATTTATTTTTATTACTTTCTATGTTTATAATTCTTTAAATTTTGAATAAGGCCTGGTTTTGAATAAATAGTTTAGTGCTATCAGCTATGTTAGGAAAGTAACGTTTGTATTATTTATTTATTTATTTAACATCTTTCTTGGAGTATAATTGCTTTACAATGGTGTGTTAGTTTCTGCTGTAAAACAAAGTGAATCAGCTATATGTATACATACATCCCCATATCACTTCCCTCTTGCATCTCCGTCCTACCCTCCCTATCCCACCCCTCTAGGTGGTCACAGAGCACTGAGCTGATCTTCCTGTGCTATGCGGCTGCTTCCCACTAGCTACCTATTTTACGTTTGGGAGTGTATATATGTCCATGCCACTCTCTCACCTCATCCCAGCTTACCCTTCCCCCTCCCCGTGTCCTCAAGTCCATTCTCTACATCTACATCTGCATCTCTATTCCTGTCCTGCCCCTAGGTTCTTCAGAACTTTTTTTTTTTTTCTGGATTCCATACATGTGTGTTAGCATATGGTATTTGTTTTTCTCTGACTTCTCTCTGTATGACAAACTCTAGGTCCATCCACCTCGCTACAAATAACTCAATTTCCTTTCTTTTTATGGCTGAGTAATATTCCATTGTATATATGTGCCACATCTTTTTCATCCATTCATCTGTCGATGGACACTTAGGTTGCTTCCATGTCCTGGCTATTGTAAATAGAGCTGCAATGAACATTGTGGTACATGACTCTTTTTTAAACTATGTTTTGTTCAGGGTATATGCCCAGTAGTGGGATTGCTGGGTCGTATGGTAGTTCTATTTTTAGTTTTTTGAGGACCCTCCATACTGTTCTCCATAGTGGCTGTATCAATTTACATTCCCACCAACCGTGCAGGAAGGTTCCCTTTTCTCCACACCCTCTCCAGCATTTATTGTTTGTAGATTTTTTTGATGATGGCCATTCTGACTGGTGTGAGGTGATACCTCATTATAGTTTTGATTTGCATTTCTCTAATGATTAGTGACATTGAGCATCCTTTCATGTGTTTGCTGGCAATCTGTATATCTTCTTTGGAGAAATGTCTATTTAGGTCTTCTGCCCATTTTTGGATTGGGTTGTTTGTTTTTTTGATATTGAGCTGCATGAGCTGCTTGTATATTTTGGAGACTAATCCTTTGTCAGTTACTTGGTTTGCATATATTTTCTCCCATTCTGAGGGTTGTCTTTTTGTCTTGTTCATGGTTTCCTTTGCTGTACAAAAGCTTTTAAGTTTCATTAGGTCCCATTTGTTTACTTTTGTTTTTATTTCCATTTCTCTAGGAGGTTGGTCAAAAAGGATCTTGCTTTGATTTATGTCATGGAGTGTTCTGTCTGTGTTTTCCTCTAAGATTTTTATAGTGTCTGGCCTTACATTTAGGTCTTTAATCCATTTTGAGTTTATTTTTGTGTATGGTGTTAGGGAGTGTTCTAATCTCATACTTTTACATGTAGCTGTCCAGTTTTCCCAGCACCACTTATTGAAGAGGCTGTCTTTTCTCCACTGTATATTCTTCCCTCTTTTATCAAAGATAGGGTGACCGTATGTGTGTGGGTTTATCTCTGGGCTTTCTATCCTGTTCCACTGATCTATACTTCTGTTTTTGTGCCAGTACCATACTGTCTTGATTACTGTAGCTTTGTATTGGAGTCTGAAGTCAGAGAGCCTGATTCCTCCACCTCCGTTTTTCTTTCTCAAGATTGCTTTGGCTATTCGGGGTCTTTGTGTTTCCATACAAATTGTGAAATTTTTTGTTCTAGTTCTGTGAAAAATGCCATTGGTAGTTTGATAGGGATCGCATTGAATTGAAGATTGCTTTGGGTAGTATAGTCATTTTCACAATGTTGATTCCTCTAATCCAAGAATACGGTATATCTCTCCATTTGTTTGTATCATCTTTAATATCTTTCATCAGTGTCTTATAATTTTCTGCATACAGGTCTTTTGTCTCCTTAGGTAGGTCTTATTCCTAAGTATTTTATTCTTTTTGTTACAGTGGTAAACGGGAGTGTTTCCTTAATTTCTCTTTCAGATTTTTCACCATTAGTGTGTAGGAATGCAAGAGATTTCTGTGCATTAATTTTGTATCCTGCTACTTTACCAAATTCATTGATTAGCTCTAGTAGGTTTCTGTTAGCATCTTTAGGATTCTCTATGTATAGTATCATGTCATCTGCAAACAGTGACAGTTTTACTTCTGTTTTTCCGATTTGGATTCCTTTTATTTTTTCTTCCTCTGATTTGCTGTGGCTTAAAACTTCCAAAACTATGTTGAATAATAGTGGTGAGAGTGGGCAACCTTTGTCTTGTTCCCGATCTTAGTGGAAATGGTTTCAGTTTTTCACCATTGAGAATGATGTTGGCTGTGGGTTTGTCATATATGGCCTTTATTATGTGAGGTAAGTTCCCTCTATGCCTACTTTTCTGGAGGGTTTTTTCCATAAATGGGTGTTGAATTTTGTCAAAAGCTTTTTTCTGCGTCTATTGAGATGATCATGTGGTTTTTCTCCTTCAATTTGTTAATATGGTGCATCACATTGGTTGATCTGTGTATATTTCTGATCTGGTCTTTATGATTTCTTTCCTTCTGCTAACTTACACGGTTTTTTGTTCTTCTTTCTCTTTAGGTGTAAGGTTAGGTTTGTTCTTCTCTGCTTTAGGTGTAAGGTTAGGTTGTTTATTTGAGATGTTTCTTGTTTCTTGAGGTAGGATTGTACTGCTATAAACTTCCCTCTTAGAACTGCTTTTGCTGCATCCCATAGGTTTTGGGTCGTTGTGTTTTCATTGTCATTTGTTTCTAGGTATTTTTTGATTTCCTCTTGATTTCTTCAGTGACCTCTTGGTTATTTAGTAGTGTATTGTTTACCTTCCATGTGCTTGTATTTTTTACAGACTTTTTCCTGTAATTGATATCTAGTCTCATAACGTGGTCTGAAAAGATACTTGATACGATTTCAATTTTCTTAAATTTACCAGGGCTTGATAAGTGACACAGGATATGATCTATCCTGGAGAATGTTCCACGAGCACTTGAGACGAAAGTGTAACCTGCTGTTTTTGGATGGAATGTCCTATAAATATCAATTAAGTCCATCTTGTTTAATGTATCATTTAAAGCTTGTTGTTTCCTTATTTATTTTCATTTGGATGATCTGTCCATTGGTGAAAGTTGGGGGTGTTAAGTCCCCTACTATGACTATGTTACTGCCGATCTCCCCTTTTATGGCTGTTACCATTTGCATTATGTATTGAGGTGCTCTTAGGTTGGGTGCATAAATATTTACAATTGTTTGTTGTATCTTCTTCTTAGATTGATCCCTTTTATCATTATTTAGTGTCCTTCTTTGTCTCTTGTAATAGTCTTTATTTTTAAGCCTATTTTGTCTGATATGAGAATTGCTACTCCAGCTTTCTTCTGATTTCCATTTGCATGGAACATCTTTTTCCATCCCCTCACTTTCAGTCTGTATGTGTCCCTAGGTCTGACGTGGGTCTCTTGTAGACAGCATATGTACGGGTCTTGTTTTTGTATCCATTCAGCTAGCCTATGTCTTTTGGTTGGAGCATTTAGTTCATTTACATTTAAGGTAATTATCAATATGTATGTCCCTATTACCATTTTCTTAATTGTTTTGGGTTTGTTATTGCAAGTCTTTTCCTTCTCTTGTGTTTCCTGCCTAGAGAAGTTCCTTTAGCATTTGTTGTAGAGCTGGTTTGGTGGTGCTGAATTCTCTTAGCTTTTGCTTACCTGCAAAGGTTTTAATTTCTCTGTCAAATCTGAATGAGATCCTTACTGGGTAGAGTAATGTTGGTTGTAGGTTTTTCCATTTCATCACTTTAAATATGTCCTGCCACTCCCTTCTGGCTTGCAGAGTTTCTGCTGAAAGATCAGCTGTTAACCTTACGGGAATTCCATTGCATGTTAATTGTTGCTTTTCCCTTGCTGCTTTTAATATTTTTCCTTTGCATTTAATTTTTTAACTGAATTTATTCATTTTATTTATTTATTTTTGGCTGCGTTGGGTCTTTGTTGCTGTGCACAGGCTTTCTCTAGTTGTGGCGAGCAGGGGCTACTCTCCCTTACTTGGGTTTCTCATTGCCGTGGCTTCTCTTGTTGCGGAACATAGGCTCTAGGCGTGTAGGCTTCAGTAGTTGTGGCACGCAGGTTCACTAGTTGTGGCACATGGGCTTAGTTGCTCCACGGCATGTGGGGTCTTCCAGGACCAGTGCTCGAACCCGTGTCTCCTACATTGGCAGGCAGATTCTTAACCACTGCGCCACCAGGGAAACCCCTGTATTTAATTTTTGATACTTTGATTAATACGTGTCTTGGCGTGTTTCTCCTTGGATTTATCCTGTATGGGACTCTCTGTGCTTCCTGGACTTGACTCTTTCCTTACCCATATTAGGAAAGTTTTCAACTATAATCTCTTCAAATATTTTCTCATTCTGTTTTATTTTCTCTTCTTCTTCTGGGACCCCTATAATTCTAATATTGGTGCATTTAATGTCCCAGAGATCTCTGAGACTGTACTCAATTCTTTTCATTCTTTCTTCTTCATTCTGCTCTGCAGTAGTTATTTCCACTATTTTATCTTCCAGGTCACTTATCCGTTCTTCTGCCTCAGTTATTCTGCTATTGATTCCTTCTAGAGAATTTTAAATTTCATTTATTGTGTTATTCATCATTGTTTGCTCTTTACTTCTTCTAGGTCCTTGTTAAACATTTCTTGTATTTTCTCCATTCTGTTTCCAAGATTTTGGATCATCTTTACTATCATTACTGTGAATTCTTTTTCAGGGAGACTGCCTATTTCCTCTGCATTTGTTTGGTCTGGTGGGTTTTTACCTTGCTCCTTCACCTGCTGTGTATTTCTCTGTCTTCTCATTTTGCTTGACTTACTGTGTTTGGGGTCTCCTTTTCGCAGGCTGCAGTTTCATAGTTCCCATTGTTTTTGGTGTCTGCTCCCAGTGGGTAAGGGTGGTTCAGTGGGTTGTGTAGGCTTCCTGGTAGAGGGGACTGGTGCCTGTGTTCTTGTGGATGAGGCTGGATCTCGTCTTTCTGGTGGGCAGGACCACGTCCGGTGGTGTGTTTTGGGGTGTCTGTGACCTTATTATGATTTTAGGCAGCCTCTCTGCTAATGCGTGGGGTTGTGTTCCTGTCTTGCTAGTTGTTTGGCATAGGGTGTCCAGCACTGTAGCTTGCTGGTCATTGAGTGGAGCTGCGTCTTAGTATTGAGATGGAGATCGCTAGGAGAGCTTTCGCCATTTGATATTACGTGGGGCTGGGAGGTCTCTGGTGGACCGGTGTCCTGAACTTGGCTCTGCCACCTCAGAGGCTCAGGCCTGACACCTGGCCAGAGCACCAAGACCCTGTCAGCCATATGACTCAGAAGAAAACAGAGAAAAATAAATAAATAAAAATAATAAAGTTATTAAAATAGAAAAAAATATTAAAAATTAAAAAATTAGGGCTTCCCTGGTGGTGCAGTGGTTGAGAGTCCGCCTGCCAATGCAGGGGACATGGGTTCGTGCCCCGGTCTGGGAAGATCCCACATACCGTGGAGCGGCTAGGCCCGTGAGCCGTGGCCGCTGAGCCTGCGTGTCCAGAGCCTGTGCTCTGCAATGGGAGAGGCCACAACAGTGAGAGGCCCGTGTACCACCAAAAAAAAAAAAAAGTAATAAAAAAAAGAAGAAGAGAGCAACCAAACCAAAAAACAAATCCACCAATGATAACAAGCACTAAAAACTATATTAAAAAAAAAAAAAGAAAGGACAGTCAGAACCCTAGCACAAATGGCAAAACAAAGCTATACAGACAAAATCACACGAAGAAGCATAAACATACACACTCACAAAAAGAGATAAAGGAAAAAAATATACATATATATATAAAAAATTTTAAAAAGAAAGCAACCAAATCAATAAACAAATCTACCAATGATAATAAGCTCTAAATACTAAACTAAGCTAAACATAAAACCAGAAACAAATTAGATGCAGAAAGAAAACCCCAAGTCTACAGTTGTTCCCAAAGTCCACCGCCTCAATTTTTGGATGATTCGTTGTCTATTCAGGTATTCCACAGATGCAGGGTACATCAAGTTGATTGTGGAGATTTAATCTGCTGCTCCTGAGGCTGCCGGGAGAGATTTCCCTTTCCCTTCTTTGTTCGCACAGCTCCCGGGGCTCAGCTTTGGATTTGGCCCTGCCTCTGCGTGTAGGTCGCCTGCGGGCATCTGGGTAAGTGGGGAATTTCTTGCCTTCTGGGAAGTCTGAGGTCTTCTGCCAGCGTTCAGTAGGTGTTCTGTAGGGGTTGTTCCACATGTAGATGTAGTTTTGATGTATTTGTGGGGAGGAAGGTGATCTCCACGTCCTGCTACTCTGCCATCTTGATGGCACCACCCTTGTATTATTTATTTTTAATCTAATTTAACTTAAGCCTAATCCTCAGCAAAATAAGCTTCACAGCCTTTGTTTTGTCCAGAAAAGACACATCTTGGGCTTCCCTGGTGGCGCAGTGGTTGAGAATCCGCCTGCCGATGCAGGGGACACGGGTTCGAGCCCTGGTCCGGGAAGATCCCACATGCCGCGGAGCAACTGGGCCCGAGCCTGCGCGTCTGGAGCCTGTGCTCCACAACAAGAGAGGCCGCGATAGTGAGAGGCCCGCACACGGTGATGAAGAGTGGCCCCCGCTTGCCGCAACTAGAGAGAGCCCTCGCACAGAAACAAAGACCCAACGCATCCAAAAATAAATAAATTAATTAATTAATTATAAAGAAAAGACCCATCTTTCCTGAATGTAGCAGTTATAGTGAACCAAATGATAACGATGAAAGTGGGTCCAGAGAAATGGAGACCAAAAGAGTTTGTACTAAGTTCACTGAGAGGTATGAGTCCCTCATACACTGAGTCTGGTTTTGGAGCCACAACTGATGGGGAGGTGTGTTACTGGCAGAGATGACTAACTAATCAAGTCATAAAAACATCAAAATAAGGCAGCATTTACACATAAAGAAATAACTTCAAAATCAAAAGACGTATTTGAAAGAAAAAGCTAACATTTACAGGACAGTCTCAGCCTGGTCAAGGCAGTCCATAATGACATCAAGATAGGAGTCGGGCAAAGAAGCACAGGCGCTGGACCTGATCTGGAAGAGCTATATCAGAGGCTGCAGGCTCTTTCCTGGTGTTTCAGAGACTCTCGCTGGTAGACAGACAAGCTCAAACCACATTGTTCTTTTCAGGCCATAGGTACCCTCAGGGATTACTTTGTCCTCTGAGGGTTTGATGAGAGAGAGAGAAGATGCCGACTGTAAAAGGAACCTAAGGCCACTGCATCCAAGGTGGTATGCTGTTTGGTTTTTCAATCAGAGTTTAAATGTATTTTTTAAATGTACATTGAATATATACTCCATCTGTAAATGAATATGTCTGGTTTTGTAGAAAGAGGGCATTAACCTGTAAAAGTGAACCTTCGTGTTTTGAATGCAAGAGATTAATATATTTGAAGATATTTCTCATAGGAGTAAGGATTATGTCATCCGTTACTGTATTTTTTATAGCTCGCTGGGTATTTGGCTTTCCAAGGCGACTCAAGGCAGTTCCTTGCTTGTCCGCAATGAATGAATTGCTTATTTCTTTGCCTGCCCTTTAATTCCAGCATATCCAGGAAAGGAGTGGTACAGAGTAAATGGTGAAGGGCATTTCCCATTTTATAAAACTGGCAAACGTGAGGCTTAACTAAAGAACACAAGGAAGTACAAACATAGGTGGATTTTGCTCTTCTCTCTACTCTGTTCATATTATATACACACAACCATGCTGGAGCTCTAAATTAATTTCATTTAAGGTAAATTAACAGTTGTACAATTCAGATTTCTCAAAACTGAAAATTTTTTTTCAGGAATCATTTCATGGAGTCAATTTAGACCAGATTGAAGAAAACCAGAAAAATTAATATTTGTTAGTTCTACTCTCCATATATATTAATGGAAGGTAAAGACTACACTATAGTGTTTAAGGCAGTTTAAACATTTTCTTGTTAGATCGAAAATATTAAAAATAATGGTAAAAAAATTCAAACAAGGAAACCTTAGTCCCACTCTTCAGAGGTTCCTATTGTTAATAACTTCTTATACATCCGTCCAGAAAACTTTACGTGCCTATGCTCCAGATACATTTATTTTTAAAATAAAATTATATATATGTGTATATATATGTGTGTGTATAATATATAAAACATACACACACACACACACTATATAACCTGATCTATATGTTGCTTTTTAAAATTAGTCTACTCTAAATGATACGGCCAAGATGGCTGCACCCCAAACATTCCATCTGTTCTCCCGCACTGCCAGCCCCTCTTGCAGTGAGGTGGGCCATGTGATTAGCTCTGGCCAGCAGAGAAGCTGGCGACCACGCCACCCTGGTGATTGAGGAAGCTTTGTGTTTGAGACGGCAGAGCCACAAGATCAAAGCAGCCTGAGTGCTCAGTGGCTGCCACCAGAGTCCCCTGGATCCACAGGTTTTCTTTGAGTGAGACACAATCCTTTGTTACACTGAGCTGCTGAGACTGGAGGGTTGTTTGTGACTGCAGCGTACCCTACCACATCCTAACTCAGCAACCTTTCCATATTAGTCTACCTCATTTTTCTAAACAACAGTACAGGTAAGCAGTAACAGATGCACCAGCCCCTACTGATGGACTTTGAGGTTGCTCCTAGTTTTGTCATTGCTGTTACTATAGACATGTCACCATTAACACTATTTTACAGGCAGTTTTGCTAACACGTATACAAGTATTTCTGTGGGGTCAATTCCTTGAAGTGGAATTGCTGGGCATAGAACAGTACACTAAAAATATGTTTTAAATAAGGAATACTTCAATGACCAAAATTCAAAAGACACACAAAGGAATGCAACGAAAAGTCTCTCTCACACCCTATCCCAGTGCCTTCCTCTGACTATAACCAGTGTTATCAATTTCATATGTATCCCGAGAGATTTCAAATATATGAATATACATGCAAAATTATATAGCTCTGTATGGATATATGCATATGCATATATAAAGATACGCAGGCACATATGTATATTTAGGGTAGATTCTGAGAGAGATCTCTAAATTGCCTCTCCATGAGAGTACCTGTTTCCCCACACTCTTCTACGGCTGTCTTTAAAATAAGAGGCGTTCATGCTGTGTTTCTGTGACAGCAATAATAACAACTGCTAATATCTGGGCAGGCCTTTTGCATTATCTTAAGGGAAGAGGTCCAGCTATAATTGTCAGGTGAACTCATAATCTATGTAGTATTTGCAAAACAAATTCACAGCGATCAAGCTGCCCCAGTGTCAGGTCCAAACTAGTTTAACGCTTCTCCTCTCCTAAAGGCCAGGAAGATGGGCTAAGTAAAGGATGAGGGTAATACAGGGCAGGCAGGAAGAGGCAAGAGCAGTGCAGGTGAGCAGAGAGGTCTGACCGGAAAACAGCAAGGAGACTGATGTGGCTAAAAGGTGTCTGCGAACACTCCAGAGACGTGGTAGGACACTGAAAGTAGTGACCAGTACCAGGGACCAACGTGACAATGGATTGCATATGAAGGGCGAGGAAGCTGGAGAGGACAGTGCCGGGACACCAGATGTGAGGCTGAGAAAGGGCGGGCTGGGGAGCTGTTGGCAAGAGAAACAGAAGGGAGCAGGCAAGGAGTTGATATGGGCAACCCTGAAGGTCAGGGTTCACACACTCAGTAAAGGTACAGATGGTTGGGCGTCCTCTGTCAGAATGTGCTGATTTTCCCAGCTAATTTAGGTCTAAAGAGCAAACTGAAAGTGGATACTTCGAACACTATTTTCATGGTTGCAATTTTGCTTGTAATTTGGGGGATCCATAAGGCAAGACTGTAACTTTTAATATGCCTTTAAACAACTCTGTCCACTTATCACAATTTCCTGGGCATGAGTGTGGAGGTATTCTGGTGTGCGAGCTTTTTTTTTTTTTTTGTAATTTAATAATGTTTATGGGCCTTTTAAAAAGTAGGTCAGCTAAATCACTTGGCTTTGTAAATTCTGAATTAATCTTAACAGCAGATGGTTACTTGACTTCCACCCTTACACTGAAACCTGGGCACATAGTGGTTGAAGCAATGGCTTCGCCAAAAGAGGATGGGTTCCCTAAGAAGAGAGGGAGAAGGCTGTGACCTAGGAGAAGGCTGCTGACCGGAGACAGGCAATCAAGGAAGAAGAGGAGGGCTTGACACTGGGCAACAGCACCGAGAGGGAAGGAAAGGGCAAAGGCAGGACGTTGGGGAGCAAAAGAGCAGCATTTTGAAATCTGTGTTTCCAATTCAGACATTTCTTCCAACTGCCTATGGAATATTTCCACTAGGATGTCTCACAGGTACTTCAGACTCAACCTGTTTGAAACTTAACTCCTATCAATTAAGCCTGCAAATCCTGTTCTTTTCCACATCTCAGTGAATGGTTATCCACTCAGCCACGAAGAAACTGGAAAGCAAATGAGGCCCTTCTTCCTTATCCCTATGCCAGTCACTGAGGATGCCAGATGCATCTCTCAAATCCATCCCCTCTGCTCCAGCCTCACTCCTTGGTCTGACTTGATTTTCTACAATACCAACTACCTAGTTTTCCCGACTTCAATTCTCCCAATTCTTCAGTTTTAGATTTTTTTCCCCTCTAAGTATGACATATTTCAAACACGGTAGCAGACTCTGTATGCTCTCTACCCAAATCCATCCCCCAACCCTCTTTCTTTGCCAGCAGCGCCCTGATTCTGTACAGGTGTTCAGTGTCCCACCGCCCCGGTACCCCCATTCCCGCCACACACCCCCTCAGTCTGCTCAGGGAATGGAATCCTCTCCCCAGCTCCAGGAAAACGCATCTTGGTTAGCAAGCTGAAACTGGGAATTCCAATCCCCTTGTCAGTGATCAGATTAGGAAAGTCTCCTCGATCTGAGCGAAGATGAGGGAGAAATCCTTTTAGAATGTCGTACACGGTTCCTGGGTTTTCATCTTGAGGTGAGGGGAGCCAGCTGAAAAGGATCAGTGAAATTGCTGAGGGAATGGAAAGGACCTGGGTCTCTGAGGACAGGGTTGAGCAACTGGGTTATCCAACTTGGATCTATCCTACCTCCAGACTTCTGGTTATAGGAGAGAAGTAACTTCCCTTGTTGTTTATAAGCCACTTTTATTTGGGTTTTCTGTTACTTGTAGCCAAAGCATCCTGCTACAGATTAGCAGTTTTGATAAGCTTAGCTATGAAGACTGAGTTTGAGTTTATTGTAGGACATCCAAGTGGAAACAAGATCAAAGGATGAGAATGGGGGAGAGGAGAGGAGAGGAGATTCAAGTACAGAATTGACATTTCCAGTTACATCAGAGCAGCTGCAGTCACCAAGTATGATTATGACTAACGATGGCTAACAATTATTCAGGGCTTCTTATGGGTTAGGCCCCATTCCAAATGTATTAAAAGAATCTCTCTCTTATGCTCACAACTCACAACAATGGAAGTTTCCATCCCTATTTTACGTATGGCAGAAATGAGGACCAGAGAGGTTTAGTAAGTTGCCAAAGGTTACCAAGGTGGTGGGTATTAGTGCCGCAGTTCAAACCCAGCTGGCTGACGACAGAATAAAAGGCTCGGCTCTTTATGCCACGTTGCCAACGCTTAAATGGCAGGAAGGGAAAACAGTGGAGTCGTAATGAGCAGTAATCAGAGAAGTAAAGACAAAGCATAAAACTTTAAAAGGAGCAGTTTCATCTGGAGGGAAAGAGTGAGGTGTAACAGTCACGAACTCTGAAAGTGAGGAAGCTGGGGAGACAACCAGAGTCCCAGGTCAGGGGCGAGGTTCTGGCCCCGAGACAGCCTGTGGACAGTCTGTACAGGACGAGAGAGGACGCAGAGGTGCAGGCAGAGGCTGGACGCCAACAACACCCGATGCACACTTGGGCTGAGGAGCAGCTACAATGCATTTCACTTTCTGGTCTTAACAAGATACTAAGTCGCTTACAAATAGGAAAATCGTATTCACTGAATACCTAGCCAAATGCCAAACACTAGGCTAGTGGAAACTTTCTGTCATTTAATCCTCACAATTACCTTAACCATAATCGTGACACCATCTTTTCATGAACAATTTCACCAAGCAAATATAATTTATAAGCACAGAGTCCTTTACATCCATCAGCAAATCCACCTGCAAATCCTGTTAGTTCAACCTTCAAAATGTATCCAGAATCAATCGTTTCTCCTATGACTGGTCTTCAGCACCAATGATTTCCCAGTATTTGGAAAGATATTCTGGCACTAAGGTTAAGTCACCTTTATTATATCCTCAAATATCGCTTTGTGGACAAATCTGAAAAAGACTGGGTTCCTACTACTCATTTATCCAAGTGTTTATTGTGTTACACAGTGTGCTCTGGGCTTATGTACAATGATCATCAATATAATCATGGCCTGAGGTCCTCCGGACAGCCGTGCAGGGTATACAAACACGTAAGCAGAAAATACAGCACAGGAGCTGTCATGATAGAGAAAATGCAGGGTGATACTGGAGTACAAATGAAGGGCAGTTAACCCAGACCTTGAGGATCTGAGACGGTGATCCAAGAAGTACATCTAAGTTCAGAACTAAAGGATGGGGAGGCACGATCAGGGGATACAGATGGGGTGGTGGGAAAGCAGTGCTCCACAGAGAGGTCACAGCAGGAACAAAGGCTGAGAAGCTTAAGACAGAGGAAGGTATGTTTAAAGAAAAGAAGTTCCGTAAGGCTGGGGCACAGGGCACACGAAAGATAGTGCAGGTAAAGGGAAGGAAAGACAGTGACAGAGAAGATAGGAGAACTAATCGCTGATGACACAGGGCCTTGCAAGTCCTGTTAAGTTCAGGCTTTATCCCCAAAGGGAGAGTCACTGAAGGATCTCAACACAGAGGCATAGGTGCTGAGTTTTGCATTTCAGAAAGCGAATTCTGGCTATGGCATGGAAGTATTAAGACAGGAGACAACTAGGAGGCCAGTTAGGAGAAAGTGCATCCGTGGGACCCTTAACAGAGACCTAAACTAGAACACAGTGGGAGACAGATTCAAAGGACACTTAGGAAACTGAACTGACCTCATCTGGTGACTGACTAGATGGGGGTGGAGATGGTTAAAAAGAGAGACGAATCAAGAATAAGCAGATTTCTGGCTTGGGCATTAGGTGGAAGGCTGAACACAGAGCAGCTTTTCCATGGTGGTAAATTTCTCAAGGCAGCGACACGTTTTAGAAAAGTGACCTGCCACAGTCTGCGTCAGCCACATAAATTAGACTTTTGTGTTGACATTTTAAATGTATTCCTTTTCTTTCTTCTACTGCACTTGCAAGTAAGAGTAAATGCTCCCTGGATTTGTAAACACAGAATGTGACCTTATAAAGTGGTGTGAGAGGAAGGAGGGTAAACAAAGGGCCTACTTAATCAGAGTAGCCATTGGTTGGCTGTTTAAGGAAGAGCCAAGTCATTTGGAATTATGAAAGACTGAGAACTAGCATTAACACATAAGTTCATCACTCTTGAAATGTTCAATATTTACTCTGAAAGTGCTGTGTTAGCTATGAAATGCTGCCTTAGGGTGATGTTAGTTGCAATAATAAATTCCAAACTTCCAGCGGCTTCACAAGAGAAGTTTGTTATTCAAACATTAGTCCAACACAAACGTTTCTGGGGAGAGGGAGCAGGGCTTTGCTGCTGGCAGTCATATAGTGAATCTTTTCACAGAAACTCTTCCATCTTCAGCTCAAGACTTCCAGGTCACCGTGGGCATCGATGCGGAAGTGGGCAGAGAATGAAGAATTACACGCGGGAGGCTTTTAGGAGCTAGGCTTGTAAGTGGCTGGACCTCGGAAGTTCCACTGGCGAGGACTCGGTCCCACGAGACATGGAATTGCAAGGGAGGGTGTGCCCATAAAGAAGAGGAAACAAGTTTCGGTGAATAGTTAGCAGTCTCTGTCACAGATGGGAAAATTCTGAGGACAAGACATCTGACTCATTCATCTTTGCCAAGTGGCAAAGCCTAACAGTATCTCAAAGAGAACTGGAATTCCAGCACTCAAATATAATCCCACTGAAAAAAATACTTTATGAAAAACATTACCCTGTAAGAGACCCACATTATGGCATAAGCTGCTGCTAAAAGAGTTGTGGAACACAAAAACTGAAGGGATGTAGGAAAAAAGAGATGATTTCTAAGATCTTGATATACAGCAGTTGCTCATTTCAACCTGGATTTTTTTTCTTATTTACCAAGAAGAGACCAAAAATATTACAGTGGAAGAAACATGCCAAACTTGTGGTTCAACAGGAATCATGAACGTGACTTCTAAAGTACTACAAAATCCCAGTTACGGGCTACGAATTACTTAGATGTTTTACATTTTCATTTATTTGTTAGCTCTTATTCTCATCATTTTTATATAAAGCATAGTTATCGTTTGAGGTAGTTCAAGCTCAAGGGAACAGGTAAGATCCAAATACGGAGGTTTTTCCCAAGAAACAATCTTCATGTTCATAATTTGTTTCTCTGAATGGAAATTTATAAACCAAGAGAAAGTTTCTAATGTATTAATCATGGTAATACTAGGCTATGTTATGGTAACACATAAACCGCTGAAATCTCAGTGACTAACACTGAGGTTTATTTCTTGCTCATTTAAGTCCCATCCTGGTTACCCAGTCCTCTTCCATCTTGCAGACTTGCCAACTAGAACACATGGCTTAGCTGCCATGGCAGAGGAGAAAGAAATGAAGGAAGCACATCAGCTCTAACTACCTGGGCCCCAGAGTAACATCTATCACTTTGGCTCAGAATCCACTGGTCAGTTCCAGTTATACCGTCCCAACCTAACAGCCGGCCAGGCTGGGAAATGCAGAGAAGTACAAAGTTATTCACTGATGGTCCAGCGGTTAAGACTCCACACTCCCAGTGCAGGGGGCAAGGGTCCAATCCCTGGTCAGGGAACTAGATCCTGCATGCATGCCGCAACTAAGAGTCCACATGCCGCAACTACAAGATCGCGCACACGGCAACGAAGGTCCCGCGTGCCGCAACTAAGACCAGCACAGCCAAACAAATAAATAAATATTAAAAAAGAAAAAAAGCACAAGGTTATTCAGTGATTACTGTCTCGGCCACACCTGCACAGATTGTAAGGCCCAGTTCTTGGGTACATTTCCTACCGTAAATTGAAAAGTTGTATTCTGGCACACAAATTAGCTTCTTGTAAGTTTGTTTACAAATGAAACTGATCATCAAAATGATCAAAGCGAATTTCTGGGCTTGCAAACCGAACCAAATCCTTCACTCACAGTGACCTAGTAGCAATGAACGTGACCTGAGGCCTATGTGAAGCAGCCGGCTGAGTCCTCTCAACGTCTCTCTACTACAGCATCCTAAACGAGGAATCCATTCGTCCATCCGTCAATAAATATTTATGGAGGATGTCTATGCATCTAGCATGAAGGGTGTAGCAGTAAAAAAAGACATCTGGTTCCTGAGCTGACAGAACTTACAGTCAAGTGAGGAACACAGTTGTTTTAAAAAACTGCAAATAACCCTATTATTACAATCCAGATAAATGAGAGACATGAAGGAGAGCAGAATGCTAACATAGTATTTAACCTGAGACCTCACTGGTTTAGGGAAGTTTCCACTGAGATGAAGGCAGGACCCTGAAGGATAAATAAGGGTTAGACAGGTGCGGAAGAAGTTTAAGAATGTTCCAGACCAGGGAACTCCCTGGCGGTTCAGTGGTTAGGACTCCGCGCTTTCACTGCCAAGGGCTCGGGTTCGATCCCTGATCGGGGAACTAAGATCCTGCAAGCTGCGCAGGCCAAAACAAAAACAAAAGCAAAACTAAAGAAAGAATGTTCCAGACCAAAGGAGCAGGACAGGCTGTGGGAGGAAAGACTGGACACCTAGCCCGATATTACTACTTCTGGTCTTGAGCTCTGAAATCATTTCAATACTTCTTTTGGTTTCTCCCCATTTGATTGCTGGAGCACTATTAAAACTAAATTTTAAACAATGCGGTGTGATCCTAACCAGTCCAGTTTGCAATAGACTGCAATTCTTTAACAGTATCTTCAAATACTAGAGGAGAGGAAAACTCCTGAATGCATTTTTTCTTTGCAAATACTTATACTATTTATTTGCAATTAGTGGGCCATGAGTTTGTTCTGCTTTAGATATTGTTTTATATTTAAAAAGTGGTCTAAATCTAATAGATGGATGCTCTTAACTGTAGAAAACTTCCGGAAAATGCACTATCAAAACCCTAATCCATCTTGATCATAAAAAGAGGATTCAGCCTTTCTTCTTCAAATACAATACTATCTTGTTAGGGGATTTTTAAAATAATTTTTTTAATTAATATTTTTAACAAAAAGGGGGAGGACAAATGGCAACAGAAGCCACAGCACAAAAATTTTGGGAAAAAGGAAAAACGATCACAACTCATCTCTGTAACTTAGACAAGTGACTATTTGCGCCTCAATTTTCTATTTAATGAGGTACGAGTCTGGAATCATTTCTAAATTCCCTTCCAGGTCAACTTATTACGATTCTAAATGCATGTGGTTTTTTGTACCTGTCAAATGTCAGCCTCTCAAATTTATGTGTAACTCTGCCCCCCAAAATCACCTAATGGTAAATTGTACATTATTGGTTGTTTTTTTTTTTTTTAAGATTTAATTTTATTTATTTTTGGCTGCATTGGGTCTTAATTGCTGCACGCGGGCTTTCTCTAGTTGCGGCGAGCGGGGGCTACTCTTCGTTGCGGTGCGCGGGCTTCTCACTGCGGTGGCTTCTCTTGTTGTTGAGCACGGGCTCTAGGTGCGTGGGCTTCAGTAGTTGTGGCTCATGGGCTCCAGAGCGCAGGCTCAGTAGCTGTGGCACACGGGCTTAGTTGCTCCGCGGCATGTGGGATCTTCCCGGACCAGGGCTCGAACCCGTGTCCCCTGCACTGGCAGGCGGATTCTTATCCACTGCGCCCCCAGGGAAGTTCCCACATTATTGTATTTTGTAAGTTTGTACAATAAGTACGTGGCACGATAATAAACTGTACACTGGCACAATTTATACATTAATTGGTAGTACACTGTGCAAACCGAGACTTCCACTGTACATGGAAATGTCCAGGAAAACTAGAAAAATCACTATCGCCCAACACAAATCAAAACAAAAAGACAAACAAAAAATATTTAAAAATTATTCATCTGGGTAGTGAACCAGAAGAGAATTTTGAGTTATTGTTTAAAATCGAATATTGGTATATTGCTATAAATAAAATAAAAATAGTATTCACCTGCTAGCCACTTCATAGTAATGTTATAAGAATGCATTAAAAAATCTATAAGGTTTTTTCAGTCCAAAAAGACATGGGCACTAAAGCTTCCTTATTCTGCTGAGGATCGGGAAAACCACAGCCATATTATTTAATGTTTTAGCAACAAAAGAACTCAGAACAAAAACATATTTCTGCCTCTCTTCATTATGGTCATAAAATGTATGTGCATCTTCTGCATTTTGAATGGAATATTTTACACTCATAACATGACTGCAGTTTTAAAAATTGGTCTTGTCAGCTCAACACAGGAGCTGCCATTTTCAAGTAACCATTTTCAAAGAAAGTAATCCTTCCCAGCTATAAAAGCCTATAAAGGTACTTGTTTTAAGTTCGAAAACTTTAAAGAATTAACCAAAATAAAAGAGGATTCTGTGGGAGACTGATGTCACCTCTTCCTTGCTGTTTCTGCACACTGTTTCCAAGGCGTATAATAATGGCCAACATCTGTTGCGCATGACTATGGCAGGCCCTGTGTGAAGTGGTTTATATACATGATTGCATTTCATCCTCGCAACAATCCAATATAATCACATACCCCTTCTGTTATGGATAAAGAAACCACGACTTCGAGAAGCAGCAGATTCTGGTTCAAGGTCACACAAGCATGAAACAGAAGAGCTGGGATTCACGGAAGCAGCCTACTTTTAGAGCCAGAGCTCTTAACCACTCCTGCCTCCTGCAAATAATCTGTCATCAAATACGACTCAGGTCATGCTCAAACTGCACACTGAGGCCCCAGCAGTCTCTGACCATCGCCCCTAGCGCCGCCTGGCTGTGGTTCCACGTGAGGGCCTCTGTATGGAAGGAAGGTTGGACAGATCTCCAACAGCAGTTCCAGCTCAGTAGGAAGATTTCTAATTGGAGGATACTTCAGTGCTTTGCAGGCAGGTGGTCGATGGCTACGTTCAAGACCCTTCTAGCTCATGGGTTAAAAAGCGGGGACTGGGGCTTCCCTGGTGGCACAGTGGTTGAGAGTCCGCCTGCCGATGCAGGGGAGACGGGTTCATGCCCCGGCCCGGGGGGATCCCACATGCCGCGCAGCGGCTGGGCCCGTGAGCCATGGCCTCTGAGCCTGCGCGTCCGGAGCCTGTGCTCCACAGCAGGAGAGGCCACAACGGTGAGAGGCCCGCGTACCGTTAAAAAAAAAAAAAAAAAAAAAAAAAAGCGGGGACTGTACATTTCTGGCCTTCTTTTCTGGAAGAGACGTTGAGAGAAAGACCACGCAGAGGGAAGGAAATGTAAAATAAAAGCCTTGCTCTTCTCTAGCCCGAGCTTTAGAACCTACAGAGGCATTTCTAACATGCTTTGTAGTCAGAAAGACCTGGGTTCAAATCCTAGTTCCACCGCTTGTTGTATCTGTGATCTTGGGTAAGGAGTCCATCTCTCCAAGCCTGTGTCCTCATCTGTAAAGGGAGGGTACTGTACCATACACGGGTGTTGTGAGTACTAGATGAGGCAGGGTGTGCAATGTGATACTGGGTCCAGTTTCCTTTACTTCGAAAAGTAGTGAGACTAGAGAATCTTTAAAATCCTTTCCTGCTCTAAAAATCTTATGAAGTTCTACCCCATTTTCAGTTCAAAAACTTGTGAAGATTAACCAAAATTTAAAAAAAGAATTTGACTGAAGAGGTTGATGTCACCCTCTTCCTTGCTTTTTCCTTCAACTGGAATATTACAAAATAGGATACTCCTGGAACGTGTTCAACCGACAAAAAAGGAAGTCGGCAGTGGTTGAAAAGTTGCGGCAGCTGGTTATTCACTTTATTCAGAGAGCACTGGCTGCTGATAGAATCACACCACAGGAAAACTTCATAATGTTGGCTACAAGCAATCTGAGATGACACGGCAGTCATTCTTCATCATGTATAGGTCAGCGTCATCACTGCTTCTGTCTGGCTAATTTGGTTGCAAGATGTGAGAGTGGCCCAGCGTGTTTATGTCCAGGTCAGTGAGGAGAAGGGCAGGGGTCTCAGGGGAAGCCTGGGGGAGAAATCGAGGGACCGGGCACTGAGGGGTGTCTCCCGGCTCCTGCTTCTCTCTGCTCGCTCAGTCCACCTCCGCCCTTTATGAAACAGCTCCCTTGCTTTGATGTGTTTCTGGTCCTTCATGAATCTGACCTGCACGTGGCTTTGACTTGCCAGAGCCCTTCCCTTCCTTCTCCAGATGAGGCGCTTTCCACCTTGACTTTGTGTACATTCACGTATGCACGTGTCCCCTTCTGCAGGGAACTGCCCGTAAAAGGAGGGAGGCGCTCTGCTCTTTCCCTGACGTGCCAGCTTTCGTTTCTACTGGTGACTCTCATAGTCAGTTTCCTAATTCCAAATGCCTAGCAGAATAATAAGGATGGCCACCATTTATGCAGCTTTGAGCGTGAGCCAGACCCTGCTGTATGCGCTTTAAGTGAATTAACTATTGTTAATTCTCAAAACATTATATAGGGTCTAGTATTTTACAGAAAGGAAGCCGGGGCATCGTGAACCCTGAGTGAGGTGCTCAGGGTGACCCGACTACTAACTGGCTGAGCTTGAATCTAAGCCTAGATAACATACGTAGTTGCTTAAAACGGGTTGAGTTACACTCTCTGAGTCAAGCCATGGGTTGCCGGTAAGACCACAGGTTGGCCGTCTTTGGATCAAGTCCTATCCCGGCTGCAGCAGGCTGAAGGTGGAGGGAAGCAGGGGGATCCAACAGCTCAAAACACAGCCTCTGCTCGGCCAGGCTGTAGAGAATGGTTACTCTTAAAAAGGGTGTAGGTGGGAGGCAGGCATACTTAATTAATTCCTACGTCTAGTATAACCATCCCTTTCATTGTCTGTCTTCTAGGAATATTTCAAAATCAACTAACTAACTGAAACTTATCTTTAAGAATTACAAGTCAGGTAAGAGTAATACTGTGGTAGAGAAATAAGGGGGCTCAGGAGCCTGTCAGCTGAAGAGAAATAAAACTAAGTCACCTCCCCCGCCACACGTACATACACACGAACAAATACACACCCCTGATTAAGAGGGGGCTTCCCTATGGATCCGGGAAAATCAGATCCTGCCTTAGAAATGAATTTCCATGGACAGATCTAAATTCAAAGTACCAGCTATGGTAGCTTATTCTCCAACCCGTGGCTCAGACGAACAGCCTGGGTCAAGGAAAAACTCCTCTTATTTAAGAGCAAACATAGAAGTACTTCTAAAAAATACTGGGGGGAGGGAGGGAAGGGCGGGTGGAGGGAGGGAAGAGGGAGAAGGAGGGAGGGAGGGAGAAGGGGTGGTGGAGGGAGGGAAGAGGGAGAAGGAGGGGGTGGAGGGAGGGAAGAGGGAGGAACATGTATGTGGGAAATGAAAAAAGAATACATACCATAATTTTGCAAGACCAGGTAAAAAATCATGGCCAAAGCTATTACTTTTACTTATTTTTTACTTAACTGAAGTATAGTTGATTTACAGTGTTGTACCAATCTCTGCTGTACAGCAAAGTGACTCAGTTTTACACATATAGGCACTCTTTTCTTTAAATATTCTTTTCCATTACAGTTTATCCCAGAAGATTGGATATAGTTCCCTGTGCTATACGGTAGGACCTTGTTGTTTATCCATTCTACATGTAATAGTTTGCACCTACCAACCCCCAATTTCCACTCCATCCCTCTCCCTTCCCTCCCTCCCCCTTGGCAACCCAAGTCTGATCTCTATGTCTGTGAGCAAAGACATTACTTTTAACATGATCTTTCTGGTAGGCAGAATTATGCCTCACCCTTACCCCCAAAAATGTCCAGGTCCTAAGCCCTGTGAATCTGTCACCTTACATGGCAAAGGGAAATGAAGGTTGTCAATCAGCTAACTTTAAAATAGGGGGATGATCACAGATTACCTGGGTGGGGCTAATGGAATCACCAGCGTCCTTAAAAATGAGAGGGAGGCACAAAAATCAGAATTAGAGGGAGATGTGACTAACGGAAGGTCAGTGCTATTGGATGTGGGAAGGGCTTTGCCGACTTTGAAGGTGGAGAGAGAGGACCCCAGGGGAGGAGTATGTTCGGCCTCTAGAAGCCGAAAAAGGTGAGAAAACGGGGATTCTCCCCCAGAACCTCCGGATAGGAACCAGCCCTGCTGATTGCAGCCCAGTGACACCCACGTCAGACTTCTGACCCCCAGAACTATAATAAATCTTTGTTGTTTACCACTCGTTTGTGGTAGTTTGTTACAGGTAATCTTTAAAGGCTTTATGAAACAAGAGCTTAAAACAGCTCAAAAGAGAAAAGAAATGATACAACAACTAAAGGTGGAAAAAAATGAGCTAGCGGCGCACAGAAAGGAAAGGAAGAGTAAAAGTCATCACATAAGAAAGGTCACATTGGAAGCAACAAAAAGGAGCAAAGACCCTGCTGAAAAGGCATCTGAGGCTAAGAAGACGAGCTTGAGAAAAGTGAGAAAATGCAATGGAAAACAAAAGGATTTGAGAGAAAATAACAGATATAGGGGGAGGCCGTGGAGAATCAACATACCCCTCATTGGTATCTCTGAAGAACAAAGACATGAAAAGCCTCCAAAGGATAATTCGAGAAATTCAAGAGGTCATTTTAAAGCGCTGAAGGGCTAAATATGTTCTAAGATAAACTAATAGAGAAGAACGAACACCAGGACATATCGGAGTGAAGTTACTGTGCTTCAAAGATAAAAGAGCAACAAAATAATTCCATCAATATTAAAACAAGAAAAAAAAAATCAGGTCATGGTCACTCGCAAGAGAAAAATCAGGCGAGCCTCAGACTTTCAGTAATATTCAACCTCAGACAATGGCACAGCAATGATTACACAGAAAAGGAAGTACGACAGGGGAACTTTCTTACCCAAACCATCCCTTTAGTATAAAGGCATCACGCAGGGATTTGGAAAAGTGCAGGAATGGAAATGCTCACAAGAGTCCATTCTGAAGACACTTCGAGGGGGGCCACATCAACCAAGGGCTGAGGGGAAGCAAAAGGGCGGGAGGCAAGCGCTGGATTCACGAGTGGACGGCGTGAAAATGTGGTAAAAAAGTGACAATGTGTATTAAAAACAGTCATATCATTAACAAAATGCAGGAGAGGAAAAAAGGTAGAAGTTTGTTTAAATATTCCGACTTCACCTTCCCCGTCGGGCGTCTGCAGGTACCGTTCACAGCTCACAGTCTAAGTTATGAGAAGATATGGCTTACTATTTAAAGATGTGAACGCATACCGCGCCCTACAGAGCTAACTGCCTATTCGATGTCCTATCACCTTCCTTCCTGACCAACAGAACCACGATTTGGTTCAGGGAGGCATCGGGCCCCATAACCACACTCACCCTCCCGGCCAGGATGACAGCCAGGGGATGACAGCGCAGCGTAGTTCCGGTCAATGAGACACAGTGGAGGGTTTCTAGGCAAGTTCTGCCTCTGCACCCCTTTCCCTTTTCCTCTTTTTCCTTCCCATCCAGAATGCAGATGAGAGGTTGGAGGTCGAGCAACCAGCATTCCACTCTAAGGCAAGCATGGGCGCAAAAGCGGAGGCTAGTGGGGGCGGGCACCAAGGGCCAGGGATGCTGATGACACCGGGTAGCTATGAAACCAGCCTGACCGCTGACCTCTGCACTGTTCACTTTATGAGGAAAATAAACCCCTACTTGGTGAGCCCACTGATGTGGGAGTTCCACTCCATAAAAACCAAACACAATCCTAACTGAACTATCACTAGAAAAATGACTAATTGTAATATAACTAATCAAAAACTGGGTGATGAACGGGAGAGGGGCAATGTAAAGTTGTAGTCACAAAGATAACTACAGGAAAAAAAGACCACTAAAAACTAATTATAAATGTACAAACTATCAGAAGGAAAATAACACACAACACAAAGCAAGGCAAACATGGGATGTGGGGTAAAAACTTTTAAGAAGTATTAAAAGCAACAACAACAAATTACACAAATTAAGATAGAACTAAGACCAAACGTATCCGTCATATCAATAAAGGATCATATAAAATCATCTAAAGCAAGACTCAGAATGATCACAAAGTGAAAGCAAACTATAGGCTGAACACAAGTGACTCGTTGGAACAAAGCAACTCTGAAAACTGGTACCAATTCTCCCAAAATTGAATTTACAAACTTAACGCAATCACACTTGAAATCTTAATGAACCTTCATTTTGGAACTTGAAAAGCTGGCTTTAAAGTTCAGCTTTGGAAAAGTAAAGAACAATAAAGAGATCTGTATCCTTTCACACAGGATACTCACTGCAGTATGCCTGTAATGCCAACACTTCACAAACAATCATGACTAGGAAGATGATTACATCCAAACAATGACATATGATGTGGCTAGTGGAAAGAGTGAGGCAGAATCCAATACACTTAACACAGAAAGAGGTTAAGGACACATTGTACTAAATGGAAAAAGAGCCACACTATAGAACATTATTATGGCGTGGTCCCTGTTAAATTTTATTTGTTTGTTCTTATGTAGATTGAATTCCATACAACATTATATTACTTTTCAAGTTGAAACTATACATGTGTGTATACACGCCTGTGCACACACACACAAACACACTCACACAATCTCTCTCCCTCTCTTCTTCCTCCCTTACTCTCTCCCACCTCTTATATATGTAACTAGCTAGTTGTCCAAATGTTTGCATGCTCCGGAAAGAGATACACCAAACTTGCAGTGTTTACTCTGGGGGAGTAGCATTGGGGGAGGAGTGGGAAGGGGGGAAATTTCACATTTTACTTCATTTACTTTGGCTTGTTGGAAAGATGTTTTCCTTTAATAATTAAAAAGACAATAAGGATAAAAAAGTAAGCCAAATTAAAAGTAACTAAGATGTAAAACAAATTAATTCGAAGAGAACGTTTATCCAGAGAACAGCATTATCTCTGTTACATCTCAGCTGTGGCTTACTTGAAAACTGTGACATTAGAAATACTTGTTGAGCTTTGTGTGGAACACTTTCACACCCAAATGAAGTACTGAATACTATTAAAACAAAAATATCCGTATTACATTACTCTGTAACAGTTTATTTCTTATCTCAGGATGAATTTTAATTAAGCTAACATACTCATATTCACAGAGTTTTGAAACTCTATCGATATTTTTAATTGCCTGAGCATGATGGAAGTTAATTGCTGCTTCCTTAACAGAATATTACTATATTACAAAGCTACAGTAATCAAAATCGTATGATGTTGGCATAGAAACAGACACACAGATCAATGGAACAGGATATAGAGCCCAGAAATAAACCCATGCATATATGGTCAATTAATTTAAAACCAAAGAGCCAAAAATATAGAATGAGCAAAGGACAGTCTCTTTAATAAATGGTGATTGGGAAAACTGGACAGCCACATGCAAAATAATGAACGTGGATCCCTACACCTTACAACATACACAAAAATCAACTCGAATGTAAGATCTGAAACCATAAAACTCCTAGAAGAAAACACAGTGGGTTTTCACTCGACGCTGGTCTTGGCAATGACTTTTTTGGATTTGACACCAAAAGCAAAGACAACTAAAGCAAAAATAAATTAGTGAGATTACATCAAACTAAAAAGCTTCTGCACAGCAAAGAAAACCATCAACAGAATGAAAAGGCAATGTATGGAATAGGAGAAAATATTTGCAGGTCATATGTCTGATAAGGGGCTAACATCCAAAATATATAAGTAACGCGTTCAATTCCATAGCAAAGAACCAAGTAATCCAACTTAAAAATGGGCTGGGAAACTGAATAGTTATTTCCCAAGAAGACATACAAATGGCTAACAGGTATATGGAAAGGTGCTCAACAAAACTACAATGGGCTATCACCTCACATCTGTTAGAATGGCTATCATTAAAAAGACAAGAGGTAATAAGTGCTGGCAAGGATATGGAGAAAGGGAGGCCTTGTGCACTGTTGATGGGAATGTAAACTGGTGCAGCCACTATGGAGAAAAGTATGGAGGTGCCTCAAAAAATTAAAAACTAACATATGACCCAGCAATTTCAAAGGAAACAAAATCACCCTCTTGAAGAGCTATCTGCACCCCTGTGTTCATTGAATCATTACTTATAAGAGCCAAGATATGAAAATAACCAAGTATCCATCAGTGGATGAATGGATAAAGAAAATGTGGTATGTGTGTATGTGTGGTGTGTGTGTGTGTGTATACACACACACACACACACCACACACACACACCTTGAAGGCACTGTGCTAAGTGAAATAAGTCAGACAGAAAAGGACGAATATTGTATGACCCCACTTACATGTGGAATCTCAAAAAAAATCCTAAACTCATAGAAACAGGAAACAGATTAGTAGCTGCCAGAGGCAGGGGGTAGGTGGTGGGAGAAATGGGTGAAGATGGTCAAAAGGTACAAACTTCCAGTTATAAGATAAATACACTCTGAAGATGTAAAGTACAGCAGAGTGACTATAGTTAACAATACTGTATTATATATTTGAAAGTTACTGAGAGAGTAGATCTTAAAAGCTGTCATCAAGAGAAAAAAACTAACTGCATGAGGTAACAGTTGTTAACTAAACTTACTATGGTAATCATTTGACAGTATTACATGTATCAAATCATTATGCTGTATACTTCAAACTAATACAATGTTATATGTCAATTATATCTCAGTAAAACCGGGGAAATTTTTCCATAATACACTACTTTATAATGCAGGTTATTCCTTATTTCAGGGTGAATTTTCTTTAAGTACAGTAACATGCTCATATTAGAGTTTTGAAACTCTATTGGTATTTTGATAGCCTGAGCATAATTGCTGCTTTCTTAACAGAGTACTCATTTTACAAACAAGAGATTACGTTAAAATGCTATGAAAATGTTTATTATTACTTTATCCTGGGAGTCGACTACTCAAGGAGAATATATTTCCTGAAGAATTTTGAGGTCTTTTAGGGATCTTGGTGATACGTTCTCCTCTCATGTCCAAATCTTAGGTAGCTTGCTTACTCCCATCCACTCCCCAAATACTCTGTACTTCCCCTTTCACGGAACTTACCATAAGGACTTGTCTGTTTGCTTGTCTGTAATCAGCATCCCCATCCCAACCCATGAGCACAGAGCCTGGCACACAGCAAGTCAATAAAAGTTGGTTGACATAAATGCTTTTAGACATACGTGGGAAAATGTTTAGGGATACTTCAGTTACAGTAGCCAATGACAAAGAGCCTCTGCTTGACCAAACTAATCAGGCTCCTAGAGCCTTTCCTAGGCAGCATCTGTGCACTTCCTCGCAAAATCTAGCTTTAGCGAGAACCCTTCTAAGTCAGTTTAACCAGAACGCCCCACCCTCAATATCTGATCACTCTCCATATCTGATCAGGTTCCTCACCCTCCACGCCCCGCCAGCCCCCTCACTGATGTCTGATCACCCTGGCCTGTTTCCAGCAAGAATTCTGTTACGAGGTTTAGCCAGAACCCCCTTACTCCTAATGTTTCCTCTTAGTAATTTTCCATCCACTGACACCCACCCTGCTCCTTGGCTAAAAATTCCTACGTTCCCATGCTGTTTTTAGGCTTGAGCCCAATCTCTCCACCCACTGTGAAATCCCACTGCAGGGGTGGTCCCTATGAGATAGTGTGCACCCCACTTGAATACAGTCTTCCTTACTGTGCTATAACAAGTGCCCTTGAATATTTTTTTCTTTAACACCATCTTACTACCTGGGAAAGAATAGAAACTTAAATATTTAGTGGCAAATGAGTAAATCTATGGCTTGAAAAGTTACCTGTAGAAAAATGTGCATTCCTTCAGTAATTGTTTTTTGCTACCATTAAAATGTGAAATCTATCGAAACTTGATATTTAATAAAACTGGACAAAATGTAATCTACCTAGGTGATACCACCTAGGATACCGAAAATCCTGGGCTAAGTTAGAACACAGTGGGCACTAGATCTTCCACACTATTGCGATAGTAGAAAATTTCTATTTGAACAGAAGACAATTCATACCAAAACAGTAAACTAATTTGATGGACATAAAATTATCTTGAGGAAACATGAAAAAGTGCAATTTTATTTATTTATTTATTTTTGGCGGTACGTGGGCCTCTTACTGTTGTGGCCTCTCCCGTTGCGGAGCACAGGCTCAGCAGCCATGGCTCACGGGCCTAGCCGCTCCGTGGCACGTGGGATCTTCCCGGACCGGGGTACGAACCCATGTCCCCTGCATCGGCAGGCGGACTCTCAACCACTGTGCCACCAGGGAAGCCCCGAAAAAGTGCAATATTTAGTTATGCATTTCTCATGCCGTTCTATGATTTCCTGCTCAATTCTGATAGGACCATTGTTGGAAAGCTATGTATTATTTATTAAAAAAATTTTTTTTAAGTCTATATAATTTTATTAGGAACCAAGGGAATGTAAAGTGGTCCAGCCAGTTATGGAAGACAGTATGGTGGTTTCTCAAACGATTAAACACAGAATTACCATATGATCCAGCAATTCCATCTCTAGGCACACACCCAAAAGAACTGAAAGCAGCAACTCAGATATTTGCACACCAGTGTTCATAGCAGCATTATTCATAACAGCCAAAAGGTGGAAATAACCCAAACGAATGCAGAAACAAAATGTGGTGTATATACAATGGAGTATTATTCAACCTTAGGAACGAGGGACCTCCCTGGTGGTCCAGTGGTTAAGAAACCACCTGCTAATGCAGGGGACACGGGTTCGAGCCCTGGTCTGGGAAGATCTCACATACCACGAAGCAACTAAGCCCGTGCGCCACAACTACTGAGCCTGCGCCCTAGAGCCTGCGAGCCACAACTACTGAGCTGGCGCACCTAGAGCCCGTGCTCCACAGCAAGAGAAGCCACCGCAATGAGAAGCCCGTGCACCACAACCAAGAGTAGCCCCCACTTGCCCGCAACTAGAGAAAGCCCGTGTGCAGCAATGAAGACCCAACGCAGCCAAAAATAAATAATAATAATAATAAATTAATTACAAAAAGGGATGAAATTCTGACACACGCTACAACATGGATGAACCCTGAAAATATTATGCTGAGTGAAATAAGCCAATCACAGAAGGATAAATATTGTCAAATTCCACTTACATGAGCTCCCTAGAATAGTCAAATTCCTAGAGCCAGAAAGTAGAGTGGTTAAGGGATGGGGGTAGGGTGGGATGAGTTGGGGCTGAGGGGAGTCAGTGTCGAATGGATACAGAGTTTCAGTTTGGGGTGATGAAAAAGGTCCAGAGATGGATAGTGGGGAGGGCTATACATAATGTGAATGTACTTAATGCCACTGAAATATACATTCAAAAGGGTAAAGATGATACTTTATGTTACCACAATAAAAACTGAGTGGGGGCTTTCCTGGTGGCACAGTGGTTGGGAGTCCGCCTGCCGATGCAGGGAACGCGGGTTCGTGCCTCGGTCCGGGAGGATCCCACGTGCCGCGGAGCAGCAGGGCCCGTGAGCCATGGCCGCTGGGCCTGCGCGTCCGGAGCCTGTGCTCCAGGCCGGGAAAGGCCATGGCGGTGAGAGGCCCGCGTACCGCAAAAAAAAAAAAAAAAAATGAGTAGGAAGCATTTCATTGTTTTTGAAAAACAAAAGCTTTTCCTTACTTCTCTCTATTTCCAACCTCCAATCTAGTCAACTAATGTGTGTACACACACACACACACACACACACACAAACACACACAAAGTAGAAAAAAAATCATTAAGTTTAGAGACTAAACTTTAGTAGATTCTAGATCCTCTCTAGAATCTACAGCCCACAAAAGAGGCAGTCAGTGACTATGTACACAAGGAATTGTCTTTCATGCCAAGGAAATGAGGAAAAAGTGAGCTTAAAATGAAACTCTCATTTAGGCAAATAGCTGCAAAATATTTTCAGAAGTCTGTTTTGCAGGCAAAAGATGATGCCTATCCTCACTTATTAACTACATTTTCAACAAGGGGAAAAAGGGATGTCACTGTAAAGCATCAAAAAGATAACTCTCACCAAGTCAGAACCATACCACTGGCGAAAGCACACGATCACTAACCGTTAAATACTGGACAAAGGACAAAACACTGAACTTGGGAGAGGCTAAAGGCACACTGGAAAACACTTCAAGTTCAGGCCTCCAGTGATCCAGCGGACGTGGAAGCCAGTAATACAAATGGCAGGTGTCATTTACCAGAAAGGCTCTGGCTAAGAGGTAATTGTTTTGTGTAAGTAAATCAGACTGTTTTCATTCTTGTGTGTTATTCAGATGAGAAGACAGGAAACAGGTGCATATGTGGACGAGTCCATCAGAGCATGAGTAGACCCTTGGCAGTGGTATGCCACATTCCAGTGTTCTCTTTAATTCTGTACTCAAGGGCAGGATGGGGATGGAGGCAGGGGGACGGGGGAATGGGCAGTGTAAGCCCCAGAGCAAGATCAATGACTTCCTATTACCTAAAGGAGCACAACGGGTATAATAAGAGCTAAGCTTTGAGTCCTTGCTTTGCGCTGAGAGGCAAGTTGCTACTTTCTATGCGTTTTTCTCATTCGAAGGTCACAGTGACTCTCTGGGGTTGTATCCTGTATTATGCGTTCTGTTGATTCCACATTATTATATTCCAATTTGACTGCCGTGAAAACGGAGGCACATGCAAGTTGGGTAGACTTGCTTGAAGCCGCACTCTCATAGTAAATAACGGAGGTGGGAGGCAAGCCCAGGTCTGACTCCAGGGCTCAGGGCTTCCTGAGCTGCGCAGCCTCAGTTCCTCACAGGCAGGACACAGTAAAGCAGGAGTGAAAATGGAAATGACAGGAGGAAAATATGCTCTGGTGGATGCCAAAATAAACTACAAAACATTTACTTTTAAGATGAGATCTTGAAATGGTTGCAAAAGAGAGTCGACTCACAGGGAGGAAGGAGCTGGGCAGACACTGAACAGGGAAACTCGATCTCTCAAGGGCATCTTTGAGAAAGGTCTTCTTGGGGCACTTTTATGCCCTTTTCTTGTGGGAGGGAGGGCTGGTGTTTATCAGAACATCAGACATACCTATTTTTCAAACCAATGGTAAAACTGTATTTATCCCAAATCAAAAGGTTTTTTTGCCACTTTGAATTATACATATAGGTACACTCTGCATGAATCCTAAAACCATGGGCGTTGCCATCATTCCTGAGGTTGGACCTTTATTCTATCACTTGGTAGGAGCAGGAACATGATCTCATGGTTTCTTTTTTTAAACAAATGAGGAAAGGAAGAGAGAGACAGAGACACAGACGATGGAATACCTACCTGCCTTGGGGAATTTGCAAAGGGGTAATGAAAAGGTGAGCACAGGACTCGCCATCAAAAGGTCAATGCATCCTCCTTACCATCAATCAAACGAACATTTCTTCTAAGGATAAAGGAGTTGACTTAATAGGTGTAGTTACTTTAATTACAATGTCATCAAATTTTCCGGGTAATTGAAGCCCCTAATTTCTAGGGTATTTAGCTCTAGAGTCATATGTAAAGTTAGAGAGAAAAAAGGCTCCAAATAAAGGCTTGGGACGGTCTCCTAGGAATGAAGTGAATTGATTACAGTATCTATTTTAGCTTGCATGAAATAAATTGTACTCTGACCTCAACTGTGTTCTAAATAACTGGGGTAAAGAAAGAAAATGGTAACATTTAAATCAAGATATTCATCATTAAAGCAAAATTCTCCATCCAATGAAAATGGCATTATCACAACTTAATTATCATTTAATATAATACTAAAAATGCATAACAGCCGAGTACCCCCAGGAACTGCTATCATTGGATTCAAGTGGGGATGACTAAAAGCAGGGTAGGCAGAGGCAAGGCTTTGAAACAGAGTATGAAGCTGACAGAGATAATGCTGAAGAGACATTATCTACTGACAAAGGAAAAAGTTTTAAAAAGCAATAAATGAAAGATACAGTCTTATACCTATTTATGGTAGGAATCCATTTTTATTTTTAAAAATCACATAGGCATTTCTCTTACCTGTATATCTGTATCTATATGCAGGAAAAAGTCTGGGCAGATAAACACAAAATATTAAGACTGGTTATCACTAAATGGAAGAATTACAGGGTTTTTTTTTTTCTTTTTCCTAATACTCAATTTCTATTTTCTACAACAACAACAAAAAGGTTTTAAAAGATACTAATGTGAGAGCAAAAGGCAGGGAAAGACGAGGTTTTACTAAATATATTATTGACTTGTGATCAATATACAGAGAGAAGAAACAGTGTCACAAATTAAAAAGAAAATAGAATTTGGCACAGTTGTGAGCAGCAATTTTGATAGTGTTAATCGAATCAGAAAATGCTTCCAAATTCTGCTGAGAAAGAGAGTAACATTTTTTCAAAGCACATAATATTCACTGGGAGAACAAAGAAATTGCTTTTTGCTTCTTTTTTCTGTGTTAGAGTATGCTGAATTTTGACTGCAGGAAATCTATAAAGGGTACTCTCTACTAATGACACCCAGGGAAATCTTCACAGATGGAATTTCTTTCACTCTCTTTCGAACTAACGTGTGAACACTGCTTAGGAGAACCCATGCTGATAGAGAATTAAGTGCTTTCAGATAATGAAACACTTCGTAATTCCATTAAAATATCTGTTTAAAGAGGAATGTGATCATCAGGCTTCTACTAATTTGTTTTTAAAATGAAGGCTTAGGATCAATTACAATGTAACCTATGCTCAATTCTAAGTAAAGAAGGAAAAAACAATAATTACTGACACGATGCAAAATAATTCTCAGAATTGTGTGCAGTTAAAAAAAAGAAAACTGTATTGCATTTATTAACTCAATTTGTGCCCCAGAGAATTTGATTACTTTTTTTTTACACACTTAAACTAACTTATGTTGGGGTATTTGTACTTAGGTTTATGTATTATTCTTAAACAAATATTGACATAATTTCATGTTGACCTGCTGCTTTCTTTTCCTGGGATTTGAATTGCTTGGTCAGGTAACTAGGCATGCTACTGTCACTACACATAAATGCAAGGCATCTTTCACCAGCTCTTGACTTTTTCTAGCTGTGGCAATGCAGTGGCACAGATTCTGAGCCGGACTTGAGCCCTAGTCTAGCTGTGTGATTTCTGGGTAGTTGCCTCTCTAAGCTTCTGCAGCCTCAGGTATAAAAATGGGGGTTACAATCTTCTACGTGGGGTATAAGATTCATTAGATGAATGTATATAAGGCATTCAGCACAGCGCCTGGCAGGAAGGAAGTACTCGAGAGTGACACCTGCCTAGTCAAATCCTGGCTCTACCACTTTGCTGTGAACTTGAGCAAGTTACATCTCTGTCTCAGTTTCCACAAGTGCAAATGGAGACAGAGCACCAACCTCAGTAGGGCTGCTGTTCAGAGCTGAAACATGTAATGGGTTTACACTGCGTGACACACACTGTTACGTGACTGTCAGCTCCTGTCATTACATCACTGATGTGAAGCTGAGGAGGATCCTTTGCTTTTCGATTCTGTTTTCCCCTATCAGAGTACTTCTATTGTACTGTGTTCTGCTTCCAGAATATCTTTAGTTTCTCTACATCTAACACCTGTTAGATTAAATGAAATGCCTGAAACATAGTAGGCTTAGAAGAAAGAATGAATAAAGTTCCACGCTTTCACCAACTCAATCTATTTACCTTTTGAGGTGGTGTCTGAGGCAACTACCCCAACCCCAGATGGGGCCAAATGCTTTCCACACTTAATAAATGCTAATTAATTGTGTGTGACACTAAATACTAAAAGAAAGGGGAAAGATTTCACTAACAAACAAATCCTCATTTTATACCACTGTAACAAGATGGCTATTTTTCATAATTCCTTACTAAAGTAAGTACTATTCAGGGTCCTCAAAGTAATGCTACAGTAAATAGAATATCAGTGTTTATATATTATAAAGTGTTTCGCTATAAAAAATGCTTAGATATGACTTATAGCTCCCAATCTGCTTCTAGCTATCATTCATAAATTAGGGAATTATGTCTGGTATACTCTGCATTATTTCCTAATTATATTATACACTTGTTAAAATTAACTTGTGGTCTGTGAACACACATTAATGAGAAGGGCAAAGCAAGACAGGAAAGGAATGGGGGAATTCCTTGGCGGCCCAGTGGTTAGAACTCCACACTCCCACTTCGATTCCTGGTCAGGGAACTAAGATCCTGCACGCCGTGGCCAAAAAGAAAAAAAAAAAAACAAAAAGAAAGGAATGGATGTTTAGAGTAAAGGTGGCTGCGCACACAAAAAATTGTTAATGTCACCGATTTTACTGACTTAAAAGGCATGTTTATTTAAAAAATAAAGTAAAACTAAAAAGCAAATGTAGGGCTTCCCTGGTGGTGCAGTGGTTGAGAGTCCGCCTGCCGATGCGGGGGACACGGGTTCGTGTCCCGGTCCGGGAAGATCCCACATGCCGCGGAGCGGCTGGGCCCGTGAGCCATGGCCGCTGAGCCTGCACGTCCGGAGCCTGTGCTCCGCAACAGGAGAGGCCACAGCAGTGAGAGGCCCGCGTACCGCCAAAAAAAAAAAAAAAAAAAAAAGCAAATGTAAAGAAGTTATACGTGATTTCAGAAGGCACTGTTTTTAAAATGCAAATAACTTTTAACTTGGCTACAAGGTAGCAGCTTAATTTACCTGATCTATCAATATAAAATGTTTTTGTGCCTACAAAACATAATCTGAAATCTTCCCAAGGGACCTTTACATGATTCCAAAGTAGTGTCGTGTATGGCACTCCCCTGAGTCGTGGGTGTTCAAATCATAAACTACACTCACGGTATTTCTCTCTCCAGCCTGGCTTCTCCCCTGAACCTAGAATAGTCTATCTAACGGCCTACTTGGCATCTCTACTTGGATGTGCGTTGGGCATTTCAAACATAACATGTTCAAACTGAGCTCCTGGTGTCCTGAGCCTGCCCCATTTTCTCTCTACATCCCACACCCGATCCGTCGTCAACACCTACCTTCCAACAACATCCAGAATCCAACTTCTCCCCACCTCTGCTGCTGCCATCCTGGTCCACGCCACCATCATCCCTCTCACCTGGATTACCGCACGGCCCCCTGCACGGCTTCCCTGCCTCTGCCCTTGCTTCCTCTTCCGTTTGCTCAGTTTACAGCAGCTCGAGTGATTCTGTTACCATGTAAGTCAGGTCATGTCCTTTGTCTGCTCAAACCCTCCAAGGCTTCTCAGCTCAGAAAAGTGCCACATCTTTCCATCAGCCTTCTGACTCCAAGCCACCCCCAGCTCTGACTACATCTCCTTCTACTCCCCCTCACGGAATAAAAACTCCACGAAAGCATGGATTTTGTCTTTTTTGTCTCCTCCGGAGCCAAGAATGGTGTCTGGCATACAGTAGGCACTCAATCAGCATTTGTTGAATAAACAAACGAGTCCGCTTTCCAAACTTTAATAATATTTGATATCATGTTTAACCTGATCAATAGTAATTAGGTACAAAAGACAGAAGTCCAAGAATTGCCGCCAATTTAGTAGGACCCTTTGGGAGGCAACCTGTTCACTCATTCAGGGTCACTGTCACTGGGAAAATAGCAGATCAGTTCCTGCCCTCATGAAGGTGACAGTCAAATGAAGGTACCTACTCCCCTGTCCCTGCAACCATGTTCAAAAGGTGCCTGTAGATAAGGTCGGGGTCAGCAGGCCCCTTTTCCCAAGCTGGCAACCTGTGAATCACCCACAATTTTTTTTCTCCCTTACCTTCTAAACCAATGAACCAATCTGTCATCAAGACCTCTCTAGTCTACCTCAGGAATGTGTCATACACAGTCAAAGCCTCTAGCTCCTCCATCACTCAATTCCCCAGCCTTCAGTCTGCTCCCTGAGAAGTGCAGTATTATTACCCCAACTAGCATCTTGCTACCAGTCTCCCCCCATCCGGTCTGTCTCACACAGTGTGGCTGGAGTTACTGCCCCCCACAAAAACACCACTGCATTCCCTTTCCTAAATTTCTTTAATCACTTCTCATTGCTTACAAAGTCCTGAACAATCTAGTCCCAAACATACCTTGGTAGGTTCATCCAACACAGCTCTGGTTTTTTTGCCTCAGATACCATTCCCTGCCTGGCTCCTTAGCAAACACTGATTAACCCATCATTCGATGCTCCACTAAAAGGTTACCTCCTCCAGCAGAAGAGAATGCTTCTCTCCTCTATGCTCTCCTAACACTCTGTTCCTACTTCTATCGCAGCACTGAGGACATTATCTGTTATTGTTTGCAGAGTTTCCTTTGTCACTACACAAGCTCACTGAAGGGACCACATGTTAACTTATTCTCCAAACTCTAGGCTAAGCAGAACACCTACAACAGAAAAGCACTCGATAATGTCTTGAATAAATGAACGAGTACAATCGCCACAGAGTTTTCTTACACAGCCCTGAGACTGGTTCCCTGGAATGGCCGTTACCTGCTGATACTGCTTCTGCTCGAAACCACAGAGAACACAACACACTTTTTTTTTTTTAAACAGCTTTATTGGAGCATAATTGCTTTACAATGTCCTGCTGGTTTCTGCTGTATAACAAAGTGAATCAGCTATACGTGTATATATATATATCCCCATATCCCCTCCCTCTTGCGTCTCCCTCCCTCCCACCCTCCCTATCCCACCCCTCTAGGTGGTCACAAAGCACCGAGCTGATCTCCCTGTGCTAGGCGGCCGCTTCCCACTAGCTATCTATTTTACGTCTGGTACCGTATATATGTCCACGCCACTCTCTCACTTCGTCCCAGCTTACCCTTCTCACCCCCGACAACACACTCTTTGTCACACGAATGCCTTTCTAATTTGAAAACAGCCGTCAGATCCTCCTGGGTATTTCTTCTTTCATATATCACAACCTGGCTTCTCTCTACCTTCCTGGCTGTGCTTCTTCTGAATAGGTTCTAGGTTATTTATATCCCTTTAGAATGGTGGCCCCTAAAACCAAATGACTATCGCTTCCTTTGTCGTAGTTACCACTCTTCAATTAACCTCACCTAAAACAGAATTAATATGTGCGGGTTCACACTAATTGTTGGTTCTTGTTGAGCTTATTACTATTGCCTGAAAAATTTTTAATGTTTAAAGTAAGGTTAATAGGTTTCCATCACGAAACCAACAGTCATTAAACATTTTTGTAAACTAAAAATAGGAAAAGAAAACCCCACCAACGACATCTAATTCATTGAGTGTATCTTATGAATTAATTTTTTTAACATATAAGGGAGTTTTGCTTTCTATTTCTCCAACCATACTATATATTCAATTTATATATATTTCACATGTCATAAACATTTAAAAATATTTCTTGTTGCTCAGAAACTGTCATACATTACACACTGACCACGTGCTATTCTAACAACGAACATGCAAGTTAAGCATCCTTATGACTTACAGATGAAAATACTGAAGCTTCGGAAAATGAAGTGACTGGTCCAAGGCCACGTGGCCTTTATTTCCTGATTTTTTTTTTAAATCAGTGAGAAACGTAAAGGAGTGCATACATATAAAACGTACAGTCTGATGAATTTGGACATATGTATAGACTTATGTAACCCTCATACAGATTAACATTTAGAAAACTTTCATCACCCCAGCAGGTTCTCTTGCGTCCGTTCCCAGTCAGTTCTCCCACCCAGGTGTAACCACTGTTCTGACTTCTTTCACCATCCGTTAATTTACCTGTTCTTGCATCATATAACTGGAATCATTTAGTATGCACTCCTTCAGTCTGTCTTCTTCTGTTCAAGATAACGTCGGTAAGATTCACTCATGTTGTCATGGGCGTGACTAATTCGTGCTTTTGTTAGAGCTACACAGTATTCTATTTAGGAACATACCAGTTTATTAATCCATGCTCCTGTTCTTATGATCACGTGGGTTGTTTCCAGTTTGGGGCTAGTTTGAATAAAGCTGCTTTGAACAACCATGCGTATGTCTTCTGGTAGACATATGAACTCATTCTCCTGAATGAATTTATTTCTCACTTTTGCAAATGGTCTGTTCATTTTGTGTGTGTGCATTTATCTACCTGGGAGTCGAACTGCTGGGTCATAGGACAGGTATATATCTAACCTGAGGAGACATTGCCAAAGAGTTTTCCAAAGTGACTGAATTAATTTATAGTCTTCATAGCAATAGGTAACAGTTCCAGCTGCTTCATGCCCTCACCAACGTTTGATTTTTGTCACGTCTTTTAAATGTGAACACTCTGATGAACACGTAATGCTACTTTGCGGTTTTTAGCTTGCACTTCCCTGATGTACAACGAGACTGTGGACTTTTCAAGTGTTTATTGATCATTTGGTTATTTTTAATTTTTATTTATTTTTTTTGTAGGAGTTCTTTACATGTTCTGGCTATGAGTCTTTTGTCAGATATATGTATTGCAAAAATCTTTTTCCAAATGTAGCTCATGTTCACTTTTAATAGTTATGTAGTATTCTATCAATTAGATATGTCATCATTTAACTATTTTCTTATTGCTGGATATTTAGATTATTTCTAATTTTTGCTGTAATCAAACTTGTTGATTACCAACTTTTAAAGCTTTATCTGTATCTAAAAATTGTTCCTTAACCTAGATTCACAGAAGTAGAATTACTGAATCAATGCATATGACCATTTGGCATTGATACAGACAGAGCCCAACTGCTTCAGAAAGAATTTTATCAATTGACATTGATACTCAACAGTGCGTGAGAATACCTGCTCATCATGTCCTCACTGACTCTGGCTTTAAAAAAAAAAAAATCTTTTCCAGTTTGATAGCAAAAAATTTAGTATTTTATTGTTTTAATATTTGGTTCTATGACTACCAGTGAAATTGAAAATATTTTTGTTTAGCCATTTATTTTTCACTTTTGCAAATGGTCTGTTCATTTTGTGTGTGTGCATTTATCTACTGGGGTCTTCAGAGTTTTTCTCATTCACTCAAGGTATTAAGTTTTGCTTTGCTTTTCCTTTCCCATAACTATTTTAATATTATTTATTTTATTTTATTTTATTTACTGCAATCATTCCCCAAGATGTAATGTGCTTTGTGCTTCTAAAAGTTTTATGTAGTCAAATCTCTGATCATATCCAAGCTTAGAAATATTCCCTATTAAGTATTCCCTATAAATATGAGTATTTCTCTATAAATACTTCCCATCCATTTTCTTCTATTTTTAAAGTATTTAACTCTTTAGTCCCTTAGCAACCTTTTGGGCAGTACTGTAGTAGACTTATCTCTAAATCTTATCTTTTTCTTAAACTGATAAACCAGCTGTGGAAGTACCATTTATCAAACAAATATTCCTTCCTTCTTTGGATTTATGATGCATACATTATCGCTTATTAAATTTTTTATACAGGTGATCATCTGTTTCTGGGCTCTTTTCAGTTCCACCGATTTGTCTGTCAATTCTTACAATACAATTTTACTGTTTCCATTCTTGTAGCCTTATAATTATTTCATCTGACTGATATTCATTCAGCCCCCACACTGTGTTAGATCCTAAGGTTAAAATGGTGAAGGCACACACCTGGTTCCTGTCCTTATGGCATGTACAGACTAGTGGGAGGACGGAGACAAGTCAACAGGTGGTGACAAGTCAACAGGTGGTGACAACAGAGTGCGATGCATATGATAGGAGACGCACAGGGAGCTGAGGGGCCCCTAAGCTGGACATGGGGAATGAGGACATGGTTCCTGGAGGAGGTGATGTATTATGGCCGAGCAGAAAGCCTGTTGAAAAGATCGGGAAGTGAAAGAGAAAAGGTCACTGGAAGTGGAGCATGGGGTGGGAAGAGGAGTGTGGTGAGAGCTGAGGCTGAAGAAGTATCAAAAGCAAGATTACGCAAGACTTTAAAAATGATTTTTTTTTTTTTTTTTTTTTTTTTTTTTTTTTTTTTTTTTTCTTGTTCACTATTTTATTTCCAGCGTCTGGGACAATGTCATGCATCAATGGAGTACGGACAAATGAAAGAAGGATAGGAAAATGGACAAATGAAAGGATAGGAACATGGTTGTTAGATTAAAACAGCAAGATGATGGGAATCTGGATGACAGCTGTAGCACTGAGACTGAAAATAAGGTGAAAGACATTATTAATATTTTGAAGTAAGATGATTAAATTAAAAAACTTGGTCATTGATTTGACCTACTTGGTAGTCAAGTAGAGGAATGAGACAAAAATAAATGGCTTCAGTGATGTGAAAAATAGTTGAAACACTGACAGAAAAAGGAAAGATTAAAGGTAAGCAAATTGGTATGATATAAAGATTTATTTTACATTGATTTCGGAGATAGTTAAAGGGAAAGTTATGTAAGAAATTATCAAAGAATTGAGATCAGGTCAAAATTAAGAACTGAAAGAAGGAAAATACGGGTGCCAAAAAATAATAAAATGGAAGAGTGCTAAGTATGGCTATAAAGGTAAGAAAAGACCTTACCATTTAAAATCCTGTAGGGTAGTTTAAGAATTTTGGAATATCTTCTACGAGCAACATGGAGTCCACAGGATTTTAAGCAAAGAAGTGAAAATAAAAGTTTTGCAGTGTTTAAGAGATAAAAATGATTTTGTACTTTATCCTGAGGGCAAGGGAAGCCACTCAAGGGTTTAATCATGGAGCAAAGTGTTCAGATATGCATTTTAGAAAGACCACTTTGGATATGTAGTTTAGAAAGACCACTTTGGCTATAAGAGGATGAAAAAATCATTTACTAGAAGTCAAGAGAACAGCCAAGGAGCCTACCTAGGGTACCAGTAGTAGAATTAAGTCCTGACTCAGTACTTCTTTTTCAAACTTTCTGTGCTACTATGACATATTTATTTCTCCAGATTAATATTGAAATTATTTAGCCAAGTTCCCTCCTGTACACCTGACTCCATTCCAATCCAGCTGTGACTATTTGAAATGATATGAAATGTTTAAATGAACTTATGAAGAATGCCAACTCTATGCATCATTTTCCCTATGGTTTTTAAATAACTGCCGCTAAACCATGTATCTCCTTTCATCATATATTTTTGGAACATAAGACTTCCTTAATCTTTTTATCTGGGCAGAGTGTAATTACTTCATTCCAAAGATGTTTACTTCACTCAAGGGCACTGGGGCTCTCAGGATGAAAAGGGAGATGTGCTTCCTGTCCTCGTGGGGCTCAAGATACAACAGGGAGTAGAGAAAAATAATTAGAGTACAGGGTGCAAGGTGCTGCTGGAGCACAGGGGAGAGGCATCTGGGGGGGGTTCAGGAAGGCAGCTTGGAAGAACTGTCTCTATGGGAAGGTTATGTGGTTATGCATGGTTGTTAGCAAAACAAAAATGAAGGGGGAAAGGCGGGACAGGAGAGTCTTAACCTCGACCAAAAACACAGGAAATGCCAAAAGCCAAAGGGAAGCAAAAACAAAAAGGACTAAGGTCTAAGCCAAGTAGGCAGACCAAGCTGTTTGGAGAGAGCCAGATGGACGTCTTAAACTCCAGCATTAAATACAGGTATGCCTAGGTCCCAATGAAGAAAGAACCTTATTTTTCCAAAAGCCAAGAAGTGAATAAAGAAAAAAACTTTGACCAGAATTCAAAGCATGCTGGAGTTTTACCGAAATAATTATAAGCCATACTACTGGGGGCGAAGAACCAAAGGAGTAAAAACGATCCTCAAAGCAGACCTCAGGTGCTTCAAAACCGTATCTGTGTATCGCTTCAACTAATCAGTTCTGGTCTGGATTCTCTCACACCAAAGCAAAGTGGAGCGGTGAACGTGGAAATTCTGTGATAGACAGCCAACTGGGGCTAAAAGGCTTCCTCCAGAGAGAGAGAGAGAAGGAGGGAAACCCAGGGAAGGAGGTCCATCCTATAAGAAAGAAACTATGCCTCGGAGCACTCTTCAGTACTGATAAACAAGAATGGACACATCACTCTGCCGATGGACAAAACTGCCCATATTTGTTACGTCTATATTTATCCTTAGGGTTTTTTATTTTTTAAGCATCTTTATTGGAGTATAATTGCTTTACAATGGTGTGTTAGTTTCTGCTGTATAACAAAGTGAATCAGCTATACGTATACATGCATCCCCGTATCCCCTCCCTCTTGCATCTCCCTCTCACCCTCCCTATCCCACCCCTCCAGGGAGTCACAAAGCACCGAGCTGATCTCCCTGTGCTGCGCAGCTGCTTCCCACTAGCTATCTATTTTACATTTGGTAGTATATATATATATATATATGTCAATGCTGCTCTCACTTCGTCCCAGCTTTCCCTTCCCACTCCCCGTGTCCTCAAGTCCATTCTCTATGTCTGCGTCTTTATTCCTGCCCTGTCCCTAGGTTCATCAGAACCATTTTTTTTTTTTAGATTCCATATATATGTGTTAGCATACGGTATTTGTTTTTCTCTTTCTGACTTGCTTCACTCTGTATGACAGACTCTAGGTCCATCCACCTCACTACAAATAACTCAATTTCCTTTCTTTTTATGGCTGAGTAATATTCCATTGTATATATGTGCCACATCTTCTTTATCCATTCATCTGTCGATGGACACTATTTCTTAGGGTTTTTAAGGGCATTTTTTTCACAAGAGATTGGTTATTCTGAAAATGGTTTGAGTCTTATTTTCCACTTTGAACGCTGAGATATGTGACTTAAGTCGAAATATGGGAAACTGAAAAGATTTCAGTCTGACAAAACTGCTAGACTGATAATGACAAAAAGACACAGTTCTCATGCACTTTCCTTTCCAGGGCTCCCAAAGTTGTCTCTGTTAGAAAAAAAGAATCTTACATCTAAGACTCTGCTCCAATTACAGTCTTCTCCCTAATCTTTTTATCTGGGCAGAGCATAATTTCTTCATTCCAGAGATGTTTACTACACTCAAGGCACTGGGGCTCTCAGGATGAAAAGGGAGATGTGCTTCCTGTCCTCCTGGGGCTCAAAGTACAAGGGGGTACAGAGAAAAATCACTGATAATTAGACTACAGCGTGCAAGGTCCCATGGGGGACTGGAGCACATGGGGGAGGCCTGTGGGGAGTTCAGGAAGGCGGCCTGGAGGAAATGAATCTATGGGAAGGTTATGTGGGTGTCCCAGAGGACCCACAGGCTGGGACCCAAGCTAAGACCTGGAACCAGACACTGGAACAGGGTAACCCCACCTGGGTGTGGGTTAAAGGTATGCTCTCCCAGAATACAGCTTCCTAACCTGTGCTCAGATCACAGGTGTACCCACCAGCCATAAGCACAGCCTGATTCATGTCCCTCAATGGGCAGTACTGATATTATCCTATTGTATGTGGGTCATGACATGGAAAAGGCTGGCAATCACTGCTTGTAAAGAACTCATGAAATGCTGTTTTGGCCCCTCTGCTGTAATCCTTTCAAATTCATTCATTCATATTCTCTCTGTCTCCGTTACCTCATTCTTCTCTATTATTTTTTTCTACTCTTCAGTACTCAAGCAGAATTCAATTCCAAACAGTTCCAAAATATACACATTCTGAATTCCCAGCCACCAAAAGAGAGAGAAAAACGATTTCGTTTCAAATATAGAATTCTGGGAAGAACTATGATTGGTCCAGCTTGAGTCAGGTGTCCACTCCTGGACCAATCAACAGTGGCCAAAAAAGGGAAGAGTATCTTGTATTTAAATTGCAGGTCCCAGAGTTACTATTTGAGTAGACTGCAGGGAGGGATGCTGGTCAGAAGAACAATAGGTGTTCACTACAAGATTTGAATGCCAAAGGGAAGAATCTGGGAGAGAGGGCAAGGATGAAGATTCAAAAGAGCAAAATGATAACAGAGAGGTCAGTGTCCCTGCGAGGGTGAGAAGAGATAGGGTCCATGGTAGGGCAGGTGGGACTGGCCTTGCAGAGGAGGAGTAGACAGGAAGGAAGGAGGAAAGAGTGAGTAGAGGCACAGGGTTTACATGTGCCGGCAGAATTGGTATAGTTCAGGTCTGAAGAAGTATCTCTCTGAGAAGCAGGAAAGTGATGCAGGAGGGAGGGGGCGGGATAGAAACATGAGGTTAGTGGAAAGAATATGAAATAGATGCTATGTGAAATGACGGCGAGCAGCCTAGGAGAGCACAGGAGGAATGCCCAGCCGTTTTACCACCTGAGTGAGGGTAGCAACTCTAAATTTATTGATACCTATCTGTACAGTAGTATAATTTTCTCCTGCAAGTCTCAGCCGCCCTAATATAGAATCTATAGAGGCAAATAAAAAAGAGCAACTTGATAGGTCCGGGGCTGGACTTTGGCAGGTAAGGGCCCCTGAAGGACAGTGGGACAGTGCAGTCTCAGGTTGAGAAGACAGATGCTATGGAGCTTGGGTTGAAAATCCCGGGTCAGAAGGAAGAAGGACGAAAGAAGTATGAGAACGGGAAGACAGATGACATCTTGGGAGATGACCAAGAGCACAGGGACGTGACGCATGACCGGTTTAGTCAGCTGCAAGGTTTCTGAGACAGTTAATCCCAGCAGGGCCCCAGTGAGCAGGGATCACGCAGGCCCCTTATGAGTTAGATGCACACTGGATTGATGGGTTCTCTGCTACTCTGCTTAGTCAGAAATATTCAATTATTCCTCAAGCCTTTATATACAGTATACACTTAAAGGGGGGTGCCCCCATCTCTCTCTCTCTCTCTCTCTTTCCCCATCCCCCCTCCCCCCGATAAGCTACTTGCATTCTTTCTCAGGTCGGGTTATCTATTCCAATCCAAAGAAAGCAGCATGTTATTTCCAAGATGCTGTGGGACTCAACCTTCCACCCACGGCGTTTTACACGCCTTCTCTCCACTCTCATTCAGAATACACTTCCCATTCCATGTGCCCAGACCGCAAAATCTCACCAACTTGCAAAACCTGGGTAAGCACCCAATTTCTTCAAGGAAGCGCTCCAAGATTTTTCCTAACACAAATCACGATTTCTTCCAATACAGAGATTTTTTTTTTTATTCCACATAATTATACTGTCATTTGTTTTACTTCTCATTCTCCTTAAGGACAGGAATTCTTCTTAAATTCAATTTTTAAGCCAAGATGTATGTGTGTAGTTGGAGACTATGAAATACTCTCGATTGAAAGGACTGAGGCAGCCCAAGAAGTAGACAACTGTCTTCTTATTCTAAAGCTCATACACCACGCTGAGTATCTATGAAGAACAAACTCCTGTGACTAAGGAGAAAATGGGAAGTGTGTTTATATAAAATGTATTCAAAGCGGTACAGTAACCTGCCACATCAGTGATGGAATGTTGAATGAATCAAACGGAGTGCTTCGTAATGACCACTGGCCTCACGTTTCTTAGTCACCAAGTACTTTCTGGGTGGTACGCAGACAGAAATAAGGGAGGAAGAAGTAGCTTACAGATCCAGGAACCAGGACTGAAGGAAAGGCAGTGGGCTTCATCAAGGTACTGCAGGCAAAATGGGGCGGGGGGCAGTGCTCTACAGCCCCCGAAGGACACGTACACACAAACTCATCCAGCTCAACTTCAACCGAGGAGTAACATAAACAAAATTCATTAACAATAATAAAACTCTTTTTTTTTGCCCCAAATGAATATGGCAATACCCATTTTGAAGACACTCTCATGTTCTATTGAATTAACATCACTTTAATTATAGAGCAATCTAGCAATAAATATAAAAATGTTAAAGGTACATACATTTTGACCCCTTATTTTACTTCTCAGAATCTATACTAAGGAAAAAAGACACAGTTTTTTATACACACAAGCAAAGATATTTGTAAGCATAATTATATGTTTATTAGCAAAAAACTGAAATCAGCTCACCACTAAATTGATTAAATATTCTACTGTATAGAATACAATAAATAATACAGTAAGCCCCCTACATACGAACCTTCAAGTTGCGAACTTTCAAAGATACAAACGTGCGTTCCATGAACGTCAGACGTGAGTGAAACTGCAGCTCGCCCTCTGTCTCCTACTGCTGGCGATATTTCGGCTCTACCATCTCCCACCTCCTCTCCTTCCTCCAACTGGTAACTCTTCTTGCCTGTTCACTCGACGCCAGCCCCTGAATACCAGCTGTTGTACTGGACTACTGTACTTTCAAGGTACTGTACAATTAAATTGTTTTCTTTATTTTTTGTTTGTTTTTTATGTATTATTTGTGTGAAAAGTATTAGAAACCTATTACAGTACAGTACTATATAGCCGATTGTGTTAGCTGGGCACCTAGGCTAACTTTGTTGGACTTATGAACAAATTGGACCTAACGAACACGCTCTCGGAACGCAACCCGTTCGTATGTTGGGGACTTACTGTATATAAGATAAATGTATTAAACATATGTTGCTATGTGAAAAAAGCAAGTTTAAAAAGAGTATATATAGTATCATCTAGTTTTTATAAAAATAAAAATTTAAATAATGTTAATGTGTATGTAGACATGTATATACATATTCAATATGTGTATAAAAGATAGGAGAAACATGCACCGGACAATAATGTCATGGGGGATGTGAATTCTGGGAATTTCTCTTTGTTTATTTTATATTTATACAATGCTTGAATTTTTAATTTTGTAGAACTTTGTATTATGTTTGTAATTGGAGACCTATAGCTATTTCAAAGTAGATGTATATGCATTGACATGTAAATATATCAATAATACGTTTTAAGTGGAAAATGCAGGCTAAAGCAGCATGTTCCCATATTTGCGCTTTATAAAACGTTATACATATACAAGAAAAGAAATCTGGAAGGATACACCAAAACATTGACAATGGCTTTTCTGGAGGTGAGACTTGCAGTGATTTTTACTCTCCTCTTTGTAACTCTGTCTTGACCCCGTTAAAAAAAAGATAAGGACTGTATATTATTTTTATACATAAAGTTTTCATCTTAACAAATCTATCTTCAATTCACTTTCAAACCTCTTTAAGAGCGAATGAGGTTCAAAAATTATCAAATAATGAATTATTTTAATTGTTTCCTTTCCCTATTTATACAATAGACTCTAAGTTTATCCTTGCTAAAAGAAATAATCAGCAGTAGAACAGGAGAAATAATAGGACTGAGATAACCAATAAAAGGTGGTTGTTTCCAGGTTTGCTATGGAAGAAAGACAGGGGTGCCTTAATATTGATAATGTCATTTTACATTTTCAATTACAATTTTTAAAGAGCTTTTATATCCACAATGTTATTTGGTACTCAAGTCTATGTAAAAGGCAGGGGAAGCATAATCCTCGCTTTTAAGATAAGTAGCCTGAGTCAGGAGAGGTGGAAGGATGAGCCCAGGGTCTCAGATTGGTAAATAATGGCGCTAGCTTGCACCATCCAAGATGGTAGCCGCTAACCACAAGTGGCTATTTAAATTTAAGTCGATTAAAATGATATAGAATTTAAAATTCAGTTCCTTAGTTGCACTAGTCACATTTCAAGGGCTCAGTAGCCACGTGTGTTTAGTGGCTACTGCGCTGGACTGTGGCAGGTACAGATATTTCCATCACCACAGAAATGATGCGATGTCCATGCCAATAACATTTTCCACTCATGTGGTGGCTTTCTACACCCTTGCTTTGCCCTCTTGAAAAAAAGGAAGATATTATTTGATGATCTTTCCCTACAAGATATGAATCTCTGAAAAATTATAGGAAAAAAAACCCCTGTGCTTAATTAGGATAACTGAAAGGTGGATGGAATAGCTTGGGAACGGTGAATAGCAATAGAGGGGCACCGGAAGAACCTGAAAGGTGGTACAGTGAACTCGGGGGGCTGCCTACCTAGCACCTCGTCACCCTCCTCTTCCTTTGTAATGGACCTAAGATTTTGTTTAGGTGTCTACCCCTGCCCCACACAGCCTTTGTGCCTCAGAGTTGGTCTGCAATGCAACTTGGGCTTAATGAAACAAGATGAGAAGAAAGCTGACAGGGTAACACCCTCTTGTGGCTTTAGTCTTGACCTCTGAAAGGTCAAATAGCAGAATGCCTACTTAAACATCTCAGGTCTACCCAAAACGTGCACGTACATCATGTGATCACACACACGACTGTTAAAGTTATACCTGATCAGCATTACAGAGTCAGCAATATGGACAAAGTGTGTCATCAGACTTACTAATACAGGTCCATCTATAGGTAAGTATCTAGATGTATCTTGGGGAAAAAAATCTAATTTTGTACTTTACGTGTTGCAATTCTATCATCTGAAATAGAAATACAGTCTTGCAGAAAAGTAAATTACAGTAATTGGTGGTAGTTAAGAAACCTGATAATTTAATGTAGAAAAACTATCCCAAAATTTCAAATCATTAAACAAACAGGGGAATACAGGTTGACAGTATAAACATTAAGAGCACATTCCTAGGTCAACTTAGGGAAGAACACTATATCCTTTTGTAGCCAAACATTTATAACAATTTAAATAATCAAGACAGGATACAGAGGTGAGATGATAGCATAAATTCTCATCTCTGTAGAATCATAACATTAGACAAAATAACCCTTTAAAAACTGTACTGAATTTCTTAGTTATGTGATTCCATTTAGGCCACGAGTCTTTTAAGAAAAATCTCATTTTGGGAATTCTTTGTATCTTGTGAGAATGAATTGAAAGTAGAGCTCTGCCACACCTCATAGAATGAAACATCAGGAACAGAAAACTGTCGTGCAATTTTCAACGGAACAAACGCGGTAGAGGTTATGAGTGATTTTGAGTAACAGCATATGCTGCTTTGTTCACACGCCCCAGAGAATAATTACAGCCCAACTGCCGGCCTTAGGCAGAAAAACGATGGTTACCTGTCATCCTTCCTCAGCGAAAGACAAGCTGCAGATAAGCTGAACTTATACAACTTGCTCAGAAGTTATACAAAATGTTCAATGGGACGAAATAGCAGCTCTCACATGTTAAAAAGACAGCCTTGAACAAGAGAAAGGTTAGTAGTGTACTCAGCAAACATTAATGCGTATACAGCAGGACTTCATAAGAACCAGTGGTCGCTTGTACAGAAAGCAGTTCACCTGCTGAAAAAGGTGCTGGGCTCATGAGCCATGAAGTCCAAGTATTTACTACATGACAGCTGCTCTATAAAATCTCCTGTCGCTCTGCTTCAGAAAAGATGTTGAAATGGACATGCGTGCAACAAAAGCACGCAATGAAAACGTGCCCCCCTCTCTGTCTCACTCAAAATAGTTAATTCATTTAAGATTAATCCAGCTCAAAGAGATATGGTATGAATCCTAGACCAGGAAAAAAAATCGCTATAAAGGACATTATTGGGGGCAACTCGCAAAATCTCAACATGGACTTTGATACGAGACAATTATCTAATCCAAAGTAAAATTTCCTGCTTCCAGTATCTGCACTGGGGTTAGGTAAGAGGCTCTCCTTGTTCTTAGGAAATGCACACTCAAGTGTTAGGGATACAGGGCATGATGACTGCAACTTACTCTCACATTATTGGTGGGGGCAGCAGCAAAGCGAATGCCAAACAATCAGTGAGGCTGGGTGAAAAGTACGAGGGAGGTCCTGTCACTTTTCAGAAATTTAAAATTATGCCAAACTAAAACGTTACCAGAGAGTTCATTCATCTTTTTCTTGACATTTCCTTCAGAAAACAAGTGGTTCTGTGGTGGTCCGGTCTCAGAGTGATCAAGGAAATGGAATGTTCTGGATGCTCCAGAGGCCTTCAGTTGGCTTGAAGGGCCACTGTATTCTGTTGCTAGCTCTGATGGTCACGCCGGATCCAGAACTGACTCACTCCTGATAGCAGAGCACATGACTGTTTACTGTGGGGTCATTCAATGACTACTTAAAGCGTGAATCCTTGGGGCAGTTAGTATCTAGCTACTGTCTGCTGCACCCTTATTGTCACAGTCTGTAGTTGGGCTCACTCACCCCAGCAGCCCCAAATCTCACATTTGCTCCTTAAAATATATGTTTTAAGAGAACAGCCCTGTAATGAAGAGGCTCCTAGATGAACAAGGAAATGCCAAGTTCCCTGACATTCCTATGAACCCATGCAAAGTCAGATAAACAAATATTATAAAATAAGAGAAGAAATACACCGTGAGAAATAAACATTCTGGAGTAAGACATAGACACTTGAAACAAACAGTCCCTTAAAAATTAGGTGTGGGCTTCCCTGGTGGCGTAGTGGTTGGGAGTCCGCCTGCCGATGCAGGGGACACGGGCTCGTGCCCCGGTCCGGGAAGATCCCACATGCCGCGGAGCAGCTGGGCCCGTGAGCCATGGCCGCTGAGCCTGTGCGTCCGGAGCCTGTGCTCCGCAACGGGAAAGGCCACGACAGTGAGAAGACCACATAACGCAAAAAAAAAAAAAAAAAAAAATTAGGTGTGCTCGTTTTACAGCTGTAAAAACATGTCTGAAGCCTGATTGTGGTGTTTCATATACTTTCTACAGTTTAAAACAAAACACAGAAGGAAATACACTTTACTATCATGACATGTCATCCGCAAAGTATATGTCTAACCCTTGAATTTATTTTAGAAACTCTCCTCACTAATTTGCCTGTGTTTTTGAACAGCAAGTAATATGTTTTCAATCATGAAAGGTTACAGGGAAATTTTTGTGGTAAAAACTGGCCTTCCACTAGCATAAAAATCATCAGTCTTACTGCAGTCCTTTGGGAAATAATTTTTTTTTCATCATTGTCAAGCAGCTTTCAAACCAATTTTAATAGCTACTGTTCCAGAGAATGGTTGTTTGCATCCACTGAAAACTGATTCACTCAAAACCATGTAAGAGAGAAAAAAGGTAGCTGGATAAAAAAATTATTGTTTCTTAATAATACTTGAAGAGTGAATCAAACTCTGTGAACTTTTCTCATAAACATAATGCTAATTATCCACTAACGTTTAGATGGACAATTGCCCATCCTCTAACACATCACACCATCGGCCCCGAACTGTCGTACTGCCCTTTCACCTTCTGTACAGCAATACTACCATAGAACACAGCCATTTTACTTTGAAATGAAATTGTATTTGAAGATAATTTTTAAAAAGTATCCTTCATGTCAAATGTCTGGGCAGTACAAAAACTAAGTGGCTTCTGTGAGCGCTCTACTGCCTTCTCTTTCATTGCTTCTCTAAAACTTCCAATGACTAAATAATTACTGCCCCTCCAGTAACATTCAGCAGTTTTGAACAGGAATAGCATAGTAATGATGCCTTCTTTTCTTTTTCTTTTTCTTTCTCCTCACTTAAACTGTGTGCCCTGTTGTTTACTTTTCTACGATCTAGCATACAAGGATACGCCAACTTTTCTTTTACCAGCACTTAAAAAAAAATTTTTTTTTTTTCTAAAACCTAACTACAAGCGTTAGTGAATTCAAAGGGAACAGAGTAGTTATCAAGGTCTGGATGGAGCTCGATCACCAGCTTACCATGGGAGTCGATCCATCTCTTTTTTCTTGTTTATGAGAGAATAAACCTCCCTGTACTTACTTTAAAGTTATTTAAATATACTTGCAAGGAAAATTTTTTTCAGAGGACCAACTGATTACTTTGCTTCTCCCCTGCACCTGGGCTGTTAAGTACTGCCAGAGAAATCCCCCAGATTGACAGATGGGAAACGCTACAGATATGTGGTTTTCAACCTCAGGAAAACCTCCGGCGCTGGTGAAGGTTCAACTTGGTGATCCCCACGGTTGTCCTCAGACAGCTCCCTGGACTGTCACCTGCATCAGAACGTAAACTTGTTCGCCCTCACCTCATCACTGAGCTCATGTTCCTACCACTCCCTTCACTCTCGGCCAGTGTCTTTGCCTTCTGTTTCACAGAGAAAAATAAATCTATTAGACAGAAACTCCTCCAACTTCCTACCAGTTTACCTGTATCCACTCCCATCCTGACCACCCTTCCTCCTGTCTCTGAAAAAGAGGTGGCCCTAGGGCTCTGGACCCCGTCCTCTCTCCCGTCCTCCAGCATCAATTCCTGCACACAGGCCTACGTCTCACCCGTCTTTAAAAACAAACAACATAACACCTTCTATCAATTCCGCAGCCCCTCTACCTAATAACGCTCTCTCTCCTGCCCTTCACAGCTATGATTCTGGAATAAACCATATCTACTTCATCCATCTGTCAGCTCACTGTAAACCTGGCGAGCACCCTACCATTACACCGATGCCTCCAGGCACCAAACCCGATGGATCCGTCTATCCTTTGCTTATGTGGCCTCTCTACAGCATTTACTACTGCTGCTGTTTCTTTCTAGGAATGCTCTCTTTTATTAGTTTCTCTCATACCATTACTTTCTGGTTCATCTATTTCTTTTATTAACTCTTCCTCCAGTGAAACCCTTAAATGTTCATTAGAGCCATCTGTAGAATGGCTCATAGTAGAAATTGATAAAAAAATTTTGAAAAACACTTAATAAAATGTAAAACTTTACATTGTTCGTATCTTTTAACCCAGTTATCCTACCTCTAGGAATTTGTGCTAAGAAGACAATCCTAAATAACGAAAGGAGAAATAATTCCTGCACAGAAATACTAAATGCAATGTTACTTATGATTTTAACAAGATGACACTACGCTTGAACTAATGTTAAGTGGAAAAAAATATGATGCAAAATTGTCTACACAGCGGTATCTCAACTGTGTGGAAAGCATGTGCACAGGAAAAAGTCTGGAAAGAAATATTCCAAATGTTAACAGTGATTTTCTTGGGAAATGAGAATTGCATTATTGGTCAATCTTATTGTCTTTATATATTTTTGCACTTTCCAAGTTTTTGACAGGGATCATTTGTATTTTGAGAGGAAAAAACCCAGGTATGAAAAACAAATGCAATAGGAGGGCCCAAACTTTTTTCCTGAAAGGTGATGTCTGCCTTCACTTCTCACCCTGCCCATTCTCCAGCAGGTAATCTCATGTACTCCAGAAGCACCAAATGTCACCATCTACAGATGACTGACACCTATGTCCCTAGCGCAGTTCACTCTTCTAAGCTTCAGAACTGTGCTTCCATGTGGCTTCTAGACAATTCCCTGTGATGACTCACAAGAACCCTGGCCTCTACCTGTTGTCTTAGCCTCCTTCCCACACTCCAAATCTTCTTCCCTCTAGTCTCGGTAAACAGCCACACCGTCCCCATATTCCTACTTTGGGTAATAAGGTAAGTACAGGATGCATCAACAAATTATGGATTTTTTTTTTCCACACAACTTAACTAGTGCTCTAAGAATCAACATATGCAAGGTGGAAAATTTACTAAATAAATAACTGTAATAAGTTGAACATTATGAAGTGTGGTATCGGCCTAAGTTTACATAGCTATCCTGTAGTCACTTTGGAAGTGTACACGTTTTTAAATTAATTCATAAGAATCTTTCCCTAACTTTTTTTTTCTCTCTGAGGCACATGTTTGAAAGTCACCTTTCAGAGCTACTGATTTCAAATATAGGTAAAAATTGTCTTAGTTTCCTAAAAACAGAAAAAGTCAAATACTCTTTTTACCAGCAATGTCAACAACTGGAATCATACTGGAATCAGTCTGAACTAAAGAAAAATAAAATCTCCATTTCACTTCATGGAGAGTTTCTTTTCCATTCATTCCAAACACGTGCAATAGGTAACCCTTGGGGATTTAAATTTATTAACCAGAATTTTCATGAAGATCGAACTCATAAGGAGTTATGAAGAAATAAACATGGATCCTGGCAAAGTAGAGACTATTGACAATTTATGAAACCCTGAAAAACAGATCTCTTCCTTGCTTAACTACTCAAAATTCCTCACAAGTGAGTCACCCTCCTCCAAAAAAGCAAAGTTCCACCTGAAATAAACCTGCAAGTGAACGAGCTTGCACATCCAAGCAAAACAACTTTAGCTTTTTCTCTGGCCTAAGGCAGGAAATCATTGATGAAGCCAGCTGCCAACAACAAATAATCCAAAAATAATTCTGCCTCACTTTGGGATACGCTATACACTTTATGCAGTGGTTAGAGATTTAATTTTATTTGACAAACTAATATTAGAATCAGTTTGTACTTTCTGCACACAAACCCACTGAGCCAGTGAAGCAGAGCTGGGGATTCAAAACATCTCAGAAGTGTGCAATTCTTGAAGGCATCCGAGACTCAAAACGAAATCAGAAAGTAATCTGAAGGGAAGCAATAAACATAGAGTAAAGGTTTGAAGAAGCCCAGTAAAACCTGTAACTATGCCCATAGCACACACAAATTGCAGATAGGGAGTTGGGACACTGCTGGGTGTGAGCACACTAGCTGAATCCACACCCTATACCGAGTATCTGCACTCTGGTCTCTCTGAGACACCGACGCCTGGTATACAAGTGTGTACACATCGTGTGTGAATGTCACCTCACACATATGCACAGATGCCATACCTGGTAGCTTCTCTTCCAGTCTCTCCAAATCCACTGCAGTCATGCCACCCTTCAGCTGGCACTGATAAACAGTTAATCCTCACTGGCTGCAATGAGATTTATGGTGCCGTGCATAAGGTCAAAGGACTTCCACCAACTCTGAATTGCTTGCTGATTTTTATATTGTTTCCTCAACCATTTCCTTATTGTCTCTTCTAAAAAACACATTTTACTGAAACATAATACACATACATAAAAGTGCAATAATCGGGCTTCCCTGGTGGCGCAGTGGTTGAGAGTCCGCCTGCCGATGCAGGGGACGCGGGTTCGTGCCCCGTCCGGGAGGATCCCACATGCCGCGGAGCGGCTGGGCCCGTGAGCCATGGCCGCTGAGCCTGCGCGTCCGGAGCCTGTGCTCCGCAACGGGAGAGGCCACAGCAGTGAGAGGCCCGCGTACCGCAAAAAAAGAAACAAAAAAAAAGTGCACAAATCATGAGAGCACACTGTGATGAATTACCGAAGTGAACACACCTGGGCGACACTGCTGTGTTAAGACGACTATGCCCAGCAGCCCGGAAGCCCCGCTTTAGCCTCCTCCCAATCACTGCTCCCTCTCCTCTCCCCAAACTCCCATTACCCTGACTTCCAGCACCACAGATCAGTGTTGCTTGGGTTTGAATTTTATATTGATGAAGGTACAGCGTAGGGACTTGTTTTGTGTCCAACTTCTTCTGCTCAGTGTTATGGCTGTGAGATTCATTCGTGCTGACGCACGGAGCTGTTGTCCATTCCTTTCTGTTGTTATCTAGTTCCTCTACTGTATGAACACCACAATTTATTTTTCCATCCCACTCCTGATGGAAACTTGTGTTCTTCCCAAGTTTGGGCTCTCACTCCGTCTTGCATTTTAACATCTTAGCATACAGTTCTAGCACTTTTTTTTTTTGCTCTTCATTTATTCAAAACAGTTTTTGTCAGCTATCACAGATCAAAATAGTTCTTCAGATGCCCAATTAAATGGTGGTAAATGAGGCCATGACAGAGTAGACACCATGTGTTTCAAAACACATTCAGCCCTGAGAAGCGTGGCCTAGACTCCCTTGGATGAGGCTGAGGCCCATCCAAGGCCACGCTGGCCCAGGCCGTGCTCTCGGCGGGACTGGCTTTCTTGGCCTGAGTGTATTCATTCTCATTCCCTCATTCTCCTTGGACACCTATTTTTTTTTAAGGAAGCTATTTCGGAACAAACAGCATTGAACTGAGCACTGAACTGAGCACAAACAGACAGCACTGAATTGAGCCACTTTAAACAGAATATTCCTTCGCTGACCTTGTTCCAGATGTGCAGCAGATGCTCTTTGTGGATGATGTGTTCTGGAAATGGCGGGGAGCAGGAAGCTACGGTCAGTAAGGCCACCTTGCATGGGCACACGGAGACTTCTGGTGCATGGGGGTGGGGGGAAGCAGGCAGTGTAGACAATGTGAAAGGTGCCTCCGTTCCCCTCCCCCCATCCTGCCCATCTCCTCAGCGGTCTCACCTTTTGCATCAGACCCTTCTCTTCTCTCAAACCTCTCTCTCTCTCTCTCTCTCTCTCCTGTCTCCTTCCCATCATCATTTACTCCTATTCAACTTTCCAGGCTTAAAAGTAAGAGAAAAGCAAAACTCCATCCACCACCTCCTGTAGCTACGGCCTGCTCTCCTTCCCTTCAGAGAAAACTTCCTGAAAGCCTTCTCACCTTTCACGATTGCTAGTTCCCTTCCCCTCCCCCTTCAACGTTCAACCCACCGTGACTGTTTTCCACCTCTGCCCGCAACTGAGGCCACTCTCATATTAAGGTCCCCAATGCCCTCCTTGGTGCTGGCTCTAATGGACGCTTCTCCACCTGCGTTTGCCCTGACTTCCAGGCAGTGCTCAGCTCTGCCAACCACACCCTCTCCTCTGGACTCCTGTGACAGCACACTCTCCTGTTTACTTCCAACCTCCCTGGACGCTCCTCTGCGGGATCCTGTGAGGAGGTTCTTCTGACCGTCCCTTAAGCATAGATGTTCCTCAGGATTCAGTCCTTGGCCCTTTTCTCACACTTCATGCTCTTTTCCAATAATCTCACGGCATGTCCCACGGGCACCTCAATCTCAACGTGACAGGAGGTATTGAGAGACATTCTCCTTTTCCCAATACTCCTTCCAATATTCTACACACACAGTCAGCAAGCCCAGTCTACAGCACTGCCCTCTATTCCTTTCCCATGTGTAAGAAGCAGATGGGGTAGAGGAAGGGTTACGGGCTTTGAAGTCATGCTGATCTGGCTTCCGATTCAAACTGCCTCTTAAATCAGCTCTGTGACTTTCAGAGAGTCATTTCCTCTCTCTGAATGCAATGTTTCACATTCGTATAATGAGTGCAACACCTATCTTGTAGGACTGAATGCATTAAGAGAGAAGTGAATGAATGAATTTCACAAATTAAAAAACCATCTAACTCAGTGCCTGATTTCCTCCCCATCTTCCCTTTTCTGGAAGCTAGTCCTGTCTCCCTGACTACACTGTATTTAAGCAGGGCTCTCCTATAGGCACCCTCCAAACCTGTCAGACTGGTCCTCTCATTGTCCCTGAACACGTTGTGCCCCTTCACAGAGGCACCTCTGCATGGAATGTCCCCCTTCCACTCTTACTCCGTGCATACCTAAGTCTTACTCATGCACCAGCACCCAGCCCCATCCCACAGCTCTTTAAAGGCCTTCACGGAAACATCCCCCAGTCTGAACTGTAGAATATCGGTCCCACTGATCTGGTATTTATTATATACTACTGTATGGGGGTCAGGTTCTTTTTTATGTCAATGCCCTTTTTACCCAATGACATCATGAACGTTTCCTGTAGGGAGTCATACACAGTCCTTAGCATACAAAGTCTCTAGCAAAGAGTATTTTTGGGTTTTTTTCAATTTTTGAAAATTTTGTTATTTATTTTTGGCTGCGTTGGGTCTTCGTTGCTTCGTGCGGGCTTTCTCTAGTTGTGGCGAGAGGGGGCTACTCTTCGTCGTGGTGCGCGGGCTTCTCATTGCGGTGGCTTCTCTTGTTGCGGAGCACGGGCTCTAGGCGCGCGGGCTTCAGCAGTTGTGGCTCGCGGGCTCTAGAGCGCAGGCTCAGTAGTTGTGGTGCACAGGCTTAGCTGCTCCACGGCATGTGGGATCTTCCTGGACCAGGTATCGAACCCATGTCCCCTGCATTGGCAGGCGGATTCTTATCCACTGTGCCACCAGGGAAGCCCTCTAGCAAAGTGTTTTAAATAACACCTGCTGATTGGTATGAGGTCAAGCTCCTTTGATTTGCAATAACTGAAGGCATAAACATCATTTAATAAATTCAACTATTACTTTAAAATATGTAGACACCCAGAATCTTAGCATCTGGGACCTCAGAGGCCACATAGACCAGCCTTCCAGGTGTACAACATCCCTTTGCAATGGCCTCAGCGGGTGAACTTCCAACTTCTGTTTCAATGAATCCCTACAACCAGAGGCTCACTACTGCCTTTGGGAACTCATTTGATGGCTAGGTAGCAGTTACTTTTTTTTTTTTTTAATCTCAAACGTGCAACCAAAAAAGTTGCAACTACCTCTTTCTTCCTGAGCTACTTGAGAGTAACGCGCTGACCTGATGCCCTACCACCCATTCATATGTGCTTTCCACAGTGACATTCTCCTATGTAACCACAACACAATCATCAAAATCAGGAAATATGTGATACATTTACCAACAACGAATTCTCAAACTCCATTCCAATTCCACCAAGTGTCTCAATAATGTCCTTTATAGCAAAAGAATCCAGTTCAGAATCTTGCTTTACCTTCAGTTGTTATATCATTCTAGAATAGCTCCCCAGTCTTTCCTTGATTTTTATGAATGTGACATTTTTAAAGATTACAGTTATTTGGTCCTTTGATTTGAATTTGCCAGATGTTTCCTCTGATTAGAGCCAGGTTATGCATCTTTAGCAAGAATGTCTCAGAAGATGCGATACTGTGCTCTCACTGCATCTGTGCCCGTAGTATGTGATCTGACTCGTTCCATTACTGATGCAGTCCCTTATGCTCACTTACTTAGGGGGTGTCTACCAGGCTTCTCTACTGCAACAATATTCTAGTTTTTCTTTGATATTAATTAATGAGTATTTTGCAGGGAGATACTAAGTGAGATACTAAGAACGAGATACTTAGATCTCATTCCTCAACAAATTTCAAGATATTAGCCGATTAGTTTATGTAAGTATGGACTCGTGGTTTCCTATTTCAATTGGATGCTCAAGCCGATCCAGATTTAGCCAGAGGGAGCTCCTTCAAGCTGGTTTTTATATCTTCTTTACATTGTCCATCATTCCTTGAGGACTTCTTTTGTTTCTAGCACAGCAAGATGCCCCAGGCTCTTCTTGCTTTTTGTTTTTTATTTGTTTGTTTTAAAACAGGAAGGGATACCATTCACCTCTTTATTTATAAAAATGGAATTACACCACCTATTTCATTAAACATATTGGGTTGCCCCAAAAGTTCGTTCGTTTTTTTTCCATAAGATGGCTCCAGTAGCACTTAGTCGTCTAACTTCATTTGAAACAATTTTGTTAGACTGTATTGTGACAGCTGTCATATCAGCGTGCAGTTAAAAAAAAACTTATCAAAATTGGTGAATTTTTGTGTAGCCATTTTAATACTGAAGATGAAGAAAAAAAGCAACATTTTTGTCATATTATGCTTTACTATTTCAAGAAAGGTAAAAATGTAACTGAAACACAGAAAAAGATTTGTGCAGTGTATGGAGAAGGTGCTGTGACTGGTCCAACGTGTCAAAAGTGGTTTGTGAGGTTTCGTGCTGGAGATTTCTCGCTGGACGATGCTCCAGCTGGGTAGACCAGCTGAAGTTGACAGCGATCAAATCGAGACAGTAATTGCGAACAATCGACGTTATTCCATGCGGGAGACAGCCGACATATTCAGAATATCCAAACCAAGCACTGAAAATCATTTGCACCAGTTATGTTCGTCGCTTTGATGTTTCGGTTCCACGTAAGTTAAGCGAAGAAAACCTTCTTGACTGTATTTCCGCATGCGATTCTCTACTGCAACGTCACGAAAACGTTCCATTTTTAAGACAAATTGTGATGGGCAATGAAAAGTGGATACTGTACCACAATGTGGAACAGAAGAGATCAGGGGGCAAGCGAAATGAACCACCCCTAACCACACCAAAGGCCAGTCTTCATCCAAAGAAGGTGATGTTGTGTATATGGTGGGATTGGAACGGAGTCCTCTGTTATGAGCTCCTCCTGGAAAACCAAACGATTAATTCCAACAAGCAGTGCTCCCAATTAGACCAACTGAAAGCAGGACTCGACAAAAAGTGTCTGGAATTAGTCAACAGAAAACGCATACTCTTCAACAGGATAACGCAAGACTGCCTGTTTCTTTGATGACCAGGTAAAAAACGGCTACAGCTTGGCTGGGAAGTTCTGATTCATCCGCCGTATTCACCAGACACGGCACCTTAGGATTTCCATTTATTTAGGCCTTTACAAAATTCTCTTAATGGAAAAAATTGCAATTCCCTGGAAGACTGTAAAAGCTACCTGGAACAGTTCTTTGCTTAAAAAGATAAAAAGTTTTGGGAAGATGGAATTATGAAGTTGCCCGAAAAATGGCAGAAGGTAGTGGAACAAAAGGGTGAATATGTTGTTCAATAAAGTTCTTGGTGAAAATGAAAAACGTGTCTTTTATTTTTCTTTAAAAACTGAAGGAACTTTTTGGCCAACCCAATATCACACATCGTGGCGTATGTTCAGGCCAATACATACACAGCCTTCTTCTTTTAGTTTGGTCTATAATATTGCAGCATGTGGATGGGCAGGCGCTCCTGTGCCCAGGATGCTTCCAGACCTCAGCCTTTGTACCTCTTCACCTGGCTGCTCACCTGCATCCTTTATAATCAGCTGGTAAACATAAGCAAATGTTTCCCTGGGTTCTGCGAGCCACTCTAGCAAATTAAATCAAATCTGAGGAAGGGGTCATGGGAACCTCCAATTTACAGTTGGTTGATCCGAAGCACAAGTGGCAGCCTGGACTTACTGTCTGAAGTGGCGGCAGTCTTGTGGGACTGAGCTCTTAGCCTGTAGGATCTGTAGAAAATACCTGAACTGTGCACATTAAATCTGTTAGACACCCAGCTGGTGTCCACTGAGAAGTGGAGAACTGCTTGGTGATGCTGGAAAACACACCAAAGTTATCCCATCCTCTGTCTTGTTCCTTCAGTCATTTTATTTTACTTTTTAATTAATTTTTATTGGAGTATAGTTGATTTACAATGCTGTGTTAGTTTCTGCTGTACAGCAAAGTTAATCAGTTATACATACATATATCACTCTTTTTAAGATTCTTTTCCCGTATAGGTCATTACAGAATATTGAGTAGAGTTTCCTGTGCTATACAATAGGTTCTTATTAGTTATCTATTTTATATATAGTAGTTTATATATGTCAATCCCAATCTCCTAATTTATCTCCCCCTTCCCCCTTGGTGACCATAAGTTTGTTTTCTACATCTGTGACACTATTTCTGTTTTGTAAATAAGTTCATTTGTACCATAGTTTTTTAGATTCCACATATAAGCGATATCATATGATATTTGTCTTTCTCTCTGACTTACTTTACTCAGTATGACAATCTCTAGGTCCATCCATATCACTACAAATGGCATTACTTCGTTCTTTTTTATGGCTAATATTCCATTGTATGTATGTACCACATCTCCTTTTCCATTCATCTTATCAACGGACATTTAGGTGGCTTCCACGGCTCCTTCAGTCATTTAAAAATGACATAGTTTCATAATGACATAGTTTCATGTGCCCTCATCGCACTGAGCATTCTTTTCTGAATTAACATCATTCTGTCTACACAGCTTATAAAAGTGTACAGAGTAGGCACTCTTGGTTGCCTATTCAATGTCCTATTCTCTCCCCTAAAATCCATTCCTCCGTAAAAGAAGCTGATTTTGTTCCAGTATCTACTCCCTTCCACATAACTGTGTGCATTCTCAATCAATCATGATAACCGCATTCCTCAGAACCAGTGATGGGTTTAGTAATTTGCATGTGAGCAAATGTGGACCAATGAAACACAAGGAAGTCTTCTAGGGACTTCCTAAATAAGAAGCAAAGACAAGCAGATGGGTCCCTCTTCTTGCTTTGGAGGGTACCGTGTCTGGATGAGATGCACAGGACTGCTGTAACTATCGTCAGCCAGTGTGACGGTGAAACCAGCCCTAGAAGGACAAAACTGAGATAATCACAGACTAGTGGAGCCAGAGCCCTTAAGGACTCTGGCCAGAGCCTCTCTTATCACCGACTTCTGGTTGTGTGAGATAATGTGCTTCCTCTTTGTGTAAGCCAGTTTGGTCAGGTTTTCTTTTCACTGCAGCCAATGGGGCATTTTAACTGATAAAGCAGTGAGAACTGCACACCCCTCCAGGGCAGGTGGGATGAGCCAGGGTAGAACTTCCAAGTCCCCTTTTTTCTTGATAGAGCCCAGGTGGATGTTGACACATAACACAGGCTCCTAAAACCCTCATCTTTGGCTCCTAAAATGTTATTTTGTATTTGTACTGTTGCCCTTCAGTAAGAGAACTAGAGATTTACTTCATATTTACATTGTTAGCTTCTTCGTTGTTTTAACCTGCTCAGATCTTTTTAAGTAAGTTTGTTTTAAGGGGGGGGGGGCGGGAGGGGGGGATGAAAAAGGAAGTTAAAGAATTGCTAGTTGATTGCAAAGCAATTCAGAGTAACGAAGACAGAAGCAAAAGAACATATACAGAGCTAGGACACCAGAGATTTTTGCTCCAGTTATAACTGTGCCACTAGACTACTGAAGAATCCTGGGGGAAAAAAGTCACATAATTTCTGTGTTCCTAACTTCATGTATCTGTACATCAGGGAGATAACCTCCAGGTTCCCTTCCGGCATTAAAGTTCTACAACTCAGAGATTTCATCAGGGAACTCATGGCTCAGAATCCTTCTCCTATTGCTTGAAGCATAAAATCAGAAAAAGCAGCTCCCCAAAATCAGCTGTAGCCTATTAGTCATTAATTGAGATTGACTTCAAATCAACAGAACACTGTTTTGGGGCTGCCTCTTCCAAGAAACAGCTCTGTTATATGACAGATCAAGACGGAACTGTATGTGTGTTTACTATCGCTGAACGGCAAGTGTAGAAAGCAACTGCCAACTCCTCACTCCACTCACCAAGTTGACGGAAACAAACATTCAGAACAGCCACCAGACCTGGGGAGTTTGGGCAGCTGAACCCAGACACTTACTTAAAAGCACGCTGTCAACCTGAAGCGACTGCAGGATGTGGAAAGCCCTTCAATGCTTTCCAGTGCACTTGAAGCCTGAGCCCTTCGTTCCCAAGGCCCTTTGCAAAGTGTGGTCCTGACTAATGCTCCATCAGTAGCTCCCTCCCTCCCCCTCTAGTGACTCATTCTGCCTGGCCTCAACCAACCTTCCCTATCTGATTTCCCTTCCCCACACCTGCCTCCACGCCCCCCCCACGCAGATTCCTCGACCTTCTGATCTCGCTTAAAGTCAACTTCCTCATAAAACGCCTTCTCTGTGGCATGAACACACACCACTGCCACTTCCCCTGGGAGGGAACCCTGCTCATTCCTTCCTAGCACTTATTACTACCTGTAATTATTCTTTTGTTGTTTACCAGTTTTGTATGTCTCCCCATACATGTCTCCCTCGGTTCTATGGGAGAAGAAACCATGTCTGTCTGGGTTGCCCCTGCAGACCCAGAAAAGAATGAGGACGTTGTGGCTGCCATCATACTTTCAACGACAACTTAAGGACACGAAAAGAATGCTGAGGACACTACATCATCATATCAGAAAACTGTTTACAAAAGTATATCTTGTTTAAGCAGGAAGATTCCAAATTTTTAAATATATACATTTATATATGTACAAAATATTATAAGGAAACGTATCAAGGTATTAATAAGGATGGTATGATTACACTTGGTTTTTTTTTTTTTTGGTATGGGAAATCTGGTGACAGAAAAGTAATATACGGTATGCTAAAAGCAGACAACCATAACCACAGGGTGAAGGAAAAGGTGTTGTACGGATGAAGAGTAAAATGTGACTCTTGGGACTTCCCTGTCGGTCCCGGGGTTAAGACTCTGTGTTTCCACTGCAGGGTGCACAAGTTTGATCCCTGGTCGGGGAACTAAGATCCCACATGCGATGCAGAGCAGCCAACCAAAAGGGTGACTATCAAATAATTAAATTGATTTAGTAATCACAACAGAACTAAGAACACTGATTATCTGGATAAGTCATGATACATTTGTTACTATACCGGTCAGTTCACATCCCATATCGCTTCAACAGAACACAGCTGTGGATGACAAACCAGTAGCCTAGGATTGTGGTCCCTAACCCGGCTGCACAGGAGAATCACTGGGCATTCGTGAGGCTTAATAAATCAGAGTCTCTGGGAAGTAGGGCCCTGGGAATCTGGATATTTTAAGAGCTGGGTGATTCTGATACCAAGCCAAACTGGAGAACCACCAGCCGAGGATAAATGAAGTTAAAGAACAGGTTTCTTTTCAGTTACGGTTTCAGATAAACCAGGAACCTAGGAGGCAGAGATGCAAATGGTAACAGATTCTGCCAACAGCTGCCGCCTCCCACGAATCAACAAGCAATCATAAAGCGCATGCAGTGTGGAAAAACCCATGCGGCATGCACTGGTTTGTTCAACCACACAAATAATTCAAATACCAAGGGCAGGACTCAGTTTTGGACTAGCACTTTGCCTACGGCTCGGAACTCAGCCTTGGCTTCACACACCAAAGCAATCAGTCCCATTTTAAAACCAGGCAGTAGAGGCTCAGAGAACTGAAGTACATTGTTTACGTCATAGGGTACATACAGTAGAGCCACGCTTCAGTTCGGATAACTGAAATATTTCCTTTGCTCATTATATCATACCGCACTGCCACTTTTTAAATCATTTTGGTTAGAAATATTTCTAATTTTGTGTGTGTGTGTGTGTGTGTGTGTGTGTGTAGTTGCAAGACTAAAAGCCATCTGGAAAACAAGCACCTAGAACAGTGGTTTTCAAACTGGTTTTTCAATGTGATAGCATTTCTTCTCAAACAAAAAAATTCCTCGGTCATAGATATAGAGAACAAACCAGTGGTTAGGGAAAAGGCGAAGGGCATGATAGTGGTAGGGATTAAGAGAAACTAACCACTCTGTATAAAGTAAATAAGCAACAAGGATATATTGTACAGCACAGGGAAATATAGCCATTATTTTGTAATAACGTTAAGTGGAGTATAATCTATAAAAATATTGAATCACTATGTAGTATACCTGAAACTAGTATAATATTGTAAATCAACTATACTTCATTGAAAAAATAAATTAAAAATAAATTAGCTCATCAAGAAAAAAATTCCTTGGAACCCCAATATGTAGATGCAGAGCTGCTCTGTTGAAAGGAGAAGGGCTGAAGCCCTACTCCACTCCTACCTGGCATCCAAGACGGCTTCTCATGGCCCGGGGCACCACAGAATGCAGACTGAAAGAGCACCAATCATGTGATCTGAGTCACTGGATTTGCTGTATGAAAGAGTGTCCCTTTAGAGACATTCAACAAATGATACCAAGTTATATAAAGGCCTCCCGATGCTGGTAAAAATGTAATCTACTTGCTAAGGTAAGCAACAACACGAGATTACAGAACCACTCGAGTAGGTTTCCCCCTTGTTGTATGGATGATAAGCTCCACCTGTCTGAGTTCTACAAGTCTCTGAAGAGAAAAAAGATGTCTATCATTTCACAAGGATCCCAAATATATTTTAGTGCTTTTTTCCTCCCCCAAGAGTAGCTTTATTTTCCTATCTCCCCAAAGACTAGAGTTACAACAGAAAAATCAGATTATTTAAATATACAAAATACAATACATAAAACCCGGAAAATACATAGTTCAGGCAGGAATCAAAGATGTGGGAATATTATGCATTCATTTACTCATTCACTGATAGAAGGGAAAACATTTTGTTCTTAATGCCTGGAAAGAAGCCTTCAGAGATAAAGAAGATAAAGTTGCCCTTGGGACTTAGAGACTACAGGTAGGACACACGTATGAGTTGACAGCACGGGCTGAATGCAATAAAAAAAAAAAAAAACTCCTCACAGTGGTACTTCCTGACATCTGAACTACTCTAGAGATGTTCTTTTGAGGATTATTTTTAAAAGGTTTTCTTCTTAATGACAAGTAACATAGGCTAGGATGGCAGAATCAGGCTAAATAACTCAGCCTCATGATCAAAGGCTATTCTTATAATAAACTTTAAATGACTGAGATGTCCATGAAAGCCCAAACTGAAACATAACTGATTTTAGGGTGATCCAAAGTAAGTGTAAGGTTCTTTTTTTTTTTAATGCAGTTTGACTTTTTAATCTAAATTGACTATGAAATTTTTCTCGACTTTATACCGAACACTAAGCAGTGGTCTGAGACAAAGCCCTTCGGGATCGCCCTGACCCGGCTATGGATGATCCTCTATTGTACAAGTTACTCAAAGCAGACTTTGTGATCAGAGGGGAAAAAATTGTTTGAATTGCTCTTGGTGTTTGCTTCATTGTTTTAGATGAAGCCATTTTTTGACTAATTCATTGGCTTCTAGCGCTTATGGGACCCTGGTGTATGTAAGCGGTAATTTTTTCCCCCAAGTCTTAGTAATATGACTGTGGGTCATAAATGGAGAGGAGGAATGAAAGCAAAGTTGGGTTTGTCTCTTGATGCATTTCCCCATCTATTCCAGAAGGTTTTGTTCTGTTTTGTTTTAATAGAACCTTGAATTGGCCTGTGTACTTTTTGGAAAAAAGCTATGTTCAGCACTAAACAATCTTTTTATTAAAGCAAAATAGCTTTACTAGAATTAATGCTTTAATCTCACTAAAGCGAAATCCATTTCCATACTGTGTGCACCAAGGGGCAGAAACGTGGGGAGAATGAAGACTGTCTCACTGAGACATAAAGTAACTACTCCCCCATGAGCAGCTGTGTCTGGAATGCAAACTGGGGTATCCTCAGGGGTGAGGCTGAGACAAGGAGGAGACGGGAAGGTGGGCAAAGTATCAAAAAGGAACCAGCTGAGGCTCTCAAATCCCTTCTCCATCAATTAAAGTCACTTATCAGAAACCCTTACTTTAAAATGGCCTACTTTCCAACAGTGGACCATTCTATTTCACCGAGAAATGTTGAAAGCCATGATTAGAGTCACAGGCTGGCTCACATATGTCTCTAACCCACAACGGAATGACCATAGTATTCACCACGCAGTCTGGGTGCTGAGTCTTAAAAGTTCTGTAATTAGGCATAAAATAAAGGAAGAAAAAAAATTTTTTTTTCCATTTCCTCTTCTAGGCCCAAAGATAAGCCACAGACTAATTTTTTAATTGAGCCAAGTTTTTCTCTGGCACCCTCCCTCTCTGTCCTCAGAGCCTGCCTCCCCAAGAATAAACTGGGCTCATACTATCTTTGGCCCATCCTTCCCGCCAGAGTTCAGTTCTCCATCCCAGGTCTGCAGTGACAGGCTGCAAAATTATTACTCAGAAATGAAATTCTCAGTCCCTCCTTCTAACTGGCCTCATCAAAGCGTGAGACAGACAGGACCCAGCAAATTTACCCTCATGTACCTGGGCTGCATTAGAAGTATTTGACTTTGGAAGAGGATTCATATCAGCCTGACTCAGTCTCTAGTTGGGAGAATCTGGGGGTAGCATAAGACAGGAATGAACAAAGTGCCGACAATGCGGGGGGGCGGGGGGTAGTGGCGGATATTTTCGAGCAGTGTAAGCTGGCGGGCAGCATGGCCAGCCCACTGGCGCTGAAAGTGGATGGCGAGAAAGCAAAGGGCTAGGACATCAGGGCCCAGGGGAAAGGGGTGTCTCCCGATGAGAAACTCTCTCTCCTTCCAACAAGGGTCTGCTCACATTCTGCCTCTTCCACAGAGCACTGTCTACCTACTCCCAATCCCATTTTCTCTTTTTCTGAATTCCCTGAGAACTCTAGTACGTAACATATACAACTCTTAATTACCTTGTCATCAGTTCTGTCTTTAAAAAATCTCCTTCACTGGTTCCTTCTCTCTAGGAAGCCCTAAAAATAACTGATTGTCTGCAATATTCATTTTGGTTCAGTCATATTCTACTTGAGCTTGATCTATTTATTAAGGTATCTTTTACTCCCAATTAAGCTATCCCGCAAAGAATGACTTTTTATAAAGTAACCCCCACCAAGGTGCCCAGCGTAGTGATGAGCACACAGCAGGAATTCAAGTAGTTGCTAGCTTTAAAGCCAGGAGGTTATATTACAAAGACATAAGGTCTACAGTTAAATAAGGAAATAAGTTAGAGGGTTTTTTTTTTAAAGACTATATTTAAAGTTAATCACCCATCTATAGTGCCTGGAGATCTCAGGCACCAATGCCGCCAACCTTCATGAAAGCAGAGAACACCCTGGAGGGAACAGGGTTATGAGTGTGACAGTCACGGAGACAGGTGGGACCAACAAGGGCACTTGATCCACAGGGCTGCACTGAGAGGGGATGGAGAGGAGAGACAGAGGACCGTCTGTCTGCTGAGCATCTACTATACTATGCTATGGGTACCACGCTAAGTGTTTTACAGGTAGTAGAATTTAATCTTTGCGGTAACACTTCATCTTTACAGAGGAAGAAACCAAGACTCAGGGAGGCTAAGCAACGTGTCTAAGCCCACATGGGTGGTAGTAGTGGACAGAGACAGGATTAAGGTCCAGATCTATTTATCTCCAGTGTTTTTGCTTTCTCCACTAGGTAACCCCAATCCCTTCTAGAACACTTTTCATTCCTGCCCCCCAAATGAAGCCAAAACGAATGATTCTGTCTTTGTGAGGAAGGAAGAGGTGAGATTAGCAAGCCCTTCAGGGTCAGGGCAGGGAGGTGAGGCCATTTGGGAAGGATTCAGAAACAGAGTTAACATTAGTTGGGAGGGAATTATGTACCAAGCACCGACCAGGCACTTTTTACACTTCATGTGGTTTCATCCCAATAACCCTAAGAGGCAATCATTTTACATATATAAGGAAAATGAGGCTTAGGTAAGTTAGCTTACCCTAAGGTATCATGCTAAAAAGAGTGAAAGTGAAGCTGGGATTTGAACTTGGCCAGTCAGGACTCGAAGCCTGTGCTCTTTTCACTGCTTTCCGATGCAAGCGTGTGCTCCCCTTTCTTCTTCCCATAAATGACAAAAACTAAAGTTTGGGAAACACCGCCTACTAAGAGATCTGCCCAGTTATTACATAGCAGGTAAACTGAAGGGAGCCTCCATCCCAGAGGAAATAAAACTGTTATCTCAACCAAGGAACTGAAGAGACAAAAAGAGAGAGGCTTGCAATGTATATTTAAAAGCGCTGTTACCCTCTGAACCCATTCCTGAGTCTAGCTGACGTTTTGATAGGCCACGTCAGTGAGGCTCATCACCAGTGGGGCTGGAGCCACTGTTCACAGCAGATCCCACCAGATAGGCTTGGCAGTGCCACACGACCCAATCCAGTCCCAACGGCAACACAGCAAGGGATGCCAGAGAGTTATCATAGAATGAGGCCAGTCCTTGAGATCCAGTCCTTTTTGCTGAGGTGGCTCAGACTGAGGTGAAAACGTCAGCAAACGGCTCTCCACGTCAGGATAATTCACGACACTGACAGCTTGCGCCAGCCATTAAACAAACACACTTCTATCTACACCAGATCCACCACTTTCGTCTCCAAGTTGAGCAAAAAGTCAAAGCTGCTCTCTTTAAGGAAGAAGAAGAACCCTTCAGAACCTGTGATGAAACACACCAGTAGCAGCTTCTGAGCGCTTGATTCCACCCACATCTGGCTCTGTTTGGGAGCGAAATTCAGCAGAAGTCTCCAGGGTCAACAAATGACCCCGAATAAAAATAGTCTTGGAAATCTGTCACGGAGTAGGAAAGGAAACAAGACGGCTGGGCGATTCACTCCAAATGGCAGCTCCGAAACCCCAATTCTCATTTTTTTGTCCCAATGTGAAGCCAATGTGCAAAACAGGCCCAGAGCAAACTGTCCTTTTCCGAAGGCCTCTAAAAGTGGTTGCCAAAGAATTTCACATGCAAGCCAAAAAGATTTAGTGTGCCATTCACCTCTCCTATGAATCTAACTACAGCTCCTTTGAAGGAGAGCCCTGAACCAATCACAGATTGACACGTGCCTGAGGACCACCGGGGTACCTAAGGTTTTTGCCCCAGGAAGCAAGAGGGACCCTCTGTCCTATCGAATTTTCCAGATGATCAAAGAGCTGCAGAAAGAGTACAGAGGTTGTGTGGCGAGTAAGAGAGCGAGAGCGAGCGAGCGCCTGTTCACTGCTTTTCTACGAATTCTGCAGCTCATGGCTCCTGCCCGCCCCCCACACACACTGAAGTTGTATTAAATTAAGTACAATATTTTGAGGTGATTGTATGCTTTTTTTAAGTTAAGAATCCCATGGGCTGAAGAACAGTCAGCCCACATTTGACGGCTTAGTTCACTCATTGTAGTTTTTTTTTTTTTTTTTTTTTCTAATTTTTTTTTTTTTTTTATTTTATTTTATTTGTATTTTTGCTGTACGCGGGCCTCTCACTGTTGTGGCCTCTCCCGTTGCGGAGCACAGGCTCCGGATGCGCAGGCTCCGGACGCGCAGGCTCAGCGGCCATGGCTCACGGGCCCAGCCGCTCCGCGGCATGTGGGATCCTCCCGGACCGGGGCACGAACCCGTGTCCCCTGCATCGGCAGGCGGACTCTCAACCACTGCGCCACCAGGGAAGCCCTGTAGTTTTTTATTCTAATTTTTTTTTTAGTTTTTGGCCACGCCGCGTGCCTTGTGGGATCTTAGTTCCCTGACCAGGGATCGAACCCAGGCCCGCGGCAGCGAAATCGCGGAGTCCTAACCACTGGACCACCAGGGGAGTCCCAGTTCATTCACTTTAAGATGTATTGAACACATAGCTGCCCAATTCTGGAGCATGACAGAAAATGCAGAAGGGCTAGCGGTGGGTTTGCTTCACAGCCACTCACTTGTGCTTACCCTTCCAAAGCCGTGTATCTAATCTGACATTCATAATTTGTACTCTTTTTCTCAGAGGTGGTTCCCCCCTCCCCAATTGTAATGAATTTCAAAGGACCACACAACCTGGATCCACCTCTGGACAGGCTCTCTGGCTTTGGGGAATCTCACAATTTGGTGGGAATGCAGACACGCAGAGAAAACAACATAGCATGATAAATCCTAACAGTTATGATCAAGTGCCCATATATCTTGGGAGCACAGGTGAGGGTATGGTTAACCCTTGCCTTGGAGGTTTGGGAAAGACTTTTCAGAACTGGTCTCGCAGGACAAGGAAGAGTCTGACAGGCAGGGATGAGGGTAGAGAGTAGGGGGAGGACATTCCAGGGCATTCCAGGGAGTGAGAACAGCTGAGGCCAGTGGTTCTCAACTGGGGACAATTTTGCCCCTCCCCCAGGGGACATTTGGCAACATCTGGAAATATTTTTGGTTGTCATATGGGAGGGGAGTGGTGCTCCTGGCATCTGGTGGGTAGAGGCCAGGGATGCTGCTAAACATCTGACAACACACAGGGCAGCCCACCCCCCCCGCGCCCCCCAGCAAAGCATGACCCAGTCCCACTTTCAACAGCACCAAGATTGAGGAAAGCCTGGTCTAAGCAAAGGTACAAAAGGAACACTGTGTTAGGTTAAAGGTGAGAAGTTGCCTGGAGCTTCGGTAAACACAGTGCTTCAAATCACTGCTTTTATGGAAGAGAAAAACCGGTACGAAAAGAGGACAAATTAAATTTCCAAAGAACCAAGACACCAGGCTGAGCAGATGCCTTATTCTCAAAACAGGAACCACCACCAACAAAATTAGAAACTGGAAGCCTAAAGTGGGTTTCCTCGACCTGTGACATGAAAAGCACATGTCTCAGGCCACTGTCCTCAGGAAGAGCAGCCCGCATTCCTCCTTCCTCGAGAATGGCTAAGTGGCGAGTGAGGGCACAGTGAGGACCAGATGTTCCGCGTGGCTGCACCAGGCGGGTCTCTCACTGCGAGACAGGGTGCAGCAGAGCTGATGTGAATTTTGTTAGAACTCAAGTCCAGGAATGGCCCAAGGCACGAGAAAAGGAACCAAAGGCTCTAAAAGGGAAGCGGCTAGGAAGAAAGCAGACCGTGGTGGGGATGCCGAGGTCGGGCCTTCAAGTGGCCATGTGGGGGTTTGGCGGGAACCAGGCCTGACCACGAAGGCTGGAGGTGCTCGTGCAGGCATCTGACTCCTGGATCGGACGCTTGGAAGTGGAGTGCGGAGCTTACCACCATCACCACAACCACCGACACCTGTGCCTCCACCAAAAGGAAAAGCAAATAAATAGAACAAATCTCCCTTAGCAAGAGACTCCTAGGAGGGAGAAAAGGCGGCCCTCAAGATACCAGCAGTTTCTGGTATAAGCGTAAAATACAAACTGAGACTCCTTCTCAGATATGCTAACTCACACTAATGCACATCATTGAGTCTTGCCCCATCCAGACCCTCAGGCACAGACACATGCCTACATCAATTTTAAAAAATAATAACAGTAAGGGGAAAGTGACATTGATTGTAGCAGATGTCTAAAAATAAAGCTTTTATCCAAGAGAGGAAAAGAAAGCCAGACTAGTAGCAAAATAAGAAGATAATTCTAAATGGAAAATGACACAAAAGCTTAAAAAAAAAAAAAGTAACCAAAACATTCCTTTTTTTCTCTCTCTATAAACAATGTCACAGTGGGTGCTACTGTAGGGAAAATTAAAATTCGGTTTGGATGACACAGACCCATGAAACTGTAGCTATAAGTGCCTAAATGCATGTCACAGACCATAAATGAAGGAAAGGGGCCTTGCAGAAGAGCCAGATAGACAGCAGGGGACAGGACATTCCAGACGGGAGCGAGAGGAGAAGCCGCAGCTTGGGGAAGGCAGGAATGATGGAGCACGTGCGCACATACCCACTGTGAGATGAAATACACTCAAATTTCGCCTCTATACAACCATAAATATACACCCCATATGGACCAACCACCCATATTCCGGGGGATGAAAACATTACATGACATAATAGCACCTGGATCTACAGTGACATAATAGCACCTTCTGCAGAGGGACACAGATATCCAAGGGTCCACACGAGCCTTACAGTAAGGCTCATACAGCTAAAACACTGGAACAGTCTGGAGGAACAACAGGCTGATAGGAAATTCCTGCTTTCCACCTGGGTCATCAGGATTTACAGCTGGGGAGGAGGCAAGGGCACTGCTACCCTTTACGGCTCCTGGGAACCAACCCCTCCCAACTTATAAATAAACCATGAACAATCACTGAACCCGTGCGCTGAGACTTGCAGCCAGTTCGCAGAGTGGTCGAGTACACACACAGGTGAGACACATACAACATCCGAATCTTGATGGACCAGGTGACTGGGAATAAAGGTAGACCTAGAAACCTGGGCATTAGCCAAGCGTCATACTGATGAGAGCCAGCGATTCTTTCCACAACTCCCCAACACCCACTCCTTCCCCTCCGGACAACTTATTCACGAACACCCAAGAGTCGGCTTTTAAGCTCCACTCCTCTGCTTGGCCACTTTAACCACCTGGAACGTTCTCCACCTACACAGATCCTACCCATCCTCTGCAACTCCTCTCAACCCCTCCTCTCCTCTAGATGGTGTTTCTGAGCCACCCTAAGGCATCCCTCCCTCTGCTAAACTTCCAGAACAATTAGGTTGTACAATTACTTGGCAAAGAATCATCTAAGCTCTATAAAGCTTAACTTTTCTGTTGTTTTCCTGACCTATTATTTAAGTAGATAAAAATTTTCACCTTGCTCCCTGTCTTCATAAACATGCCATGTCTTTGAGAGGTAAGGACACATCTGATGGTTCTTTGGACCCTCCCACCTTACCTCCTAAAGTACCCTGCATAATGCAGAATTGCAAAATTCTCTCCTGTGCAAAGTTCTCTTCTGAGCTAAGTTAGGCTCACATTAATAATCTTTCTTAAGAGTCAAGCCTCACAAGACTTTGCAACCAATGATATGTGAAAGCAAAAAAAGAATGTAAGGGCAGAAAAATCTTGGAGATCATTATTTTACAAATTAGGAAACTCAGACACACGGACTGGCTCAAAGTCCTTTGTGGTAGGTGGGTGTAGAACTCCAGTCTGTGCCTCTGCTCCTTACTCTGGGACATAATGAAGCCTGGCTAAGAGCAGATGCAGCCTATGGGGACTGTAATTTTGAAGATTAAAAAAGTTTTTAAAATTCTTAAAGTTAACAGGGGAGGGCTTCCCTGGTGGCCCAGTGGTTGAGAGTCCGCCTGCCGATGCAGCAGACGCGGGTTCGTGCCCCAGTCCGGGAAGATCCCACATGCCCTGGAGCCGCTGGGCCCGTGCGCCATGGCCGCTGAGCCTGTGCGTCCGGAGCCTGTGCTCCTCAACGGGAGAGGCCGCAACAGTGAGAGGCCCGCGTAAAAAAAAAAAAAAAAGTTAACAGGGGAATTCATACTGAGAAGTGGGATTAGTTAAGCACCCAAACCGAGATTAAGATTTTCACTTTTAAATTTATGGAGCGATATTTAAAACCTACAAGAAATGGAGTCAGAACTTCCAGGAAACACCTCCCCCCCCAACTCAGTTATTTTGAAACTCCATTTACTGTAATGTTTTCTTTAAAAAAAAGTCAAACTACTTTAAAGCTCTGCTTACATATTACTCTATCAGGAGTGAAATAATCCCATGTAGAAGCCTTTCTAAAACAAACTCGTCCTGGAAGCCCATCCCGGGGCGTTGAGCTGTGACTACATTCTCAAGGATGTCAGTAACACAAGGGTTCCATCCACAACTCCTTGAAAAAACTGAAACCATGAATGCCTTGTCAAATTCAGACAGTTTATCTTGGCACTGGCGAGCAGAGCAGTCTCTTCGATGTCTGGAAACGCGTCTAATTACGTTCAGAGAGTAACTAAAAAATAGCCAGTGTCCCGGAACAGACAGCTCAGGGATCACTCCATAGCGTCCTGAATGACGCGATGGAACCACGCCAGGAAAAACTAAAAAAAGAAGACGAAAGCGAAAAAAGAAAAGAACCAAGTGTGAAACCGCGATGAGACCCTAGCCTTTCTCCAAAACAACCCTCCAGTCTTCCCTGAGCCTTGCGGCCGCCACGACTCTCCCGAAAGTTTTTATTTCCCTCTACTCTTGTTTCCATTAGGTCACCCGGCCCGCCCACAGTACTTACCTGGGGCAGCGCACTAGCTGCCTGGCCCCAAGCGCTGCCTCCCCCCGACACCCCCCTCCCCCGTCCGGACAGCACCCAAGGACACCCCCTCTCTAGAAGGCGCAGTCCTGGAGCTCGGCACGCCCCTTCCACTCCAATGCGGCCGCACCCCAGGGCGTCCCCTCTCGGGAAAGCTCAACCATCGAGCTCAGAGGACCCCGGACACCCCCAATCCGGCCACACTCCATCCCTCGCGCTCGGTGCACCCCCTACACCCCCAATCCGGCCGCACCGCAAGGGCGCCCCCTCTCGGGAAAGCGCAGGCTCGCGGCATTGCGCACGGCCGCTCCGCCCTCACCTGAGTCGAAGGTTGGCCATGAACTCGGGCATGGAGACGGTGTCCATCAGCACGAAGTCCGCCTTCCCGAACTCCAGGCTCTCCTGCTCCGCCATGGCGCCGGCGCACGGGCTCAGGTGGGCGCGGACGGGTTCAGGTGGGCGCGCTCGGGCGGCGGGGGCGCGCGGCGAGCTCGGGCGGGGTCGGGGCGGGGCGCGGGGAAGGGGGCGCCGCGGCGGCTCGGCGGGACGGAGGCCGCCCCGCTGCTCCTCGGCGCGCTCTCGTCCGGCGCGGCTCACCCGGCAGTTTCCGCTTTTCCCGCGGCGGCTGCCCGGCGCTGTGGGGGAAGAGACAACGAGACGGAGACGGCGGCGGTTGGTCCCGCCTCTGGCCTTGTCTGGCCCCGGCCCCGCGGCTGCCCTCCCCACCCGCCCCGGCCCGGCCTCTCCGCCCCGCCCCGCCCCCCCCGGCCGAGGAGCCGCCCCCGCGGCGAAGGCCACCACCTCCTCACCTGGGCGGCGCGCACGCGCGGGGCGGCCGGCGGGGGCGCGCTCTGGGCCGGGCGGAGGCGGAGGGGTGGCAGCGCCCTCTGGGGACAGGCGCTGGGAGCTCAGGGGGGCGGTGCCGAGGCGTGCGAACGTAGGAGGTGGGTGGAATCAAGTTTCCAGGATTGCCGCCTCCGCCCGGGCTTGGTATATGCCAACAAAGTTACGAAAGTGTCTTGTGGAGCTTCTCGCCTGGATAATTCATTACGATTCCGTCACCCTGCTGCGAAGCCCTCTCCTGCTCTTCTGCTCACATCCTCTCCGTCCTTAAAATGATGGTTCACACTCAGACTGAGAGAGAGTAATAATAATTAACACGTTGTGGGTACCAAAAGTGCCCAGAGCTTTTATAAGAGCCTTAGAGAACTTAAGTAACTTGCGCACGGCTACCTAAGTAGTGGGGAAGCTGCAATTTCATCCAGGTCATTTGACTTATGAGCCCCAGCGTTTAGCCACATGGCACACTGCTTTCCTTCTCCAGTGTTCCGTGATCCATTTTTCTCTTCCACTCACCTGAGCTTGTCATCAAACATTACCTTATATTGTTATTAAGTTTTTCATCTATCTATGTATCATCTCCCTGGGATAACTGTAGGTTTCTTGAGCATGGGACCATGTCCTGAACTTCTCCATATCCCCCTTGACACACACCAAGGAGCTTGGTGTAGTGCCTTGCACATGTACATATGAAATGCACAATGGTTCAATGGAATAGAATGGGTTTTAAGTGGTCTCCAATTTATAGATACATTGGTTGATCTTAGAAAATTCTTTTGGAACCTAGACTGCATTTTCTCAGTGAAAATCTATTATAAATGGCTTTCTAAGGCAGCTGCACCTCTTCAGTCCTGTGTTTCTATTAGGACCATCTTCTATTTCAAAACCTACCAGGAAATCTAGAAGCCCCCAAAGACCTGGCTGGACTTCTACACTATGGCTGACTGTGAGATGCGTTAAGCCAGACCTAAGGACCTTGCTCACGTTTGCTTCAGCTTCCAACAACCCACCCTGGCCAAGAGAGAGGGTAAGACAGCTTGATCACCTCCTGCATGAGTACGTCTGCCATGAGAAAGCCACCCCAATCTCTGTCACAGGCAGAGATGAGTTGCAGTCTGACTACCATTAGCAGCTCTCGTTCTTCAGAAGACACCTCTCTGAATCTCAGTGTCCTCGTTTGTGGAATAAGAACTCTGGTTTAGATACTTTCCAAGGTAGGACCATCCTTTGCTTGGGTCATTTGTGTGGGTGGGTCAGTGGCTAAGTGGGTGATTGCGTAGAGTGTGGTACATTCCTAAAATGTTTGCATTGGTATGTTTTAGTATACAACAAAACTGAGTTTCAAAAAGAAAAGGAAGAAATCTCAAATTCTGTGCAATTTAGAGCAACCAGGGACCACACTCATTGGAAACGATTATTGGAAGATGGAGGTAGGTATATCCCCTGGGTTGTTAGGGCAGAAGCAGTTGTACAGTGGGTAGGATCTATGGTGGGATGCAGCTGTGGTTTTCACATGGGCAAAGCAAGGAGACTCCTGTGTTAATCAGTGTCTTGTACAGGAGCCCAATGTGTAAAACATATACACAACATATGCAAAGGGTAGTTTATCAATTTAAAGTGCAAATTAGTATAAAATCAGGCATTGAGACCAATGAGGCTCTTTTGCTGAACCCAAATCTGTCCAGTGGGGCTGTAGGAAAATATTAGCTATTGGTGTATAAAGAATATATGGAAGCCTGTTTTTTCCAGTCTTCTTGCAACTTTTCTGTAAGTTTGAAATTATTTCGAAATATAAAGTTAAAAATCAAATAATCTAAAACTTCTAAAATTTTAAAAGGTTTATTTTTAAGAATCACATTGTAATAATTTTTTTCCTATTTTGGAAGAAAATCTGAAAAAGAATACACACACACACATCTGAATCACTTTGCTGTACACCTGAAACTAATACATTACAAATCTACTATACTTAAAAGGAAAAAAAAAAAAGAGAGAGAGAGAAAGCAATCATGTAACACTTAGAAATGAAAGTCACATCGGAAGTTTGCAGACCTTCCAGAACTGGAAAACCAGCACACACCTTGAAAGCTCTGGTACAGACTATCTATTCACTCTGGTTGTCATACATATGCTAGGAGATTATAAACACTAAAACCAAAAATAATTCTAAAACCAAACATAATTTCAACAATTTCTAGTTTAAATATGTTTTTATAATTTAGATGAAAGAATTTCATGTTTACCTTAGTTGTCAAATATGTCCCAGAGAGAGTACAACCTGTTCCATGCCTGAAATTCTCTTCCCTCTTGTCCTGCCTCTCATCCCTGTGGCCTAGCTAATTTCTGCTCATCCCTCTGCTCTTAGCCTCAACATCACTTCCTCCAGGAAGGCTTCCATGATCTCCTAAGTCAGGGTTGGCTAAGTCCCTGCTCTGTGCCCCCACAGCACCCTGGAAGTGTCATCCTCGTTACAGGCTGAATGCACTTTAACAAACCTATTGTCCATCTATCACATTAGAGTGTCAGGGCCATGAGTACTGGAAGCTGTGTCTGTCCTGTTCTTGGATGTAGCTCTGGCCCCTAGTAGCACAGGGCTTAGCGTGTGAAACTCTTAATAGACGCTTGCTTGATGAAGGAATAGGGAATGATCTGTGACTCTATGGGTTATGTAATGTGAGTTTGTAAATCCACCCTTGTTGGTAGATTTTCTGCATTAAAAGCCGTTCATTGTGCAGCGTTTATCTCATTCTCATCTCCTGCCCCTGCAGGCAGGTCTCAGGGCTGTGTTCACTTCTCTCTTGGGGCCAGGCCTGCATGCTACATGTTCACACTGAACAAAAGCTGTTGTCCGAAAAAACCCGTCTGCTGTTGACTCCAGCTGCAGAGGATCTGTGCTGGGTTCTCCCTGAAAAATCAACTCTGAATTTTCCACAGCAAATATTTGCTCCCATTCTTCTACTTTCCCAGAATGTTTCTGGGCTGCCCCATCCTCCCTCTCTTTACCAGGTGCGTTGTATCTGGGAAGATGGCTCAGCATAAGTCCCACAAGACAGAAGCAGGAAGGCCAGGAAGGACATAGTCACAAAGCATATTCAAAGGGCATTTTATAAATTTATTGTATAAGCCCCAATTATTCTAGAGCAGAAGTAGAAAGGCGAATTTATGTTGCAAAATAACTTCATAATGCACTCACAACCATATGGAAATGATATGGAACCCTCTGCCTTAGATATTATCCAAAACATACATCCTCCTCTTTCATGCCTAAGGTTGGATTTGAACTAAGAATGATACATCAAAGACAGCGTATATGTTCTCTATGGTTTCTGAAGCCTACACTTTTTAGAGTAAAAACAGACCCAACAGTTGTCTCCCTGGTGTCACTGATGACTTACCCACCTGTGGACCCCTCCCCCCACCCACCCCCAACTCCTTCACCCCTGCCTTTCACTCTTTAGACATCTCACAGCACAAAGGAAAGGGAATTTTCATAGCAGAGGTCACTGTCATAAACTAGCCTGAAAGCCCAGAAAGTGACTTAAGAAGCTCACCTTCTCACCTCTAGCTATTAAAGACAAAGGGACGGTGGACCAATTGCTCAAGACCTGGCTCCGGGTTCTAGGAATTTCTTGCCCGCTGTGCCTGTGGTTCAGCTGTGCTTACCTGTGACGATGCTGAGTTGGGGACAAGGATCTTCCCTTAGCTCTTTGAAATGGCTGATACTACAGACAGAGCTACTTTTTTTTTTTTTTTTTTTTGCGGTACGCGGGCCTCTCACTGTTGTGGCCTCTCCCCTTGCGGAGCACGGGCTCCGGACGCGCAGGCTCAGCGGCCATGGCTCACGGGCCCAGCCGCTCCAGGGCATGTGGGATCTTCCCGGACCAGGGCACGAACCCGTGTCCCCGGCATCGGCAGGCGGACGCTCAACCACTGCGCCACCAGAGAAGCCCGACAGAGCTACTTTTAACATAATCAACCTAAGCGCAGAGGAAGCTGGGAGATAGCAGCTGAGGAAGGGGAGGAGGGGGAGGAGAAAGAAGAGAAGGAAAGGGGCTGCAGATGCCAGGGTCTCAGGGCAGCAGGTGGATAGTAACAAGACACTGGTTTCCAATTTTTAGGTTTCATTTTCCCTTGATGAAAACACGGGAACTTTCTCTCCCAGGACAAATGTCTTAAGCACACATGCAAAACAGTTTGCACGTGGACTCCCCTGATCCAGGCCCAGAATAACCTGTCTGTGGATCCCAAGTTAAGAACCCCTGGGCGGAAACTAACACACCATTGTAAAGCAACTATACTCCAATAAAGATGTTAAAAAAAAAAAAGAACCCCTGGGAATTCCCTGGTGGACCAGTGGTTAGGACTTGGTGCTTTCACTGCTGTGGCCCAGATTTGATCCCTGGTCTGGGAATTAAGATCCCGCAAGCTGCGAGGTGCAGCCAAAAAATACATTAAAATAAAAGAACCCCTGAGCTAAGAGGGGGATCACACCACAGGTCCTAATCATTGGGGAATGGAGAAGAACTTAAGCAAGCCATCCCTGTCAGTATCCCCTGAGTCACCAGAAAAGGGCTGTCCCAAGAGCACGTCCCCCGGAGTTGGCACTGGAGCCACATTGTTTAAGGCCTCAGGAAAGACAGGGTCAGATGGTAGAGGAACAGTGCTTATCACACTGAGTTGGAGCTGGCTGTCCAGGCAAGTGCCTCGACTCGCTAGGACAGAAGCCACGCCCTACTCATCCTTTTATCTCCAGCCCTCCGTCTGTGCCTGATGCCCCTTAGATATTTCTTGAATCGAGTAGGTGAGTTAATTTATTTGTAAATGGGGGTGTGTAGAGGTAGGGTTATATTTCAGGGAACATGTGGCATTTCTCTGTGCCCTATGCCAGAAAATCAATAACTCAAGCTATTCTGGCCATTGGAAGGGGTCCTAGAGCTAGAAAATTTGGGAGTGTGATAGGATCCCATGAGAGGGAAAACACATCCACAATCAGTTCATGAATTGAATCTTGCATCTTAAGGCAGGATGTTTCAGATTTTAAGGTGTATAAGAATCACTTGGGATCTTGCTAGAAATGCAGTCTCAGGTCCCACCTGAGTAGATCTTAACTCACTGAATTGCAATCTGCATTTTAACAGGATCCCCTAGTGATACTGCTGCAGCCAGATTGTAGACCAGACCTTGAGTAGCAGGATTCTAAGGAATCCTAATGGCCATGTAATCAAACATATGTACCCCTTTACAGATGGGGAAAGTGAGCCCCAGGAAGAGCTTCTGACTTTGACTAGGTTGGTAGAGCTGAGACCAGACCTTACAACTTCCGACCTGGGTAGTGGATCGCTTCCACTATCCAACATGAATACTCACTTGTAAGACAGTGTGTGTGTGTGTGTGTGTGTGTGTGTGTGTGTGTGTGTAGTAAAGAAAAGGGAGAGCGGCACCCTAGATCTCCCCTGGGTAACCCCAGGACCTCCCTACCCCATTTCTAAGTGGGAAGCTGATGTCCTCCTTTTCCCCATTCCCCTTGTTCTCTTCTAAAAGCTTGGAGTAGAGGCTAGAGAAAATATTGCTGGGGTCAGGAAAAGTCCAATTCCTTTCTTCCCTCCACCTGACAGAATAGCAAGTGGTTAGTACAGATAACATCCACCATTAATATTTGATTAGTATCCAGAGAACTGACATTGCAGGAAGAGTGTGACATCATACTCAGGGTGACACCTTCTAATCTGCCTCCCAGACCCCATCTCCTCCTGCCGTTCATGAGAAGTTTCTCAACTGGTGAGCTGCAGCTGTATTCATCTCCTAGAGTTAAGATCATGAAATAAGATGATGTTAAAACGCACAGTGTGACCCTCTGACTTTATCCAGTCAACTGGATTCATTCTTCAGACTACCTAGAGGTAGAATATGATGAGCAGTACTTCTATCCAAATTCTGACAACCTGAACTCTAAAGAAATGACACAGGGAAAATTTTTAATGATTTAAAAGTAGAATGCACAAAACTTAGGAGACCTCAGAGGCCACGTGATCAAGTATCCCACCCAATGCCTGAATCCCCTCCACTATATGCTATTGAATACAATGCCCGGATCCACCAGGCGTTTGACTCATTAGGCCTCCTCCATGCCATGCCGATGTCTCCACACAAAAGCGGGCTCGACACCCTTTCACTCCGTCTTACTCCTGAATCACTGCTCAAACTCACTCCGTGCCCTGTACGTCAGCCAGCTCCCAACACTCCCATCCTCTGCTCCTGTTTCTCATAATATGTATGAACCTGGTTTGCCCTTTGCATCTGCTGTTCCACCAAGAGAGGACCAGATTGAAGTGAATTGGAACCAAGGAGAGGAGCCGGGGTCATAGCCAGTCAAGGAAGGGCCTCCTGTTTTTCTTGAGCTGACCTGCCTTTTAGAGTTTCTATCCATAGAACCCTAACACTATTTTCTCTGATCTCTTTGAGCTCTGTCTTCTCAATGTTAAGTTCTGTGTCTGACTGCTATCTATTTAGCCCTTCTGTACAGAATAGCCCTTCAGTTCAGAGTAGCATTTTTCCCATCCTCAAGAGGCGGAGGTAGTTACAGTGGTACCCAAACTTTAGATACCTGTACCGGTGGTGTAGGTTAGGGGTTGGGGGGGTCTTCATTTTAATGAGCAGCCCAAGGGATTCTGCTGCCAGTGGGCAGGGGGCCTAATTTAGAGAAATATTGATGGGAATTTTGATGTCAGACATATTGCAGCTCAATTCCTAGTTCTGCAACTTACTACCTGTGTGACCTTGAACATCTTACGTCATCTTGATAAGCCTCGGTTTCCTCATCTTTGTCAAAGAGATGATAAAACCCATCTCTGAGTGTTAAAACCATGAAATGAGGTGATGTCTATAAGGTGCTTCGTATCAGTCAAGGCAGGTAGAAAGCACTCAATGAATATGAGCTGGCATGCCTATTAGCGTAATTTCTTCTTTTATCTTCAGGATAGGGAAATTATTAGCAGGTAATCATTGATCTCATGTCCTTTTCAGCAGACTGAGATTTCTAATAGATGTTGGTACGTCTTCTGATCACATTTTCCTCTGAGTCTTGTGATTCGTATTGGTAATTTATTACCATTTCCATGCATAACCATGGACCTTACACTTAGTAGGGGATCAAAAATCGCCAAATATTTTGCATCGAGAGAATGCCATCTGGCTAGGCCTTCTGTGCTACATTCCCATGGCAACACCACATCTCTTCTTCTCACGCTTCCCCCAAATGCTCTCCAGCATCTTGACATTATGGCACTGATTCAGTTCCCTCCTGGCCCGACCCTTCCCACTGCCCGGTTCCAGTGAACAGCGCCATCCCACAATGCCTTGATGATACCTGCCCGTTTTCATTTACTTCTTTGCATTAAAACGTCCAATTCACTTCATCATACAATATATGCTCTAGGCATAGATTATGTTTTAAACAGAGAAATAATGAGAGGAAGCTGGTGAAATGGGCGGAGGAGTTGGAGTGGTGGGCGGGATGCGGCTTTGACAACCAGGTAAGAGGGAATCACCTTTTCCTTTCACAGAAGGGTTCAGTTTAGCTTCCGTGGTGGTGATCAAATGATTAATTCAGAAGAATTGAGCCTACACTATGGATAAGTTACATTCCAAGTGCTCCATCAATGAATGATACACATAGCGACTGCACAGAGCACACACGGGTAATTATAAGGGTCATGGGGCTCTGGTGTTCAGGTCTGGAAGGTGATAGAGTGTGGGGTTAGAAGCAAAGGCTCAGGGGCTGATTCTGACACTTATGCACTGATGTGACATTAGGCAAGTCACGTCAGCCCTCTGAGACTGTTTGCTCTTCTGTAAAGTTCAAGTACATACATCTTACCTCGTAATATTGCTATGATAATTAAGTGAGATAAAGTATGTTGAGCACCTAGCATGGCGTCCAAGACATAGTTAGGGCTCAATAAATGTAAGTTGATGGTACTTCCTTATTCACCAGTCCCTCCACTGGGACTTCGATACGGCTCATAACCAGGTGGGAGAGGAAAGAGTGTTCCATTCTGGTCCTTTTTATCTTTTGAACCCTGGTTCTCTGGTGTCCTCTTATCTGTTGGTTCGTGTCGGGCTGGTCACGTCCTTGTAGCTGAGCTGATATACTAATTGCAGGGAGTTCACGGCCTCTCTATCTATCTACAGTTTCTCAACCTTCAGTCTTGAAGGTACAGTGACTTGCTGGCTTTCCCATCCAAGCTTTGTCTCCTGAGTTCCTAATTGCATTTGGATAACCAGGCACACACTTGCCTTTCAAGAGAGACATTTCTCTCTCAAGGCAGATAGAAATACATGGGGCCTAAGCACCACATCTGTGAGGAGCTTCTCCAACCCCAGCCCCGAATCTGGGGTCGTTGCTTTAGGAAGGTCTTATAGACCCGTGAATCCCAAATCTGGCTGGTCATTAGATTCACCTGGGATGCTTTCGGAAAATACAGCTTCCAGGATCCCACTTCTGGTCCTTTTGAATTGAAATTTTCATGGCTAAGAACGATTGTCATAAGAACACCTGGAGTTAGGCACATACAAAGAATAACTTCTGAAATGAACATTGCCTGGTAAACGGATGGCTGTTACATCAGATGGATGCTCCCTTTCACCTGGGATAAGAGCCAAAGAACACGTGCGTTTCCCACCTCACGCTCCTTCGGGAGGGTAACACAAGCTGGCTTTAGACCCTATGTCTAATGTCTCTTGAGGACTCTGAGAGCCTTCATTTCTTGCAAGTGCAGTCACTAATGACTGATTTTCTTAGGAAAGAGTGTCTTCCAGCACTCCCTATAAAACCTCTTCAGCGCTGCCCTTGCCTACGGCCAGTGCTCTGAGCTAGAATTGTAAAGACAAGTCTTCCACATGCACTTCATTGGCTTACATGGCCTACGGTTCCCTAAGAAGACGCCCACAATTTATATCCCAGCCAAAGAGAAGGATGGGTGGGCCAGCTCCACCTCTGGGAAGAAGAGGAGGAAGAAGAAGGAGGCATATTTTAGTTACGTGGGGAAAGTCCTAAAGCAAGTGAGTTGGGACTCTCTTTATGCAAACTGAGAATGGCCAATCATGTTAGTGGCCCTGGGTGTGACCTTGACTTCAACTTCTGGTGCAGGAGTCCTTCCTCACACGTTGAGTTCCTGAAAAGTTGGTTGCAAAACAGCTGCTATAAACTGGATCTGTGAATGGCTGCTATCTTCTCCTACTTGCCTTTCTTTCTGTTGGCAGCAACTCTGAACACCTGAGCCCTTGGTGTCTCCCTTTCTTGTATCTGTTGACAGCTAATCTGTTAAGTGATTCTTAATTGCCCTCCCCTTTTCCTGCAGAGAGGGGATTCACCACCTCATCTATTCTGTCGCTTTGAAGAGTTGCAAATAGCAGGTTTTCATTAAATGGTCATCTATATTATACTTAGAAATTTCTTTCAGTAGGTAGGCACTTGTTCCTTTTTCCTGCCCACCCAACACCTCACCCCATGGCATACAAATTGTAGAAAACAAAATCAGGAAAGTCTTCCCCTTCAAGAGAAGCTATGGGGAAGACAGGAAGGAGATTCTCTGAAAGATGTGTCAAGCCTTGATTTGGAATATTCTTTTTTTTTTAATTTTTATTTTATATTGGAGTATAGTCGATTTACAGTGTTGTGTTAGTATCAGGTGTACAGCAAAGTGATTCAGTTATACATATACATGTATCTATTCTTTTTCAGAGTGTTGAGCAGGGTTCCCTGTGCTCTACAGCAGGTCCGTGTTGATTATCTATTTTATATCCAAGAGTGTGCATATGTTAATGGGATTTTATTTCTTCGTGCCCATGAAAGCAAGGTTGAGCGCTCATGTCTGTAATTGTACCGAAGCCCCCTGCATTCCAGTAGTATCGTTTGGAATCTGTTGTTTATTCTGGGAGAAGAAGGGAAAATGGGATTAAGGAATGATAGGAGAAGGAGAGAAGGTGTGTGATTCAGAACAGGGTTCTCAACCACAGCACCGTCGACAACGGGGTCTGGGTAGTTCTTTGTGTGGGAGGCTGTCCTGTGCATTGTGGGGTGTTGACCAGAATCCCTGGCCTCTGCCCACTAAACGCCAGTAGCACCCTCCCTCCCAGCGTGACCACCAAAAGTGTCCACAAATAATGCCCAGTGTCCCCCGGAGGGCAAAATCAGCCCCCAGTTGTGAGCTCCTGCAGGAGATTCTGCATTTGGCTGGAAAGGCCTTCGGTGCGAGTACTTGGACCAAGAATTCTTCTGAGCATTAGTTTTTCCTTGGCCTGTCCTTAACCTTGTGGGTCTAGCAGGCCGCCCTGCTTCTTCAAGATTCCAAAGGGTCAGGTCCGTGACCTTGGGTCAGCCTTTCAGGGTGCTGCGAGGATAAAACCAGAGGTCGGTTGGATAAACGTATTGAGTGCCTAAGTGCCAGCCAGACCTGCTGTGGGAGCTCAGATGAAAATGATGAGGGCTCTGTTGTAGAGGGGCTCACGGTCCTGCTGTGTGTGTGTGTGTGTGTGTGTGTGTGTGTGTGTGTGTGTGTTGGGGGGCGCATTGAGCAAATACCTGTAAATTATGAAAACCACGAGGAATGTTTAGAATCCCACCTCAAACCTTTCCTTTCAAGAAACTGAGGCCCAGTGTGAGTCTATGACTCGCTAACGTGATGTCTCGTGTCTAGTTAGGATTAGAGCCCAGGAGGGGTGATTCTCAGGGCAGCGCTCTTTGGACTGTTTCTGCTGCCTCTCTAACTTCAGACAAGGACACTAATGACATAGGCAGTGTGTGACACAGGCTCTGAGAACAAAAAGCGCTCTGGTCCTCAGTGGGGTGATTGTGTGGAATGCAGATAAGCCAGAGGTGGCACTTGGGGAAGAGCCTTAAAGGATGGATGGGATTTGAAAGGTGGAGCTGGGTGCAGGCATGGGAGGTAGAGGTGACAGATACACAGTGGCATGGGGACCGGAAAACATAGGGACACACCTGAGGAAGAGCATGTATTCCCAGCTTGGCTGGAGATCCTGTTGGCACAAGGAGGTAAGGCGGGAATTAGAAAGCGTTAAATGCTCACTAATATGAATATAGAGTGTGAAAGTATACTGGAAGCTAAAACTATATTTTCCATCTTCAGAAGGTGCCGGATGTTAACTCTGCTTCTATTAGGAAAAACCAAGGCGCAAAAGTTGAAGTGACCAGAGTTAGTTTGTATTATCCAAAGGTTATCTTTCTCACATACCTACAAATTCCCTTCCCTGCCTCTTCCTCAGAGAGAGCTGACAGGTACAGTGGCCTAGTTTCCTTCATCACATCTCTACTGTTGTCCCTTTGGGTGGGTCGTACGTTTCCACGGACACACGAATCCACAGAAGCCATGGGTACTCGGGTACTGGGTTGGACCATACGTTCTTGACTATGGGAGCCTTCACTTCTCTGTCTCACCCTTATGCTGTTTCTGTCCCAGACCCACCCAGGCTTCAGTGGGTGCTCCTGGATCTTGGATGCACTGGGAGCTCTGGAGGGTTGGTGGCTGGAACGGGTTAGCCTGGAAGCGGTTAGACTGTCCCTCTACAACCACAGAAGAACCGTCACCAGCAGAGAGATCCTTGAGGCAGTCAAGCAGAGATGCTCTCGGAAGAGCTTGGGAATAAATGAAGTGAATCTGAATGGCCCTGTTGTTGAAATGATTACACTTGTCAAACAAAATTGGGTCCGTTGGAGGACTGAGCTGGAAGATGAAGTAACTGAGAAGAACCCGTTGCAGTGGTGGTCTCGGTGTGACACACCTTGTCTCTCTGGGTCTTGCATTTTTAGCCTCTGACTTAATTTGTGAAAATAGATAAATAAATAAAGGAAAGGCACTTTCTCTTGTGTGTGATGCTTGCTTATGGTTTTTAACATTTTTTCTTAAGCACGCATCTGCCCTGTTTTGAGCTTACCTATTGTATTTTTGGACACAATTCAACATGTTACACTGTGGACTTACCGTCGCTCCCCCCACTCCAGCCCCCAAGGTAGGGGATGCTGCACTGATATGAACTGAGGATTTTTTTTCTTAATTTAAGCACCCCTACCTTGACTTACGGAAACTAAAAAATAAAGGGAAAAGGGGTCTGTTTGCTCTTTGAGTATAAGACCCATGACGTTGTTTATCTATATAGCACCTAGCATAATAGCATGTATGTAATAAGTGTCAGTCAAATGTAAAAGCTGGTCCCAACCATGGAAAAACCAATTATAATAGTAGTATAAAAATACAATAACTTAGGAGCAGAAAGAATAAATGGGCTGATAGATTTTATTTATTTTTATTTTATTTTTTATTTTATTTTTTTACATCTTTATTGGAGTATAATTGCTTTACAATGGTGTGTTAGTTTCTGCTTTATAACAAAGTGAATCAGTTATACATATACATATGTTCCCATATCTCTTCCCTCTTGCGTCTGGGCTGATATATTTTAGACATTGTGGCCTGGGTATGTGACATGAAGGCAAAGAAGGGGGGAAGGATTTGGGGCTGAGGGAACGGCATAAGCAAAGGTCCTGAGGCCGGCAGGAAAGCTTTCAGCCTGTTAGAGAAACTAAATGAAAGTCAGGGCAGCTGGGTTCTAGCAAGCAAGAAAGAAGTACATTAGGAGATGAGGTTGGAGAAGAAGCCTGGGGCCGAGTCATGCAGGGTTGGTTTGTTATTCCAAGGGCAGTGTGAAGCTGCTGAAGGATTTTAACTAGGGAATTGACATCTTGTTTAGGTTTTTGTTGGTTTTAGTTGCGGTTTACCACACAGTAAGGTGTATAAATCTTAAGCATACCTCAAAGTTTTACATATATATGTTTATATATAGTCAGAATAAGACACAGCACATTTCCTTCACTGTTGCTGCCGTGTCAAGAATAGATTCAGGAGAATGTGGAAATGGGAAGATTTGTTCGAAATGTTTTGCGTGAGTTCAGTGGAGGGATGATGGTGGGTAGCAGTGAAAAGAAGTGAGGAGATTTGAAATAGAATTTGAGATCAAATCAATAGAATTTGCGAATGGAATGGATATGAGAAGTGAAGGAAAAAGTGATGGTTTCTAAGTTTAGGGCTTGAGCAGTGTGGTGGACAGTGGGGCTGGTTATAGAAATGAACACGACTCTAGGAAGGAGGACAGGTGTTTTGGGAGAGGTGTAAATTGAGATTTGCATTCCGGACAGGTTAAGTCTTAAATACCTGTGAAACATGCAAATGGAGATGTCAAATAGGTAGGAAGGACCAAAGATACAAATTTGGGAATCAGCATAAAATAGCAACATATACATCAGCAGGAATGGGTGTGATTACCTAGGAAGATGGGATAAAAAGGAAAAGAGAAGACAATTCAGACCAAGACCAAAGAAATTCTAATATTTAGATTCAGGTAGTGGAGAACAGACAAAGGAAACAAAGGGCGGGAAATGTGAGAAATCAGGAGAGGGTAGTGTCATGGAAGCCAGGAGAGGAGAAAGGGGTCCAGTCCACTGTGCACAATCCTGGGGAGAGTGTTAAAATGAGATGCTTGTGTCTGTTGCACTTGGTGACAAGGGGATCATGGTGCATTGAGAAATCTGCCCACTGGAGCAGGGAGGGTACCAGCCAGATTTGAGCAGGTTGAAGAGTGAATGGGAGCTAGTCAGTGGAGACAGCTTTTCTGATGGTGTTGAGACAAAGGGAGAAATTTAGCACTGAAAGGGAACAGAGACTTGGGCTGGTAGTTGGAGAGTCACTGGGTACAGAGATTTTGAAGATGATAGGTACTAGAACGCCATTGTTTGCTCATGGGAATTCTCCAGCGTAGAGGGAGATTCAGAAGAATGTAGAAACAGGCAAAGGACCAAGGACCTTGAGAAGGTGATGGTGGGGATGGGATTCAGAGTAGAAATGAAAGAGGAGAAAATGTGTACAAACATGGGAAGTTTAGAGATTTGGTATGAAAAAATGAGGAAATTAGTACTTTTTTTTTTTTGAGTGAAACAAGTGAAAGTGGAGGAGGGACATATCTTGCAGATAAGATATGAAGTTGTCTAAGGGACTAAGAGTGTGAAGCTTGGACATCTATGGACAAATGACTGCCCAGGACTAAGCACCTGCTTAAGGTCTGTGGTCATGAATTGAAAGCAAAGCCAGTCTTGCCGTGTAAACATTCTGCACCGCATGTATCTGCTCCAGTGCCTGGCTGCAGAATGCAGAGTGTGGGTTCTGCAGAGTGAACTAGGGAGAGAGGAGCGAGGGAGCTACTGCATGATGCACCGTCCAATCCAGGCCAGCCAGGATGTGGCGGGGAGGAGTGGGAAGAAAGGGGCAAGAACCTCATGGGATTCACAGAAGGCACGGAAGATGTCAGGCCTGTAAATTGAATCTCAGAGAAGGAATTGTCTCTCTCCAGCACTGTTTCGTGTTAGCAGGAAGCCCCATGAGGGCTCTTGCCTAAGAAGCAGGGGTGACACCCAGTGACCACTCCTTGAAGTGCACCTTCTTGGTTTTATGTTGTCAGCAGACCCCAAAGCCAGCTTGTATGAAGTGATCAGGGGGCATTCTGCCCCACTTGGGAGGCACTCAAGCCCTCCCCGATTCTCTCCACAGTTGGACCACTGGCCCTGCGCTCTCTAAGGAGGTAGAGATGCTGCTGCCCAGGTGGGTAACTAGACGTGGACAATCGAGGCATTGAAGGCAACCTGCGGGCTATAAGCCCAGACATGGGCTTCCCTGCTAGGTTTCTGCCGTCCTGGGGATCCAGAACAAGCATCTTAGGATGGCTTTGGGAATGCCTAAACCCTTAGGGTTTAGACAAATGCCTGGTAGTGACACAAACCTCTTCCAGCCCACGGTTGTCCTGGGGAATTGTCAACCCAGCTGACTCAAGAGCTGAGAGGGTCCTAATGTCTCAAACTCCCCCGAGATTCTCCTTCCCCAAGCACTGGGGTCTGACTTAGTCTAGAGGGAAACACAGTTTCTCCCCAAATCCCGTCACCCATCACAGGTACCAGGCTTGACTTCTGGGCTAAGGATTTGGTTGCACCTCAGTTAGGAGCTGTTCTGTACTCTTGGCAAAAACACTTAAAATTGTCAAAACAGTTTTTTTTGGAAAGACGTCTAAAGACAGATTTCACAGCCTTCCTCTCTTGCTCTAGTATTTTATTACCCCTCTTTATTATTTTTAAAACTTATTTTCTATTGAGCTAACATTGGTTTATAACATTGTGTCAGTTTCACACGTACAACATTGTATGTTTATTTCTGTATGCACTGCAGTGTCTCACCATCCATCACCGTACAGCTGATCCTCTCTAACCATTTCATCCTCCCCCCAACCCCTGCCTCTTCCCCTCTGATAACCACTACTCTGTTCTCTGTATATATGTGTTTGTTTTGTCTGGTTGGTTTATTTTATCTTTTGTTTATGTTTTTGTTGTTGGTTTTTGTATTCCACATATGAGTGAAATCATACGATATTTGTTTCTCTCTGTCTGACTTACTTCCCTTAACATAATACCCTCTAGGTCCATCCATGTTGTTGCAAACGGCAAGATTTCGTCTTTTTTATGGCTGAGTAGTATTCCATTGTATATATATTCCACATCTTCCTTATCCATTCATCCACTGATGGACACTTAGGTGGTTCTCATATCGTGGCTATTGTAAATAATGCTGCAATGAACATAGGAGTGCTTGTATGTTTTCAAATTAGTTTTTGTATTCCCAGGAAATACAAAGAGGACCAAGGTAGCACACCTAACTCCCTGTGCAGTGACCTAAGTTATCGATACTTTTATTATTCTAATTACCTTTCACTAAGACCTGCTGTTTATCTTTCACTTTAAGAGGTTAGCCAATCCGGTTTTAAGTCCAGGCACAAGGGGGTGAAATGAGGATGTGTCGCTGAGGCATGAACCCTGGAGTGGGGCAGGTTGAGGAAGATGGTTTCCAAGGTGGTCAAGAAATTGAAATGGAGGGAGACTGTCTGACTCACCTCTAATCCTCTTCCCCATCTCTTATCTCACAGTCGCCAGCTTGATCTTGACTTTGAACTTAGGGGCCGCCTGGTGTAGGGGCGAGAGTCTGCACTGAACTTGCAGTCAGGTAGTCACTTGCCCATGTCTGTTTCCACATCCGTACAATAGTGATGGTAATGCCCCCCGCACACAGTTGTGGTAAAAGTCAAGTAATGTACATGAAAGTGTTTCTTATACTGACACAGTATTATTTCCCTTGCTCCACCCCCCGAAACCCCCCACCCCGCCCCCGCTCCATTGCCCACGTGCACATGCCCTAATGTCCCCTGGGGGAAATCTGTATTAATGGTCTCTATGTCCACCGGTCCGGTTGCCTTGACGTAGAGGAAATGCAAATCTGGCCTTTGTTCCCAATGGGGATCCTGGCCCAGCCCTGCCCTCCTCCAGCCTTCTCCTCTCTCGCTGCTTTCTGGTTCTGCTCCCCCGCTGCTGCCAGCCCCAGCCCTTCTGAGAGTTTGCTGGCTTTTGCTCCTGCAAGGCAGACTGGCTTCACTGTGGTCTGTCCACGCCCATAGCTCAGAGGAGGCCTGACGTGCGTGTACACAAACCCCTCCCTGCTGGCCTCTGTCTCTTTGGAAAGCTGTTCACTAGCCCATAAAAGGGCCGGAACACTTCAAACAAGTATTAACTCTGAATCAAATCAGGGATTCAAAACTGCGACTCAAATTCAGATCAACCTTCCTTTCTTTCCAGTGCTTGCTGCCTTATCCTCTCTGAGTGCTTCCTATGGGCTTAACCCTCCTGCCTTAAACCTCCCCCTGGCGGCCACACCCCAGGGGGCTTCCGAGTGCTGGGAATGGGTCTAGAGTTCCTATCCCCACTGCAGAATGACAGTGACAATAGTTAAGCTTTATGTTCATTCCTTCCACAAGTGTTTATTGAGCACCTACTAAATGCCAGGCATTGTTCTAGGAACTGGAGGTCAGCAGAGTAAAGTATAAGACAGTCATGTCCCTGCTCTCGTGGAACTTACATTCTGAAAGGGGAGAAACAATAAACAAATATTTAGTGCACTGTCCAGTAGCAAAAGTGCCATTCAAAAAGCCACATCAGGCCAGGGGAGTGTGGACGATGGGAGATGCTCCTTCAGATGGGGGGATCAGGGAAGACTTCTCGGTAGAGGTGACTCTTGAGCAGCCACCTGACCAAAGGGAGGGAGGGAGCCATGGGAACAACAGCAGCAGGGAGTCCAGGAATATAGGGAATTTTAAAGAAGTGGATCCACCTATTTAACCAGCACGTAGATCGAGAGACGGAAACGAAGCGTGGATCCTGCCCTCCTGATGGCAACCTGCGCCCTGACTTTTGAGCAAAGCCCAGCCAGGATGTAGGGTGAGCTGGGCACGTTTGAGGAATGTCAAAGACGCCCAATTTTTTTTGTATGTCATGCTGTGATGAACACTTTTTTAAAAAACTGTGATACAATATGCATGACATAAACTTGACCACTTTAACCATTTTTAAGTATATGGCAGCGGCATTAAGCACACTGTCACTGTTGGGCAACCGTTAGCACTACTCCTCTCCAGCACGTTTTCATCTTCCCAAATGGAAACTCTGTACCCATTAAACAACAACTACCCATTCCTTTCTCCCTCCAGCCCCTGGTAGCCACCACTCGACTTTCTCTGTGATGAGCATTTTAAATGCATCATCTCATTTAATCCTCAAAACAACTGGAGGCCATAGGTTTTGCTGTCATGCCCATTCTCCAATGGGGACACTTGGAGGAAACTGTCCAAGGTCACACAGCTTCCAAGCAGAGGAGGCAGACCTCAGACCGCAGTTTCCCTGGCGCAGCTCCCGCTCTTAACCGCCTACCTGGTGGGGGTGAAGGATGCCGCTCTGCTGTCCCTCTGACGGCCTGGAGATGGGTCGGGAGGGTTTAGTGAGGGTTACAGGCCATGTGAGGTGCTTTTCTTGCTGGGGCGGGAGGGGGTTTTGGTCCTGCCTGTCTGGAAGGAAGGGGCTGCTGCCCAGAGCTATGGGTTAGGCGCTGGGGGGAAGGTAGGTGATCGACATCTGTCTACCTCACTCCTTTCCCACCTCAGTCTTCGGAGCTGCCTTTCAGGGGATGCTCAGCTGCGCTGAGTGGATGAGCACGAGCGTCTTAGGTGCTTGGCGTCCAGCCTGCCAAGCAGCACTATCCCCATCTGTTATTACTAGGACATAACACAGCATTAGGTGCTGCAAAAGGAATCACCCAGGAAGATCAAATGACACAGATACAACTCTGCAGCTGGCATCAGAAGGAAAGGACAAAACAAAGCGAAAGGATATCACAATGGGACAGGCTCACTTCCAGGACCAGAAGTGTATTTTTGAGGATGGGGTGCACACAGAGTTGGGATAGAGTGGCTCTAGCTATTGTAGCTGTTGCTGGGGCCATGGCAACCTGCTATGTTCTGATCACCCAGGTCACTGAAGAGCTGGTAGTTTCCTGGTTTGAGTGGCCTGGGCTTTGATGCCAGGGAGTCCTGAGTTCCATTCCTGCTCTACCACTTACAAGCTGAAAGAGCTTGGGGAAGTCGCCTTACCCCTCCGAGTCTATTTCCTTCCTTGCAAACATAATCATACCATCTATTCAGGGTTGGTGGGAAGATCAATGAGATAAAGTATGTAGGATGCCCTGATCAGTGTCTGGTACACAGTTGGCGCTCAATAAATGTTCACTCCTGGCCTGGGTGGAGCACGAGCTTGCACCCACCGGCCAGGAACCAAGCCTCACCACGGTCAGCATCACTGCCTGCCTGCTGGCTTCTCCTTGCTACCCATTGAGCTCAGTCCTTGATTTGGGAACTCTCGCTACACCATTTGATGCTCAGATTAAGTGGGGAGAGGCCGTATTTAGGAGTATTGGAATTGTGGGGAGCAGCCCGGCAACCCTCTCTCTTATCTTTTGTTGGGGGGACCTCCCTTGCATGCAGAGATACTGGAAGGCAGGATACTGCCTGTGCCTCGCCTCCTACGGCGCAAGCTGACAGGGCGAGGTCCTACCCAGGACTTTGAATCCGGAATGAAGGTAAAGCTGAAGGGCGGGTCATGATCATTTCAGGGCAGTGGCACCCAGCCCTTGGAGCCCCTGTGGTGCCTGCCCATGTCCTAGTCCAGGTCTTCAGTCTCCCGCGGATTCTGTGAACACCCCAGGTGCCTTCAACAAGATCCCTTTCCACGTGGGACAAGCGACCAATTTCTATTGCTTGCAAGTCAGAACACTGAGTACTCCCAAGTTCTTTCCAGGTCCATCTGGGGGGACTTCAAGGGGCACTGGGATGGCAGGAGTTACTAGAATGATGGGACGCAGCTGACTAGGAAAGGCACTGGCTCAACCTTAGTGCCACCCTGTCCTCCCTACAGCTGGGTAGTGGGTGGTTAATTGGGGCATTGGCACCGTCAGCTCCAGGCAGCAGCTGAGATTTTTCCGTTTGGTTGTTTTTGTTTGTGTTGGTAATTCTTTTCCACTTACAACCCCCCTGCCAAGGTTAAGGCTTTCTTTTATATCTCTCCCACAGAGTCACAGGTGTCTAAACCACCCAAGACAAAAACAGCACTCCATTCTTCTCACAGTATCCCCAAGGCATGGAGATTTACTGTCCCCAGTCACCCATTCTGATGTTTGCTGCTTTGCCGTCAGCCCATTTTCCTTACACGGATTGTAACTTCTCCATGAAAGCCCTTTGGAGGGTAATAAAATCATTGCTCAACCTTCTCGCTCCTGAGTGCCAATGGTGGGTAACCTCAGCTCCACAGGGCCAGGCCCTTAAACGAATGCGAAGTGTACGTGCATAGAGTGTATGTTGCACCCAGCAGGAGAGGGGGTAGGCCGGAAAAACAGGCCTGGAAATTCAGCCTCCCCTCTCTTACTGACGGTTGCACCCAATGGAATATGGGCTGCATTTTGAGAGAGCTTATGCATTTTCCAGAGAAGCTAGAAATCTAGAGGTATAAGTAAAATTCCTGATTTTTTAAAATGTTGGCAACTAATTTGAGTTTTTAAAAACTGTAAGCCAAAACAATACCTCTGTGGGCTGGATGTGGCCTAGGGGCTACAAGATTGCAGAGCCTACATTAAGCGCCTGGGACCTGGTCTGCATCCTTCGGTACTTATGACCAGTACTGACCTGAGTCTGGTTACCTGGGCCCCAGGCTTTAGTTGGTCCTGCTCTGGTCCTGTCTCTTCCTCACAGGGCTAGGAGTTCGAGCCAAGGGAGAATGACCATGATCCTTCTAGACCATGCTCCTGGTACTCTGGACACCGGAAATCCCTGCTCAAACGGCCCCCAGCCTGCTTCCAGGGACTGTGTGGACCTCCATCCTTCCAAGGCAGCTGGCACCGCCTGTCGTGGGCATCTTCAGGCCTGAGGGATGGCTCATTGCAGGGTGGAGGCTGTGTCCCTATGAATGCACTGTGAGTCCCCCTTTGGTATGGGATGGAGTAGGGTTTGAACAGAAGGGGCAGGACTGCCAACCAGGGTCCTGCATTCATACTCTTGTCCCTGGCTAGGCAGTTGGTAGGGGTGGGCCTGCTTGTCACTGCCCAGCGTGGCTCACTGATTACCACTGACCCTGGGCCCAGCATTGCATGCATCGTGGCATTTAACTAACTCACGATGCTTACAAGTCGTAGTCCCTTTCACAGAGGAAGAAACCAAGGTACCAAGGAGTGAAATAAGTTGCCCACAAGCTAGTGAGTGGCAGAGCCAGGATTTGAACCAGACAGCGGGTAGCACAGCAGACTCGCTCCCGGTCCAGCCACCCTCTGGAGACGCCTGGCGCTCCCCACCCCCACTGGACGGCCAGACCCTCCGCGTCCTCCCGGCCCCCCCCCCCCCCCGCCACGGCCCGGCCTCCGCGGGGGCGCGGGAACCGCCTGTCGGGTCGCTGAGCCACAGCCTCACAGCTGCCCGGGCCTTCCGCGGCCCCGGGGGCCTGGCGGTGACGGCGGCGCCTGGTAGCGGGGGATTTGGATGCTCGGCCGGCGGCTCCCCCCGCCCGCACCACCTCCGGGGGTTTGGCCGCCGGGACTTATCTCGTTGCCTTCCCGGCATGCCCCGCTCGCAGACGGCCGCCAGTCCCGCGCCCGGACTTTGCCATCGCGGGGGGCCCGGCCGCGGGAGCGCCCCCGCCTGCGTCCCGGAGCCGCAGCCTCAGGTGGGTGAGCCCGGCGCGCCGCGGAGCTGGGGACCGGGGCTCTCCGCGGGCCGCCCCCCGCCAGCCCCTTTGGAGCCGGGTGCGCGGGACTGGCGGGGGTGCGGGAGAGGAGGGGGAGGGGAGCCCGGCGCCCGCGAGGGGGAAAGGCGGAGCTGCGCGCCCCGGAGCCATCGAGCCCCGCGTGGCGTGAGCCGGGGCGCGTGGGGGTCCCTCCCTAGGTCCTGGGTATGGCGTGGGTGTTCTGGGTGGCCGCGCAGGGGGAGGGAGGGGGGTCTTGGGTCTGTTTTATCCTTGCGGATTTAGAACCCGCTAGAGGGAAACAGAAAAACTCATCCTGAAACTCACAGAGGAGAATACACAAAGAAAGAAGAAAACACACGAAGAAACACTCGTACAGACCGATCACGGAGGGAGACAGCAACAACTCACAGAAAAGCTCCTACACACTCAGGGAAACACACCCGAAACGCACAGGAAGACAGGAAACAAAGCGGGTGGTCTTGGAGACCTGGGGCAGAGGGAGGGGGAGGGGAAGGGAAACACCGAGAAAGCGAGAGAGGAGGGGAGGGGGAAAAGAGAAGGAGGGGTGGAGAGGAAAGCTGAGACAGGGAAAAATGAAGAGAGTGAGAAGTGAGCGAAGGAGGAAAGACAAAGGGCTAAAGGAGGTAGTCCTTTAGGAGGGATAGTATAGAGAAACACATCTAGAGAAATGACGCAGGATCCCTCGCCCGCCGCCCCAAACACAGAGATGCAGAGATGAAAAAGGTAGATCCCAGCCTTCTTACCCTTGTGGGCAAGTGAACATCACGTGGGAGAGCAGCTCTGTGAGTCCTCTGAGAAGGCTTCCTTGGCACTTTGTGCCAGTGAAGTCCCCCTGGAAAACTCCTACTCATCCTTCAAAACCCAGCTCAAGCATCACCTGCCCTGGGAGGAAAGCTTTCCTAGACAGTGGCATGTAAGCACTGGCACTCTGTTTTCTGTGTACTTCTGCATGTGACACAGGCACACGGAGTTGAAATGGTTTGTCTGCCTGTCTGCCTCTCCCCCCAGCTCCACAGGTTTTGGGGCCCATGTCTTACTTATCTCCAATCTCCAGAATCCAGTCCAGTGCTTGGTGCATAGTAAATGAACAATAAATACTTATTGAATGATGATCAGGAGCATTTGGACCCTCCAAGACATAGAACATAGCATTAAATCCAAACAGAGAAGATGTACTGTCCTGGAGTCAGAATTCTAGGTCAAAGCACCCTTTTTTGCAGGTGGAAAAATAAAAGCCCAGAGAGGGGAGAAGACTTGCTCAAAAGGACACAAGTAGGAGACCTGCAATGAAATAACATTGTGAATACATGCTTCCCTGAGATGCCATTGTTCCTCTAGCTTATGAGTTTAAGATAGGTGTGAAAGAAAGACCTAAATGAAAACAGGCAGTGAATAGGCAACAAACACTTTAATACCAGTTGTAAGTTTCCAGCGCTGAAACTCACAATCGAAACTTTCCCCAGAATTTTTAGAATCCTCTTTCCTCCTTAGAAAGGACAAGGGAGCTGAACGTCCATCTCAGTTTGAGTGGATGGCTTTCTGCTTCCTGACTACGTAAACTTGGACAAATTACGTAACCTCTCTGGACCTCAGTTTTCTCAACTGTAAAATGGGGATACTGCTACCCACCTCATAGGATCGTTAGAAGAGTGAACACATACCAAGTGCCTGGCACAGGGTAGACCCTCAGGAGCTACAGTCCCACCCTTCTTCTTAGGTGGGTGTTCTTTCATGCGCCTGGGGCAGATGTGAAAACAACAGTGCTAGTGGCAATGTTTCCTTTTGTTCCAGGTTGAAAAGGCCATCCCCGTTTAATTGGGGAGCAAACACTTTTAGTAAAGGAAAAGATCAAATTTGGGGCATGGGTCTTGATTCTGTTCAGGCCCTCAGGTCTCTCCAGGTGACTTCGGGGGACCTAGCTGCCCTCCCTGTCAACCCGCCAACGGGGAGGACCCCACCACCACACTACTTAGCGTTGCTTCTTTACCAGGCTGCTCTGCCCTTGTGTCTTTCCAGCTTCAGCCCATGCGGGGGATTGACCGGGACTGAGGGAGCCACCTGGAAGCATGGAGACCGTGGTGATTGTTGCCATAGGTGTGCTGGCCACCATCTTTCTGGCCTCATTTGCAGCCTTGGTGGTGGTTTGCAGGCAGCGCTACTGCCGGCCTCGAGATCTCCTGCAGCGCTATGATTCCAAGTGAGTGGCCCAGGGAGGGGAAGGAGGAGAGAGGGGCTGTGCCCTGGGGCCCCGACAAAAGAAAAAGAAGTTTGGTGCTGGGCAACTGTCGTTCAGCTTTTTACCTCTAAAATGGTACCCAAAGGCTGTCCTTCCCTGTAAAGACCTCAGAGCTTAATAATGGTCCTCAAGCTCCCCCAACATCCTGAGCCGCCTCGGACTCTGTCTCTGAACATGTTCACCTAGCACAAATCTCTCCCAAACTGGCCACCTCACTTAGCATTTGGACAGGCCAAATCCCTTTCCAGCCAAACTCATAGGAACAGAAATCCAATGCCCACGTTCCAGCCACACATCTAAGCAACAGACACTTGGGGCTGCGAAACCCCAGCATAGGATTGCTTCTCTCTCTGCTCGGATTTCTTCATGGGAAACATACTTTTAAGCAAGATGCCATTTTCAGTTTAGGGATAGTTTAATGGATAGATCCCAAGGGACCCTGGCCACTAAACCCTTAGTTTCTCTTACCCCTCTATCTGAATCCTGTCATCATCTCTGTTGAGTGGTTAATAATTAGTCAGTGCCCATTTGTAGGACCCAGGAAAGCTCTGCTGTGGCGTCTCATGTTTTCAAGAACCCTGTTGTAAAGTAGGAGGTATTTTTACTTCACCCGCTTCTCTAGTATAACTTGGAGGGGATGGGGCCGTGCCGGTGGACCAAGGTCGCTCCCAGGAGTTGATTCTGCAGAACAGGTCGGTTTGAGTAATAGGAACTTTAGCTTTTCCATTAAAGGTAGGTGTGAAGGGCGAATAAGTTACAAACGGATATGATTTTGTCCCACAGGAGCAGCCCTGTCGAGTACATCTCTGTAATTCTTGTGGTCGTAGCCCTGCCTTTCTCTTAATGGCGCATCTTGTTCTGTATCACTTTTCTTGTGTTTTCGTGCCCCTACTTCCCTGACTCACTGTCTAGCCATGTGCCCTGCCCACAGTGCAGTCCCACTAGCCTCAGGTTTGGCTCCAGGGCAAGTCCCCGCTTTAACTTACTCCCTCCCTTTATCCTTTCGGGCGGATATGTGGGCCTCGATGAGGAGAGTCGGCAGCGGTCGTCCATCTTGAAGCCACTTAGCTGGGCTTTCCTTCCAGGCCCATTGTGGACCTCATCGGCGCCATGGAGACCCAGTCTGAGCCCTCAGAGCTAGAACTGGACGATGTCGTCATCACCAACCCCCACATCGAGGCCATTCTGGAGAACGAAGACTGGATTGAAGATGCCTCGTAAGGCCTTGGGGACCATTTGCTTTCCTGCAGCCGCCTGGGGAGGACGACCCAGGCTCCTGGGTGCCCTCGCGTGGCCGCCTTTTCCAGAGCCCTTGACTGAGTGCCCAGGAGCGCTGTCACTGCACCGAGGAGCTCTGTGTCATTTGCCGCTCTTTCCCCTGCCTTCACTGTGGAGGGAACTTAGACTATGACACCACAGTGTTTGTCCTTGCTCTCCCCATTTCGTAGACCTGAACACTGAGGCCCATAGATGTGAGGCAGAGTTATTCTAAAGTCGCCCTGATGTGCTTGGGTTATCCTTGGGGCGCCTGTGAATTTGACCCTCAGGCTCCAGGGATGCTACCTTTGTCTCCGGTGTCTCCCTCGGAGATCCCTCCACCCACCAGGAGATGCTGTAGCTTGAGAAGGGTGTGCCGCTCCCTTTCCTGTCACTCAGCCGTTCATTCACTGGGCAGATGTTTACAGGTGTGATGTGCGGGCTCTGGGCCAGGCGCTGCAGCTATGGAACTGGCGGTGGAGGCAGAATTCTACTAAAATACAGTATTTCAGAAATGATGGAGGGGGGGGTCTCTGTGCACGGTGCAGCGGACACGCGGAGGAGGTGGCGTCTAGAGCTGCCTGGCCAGAGGTGGGGCTGGATTTCGTGAAGGCTTTCCCAGAGTGGGTGCCTTTTGTCCTGGGTCCTTTTCTGGCCGCGCCGTGCGGCGTGCGGAACTTCCCTCACCAGGGATCGAACTCGTGCTCCCTGCAGTGGAAGTGCGGAGTCTTAACCACCGGACCACCCAGGCTGAGGATACCGGGAAGGATTCCCTGGGTGGAGGAAACAGTCTCAGAAGCTCAGGGCTCTAAAACAGCATGGTTGGGTGCGGGAGAGGAAAGGGAAAGACGGGACAGAAGGTGCCTCCTGGTTTAGCTCCTGGGCTTGTTCGTTTAATCGCTGGGGCACCCCTGTTCTCAGGTGGTGTCCAGCTGTGCCCACTGGTCAGAACTGGATGAAGCACGGAGGTGGTGGCTGGAGGGAGGTGGGCCTGTACTGACAAATGCTTCTTGTCTCCCCAGGGGTCTCATGTCCCACTGCATTGCCATCTTGAAGGTAATACTCTGCGGTTTCCCCAGGAGGATAAGGGGTGCTCACCAAAGCATCCGTGTCCACAGACTGTCCGAGGGGAAGGAACTTTGGGAAGAGCGCTGACCTGTGCAGGAGGCCCTTTTGTAACATGCCTGACAGTTGGAGTTTCTACTGTTCACTTCTGCTGCCCCTGGATGGTCTGTTCTGCTTTAGAATTCTCAAGGCCCTTTCCACCTGGTCCTCATACAGGCAGTCACAAACCACATTTTCACTGACCGTAGAGAAAGCTGTGTGCAGAATAGAGACTGTGTTTAGGGGGAGGCGGGGCTTCTCAGCTTCTCCTGGGCACTTTCTTTCATGAACGGAGAGCTCAGCCCCCGACAGCAAGTTGAGTTCTGTATTGGGGCTTCTGCAGTTACTAGAAAGTTCACCAGCCCTCTTTGACTGTGACAGTAGTCAGCCAAACGGGACAGTCAGTGTTAAAAAAGCGCCAAACTGTGAGTACTTGAACTTGAAGGCAGACTTTTTTCTTCTAATGCCTGCAACCTCCAGGACAGGGTGGAGAGTTGCATCCAATTTGCATTTGGGGAAATCTTTATAGTTTGGGGTGATTTTTACAGTTTTGGCATTTGGTTTTCAATTCTTGCCTGACGCTCTCCTACTTAATAGGATAATAATAATATTGAAATGTTTGGCCAATGGCAAATATCGTTCATTTCAGTAACCTGGCGAACCATACATTTCTCTTTCTGTCTAGCGATTATTCAAGATTTCAAAAAAGACAGCTTTAAGTGTCATTCAGTACAAAATATTAAAAAGTCTTTCATCCCACCTCTCCTTCAGCTGTTCTCTTGGGGGACAAAGAAGAGCCTGGTGGGACATTGTTGTCCCAGAGTCCAGGCTTATTATTGAATCCCAAGAATCTCTTGGGGGTATAGATGTGGTTATAGATGGAGATACATGGGTCTAATGTCTAGAACAATGACACCATATTACATCCCCCTTCTCCCAACCAGGATGTGTCCTGGCTCTGGCTTTTGTCCCCTGCCCTTGCCTATTGGAGGAGGGGGAATGAATGACAGCTGAGGTGTGGGTTAAATCAGCCAGAAGGTGTCTTATTGGATTGGACTCAGTGGTCCATCCTGAGATCCTTAGATCAAAGGAGAGACTCTCATCTTCCTCTTGGGATCCCGATCCTTGGTGGGCTGTTGGGCTTCTTTCTGCCTCTCTTTTCCAGCCCCAAGTATAAGGCAAGTGATGGAACTTCTTTGCCAGGGCCTGAAGCACATCCAGGTTCTGACATCGGGGAGGTGCGAAAGTGGGGAGCAAAGCTTTGGGGGCGGCCAGCATTGTTGGTGGACGATGAAAGAGGCCACGTGTCCTAGTCTTGCTGTTTTCCTGCTTTTTTTCCAAGGCCCTTTTATCATCATCTTGACAAACCTGGGAAAATGTTACCCTAGAAAAGTGCTGAAATAAGTTCCACTTTTGGAGGATGTGCTTAAAGGGAACAGTTGCCCTTTGTCCGTCCATAGTTCTGAGGGTGCCCCTGGCGATCTTTATCGCTTTGGAAGACGAAGCCAGGAGGTGAAGGAATCGAGAGAGAAAATAGGTTTTTGCCCTTAAGTGAGAAGGTGAAATTAGAGCACATGATTTTTCTTAGATTATTTCAGCTCAGACTTCTCTAAGCCGAAACCCTGACCCTGATCTGAGGTTCCCACCCCTCCCTCCTCACCCGGCCGTGTCCTGGGGTTTGCCTCTTCCATCCCATTTCCTCTCATCTCTGTGTACTTTTCACTTCAATCTGTCCGTTAGGTTAGGGGGCTCAGCTGTGAGATGGGGGGCGTGTTTGGCTTTGTGGGGTTGGCAGAAGCCCTCGGGGGAGCTGGGTCCCTCCTGATCACCTCTCTCCTCCCTGCTGTGGTAGATCTGTCACACTCTCACGGAAAAACTTGTTGCCATGACAATGGGCTCGGGGGCCAAGATGAAGACCTCAGCCAGTGTCAGTGACATCATCGTGGTGGCCAAGCGGATCAGCCCCAGGTGAGGTCCCCATACTCCTCGGGGGAGGGGGAGGGGAGGGGCCAGCAGCTGAGATGGGGGAAAGACCAGGCTCTCCTGAGACACTCCAGGGGCAACTTGAGTGGTTTATGTCCTACACATTCCCAGGGCACCCAGGAGGGTTTAGACGCTGGGAGGCTTTCAGGCTAAGGCGGTGTCAAACGGCTCCCCTCCCCTCCAGAGTGCCCCCGCCTGTAGGCTTTTTGGGAAATGCCAGCATATGACTAGTGCTGACCTGGCTCCTTCTTCCTTGGTCCCATGCCAGCCGGGGCTGCTTTCCTTCCTTTTGCCACACCTTCTTCCTGGGATCCGGGCCAGCAAGCACATTTCCCACTGGTGCCCACACCCCTGTGTGCAGTGACCTCCTGGCTGGCGTCTGTACTGTAGACCAGCTCCTTGTCTCTGTGCTGTCACCCCCGGCCCCATCCAGGGCCCAGCAGCAGCCTCCAGGACCGGGTGGGAGGTGAAGAGATCATTCAGATCTCCCAAATTCCAGGCTGTCTGCAGAATACCACGTGGGAGGCAAGCAGCAGGATTGTAGTCAACAGCTCCACCCCCTCATTTGGGCTCGATCTTGTGAAGAAAATAAAGCCCTTCTCTTAGAGGGAAGGGTGGTACTAAGTTGGTGCTGCCATCTGGTGGCTGGCACGTGGATGTGCCTGAGTTGGGAGTTTTTCCGAGTTGAGGAGGGTTTTTTTAATCAGCCTCGGAAGTTCCAGGGGTCCTCGCTTTCCACGTTGCCGTGGCCTCGGGTAGATCACGAGGAACCAGCCCTTGGAGGGAACATGAAAGAGTTGGTACACTTGAACTCTGTCCAGGGAGTTCAGTGAGTTGAGAACGTGGGAGGGAGATAATCCCGAAGAGTTCTTGGCTTTCTCTGGAGCTGCCCCAGGTGGGTGTGGCTACTTGAGTGGCATCAGCCTAGGTGGGCCCTTGGCCTGAAGACCCTCCGACCCAGGCTCTGGGCAGGCAGGCACCAGACCTTCCTCTGGCCTCCCGTGATTGGTAGAGGCTGCATTGCTCATATCTGCTGGACCTTCCTCATGCTTCTTGTTACTTCTGAGAGCCATCCCAGGGGCCAGACGAATTCACATGACCCCAGGTTACAAGGCAGCATCGCCAGGAGGGCTTGGAGGAGGAAAGAGATTGAGATTTCTGAGTCCCAGTGAAGTCCTGGGTGGTCAGGATTAGCAGTGGTGCTAGAGACAGGGTGTGGCATCGCTCAGAGGGCAGACCTCACCTGGTGCTCACTGGCCCGTCCTACAGAGCACCTTGGATTGCTTCCAGAATGATCCCTGCCATAAATCAATCAGGGGCCTTGCTTTCTCTTTTTGCCCTCACACTTTCACCTTCGGGCCGTTTTTTGCCTCCACTGTTTTTCTTGCTCCATCTGTTTCATATAGTGTGTTGATAGCATGTTAGTTTCAAGAAGAGTGGCTTCAGCTGCAGGGCAGAGAAAGGGGCCGGCTAAGATGGGCACTGAGTGACCACACCTCTGTACTTCCGCACCAGCCCCTCAGTCCCAAGACAAGGACTTTCAAGGGCATCTGTTTTCAAGTGCCTTTGGGAATCAAACAATACATCGTTATTTTTTGCTTCTTGACTATCAGGTGGTCCAAGAGCAAGGATTTGGATGAAAACCTGGAACCATGTAAATGAGAATGAGTAGTAGCTCCTTCTAGAATTTGATTAAAAGAAAATTAACCATGAACTGTACCGTGTGCTAAAAGAAATCCAATGGAGTAGTTTGAACCCGAATTAAACTTGGAGGTTTTTTTTAGTGTTCTATATAACTACCTTTAACCATTTTTTAAAAATTAAATGTAAAAGTAATAAACACTTGTAAAAGTGAAAACACTGCAGAAATAGAGTATCTGAAAAGTGAAGGACCCCCGAATTCCACCCCATCCTAATTCCTGGAGGTAATCACTGTTGACTGGTGAGTGTTCCTCCAGACTACCCCTGCCCACTGCATTTCACAGCTTTTGTTTATTCATTTTTCTACAAATGAGGTCAATCAGACTTTACATATTGTTTGGCAATATGCTATTTTAATGTAGTAGTATATCTTTTTTAAAAAAAAATTTATTTATTTATTTTTGACTGCATTGGGTCTTCGTTGCTGTGCGCGGGATTTCTCTAGTTGCAGTGAGCCGGGGTTACTCTTCGTTGTGGTGCGAGGGCTTCTCATTGCGGTGGCTTCTCTTGTTGCGGAGCATGGACTCTAGGTGTGCGGGCTTCAGTAGCTGTGGCACGCGGGCTCAGTAGTTGTGGCACGTGGGCTTAGTTGCTCTGCGACACGTGGGATCTTCCCGGACCACGGCTCGAACCCGTGTCCCCTGCATTGGGAGGCGGATTCTTAACCACTGCGCCACCAGGGAAGTCCAAATGTAGTCGTATATCTTGAATATCATTCCAGATGTGGGAACTTGTACTTTTTAGACCATTGGAGCTTAAACAAAACCAGAAGAAATATTCTCTAAACTGAATCTTAAGTCTTTCTGTTTAAGTCCCTGTCTGAGAATGCAGTTAAAGTCCCTAAAGACTGGGTCTGGAATATCAAAAGAGAAGCATAGGGGTAAGGAAAGAAAGGAAGGAGAAAAGGCCATAAGAAGAGCAAAATACTGAAAACCTTTTGCCTCCCCCCCAGAGTGGACGATGTTGTGAAGTCAATGTACCCTCCATTGGACCCGAAGCTCCTGGATGCCCGGTGAGAGGGGTGGAGTGGGCGAGTGTCTTTTCATGCTGGAGGCTCCCCGTGTTATCAGATCTGTGAGGTCGGCTCTTCGGGTTGTGGAGGAGAGAGCTGTGTTGGTGGGTTCCCAAGGCTGCCTGGGCTTTGGGTAATGGTCAGCCAACCAGCGAACGAAGCCTGGCTGGATGCTGGACGCCAGGGCTCTTCCTGAAACCCCAGAGGAGGAAGAGCCAGTCTTAAATTTTGAATTTTTGTGATTAAATGTCCACCCAGGCCAAGTCCTATCTGCACCTTCCCTCCCTCCCACTTCCCCCATAGCTCTCTCTGCTCTTTGGGTGCCGGAAGCAGACATGCCTCAGCTTTGAGTGCCGCCCAGTGGGTCGCTGGTACGGGTGGTGGGCAGGAAATGAGAATGCAAGTGACAGGTCAGCTAAAGCTGTGCTCACCTTCCACAGGACGTACCCAGGAACCCCTTTCTCATGATCCTCCCCTAATACGCAGAGTGTACTTAGGCTTTTGAGATTGTTATGTTCCTCTACCAGTTATAAACCCACTTACAAAAAAAAATCTTCCTTTGTCTCTCAGATTTATATGACTGTTTCACAGGCCCACTGTGTGATAATTGCCAGACAGGCTGTGGGTCACGGCAACTCAGTTGGTCTCTCCACCCCACTCCTATTACTGCCCAGCTGTGTTCATGGGCTAGTCATCTGTCATGCATTCCCAAATGTGCTGTGCACACTCGCTATATAGAAGATATTCTGCACTGAATCTTTCAATACTGAAAAAAAAAAAGCCTCCTCCTCAATTTAGTTTGCAATTAAATGTTTTAGGATGCGGTAAACCAGCCCTGGGCCTCATTGATTCAGAATCATTAAGTGATGCTCAAGGTGGGGTACGAATATCCTGTCTTCAAGGGGGCAGCAGCTGGGGATGTGCTTATCCAATCGACTAGATCCAAATTGTCCCACAAAACCCTCTTCTGGGAGATGTTGATGGATGTGTTGCAGAAAGTGGGCTCCCGGTCTTAAATAAGTTAGTGAGACTCAGAGTATTACATTCTGCCCTTAGAGATTTATCATGTGCATCATCTGAGAAGGGCTTCAGTTACCTTTGTTTAACCCAGATGTTCCCAGCTTTCTTTGAGCATCGAACCCTCTTTAAATTACATACTCAGCAACCTCCCAAGGAAGGGACTCCAGCTTGGGGAACACCAGTCTAGACTCTTATCCCTTTGGGCTTTGGGGCAAAGTCCCTTAGATCCTTTGGAACCTGATCCTGTTGTTTTTTCTAGGACAACTGCCCTGCTCCTGTCTGTCAGTCATCTGGTGCTGGTGACCAGGAATGCCTGCCACCTGACCGGGGGCCTGGATTGGATTGACCAGTCGCTGTCAGCTGCCGAGGAGCACTTGGAAGTCCTTCGAGAAGCAGCCCTGGCTTCAGAGCTGGATAAAGGTCTCCCAGGCCCTGAAGGCTTCCTGCAGGAGCAGTCGGCCATTTAGTGCCTACCAGCCAGCAGCTGGTCACGGGGCCAGCCTGCTGCCATGGCTGGGTGGCTCAGCTGTGCCTTCTGCTTCTTCCTGTAGAGTTAGTTGTTCTCCACGGCTGGGGAGTCCAGCTGTGTGTGTGTAGTAAAGCAGTCGATGCCTCTGTTGTAGTTACAAGTGGTGGCTGGTGAGTGGCAGTCTAATTCCACAGTTAGGGGAGATGACAGTCACCATCTGTACAGCAGAGCTTTGAAAACCGGAGGACTGTAAGCTTTATTTAGCTCACCTAGTGTTTTCAAGAAAATCCAGCCACCATCTAAGAATCAGGAGGTTTCACATTAAATCAGAATGTCTGGTTTCTCTCGAACAATCAGAAGTTGAGGCAACTCTCATTTGCATTTTCCACAGAGGACAATCAATTGGAACTACGTAGGAGTTGCCTCTCTTGTCAATACTTGTACTCTCTCACCTGGCCTGTTTCATTTATTTGTATTATCTGCCCAGTCCCTGCGGCATCTGGGTCCCTCCTTCTCTTTACAGGTTTGGGTTTGAAGGTGAGCAACGTAGAGTTGATCATTCCCTTTTTATCATTATGCCTGCAATTTTACCTAGCTACCACTAGGTGGAGAGTAAACGTATACTTAGCTTTCCCTCAATTGTGTGATTGTGTAGTCAAATTCCGATGCACGGTGTGTGGTGGGACGTATTTGTCTGAGGACTGAGGGTGGAAGGAGAGAGGCTAAGAATCCCAAGGATGCCTTGTGGGTATGACTCAAAATAAGATATTCAGAGACCCTCCAGAGTTCAGGCAGAGGTGAAGATAACCACCATGAAGTATTGTTTCCACACTACCAATGACATCCATGAAAGATGGGTCCCCTTTCTTTTGGTATCTGCTTGTTTGGCAAGTACTGAAAGATGAGGGGCATTTTTATGACTTGAGACCTCTGGGGGACCCAGAATCACAATTGTATAATCCAGACTGCATCCAAATTCTCTAATTTCCATCACAAGCATATAGCAACACCTGAAATACTTTTTTTCCTCCCAGGATCTCAGAGCCAACCTCATTCTTGGGAGAGGGCCCTGGCTTGGGGGCTGCCTTGGTTCATATCCTATGCTGTTAAGTATGTTTGGAGCTCCATGTCTGTTCCCATTTCATTTTCTGTGTCCTAATTCAAGTCAGCAAATCCCTCAGCCTGATTCTAGAGAACCAGGAACCCATGTTCCCAAGTCCAAGATTGGGGCCTTGTTTGTCATTGAGATGTGTTATCCATCCAATTTCATTCTCTCCTGAAAAGCAAGATGCTTCTCTCCAGCACAGTGCACACCAATTCCCACTTGGGGAGGTGGAGTCAGGAGAGGGAAGCTGGGACTCAACTCTCATGGAAGGATAGAGGGATTCCTGAGGACAGGGGAGACACCTTACTGGATTGTCCACTCCCATCAGCCCTGAACACATGCTAGGTAACTTCCCTGTCCTGCTGGTGAGCTGTGAATGGGCAGTGTCCACAGAGTCACTGTGACTTTTCTATCTGTGGCCTCCACCAATAGATATCCAGAGTCCTCCTGTTTTTGTCTTTTCCCCTCCCTTTCAATACCTGCTTTCATAAGCAGACTGGAAACCACCATGCTAAGGTTGCAGTGGCTGCCATGGTTGTCAGTGTCCCTGCATTTCAACCTGGACCAGAGCCCTAAGCCAGAGAGAGCCCTTAATCTCTCAGATACCGTCTACAAGGTGTGGGGTTAGAGGTGGAGAAGTTTCCCAGCACCACCTCGCATCTCTGAACCCTGGCAAGTCCTGGCCCACCTACTTCCTCAAGCTCTGAGATGCTGCCCTTTTAGTAGTGAGAAGAGGTGGCTGAAGACCTTGGAAGTGTCTGCTAGGCTGCGAGATCTCTGATTCCACTGCTGTGCAGCCTTTCTTTTGTCTCCAGTGCAGGACAAATAAGAAGCTTCTGGTTCAGGTTGGTGTTGGTGACTGATGGTTGAGGTGGAATCACTGTCTTTGGGGTGGGACTCTTCTAGCCCTTTGGGAGTTGGCTGAACTTGCCTCCTCATTTGGGAGGGACTGGTTGGCAAGCACTGGGGGTCCAGCCAGGTATGGTTTCCCAGACGATGGACGCGTCCTGAGGCCCTGGTTCATTAGTGTCTGCGTATATTGTCATAGCTCTTTCCTTCCATGATTTTCTTCCATGACCCCCACCCCCTCTTACCTTGGCGAAGGAGCATCAGACTCAAATTCTGAATGAAGAAGGAATTAGGGATAGGAATTGAGGGTGAAAAGAGCAAGGTCTTTGAAGTCAGACAGAATTAGATTCAAATTTGGGCTCAGTCATTGACTGTGTGAGCTTGGACAAGTTTCTTAACCTCTCTGGTCCTTAGCTCTCTCACCTGTAAAATCAAGGCTACTGCCTCATTGGGTTGGTACGTCAATCGCATGAAGCAGTGTATGTGAAATGTCCAGTTGTGTGCCGGGTACTGATTAGCCAATGTTAATGCTTCTCTCTCCAAAGTGCCCCGTGCCCTGATGCAGCTGATCGAGATGGTGTCACCCCGGTTACTATGGCTCTGTCTAAGCTCTGTTCATGAGCTCTGGAACCAAATAGCCCCAATTCTGGAATCACTGGCCCAACCTTGTGCCCGCCCCACCCCAAATATGTTCACAACAGGAAGGCAATCAAAGCTCTTGGCCCCTTATCAGTGTTCCCAGGGTTGACTCCCAAGTTTGCATTCCTCCAGAGCGCAGCCCAGAGTCTCCTCCAGCTTGTGAAATCTCCCAGACAGAACACGTGTTCCTGGCATCGGACTTACCCTGGTGCTTACTCTGACTGCCACATTCCAGGAGTTCCTTCTCTTCAGAGACCCTTTCTACTCTGTGTGGCCACATGAGCCTGATCTTTAGAAAATGACTTATAGTTCAAAGTCCCTGAGTTGCGTTATGACCTTGGACACTTTGGGAAAGTGTCAAATGAAGAATTTCCATCTATTTCCTCCTCCCTCTGTCCTCCTCTCCCTCCCTTCTCCTCTTCTCTCTCCCTCCACCCTTCTCTCCCACAAACAAGTACTGTTTACTTAGGCGGAAGCATAGTGCTAGGTGCTGGGGATATGGAACCAAAGCCACGATCCCTGGCCTTAAGAAGCAGAGACAAATGAGCAGTTGATTGAAACATGACTGCGGCCAGGGCAATGAGGGAGGGATGCCTAGCCGGGGGCCCCTGAGCAGGCACAGGACAGGGAAAGGGCGGGATCGAGATAGGGAAGAAACCTGGGAAGAGCTGATACCTGAGTGGAGACTTTGGACAGAGTGTTATCGAGGTGTTCCGGGCAGACTGGACCACATGGGAAAGGTCCAGGGCCAAGAGAGCATGACTCATTGGAGAATTGCAGGTGATGGGGGAGGGCTGGAGGGTGGGCTGTGAGGGGGGAGTTGGACAGGTTGGCAGATCATGGAGGGTCTTAAGATGTTATATTAGGGAGTTGAAGCTTTATCCTGAGCATAATGGGGACCCTGGAAAAGGTTTAACTGGGGAATGATTTGGTCAGATTTGCAATTTAGATAGAGTCATTTACTTCATACCCTATGACGTTAGACGTCAAGACCCATAAATGTGCCTGATGCCACCGAGCACGTGTTTCCCGCTGAGTCTGAGAGGCTCATGACTCAATCATGGTAGAAAGGCAGGGTGGGCAACTATTTAGGAATGGAGGAAGAGAGAGGCTAGGCGTTAGAACAGAATGGGCCGGGATAATACCGCAGTGCTGCATCTGATCCTGGCAGGTAGTTACAGTGTCTTTGTGTCAGAAATGCTGATGAGCAGTTCTGAGGATCTGCAACATCACTGGGTCGTTGCTGTCTCATTCTATCTGTATTTTATCATCCCCATTTTACAGATAAGGAAGCCAAAGCCTAGAGAGACCAGTAACTTTCGTGGTGTTATTAAGAATGAGAGCAGGGGGAGTTCCCTGGTGGTCTAGTGGTTAGGTTTCAGCACTTTCACTGCCAGGACCTGGGTTCAGTCCCTGGCTGGGGAAATGAGATCCTACAAGCTGCGCGGCAAGGACAGGAAAAAAAAAAAAGAATGAGAGCAGGAACTTCAACTTCCCACCCGATGTTCTTTACCACCACTCCTGCCTGCCTGGGTTCAGTGGATGGGGAAATCCACAATACAAAAGAAACAGCAGATCCCAGAGTTATTCTTTTCTAGTTCTAGTATTTTTCACTAAAAAATTGGTGGTCATGACCCATAGATTAATTTCATGGCCCACTAATCGGTTACAACCCACAAGTTGATAGAACATGGACACTAAAATGAGGGCTGGGGCATGGGTGAGGTATTCTCTCTCCATTCAAAACGGCTTAGTTTTATCCTTTTTAAGTAAAACATGCATTTACCAGAATAGTGGCAAGAAAAAAAATTCATGGTGCAAAATGGAATAATGGATTTATTACATGATTGATATTAGTTCAGGAGTCATCTGTGGAGCATCTACACGGATTAAACCCTGGGGCACAGAAATGAATAAAAATATAATGCCTCTCTTGAGATGCATATACTCTAAGGTAGAAAGAAACCCATAAAGAGTCATTTTCAATGTAACTCAGTAAGCACTGGATAAGGGAACGTGTGTGTAATGAGAGCACGGAGCAGGGGCACCAACCCCAGATTGTGAGAGCTTCCCGAAGGTGACGCTGTCTCAGAAGAATTGTGAAGGCGGAGTAGGTGTTACCCGGGAGAAGAAGATTGTGTGGGATAGTAGATGATGGAGGTGGAGGAGGACAGAGAATCGAAGAAGGGCAGTCTTTGCAGCCGGCATCCCATGCTGGGCTCGGGGAATTATTGCTGCAAGTGTCAGAGGGGAGGCGGGGCGTGGTGGGAGATGAGACAGGAGAGGAAGGTGAGGATGGGAGCCTGGACTTTTTTCTCTAGGTGGTAGGGAACTATTGAAGTTGAAAAAGTGCTTACTTTTTCTTGGAAAACAATCAAATGGTCTCCACACTTTTTATTAATTTTTTTAATCTCTTCATTTTTATCTGCCTTTAATGTTATCCGAATTTGATAGATGAACCGTCGTTAGCATTGTGTTAATTTGTGTTTCCCTGACTACTGGTGGAGTGAAAGATTTTTTGTGGGTTTATTAGCTCTTTGTACTTATTCATGTCCTTTTCCCATCTTTCTTCTGGGATTTTAATATTTTTCTTATCGATCTATATGAGCTCTTTATATATTAAGGATAACAACCCTTTGTCATATTTATTGCACAGCCTTTCCCCAGCCTTGTCATTTGCCTTTTAGTTTTGTTTAGAATGGTTTCTGACATCCAGACATTTTAAATTTGGTGTAGTCAAATGTATTGATTTTCTTTCCCTTAGTGATTTCTTCCATTGCTTTTATGCTTAGAAAATCCTGTCTCATCCATGATCAAATAAATAGCATTGAAATGTTTGGAGAAGTGAAGTGCCGTGGGTGAATGATTGATAATAATATTCACAGGTTAGAGGTAGTGGTAAAACAAACCAACCAACCAGGTTGGAAGAAATCAAACCTTCATTTATTCACCCCAAACCCAGCTCAAGGTTAAAGGTAGGAACCAGAAGGGATCAAAGAGATGGATGAGGCTGCTGGGGAGAGGCAGGGAGAGTCTTAAAGGACTAGTAGGAGGTGGTGATGGGGGAGAGCATCACGGGGAGGAAGCTACATGTCCCAAGTTAGATTTGGAGGAACATAGCATGTTTGGTTAGAATCTAACATGAGAAGAAGCAGGGACGGGAGACGGGGTTGGAAAGAGAATCAGGGAGAGCCAAGCAGGGCCCATAAACTATTCTCACTGTATTCTGAGAACACTGAAGACATAATCCAAATAATTCTTGGCGCCTCATGGAGCCATTTCATTTGAGGAGGCAGAGCCTGGGAGTCAAAAGTAACCGGAAAGGAAGACCGATGACAGACTTGACCATGGCACTAGTCTGCTTCCCCTTGGACGAGATCGGGCGGGTTCAGGATAGTATGGCCGGGTGTAGACTGCACTCCCTTCAGAGACTAGCCTCTCTTCATCTGGACCAGTTGGTGGGGAGATAATGTCATCTCTCATTCTTTTTTTTTGGCCGCACCGCGTGGCATGTGGGATCCGCAGCCAGGGATTGAACCCGTGCCTCGTGCCCCCTGCAGTGGAAGTGCAGAGTCTTAACCACTGGACCGCCAGGGAAGTCCCTGTCATCTCTCATCCTTTTCCCCTCTCTACCCTGGTGCCAAGAGGGAGTCTGGGTTTGGATCCTGACTCTGCCACTCCAGGGCCATCTCCTTTCCCACCTGCTTGCCTCCCTTCCTCCTGCAAATTCCATTCGACACATGTTCTGTGCCAAGCATCGTCTGAGTGGTGGGGATACAAGGCAGAGATAAACCGCACAATTTCTGCCCACGTGGGATCATAGACTAGTGAGGAAAAGCAGTTATCAAGCAAATGATTCTCTGAATCAGTGGAAAATGAAAAGTTTTTAAAGTATTTTAAGAAGAGAGAGAAAATCTAATGAGACATTATTAGGGAAACTGATCTATGTAGATGTCAGGGAAGGCTTCCATTGAAAGGGATCTACTCTCTGGAGGATAAGCGGGCGTTCAGAGGTGGAGGAATGGAAACCCAAGGAGCAGTCCATGCAAAGGTCTTTTGGCGGAAGGACAAGGAAGACAAAGGTGAAGATGAGGCAGGAGGTCAAACCATGCCCGACCTTTTAAGCCATGTGAAGGATATTGGTCTTTATCTGAAGAGCCATGTGAATCCATTCAAATGGTTTATTCAAAGCTGGTGGGGTTGGAGTGGGCTGGAGGTAGAGATATAATCAGAATTGTATTTCGAAAAGGACTTTTTGGCTTCTTTGTGGAGAACCAGTTAGATCGGGCCAGAGTGGATAGGGGAGACCCAGTGCTATAGCATTTGTCAAGGCAAAAGAAGACGATAGCTTGGTCTGAGCAGGGAGAGGGAGATGGAAAGTTCGGGGAGCGGATACATTTGAGAGAGGAAGTAAAAGAAGTAGGACTTGGGTGGATTCGATATGGGGCAGTGATGCAGGATGATGGGGTGTCCAGAAAGACTCCTAGGTTTCAGGTTTGCACACCTACATGGCTATGAGAGTTTGGGAATAGGAATCACTGGTATAGGAAATGCCAGAAGAGGATCAGGTTTGGGGAAGAGGTTAAAACCATCTGCTTTGGATTTGAAGAGTATTAGGTGCATTTGAGATATCTAAGCTGAGTTTGATATAATGGTTTGAAGCTTAGAGAAGACTGGGCTGGAGATTTTTCAGAGGTCCTTATTGTTAGAGGTATGGCTAATGGGGTGATGCTAGGGAAACAGTATGGAGTGAAAACAGAAGAGGGCTTTAAGGCACTCTGACATCTAATATGATCTTGGGCCAGTCTAAGGCTGTTGTAGAGTTAATTTAATTGATTTATTTTATTTTTATTTATTTTTGGCTGCGTTGGGTCTTCGTTGCTGTGTGCAGGCTTTCTCTAGTTGCAGCGAGCGGGGGGCTATGCAGGGGCTACCCTTCGTTGCAATGCTCAGGCTTCTCGTTGCAGTGGCTTTTCTTGCTGTGGAGCACGGGCTGTAGGCGCATGGTCTTCAGTAGTTGTGGCACGTGGGCTCAGTTGCTGTGGCTCGCCGGCTCTAGAGCGCAGGCTCGGTAGCTGTGGCGCATGGGCATAGTTGCTCCGCAGCATGTGGGATCTTCCCGGACCAGGGCTTGAACCCGTGTCCCCTGCATTGGCAGGTGGATTCTTAACCACTGCACCACCAGGGAAGCCCCTGTTGTGGAGTTATTCTGATGGTGGTCTAAAATACCATATGCCCAGTGCCCAGCCTGCAGTATGCACTCAATAAATGCTAGGTACATTTCCCTTCTCTCCTTTTAACTACTCTGCTACCTTTATTTTATTTCTGTGTATTTTTTGGCTCTATGTGTTACAGCCAGAGACTTAAACCTAATTCTTGCAACTTGAGATGGCCCCAGGGTACTTGGTGTATATACTAGGCAAGCATTCTTCTCTTCCAAGACTCAGCCCTGGAGCGCCTACCTTTTTGAGAGCTCTCTGAAACCGAACTAAGAGAACTCTGGGCATTTGTTTAGTTGACCAATGACCAACACTTGGAGAGCCAATTTTAATAGCACACAGAGCAACACCTCCCTTAGAATGATAATCACGCCACCTTTCATTTCTAGAACATTTTGTGTTTTTTTTTCAGAGAATTTTTACAGCGATTATCTCCATTGTTCATCACAGGATTTTTCATCATGAAATGCGTTTGTATATTTTCTTTACCTCTAATTCTTTCCCCAGCACTGAAACAATAGCAGTTTGAGCAAATACACATACAGATGACTTAAGAATTCATTCCTCTCTTATACTTAACCTTGCTTTCTCTTGTTTTCTCATTTTATTTTCAAATTGTGAGTTTTATCTTCCAGGTCATATTCTTTGCCATGTTTCAGTGGTTCTCAAAATCACAGTTCTGTTCTCTCTTTATTTATTTATTTATTTTTTTTTGCCGTATGGGGGCCTCTCACTGCTGCGGCCTCTCCCGTTACGGAGCACAGGCTCCGGACGCGCAGGCTCAGCGGCCATGGCTCACGGGCCCAGCTGCTCCGTGGCACGTGGGATCTTCCCGGACCGGGGCACGAACCCGCGTCCCCTGCATCGGCAGGCGGACCCTCAACCACTGCGCCACCAGGGAAGCCCCTCTTTCTTTTTTTTTTGGCACCTGCCCTCTTCATCTCCTTTCACCGATACCAAGTCTTCTGGCCCCCAAAGCCCACCATTCCGGCACATTGAGAAACTCACGGTTTTGACTCCTCTTCACCTCATTTCTCTCTGAGCCAGGTGCTGTTTATTCTGCACTGAAGCTTCATGTTAGCTTTAACTAGAGATTTGTTATGCAAGACAGCCTCATCCAGGTTCTTCCTTTGCCCCTGGCATCTTAAAAGACTGTCTCTGCTTCTCAGCCTCATATCACTCCCTTCTCCGCACCCCCTTCTGTGTAATACTTCCCCGATTTTCCTTTCTCTATTCTTGATCTTCACCTTGTGCTCTCTGTGTTCATCCTCTCATTAAACATGTATGGAGGCCCTGCGATGGATCAGACTGTGCTGGGCTCTGGGGATTCAGATACCCATGACCTGGTCCGTGAACTTGAAGTGCCCACAGTCTGCAATAGTGGGTTGCAGACCCAATGGCACGTTTGAATCATTGAATTAAAAAAAAAAAGTCAAAGTCCTGGCCCTAGAGATTCTGATTTAATCGGTTTTGAGTGGGACCCAGGAATTATTATTTTTTAAAAGAGATTTTAATGTGCAGCCAGGGAGGAGCACTACTGGGCTAATGGATGAGACAGATGTGTAAATAAATGATTAGAATACAACGTGAAGGCAGGGGGAAGCAGACGGCTGGAGAAGAATAAAGAGAAGCCCCTCATTCAGCCCTGAGCAGACGACTCAGGGCCCCCTCCCGTTCTAGAGAACCGATTTTTAGTCGGATGGGAGAAATGAAAGCATCTCTCAAAGCAGAGTTACCTTCTGTCTTCTTAAAGGACAGAAGAGCAGTTATGAGCGTGGCCTTGGGAGTCAAGCCAACCCGCATCCAAATCCCAGTTTTGCCACTTACTGTGTGGCTTTAGGCAAATTGCTCACCCGCTCTTAAGTCTCAATGTTCTTGCCAGTAAAGTGTGTGTGTGTGTGTGTGTGTGTGTGTGTGTGTGAACTGAGGGATCTAATGTCTGTAGAGTGCCTAGCCCACTGCCCTACACCCAGTCGGTGCTCAAAAAATTGTGGCTACAGACACTTCCAAGTGCCACATACGCACTAATGATGCTCAGTGTTTCTGCTTTCAGCAGCAAATACTCAAATGACTTTCTGTCTTTGCCCTATTGGTCCATACCCGCCTGAGGGTGACACACTTTGCTTGGGCCACCATCATGCAGTTTTCCAAGGCTAATATGTGAACCTCACCCTGCGCGGCACCTTCTTCAGGTTCTTTCTTTCAAATCTTTGGCATTTTCTTCGCCTCCAGAGTTCCCGCCGACATTTCTCCTGGCACAAAGCCTATTGTGGATCTGAGCGTGATGATTCCCCCAACACTTCTTCTGTGGGTCCCCCTGTAATTTCCCCGATGATGGCCGAGTGGTTCACTGCCATCCCGCATGGCACCCACTGCCTTATCTGCTGGGGCAACCCCCTCACGCCACGCTGGGTGCAGCAGCCTGGCTCCTCCTTGTGGTGGGATCAAACCACAGCACTGGGCTCCAGCTTGTCAGAGCTGCCCACTGCCCTTTCCACACGTACTGTTTTTACTTTTATTATTAAAAAAATTTTTTTAATTGAAGTATAGTTGATTTACAGTGTTGTCTTAGTTGCTTGTGTACAGCAAAGTGATTCATATATATATATAGAATAGAATATATATGTAGAATATATATAGAATAGAATTTAAAAGAATCTGAAAAATATATAGAATAGAAAAGAATCTGAAAAAGAATATATATATTAAAAATATAAATATATATTTATACATTATACATATCTATATTAAGAATACATATTAAAATATATAAACTAAAATTTTTAAATATAATAAAAAATTTTAAATTGAAGTATAGTTGATTTACATGGTTGTGTTAATTTCAGGTATACAGCAAAGTGATTCCGTTAATTATATCTAGTCCTTTTCAGGTTCTTTTCCATAATAGGTTGTTTCAAGATATTGACTATAGTTCCCTGTGCTCTACAGTAGCACTGTTGCTTCTCTATTTTATATAGAGTACATGCGTATTGTGTCCTTGGCTAGCCCTCTCCTTTTCCCTTGACAGCAATCCAAGTTTGCTTGGTCTTGAGGCAGTTTGGAGAGCTCGGTAGCCAGACCCCAAGTCCTTGGGGGCACTGTCTTGGTTTTAGGGCTTGGTCAGTTCTAGAATTATGATGTTAGCTGGGAGACCATATTCTCCCTCCACAGCCTGCCCCCCACTCTCTCCGAGCCTTCCTTGCTCCTGGAACAGAGCTCTGAACACTGCTTGTTGCCTATACTTCTCCCTGGCACCAGCTTTATCTGTCTCTCCACTTTCAGCTCCACTGCTGCCCTCTGACCCCCACCCCACCGAATTTCCGAGGGATGTTTGCACCTGACCTTCCCCCCGCCTGCTACCCTGTCTTTCTCTCCTAATTACCATTCTGTTTATACAGACTTCTCACTTTGGTTCTTTCTTTTTAATTTTTAGTGGTTTCTGTTTCAGTCCATCACCTTTACTGTTTTTCTCTCTGCTCTTCATTGTTTACTTCTGCGAATGGGAAAACCTGTTTTGCTCCTTATAACTTTTGGCTTTATTCTTCCCCGTGAGAAGCTTTCTCGGGTTGTCTTTCCAGGTGACCCAGCCCACCTGGAAAATGAACAAAACTTCCTTTCCCAGGATCACTGTTGTTGTTGGGCTGGTAATTTCCTCCTGACCTGATGGGACTTTGTGTAACCCCCATGCCCTCTCCTCGGGAGATCACTTCCCATACCCACCTTGCTGGAGTCCATGGGCCTGGGAGGTCCATAGGGGTAGCAATTATTGTTCCTGTTATGAAATTAAGAAAACAAGACTTAGCAGGGAGGAAATTGAGGCCCAAGAAGAGGAACTAACTCTCCAAGTTCGTGTGGCTAGTAACGGAAGACCTGAGAGGAGAAAGGACACCAAGGAATTCCCAGTTCATTGCCGGGCCCAGGGTTCCACCTGGATGTGATGCCTGGACAGGCAGCTCATGCAAGGGTGAGCTCTGGATCCCATTCTCAGGAAGGTACCGTAAACCCCTATTAGTGTGAGCCCATGACCCTGGCCTGCTGGTCTGTTGGGTTTATGTTTCAGAATGGCAGACAAATCACCATGTTTCTATTAATTTTTAGGATGTCAGCCACAAGGACTCTGGGAACAAGATTCAGCAGCATCTTTCCTTGTACCCCGGATATAAGGCATGCAGTCCCAACGGTTTTCTGGTTTGGATGTGCCTTTGGTCCAACTTCTGTGTTCTGTCTGGATGAGAAGTTCAGCGAGGAGGCCGGACTCAATCATTCCACTCGATTTAAACCTGGTGCTGTCTGCACAGGTGGGATCAGGTGTGTGTGTGTGTGTGTGTGTGTGTGCACAAGTGTGCATCTTCAAGGGGAGGGATTTGCTCTTGCTTAAGCTAGGCTAAAATCGGAAGACCCATGTTGACGGGCAAGAGAAAATGTCTCTCCTTCTCACCTTCCTTTAGAAACTCCTCTCAAATGTGCTTTTCTCAAATGGAAGCATGTCAGAGGATGTGTAGTGTCTCCCTCCCTACTGTTCTTTGCTTCTGTCCAGGAAGAGGAGTGTTTGGACCGCTGGGCAGAAGCGGATGGTCACTGGGTCAGCCTTTAGTGGACAGGGCTACTGTGACTCCAAATCAGGAGCCGGGTGGGCTGCTTCCTGCTCAACTTCCCTCCCTCCTCAGCAAACCCTCCTCTTACTGTCTCAGCTTGGAGCATATTTGGTCCAGGCTCAGGGCTACCTTCTAGAAGGCTTGCATCCTTGTCTATATAGCTGAGCTGAGCTTCCTCTCAGACCTCATCACTGTCTCTGCAGGCAAGCTTCAGGGTGTGTGCGAGGAAATATGTCCCAATATCTAGATTTGGGAGTTAAGAAGTCCCACAGCTACCCTTGGCCTGTTCTGAATTCTCCAACACAAATTAAAGGAAAGCCTGTGGTTCGAGGTCTGCAACGTACCAGGGAAGATGATACTTACTTCCATTTGGCTTATAATCCTTGTGTGTCTGTGTCATGGGTTTATCTCATTGGAGCCTTTGGAGAAGAGGAGAGGAACATGTTACCTGGAGCCCCTACCACTGGTCATCATGGGAAAGGTGTGATAAAAAGTCGTAAAAGCATAAACAGTGTGGAAGAGTCCAAAGGTAAACTCATTAAGTGCAGAAGCGCTGAGGATGCTTAGGACGAAAAAAAAGAAGCCATCTAATCACTTATGGGATTTTTTTTTTTTTTTTGCGGTATGCGGGCCTCTCACTGCCGTGGCCTCTCCCGTTGCGGAGCACAGACTCCGGACGCGCAGGCTCAGCGGCCATGGCCCACGGACCCAGCCGCTCCGCGGCATGTGGGATCCTCCCACACCGGGGCACGAACCTGTGTCCTCTGCATCGGCAGGCGGACTCTCAACCACTGCGCCACCAGGGAAGCCCTCACTTATGGGATTTATCATCACAGTTCAGAGAGTGCTGACGCGGACAGAAACCTTAAGAAACAAGGGGCCTTGCATGGGCTGTGTCCCTACTGCGTGCTGAGCTGATTTAAACACCTTACGTGCATTATTTCATTTAATATTCACAACCAGTGAGCGATCTTACAAGAAGCCTGTGATTATTTCCACTGACCCTTGGTTTAAGGCAAGCAGGGTGTTGGCCCGAGGCCACAGAATGGCTTAGTAGCAGATTTGGGGTAAGAACCCAGGTCTCCGAAGTCCCATTTTCAGGTGCTTGCCTCCTATCTTGGTTCGCCCAGTTTAATAAAGGCTGGGTCTGCACATGGTCCCTGGCAGAGGGAGACGCTCCTCCCTGGTAGGGGCTGGCGTGGGGAGGACAGCCCTGTCCCTCAGGCCTCCGGTTGGCTGTAGAACTGTGGCCAGATGTACCCGTGGGTGTGACACTGTGTAGCTGTCCCCTTCTTAAGTACACAGAGGAGAAAATTTTCCTGCTTGGGGACAAAGTTCAGAAGGTGGGGCTGGGTGCTTTGGTGCTGGCTGGCTGCCAGCTGTGAATAATAAGCCATAACACCTGGAATATGGCACCGTAAGGGACAGGCAGAGCAAGGACCCAAGTTCGTGCACTTTGCTCTGGGTGTTAGGCTGCCCCCCTTTTCATGCTCCTAGCATATGGGGAGCTTGCAGTTGGGAGCTGGTGTATGTTATTCTTCCCTTCCCTTCAAGGTAAAATTTGAGATTTGTATCTATAGACGTTTTTCATTTTTAGGGGTTTTCCTGAGATCTATTCAAATCAAGTATGTAACTAGTGAGGACCTACCTCACGGTGAGGCCCCGATTAGGTATTGGAAGTTGGAGACCCATGACTCCTGCTCATGCCTTTAGACCTGACTCTGCCATCACCATCTCCCAGCTTTGGATTGGGCTGTTCCCTCAGCCTGGAACATCCTCTCTGTTCCTCAGTTCTCCCTCATGGAACCGCTCAAATGTTGCCTAATATGATAATAGCTAACACTTGCAACTAATTCCACGTGCCGGGCATGTTCTAAGTGTTTTATGTTTTTTCACTCATGTAATCTTCTCAACAACCCTGTAGCCCAGGTACCATTATTATTCCCATTTTGCAGATGAGAAAAATGAGGGACAGAGAGATTAAGTAACTTGTCCGAGGTTACACTGTCAGTAAGTGGCAGACCTGGAATTGTGTTCTGGTTTATTTCCAAAAACGGAAATGAAGAAGCATGGGTGGGGTTCAAATCCTGGTCCCATCACTTAAAGCTGATTTTCTCTTCTCTAAAAGGCGGTAATACACCCAACATCATATAGTCACTGAGGAGGTTGAAAAGAGTTAAACAGAGAAAGAATCGATCACTCATGCGTAAATAATAAATGTTAGCTTCTTTCACTTGCCTCTTCCAACTTTGGAATCAATGATTTGCGCGAACATAACACTTTAGCATAGAATAGGATGTCAGACCTGGGAAGGATCTTAGCTCCGACCTGCCTAGTCCAATGCATTGACTGAAGCGTGAGGAAGTGGTAGCACTTGCTCAGAGTGACACAGTAAGGTGGCAACTGTGACAGAGATTGCAAGTTGCCTTCTCTAGTATCTGTTCCCCTTTGCTTCCTTAGTAGCGGAGCTCCTGGTTTTCAGCTGGGTTCGTGGCTTCTCAGAAAAAGGCATTTCCTAAGTTTTCTTGGAGTAAGTGTGGCCATTTGACTATGTTCTGGACAATGAGATGTCAGTGGAAAAATCATGGGATGCTTTCTGGAAGACTCCTTTAAAAGCGAGGAGGCAGGGGGCTTCCCCGGTGGCACAGTGTTTAGGAATCCGCCTGCCAATGCAGGGGACACGGGTTTGAGCCCTGGTCCGGGAATATCCCACATGCCGCAGAGCAACTAAGCCCGTGCGCCACAACTACTGAGCCTGCGCTCTAGGGTCCGCGAGTCACAGCTACTGAAGCCCTTGCGCCTAGAGCCCGTGCTCCGCAACAAGGGGAGCCACTGCAACGAGAAGCCTGTGCACCGCAATGAAGAGCAACCCCTGCTCGCAGCAACTAGAGAAAGCCCGTGCGCAAATAAATAAATAATTAAAAGGAGGAGGCAGGTCCTTCTCCCTTTCTTCTGTCTTGCTGCTTGGAAGGCAGATCTGATAACTGGAGCTCCAGCTGCCATCTTGGAACCGGAGGACAGGTCACACCCTAGCTTTGACACTACCCTGAGCTATCTACCTCCGGATTTATTTTACATGAGACAAAAATAAACTTCTGTCTTGTTGAAGTCACTGTTGTTTGGGTTTCCTGTTACTTTCAATCTAACCTAATCTTAATTGACAGCATTAATTACGGACTAGAACTAAGGTCAAGCAACGTCCCCAAGAGAAGGCTTGAGAGGTGCCCCGTCTTTTCCATCTCTGCAGGTATTGGTGAGAGAACCTGGTTTTCACAACGAAACACCTTGAAGCCCTGCAATGCCTTCTTGTGCCTTGTGGGTGAGGGCAGGTTTGCCTCTGGGAAGCAGGCTGTGGCTGGAACATGGCTCTCAGGGATGGCTGGTCTGGGATCTGTCAGCCTTCCTTCTCCAGACACACAGAGCAAACTCACGGGCAGAGCCATCCAGTGGTTCCGAATGTGGGTCTTTGCATCAGGTTCACCCCCCTGAGTTCTAAGCCAGTGGAGAAAACCCAGAAGGACGAGTGAGATGAACTGATGACCTCTTCTGTTATTCCTCTGGCTGCTACCGGCATGCTTTGAAATTGCTGGCTTTTTTTTTTTTCCTTAAAAATTTGTTCCTCCCTTTGCTTTTTTCCTTTATGAATTAATTTTTTCATCGTGAAATATTTCAAAGATCAGACAAGAATAGAAAAGAGCGTAATGACTACCTATTTACCCACCGTTAAAGCTTTATCCAATCTTAACATTGTGTCATTTGCATCAGATCTCATTTAAAGAAATAAAACATTACTGATAGGATTGAAGCTCCCTGGATTTTCCACTCCCATTTCTATTCTTCTCCCTCCTCCTCAGAGGTAACTATTACTGTGAATCCAGTGTTTATCATTCCTATGTATGGTTTTACACTTGCATTACATTTTTCTGTATGCATTGGTACAATATAGCATTATTCAGTATGGCTTTAAGTTTTAGATATAAATTATAGCATACTCCACTTATCACTGCATATTCCATTGAATAATTCTACCACAATGCATTGCTCCATTTTCCTCTTGATGAATATTTAGGTTATTTCCTGTTGTTTTTCTATAACCCAGACAGTGCTGTGATGAACTCCTGTACTTACCTCCTGGGCACATCTGAGAGAGTTTCTTTAGGGCAAGTGTTAGTAACTACGGCCGATAGGTCAAATCCACTGCCACCTGTTTTAGTATGGGGTTGTAAATTAAGAATAATTTTTAATTTTTTCTTTTTATAATCTTAATTTTAAAAAATTGCAGTAACATATACCTAGCATACAACGTTTCCATTTTAACCATTTTTAAGTGTATAGTTTACTGGCATTAAGTGCTTTCACATTGTTGTATAACCATCACCACCATTCATCTCCAGAACTTTTTCATCTTCCTAAATCGAAATTCTTTACCCATTAAACAATAGCTTTCTATGCCCCTGTCCACTCATCCACTTTCTGTCTCTATGAATTGGGCTACACTAGGTACCTTGTATGAATGAAATCACACACTATTCATCTCTTTGTGACTGGCTCACTTCATTTAGCATGATGACCTCAAGGTTCATCCATGTTGCACACGTCAGAATTTCCTTCCTTTTAAGGCTGAATGACATTCCATTGTATGTATCTACCACATTTTGTTTATCCATTCACCTGTCGATGGATAGTTTTTACTTTTTTTTTTTTTTTTTTTTTTTGCGGTGCGCGGGCCTCTCACCGCTGTGGCCTCTCCCGTTGCGGAGCACAGGCTCCGGACGCGCAGGCTCAGCGGCCATGGCTCACGGGCCCAGCTGCTCCGCGGCATGTGGGATCTTCCCGGACCGGGGCACGAACCCGCGTCCCCTGCATCGGCAGGCGGACTCTCAACCACTGTGCCACCAGGGAAGCCCTGGTTTTTACATTTTTAATGGATAAAAAAAATAAGAATATTTTGTGATACATGAAAATGATAGGAAATTCACATTTCAGTGTCCATAAAAAAGGTTTATTGGAACACAGCTACGGGCATTCATTTCAGTATTGTCTGTGTCTGCTTTTACGCGAAAATGGCAGAGTCGAATGGTTTTATAGTCTCGTAGAGACCATCTAGTCTGAAATGCCTAAAATGCTTACTCTCTGTCCCTTTACAGAAACAGTTTTCTGACCCTGCTCTGTGGTGTGTAGTCACCTAGAGGTGGAGTAGTTGACCGCTAACGTACGTGCATCTTCAACTTTGCTGGAAGTTGTGAGGTGGGTCCCAGTCTGCTCCACATGCCTCTTGTCCGCCTTGCAGCAGCCTCAGCTCCTTGTCCCCTTCTGACTCGGGTACAGGACGTTCTTGTCCTGTGGAACATCTGGCTCCCAGGGCCTGAGGCTCCTGGCAGGGGGACTGTGGCTCTTATCATTACCAGTTTTTCACCATGGTCTCAGCAGCGCCTTTGGAGCAGGCCTCCTGGCTGCTGTTTGTAGAACTGAGCCAAGGCCAAGCCCCTCCCACCCGGCCTCCCAGAGCTCAATCAGCAGATCCATCTCCATGCTCCGTGTTTCCCATTAGATTTCTCCCACAATATCCTCGTCCTTTGCAACTTGGCAGTGTTCGTCCTTTTGTTCTTGGTGCCTAATTAAAATCAGTGATTTAATAAATCACCAAGGAGTCCCTAGGCAGGCAGTGGCATCCTCTCTCATCCCCATAGGGCAGGATGGTAGAGGCAAGAAGGAGGTGTATGGACTTGATATCTCTAGGGGTTTTGTCTTTCATTCATTCACTCTGCAAATACTTCTCAAGCACCTATTAGGTACCAGTGTCCGGGTTAGGCCCTGAGAAGATAGTAAGAGATAAGAAGATAAGTCGGGATACACATTCCCTTCCCCACCCACTTGCTGGTGAGGTCTTGCCCCAGATGGACAGATTTTCCAAGACTGACTTCTGTGCACATCGCTTTGGCTGCCCGCTCAGACCTTCCACTGCTGTGCCCTTATCCCAGCCAGAGCAGCTTTCCTGACCTTTGTTTCTTTCACCCTGGAGCTTGCTTTACCTTTTGAACCTAACCGCTTGAGGCTTTAGGGGTGCCTTCTCCAGAGGCCAGCCCTGGAGCTGAAATCCTCCTCCTACAGACCCCTGTCCTGAGCTTTGTCCTGGCTTGTTCTCAACCCCTTGCCCTAGACTCAAAGGAACTGGGTACTTTTTAAGGACAAGTATTGAATGTAAGGCCAAGTGCTGATGATACAGTTAGATTAAAGCCTCTGGAATAACTCCATTGCCTTTTTATACAGTCAGGTGACTTTCTTTGATGAGAAAACTGAATGATAACTAAAAGCCAGCTTCCTTGGAGAAAAGAAGGATTAACCAGAAGAGTGAGTTTCCACTTTGTTTTTGGAATGTTGAAGGAAACAGAATTGGATGTCACCGTTCACTTCTGCTTCCTCTGCCTTCCTTTCTATTTCTTCTGCCAAGCCCGACTCTCTCCAGCCTCCAAGCAGCAGGAATGCACACTTGGGAGCTCACAGATCTGCCATACATTCCCTTGAACTCCGTGCGTTTCATGCAGCGTCGGTTCTGAGCTCGGTGACAGCCCTCCATGTGGGAACCTTAGCGGGATGTTGGCGATCTGGGTTTTAGATCCAGTGGAGCCGTTCAGATTCTCATTGGTCCTCGGAGTTGCATCCCCTTGTGTTTTGAATGATTCGTTTTAGACTTTTAGCCTTAGGATTTGGCATTTCAGAATGTTAGCTCTCTGCATAGCTTAACTTATCTACATCCTTGTTGACCTTTAATCAATAAAAGATGGTCTTGGCTTCACCATGGGACAGATTCTGTGTTACAGGATTGCTTTTTTTGCTGAGGCTCAGCGGTTGGATGGCACCTTCCCTGCTTTAAACAGTCAAGAGCAGCCATCTTCACCTCCTTTGACTCACTAAATGCCGATAGCATGCCTCTCCTCACTTTGTGGTAACCAAAAAGGTCTTCAGTCACTGCTAAGTGTTCTCTGGGGGGTAAAATCATCCCCAAATGAGAATCCCTTCAGGCCCATTGAACAGCATGAACCTGGCACCGAGTTCTCCCCTGGCAGTTTGGGAGGGAAATTGTTTTTGGGTCTAAGGGAAGAAAGTCTTTCCTCCCAACCTTACCCCCCAGCACCTTGTGAGAGCTCTCTGGGGCCCCTGATCTCAGCCTGGAGAGGACAGCTCTCAGAGAAGTGGGGGAAGGTACCAGAGTGAGCACATCAGGGAAGCCAGGCCTTCTGAGAGGCATCCATACATATTCCCCCATCTCACAGGTGTTCAGAGGGTTGGACATACCCATAGAACCAAGTATGGTTTCTCTTCCATACGCCATAAGGAGCCCCATACAGCATTCATGCTGTGTGCTCTGAGCCCATGAGCGATAACATCAGAGGGCTCCTCTTTGTTCATTACGAGTGTATTAATATGAAGATGTGTTCTGGAGAATTAGATCTGGTCCCTGCCCTGACTCTTACTTGACATGGGCCCTGAAGCAATGTGCTTCCCCTTTGGGGACTTTTGTCCTCACGTTCATAAAACGAAGATGTCAGATTGTACCCATGATGAGAAATTGTCCTGCTGTCCCCATCAGCCTCCCCACACCCTGAACCTTGAGAATCAAACAGCAAATACAGCTGTTTTCAGGTCATATTTATTTTAGTGAAAAATGAGAGTAGCTTTATTGAGTCCTATGGAAGAACAGGTGAATTCTTAAAACTTAGGTTAACCTGTTCCATTGACAGGAAGGATGTTAATGAAAATGGCTTTATTTAGCCCCTGAAATGTTAATATCTGGGCTTTTTGCGGGCCTCTCACCGCTGTGGCCTCTCCCGTTGCGGAGCACAGGCTCCGGACGCACAGGCTCAGCGGCCATGGCTCACGGGCCCAGCCGCTCCGCGGCATGTGGGATCTTCCCGGACCGGGGCACGAACCCGCGTCCCCTGCATCGGCAGGCGGAGCAGCAACATGGAAGCAGTTTATCCTAAAATTACATTTATCCTAGAATTACACCTCGAACCATATGGCAAAATGAGCCAGGCCACAGGTAAAGCATCACTGGGCGTGGTCTCAGTAGTCTCTCAGGGAGGATGTATATAGTTTTGTGTGCAAGGAGAGCGCCCCCTAGTGTAAATTTAAGCTCCACCAAAGCTGAATGTTTTTCAGCGGCTCTTGCAGAAAAGGGTGGAGGGGCTTTGGGACAAGACCAAAGTTGGTTTATTAAGAGAGTTTTTACCAGAGAAGTATGCTTTTTGGGAAGCTTCCAAACGGCATTAATGGCTTTGCAGTCAAAGGACTTGGGTTTTACGATCCAACTTGGCTTCAAATCACTGCTTCCAGGCTGTATGCACTTGCGTGAACTACTTCAGCCCTGTTTTCTTTATCTGTGAAACTGAGAGGATGGATACCCACGCCTCAGGTTTGTTTTCAGAGTAAATAAAGGAAGTGGGAGTTGGGAGAGTGAATGAAGATGAAGCTGGAAAGATAGGGCTTGATCATGAAGAGTTTATATACCATGCTAAAGAGTTGAACCTGACTCAAAGAACAAGTGAGCCAATAGAAGCCTGTGGGCAAAAGAGAAAGGATAGCACTTGTATGTTTGAAAGATAACTGGTGGCAATGTAGACAATGGGGGCTTGAGATTCTGGTGGTGGTTACGGAGCTGGAATACATGGGAAAGGTGTTTTGGAAGTAGCATTGACTTCAAATTGATGCAGTATGGTGGGTCTTGAGATGGGGGGGGACAGGGTGCAATTGGAAATGGCAACATGCATATGTGTAGCTGTTAAAATGCTTTCCCTTAAGCCTTCTTACCTGATGCTCACAGTAATTTTATGAGCTAGAGATTGTAATGATCATTCTCATTTTATATGTAAGGAGTCTGATAGTCAGAGAGATTAAGCCAAAGGATATACAGTTAGTAAGTGGCCAAATCAGAACGTTTTACCCAGGTCTTCGGCCCCTGATTCTGCCTCTGTCTCTCAGACCACACTTCCTCTCGAGGTTCAGTGTGGAGTCACCACAGAGGGAGAGGCGGTTTAGGCCCAGGGTTGGATGTGTGCTGGGGTCCCAGGTTGTGCAATCTCCCTGGTTGCTAGGAGTCTCTGATACTCAGAGTCCCCAGGTTGCTAGGAGATCTGGGTTGCTAAGAGTCTCAGTTTATTATAGGGCTTGGGTCGGTAGAAGCCCTGGGTTATTCAGTTTTTCAATTTATTAAAGGCTTCACGGTTCTCAGAGACATCAGTTATTAGGGGTCTCAGGCTCCTAGGGCTATTGACATCATCAGGTTGTGAGCCCACCCTGGTTGCTGGGAACCTCAGGGTGTCAGAGGCCCCGTGTGTGGAGGCCTTCCGCTGTTGAAGGTGCTAGTTTACTGGAAACCTCGGTTTTTAATTGATTGATTAATTATTTTATTTTATTTTGGCTGTCCCATGCAACATGCATGAGAGAGCTTAGCTCTCTTAGTTCAACCAGGGATGGAACCCATGCCCTCTGCAGTGGAAGCGTGAAGTCCTAACCACTGGACCGCCAGGGAATTCCCAAAACCTCAGTTTTTAGCACCTCCAGCATGTGAGGGTTTCCAAGGTACTAAGAATGTGGACTCAGATTTTCAGGTCCAGGGCCTCCCAAGTCATGGGTCAGGAATGCAGTTTTCTCCCACCCATTCGGCCTCTTTCTCTGGTCAGATAGAGTCACAGAAGCTTTCTGTTTTCCTCAGGTGCTTCATCACAGGCGGCCTCATTCTGCCTCCACAGCTGTGCTGACCTGATTCATTCTACTCCTGGTTCTTCCCATTTAGGTACTGATTCCAAGGCCTTTAGAGCAGAAACTTGTTACGATTCTAAATAAAGCAGATGTTGAAGCACATTTGGGTTATGTTTGTGTTCTCATAATTCACCTTCTAGCTGGTCAGTTTTAAATAATCTTAAATTAGACTTTGTGAAAAATTCCAGAATTGACTGCCCTTCATTTCCAATATATATATATTTTTTCTGTACGTGGGCCTCTCACTGCTGTGGCCTCTCCCGTTGTGGAGCACGGGCTCCGGACGCGCAGGCCCAGCGGCCATGGCTCACGGGCCCAGCCGCTCCGCGGCATGTGGGATCCTCCCGGACCGGGTCACGAACACGCGTCCCCTGCATCAGCAGGCAGACTCCCAACCACTGCGCCACTAGGGAAGCCCCCAATAATTTTATTAGATGAGTCAGAACAGTAAAACTTGCCAGTGCATTTTTCCTTTTTTAAAAAAACTTTTTATTATCAAATAGTTATTCCCAGAAAGTTGCCAAGAGGGTAGAAAGAAATCCCGTGGGCTCTTCGTCCAGTTTCCCCCAATGGTTACATCTTCCAAAAGGATCAACGCTTAGCAGAGTAATCCCCTGCTCATCCAGAGAGCTGGTGACTTCCACGAGGGCCAACGCAGCGCAAACTTGGATGGGGAAAAGGCCTCTGACTGGTTGAAACAAACTCCTGCTTTCCCTTTGCAAAATCCTTATACAACATAATAGACAGCTGGCCTCCTGTATCCGCGGGTTTCCACCTGCAGTTGGTTGAATCTGAGGGTGCGAAACCCATGGATACAGGCCAACTGTACTAGGACATTTGCTATAGGGACTTGAGCATCGGCAGATTTTGGTATCCTGGGTGTGGGCGGGGAGGTGGTCCTGGAACCGAAACCCTACAGATACCAAGGGACCCACTGTAACATCAGTCAGGACGTTGACATTGCGATGACGTGTGTGTACGGTTCTGCGTCATTTTTTTTTTTGCGGTACGCGGGCCTCTCACTGCTGTGGCCTCTCCCGTTGCGGAGCACAGGCTCTGGACGCGCAGGCTCAGCGGCCATGGCTCACGGGCCCAGCCGCTCCGCGGCATGTGGGATCTTCCCGGACCGGGGCACGAACCCGTGTCCCCTGCATCGGCAGGCGGACTCTCAACCACTGCGTCACCAGGGAAGCTCCCGCGTCATTTTATAACTTGCATTTGTGTACCTACCATCCAGATCAAGATACAGAACTGTCCCAGCACCATAAAATCTCCCTTGTTCTCTCCCTATAGAATCGTGGGCCTCTCCTTCCCTCCCCAATCAGTGTGTTTTTAAATGTATTCTCCTAACCTTTACTCAGTGCCTTTTGGGTGTCTCACCCATTAATAGGTCAAGGAAATACAGAGATGAAATATAACGTACTCCTTGCTCTGGAAGAGCTCACAGACAGGGCTACAGTCACGTACATCATAAATTATAGTGCAATGTGGGAGTTCTGTGACAGGGAGAAATTCAAGGGCCGGGGGCAAGAAAATAGATTGGAGGGTTCAGGAGGTAGAGAGTGGGATTAACACTTTCTGTGGAAGGTGCAACGCTGGGCTGATTTTCAAGGGTGAGATGGAGTTATCAGGTGCCCAATGAGGAGAGATTCTAGACAGATGAGTTTGGGGAAGAGTGGGTAGCTCAGAACCGTGGAAGCCCAGGGGGTGGCGTTGCAGGGAGAGAAGTGTTGGGAGGAAGGGCTGGAGAAGTGGGGAGAGGACAGAGTGTGGAGGACTTCCAAACTAGTTCTGCAAGTGATAGAGATCCACTGAAAGATTTAAAAATGGGGACTGGTGTATTCAGTTCTATCACTTAGATGTACAGAGAGACCCCTTAGGGAATGACTGTAGTCCCAGATAAGATACGCTGACAGCACCGACCAGAGTGATGGGGACAGATATGGAGGAACTGTTTTTGACCTCTGAAGGACGTCAGGAGGGGGAGGGGGGAGTATGACATGGATGAACAAGCACTTTTTTCCAAATGGATGCTTCTCCTTTCTCTTTAGGCTGTGTCGGTTTCCCTGAGAGCAAATCCCTAGGATGTAAGTCCAGGAAGACGAATGCTAGTAGATTAATTCCCTGCTCATCCAGAGACGTTGTGACTTCCGCGAGGGCCAACACAGCACAAACTTGGATGGGAAAGAGGCCTCTGATTGGTTAAAACTAGCTCCTGCTTTCCCTTTGCAATATCCTTTAGGCCCTTTTACTCAGAGCCTTTTTTGACAGTTCAAGTGAAGTTCTCAAAAGTATGGTTAGTTAGTTTCCTCTCCCCCAAAATAACAATAATTAAAGAACTACCTTTTCTTGAGTGTCTGCTTGGTGCCAGGTTCTGTGTAAGATTATTTGCATGTTATCTCACTAATCCTCTCCACAGCCCTCTGGGTGGCATTCCTTTTAACTTTATGGGTGAGGATACTGAGGATAACTAACCCACCAAGGTCACTGAGCTAGTAAATTCTGTGACATCAGGACTCCAGCCCAGGTCTGGCTGCTTTCAGTCAGCTGCCCTGTACTGTGGAAGGCGCACATCATAGGAGGGGAGGGAAGAGTGTCAGCCAGTAATGGCACCACAGCAAGGAAGGGAATAATGTGGATTGAGGAACCTGGTGACTGTTAAGTGATTTTCTACCAACTTCACGGAGGACTGTATCGGTCACGGTTCTCCAGAGGAACAGAACAAATAGGATTTGTGTATATAAACACACATACAGGGAACTATAAAAACGTGGTTAGAAGAGTCGTTATATATATATTTGGGATAAGGCTTATGCAGTTGCGGAAGTGGGTGAGTTCCACTGCAGGGTGAGTTGGTAAGCTGGAGACCCAAGAGAATCAATGGTGTTATTCCAGTCTAAAGGCTGGCAGGCTCAGACCCAGGAAGAGCTGATGTTTCAGTTCTAGTTCACAGGCAGGAAAAAAGTCAATGTCTTAGTTTGAATTGCAGTCAGGCAGGGGGAATTCCCTCTTATTCAGGGAGGATCAGCCTTTTCCTTCTCTTCAGGCCTTCTGCGGGTTGAATGAGGCCCACCCACATTAGGGAGGGCAATCTGCTTTACTCAATCTAGTGATTGAAATGTTAATCTCATCTAATGCACGGTATAATGAATATAGACACCAATATTGTATTGTAATCATCAAGTTTGCTAAGAGACCAGAACTTAATTATTCCAGCCACTAAAAAGAAATAATGATGCAATGTGACCAAGGTGTTAATTACGACTATGATGATAATCATATCACAATATAGAAATGTATCAAATTAACATGTCTTACACCTTAAATTTACACAACCTTATGTGTCAAATACATTTCCATTTTTAAAGATGTTAATCTCCTCCAGAAACAGCCTCATAGAAACACCCAGGATAATGTTTGACCAAATATCTGGGCACCCTGTGGCCCAGTCAAGTTGACACAGAAAATTAACCATCACGGGGAGGAAGACAGATTAATAAAGGAGACACAAAACTAAAAGAATATGATGGGGTGAGACTCTGCAGTGCAGGGTTAGTGACTTTACATGCCTCAGGCCTCCTGATAACAATGTCTTGTGATCACAGCCACATACTGTGATCAAAGATGAAAATAGGGGCTTCCCTGGTGACGCAGTGGTTGAGAGTCCGCCTGCCGATGCAGGGGACACGGGTTCGTGCCCCGGTCCAGGAAGATCCCACATGCCGCGGAGCAGCTGGGCCCGTGAGCCATGGCTGCTGAGCCTGTGTGTCCGGAGCCTGTGCTCCACAACGGGGGAGGCCACAACAGTGAGAGGCCCGCGTACCGCAAAAAAAAAAAAAAAAAAAAGATGAAAGTAACAGGGACACAACTTATCAAGAAGAGGTTAGCTCTATTTTCACTGTTATGAGTTGGGAGTGGATCGGGTGAGTAGACATCTCTCTAGGAGCTCCAAGCTGTCCCTACTTGGAGGCAGAGTAGGACTCATTTCTTCATCATCCACAGAGACCCCTGCATACTTCTTGGGACCACCTTCGACACTCTCCCGATGGAGTCCTCTGAGCTGAGGTTCTTCTGAATCAACCGACTAGATGATTTTCATTCATTTCTTCATTTCTTTCCATAGTATTTTTTGATCTTGTTGTCAACAATGGGAAAATAGACAATTGGGACGCATCGGGCATCTCCTAGTCTGGTGGGAGCGATGGAGAAAGGAGATACTGATGTAGTGTGGTAGATGCTGAGATGCCACATTAACATTGATTGCTGTGCCAAGGTATAGGGGACTCCTGACTCAGCCCAAGGAGTCCAGGGGAGGAAGACAAGCTCCAGCAATGCTTTAAGGAGGACCAGCAGCTCGCCAGTTAGTTGGAACAGAAAGAGTGTACTTGACAGGGAAAAACATATATAATAGCATGTAAGACACGGCTGCAAAGCACTGGCACACATTTAGGGAACTGAAGTTTGATTAGAACAGTGGTTCTCACCTCTGGTAGCACTTTGGAATCTCCTGGAAGTGTTGAAAAAGTAGTAATGCCTGGGCTTTACCCCCAGAGATTTGGATGTAATGGGACTGGGGTGGTGCCCAGGTGTCAGTATTTTTTCTAAAGTGCAGCCAGGACTGAGAAGCAGAAATGTAAGAGATGCTTCAGGAGAACTTAAACCTGAAGGGAGCTGGTGGGGGATCTCTGCTGGGATGTGTTCAAGAATCTGAGCTTGCTTTGGGGGAAACAGGAAAGACTCGTCCTGAGCTCAGCAGAGAAATCGAGACCCACCAACTGTCACCTGGGGCCTTGTCTGCCCTTGTAACTTTTTCTTTTGAGCTTTCTGTTTCTTCTTCTCCATTTAAGAGTGAAAGTCAAGTGGGAAATAACAAAACACACAATAAAATAAAAATAAACTGAAAGATGACTCAATAAAAAGAAGTGATAAAATAGTAAAAGCAGGCCGATCCAGTAACAACCCCCAAAACTCAACCGCACAGAATCACCACCCAGGGCCAGACAATAAAAACAATAGTTAAGATGTACTGATCCAAGTGGTATGTATCTTCAGGCATTGAGACAGTGAGGGAGGATTGTTCCCATTTTACAGAGGAGCAAACTGAGGCTTGGGGAGATTACCGTGGTTCTAGGGGGTGGGGCAGGGTAACGACTCCATTTTATAGATGAGGAAATGGAGGTTAACTGGCCAAGACTAAATAGCCAACCAAGGGCACAGCAAGACATTGAACTCAGGTTTCCTAACGCAAGTCCAGAGCCCTTCCCCCAGGACAAAGGCTCAAGCCTTGGCTGTACATTGGAGTCATCTGGGGGAGCTTTTAAGAAATACTGATGCCAAAGAGACATTTCTCTAAAGAAGACACATGGGTGGCCAACAGGCATATGAAAAAAACGTTCAACATCGCTAATCATTAGGGAAATGCAAATCAAAACCACAGCGAGTCCCCACACCTCACACCTGTCAGGATGGCTATTATAAAAAAAGCAAAAGATAAGTTTTGGCAAGGACATGAAGAAATTGGAACCCTTGTGCACTGTTGGCAGGAACGCAAAATGGCGAAGCAGCTGTGGAAAAATAGAACTACCGTGTGATCCAGCAACCCCACTTCTGCGTATTTATCCAAAAGAATTGAAATCAGGAATTTGAAGGGATATTAGCACTCTTATGTTCATTGCAGCACTATTCACAATAGCCAAGATGTGGAAAAAACCTAAATGTCCATCAGATGAACGGATAAAGAAAATGCGGTCTATACACCCAGTGGTGTACTGTTCAGCCTTAAAAAGGAAAGAAATTCTGTAACATGTGACCACGCGGATGAACCTGGAGGACATTATGCTCAGTGAAATAAGGCGGTCACAGAAAGACACACACTGCATGATTCCACTTATAGGAGGTATCTAAAAGAGTCAAGTCCGTAGAATCAAAGAGTGGAATGGTGGTTGCCAGGGTTTGGGGGAGAAGGGAGTGGGGAGTTACTAATCTACGGGCATAAAGCTTCAGTTAAACGGGGAAGAAGTTTCTGGGGATCTGCTGTACAACACTGTACCTATGATCAACTACATGGTACTATACATTTAAAATTTTGTTGAGGGTAGATCTCATGTGAAGTGACTCATGTCTTCCTACCACAATAAAATTTAAAAAAAAAAAAAGGGAGAAACACTGATGCAAACGTGGCTTTACCCTCAATTCGAATCTGGTCTGTCTGGGATGGGGCCCAAGCGGACAGAATGAACAGGGGCAGCTTGACATGTTTATGGCTGTGCTCTGCTCTTAGTGGTGATTGATCCTGTGTATTACGTGTCTCTAGAGATGTTTCCTGTATTGTTATTCCCCCTTGAGAATGAGGGAAACTGAGAGGTTAAGTCACTTTTACTGGCACACCCAGCTGGTGGTCACTAGCGCCCGTGTTCGTGCTCAGGTCAGCCTGACTGCAAAGTCCATGCTCTAACTGCTGTGCCACACGGCCTCCAAGCAGGGGCCCCTCTGGGGTATAGACACGGGCGTCACATGCCCTTCTATTCCACTGCTCTGTCCCACAGGCTTTAGGGTCGACAGCATCACATTTGTCCCAGGCTTGTCCACACTGAACTGTCATCATCCAGATGGAGAAAGGGGGTGGTTCGTAGCTCAGCATCAGGGGAGAAGAACAAAGGAGTTTGACCGTGAGGTCGGATGCCTGGGGCGGCGGCGGCCACCCGCCAGCAACATCATCCCTGGGTACCCACCGGAAGGGCCTGTTGGGAGGAGAGGAGTGAGCCATCCTTCAAAGTACTGTGTGTGTGAGTGAAGGTGGGCAAGGGGGGTTGAGCTTAGATCCTCCTAATATGTCCCCAGGCCCTGACATTGAGGGGCTCAGGGGGGCTAGCAAAGCTGGGTGGGTGAAGATGGTTCTAGAAGATGAGCTCACAGAACTGGGGAGTTCCAGAAGGCCCCACGTCAGTTTAGAGCCTGCCCTTTCCCATCATTCTCTTCAAGCTGGGTGCCTGGGGCCCCAGCTGTGTCATGGGGGGTGTCCTGGGCTGAAGCCGAGTGTTGGGTCGTTGCTGTTACTGCCACTGTCACTGCTGTGTCAGCTCTCGTGCGGACAACACCTGATCAGTGAGCCCCCTTCCCCCTCCTCCTGCAGCTGTTTACTGATTAGAGAGGGACGTGGAGAAAGGAAGGCAGTGGTCAGAGATTGCGGGGCGGGGCGGCAGATTCTGGGCTGGTGAAGCGGCGGGTGGGGAGTTGAGAACGAGAGATTGGAGACCACGCTGGCAGCCTCTGGTCTCTGGATCAGCAGACCTGACTCCTGCTACCTCTAGATCTGCTGGGAAATGCTCAGGATGAAATGACCTTTGAATAACTCTGCTACCGAAAAAGCAAACACAAGTCTCTGTAGAGCAGTCGGCTTGGTTTCTTCATCTATAAGTTGGAGATAGTAATCCTTCCCCCCTTGAATTGTTGAGAGGATTAGATGAGATTAAGTCAGAAAACATCCAGAAAAAGCCCAGCACAGTGTCTGCCAGATTTTAAGAACTCAGAAGGGTGTCTTCCTCCCTCTCATCCCCCCACACTTCGATGAGAAGGGCTCATGCTCTCGTGGACACGACTTCAATATACTTCAGTCTTGAGAAGCACCCATTGATCAGCCGCTCCATGCCGGCAGCTCTGCTTGACTCTCAGGATTGACTCTCAAAGAACCATTGTTCTTTGGAAGTTCACCTTGTAGTGGGAAAGGCTAACGTCTTTTACAGTCTACTGTGCGGGAGGGCAGAAGCACAGGGAGCTTTGGGAGTATTGGGGGGCGGGGGCCCACTGGGGGAGTCTCGCCGGGGAACTCCCCTCTAATGTGACCCTTGAAGTATAGGTAAGAGTGAAGCACGTAAAGGAAACGAGAGGGTTCCCGTTCAGACGGCAAGATCATCGTGAGCGAATGACGTGGCGTTACTGGAACTTAATGTGTCGCGGGGGAGAGGTCAGCAAGGCTGGGTCACGAGAACCATGCTTAGGAGGAGTGAGGAAGGAAGCCATCAAAGGACGTCACACGCCAGGCTTTTTGTGTAAAACCTTCATGCTGGTGAACGTGGGGAGAATAGTTGGGGAGAAGGTCAGGACTGGACGCCAGGAGACCATCAGCACAGCAGGAGGGTGGTCCGAACTGAGGAAGAGATGCTGCCCTTGGAGGGAAGGTGGACTCAACAGCGCATTGGGATTGATGGCTTGGGGATGAGTGAAAGATGTGATGGAGAGGAGTGAAGAATGACATTTATATCTGGATAAAAATGTTTATCCAATTTGGAGAAATAGGTTTAAACAATAGAACATGATGAGTTTAAAACCAAGAATGTGTGAAACCAAGAAAGGGAAGACATACAAAAGAGCACTAAAATAGTGGGAAGGTTCGTTCTGTTTTGGACGTGCTCCGTTTGAGTTCACCGTGTCTCATCCAAGCGGAGGTTCCCAGGAGGCAGTTACCTATGAAGTCTGCTGCTCCGGGGAAGATGTCATATGAGCCATCACCCTGCAGGGGGCAGTAGGCACAGACGTGCTTGGGCATCTTGCAGGCTGCCCGGAGGGTTTCCTGAAGTGGGAGAGAGGAGGGCTCAAGGGAGAAATGCCTGGGAAGCATATCGGCATTTAAGGCCTGGGCGGAAGTGGATTCCACAAAAGGGAATCCGAGTAACCTGCTAGAGGGGAGCGTCACGGAAGCGGAGAGAGGCGAGAGTTTCAACCGGGTGGAGCGGCAGCGGTGTGCAAGGCTGCTGAGGGCTCCCGCGAGACAGGAGCTGACGAGGGTCCATCGGACTGCGTAGAACAGTGTCAGGAGAGTGGTCGTGGTGGTGACGCTAAATTTCACTGGGTTGAGAAACAAATGGGAGGTGAGAAAATCGTAGATTTTCCCCTAGAAGTTGAAATGAGAAAGAGAGGGAGAGGGACAGGTCAGTATAGATAAAGAGTCCGGGGAAGGTTATTTTAGAAGCTGGAGATCTAAGCATGTCTGTACCTGCAGAGAAAGGAGGGGTTGGTGGAGAGGAGGGGCTGGTGACGCTGAGAGAGGAGAAGTGGCTGGTAGAACACGGTGGAGAGATGCGAAAGGATGAAACACAGAGCTTGGAGGAAAGGTGGGCCCCCATCAGTGTAGAGGTACCTCCTCTGTGAGGGTAGGTGAGGCTACTGGTGCACTTGTGAATGGGAGGGGATAAAAGCAGAAAGAGGAAGGAAGTCTCACCTGTGAGCACCTTGTTTTTCTCAGTGAGGCAGGAGGTGAGGGGACTCAAGGACAGTAATGAGGGTCATGAATACCCCCTGAGGGAAATGGGAGAGAGAGACCTGACCAAGACGAGCATCAGTGCCGTTGCCAGCATCGCTTCCTAATAGAAATAATGACCAGCCGAGTTCTAGTGCAAAGAGCCCCGTTCTCTCTGTGCCTTTCTTTTCTCATTCATTCTTTCAACAATCCGATGAGGCAGGTGTTATTAATTTCCTCACGTCATAGAGGAAGAAGATGGTGCTGGGAAAGTGTCCACATCAGAGACGTTATGCGTAGGGGCGGGCTTCCCCCTGAGACGAGGCTTACTGCAAAGCATACCCTTGTCTTGTCATCCCTGGGCTCGGGGCCACCCAATTGTAGGGACAGCCACTCCCGAGGTTGTGTTTCATTTTTGGAATCTGTGAAGGTTGGGGGCCGAGGTCGTGAGAGACATGGAGAGGTAGTTCACAGGTGGCTGGGGAGAGATAGAAGTGGAATAGAGACACTTCTCTATTCTGAGACAGAGTGGAGGCCAATGTCATACCCAGGTGCAAATGTCCTTCATGATGTTGGGGACAGGCCTGCAGAGCCAGTGATGAGAGGCGTGGAGGGCAAACCAAACCGGGTGAGGTGAGCCTCAAGGGAGGCCGGGCTTTAACAAGGTGGTGGTTTAGATGGGGTGGCGGGCGTGGAGGAGAGTTTCAGCATCGCCCTGGGCGGCCTGTGTGTGGGAGAGAGAACATCTTCCGCCTGAGAGGCTGCAGGGTGGCAGTGTCCTAGGGGGAGACCTGGCTTCAGTGCAGGCCAGGAGGGGGAGGCTCAGTGCTAGAAGACAGCTTCGTGGCATCTGGGCTGAGGGATTGATTTACACAGATGCCACTGCTCGGCTGTCCCCTCTGGGAGCATCTGCTTGTGGCCAAACCCCGGTGGGACTTTGGAGTCACATAAACTTTGGCCTCAGTCCAAACTTTGTCCCTTCTGAGTTGTGAAGTCCTGGGATTCAGGATTCCGTGATGCCTGGCAAGTAGTATGGAGCTCAGAATGTGTTTGTCCTCTCTGCGGTTCCCCTCCTCTTCTCTCAGCTGCCGGGACAGGGGGGTACAAAGCAGGATTGGAGGGGAAAGAGGCTGGCCTCGGGGAACCCTCTTCTGGCTCTTGGTGGTACGGCTGATGCCCCATCAGGGCTGCAACGGAGCAGGTTGGCAGTGTTGGAGCCTTCTCCCCACTTCCCAGGTACACTCAGGCCCTGTTTCCCTTCTTCTTCCAGGGGTACCCTTCTGTGAGCTGCCCGTCAAAGCCCAGCTTGGAGCCAGGGCGGCGGGGTCTCCAACCCTGCCGCCCGCATGGAAGGTGGGAGCTGGGCTCCCAGAAGGTGGCCGTGCCTGCCTGGGATCACGTCGCTGGCCTTGGCGTCTCTTCTCAGCTGCCTGCTCAGCTCCGGCCAGGCCGAGGTCTACAGTCGCTGTGAGCTGGCCAGAGTGCTGCAGGATTTCGGCCTGGAGGGATTCCGGGGATACAGCCTGGCGGACTGTGAGGACTGCACTCCCTTCCTCCCTCTTCCTCCCTCAAGGGCTGTGGCCTTGGGAGCCTCTGTCCTCCTTTGTTAGACGAGCATCCCATGAGCTGAGAGGTGGAGAACACCTGGCACTGGGGTGAATTCACAGCAGGCAGACGACAGGCAGCCACAGCAGAACGACCTCTCCATTTTCTCCCCTGCTGGTAAAGCCGGGAGCCACAGGAAAAGAATGGTGTCCTACCCTAATCTGAATTGTGGCCACGAGGGTCAGACATTCCCAGTGAAGTTTAGGGCGAGCTGAGCAAAGCAGTAAATACCAAACTTTTCAAGCTGGTGGCAGTCTCGAGAAGCTATGAAGTACAGCCACACCCGGACTCATTTCTTCTCTAGCTCTAGCCCTCTCTCTAGGTTCCCCCTGTGCCTTCCTAATCATGTCTCTAAAGAGCGAGCTCTTGTTCGTTCACCCCACAGCATTTCTTGGGTCCTACTATGTGCGGACAGTGAGGCCGTGGGAAGATTGCTAGCCTAGGAGTCGGGACGCCTGAGGTCAGGTCCCGACTCTTGCTATTTGGTGGCTCTGTGTGACCTTGAGTAAGTCACTTTGCCCCTCCGAGCTTTGATGGATTCGTTTGTCAAGGAGGTGGGAGGGCGTCTGCCCTGACTGCCTGGAAACAGGAGTTGAGGCTCGGAGGAGGTGACGTGTGGAGTCTGCCCCATGAGCCCTCTGGTCTGGGTTGGCCTCCGTCATCCGACCCGCAGGCCTGTGTCTCCGCCCTGTGCAGGGGTCTGTCTTGCTTACTTCGCAAGTGGCTTCAACACAGCTGCCGTGGACCACGAAGCCGATGGAAGTACCAACAGCGGCATCTTCCAGATCAACAGCCGGAAGTGGTGCAAAAATCTCAACCCCCATGTCCCAAACACGTGCCAGATGTACTGCTCTGGTAGGCTGGGCCTGGGCCCGGGGCTGGCCGGGGGCCTGGCTCTGCACTGCCCATTGCTTCTTCCCCAGCCTTGCGTGTTCCTCCTGCGTTCTGTTTGAGTGGGGACCCCCGCTGCCTGCTGGGTCTACCAAGGAGGGCGGGATGGGGTGAGTGATGAGGATGGATCCTCTGTGAATCTGATTTGGGGTCCCAGATGGGACACTGTGGGAAGGGAGGGGGGATGGCTTCTGATGGGGGGAAGTGATCGGGTAAGCCCTGTGCTTGCAGGACGGTCGAGGGACAGGGTTGAATTTAGGATGGAGGAGGGTGTGTACATGTGTGAGAAAGACAGAGAGATGGAGACAGACTCTGGCTATCCAGCTCCAACCCCTGCTCCCTCATCGTGTTTCTCTGCCTCCCTCCCCAGACTTGTTGAATCCTAACCTCAAGGATACTGTTATCTGTGCCATGAAGATAGTTCAGGATCCCCAGGGTCTGGGCACCTGGTAAGTAATGTAGGTTGGAGCCCCCTGCAAGGAGATGTGGCCAGGACCACAGTAGGGAACTAACCTTCTCTGAGTGTCCTCCTTATCCCAGGCGCCATTCCATGGCCTCACAATCTAATCCGCACGGCCGCTTTCGGTGGCGGAGCTCACTACCACTGATGTATTTACAGAAAACGCACTGAATTTTAGGGAGGATAAGCAAGTCACTGGAGGTCACGGAGCCAAGCCTGGCTCCTCCAAGATCTGCCTGTGTCGGGATGCCTGCCTACAAGTTCATTAGACCAGGGTCTAGGAACTTTGTTTGTTTCTTAACTGGGGCATCTTTGTCTAGTACAACAGATCAAAGAAGTTCCCTGCTTGAAGCGTGGGTGGGTGCTCTGGAGCCGCACCCCATCAGCCTTCCCTTTACTCACCTCCTTCCCACAAGATGGCCTTTGGAGCCATCCTCATAGGCAAGGGAGTTGGATGAGCATCCGATGGGGCACTGGACTATATCTTTGGAGCCCCTGAAGCAGCAGGCCTACAGCTTCCCAGCCTCTTCTGATGAGAGCTTCTCTACAGAGAGTCTCCAAACTCCCTTTACTCCCCTATCTGGATAGTAGCAGGGGACAGGATGTGGGGAAGGTAAAATCCCTCCAGGTGGCCAGAGTAACCCAGGGCAGATGCGATAGTGACGAGGCTGGTGGGGTAATTAGGAAAGTATCAAATGTCAGTCCATGAGCAGAAGGAAGCCAGACGGACTAGAGGCAGGGGGGCTAGTTGGGAAGCCTCTGTGGGAGTCTAAATGAGAGACAGAGGGTGTGGACTCAGACAGTTGTATAGGTGATGGACAGGAGAGGGGTGAGGGGTGAGGGGCTGTGGAGAAGGAACAGGGACACGTGATACACGGCCAGTGAGTGAGAGGAGGAGGTGAAAAGGACCATGAACGTAGAGAAGGTCCAAGGTGGGCCTTGACGATGGCCACAGCTTTGGAGATGTGTTGATTTGAGAACAGTTGAAGCCCCAGGAGCTGAATCTGGAATGAGGCAGACTCAGCAGGATAGAATGCACATCTATGAAATCAGGAAGGGTGAATGCAGACTCAGGTAGGAACCCAAGGGCTTGAGGCCTTGGGGGCACTACCTGGGGTGGAAGAAACAGGTTCTTTTGGGTTAAATCAAAAAACAACTCTCTTGTACGCTGGGAGTAAATTTGTGGCATGTATAACCTCTGAGAGGTGGCTGAGGCTAATAGGAAGTGGTTCTAGAATGTAGGAAGGGTGCTGTTTATTCCCTCCACATGCACACCTGAGAACTCATCTGTGCCAGGCTCTGTGCTTGGTGCTGGGCTTCAGGCGTGGCCAAGACCCAGTTCTTTGCCCTCAAGCGTCTCAGTCTAATGGAAGAGATGAACAATCAAGGTCCTTTAGGGGCCCTCCTTGCCATTGGGCTCTCTGACATTGACATCATAGAGGACCCTAGTTATCCAAGTTTGGAACCCCTGGGAACTTGGGACCCCCAGGATCCCAGGGTCTTGCTTAACTTCCTCAAGATGCTAGCATGACACTGGAACAAGGTAATGGTCCTAAAAGAGCCTATAAACTATAGTTACCGGCAACTGAAAGATCCAGATTGGTAGCCAAAGAGAATTGGGTGTAGGTGCATTTCTGTCATTTACAAGCTGTGGACCTTGGGCAAGTAATTCTGCATCTTAGTCTCAGCTTTTCATTTGGAACATAGGGAACATGATATCTGCCCAATCTACATTATAGGGCTGCTGGGGGGCATGGCAGATAGATGGGTGATGGGTGTGGCAGTGCTATGTACACTGTAAAGGGCTGTACACGTGTACCGTGGCATCAGTGTCAGCAGAAACAGCATGGTGTAGGAAGCGAGCATTGAACTGGGGCTGTGGACCCCAGTCTTTGCCACTGACTTCTGGGTGAACCTGAGCAAGTTACTCTGTTATCTCCATCGGTAAAATACGGAGGCTAGACAGGTAACTTTTTAAGGGCCATTCTCTCTCCTTTTTTTTTAACTTCTTTTAGGGGGTTCTTTGCTAGTTAACGCAGCTGACTTGTCTCTCTTCCCCTTGCTAGCCCCTTTCCTCACCTCACTTCTGGTTTAGAGCGCACGCCTCCATCCTGTTCTTCTCTGAGCAAAGACTGAAGACTGCAGCTGATTTGGTCTCTCCTCTTCCCCATCTTCCATCCTCAGGGAGGTCTGGAGGCATCACTGCCAGGGCGAGGACCTCAGTGACTGGGTGGATGGCTGTGAATTGTAGGATTCTCTCTGGATGGACAGGCCATGCATAGCAGCTTGGGAGATGTGGTTTGGTTCCTGACCCAGGCCTGGGGAGACAAGCCAACTAATAAAGTATAGTTTAATATGTAAGTGTGGTTCTCAGCTGTCACTGTGTGTCCAGGTGGCGTGTTGGAGCCAGAAGCATCTCAGGGTTTCCTCACTATCCGCATGGGCTGGGGTTCAGCTGGACTCCAAAAAGCCTACCACGGGAGGTTTGCCTCCATTCCTGGAGGCCTGGAGAGGGGGGGTGTCAGTGCCTGTGTTGCCCACACCTGGCAGAGTTTCCTACATGAACCTCTTGAATATATGATTGATGCGTAAACGATGCATCCTGAATGAATGGTAGGCACTCAGCTAACGTTTGTAGAACTAGCGAAGGAATGGGCCCCGATACCTTCGTCATATCAGCTGTCAGGCCCCAGGCTTCTCTCTGGATGGAACCACAGCCCCTCCTGGGCTCTCTCCCTCTCAGGGGGACCGCTCTGGCTGCTTCTCATCCAAGTCCCACTCACCTCGCACTTGGCCATATCTTGGAGCAGTGGGGGGTTTGGCACAGTTCGGGAAGAGCTGGCTTAATGGGGTTTCTCCTTTATCCTGGCTGCCCGACCTTGGGAAGGTCACTCCACCTCTCACGGGCAAATTCCTCATGGACAAGAGGAGCTAATACAGGCCAGCTTGCAATATCGTATTGATATCAATTACATAATACAGAGCAGGGAGGCACCTGGTACAGGGCGTGGCACAGAGTGGGGGGGACTTAAGAAACACTGACCTCTTGTCTGGTTTCCCTGAGCTCTGGGGGCGCCAAGTCCCAGCCCACCTGGTGGGCACACGTCCTGCCTGTCCTGGTGACCAGGGCTTCCTTGGGAGGTCTGTACCAATGTCCTCGTCACTGTTTGCTGAGAATGAGGAAGAGGAGAGGAGAAGGTGTGGGAAGAAAGAGCAGAAGAGGCACGGGGATGGTTTGGATAAAGTGGCAGAAATTTCTATAGGAAGTGGGGAGAATTAAGTGAAGTTCTGGGACTTTTTAAAGTTCAGGCCACTAATAAGGACCCACTGTATAGCACAGGGAACTCTACTCAATACTCTGTCATGACTTATATGGGTAAAGAATCCCCCCCAAAAAGTGGATATATGTATAACTGATTCACTTTGCTGTACACCTGAAACCAACACAACATTGTAAATCAACTATATTCCAATTAAAAATGTTAAAAAACGAAAAGGAAAAAAAAAGTCCTAGTCACCTCATTCTTGGACTAGTTTGGCTCCAGGAGACTAATTGCAAATGGACTTTATCTTTTGTGCTATGGGTGGGGCGAATGCCCCAGGGGATTAGCTTGCTAAGCTGCTGCTCCTTCTCTATCTGCAAGTACAGGTGAGGGGGCCAGAGGCTCCTGGCAGCTGAACGAGGCTCTGCAGTGTGCTTCTCTTGGGCTGAGGTCCCTGTGCTCTGCCTGTGAGATCCACACCCTCAGCTGGATGTGGTTGGCTTTTTTCACTCCGAGCACTGGCCTGAAGCTTGCTAGAGTGGGAAACTACGGGAAACTGGCCCAATCAGATGGGATCCAGCACTCACCGGACACCTCTATTGCAAACTGAGCACAAGCCTCTATTCTATGTGGCCAGGAATCCTCTGACACTTCAATGGCAGCCACTCTTGATGGAGTTGGCATGTAGGATAGGACTTCGTCATCTCCGAACTGCCACGTGTCAGGCATCTCACCAGCACTTTCCATGGTTTATCTCACCACCCTCGCAGCAGCCCCAGCGGGGTAGAGATGGTCATCCCCATTTTTCAGGAGAAAACTGAGCCCCAGACAAGTTCTAGAACTTGCCCGAGGTAACGCAGTTGGTGGAGCTGGGATTCGGATGGGGCTGTTGAACTCCAAAGGCTGTGCTTTGTCCTCAGCATGTCCCAGACTCCATAGCTGGACCAGCCCTTGGACTCTCAGTCGGCTGGACCCCTGGGGTGGAAAGGCACAGTGAATGGAGGGCAGTGGAGAGACAGCCCAGTTCTATCCAGCAAGCATCTGTCCTTCCTCAGACTCTGCTTCACGTTCTCCTCTGTCTCCAAGCCTTTGCTCAGGTATCTCCTCTGCAGACCTGCCTCCCTGGCAACTTCCACCTACCTCTCGAGGCTTCAGCCGGAACCTACTAATGCCTCAGCCCGGCAGACAGCCCTGGTGCCCCTTCTCCAATGAGTGTGCATGCCAGATGCCTCTCTGCTTTACGTCTCTCTGCTCAGGTTCTTGTGTGCGTGTCTGTTGCCTACCTCTGCCTGCCTAGACTCTCAGCTCCCTGAGATTGTGTCCTCTTGATATATGAGCCACGCAGAAAATGCTCATGGGGTGAGGAAGCCCGGATGGAGACCCCCAGCTGGTGCTGGGAAGTCTTCCAGCTGTTTCTTGTCCCTCCTCCCTGTAAGGCAGGTTGAACTGAGGATGCTTTGGTGCCCTCCAATCACTTTCTCTTGGACTTATTATAACTCAGATAGAACTCCTTTTGAAAAGAAACCACAAAGTCTGAATTACACTAAAGACAAACAGCCCATGATGGTGCTAAGTTAGCCAAATGAGCCACTGCCTTCGGAAGCAGGTGGTGTGGAGAGTAGCTTTAAGGAGTCAAGGCATCCAAATTCCCCATGCCAAGGCATCACTAACGGCCATTATCACGGGGTGTTTGTTTTTTTGCGGTACGCGGGCCTCTCACTGTTGTGGCCTCTCCCGTTGCGGAGCACAGGCTCCGGACGCGCAGGGTCAGCGGCCATGGCTCACGGGCCCAGCCGCTCCGCGGCATGTGGGATCTTCCCGGACCGGGGCACGGACCCGCGTCCCCTGCATTGGCAGGCGGACTCCCAACCACTGCGCCACCAGGGAAGCCCCCCCTTTTTTTTTTTAAACAAAAAGCGCTATTACAGTCTTGCTCAAAAACAAATGAGACGTCGACAGGGGTGCGTGTCTAGGGGCTCAACGGCATACGGAGACCATGCGCGTGCGTTTCCTGCATACAGCGGACGCAGTGGTCACATTCCTGAAGAATCAGGCCACAGGGATGTTTGTAGAGCAATGCTACAGTTGCTTTCTATGTATGCAGGTCTCCTCGGCCCTCATAATCACCACGTGCATAAAGTAATCCCAGAGGTTCTCCGTTCATGCTGATTTTCTGCTCGTTCATTCATTTTGCCCTCTGTGAGAACTTGCTAGCGCACAAGCTGTAGCAGGTGCCAAAGGTTTAAAAAATTATAAGAGAAAAACCTTGACATCGACCAAACCCAATCTATCCTTTTTCCTGCCTGTAAATTGAAAAATGACAGTCAGAATATCATTTAGGGGAAGAAATGTTGGTTGCTCTAGTGGTACTCTCCTCCTGCAGTTCTTCTGGGGGAATGTTTAGCACTTTCTAGACCAGGGGTGCATCCCTAGGGGATCACAGATGGGCTTCTGGGGTCCATAACCCTCCTAAAATTGTATGCAAAATTTTATGTACATCTATGGGGACACGTGCATTTTTTTTTCTGGGGAGAGAGTTCATAGTTTTCACCTTATTTTTAATCCAAGCAAGATTTAGAATCAATGTTTTACAGGAAGAAAAAAGGAAAGAAGAAAAGATAGAAAGTACACACCTCGGCTCGTTTAATCCTCGTAATTACCCTGACACCTAGGTATCATTATCTCCGTTATACAGATGGGAAACAGAGGCTCCGAGCAGTAAACGGAATATTTGCTTCGATACCTGACACCCATTCTCAATTTAGACTCATAGACCATTAGAGTTGGGATGCACCAAAGGGATTATTTGTCCATTTCCCACCCCTCCCCTCTAATAGAGGGGGAAACTGAGGCCCAGAGAAGTGAAATACATTTTCCAAAGTTATATGGTTAGTTTACAGCAGAAACAGGTTAGAAATTCAATCTTTTGACTCTGTCCAAAGCTTTTGCCAACTATTGCTTTGTTCTTGCAAACCCGGTAAGCGTAGGTTTCATTGACTGTTAAATGGAATTAGTAAGACACCCTCCCCTTTCCACCCATCCTCAGGCTGGGCTCGTTCCCACTGACCTGTTTCATGGTCCCCAGGGACCTTGTGGCCCCAAACACACTCAGCCTATGAGCCTTAGGAAGACACAGATGCATGCACAAAATGATTCTACGTGCTAGGAATCCCAAAGAAATTAGGTAGATGCATCAACCCTTGGCTTGGGAAATACGGTCCTAGACCCTTGGAGAGCAGAGGAAGGAGCTGAAAGACTTCAGCCATGATACAGCCCTCAACCTGCTGCCCTGGCCCTTCATCCTTTGGCACCTGCCTGCCTCTCTGTGGTCACTGTGGACACTTTCCCCTTTCCTTTCTTTGCTTGGCTCCCCTGGACTTCCGTGCAGTCCCAGGACTGTGCCTCTCTTCCAGCACTCCCCTGTCCCGCCCCCCCCCCCTTTGCATATGCTGCTCTATCGCTCTCCTTCCGCTGCAAAATTCAGATCCATCTCTCAGGGTCATCTGTTTACTTGTCAGTGTCCCCTGCTCAGATGATAAATTCCTTGAGGGCAAGTGCCCGGCGCACAATAGACCATCAATAAATGGAGAACCCGTGTTCTTCACGTGTTTCCCCTTCCCGCATTGCCCTGCTCCCCTCCCAGCTATGCCAAGAAGCTTGTTCTATGCAGCGCGGGGTCTGCCCTGGCTGTGAGTCGGCCAGGGCTGGCAGCCCACACCCCCAGAGAAGTAAATTCTTTGCTTCTCTGTAACGGGGGAGCTTTCTGTTTTTGTTGTTTTGCGGTACGAGGGCCTCTCACTGCTGCGGCCCCGCCCGTCGCGGAGCACAGGCTCCGGACGCGCAGGGTCAGCGGCCATGGCTCACGGGCCCAGCCGCTCCGCGGCACGTGGGATCTTCCCAGACCGGGGCACGAACCCGTGTCCCCTGCATCGGCAGGCGGACTCCCAACCACTGCGCCACCAGGGAAGCCCACGGGGGAGCTTTCTGGAGGCCTCTTGCCTCTGCTCCAAGTTTAGGTCTCAGAATCGAATTGAAATCTCTGAGCTTGTGGAGGAGGAGGTCCCAGGTTCTTCCTTGCGTCTCAGGCTCAGGCTGGCTGAGCTGAGCTTCACCTGAGGGAACCGTTACCACGAAGATCACACCTGTGGGCGGGGCCTGCCCTACCTTCCTCCCTCCCAGCTCACCACGAACCTAGCCAGAGACCCTCTGTGGACCCTTGGTCACTAGGTGTGCTCCTGGTTGAGACTGTTACGAAAGTAGCTCCCAGCTGGAGAGAGGAAGATAACCCTGACCTCTCTCCACCCAAAACAACAGGGAAAAACAGCATTTAAGCAGCAGCTGGCTCAGTCCCTGGCAAGGCTATTCACAGAAATGCTTAATCCTTTCGCCTAACTACAGCAGACTCCACCGATTCTGAGATCATGTGCCGTTATTTGGTTGATTGATCAATTGATGGGTTGACGTGACACTTTGAGGTCACTGATGATTCATGCTTCGCTGGGCTTGTGATCAGTCCACACTCGCGGCCATCACGTCATCATCTGGGTGACTCTTGAAGACGTGACAATTCCCAGGTCTCCTCTGTCTGCCAAACCTCTCCAGTAAAGAAATCATTTCTCCATTAAAGGAATGATTGCACACAAGGCTACTTGTTTGAAATAATGATACTAAAAAATGCCACCACTCCCAAGAGCTTACGTTTACAACTATGTCTTTGCTCAATCAGTAGCTGTCTATTGATTTATTCTCTCGAATTTCCTGTCTTGTTTTCTTTAAACAGGTTCAGTTTGTAGACCTGCTCCCAGAGGAGTGAAGCCAGAATCCCCAAATCAGAAGGGGTACGTACAGAAGCCTGAAGCAACCCAAACCTGTTAGGACAGTCTTCACTCCACCCCAAATTGATCTGAAGTTCTTGTTTGATTGTTTGTTTGTTTCAAAGGAAGCCAGAAATCTAATGAAGCAGTTCAAATAGCAGAAGCATCCAACAGACTCCCAACTCACTGAATAGACATTTAATTTGGACTCTATCCCTGATGGGAGCCGTCTGAAGACATTTTCTGTTCTTCTACATCCTATAGTCTAGGCACCAGAAGGCCACTTTCCAGCCTGACGTAATGAGGAGTGAACTCCTCTCAGGAGAAAGACTTCCATGCCCTGGCAAAGTTTGGAAAAATGATCATCACACTGAGTCCTTCTTGCCTGAAGTGGGCCTACAGATGGAATTGTGAGCCTGGGAGCTTGGAAGTGTAGTTTGGGCACCACTGCTAACTCACTGTGTGATGCTAGGCAAGTCTCTTCCCTCCCTGTTTGGGTCCGCTCATTTGGAAAATGAGGGTAAGTAGGTTATGTGGTCCAAAGGGCTCTTGGTAGGCAGAATAATGGCCCCCAGAGAGGTCCACGTCCCAAGGCCTGGAACCTGTGAATATGTTGCTTTACATGGCAAAAGAGACTTTGAAGATGTGATTAGTTGACAACCTTGAAATAGGAGGGTTATCCTGGATTATTGGCTGTGCCTAATCTAATCTAGCCTAATCTAATCTAATCTAATTGAGTCCTTTAAAAATGGAAGAGGCCAGCAGGAGACGATCTGAGTTAGAGGGAGGTGCGACTACAGGAGAAGGTCACTGTCTTTGTGAAGTAAGGACTCAACCCATCATTCCTGTCTTTGAAAGAGGAAGAGGCCACAAGCCAAGGAACGTGGGTAGCCTGTAGAAGGTGGAAAAGGTGAGGAAATGGTTTCTCCTCTAGAGGCTCCAGAAAGGAAGGCAGCCCTTCTGACACCTAGATTTTAAACCAGTGAGACCCATGTCTGATTCTTGGCCTCCTGAACTGTAAGATAATACATCTGTGTTGTTATAAGCCACTAAGTTTGTCATTTTGTAGCGGCAGAGATAGAACACGTAAACAAGGACACTTCCAGAAGCTGTGCACCCTGTTTCTAAAAATTAAAACCCAGCTTTGCTAACAGCCCTGGGCAACCCTAGCTGAGAGGTTGCTTGGGAGGAGACATCAGAGGGATGCTCTGTCCCAGCTGCCTCTTGGAGCCTGGTGACTGCAAGCTCCCGGCCCCGGCTTGGTGTGTGTGGCTGGTGTGACTTGTCCCACTGGCAGGGGGAGTAGTACTGTCATAGCACCTCGAGTCTGAAGGGGCCTCTGGAGGTCATCTGTGAAGACACAGGTAAGGTATTATCTTCACACTCAGATGGAGGGAACTGAGCTCAGAGAGGCGCATGATCTCATCCATCAGTTCCTTGTGTTAGGGGAGAGAGAGAGAGAGAGAGAGAGAGAGAGAGAGAGAGAGAGAGAGAGAGAGAGAGACAGAGAGAGAGAGACAGAGAGACAGAGAGAGAGAGACAGAGAGAGAGAGACAGAGAGAGAGACAGAGAGAGAGAGAGAGAGAGAGAGAGACAGAGAGACAGAGAGACAGAGAGAGAGAGAGACAGAGACAGAGAGACAGAGAGAGAGAGAGAGAGACAGAGAGACAGAGAGACAGAGACAGAGAGAGACAGAGAGAGATTGGTTGTGCATGAGGAGGGAGGTACAAACCGTATTAGGTCTTTCTTCGTGGCTCTGGGGATGACTTTGAGTTGGGAGTGGTGGGGGGAAGTAAGGGGAATTAAAAGGTTAGACCACAGGAACTGGTCCTGCGGAATTAGGGGGGGCTTGAAAGGGCATGCCCCATCCCCAGCAGAGGGCACCTCCCCCCTCCTCTCCCACATGGACGTGCTCTCAGGAGTCGTGGGGAGCGAGGCAGAAGTAGGTCAGTCTGATGGGGGTGAGGAGGTGGGCTGCAGAGAGGGTTGGGAAAGGCAGGAGTGTGCGAGGGGGCCATGCTGGGACAGGTGTCCAGCCTGAATTCACTGGCCAGGTCAGGAGAAGCCAGGACAGAGGACGGAAGAGCAGAGGGATGTGAAGGCCTCCTCTAAGGTTTGCAGGTCTGTGCGGCGTGCTCTGCCTCCCTGTCTGCATGCCACGTGCCTGTGGTCCCGCGCAGTGTCGTTCAGACCTTGGGCTGTGACCCATTCGTGGGGTGGGGAAGCCATTTACAATGTTGTGATCAATAGTGTTTAAAGATGTGGGGGGCTTCCCTGGTGGCGCAGTGGTTGAGAGTCCGCCTGCCGATGCAGGGGACACGGGTTCGTGCCTCGGTCTGGGAGGATCCCACAGGCCGTGGAGTGGCTGGGCCCGTAAGCCATGGCCACTGGGCCTAAGCGTCCGGAGCCTGTGCTCAGCAACGGGAGAGGCCACAACAGTGAGAGGCCCGCATACCACACACACACACACAAAAAGATGTGGGATAGAATAGAATAGAATACAGAGCGTACGTGTTTTGTAAAGGTAAGTAATGCATAAACTATGTCATCTAATTCTCTATCTACCTATCTATCTATCTATCCATCTATCTACCTATTCGTCCTGTGGTTTTTGACCTGGCAGATCTGGCTCTTTCCTAAAGTCTTGGGGAGAAAGAGTGCGGGGGAAGGGCAGAGACGACTCAGCCATTTCCACAAGACCAGCTTTTAATATGACCGTGATTGGAAGCACAAATAAATAAATGCCAAGAGAAAATGGAAAAACCAAACCAAACCTCAGAACATCTAAACCCAAATTCAGAAAACGAAATGAAACAGATCTCCGACAGACAGACAAACAAAAAAAAAAGACCCCCAAAGAAACAGAATCAGACTGTACAAGCCGTGTCACAGGGAGAGCAGAATGACGTGGGCACTGCGGATGTGTCCCCGGGGCCGCTGTGGAGGGGAGGGGGTGGCCCTGATCACCCTGTGGGCCGGCTTGGGGCGGTGGGGGAGGGCTCTGTGGGCAGGTTAAGAACCTTCACAAACTACACAAGGACCGGACGTCGTCGAGTTCTGCGGCTTCCCTCCTGATCGTGCAGGTGTGATTCCAGCGTGGCCTCGTCGTGACTTCAGGGCTGGAACCTGGTCCCCCTGCACAGCTGCAGAGGGACTGCCGGAAACCGCACGGAGGAGAGTCAAGTACGGAGACAGACGCGGAGGCGGTGCCGTGAGGACTCAGGGCATGCAGTTGCTTTTTACATCTGGCAGTGAGATGTGATGGCAGGTCGGTTCTCGGACAGTTCCAGAGCGTGACTCACTTCTCCTAAGAGGGACGGATGCGCGGCAGCAGGGCCTGAGGACGCGTCGTGCCAGACGAGGCTGGAGCGAGGTTTTGACAGAGAGTTTGCTATGTGTGCACAGGGGGCTCTTGCGTCTTTCCGTCGGTCGGCAGGGGTCATCCCACCTGAGCCTGCCGTCCCCTGTTCTGGTCCTGGGCCTCCGGGTCTGTCTGGGGGGTGCCGGGCAGTCGGAGGGCTGTCAGCAAGCAATCTCCTCCAAGGTCCCCAGGGCTGTCTGCAGGGGCACGTTCACACTGTGGCTGATGTTTTCGGAGTGGTTTGGCATTGGGTCGCAAGTGCTCTGGTGGGAAGCGGAAAGTGGGCGTTGATGCTCGTTCGGCGAAAGTTCATCACGATGCCCCCGGGCAGCCCAGCCCAGGCCCCGGGAACCACGCTGCCCACTGTGGGCTCTCCCGGGGCACAGCTGCTCTGCCCCAGACATCTCACGCGCTGGCTTGCCATCTTGGAGCATGAGGCTGAAGGGGCCTCATTGCCTTTAGAATCCTCTCCATTCTCCACCTAGGCACACCCCCCCCCCCCACATCCCCGCACCCGCAGAGAGGGGATGGGGCTTAGTGACTGGTTTGACCTTCTCTCTAGCGGTCCCCCGATGTGTCACCTGAAGCTACATCTGAGTGGTGTGTAGCTTTGGAGCTTGGATGGCCCATCCTACCCTCGCCCTCGGGGTCTCTGTTGGGTCAGCCTGGGCTGGAGGAGGGGTGGTCTGTGGCCAAGCCTGGGGCAGGGGCTGCCAATCGCTGAGGCCAAGCAGTGGAGGCCCCCAGCCAGAACCCTGACCCCTGATCACAGCTGCCTGAAGGACCTTTAGGTTAGGCTGGTCCCAGGGAAGAGTGGTCTTGGGTCCCTGAGCAGGGTGGGGCTGAGATAGCTTTGAGTTTTTCCAGGTGATTCCCAGGCTGTGGAGGGCTGGAGGCTGGGAGGGATGGGAGCAGAGTTCTGTGCCAGGAATGTGGCTCAGGGAGGCGGAGGGAGCCTCTACTTGCTCGGCGCTCATTATAAACTAGGCAAAGCTCATGGCTTTACAGGCCTGGCCTCACTTATTCTGAATGGCACAGCCTGAAGCCCCAGTGATTTAGCAGATGATCAGAAAGGGAAGTAACGAGCCCCAGGCACACACGGCTGGGAAGCGGGGACCTGGGATCCAGGCAGGTAGCTGAGTCCAGAGCCTGGCCTCCTTCCACACCGCTCTCTCCTCAACAGAAGCTGTCTTCTGTTCAAACCCGAGAGAATCAAAGTGAGATTTTTAGCCTGGGAGATGGGTAGAGAAATAGTGTCTGGAACAGAAGTGGGAGCCCAGACAGGAGGAGGCATGTACAATGGTTAGCAGTTCTAATGGGTATCATTGCCACTACCAAATTCACAGGGCCGCACACCCTACGTCTCCTTCAAAATGGGGCAGAAGGCCAGGGACATCCCTGCTTGTATTCTGCCACCCCGCAGAATAAGCGAGTGGACCTACGCAGAGCCTCTCCGGTTCTCCCAAGGCATGAGAAGAGGGGCGTGGCCTCTGGCCTGGGAGAAGCTGGATTGGTCCAGGCAGAAGCATCTCCTGGTCTCTGCTGCATCCGTGGCTTACTACTGGGCTCTGAGGTGAGTCTCAGAGAGAGGCTCAAGGCTCAGTTGGAGTGTCCTTGGATTGGGGAGCTGCAGAGCGTCACAAGCCGTGGAAAGGTGTGCAACGAAGCACGGCCCGCCCTCCGGCCCCACCCGGCCCCCGCATCTGGGTTAACATGGCCTGTATGTGCCAGAGGAACTAAGCAACCTGCAAACCCCGGGCTGCCCTCACCACATTGTCATCGTGGCTCCTTTCCTCCTCTTCTTTGCCAAGCAGGTCTAATAGCTTGTCTTTGATCAGCTGCAAGAAAGGCAGGTAGGGGATGGTCAGGCCAGAAGAACGGCGCCAAGGTAGAGAAAGAGAGAGAGACCTCCCTCCACGTGGCTGGGCTGGGGCCCCTCCCCAATCTCTGGGCTGAGATGGGATTTTGGAGCAGGTGCTAGAGCTTGGAGGGGGTCACGGGAGGGCCTGGTCTCCCAGTATGGCTGGTTCCTTGTCTGTCCTGGGCGGACAGAATTACTCATCACTTCCGAGGCCTGACAACTCCACAGTTCGCGAGATCGGGATACACCTGAGTTCTTAACATTTGATTCCTAGCAAGAAAGGGTAATTACAAAATATGTTCCCTGGTGCGATTCAATTTCTGTGATTTTGTGTATCTTTTTACGAAAATGAGTAAACAAGGCAGAATGAAATCTGGCCATGGGACCCGGTTTGGGAACAAGGTCACCACGCTGAGAGGCAGGATGGGGCACTCTAGAGGCCCCTGGTCGCCGCTGCCCGCCGGCTCCCCGCAGTGACTCCCAGCGGCCTTTGGCCGTCGCCAGCCCCCTCTGGGATGCAGGCCACTGCTCTGCAGGCCCCGTTTGCTAGGCTGAGACTCAGGCGGTCCTGGGGACGGTGTTGGGTCTGGACTTCCCTGAGGGATTCTGGAGTCCCTGGAGCCATCCCGGGGCTGGGGGGAGGGAGGCAGCAGGAAGGCTGACGTGCACCCGGAGCGCTCAGTGACTGAAGCCACTGTTTGTCGCGTGAGAAGCTTTCAGAGGCTTTGTCCAGCTGCCTCCTGAGGGTGCCAGCTCCTGGACTGTTGGTGGCCAGGACTGATGAGCACTGCAGGAGTGATCCTTCCTGAAGCCTGCCTGGCCCACGGCAGGCGCTGCTCGGGTGATGGGCCACCAGGAGGGCAGGGGTGTGTGTGTGTGCATGAGGTGTGCGTGTGGCGTATGTGTGTATTTGTGAGCAGTGTGTGTGAGCACGGTATAACTGTGTGTGATATATGTGTGTGGAGTGTGTGCATATGTTACATGTGAGTGTGGTATAAGTGTGTGTGATGCGTGAGTGGTGTGTGTGTGTGCGTGTGGTGTGCGTGTGGTGCACATGTGTATTTGTGAGTAGTACGTGAGTGTGGTATAAGTGTGTGTGATAGACGTGTGTGCATGTCGTATGTGAGTGTGGTGTGACTGTGTGGGATGTGTGTGGCACGTGTGTGAGTGGCGTATGTGGAGTGCGTGTGGTGTGTGTGTGTGCATATGTGGTGTGTGAGTGTGGTATGCGGTGAGTGTGAGGGTGCAGACACCCATGTCTGAAGCCCCCTAGCAGTGGGAGGGGCTCAGGCTGGCCTCAGCACAGTTTCATCCTCTTCTCATCCCTTCTGCTCCCTCCCTGTGAGTGTAGACAGCCCTGAGGAGAGGCCTGTGGCCTCTGTCTCTCTTACATCCATCCCTCCCCCAGTGCCTAGGAGGTGGTGATAGACAATATCCATGGACAGGGAGGGGGAGGCGGCCCTGGGGGAAGAGAGGCCGTGCTCTCCCCCCATCCACGATTTGGTTCTGGACGTCAGGGCAGGATGAGGACGCCAGGTCATCCCCCACGAGCGATCCCAAATCTTACCTCATAAATATAATCAAAGAGCTCTAGTATTGTAAGGATACTAGCACCAATAAACAATCCCATCTGACCACCAATATCACCTGGAGAGAGAGAGAGAGAAGACAAAGACTTGGCTTCCTGACAGCACTTCCAGAAGGGCTGGACAGACTGAGAACTCGAGAAACCAGGCCTTCTGAACGGGTTCCCCTTCCCAGGGGACCGGGGCCTGGTAGCTGCGAGGCCAGGCCCATTGACGCGTCCCTCCCTCACTGCACAGCTCTGAGAGCTGGTGGGTTTGGTTTTCAGCACCCATGGGGACGGGAACTAACCTGGATGCTTTCGGGGGGGGGGGGGGCCTGAAATAGACCTTGTGGGCTGACAGGCTTGTTCATTTCCGTTCAGAACCACACGGGTGGGGCTCAGGTTTGGCTCTGGGCTGGGAACAGACGAGGTGTGTGTGGTCCCTGGCCTGGGCGAGGACACAGTCTAGCTTGAGACGTGTGTCAGGTGCCCTGAGTGGGGGTCTCGGGAGCAGTAACACAAGAGACACCCCCCAGTCATGACATGGGCTTTGGGGCCGCCTTGGGGCCCCTCTCACCCTTGGGATAAGGCCGTAGGAAGCATCTCTCTGTCTCCCAACCTAAAGGTACATGTTCAGTTTGGTCTCTTTCTAGAGTAGAGGTCCTTGCCCTGGATGTTGGGCCCCACCGACCAAAGTCTTTCTAGACTGGTCTTCGGATACCCCTGCATCAGACTCTTGGGATACTTGTAATCAGTGTAGATGCCTGCACCTACCTGAGGCCTACACAATCAGAATCTCTGGGCTTGGGGTCTGGAGGTCAGGATTTTAAAGTGCCCGGGTGGTTCTCTGGCCCACCAAAGTTTGAGAACGGCTCTCCTGTGGGAGCTTCCAGTGGTTGGAGACCCCCTGAATTGAATGCGATCCATTGTGCACCTGGGCATTTGCAGAGGGAGAGTCCGTATTTCAGAAGTTATTATCAGATTCTCAAGGGGGTTCTGATCCCCCCAGAGCCCCAAGCGCTTCGTTCTGGAGGCAGTGTGGTAGAGCAGGGGGCTCTGAGGTTGTGAGTTTGGAGGGGGGCCACCAGCTCGCTGTGTGGCTTTGATAAGCCCTGACCTTCTCAGGACCTTTGCCTTCCGGGCACATTTGGTGGTGGAGGTGGTCGGGGTGGGGGTGGTGGTCGGAGGAGATGAACTGTGAAGTCCTTTCCAGCTGTGACCTCTAAGACTGGCAGCTGCTGGGCTGGGCTTGGGGAGAGCGGGTGTTGCTGGGGTGAAGGTACCGTCCCTCCTGGAGGGTCCAGGCTGACTCTTGGTCTGAGAACTTTTGGATGAGTACCTCTGCCCACTCCTCCCCTGATTATGGCTGGAGAAGCCCAACCAACACATCCCCAGGCGAGCAAGCCGCGACGACGGGAAGGCGGCCCTTCCTGGGGGCACCCGGTTTGGGGCTCAGCGTGGCTCCCCTTCACTCCTCTCCTGCCCCTCCGCCCCCTCTAATATCCTCAGTAGAGGCTTATCGGGGAGTGTGCACGATGCACGTGCACGCCAGGGGTGGGGTGTGTCTGTGCGTGTGTGAGCGGTGTGGCGGAGCGTGGGGTACGGGCCTGGGTGCGCCGTGCGCGAATGCGTGTGGGATAGACGCAGGCGATACGTCTGACCACCGACAGCTTTACATAGGCGGCAAGCCACGTCTAGGGTAGCTACACGAGTGCGTCCAAATGTGGCTTTGTGGGAGTGGGCACGGTGTGTCTGAGTGAGCACGTGCGTGTGTAAGCACGCAACTTGTGTGCACGTACGTGTCTCTGCAGCCGCGTGGCTTGCATGTGGGTCTGTGAGGGTGTGTTCACTGCGGGAGGGGTGCGCTGTGCGCGGCGGGGGGAGGGGAGGGACGGGCCCGATTGGGTGCCGTGGCTCATGGTTTGCAAGTAGCACTTGCTGTCCTCACGGGAGGTACAGTTGGCAGCAGGACTTTCACGGCGGGCTATTCTGGGTGGGAACAAGATGCTGGGAAAATGCTCTCTCATGTCTGCTGCAGGGACCAGCTACCTCTCCTGACAGATTCGGGGCTCAGGCCCTCATCACTGTGTGTGTGTGTGTGTATGTGTGTGTCTGAGTGTGACTGTGAGCCTATGTAGGGGAGGGGACGGAAGTGGAGGAGGCATGTCCTTGGTCTTCTTTAGGAAATAAAGGTGGCAGGAGCAGGGCTCTACCACCAGCTCAGGGCATGAGGCCCTTTGGCCACAACAATCTCCAAGGCCCAGGTGATGACCACCTTAGCCCAGCGGGCACCCCACTGTGGCCCAGTTCCCCAGCCTCCTGGGAGAGGAACAGACACGCTCAGACAGTGCCGCAGGGTAGGCCCTGGGTCCCTGGCATGGTGTCTGTCCACGTGCCAGAAATCTCTATTTATGGACCTCCTGCGGGCTGGGGCTTTTCCACATTTAACCATCACGGCAAACTCACAAAATGAGTTTTATTAGACCCATTTTACAGATGAGAAACCTGAGGTCCAGTGAAGCCACCTGCCCACTTTCTCCCAGTTGGTGTGCAGCGGCCCGTGGCTTGCTCTCCCTTGTACTTCCAGGTAGAAGGTGTATGCCTCCCCGCCCTCACCCAGGATGCTATTCTCACCTGATTCAGTTCACAGAGACAAGAGCTATTTTTCCTCAAAGCCCAGACACCAGATCCTTTCTTAAGAGTGAGTGGGAGTTGGGGGACGAGTCCAGAGCAGGTCTTTTTTTTTTTTTTGCGGTACACGGGCCTCTCACTGTCGTGGCCTCTCCCGTTGCAGAGCACAGGCTCCGGACACGCAGGCTCAGCGGCCATGGCTCACGGGCCCAGCCTCTCCGCGGCATGTGGGATCTTCCCGGACCGGGGTACGAACCCGTGTCCCCTGCATCAGCAGGAGGACTCTCAACCACTGCTCCACTAGGGAAGCCCCGGAGCAGGTCTTTTTAACTGTGCACCCGCAGGGGTCTTGTGAGTTTTACGCTGGGCTGGGACTGTGTTGAAATTAATTTCCTGCATCCATCATGTGCTCTTGGGGCCAGGGGAGCTGGCCCCAGGGTGGGGTGGCAGTCAGGTTTGTAGATTTCTGGGGATGCATGGCCCTTCTGTTGTGTTTGACAAAGGGCTCTCAGTCCAGGGGGCACTGGGCCTTCTCAATGCAGCAAAATTGCTTTCCAGTGGGGGCTCCATGGGGCACCCTCCCCGGGCCCACTGCCTGGGACCACCCACAGCTCAGCCCTCCCCCCACTTGACAGCTCTTTCTTCCTGCCATGGCCCCAGGGCTCCGACTCCAACCTGGGGGCAGAAGACCATAGAATCCCAAGAGGATGGCGCTGGAAAGGCCCCGAAAGAGCGTCTAGCTCACCTACTTCATTGTGTTGATGGGGGAACTGAGGCCTAGACTGGGACATGAACTGGGCCTAACACCTCCAGCATGTGGAGTTCTTCCCATTCCGGAGCAGGAACAGTGCAAAGGGAAGAGGGAGTAACCCGCCCACCGGCCCATCCCCATGAGACGTGGACATTTGTGCAACAGACACTCTGACTTACCAAGTAAGGCAGCAACTTCGTACGCCTTCTTCTGTTCAATGGTCTCATAATTGAGAGCCTCAAAAAATATATCCAGAACGAGGATGTTCTCTCTGCGGAGGAAATGTCCAGTGTCATACGTGGTGAGAACCCTCAGGATCCACGGGGATCCTCTAATACAATTTTCCCACAGACAGATGGGGAAACTGAGGCCCAGGCAAGTGAAACAACTGGCCCAAAGTTAAAGCTGGTTAGTGGCACAGCTGGGGCTTGAACCTGACATCCTGACTCCTGGCTCAGTGCCCTTCACGGCCCTGGAGGCGTATATCAGCTGTCCCCTTGGCCTCTCATTGCTAACGCCCCTGTCTCTCTGCACCCTTTCCAGGAATCCTGCCTGGCCTCCAGGGCTCCGTGCTCCCAGAGGGTCTGCCTGGGCCCTTACATGCAGGTGAGCTCGGCACTCTCTTGACAAGGCTTGCTCGCCTGCCCCCCGCTGACCTCCCCTGCCCACTCTGGAGAGGCCCCCAGTTCTTACTGGAATTGACAGCAAGCTTCTCCTAGTGGGGACCCTACCCCAGATGGCCAAGTCAGCTGCAGGGACCAGGGAGGGTTTTTAGGGAGAAAACCCACACCTGGTTGCAGGGTTTCTGATGGAAGCACCCCGGTTCCCTTTTGCTCTTTTGGGCAGATGTGTGCATGACACACATCTAGGCAGGAGAAGTCATTACGGCTGGCACGATGTCTGCGACAGCGGTGCCTGGTACCTCCTACAAAATTCCCTGCCTCCTTCCACGACGTGGTTCACAATGCCCTCAGCGTCCCTTGTCCTCAACCCTGGGACGGAGCAAAAGCCGTCCCAGGATGAGGTCTGGTGACAGTGTGGGCAGGAGGGAGAGGCTGGGGGAGAGGAGTCCTCTCCACGCGGGGCTCGCTCAGGTGCCATTCACAGGGTCACCCTCTCTTGCCTGGTTTATGGCAAATGCTTCCCACCTGGCTCCTTTCTGCCCACCTGGCTTCCGGTCCGACCTCTATCTGCCGCCTGAAGGGTCTTCCTAAAACCGCTAAACTAATCCATGTGACATAAAATTAGCATCCAGTTCCTCCATCACTCAGGCTACATTTAAAATGCTCAGTAGCCACATGTGGCCAGTGGCCATCATGTAGGACATCACCGATAAAGAACATTTCCAGAAGTTTCTACCTAAACGGCAAATGTGAGCCTGTCACTCGTCTGGTGGAAGTTCTTCTGTGGCTGCCTGTCCTCTTAGAATAAGTCCACTCTCTGCGGACCACCCCCGCCCAGTTCAGCCTGCAGGATCTTCTACCTTGGACACAGTCACCTCCCCCAGCCTCCCCTTCCCCTAATCTTGTCTGCCCTTCACCGATTTTCCCTGCTGAGCCTCTGCCTGGGACACCATCTGCTCCTGTGTCTTTCTTTCACTTATTCTGTTAAAAGATATATATGTTTTTTTGAGCATCAACTCTGTGTCAGACACTCCATAGCAGAGAACAAAACAAGAAAGCTTCCTGCCCTCAAGGAGCTTCACTTTCGTGAAGTGGACAAGTTAATTTCAGGAAACACACACGTGAATATAGAATTACACACGGTGGTGTGTGTTATAAAGGAAAACACCAGAGTGCTTCCAGAGAAAAATGACAGGAGGGGACTAATTTAGTCATCCAAAGAGATGACGTTTAAATGGAGACCTGCACAATGAGGAACCAGCTAGGTGAAGAGTGAGAGGAAAAGCATTCCAGGCAGAGGGAACAGAATGTGCAAACCTGCCTGGAAAACTCCTCTACATCCTGTAAAAACATCTCTGCATTGACATATATACACTAATATGTATAAAATGGATAACTAACAAAAAAATGCAAAAAGAAAAACATCTCTGAAGCTTTCCTTGACAGTGTCCCTACGCAAGGTGTGGCCAGCCACTTCTCTTATTACCTGCATCAGCCTATATAGCTTTCAGCTTTGTACTTGTCTCTCCACCAGACTCTAAGCTCCTTAAAGGCTGGGCCTGCATCTTAATCCGCTTTGTCTTCATATTCTGAGTCTGAGCACAGAACGTGGCAAACAGCAGGTGCTCAACTAATGTCTGCCAAATAGAATTAATTGCTTACCTTGCCCTCGACTGCCCCCCATTTTTTCCTAGTCCATCCTCCCCCACCTCCATCCACCATGTGCACTTAACGTACGAGATATATTTTTCTGATTTGTTAAATTTCTTCTCGAGGTACTTGGCTGACGTCTTGCTGGGGATCTTCACCATGGAGAGCTCTTTGTTGTAGCGGGTCAGGTTGCAGGGTGTCCTGCAGAGACAGTAATTACTGTCCTTTTCCGCCAGCAGACCTGGAGGGGAGAGGGAGGCAGGGCTTAATCAGGTGGACCTCCTGGCCCAGAGTAGCCAGGTTCCCGCAGCAGAGAAGTGAGCTGGGAGGAGGTGCCATCCGGGTAAATGAGGGGTGGGGGGCTGTGGAGAGAAGGAGGGCCGGGCTTTTGCTACCGGTTGATGAGGGTGTGAGCTCTCATAGAATGTGCCCACTCTTTCTCTGTTACTCTTGGTCCTGTTTTTCTTCTGTTTCCTTCACTGTTATGTCACCCTTCGTAAATCTTTGAAAAGACACCACTTTTGGAGAATGGGCTCCAAGGGAGTCCCGGACCCCTCACCTCCCCAGGGCCTTCTTCTCTGCTCCTAGCCTCAGTTCTCATCTACAAAGGGGGCTGTTCTCCAAAGGCGAGTGTGGGAAACCATTTTATCTGAAACTCTGGGCTCCGCGGTGCTCCCTCTGGGGCTCCCTCATAGCCAACGCCCACCCGTTCTGCTCGCTGGTTTAGGACGCAGAACTGAGTCTTTGCATCCATTGGAAGTCATTCCTTCTCCTTCCCGCCAGCCCTCCTGGAGGCGTCTGGACGTGTGAGCCCAGAGCTGCTGCACTTAGATCCAGCAAGTGCAGCTGCTGAACGAACTTGAGTCCGGATGATTTAAATACTCTCTGCTTGTCTTGGTTATAGATCATTTCCCGGGTCCAGAAGAGGTGGGCACGTGGAGTGGGTCTAGCTTGGGGGTTGCAGCTTGTTTGTGTGATCTCCCTCACTGGAAGTTTTCCAGGGTCGGGGGCGTGTGGACCAGCAAACACCCAGCAGAAGGCAGAGGAGTAGGGGGAATGCGCCTGGCTCAACGGAGCATGCAGACGGGACAGCTTTGGAATAACCGCGAGAGCGTGTGCGGGGAGATACGGCTGATCTCCTTTGGGGCCCACCCGGATGCTCACTGTCGATCCTCTCTTCGTCTCTGCCTGCTGCCCTGCATTCCACAGTGCTCTCTGCTCCCCCCAAACCCACTCCTTCCCTACCCCCACCTCTCTATCTCCTTTCTTTCCCTAGTCTGGTTTCCAGCCCTCATCCACTTGCATCAATTCCCTCCCCCACCCCTCTCTCCTTCCTCCTCTCCATCTCCCTCTCCAGTCCCTGCAGGGACGCCACCCTTTCCAGCCTCTTTCCCCTCACCCTTCCCCACTCCCCTTCCCCCCATCTCTCTTCTGCACCCGGAAGTTCTGCAAGGTCTTGATCGCAGCCCCTCCCCCATCATTCCACCTGGCCCCTGGTACTGACCTAGGGCAGGCTCGGCACACTCCTTGTGTTGCTCAGGGGTACAGAAAGGGGCATCCCCTGCAAAGAAGAAAGACAGGGAGAGGTACTCAGGCAGCAACCCCTCCCCTCCTTGGGCTGGAGGAAGGGATTGCATCCAGCTACCTTGGTACCTAGGAGGGGCAGCAGTTCACCAGTGGATGGTCAGAAGCCCTGGGGGTAGTGGGGGAGCAGAAGACTGGGTTCTGATCTCTGTGATAACAAGACCGGTCTAGCTAACTTCTCCCAGGTTGCACAATCTGGCTTACATATGTGATAGGAAAGCGTTGACAGTTAAAGTGGGGAAGCAGTGGTAAGCAGCTACTAAGTCCTGGGCATGCATTGTCCCCTTTAACTCACACGGGTACCTTCGGAAATAGGAAATACTGTATCTGTTTCACCCATGAGAGAACTGAGGCTTAAGAATCCTGTTTTCTCAGGACATCAGAGCTAGCGGTGATGGAGGTGGGCTTTGAACGCAGGTCTGTCTGATCCCGAGGCTAGGGCTCTTTCCAGCACACCACACTGCTGTAAGGGAGTGAGGGCTGCTTTGTTAGTCTCCTCTTTGCTGTGCCCTTAATTCCACATTATAATTGAGATACCAGTAACAGTGTCATGGGTGGGGGGCGGAAATGATTAAAATCTCTCCTGCTTGCTTTGGGCTCAGGTTCCATGGGGAAACCTCACTGGCTGGTGATCCAGTCTGAGCATCAGGCAGGTAGCATTTACCAGTGCTCAGTTCTCTCTGGTCTCTGTAGAAATCCAGAAGCTTTTTTTTTTTTTTTCTTTTACCAAGTGCTAAAGTTAAAGCCCACCACAATATCTTTTCCTTATCTTCTCCCTAAACACCAATTCTTTTCAAGAGCTGAAGAACTGATATGCTTCCTCCTTCTAATAATAAAAATTTAACTGATATGTTTCCCTTTTTGCTCTGTCTTCTAGGAAGCTCAGAGGCAATTTTAAAGGTCGATAATTCTAAATTTAGATTGCTAGAGCAATTACTGATCATAATGCACTAATTTAGAATTTAGCTCTAAGGATGTTCATTTCAGCATTGGTTATAACAGAAAACAATTGGTAATGAATGAAATGTCTGACATCAGGATTTAGCTAAATAAACAAAGTATGATATAACCATGAAATTGTAGCCATGAAATATAACAGCAAAGTTCCCAGCACATAGTAGGTCTTCAGCCAACAGTACTCTCGATTCCCTCTCCCCATGTGTTAACACAATCACCACTGACGTTTGCAATTGACAAAGCTTTCTTTTTGGCCGCACTGCGGAGCTTGCGGGATCTTAGTTCCCTGACTAGGGATCGAACCTGAACCCCCTGCAGTGGAAGCACGGAGCTCTAACCACTGGACCACCAGGGAATTCCCAAGAAAGCATTTTTTATATCTTAGCCTAATTTTATCTTCCTATCTACAAATGATTTTGTTTTAAAGATAATGGAGGTAAGAATAGAGAGGCTTAGTAACTTGTACCAGGTCACACAGTAGTAAGGTGGAGGAACCTGAGTTAGAAGCCAAGGCCACTGACTCCAGCCTCAGTCATCCTTCCTTCCATGCTGCAGTACCAAACTCTTCCTGCTCCAATCAGCCCCCCTCCCCCCACTCCACTTCTACTGACAAGCCAACTGCCTCTAATGATGGCTATGTGCATTGTTAGTCTGAGAATAGAAATGTCAGTACACATGAATTCATTTGCTGGCTGATGGACTCTTGCCTAGCTTGAAAGAGAGCTAGACATTTGGATGCAAGAAGGGAAACATCTGGAGGAAAGCAATAACCATCTGGACGTTTGAACGTGTACCACACCAGGATGTAAGAATTGTAAGCATCCAGATATCTGGACACTGAACTCTGGGAGGGAAGACCAGCAAACAATTAGCAAACATATTGAACGTTGGGAGGAACGTCCTCCAAACACCTGACCGCTTCTGGACACCAGGATGCTGCCTTGGTTGCCAGACTGGAGGTTTCCATCCGCCCTCTAAGAGTTTGGGCATCAAATAACAGTCTTCCCAGAACAGCATCCCTTTGCATCCTCGTGGAGTGCGTGAAGAGTTTCCCATCAGGGTGAGAAATGCAAAGAAGGTCGCAGGTAGTCCTGGGCCCCTGCGGCTGTCCTTGCCTGGCACTGACCTGGCATGTGGACCATGCGACAGTTGCAGTTCTCCACGATGTAGCGGGTCTCACAGTCAATCCGACAGGCAGTGATGCTGTAAACAGGAAAGAAGTCGAGTCCCATCTCCGAGGACCGGCACTCGCCCCACGGCGGGGGCAGGTATGTGAGCTGCAAGACAGGAAGGAGGGGGCAGCAGTCAGCCCCAGAGCTTCAGCCTTGACAGGCCCGGTGGCTCATTCATTCACTTATGCAGTTAACAGACCACTATTGAGCATCTACTACATGACAACGTCAATTCCATTGACCTCCCAAGCCTTCTACTTTTGGCTCCAATACCAGTTTTCCTATCTTATTTTTTTTTATAACCTTCTTATAAATGCGGATCTTCTCAAAGTCTCTTACACGGGTCACATCTTCCCACTTCCACAATTTGTCATCTCCCATCTCTCAGCAGCAGAGAAGTGAGATAAAAATTTGGGGGCTCTGCCTCTGGGGGCCCCTCCTTTCTAGGATTTTTCTTCCCATTTTTTCTAGCTTTTCTGGCAACCCTGAACTCTAGCTTGAGACTTTTTAACGCAACGACTGCTGCTTTCTTCTTGAGCTCTATCTACAATATTCCCTTAGAACTTGACGTGCCCTCAAAGGAGAGATCGGGTAAATAAATGTGTATTTCATCCAGTGTGACTCCCTTCCTTCAAGGGCTGTATACCCTCCAGTTTCTGCCTGTGTTTAGTCTCTCTCCAATGCCATCAAATAGTACTTTTGAAATATTTTGTCCAGAGTTTATAATTGTTATTTCCAGAAGGGTTAGTCTGACATAAGCTGCTCCACCATTACTGAGAACCAAAAGTCTCTCTCTCTATTTTATTTAAGACTCATTCCTTTGAGGGAGCTGTTCCTATTCTCATTTTATTCATGACGAAACTGAGTACCTGAAAGGTTAGTAGTCTGTTCAAGACCACACACAGAGCCAGTGGCAGAGTCAGCATATGGACCTAGGAATTTCTGACTCCAATCTTGCCCTTGTATACTACATTGTCTCTATAGGAAATGGATGAAAGGAGGGAGAAACACTCCAGAGAGGACCTTTCAGAGCTTTTCTCTTTTGTGTTTTTTTCTAACAGCTCCTTTCTTCTTCCTTTCCCATGAAGGCTTGCATTACTCTCTCGTCTTTCTTTGGAGTTCATGAGCTGACCAGGCTTTTGCACAGATTTCCTCTATGACTTTGGATAAAGTCGCCACTCTCCTCTGGACCTTAGTTTCCCCATCCGTAAAGAGGGAGTATCTGGGGGTAGGTTTGATAGTGTATGATTAGAATGGATTCAGTTCCCTACCTTGCTCAATATTGGATCGATAAGCACACAAACTGGATTTGGGAAGAATTCATAGCGACTTTTGGCAAGACAGGGCGTCTAAAATGATGTAAAATCATCTTGGGAGACTCTCGTTTCTTTTTCTTCTTCTAAAACAATTTCCCACAGTGGGTGGACCAAGAATGCAGCTGGTGAAACTCTGGGGATGTGCTACTGTTTGTTCAGGGTCAATCACTTCCCTTTTCTTATACAGAGGTCACGATCCAGAATACCATGGCTACCCTGCTGTGGCTGGCTTATCATTCGCTCCGTCAGATTTTCTGAAGCCTCACACACCACAGCAGCTGGAAAATCGCAGTGTGTACAGCATCCACTCTTGCTTACCAACGAGTGTCTGAAAGCGTGTTGGAGTATTTGTTTATCCTGGGTAAGCGAAGCCTCAGGGGGACCCTGGAGCCCTGTCTTCAAATATCTGAAGGGCTGTCTCAGGGAAGAAGAATTAGATTTGTTTCCTGGCATCCCAAGGGAAAGATAGACACAAGAACAGTTGTCCTAAGGGAAGTGGGGTCCACGATCACATTTATTGATGTGCAGGCACTGTGGTGGGCAGGCACAGCACACGCATTCTCTTATTTAATCCTAAAGAAGGATAAATTCTGTCTCAACTTTCTAACCTGCTACTATGATTCAATGACAAAGTCCCTATCTTGAGGGTGAGGTCCCCATCATGAGGGGTGTTCAAGCAGAGACCATACAACTACCTGGCTGGGATGGGAAGAGAGAGATTCGAGTACTGCATGTGTAGTTGGAGATTCTAAAACCTCTTAAGCCCTTATATCCGATCCTAGACCCTACATCTGTAATTTTAATTTGAGAACTCGAGACAGTGATACAAGTCCGACAGAACCTCGAACCTCACTCTTTCATGGGCTAGTTGTGTGACTTAGTAAGTGACAAAGCCCCCATTCCCCAGCCCCCGCTTTTAGCCTCCTCATTGGATTAAATAAGTGCCCAGCAGCTAGTAGGTACCCACCAAGACTTAGTTCCTATCTCTTTCCCCTAACAAATGTCTTCATGTTTTTCTACCCTTTCATTCTTTCAACAAATAGTCCAGCTCCACCTCTGCTCTCCTTACAATCTGGTTTTACAGACTAGCGAAGCTCCATCCTTTTTGGCTCAAGTTATTTTGCACTGGGTTTACTATAAGAACTCCTGCCAATGCAGATGTCCAAGTCAAGAGGACACCAGGCCGCTGATCTAGGGCTCTGGAGCTGGGAGAGAGATCTGGGCTGGAGATGTAAATGTGTGCGTTTGTGTGTGTGTGGCTTTAGTGGATCTTGAAGCTGTGGGGTGGATGAGCCAGCCCAGGGAGAGAGGAGAGACACCAGGATTGAGCCTTAAAGTGTTCCTGCATTTACTTAACAACTCATCCGTCCTTAGCCTTTTTTTTTTCTCACTGTGCCATGGAACTGGTGGCCTTGCACAATTACTCACATTTATGAGCTGAGCAAAGAACTCAGAACTTTTGTGATGGCATACCCTGGTGCTTGCCTGTCATCGCTCCACTGTCTCGAGGCTTCTCTCCACAGTACTTTTCGTTTTCTAGAGAGAAGTTTGTGTTTGCACCCTCCCTGCCTCGGGACTTCCTATGCTGTTCCTCAGCCACTGGCTTTCCCAGCCTCTCCCAGCCCATAGATCCCGAGGTGTGCCAGCAGGTGGCGCTGCAGTTAGCCTAGCTGCTCAAGGAGGGTCTCTGGAGTCAGAGATGCTGGGAGGGAGACTGTCTCATAGGACCTTGCCAAGCTCCCTTGGCCTTTTCCTTGTGTCTGCAGCCCACAGAAGCCTTGGCTGGGATGCTCCTAAGGGAGAGATGCTGTGACGACGATGAGACCACATAGGAATATGTTCATTCTGCTCCTGGAAAGGGTAGAAAAGACCGGAGGAGAGATAAAGGAGGAGGGAGACAAGGAGAGAGGCCCACTGAGCTCCCCTGGTACCCACCTGGCTCTTTTGTCATGTCAGCCACTTGGGCTTTTGATTCAGGGGCTGGACACGATACTCACCTGGACCAGATCCCTTTAGGCTCTGGGATTCCCCTGCAGGTTCCTTCCCAGGGCTGGGTCGGGGTCTTCATTCTGCCCTGCTTGGCTTCCTTCTCCTCCTCACTAGCCCACCTGGCCGAGGTTCTCTGTCTGCCGGGAGCACCCATGCTCTATGGTCAGACCCAGCTGGGTTGGAAGCCTGGCTCTGCCGCTTGCTTAGTGGGGGACCTCCTCTTTCTGCATGAGAAGCACCCTGAGATATTAACTACTTCAGAGGGATACTGTGAGTTTTGAACATAAGGTACGTGTAACGCAGCTGTGGCCCTTGGCTGATGTCTTCCGGTCTCTGTGTCCTATGGATAGGATGTGAAACTCAGCTCCTTGTTCATTTCCACAGAAAGCCCACTCACCCGGGGCATTAGAATATAAGGAAGATGTCAGAGTTGGAGGAGGGTTTACATCAGAGCAAATCTCCTTCACCTTGCCTAAGCCCAGCCCCTCTCCATCTTTCTCCTTTCCTTCCTTCTCTCCTGCCTCCTTTCTCTCTCCTTATGTGCTTTGCCACCCTTTCCAGGAGCAGAATCCACTTATTCTTAAGTAGTTGCATCACCCTCTGTCATCTTGGTAACGTGGCAACCACCTTTCCCGTGGAGTCTCAAGGAAAGGCACTTCCTTCCCTAGGAGGAATTCTAAAGCCAAATGTTACCATGTTTTTTTCTTTCTTTTTTTTCCTGCCTCGTTCTGTAACAAGACAAAACATCTCCAAGAGTGGCTGGTGAATAATAGATGTTGAATGAACCAGAGACGTTGTTGGCCTCTTTTCTCCCCACTAGGGCGCTGTCTCACCGTGTACAGTGACCAGGCAACAGAGCTGGTCATGCTTTGCTTCCATAACACAGATACTCACTCTGATGACCCGAAACACAGAAGCATGCCCCGATGACCCGTGGTGCACACTTATTTTCTGTTACTCCCGGAGTCTTCTCTCTGGGATATCTATCTGTGCGTGACTGACCGGGAAGCTAGCATGCAGCAGATTTGACCACTCCTTCGTGATTGTGCCAGAAATGAAACAGAGTGGGTAGCATTGTGAGAGGAGCATTGCTGGGGCTTCCAGGGAGCAGTGCTGAGTGTGAACACCCAGTGAGGTTCCTGTGACTTTTGTGGTTCCTTGGGCAGGAACTGTAACCTCTGAGCCTTGCTTAGCTGCTCCATAAAGCAAGGGGTCTGGACCAGAGAGCTGCTAAATGCCTCCAGAATCTTCAAAGTTTTGAGTCTATGTGTCTCATTTAATACAAACCGGGATAAGGGGTGGGCAGAGGGGTGGGCTTCTCTCCGATGATCGATCCGGGTCTGAATATTTGGTTCACAACGTGTTTTCTTCCCTCCAGGTGTTTGCTGAAACTGATCAAGATGAGGCCAGAGTGGCCCTGGATCAGAGTCAGTGGGAAGCCTTCACTCTGGGAAAAACTGCCTTGAGAGTGAAGGGAAAAAACCCACTTTGTGAGCTGTTTTCCAGAGAACATAGTCAGCAGGGGTGTTCAGCTCACTCAGTGAGGCTCCCATGGATGAAGAAGTGCTCAACCAGAGGAGCTGGCCTCAGGGTGCAGGAAACAGGAGTCGGGGTACAGTCTGGGCTGTTACCAAAGGCTCAGTGGGGCTTTTGTTAGCCCAGCCAGCCCAGTGGTCCAGCCTAATTGAACAAGCTCTTCATTAACTCCTAGGACGTGCCAGGCGCCGGGCTGGGCACTGGGGCTAGAGAGGTGAGTAAAATGGGGGTACCTGCTGTCCAGGGGCTCCTGTTTGCCACAGACCCCTCCTGCCACCACCTTAAAGTGTGTCCGCAGATTCCCAGGGCCTGTTCTCTTCTTCCGCCCCAGCCTGCACAGCTGCGGGCAAGTGGGAAGAACATGGTGCCACCACAGACAGGCTGTGTGGCCTCAGCTAAGTTACGTAACTACTCTGGGTCTCAGCTTCCTTATCTGCAAAACAGAGCTAATTATCTGTAACTCCCAGGGCCTCCCTGAGGGTTAAATGAGGCAATAGGTGGGAAGAGCCTCATGCAGCGTTTCCATGTGTTCGTTGAGTCCTAGGTTTGGGAAGTGCTTGTGAAAGTCCTTCATTAAAGGTATCAGTCGGTGGCTGGTTCCACAAGCCTTTCCTAACTGGCATCCACCTCTTCAGCTACACTCATATCTCTTCCTGTTCACTGGATCTCAGGCCTCTAGTACAGGGGCTGGCATTTATGGGTGCTTGATACTTATTGAATGAATGAGTGAATAAATGAATGAATTGTACCACCCTGCTTTCTCCCAGCCCCAGTACGGAGGATGAGGGCAGGGGTCTGCCCTCACCCAGTCCAGGAGGAGCAGAGGGTCCTCCATGTTGGTCTCCACTGGCTCTGCACTGAGGTGGGCTCAGCACCAAATCACATCTGAGTCCTGGATTAGCTGATAGCAGGTTTTCCTGTGTGATCTTGAGTATGTCACTCAGCCTCTCTGTGCTTCTCTGTTCCATCTGTAAGGGGCAGGGCCTTAAAGGTGCGGTGCTCCGAGAGGCCCCAGGTTCTAGGATCAGTGGGCTCGTGAGGTCTCCCTGCTCTTGGCCATGCCCTGTGATCCCCCCCACCCTCATTTTCCCACCTTCTACTACAAGTATAAACTTCCCCCTGGCCCACCCAGATGGAGGGGAAATCAGAGCCTGCTTGCTTTCTAGCCATAATTTTGGTTTGATGTTTTTATTGCATCCCGCGGAGTGATTTAAGTGTGTTCACAAATGATTATATTATGCTCCTTTTAAACAATACTAAAATCAAATAAAATACTAAAATCAAATCCACCAATCAGTCGGTAACAGAGGCAGCAATGGGGTCTCAGGGGAAGCATGTCCTCGCAGGCAGCACAGAAGCAGTGAGGCACTCACCCCCCTCCCGCCCCATCCCTGTGGTTTTCGTGAGTGTTCAGTCCCCAAGGTCAAAGCAGGAGAGACGGCACCACGAAGAAGCAAAAGTCATCGCAAAGAGACTGAGCAATAATAACCCCTCCCGGTTGGAGACCCGGTGGTAGGCGCTTGTAAGGACAGCGTCTCTTTCAACCCACACAATGACCCTGTGTGAGTAGGAACTACTTGCGCTGAAGACTCACTGTAGAGTAATTGATGGTATAGATGCCGCTGGTGTTTGCTGAGCCCTTACTCAGCACCTTACTTGGACTGACTCCTCGAATCCTTACCATAGCCTTGTGGGGTTGGTACTTTTATGATCTCCGTTGTATATCCTGGGAGACGGAAGCGTTAAAGAGACTGTGGTCATGGACAGTAGGAGGCGGAGCTGGAACTAGAAGCCAGCAGTCTACACGTTTATCGATGTGCCTTGCCTTTTACCACAGTGGGTGGGGTCCACGGGAAGCAGAGGCAATGCCTGGGTGGGTGGATGGAGGCTGCAGCGGAGATTTGGGGATGGGAACATGGGTTCTTCAGAACCCAACATGGGAAATGTTGCATGGAGTCATTGAACAGTTTAGCCCTCACAACAACGTTGCCAGTTAAATATTATCATCCCCATTTTACAGATGAGCAAACTTCAGTAACTTGCCCAACACCACACAGCTAAGAAATGGCAGAGGCAGGAGCCAAACCCAGGTCTGTCTGACTGCAAGGCTCCTGACTGGGGGTCAGGGGACAGCCTAATCTTGGCTGTGCTGTTACCCTGCTGTCCTCTCTGGGGGACCTAGCTTTTTCATCTGCAGCATCTGGGTTCAGAATAGATAACCTCCAGGTGTAGTAGAGTATAGGGGGTGGTCTATAAGGCAAACCAGATGACTGCACCCCTCCCCGCATCCTGCACAAATGGCAGCCATCACCCATGGATCACAGATGTGGTGTTAGAACTTATCTGAACACTGCCGTTTGACTGGAATCAGAACCGAGAGGAAATGTTGTATTTAGGGAAGCTTCACCTGCGGGAACCATCAAACTACACACTGTTAAGTATTCACATAGACTAGCTAAGACTTATTATGTACTATATAAAATACAGAATGTGACTTCCCTGCAAGGACGGGAGCCACAACCTGCCCTCTTGCGTAGGAGCGTCCCCCAAACGGCATTTGGACCACAGGAGGATTCACCCAATCAGAATTCAGCAACACCCTGGTCCTGCCCTGGAGAGAACGTGACAAGAGCAAAAAGTGAATTGTTTATTCAAAAAAGCAAGAGGGGGCTTCCCTGGTGGCGCAGTGGTTAAGAGTCCGCCTGCCGATGCAGGGGACGCGGGTTCGTGCCCCGGTCCGGGAAGCTCCCACATGCCGCGGAGCGGCTGGGCCCGCGAGCCATGGCCGCTGAGCCTGCGCGTCCGGAGCCTGTGCTCCGCAACGGGAGAGGCCACGGCAGTGAGAGGCCCGCGTCCGGCAAAAAAAAAAAAAAAAGCAAGAGGATCTTTTTCAAAGACTATAACTTGCCTCATTCTAATGTGACTTTCACCTTGGGCTTTGCTGGCTCTAGATATGCCTCTGGAGCTCTACAAGAATCCTTCCAGCTTTGGTGTCATGGGGCAGACAGCCCCTGCACTTTTATTTTCATAAAAAATATTATTTTTTTCATTATTATTTTCATCCATCCACCCACCCTCCATTCATCCCTCCATCCATCCATTTATACATCCATTCATTGATCCATCCACCCACGTTCCATTCGTCCATCCATCCATTCACCCACACCCGCCCCCCCCATCCATCCATCCACCCACCCTCTCACTCATCCTCCTTCCAAATGTGCAATAAATGTTTGTTTAGCACCTAATCTGTTCTAGGAACCCTCCTAGGATTTGAGGCTACGAAGATGAATAAGGCCTGGCTCCTACGACCTGGGGGCCTACAGTCTAGAAAGAACAGACACGCATGTAACAAAGCAAGTGCTATAATGGGGTAACGATGTACGGGAGTTGTGGAGGCACTAAGGAGGGCATGGCCAGACCAACCTGGAATGAGGGGATCAGAAAATTCTTTATGGAGGCGGTGGTCACCTTTGGGCTGAGTCTAGAAAGACTGTGTTGTTCATTAGACAGATCTGGAGTGTGGGAAGAGTGCCCTGGGTCCAGGGAACTGCCCAGGCAAAGGCCCAGAGTTAAAGAGAGGCCTGGCCTGGAAGGGGAGCCTCAGGTAGGGCAACAAGGGGGCACGTGGGTGAGTGTCAGGCTGGTGTGCCTTGCTGTGTACCCTGGAAACAGCCCCGGGTGACTGAAAAAGTCTCCATCATTGTTACGGTGACTCCTGCACCTTCAGTGAATATACATCCCTGGTAGGTACCAGCCCCTGCAAAATTCATGCCGTGCCTCCACTCCCCAGTGGAAGGGCTGCCTTGGCAGAAGAGCGTTTTTAGTGTGTCTGTGCGTGCTGACACACCATTGTCGTCGCATCTTCGTCCGGACACAATTTCTTGGGCAAGTGCTGTCGGCGCCGGCAGTGAGCTCGCAGCAAATTGCCTTAGTGTGTGATTTGTTGGTTGAAACTGGGGGAGGGGAAGTGTCGCAGGGATGCAGGCGCAGAGGTGACCTCACCCAGAGGAGGGAGCTCAGAGGCATATGAGCCAGGTCTTTACTCCCAGGCTGACCTGAACCAGGCACTTCCCCATTCAGAGCCTAGGGTTTTCTTCACGCCTTCCAACTCTGGCCCAGCTGTTGACATAAGTATCCTTTGTCTTTTCCTGTCCTGGGCCCCCCTGCAGGTTCTGCCCTGGACTTCACTGCGGCTGGGGGGTCCTCATGACATAGTACTAGGGGTCCTGACTCCCCCAGCGCTTTTCTCTGACCCATACTCTCAGCTCTGTAAGCTGGAAAGGGGTCATTTGGGATCCAGACTGCATCTCTGCCCTGTATTTTCTTCCTCCTCGTCCTTTTCCTCTTTTTTTTTTTTTTATTAACCCTGGGTGCATTTTCATCTTTCTAAGAAGATCCCTCAGTCCAGCTTCCACCTCTGCGCATCATCAACGGGAGAGTCCAGAGGAGGCCAGCAGGACCGGCTGCTGCTAGGTTGGAGCATCTCAGAGCTGCCGCGTACATCTGTGCGCAGGGCGCACACTGCACAGCTGTAGGAGAGTCACACGGACGAGGGTGTGTGTGTCGCCTACCGAGAGAGCACCGGGTGGCCCCCAGCACTCTGTCTCCCTCTACTGCAGCCCTGCCTGGGGCTTCACTCTGCCCCTCCGCCAGCTATCAATCCCCAGCATCCCATTGTTTCCCCTTCAACTACATCACCTTTACATCGCCATGAAAACATTCCTGTTTGCATGGGCTAGGCGGGGTGCTGGGAGAGGATGTTTGTAGGGGCACAGACTGGCCTCTGTTCACAATCTCTATTGGGATGGGGGACTTTTACGACATGGCTTTTTTCAATTGCATTTTTTTTTTTTTTTTTTGCTGTACGCGGGCCTCTCACTGCTGTGGCCTCTCCCGTTGCGGAGCACAGGCTCCGGACGTGCAGGCTCAGCGGCCGTGGTTCACTGGCCCAGCCGCTCCGCGGCATGTGGGATCTTCCCAGACCGGGGCAAGAACCTGTGTCCCCTGCATCGGCAGGCGGACTCTCAACCACTGTGCCACCAGGGAAGCCCTTCAATTGCATATTTGAAAGAGAAGTTGGGTCCAGGTTGACTGGAGAGCACCTCAATGCATTTGCTACAGTTTTGGCTTTTAGCTCCATTCGGAATCTACTTTCCACATATCTGGGTGGGCGTGGAGTTGGCAGGCGGGGGGTCTCGGGTGGCTCTGCCCCGGCTGGGAGCGTGAGTGAGTAGGGGCTGTGTGTGTGTGTGGACTGAACACAAGGCCAGCCCGCCCCGCTCTGCCCTCTGCAGCCTCCTGGGGCCACTTGCCCCTCCCCCTCTCCTCACCCCACCTCGGCCCTCCACCCTAGAGCAGATTCCGAGCTAGCTAGGAGGGTTTTCAGCTAAAAGAGCACCACACCGCAAGTCCTAGCCCTGACTAAGGAAGGACGGGATGTTCCTTGAGGGCCCACACTGACCACGTGTGTGGTTTCGGTTAATCCTCGAGGCGGGGCTGAGGGGCACTTTAACACCTTTACGCCCCACGCTCCCAATCGAGGCCTCTGAAAGCCCCGCAAGGGTGTCAGAATGAGCCGCAGCCGCCTCTGCCCTCTGGGACTCCACCGCTGCGGCCCTGGACGCCCGGGTTCGGGAACTGGATGAATTTCCTCCTGCGACCCTGCCTGGTGAAGGTTCCGTGGCAGGGAGGCTCTGTGTGCACAGAGCAGTGGCCGTAAAATTCATCTTTTATTACCACCTTCCTGGAGCTTTCCAGCGTGGGGGTGGTGGATGTTTACAGGCATAAAGCGTGTGCATCCTGGAAGGATGGGATCTGGAATCGAAAGTCTGTGCCCCTGAGCCACTGAACTCTCAGACTGGGGCTGAGTTCTCAGGTCTGATCTTTCTGGCTCAGCTCTGCACCAGCAGGACCCGCAATTAATTGAATCTTACGCAGTTTTCCAAAGAGGGCTACCTGCTTTGTATTTAGGCGGTTTATAACACCACACTGTGTTCCATCATTCCCCAAATAATTAACACTTGTGGAGGGTCCATTATAATTGTGGAATCTCATCTATCACTACCTGTCAGTCCTTCAAACTCTGACTTCCTGGCCATCATCTCTAGAAATGCCACCATCGTCAGCATGCTGGGCCACATTTTTTACACAGAGTACTTTACAACCTTAAAAAAACCCTTTCTTTTCCACTGAATGATTCCAATTTTGTATGGCTGAGTTGATGGTTCCAATTACAGTTACAGTCTATGGGGTACATCCACGAAACGCTTTGAAGGGGAACTGGGGACACATTGCCCTTTCATAGACATCATCTTAAATGCCTGGACCATTTGGAAGGACTACAATGGAGAGATCAATACACCACCAGCCTCGGGAGTTGAAAGTCATTCGTACGTGTCATGGGCTGGCTCCTGGCTGGGCCCTGAGAAAGACATTTACCCTCACCTTCCCAGTGGGGGAGCCCGACAGAGTCTGTGTCCACATGGGACACCACGTGGGCTCCTGGAAAAGATGGCCCGGGGATTACAGAGGCTGGAAGGGGCAGGTGACGTACCACGTGATGTCGTGAAAAGAGAGTGGCCTTTGGAACGGGGCACTGGATTCTAATTCTCAGCTATTTCGTCATCTCCAAAAAGGGGTACCGATACCACCCCACAAGTTTGCATGGAGACTGGTCTAAGGAGATGGTCTAGGAGAGCGTGGGCACTGCAGCAGAGCAGGAACTCAGTCAATACTCAGGGCAGCACTGCATAGTTAAAAGACTGGGCTCTGGACTCAGGGAGACATAGCTTTGGGTTCTAGCTCTGTCAGTGATTGGCTGCGTTTCCCCACCTGTAAACTGGCAGTAACAGTACATATCTCATTGTGAGAATGTCTATATTTCGTTGGTTATGAAACACATATTTTCCCACATCCTAACACCTCTGTGAGATCTTACCATCAGTGGTAGTGTTTTTCTTTCTTACTGGCACATAAAATAACACTGACCCGTACAGTTGTCATTGTTTAGATTTGATGAAGTATTCTAAGTGAGGTCATGCCTGAAAGGGTTCAGCATAGTGTCTCGCACAGAGCTGGAGCTCAATAAATGGCAGCTGTTGTTATGATTTCCTATGCAACCCTGGGCAGGTTTTAAAATATCTTTGAGCCTCAGTTTCCTCATCTGCACGATGGGAATAATTATCTCTACTTCCCAGGGTTTGAGGGAGTATTAAATGAGTTAGCATGGAGACGGAGGCACCCATCACAGCATTTGGTGTATAAAAGGAGCTGCAGATGTATCCTTCCCCAGGACTGTACCCAGGGGAAACCTCCCCTTTGTGGAATTTTGGCACAGGTTGGGTGGGTAAGGGCCAGGTGCCTGAGCGCTGCCGCCCTGCTGGACAACGTCACCTGCTCACTGCTGCCCCTAGTGGTACCAAGGCTTAGGGCAGGGCTGCTTGAATCAGATGGGAAGGTTACGGAAGAAAATGGTGGCAGGCAACCCTGCTGGGCATGAAGAACATGACTGAAGACGTGAAGCCCCACCTGGGACAGCGACTAAGATGTCAATAACCCACTAAGACCCCTGTGGGAGTCATCTTTCTACTGAATGTGGCTGCTGGGAAAATTGCCCAGATCACAGATCTAAACAGGAGCCACTCCTGGATCCCCACCCGCCTCCCAGCAGACTGCACCTCTGTGCTGCTTGTCTCAAGCAGTAAGAGAGGAGAGCCTTTGGTTGGCAACAGGGAATGGCAGCATCCCTTCTCCTGTGTTCCCGAAGGACTGCAGTCTGGATTGGGGTGGATCAGACCTAGTGACAAATCCTGACTCTGGATGACCATGGGTGCGTGACACCCTCTCCACAGTGTCCTTATCTGCAAAGTTCATGTGTGTGTCGGTGTCCATAACTAGAGTCATAGACTTGGTGCCCCAAACTGTTGTACTGCCCACCCCACTTCTCTTCTCCCCAGCTCAGGTGCTCTGGAAAGCGCATCGGCAGAAATCATAAGCAATACTGACTTCACCGCAAAATGCTCTGATGTCTTCCCTGCTGCTCTGATAAAGTGGTCTTTGAAGTGAACCTTCCCTTGCGAGTCTGGAACATCACAGATGAACAGGTGCAAACTGTCAGACCACGAAGAAGCCCTGGGCTCTCGCCTTTCAAAGAGGAAAAAATACCCCCCATTCAAACTCTTTGTAGGGCTCCTTGAGGTTGTTCCACGGCCTCAGCCCTCCTGCTTGGTGGTGTGGACACCGGCGTATGCTGTCATGGTAGAGGGTGGGAGGGTAGAGGTCAGGGAGGAAGCTGGACAGACACCCTTTGGCCCAGGCACTTTGCAGAGATGAAGCTTGAGGTTGGTACTATTGTTATCCCTCTTATACAGATGTGGAATCTGAGGCAGAGATGTGCAGAAGCTTGCCCAAGATCTCACTGCTGGTAAGTGATGGAGTCCAGATTCAGCTGGATGCTGAAGCCTGGCATCACTGTCCTATGGTCCCCACTCTAAGGAAGCCCTCCCTGTCTAATGCCAGGTGACGGCCACTGCCACTGGAGAGAAGCCATTCGTTATCAGAGACCCACTGAGAAATTCCTGCATGTCTTGGGGTGCTCCGTGGAAGGCCTCCTCTTTCCCTCGCAATGTGGGACAGCCGTATCATCGCCATTGTAAAGAGGAGAAGACTGAGGTCCACAGAAGCAAAACGATTTGCCTGCGATCATCTAGCAATTTGGAGAAAGTGTTTGGACAAGAACCCAAGGCTTTTGACTCCCAATCCTGCCCCACAGTGACTGAGACAGCTGCTTCCCACTCCCTCACCCCGTCCAGCCCTCTCTCTGGGTTACCGCCCAGCCACCAGGGAGAGGCAGGGTGATCCCATACACCAAGTCGACCACTGCACTGTCCACAGCCCTGTGGATTCAAGTTCTGTCTTTTCCCAGGAGCTTTTTAAAAACTATGAGTAAAGGGACTTATCTCTGGGGTCTTCCAGAGAAGCCCACAGGCAGGCACCTTACTTGGGGATTGTGCTGGGAGTAGAAAGAATTATGGGTTTGGAGTCAGACATTCTAAGCCTGAAACTCAACTTCACCACGTGCTAGCTTAGGGACCTTGGGCAAACAACTGAATCTCTTTGAGTATCAATTACCTCTTGTGAAATAGGAATATTAGTCTCTGTCCTGGAGAGTTTTTATGAGCTAATATGTGAACCGAATCCAGCACATTGTTTATATGACACATAGCAGGTGCTCAAGATAGCCAAGATCTTGGCCTTTGTCATTGGCAAAAAGAGTCCAGAAAATTTTGCTTGCCTTAAGAACATCCGGTCTATAAAATTCACCCAGCCTTGAGTCAGGGCAGGGGTTATTCTAATGATTCAAGGACATTTGATTTTCACAAAGGGCTTAGCCAGGGTCCTTTAAATGGTAGCAACACGTGCACGTTGCCACGCCTGTGTACAATTCATTAGCCACTTGACGGTGACTTTAGCGGAGAGAGAGAAAGTGCACAGCCCGTGTTATGGAAAGCCAGTGCTAGGAACAATTACCTGCTAGAAATCAAATAGAACTGGAGAAAAAAATAGGTCTGCAGCAGTAACCCAAAGGAAAGATTTCATTTATAAATATCTGCCTCACCCTCTTTCCCAGGAACCCATCCTTCAGTTGTTTAAAGCAAGATATAAATACAGAGTCAGGCTCCCCCCAGACGTTTCCCCCTAACCTTTAAAAGCCCAGTGACAGGTGATTGGAACAAGCCTTCACAATGTAAGAGGCCACGGTTGTAACTGTTAATTCTTCTGGCTGTAATTTATCTTGCTATCCCTTTGGGTAGCTAAACAGCTCCGATCACGGGCTGCCCGATCGGCTTATAAGTCTTCTTGATGAGTCACTCTCATTCTCCCCGTCCTTTCTCTGGGCTGCGGTAATGCTTGACAACTGCCTTAGAGCCTCTATCTCCCGCGGGCGCGGAAGGGAAGAGGCATCTATTAGGAGGAACACATGGAGAACAGAAAGCTCTTAGCATTGGGAAGTTGGCAGGTGAAGAGCTGAGCCCTCATTTCAAGACAGAGAGGCCAGGGCACAGAATGCAGGACACAGTCTATCTCAGTGACCTCCAGGGTATGAGGCATCCCTGCCTGTTTGGGGTCTTTGGATCGGGGATGGCTGGGCAAATCCTGTTCACTGAGCTCCAGTGGGTGTCCAGAGCGTCTTCACTAAGAAAATGCCATGTGCTAGATAAACTGTGAAGCCACTGTACAGGTAAACTAGGGCAGCGTGGTGGAGACCAGTGTTGGGGTTCTCATCTCCCTCTTGGGTTGGTGGCTTTTCCCAGCCACCTGTGCCTCCAGGTGGTGTGTATGACTAGTTCTCCTAGGTTGAGGTGGTTAAGAGTAGATGTGCTCTCTCCTTCCCCAGCTGATGGCAGAAGAGAGATGAGTCGGAAAGCCTAAAGGAGGACAGAGATGGGAGAAAGCTGGATCCCTGCATGACTGCATGGAGCAGAGCCCCACTGCCAATTGCACTGGACCACAACATGAGGGAGAAATATACTTTCATCGTGTCAAGCCACTCAGATTTAAGGGTTGATTATTCTAGCAGTTAGCCTCTCCTGTCTACTACAGCACTACTTTATTTAACAGAACACAATAGCTCAAACTGAAGGTTCATTATGAGTTAGCCCAGTGGTTTCTACTAACCAGGCAGTGTACTGTAACTCACCTCTGCTAGCTGTTGTGTGGACACTCAACTCACAACTTGAAGAACACTGGATACCAGATTCTTAATTTTTAGACCCGATAAATTGACCCCTCCTCCTTCCCCCTTCTCCTCCACTGGATGGGTGAGCAATTCTGGTTCAATCTCCCCAAGGCCCTGCAAGTGTCCCCTCTTCTGGACAAATTGAGACTGTCCTCAGCTCTCTCCTGGACCACTGCAATAGTCTCCTAACTGGCCCCCCTGCTTCTCATGCACCCCCTCCAATCTGACCCCCATCTGATCTTCCTAAAATGCAGACTCAGTCATATCACCACCTTCCCCGATAAAATCCAAGCTCCTTTTCTTCAGAAGACCTTCCATGATCTGCCTTCCTATCTCTCCTTTCATCTTCCCCCAGACGATCAGGCTCCCATAGCCTCTCTACCTTTGCTCTTCTCTCTCCCTGCCTGGATGGCTCTTCCTGCTTCTCAGCCTGCAACCAGCTACCCGGCTTTCAAGGCTCAGTCTGTGTCCCTCGGCCAAGAAGCCTCCTCCACCCATTCCTTCTTGCCTTTGGACGCTGGTATCCAGGTTTGTGTTTTATGCTGGCACCTGTAACACATTCTTTTTTGTTTTGAAAATGCTTAGAATTTAATAATTGAATAAACCATGATACACAATTGAATCACAAGATTGTTAAGGAAACTACATATTGAATTAATCTAGGTAAGTGTGTGTTCATTTTTAAAGCTAGTATAACACAATGTGAAAATAAAAATATTTTACTTTAGTTTTTGCTGAGGACCCAGAAAACAGATTCCATAACGAAGCATGAGACCATCATGTAGAAGTTGCAAAAGGAGGTTGTACAAAACCACTTGTTTCCAACCCTCTCATTCACATCAAGAGGAGAAGCAGAGGATTAGAAGAGTTAGCTAGAGTCTTTGGGGTGCTGGCGTATGTGGAGTACATCCACTCCCCTCCCCAAGGAAGGAGAATGAATGGGATTCTCCCTTGTCAACTAAAGAGAGTAGACGATGAGGAAACTATCAAGGGACTTAATATTTGTCACCTGCAGTTGCCGTACATGGTGGGCAGATATTAGAATGAGTTTGAGAAATCTGAGGATGAGTAATTCCCTGACAAGTTTACTTGCTGGGGGAAGTAGGGGTGCTTTTAACATGGGTATCTGCCTGTATCCTCAAGATTGTCCTGACCAGATATGGCCTCAAGGGGGAGATAGCCTGGTGGGCTTGCAGTCCTCTTGCCCAGGATTGCCATCCAAGAGGGACAAGGAGACCCCAACAGTGAGAGAAAGTTTATGTGGCAGTGGAACACTGAGAACCAGGGAGAAAAAGAGAGCAAGCGGAAGAGGCGAGGCAATTACCTGGGCCAAGGGAATTTCAGGTAAAAACTCCCATTAGGCAGAGAGGTCATACAGAGCAGTCTCCAAAGAACCCAAGAAAGTATTCCATGAGGCAAAGTTTTAAATATCTCCCTGATAAAGAGCACATTCCAACTCTGAACAGTATCAGCCAGATAAAAGAGTGGCTCATTTCCTTTCTTCCTCCTCTCTCCCATTCCCCTGTAGGGATCAAATGCTGTGACCGACAAGGCTAGGAAGTGGTAAAGACATCACTCAGGGAGCGGGGGGAAAGCACCCTTCTCTCCCACTGCAGTTGCCTACCCTACAGCTGGCACAAGCTGGGAAAGGGGGAGTAGCTAGTATTTTGAATGCAGCCATCGGCCCGCTTCCTACTAGCCCTCAAGCTCTTTGGGAGGAAGGTGGGAGACCAATTTCTCTCCCCCCGGGGCGGGCCCAAAGCTGGAGCCCAACTGACTTGCCTCTCGCTCGAGGCAGCCAAGCCAGTTACCAAGGCAACCTTCCCTCCCTGGGCTTCAGTTTCTCTGTAAGTAAAATTGGGAGGTTGCTTGGCAAGGACAAGTCCTTCGTGGTCTCTCTGGGCTTTCTCAGCTCAGCATTCCAGGATTCTATCGTCCTACCACTAACACAGCACAGTCATGCAAGGGAAATCAACACTCAGAGTCTTTCCTGAGCTGTGTCTGTGCAAAGCCACAATTCTGCAGAAGGCTGTCCTTGGGGGTGCCTGTGACTTTCAGCTTCGCCTGATGCCGGAGAGAATTTATCATTACAGAAAAGCTCGTGGTGCAGGTTTAGCAGGTGTGGCGTCTCAGGCATTCCGGAGCTTCATTTATCAAGGCTTCGTTATTTAGACTTCAGTCACTTAGCTCAGAAACTATCCCTCAGATATACAAACTGGGGTAAGATGTCCCCCTGTATTGATCCCGATGAGGAACTGGCGTGATCAGTGATGACTTGGCATGGGAAAAAGGCCATTTGCAGGCTTGCAACTTGTTCTGACTTCAGGGAGAGCTTGGGGTAGGAGGAAGGGATTCTCAGCACACTTCATGCCACGCCATGGACAGGCTCAGGGAGCTCCGCCATCACCTGGGAAGCCCGTGTTTGTATGTTTCTGATGGAGGAGGAGTGTGAACTACTATAGTGCTCTTCAAACTTTAATGTGCTTGGAACCACGAGGGAATCTTGGTAAAAATGCAGGTTCTGGGCTTCCCTGGTGGCGCAGTGGTTGAGAGTCCGCCTGCCGATGCAGGGGACGCGGGTTCGTGCCCCGGTCCGGGAAGATCCCACGTGCCGCGGAGCGGCTGGGCCCGTGAGCCATGGCCGCTGAGACTGCGCGTCCGGAGCCTGTGCTCCGCAACGGGAGAGGCCACAACAGTGAGAGGCCCACGTACCGGAAAAAAAAAAAAAAAAAAAAAAAGAAAAAAGCAGGCTCTGATACAACGTAACCTGGGGTGGGGTGGGGCCCGAGACACTGCAGTTCTGACCAGCTGGTGTTTCTGATGCGTTGATGTTGCTGACGCTGCTGGTCCGTGGATAACACTGAAGGGCAAAGAACTAGTAGAAGCTGGCGCCTCTCCACAGGGCTTGATGCATATACTGCTTGGTAGCAAAGATGATCTGGACAGAAGGCCGAAGAATCATGGGATTTTTAGAAGGTTTGAATTGGGAGGAACCAGAGATATTACCATATTTCGCCAATGCTAAGATGCTATCCTTTGTAAGACGCACCATTACTTGGAACACCTCTAAGAAACAAAGAATCCTGCCAATTAGTGGTAAGAGGCCATTGACTGTGAGGTCCATCTCTATTTCAGAGATGTTAAATGTGTGGCTTAGAATTGATGGAATAGGATATTTGATTTAACTCCCACTTTCCCCATTTTACAGAGGAAAATATGAGGTGCAGAGAGAAGGGGCTTGTCTGAGGCTGCTCGGCTGCCAACAGGCTTAAGTGCTGCAGTTTCACTTCTGTGAGGCCTGAGAAGGTGCTTGGAAAGCATCGTCAGGCCCAGGGCAAAGGACGGAGGTGTCTCTGCCCTCAGTGGATGACCAGGGGGATCCTCCAAGATTCCCAGCTCATCCTTCACCGCAGGCTGCATCCCTTGGAGAGGAATCTCTTCCTGTCCCTTGGCAGTATATTTCTGGTAAGAAACCTCAAGCCCGGGGCTTTTGTCTGATTTTATATTCAGAACATCCTTTTCTTTCTATTCAGGAAATTCTAAGTTACACTGAATCCCAGATGGCACACTTGAGCCTTTCTGCCCTTGGCTTCTCTTCACAGGAATCAGAAGAAAGGCAGCCACTCCATCTTTTTCTCTGTCTTGTTCCCTCCATGATAAATGATGGAATTAATCGAACAGCAGCACTGGATCGCCCAGGCCAGTGGTCCTCAGCCCCCACTCTGCATCAGAATCGTGTACCTGTATCAACTACAGATACCCCGGGCTTAGCCCAGAGATTAGGATTCGTTTGTTCAGGCATGAGGCCCAAATTACCAGCATTTTTCAAAAACTCCCTAGAGGATCCTAGTACCATAGCTAGGTTGCGTACCATTAAACTAGTCCTACCTATTTGAGAGATGGGAAAACTGAGGTCCAGAAAGGCCAAGCGTTTGCTTGGAGTCATGCAGTTGGCTGCAGAGGCGGGGCTAGACTCCAGTTCTCTGGATTATCCCTGCATTTCCTCATTCAAAGCTCTAGCTGGCCTACACCACTGAATGAACCTTTACTGTAGGCAGTAGACCCCATAGGCACATAGCTGTGTGTGTGTGTGTGTGTTGTGTGTGGAGAGAGAGAGAGAGAGAGAGAGAGAGATTTCACTCCGTGTTGGAAAATCCAGGCAGAAATTAACAGTAGAGATTAGAAGGGAGTTGAAGTAAAAAGGACCTCAAGTAAAAATAAACATGCTTGATGCTGTTTGCCTAGTAATCAATTCTGACAGTTCAGGGCAGGGTGTCTAACCCCTTCCCAGCGCCCCAGAAGGGTTTCAGACTATTTTGGGGACAGGACACTTCACCAGGCTCACAGGCCTTATTTCCCAGCCCCTCGAGCCGTGTTCGGGGCTATCTGTGGACTTTTTCCAGGTTCTCTATGTCCCTATATCAGAGGGCCCGATATCTCCACTGTCTTGTGTGGGATGTTTAGTGCTGGGTGGCCTGGGTTGCTCTGTAACATTTACTGGCCAATGAATGACTCATCAGGAATCGATGTAGTTCCCATCAGGGATTGCCCTCAGAAGAAATTAATGGGCAGCATCAGCTATTCAATTATCTGGGAATGAAATACCCCGTTGAGCTGGTGTCTTCAAGTATGTGAGCTGCTGTCCTCGAGAGATGCTGAGTGTATTTTCAGCCCTTCCTCAGCTGCCCAGGATTTCCTTCTGAAGCCAGAGAGCTTCTTCCAAAGCTGCTGACCATTTGCTGAGAGGCCCAGGTGACTCTGTCCTTGGTTCTCTCTGGATTTGGAACTTACCTGGTCACTTACCTCCCCAATGTCAACAGGCCCACTGTGAATGCATGTGTTTGTGCGTGCGTGCGTGCGTGTGTGTGTGTGTGTGTGTGTAAGCAGGCAGGGCCTGTAAACTAGGGCCACCAGCTGCACGAGTCAGGGCTCTGGGCATTGAGTGGCAAGTGGTCCTACCTACCACTCAAGAGTTTTACAACTTTGGGTGCATTTGCATTACTTGAGAGGCTTGTTTACAAAGGCAGATTCTTGGGTCCCACCTTCAGAGAGTCTGATGTAGCAGGTGTGGTGTTGGGCCTAGGAATGGGCCTTTAACCCACTTCCTCCCTGCTTCTGATGCACACTGAGACTGAAGAACAGCTAGCTTAGGAAAACTTCGTACTTAATATCAAGGAGATGGGGGACCACCACCTCTCTGGACCCCGATATCTCAACTGTAAATCAAGGGGAAGGGCTAGATGACCTTTAGTGCCTTTTCAGCCCTATGCATCTGTGGTTTTCCTCCCCGCCCAGGGAGATGGACGTGAACATGGTAGCTGGAAGCCAAGACGGCAGAGGCATGAAAGTTTAAATGCTGCCCAACTTCTGTTCTTGGCGGGGCTGGCTTCGTTGTAAGGACTACCTGCCAAACCCTGGAGTCTCTGGAGGTTTTGCAGGGTGGAGGAACCAAACACCTTTCTGGAAGAACCCTCCGGGGAGTGGAAGGAAGCTCCTTTGCAAGCCTGAGCCCAGTGGTACTCGGTTGGACTGAATGATGGCCCTGGTCTGTGGTCTTGCCTCCAGGGCTGACTCAGGGCTGGGGGTCCTGAGAGGGGGCTGTAGCTGAGGTCAAACGGAGGCACAGAAAGGCCGGCAGACACAGAGCTGTCCAGTGACAGACCTAACGTTAGAACCTGGACCTTCTTTTCTCGAAACACAGAGGTACGGCAGATGGGAAGAGGCTGGAAGACTTGTTTGATAAGAGTAGACTTCCACGTGCTATTTTTTTTTTTTTTTTTTTTTTAGTAAGCGCACTTGGGCTTTCAGAGTGATTGAAAATATCTTTCACTAATCCACATGCAGTATTTATATATATTTTTCCTTCCTAAGAAGTAAGAAAACAGCTTTTTGCTATCGCTTCTCTTTAACACAGCTCAGTCCTTGATAAAGCTTTATAGTTGGCATGCCCTGTTTTTTCTTGTCTGTGGCTGCCAGCTGTCCAGTAACCATCTATCTTTCTTTGGTTCTCTACTCTCCTTTTTTTTTTTTGTAACGTGAAAACCTTTGAGAAAATACACTTGGCACTCTAGTTTTCAAGAGCCTTACAAATGCTCATTTCCCTTGACCCAGAAATCTCACCATTCTAGAAACTAGCCTAAGGAAAGAATTAAAATTAGCCGGAGAAGATCATCTTAAAACTCTGTCCACAAAGATACCAGGCAGAGTATCATTTACAATAGCAAACACAGAGAAAGCAATTCCAGTTCAACAATAGAGGAATGATAAGTAAATTATGGTATGTCCATTTGATAGAAATATTACGCAGCCATTCAAACGATGGCGCAAATGTAAAAACAAGGAGAAAATGCTTTTAACAGACTGTTAAGTGAGGATACACACCTGCTTATACCATCTGTTTATAGCTTAAAAAAACCCACCACCAAAAAAAACCCAAACCTACGAAATCTATATGCGGAAAAAGAAATCTGAAAAAAGATTCCAAGGTATTAAAGTCAGGATGTCTTTTGGTGGTTAAACTTTGATGCTTTCTATTTTTCTGTCTTTTCCAAATCTACAATGATGCCTGTGTATAACTTCTGAAATGGAAAGATGGTAAATCCTTTGCACGGTAAGGATGCGGACTTAGAGAAAAGTTGGACTTGAACCAGAGCCCTGTCACTTACAAGGTCTGTGGGTAAGTCCTCTCCATATCAGTTTCCTCAGATGGAAAACGAGGACACGTCACACTGAGTGGAGAGGGTTGTTTGGAGGTTAAATTAATTTGCTAAAATTAATGGCACATAGTACGGGTCTATAGATATTGAAAATGACTGAATGAATTCTTTCTTCCTCAAATGATACCTGGAGGAGGATGATGGGGGGCAACTACCGTCCTCACCCTCCACATATGACCAGGTATTTATTCATCCATCCGGTGTACATTTATGAAGTATCTACCGTGTGCAAGAAATTGCAGTAAGGAAATGGTTTCTGTGTCATTAACATCAGCCTCATGTGACGTAATAAGCTGAGGAGAGAGAACGGAAATTGGAGAAAAATTGAGTTATGCGCTTGAAAGAATAGAAGTGGAGTAAAATGAAAAAAAATGATACATCAGATTGTTTATTCCATTTAACCCTCACGACAGTCCTTTGAAATTGAAATGCTTTTCATTCCATTTTGACAAACGAAGCCTGAGAGATTTAAGGCCCTTGTTTAAGATGCCACAGACGGTAAGGGCAGAGTGGGGAGTCTGTCTCAGGCCAGTGGGTCACTAAAGCACACACCAAGTCATCTCCCGCCCTGCAACTGAAGGGCTCTCTGTCACCAGGTCCTTCTCCACCATGCAGGACCCTCGGGACATCTTTCGAATCAGAATTTCCTTTGGGGCCATCTGAACCCACTTCCTGCTGGTCCCTACAGTGGGAGCTGATGTCCTTCTCTCTCAGAAAGGTGATGTCCTTGTTGCTTAGAGGCAGTAAAGAACTCCTGGAGTTGGGGACTTATTAGTGGCCCAGGAGGGTTAGAAAGAATGACTGGACAAGAATGACATCCAGGTGGCACCTGGGGGAAGAATGGCTGTCTCTGATAATGTGCCCTTAGCAATTCTCAGCCGGCTTGCTGGTGAGAGACCCTGGACCCCCTGAGTGGCTTACTATTTATTCAGAAGGCATTTCGTAGGGCTTTGGGGGCACACAGCCTGATGCTGGGCTGGGGCTGGAGTATGAAGGATGTCCTCATGGGTCACTTGAAGAGACCAGACATAAATATTGATGATTTTAGGCTAAAGCTCAGTGTCATTGAACCAGGATCAGAAAAAGGGAAACTTGGCAGGGTTCTCTTTTTCTACCAAATCCAACCCCCTCATATTATAGGTGAACAACTCATGATTCAGAGAAAGTGACTTTCCCGAGGTCACACAGCAATATTAATCAGCTTTTAGCTCAGGATGAAGTAAATCAGGACAGGCTTTTGGAGGTGGTGAGCTGTCTGTTCATCTGGAAACCGTGACTGAGTGTCGATGCTCAATGATTCATTCAGCAAACATTTGCTGGGTGCTTCTTGGGCCTCAGGGATGTAAAGATGAGGGATTTGGAAGGTACCCTCAAGGCATCCCCAGGATACTGGTGGGAACAGGGATGCAAGGAGATGGGAGAGTACAGAGTGGTTAAGTGCTCCCTTGGCGACAGGTGGGAGCCCAGGGACTTGGGGAAGTAAACCTGGGGTTGTAAAATGATGGATGAGTCCCCAGGTGGACCCGGAGGAAGGGAATGACAGGGAGTGGAAACAGCATGGGCAAAAGCCCAGAATCTTCAGTGAGCAAACACATCTCTTTGGGGGACTGGCAAGCCATTTACGAGGCTAAAATATAGAGTTCCGGGGTGTAAATGATGGGCACGGACTAGAAGATGGGGCACCAGCTGTCAAGGAAGGATTAGGATCTAGGAGTCAAGAGAACTTGTGTGTGTGAATAGCTCTAATGCACAGCAGAGAGTGTCAAGAGCCACAGACAAAGCTGATTCAGAGGAAGAACCTCACCTCCAGCTGTGGGCATCGGAGGTGTTTTCCTGGAGGAGGCGGCATTTGAAGTGAGCAGGAAAGGAAGTGTTGGATTTGTACATGAAGAGCTAGAAGAGACGGAATTCTGAGAAGCAGACACAGAGCAGACAAAAGTTCAGAGTCAGGAACCTCATTTGACTGAGCATCTCATGAAGTATGAACCGGGATGACAGGGGGCCTTGAACTTTGGCTCCATGAAACCATACTTTACTCTTTAGACAGCGGGGAGCCACGGAGGGTGCCTGAGTGAGGGTGGGGTGAGCTCATGGATGGCTGTGAAGTCTGATTTTTGGAATGCCTCCGTTGTCTCAAATATGCAGGAACTCCCACTAGGGTGGGGAGAGGCAGAAACACAGAGAAGTGTAAAAGAAGGGAAGTGAACCCTCAGAGTTAATGGTGAGCGAAGCAGAGGATGGCAGTGGGCCAGGGTAAGGCCAGTTACACCTTCAAAGCCAATTCCAGCCCGGGCTGTTGGGAATCACATTTCTTTTTTTTTCCTTGCACTGCACGGCATGTGGGATCTTAGTTCCCTGACCAGGGATCGAACCTGCGCCCCCTGCATTGGAAGTGTGGAGTCTTAACACCACTGAACGGCCCGAGAAGTCCTGGAAATCACATTTTAATGCTTCATCCAGAGGCTTTTTCTGAGAACCTGGCAACCTCGCCCAAAGCAAGGGGAGGATTAATTAGGTGCATTTGCAGCCTGGGGTGCCTGTGAAAGACCCTGCCTCTGACGCGTGGGGCCAGCTTGACCTTGAGAGGTCAAGCAAAGACCCTTGCCTACTCAGACAACCTAGAGATCACAAGGGCAGAGTCAAGCCTGGTAAGACAGATCCCTCTGTGGGCAGCTGTGGCTTCTGTGTGATTGGACTGGGGGGAGGGGAGGGTGACCAAGAGGATGCAGGCCTATGGTGACCAACTGTTCCAGTTTTAGCATCAAAATTCCCATGTCCCCTGAGACCCCTCAGTTCTGGGCAAACCAGGATGGTTGGTAACCCTAGACGTAGCCCCTAAGAGGCTTCAGAAACTGATTGTAAATGTAAGCCATTGCAGCCCAGCCCCAAGTCCTAAGTTGTTGAATTTATTGACATAAAGTTTTAATTATTTTCTCTTATTACCCTTTTTCTGGCTGTAGAATCTATACTGATATCACTTCTCTCCTTCCTAATATTGATAACTTGTGTTTTTTCTCTTTTTTTCCCTGATAATTCTGGCTAGAGGTTTATCAATTTTATTAATCTCCTCCAAAAAAAAAAAAAAACCAAAACCTTCTGGCTTCATTGTTTTTCTCTGTTTTTATATTGCACTGATTTCTATTCTGATCTTAATTATCTCCTTTGGTGTGCTTACTTTTGATTTAATTTGCTTTTTCTTTTTCTAGTTTCTTAACGTGGAAGCTGAGGTCACTGATTTGAGACTTTTCATCTTTTTCTAATATGCGTGTTTGCTTCTATAAATTTCCCTTTTTAATACTGCTCTAGTGGCATCCACAAATGTTTGTATGATAGACTTTCAGTTTTATTCAGTTCAAAATACTTTCTAATTTCCCTTTTGATTTCGTCTTCTGCTCATGGGTTATTTAGAACTGTGTTATTTAGCTCCTAAATATTTGGGAATTTGCCAAGTACCTTTCTGTTACTGATTTCTAATTTAATTCCATTATAATCAGAGAACATACTTTATTTGACTTGAATCTTTTTAACTTTATTGAAATTTGTTTCATGGCCTGGAATATTGTCTATCTTGGCAAATTTTGGAAAAGAATGTGTATTTTGCCACTGTTGCAGGGAGTGCCGTATAAACGTCCATGAGGTCAACTTGGTTGATAGTGTTGTTCAAATATACTGTACACTTGCTGGTTTTCTGTCTATTTGTCCTATCAGTTATTGAGAGAGGAGTTTTGAAATCCTCACTTATAATTGTGGATGTGTCCATTTTTCTTTGCAGCTCTGTTTTTGCTTTATGTATTTTTGAAGCTTTGTTATTAGGTGCATAAATGTTATGTCTTCTTGATGAATTGACCCTTTCATCATTAAGAAATGATCTTCTTTATCCCTGGTGATATCACTGGCTCTGAAATCTACTTTATCTGATATTAGTATAGCCATTCCAACTTTTGATTATGCAAGCATGGTATATATGTTTCCATCCCTTAAAAAAAATGATTTTCGTGTTTAAAATACAGGTTTTTGCGTTTTTGGTAACTAGAATATAGTTAGGAGTTGATGTTTTATTCAGTTTGACAATCCACCTTTTAATTGTGGTGCTTAAACCATTTTTTTTTTTTTTTTTTTTTTAATGATTTTTTTTTGTGTGTGTGTGTGTGGTACGCGGGCCTCTCACTGCTGCGGCCTCTCCCGCCACGGAGCACAGGCTCTGGACGCGCAGGCCCAGCGGCCATGGGTCACGGGCCCAGCCGCTCCGCGGCATGTGGGATCCTCCCGGACCAGGGCACGAACCCGCGCCCCCTGCATCGGCAGGCGGACTCTCAACCACTGCGCCACCAGGGAAGCCCATTTTTTCTTTTTTTAAAAGTTTTTTAAAAAAATATTTATTTATTTGGCTGTACCGGGTCTTAGTTGCAGCATGTGGGATCTTTAGTTGCGGCATGCGGGATCTCTAGTTGTGGCATGTGGGATCTAGTTCCCTAACCAGGGATCAAACCCGGGACCCCTGCATTGGGAGCAGGGAGTCTTAGCCACTGGACCACCAGGGAAGCCCTAAACCATTTTCATTTAATGTGATTATTGATGTGTTAGATTTGTCTATTCTCTTGCTATATGTGTTCTGTTTGTTCTCTGTTCCCCCTCCCCTCATCTCTGCCTTCTATTAGGCTAGATGAGTATTTTTGTGATTTTATTTATACCTTTTGTTGGATTATTAGCTATAACCTTGTTTTGATATTTTAGCGGTTGCTGTAGGGTTTATAGTGTACATCACTGTTTACCTTCCTGTGATATTATAACACTTCATGTACTGCCTAAAAATCTTTTAATAGTACTCATCCATTTCCCTTCCCTTGGCTTTTATGCTATTGCTGGCATTCTTTTTACTTGTACATATGTTATAAACATCAAAATACATTGTTATTATTGAAGCAGTCAGTTATCTTTTAAACACATTGAAATAAGAAAATTTCTTATATATTTATCAATGTAGTTATCATTTCTGCTCATTTCTGTCCATTCCTTTTATGTGAATCCATATTTTCCTTTGGCATGATTTTCCTTTTGCCTAAAGAACTTTCTTTAATATCTCTTGTGATTCAGATCTGCTGGTGATGAACCTGCTGGATCTTCAGCTTTTATATGTCTGAAAAAGCTTTTACTTTTGGAAGCTATTTTCACTGGGTATATGATTCTAGATTGACAGTATTTCTTCTTTCAGCGCTTGAAAAATATTGCTTCACTGTCCTCTTGCATTGATCTTGATGAGAAATATATGGTCATCCTTTTCTTTGTTTCTCTGTATGTTAACGAATTACTTTTCTCTGGATGCTTTAAAGATTTTTCTCTTATCACTGATTTTGAGCGATTTTGGTGTAGTGTTCTTCATGTTTCTTGAGATTGGGGTTCGTTGAGCTTTGAAAATCTGTGGATTTATAGTTCTCATCAAATTTGGAAAGGATCTGGCTATCATCTCCCCAAATATCTTTTTCTGCCTACTCCCTTTCTTAAAAAACTCCAAATAAACATATGTTAGGCCACTTGATGTTGTCCCATGGCTCACTGATACTCTTTTTTTTTTTTAACATCTTTATTGGAGTATAATTGCTTTACAATGGTTTGTTAGTTTCTGCTTTATAACAAAGTGAATCAACTATACATATACATATATCCCCATATCACCTCTCTCTTGTGTCTCCCTCCCACCCTCCCTATCCCACCCCTCTAGGTGGTCACAAAGCACCAAGCTGATCTCCCTGTGCTATGCGGCTGCTTCCCACTAGCTATCTATTTTACATTTGGTAGTATATACAAGTCCATGCCACTCTCTCACTTTGTCCCAGCTTACCCTTCCTCATCCCCGTGTCCTCAAGTCTTTTCTCTACGTCTGCATCTTTATTCCTGTCCTGCCCCTAGGTTCTTCAGAGCCATTTTTTTTCTTTCAGATTCCATATATATGTGTTCGCATACAGTATTTGTTTTTCTCTTTCTGACTTACGTCACTCTGTATGACAGTCTCTAAGTCCATCCACCTCACTACAAATAAATCAATTTTGTTTCTTTTTATGGCTGAGTAATATTCCATTGTATATACGTGCCACATCTTCTTTGTCCATTCATCTGTTGATGGACACTTAGGTTGCTTCCATGTCCTGGCTATTGTAAATAGAGCTGCAATGAACATTGTGGTACATGACTCTTTTTGAATTATGGTTTTCTCAAGGCATATGCCCAGTAGTGGGATTGCTGGGTCATATGGTAGTTCTATTTTTAGTTTTTTAAGGGACCTCCATACTGTTCTCCACAGTGGCTGTACCAATTTACATTCCCACCAACAGATCAAGAGGGTTCCCTTTTCTTTACACCCTCTCCAGCATTTATTATTTGTAGATTTTTTGACGATGGCTATTCTGACTGGTGTGAGGTGACACCTCATTGTGGTTTTGATTTGCATTTCTCTAATAATTAGTGATGTTGAGCATTCTTTAATGTGTTTGTTGGCAATCTGTATATCTTCTTTGGAGAAATGTCTATTTAGGCTTTCTGCCCATTTTGGGATTGGATTGTTTGTTTTTTTGATATTGAGCTGCATGAGCTGCTTGTAAATTTTGGAGATTAATCCTTTGTCAGTTGCTTCATTTGCAAATATTTTCTCTCATTCTGAGAGTTGTCTTTTCGTCTTGTTTATGGTTTCCTTTGCCGTGCAAAAGCTTTTAAGTTTCATTAGGTCCCATTTGTTTTTGTTTTTATTTCCATTTCTCTAAGAGGTGGGTCAAAAAGGATCTTGCTGTGATTTATGTCATAGAGTGTTCTGCATATGTTTTCCTCTAAGAGTTTGAGAGTGTCTGGGCTTACATTTAGGTCTTTAATCCATTTTGAGTTTATTTTTGTGTATGGTGTTAGGGAGTGTTCTAATTTCATTCTTTTACCTGTAGCTGTCCAGTTTTCCCAGCAGCACTTATTGAAGAGGCTGTCTTTTCTCCATTGTATATTCTTGCCTCCTCTATAAAAAATAAGGTGACCATAAGTGCGTGGGTTTATCTCTGGGCTTTCTATCCTGTTCCATTGATCTATATTTCTGTATTTATGCCAGTACCATACTGTCTTGATTACTGTAGCTTTGTAGTATAGTCTGAAGTCCGGGAGCCTGATTCCTCCAGCTCCGTTTTTCTTTCTCAAGATTGCTTCGGCTATTTGGGGTCTTTTGTGTTTCCAAGCAAATTGTGAAACTTTTTGTTCTAGTTCTGTGAAAAATGCCATTGGTAGTTTGATAGGGATTGCAATGAATCTGTAGATTGCCTTGGGTAGTATAGTCATTTTCACAATGTTGACTCTTCCAATCCAAGAACATGGTATATCTCTCCATCTGTTTCTATCATCTTTAATTTCTTTCATCAGTGTCTTATAGTTTTCTGCATACAGGTCTTTTGTCTCCTTAGGTAGGTTTATTCCTAGGTATTTTTATTCTTTTTGCTGCAGTGGTAAATGGGAGTGTTTACTTAATTTCTCTTTCAGAGTTTTCATCATTAGTGTATAGGAATGCAAGAGATTTCTGTGTATTAATTTTGTATCCTGCTACTTTACCAAATTCATTGATTAGTTCTAGTAGTTTTCTGGTAGCATCTTTAGGATTCTCTATGTATAGTATCATGTCATCTGCAAACAGTGACAGCTTTACTTCTTCTTTTCCGATTTGCATTCCTTTTATTTCTTTTTCTTCTCTGATTGCTGTGGCTAAAACTTCCAAAACTATGTTGAATAATAGTGGTGAGAGTGGACAACCTTGTCTTGTTCCTGATCTTAGTGGTAATGGTTTCAGTTCTTCACCATTGAGAACGATGTTGGCTGTGGGTTTGTCATATATGGCCTTTATTATGTTGAGGTAAGTTCCCTCTATGCCTACTTTCTGGAGGTTTTTTTTTTTTTATCATCAATGGGTGTTGAATTTTGTCAAAAGCTTTTTCTGCATCTATTGAGATGATCATATGGTTTTTCTCCTTCAATTTGTTAAAATGGTGTATCATATTGATTGATTTGCGTATATTGAAGAATCCTTGCATCCCTGGGATAAATCCCACTCGATCATGGTGTATGATCCTTTTAATGTGCTGTTGGATTCTGTTTGCTAGTACTTTGTTGAGGATTTTGCATCTATGTTCATCAGTGATATTGGCCTGTAGTTTTCTTTCTTTGTGACATCTTTGTCTGGTTTTGATATCAGGGTGATTGTGGCCTTGTAGAATGAGTTTGGGAGTGTTCCTCCCTCTCCTACATTTTGGAAGAGTTTGAGAAGGATAGGTGTTAGCTCTTCTCTCAATGTTTGATAGAATTCACCTGTGAAGGCATCTGGTCCTGGGCTTTTGTTTGTTGGAAGATTTTCAATCACAGTCTCAATTTCTCACTGATACTCTTAATTTAAAAAATTCTTTGTTTTCTCTGTATTTCATTACTATTTCTTTAACTAGTCTTTTCCTCAAGTAATATAATATTACTTGAAATAACTTGCTGTTAATCCCCTCCAGCATATCTTCCATCTCAAACATTGTAGTTTTTATCTCTAGAAGCTCAATTTAGGTCTTTAGAAAATATGTTCCATGTCCACACGTTGAACATATGGGGTTTAGTTATAACTGTTTTAATGACCTTGTTGGCTATTTGTCCCATGTGTTAGTTCTGGGTTAGTTTCAATGGATTGATCATTCTCCTCATTATAGGTCATATTTTCTTGCTTCTTTGTATGTCTGGTAATATTTGATTGGATGCCAGACATTGTGAATTTTACCATGCTGAGTGTCAGGTATTTTTGTATTCCTATACATTTTCTTGAGATTTGTTCTGAGACACATTTAAGTCATTTGGAAATAGTCTGACCTTTTTGGGTTTTGCTTTAGGATTTGTTAGGTGGAAGGAGAGCAGCTTTTAGTCTAGGGCTAATTATTCCCCACTACTGAGGCAAGACCCTTGTGGATACATTTCCCCACGTCCCAGGAATTGTGAGGGTTTCCAGGTTGGCTGGCAGGAATAGGCACTACGCCCAGCTCCATGTGAATGCCGGGCACTGCTCCTTCTAACCCTCTTGGGTCATTCTTTCCCTGGCCTTGGGTAGTTTTCTCACATGCATACCCCCATCGGGAGCCTGAATTCTGAAGGGGGACCCTTCTATAGATCTTCAGTGTTCTTTCTCTGTGCCTTCCTCTCCTCTTTAATACTCTGTCTTGTGAACTCCAGCTGCCTTGGTCTTCCTGGACCCTCAGCAAAATGTCCTCAACACAGGGCATCCCTGGGGCTCTGCCTGGGTCCCCCTGCAGGCACTGTGGCTTGGAGACTCTCTAAGGATGCAAGCTAGGGCTGTCATAGTGCTCAACATTTTTGTTTCCCATCTCTCTGTTCTTTGCTGCCTAATATTCATAACACTTGAAAACGTTTTTTTTTTTTTGGGGGGGGGCAGTTGTTTTAGGTGAGAGGATAAACCCACTCTGTTACTATGTCTTGGTTGGATGCCAACATCAGAGCCTCTGCTGCCACCACCAGTCTAAGCCATCTCAACACCAGGCTCATTTTAATACCAGGACTTAAATGTTTTGCCCCAGTAAAGAGCAGATTTGAATCAGGTGTGCCCGACTCTGTGTCATCACCTCTCCACGCAGAAAAGAGTGATGGAGCTCCTTTACAATTGAAGTACTCGCATAGTCATTACCAAATCTGATTCTCTCAAGAGCCAAGTGAGATCAATAGGCGTTATTAGCCCATCTGACAGGTAGAGAGTCTGAGGCCCAATGAGTATAGTGACCTGCCCGTGGCTGCCTAAAGAATGAATGGCAGAGTCAGGATTATAACCTGGGCCTCTGTCCTCCACTCTGGGGCTGTCTTTGCTGCTTCCTCTCTCCCTGCAAGGCAGCAGGCAGGGAGCTCAGCCTTCATTCTTGCTCTGCATCTGCATCTCCCCACTGGGAAGAAGATGAGTAATCCATTCTGCTGCTAGAAAACACACTGGAAAGCAGTGCACGATGAATGTAGTCCCAGGCGGGCCCCTTGTGCTGCCTAAATGCATAGCATGGACAGTACAATCCTGTGTTTTCTGACCGTTGCCATGGTGTGTGGACAAAATGGGAGTGTGTTTACTTGGAAAATTTCAACAGTGATTCATCTTCATTTCTACTAGGACCAATTGAAGAAATGGGTAATCCTGGGGGAATAGCCATAATACTAGCGATGCTTGCTACCCATCAGGAAGTTGGTTGCTGTCATTAAGTGGCTTCTTAAAAGCTTGTAAAATAAAGCAACATCAATCACATTTGAAGAGAAGCTGGCATCAGAAAGAGATATGGAGCTCTGAAATGGATTCTTCTTAAAAGAGGGTCTCAGTTCCTTAGTTACCGGGAATTCTGCCTACACAAGTGTTCAGAAGGCCTGGCTCCTTTGGTGGCCTGTGAGCTCAGAGCAGGGTGTTGGGGGAAAGAGCACAAGCTTTGGAAGCTGAAAGGTCTGGGTTTGGCATCTTGGTAGTGACATGCACTCTCCACTACTCTTTCCACTATTAAGCCTCAGTTTCTCCATCTGTAAGATGGGCACAGGGAAGCCCATTGCAAGGTGGTCGTGATGAGGCAGCCTGGATAAAGTACCTGGTGCACAGTGCTCACTCACTTCCACCATCACACCCGTGGTCCTGAGAGTCTAAGGACAAAAAATGATGGTGCCCACTAGGGCATCTCCACTCTATGAACTGTGATGGAATGCTACCACTGACGTTAAAGAGATCTCACGACAGGAGAAGATGCTCATGGGAAGTGATGCTGAGGACAAAAGGAGAGAACAAAATCCAAGTCCAGTGAACAAATTGGACTAGAGATGATTGTCGGAACCTGCCCAACCAAAGTCTTCCTGAGAGGGCCCAGCCACCACGGGCTTGGGGCAAGCGGAGGTTATGAGGAGGTAAAACCATGTGTAAATGTGTCAGTTGGGTTAGGAAGCCTGCCAGTAGGGAGAGAGAGAAGACTGAGAGATGTGAGGACGTCACATGTGGCCTCTGAAAGGAGGGAGAGAGGAAGAGTGACAGGGAGGGAGGGGGAGTGGGGAGGAGGATACAAAACAAGAGACACGCACCGATGGAGTAAGAGAGAGCGGGTCCTTTGCTTGGGGTTTCAGATGCCACAGGCTGTCTGTGCCGTCTTTTCTCTCTATACGCCCTTTTGCAGGCTTCAGGAACCATGGCCCTTTCTTTGCTTATCCTCTGAAGGCCACCTGCTCCTTGTAACCCGAAGAGCCCTAACTAAGGCAGAAACAAACGACAAAGCACACGGAGACCAAACGGCAAGGAAAGATACCGAAAGCATAACCGTTCCTTCCTCTAAGTGGGGGTTCTATGGGTTATTTTTTCCTATTTTTTTGTTTTCCTCCCAAATCTTCTATGTTGAGCACGTATTAAGATCTCACTGGTCCACAAGACCCATGACAGCTGCTGTTGGCTCTTTTTTGTGTCTATTTGTTGGCCATGCCCCTCTCTCCATCCTTTTTGGAGGCATTGTGCCTCTGTCTGAGTGGCCCCTTCCCCTTTCCCCAGGCCTTCTAGTAATTTCCATTTCCTGAGCTGACCTTCCTTCCCCTACACCTGGGGCTTCTCATAACACCTGCTTAGGAGGAGACCTTGTTCCCTGTCTGTGTTCCTCCAAGCATGTCCCGTTCTGGACAAAATAAAAGCAGAGCGTGCCAGGGTAACTGAAGGCGGTATTTCTAAATTGTTCGAGTCCTAGGCTTTGGGGTCCAGCTGATCCCGATTCCAGGTGGTACTACTTCCCGGCTGTGTGTCCTTGGCAAGTTTCTTAACTTCTCTGTGCTCCAGTTCGATTTTCTGTGAAATGGTTTCCAATCATTTCTACCTTATTAGATTTGAGAAGCATGCCCGAGATAATGGGTAGGATGCATTTAGAAAGGTTCTGGACTCGGTTCTGATCCCTTGAAAGCGGTTCTGGACTCAGTGTTTTCCACAGAGTGATGTCTCCCATGCTGCTGTATCTCCTCTGAGAGGCGGGGAGGCCCTGCCTGTGTTCTTCCTCACTGAGGTTCTAAACGTGGCTAAGCTCAGCTACCCCTCCTACATCTGCCATCACCAAGCACCAGAGTGTCCCCATCGTCCTTTACTCTTTGGGTCATAGAAGCAGCTGTGCCAGCAGTGGGTCTGGGGTTTAACTTCAACAGCACCCTGACCACCCCAGATAGAGCACCGCCTGCCCTGGCTGGGTCTGTTCCTCCTGCTGGCTCCTTCCACATCTTTTCTTGGAGGTTTGGGGGGCTGAGTTCAGTTCAATTCAATACACATTGACTGAGGCCTTATCATGTACTGAGCACTGGGGCAGGTATGGGGACATGCACAGGAGTGTCTCAGTCCCAGAGACAGATGCGTGAAGGGAAAGACCTGGAAGTATGGTACCTGTTGCCTTTACGGTGGGGCAGGGAGATGATGTCACGCTCATAGCAGGGATGAAAACTGAGAGTGGGGACGTCCCTCGGATGCACTGTTGAGGCAGGGAAGAGGACAGCATGATTTTAGGAGCTACGGAATTAACAAGGATAGCTATCAGTCTAATCCAACCTAATCAACCCAATCCAATCTAATTCAATCTCATCCAACCCATTGGACTAATTAAACCCATTCCCTGTGGATGGAAGGCCAGCATGGTGCCAGGCTCTGTGCTCTTCAATCTTTGGGAACTGTGGACTCTGGCCCCAGGCCTGGGGGTAGGGTGGGAACACTTTTTGTTTTAAACTTCAAAACCAGACAAAAATCTTCACAAATTTTCTTTCCTAGAAGGGAAACTTCAGAGCTGCAGGCCTTTCCCTATGGCCTCTGCGTGTGCCGGGAGCAGAAGCAGGGTCCGGTGGAGGCTGTCTGCTGGGGAAGGAATTGCAGGACCAGCCTGGAGAGGAGGCTGTCCCTGGGAGTAGCAGGGAGTAGCACCCCATCCCCGGTATGTGAGCCAGTCTGTTAGATGCCGGGTCCAAACCAGAAAACATACTTGTAAATAGCTGCATTACGCACGTCTTTAAAAGTTGCACAATTAATACATGAATACACAAGTGCATTCTTGTTACAAATATTCCAGGGATCCAGAAAAAGTGGAAAATCTTAAACACTCAGTTCTGTTCTTTTCCTCTGAGCACTTGTCAGTATTTTTTAAATTCTCCAGAATTCTTCTGTGTGCTACCGTGCGCGCATACACGTGCATTTATAAATAAATAGTTTAGTTTAGTGTGGTGGCATTTTTAATACAAAGGAGTCCACACTGTATGTGTTGTTCTTCTTTTTTTCACTTATCAATATGTCTTGGAAAATTTCCCCAAGGGACCTCCAGATCTTTCTTACCCATTTTAACTGTTGCAGGGGGTTGGGGGAAACACATATGCATTTGCCCTCCTTAATTTAATCATCATTTCATTGATGAACTAAATTGTTTCTAAATTTTTACTCTCACACAGATTGAGAGCTGAGAAAAGATCTTCATCCATGCTTCTTGGGGTACATGTGTAAGTATTTCTTTATGTCAGATTCCAAGAAGGGAAACTGCTCTCCTTTGAAGGGGAGGTGTGCTTTTTTATTTGAATGGATGCTACTAAGTCCCCACCCACATCTCTAGCCTAAAAGGCCCTACCAGTTTACACTCCACTCAACAGCTGTCTTGTCTGCCCTCTCCAGAGATGGGTGTCGTCTTTTCTGGGGCCCTGCTCCCTTTCTGCTTGTTCCTTTCACAGTCTTCTTGGCTCTCCTAGAGACCTTGGCCAAATGCTATCTTCCTGTCCTTTGTCACCTAATTGTGTCAAAGGACTGGGTGTGCTATCTTAAAACATAAAACATGGGACTTCCCTGGCGATTCCCTGGTTAAGACTCCGTGCTTCCATTGCAGGGGGGATGGGTTCGACCCCTGGTCAGGGAACTAAGATCTCACATGCTGCATGGCATGGCCAAAAAATAATAATAATAAAAAGCAGATAAATCGAGGAGTGATGACTCTCATTTAGGAATGATTCTTTTGTTCCATGATAGGATATGCTACAGGGTTTGAATCAATTCATTGACCAATATTGATTCACTCTGCAATTAATTAATTGATTGATTGATTTACAGCGTTAGGGTCTGTGCTAGTTGCTCAGAGTCCTTGCCTTCAGAGAGCACGCTCGCATTGATGGAGCAAGACATGCAAATAACTTGGGTTATTCAGGTAACTTTGTATTAATAGCCAGATGGCTGTTGTTAAAATGTTTTAAATGCCCAAAGGAGATAGAGCTCAGTAGGTGAGAAACTGGAGATATTTTAGGGCTAGAGCTAACAGGTTAGCACTAAGATTTACTTGCCCACAGCTGAATGATTACAGGGGCTGTTCAGTCCATTTGTAACAACATAAACAAACGTTCGGACTTCGCCATCCCTGGAGGGCAACAGTTGTTTTCCGGAGGAAGGAGGAGGGGAGAAATAGGAAAGAGGTATCTTTTCCAGGCCCCCTTTCCCCTGCCCTTGCCAAGGGAATCTGACCGTCAGCAGGACTGTTCACATTCATTCATTCATTCTGCTTGATATTTCTACAAGATTTGTTTGTGACTATCTAGCTTTCCCAGGTGGCCAGAAAAAGCTTTCAGCCTGCATAAGGCAGTGTCCTCTACAGGTTTTGTTTTGTTTTTTTTCCCCCTATATATAAAAACAACAGGCATCGGAAACCAAGGCCACCATCAGAGTTCAGATGGTGCTCATGAATCAAAAGAGAACGTGGTACTGGGTAGCATGACCCAAGCAAAGAATGTTCTGATTTATTAACTTGTCTCCTGAGTAAGAAAAAGTAGGGGGCTTCCCTGGTGGTGCAGTGGTTAAGAATCCACCTGCCAATGCAGGGAACACGGGTTCGAGCCCTGGTCCGTGAAGATCCCACATGCTGCAGAGCAACTAAGCCCGTGCACCACATCTACTAAGCCTGCACTCTAGAGCCCGCAAGCCACAACTATTGAAGCCCACGAGCCACAACTATTGAAGCCCGCAAGCCACAACTACCGAAGCCCGTGCACCTAGAGCCCGTGCTCCGCAGCAAGAGAAGCCACTGCCGTGAGAAGCTCACGCACCGCAACGAAGAGTAGCCCCGGCTCGCCGCAACTAGAGAAAGCCCGTAGGCAGCAACGAAGACCCAACGCAGCCAAAAATAATAAATAAATAAAATAAATAAATTTATTAAAACAAAGAAAAAGAAAAAGTAGGTGAGTCAACAGACAGTAGGTCTCCTTTCCTCTGCTGGGTCTGAGGAGGAAATAAGCCACTGAGAGATGAGCAACTGGCTTCTGATGTCAGAGCTAGTGCAGAGAGGATCCAGGAGAAACTAGTTCTGCCCTGATGGATGCTGGTGAGAGTGGGTACCACAAAGTTCTGGACTGTGGACCCAGACTGGAGCTGCCATGTCAGTTAGTACCATTTCTGGCTCATCCTTTTTCTTCTCCATGCACTCAGTAAAAAGACTTTTTTTTTTTTTTTTTCAGTTCTTAGTGTTAAAGACTGTTGAATTTGGTTAAATCATCCCTGAAGGCTAAGCATAGCTGAAACGGATTGTAAATTATGGAAGTTAGCCCTCCGAGATCATTCTACAACATTCCGTCCAACCATCTTTCCATTTAAGAATTATAAGACCTAATATTTTCCCTTAAGAAGTTTACAGTATACTGGGGGCTTATTACACAGACACATATAGCTCTTAATCTGTGATTGATTGTCTGCCTCTCCTGCTAGACTGTAAGCTCTGAGAAGAACCGGGTCAGTCCTGTCCATTACTGTATCCCTCATGCCCAACACAGTGCCTAGCACATAGTAGATGCTCAATAAATGAATGAGTCAGCAGGAAATGATCAAGGAATGGGGCTGGTAGGCTCGCAGCCTGTGCGGGGCGGTGGGGGGCAGTGTGTGGATCAGCAGTGGGGCTGCTGGAGAGTAGAGGGGTTTAGTCACTGGAAAAAGTGATGGCCAGAGCCAGGATGTGGAATTTGGACTTTATTTTCTAGGTTGGGAAAGACATTAATGGGTCTTAAGCAAGAGAGTGAGATGATAAAGTAAGGTCTTTCTCTTTCATACATTCATTGAGTCATTCATTCCATTCAATATAATTATCAAGTATCTTCTATATGCAAGGCACTGTACAAAATGCTGAAATACAAAGAACAGAAATAAGATGGAGTCATATCCTCAGAGAGCTCGCCATCTGGTAGGGAGAGAGATAGGTAAACAGATGATTATCATGTGTAAATTTTATGCTAGAGATTCACACAGAATACTCCAGGGTGGCCTTATGGATGAGGGAACATTAGAGCTGAATCTCGAAGGACTCATACAAATTAGGTGAAGAAAGGGTGGGAAGGGTGTTGCTGGCAGGGAGAGAGAGGAGAGAGCATGTGATGCTTGGGAATAACTGCACACAGTTGAGGAGAGCTGGTGCTTTGCGTGGGAGGCCGGGGGAGGAGAGGAAGATGCTGCTGGAAGGTAGGCAGCAGCCGGAACAGAAAGGGCTGTGAAGAGGGTCCTGGACTTTATCCTCGAAGAAATGAGGGAGGGAGATGCTCAGATTCGTGTTGAAGCAGAGAATGGATTGGAGAGGGACAAGGTGGGCGGCAGGGAGACCAGCCAGGCAGCTGCTGTTCTTATCCAGGAGAGAGATCATGAAGGACTGAATTAAAGTAGTGTCTGGGGTGGGCGATAGTGATAGCTAGTGTTTATCGAGCACTTGCTGGATGCCAGAACTGCTCTGCGCACACGCGTTAACTCACTTAGCCTTCTAGCCGCCCTCTGGGACAGAAACCATCATTATTCCCATTCTACAGACGAGGGAATGAGGCACAGGGTCACCATCTAGGGCGTGCGTATTTGTACTCAGGCCATCTACAGGGTTGGGGGGCCGTGGCTGGGGGAGCAGTTTTGGGGTGGAGGTGTGGGGCAGGGGAAGAGGATGCGTTCAGTTGAGACTTTTGATTTGAGAAGCCCACGGGACTCCGAGGGGAGGCATTTGGCAGTACCTGGAGTCCTGGGTTGGGGGTCAGGAAAGAGATCTGGGGCTGGGGGTAGTGCTTTGAAAGTCACGGTAAAGGGTGAGCTCAATTAAGGAAATTGCAGAACGGGACAAGCGAAAGCCAGCATCCTGGGACGCCCATCGTCTCAAGGGTGAACAGAGAAGGAAGTGCTTATGAAGATAACTCAGGAGGAGCAGAAAGAGAGGTGGAAAGAAAACCAGACCAGAGTGGGGAGAAGAGGGTCTCAGGGAGGGCGTGGCCAACAGTCCACATGCTGCTGGGAAGCCAGGTGGGATGAAGTGAGGAGTGTCCTTACTGACAAAGATTGGGTTTGGCCACAGAATTTCATGGGCCACCTTGATGACAAAGAGTTCCCGTGGGATGCTAGACGTGGGCCGGGAAGGGAAAGGGAGGTGAGGAAGTAGAGAGAAGCAAGTCTAGACAACTCTTTGGAGACTCTTTTAGGGAGGGAAGGAGGAACAGAGGCTGCAAGGCAGAGAGTAGGCAAAATAGAGTGATTTTACCTCTTTCTAAGATGTAAGCATTTTTTAAAACATATTTATATATTTTTTAACATATTTACAATTTATTGTATAATTGCTTTACAATGGTTGCGTTAGTTTCTGTTTTATAACAAAGTGAATCAGCTATACCTATACACACATCCCCATATCTTAAGCATGTTTTATTTACTTTGAGATTTCCCCCAACAGAGCTGAGCACATTTGCTCATCCTAGCCAAGCAACACCTCTTTTAAGGACCCTTCTCCTTCCTGCTCTACGCCTTGTCATCACCTCCACCTCGACAAAAACAAACTCTCATTGTGTAGGAAGAAAAGGTGAAAACCTGACTCTTGGCAAAACCATCTGGGGATCTGAAGATCTTTCTCCCTTCGAGGAGGAGTGGCAACACGTGAGGAAGTAGCTAAGCTAGTAGATGCTTCATTGACTTTTATTTTCATCTATGTATGGGGAACACTATTCCCTGTTGAGCATGGAGGTATGGCCACACAGCAGGCTATCCTGCCTCCTGGTGCCTCCCCAGCGCTTTCTGGAGCAGAACTGGATGCTACCATGTTTGTGCGGCTCCAGCTTTGACATTTTGGAAGTTGCTGAAGGCATGTGGAACAAATTCTCTCCCCTGCCTTGAAAAACACAACTGGGCAAGCCTCCATTTCTAACGGGGCCCGTGAAGCATATTAAAGACCATGGATCTAGCTGTCAGATTGACAAATGAGTCTTTTCTTCTGAAAGGCACTTAGGAAGTTGTATCTGGAGGAGCTGTCAAAAGCATTTGGGGGCACCCCACCCAACATCTGGGCCTTTTTAATTTGGGGGTAGAGGTGGGTATACTGCTTCTCGTCGTGAGCCATGGTGGGATTCCCTCCAAATGTTGGAGATGCGGCCAACCTACGCTGACAGTAAAGGCTTAGGCTTCTGTAGGAGCCGACCGTGCCCACACGGCCTGCCAGTGACCTAACTGGGGCTGGCGGGACACAAACATTTGTGTTTGCCTTGTGTATCTACAGCCCCAAAGAGTCTAGCAAGCAGCTGATTGATGCAGGGTGTGGTGTGACCGTGGGCATTCTCATGGTACTCTGCATACAGCCCAAGTGAGGAACCAACACACAGTCCAGGTTGCGGAATCAGAACCCTTCTCATTCCCAATGGCTCCAGACTGGTAGTAGAAGGGCTTCTTGGTGAGAACGGGGTATATCTGGGCAGTGATTAGCAACTCTGGTTCCCCAAGGCATTTCTGAGACCCTCGAATATAAACGCAGGGCCGTGTTTCCCCAAAAACTTTCTGAACAATGAGGCTGGTGGCCAACCGACTGCCCAGGGTCTGCAGATTCATTCTCAGTCCCGCCAAGAAGTATGGGCAGGGCGGTTGAATAAAGATTTGATGGACACATTGGATAAACATTTAGAAATCAAGACTCACCGCCAGGCTCTTTGAGGAGGAAGTGGGAGATGATGAAAATTCTCTTATATCAAATCATGACAGGAAGTCCCATCAGGATTAGCAGTCGCCTTCAGTTAGGGGCAAAGAATCTGACTGGCGACATCAACGTAGAAGATACTGTGCTCTTACTACATGAATGTCCTAGATTTTCTCTTTCACATATATTCGCTCACTCATATAATTCTCCCCACGGTCCAGAGTTCGGTGAGGACCTTCCCATCTGTTCCATCCACTCTCATGCACACAGATGGCTTCCAGATCTCTGTCTCCAGCCCTGACCTCTTTCATGAGCTTTTGCTTTGATTAGGATCTCTAAGTGTGCAGCCAGAAATGATACAGATACCATCACCCATCACAGGCTGGCTCCACAGTCTCAGGGAGAAGCAGGGCCCCCAGGGCAGATTTTAAAGGGAGTTTTGGCAGGCGGGGGCGGGGGAAGGCAGGGAGAGCACTGGAGCACAGCATCTGAGTGGTCTTTGGGCCCAGAGTGCAGATCTGAGTGTTAGTATGTAGTTCATTCTTTCAATCCTGCGCATTTACTGAGCTCATATCTAAGCAAGGCACGGGGGATAGAGAATCCGAGAGACACCATCCTTGCTCTCAGGGAGCTCCCAGCCTAACTGAGTCAAGGGCTGATGGGGGCTAAGGAAGACAGTTTGTAAGAGGAAGGCATAGGGGCAGTGATGCACAAGGGGAGGTAAATTCTGCAAGGAGAGTTTTACATCTCTTAGGAGTGGGATAAAATTGCTGAGAAACCTGCTTGATTCTGTGAGCGCTCCAAGGCGGGACCAGGTCTCCCTCATCTTCATCTTCCCAGCAAAGCAGGTGCTCAGTGAATATTTGCTGAAGGAATGAATGAATGTATAAGGTGTTATATGGAGCGACTAACTGCTCCTTGGGGGGGTGGCAGGACAGGACGGGGAAGGTCTTCTTAGAGGCTGTGCTCTTTGAGCAGTAGCTAGAAATAGGACTAGGCCTTTGCCAGGTAGGTAAGACCAGGAAGGGATGCTGTGCAGAAGGAACAGTGGGGGCAAATGCACAGAGGCAGGCATCAGAGAGCATGGTGTATTTGGTGGATGGTTCTCTGACACTGGGATGCAGGGGACAGGTTGGTCAACCATGGGCAGTTGATGAGGCTGGAGAGATGGGCAGGGGCCGGGCTGAACAGGACCTCGGACGCCATTCTAAGAGGTTGGGCTTTTGTGAATTACAGGAAGCCCAGGAATTTAAGGGTTTTAAGTAGGGCAGCCATGTGGCCGCCATGTGTGTGGCCTGGGGAAGGGGCACGACCAAGGAGCACGGCCAGAGCCTCTCTTCTAAAGTTTTAGGGTGGCTACATACCCCAACCCCTGCTTCTCACTAGTAGGAACCCAGATTCTGCCTCTCAGACCAGGGGAGGGGGGTTTATCTCACATGTCCTTGCCACCATGGACCTTAACAGCACCCCACGCCAGCTGGCACGAAGGAGGGAGTCTGCAGGTGGCAGAGCAGGTGCAAAACTGCTATCGCCCAAACTTCCAGGTGGCTCCCGTGTGCCTGAGTGACCCCCAGGCTGCTAACGCTGGAGGCCCTTCGAGGTCATCTAACCCAGCCCTTCCATTCTACGGATGGGAACACTGAGGCCCAGGGACGGAGGCAACCTGTCCAAGTTCTCATGGCGCAGTCAGGACTAGAATCCAGGCCTGTGGGCTCCCTCCCCAGATGGATCTGTGCTCATAGCCGAGCCCTGCAGTCCCCTTAGCTCGGCGGGACCTGAAGCAAGTGACTTGGCAGTTTTGTCATCTGGAACGCGGCATAACAATGTCCCCCTTTTGGGGTTTTTGTGGGGAATAAATGAAATAATGCAGGTCAAGTGTCTCTGCAGCTTAATGCCTGGCGGGGAGTGTGCGCTCAGGTAGGAGGAACTGTTCTCTCCCTCCGTGTCCTGTTTCTGCTCTCAGCGTGTTATCCCACTGCCTGTCTCTGGTGCTGGGGGTCCTGGGATGGTGCAGGGGCTCCTGCAGCAGCTGAGCCAGGGGGGCACTTCTCAGATTGTCCAAGGAAGGCAGGGGCATACCTTGGCTTATTTGGGTTTAGGGCAAATACAGATGTAAAAAAGCAATCTTTGGTCTGGGTTACAGCCCAATGGTGTGTTCTTTTGGATGACAAAGTAAAGTGAAAAATGTTGAGAGAAGTGCGTGTGTAATTTTGCACGGGTGGGATGACTTTACCAGGCAAAAGGACTTTCCCGTTTACAAAGGGATTCACTGGCAGGAGGCCTGTAAGTTACCCGTTCCGCTCAGGGCTTTCACTCAGGAGTCAATTTCCCTAGCATGATTCACACCAAGTTTCTAGGAAAGGGCCTTCTGCCCCCCAAATAGTCTTGTCATCTCTGGCCTTCTTTCAAGATTCCCTTGAGCTTTGAGCTGAAGCAGCAGAATCTTGGAATGGGAACAGTGTAGCCGCTATAGGTTGTAAGACCACGGTGATTTTATGTGCCATCGAGAAAGAAAAAACATCGCCAGTTGTAACGGACGTGCAACAAGCCCCAATTTCAGAAATGTTAAAATGTGAAAAAAATATGCATCTTAGAATCAATGTTTGAGGACCAGGGTCGGCTGGATAGGTTAGTACTAATGGCAGAGTTGAGAATATACCAATGGGGGCCAATCCCCAAATCATACTTGGCTTAAGATTATTTAACGGTTATTTTTCCTATGTGAAAGAAACCACTAATACGTAGGTTCCCTGAGGACAGACACTGGGTCTGTTTCGCTCACCAGCGTATCCCTATCACTTCACCCATAGTAGGTGTTCAACAAATATTTGCTCAACAAGTAAATAAAACAAAGCCGCATTATAAGACGTGGCAAAACCAGACAAGAAAACAAATCATTCAGAATTCCCCCACTGTGGGTATTTTGCCTTATTTCCTTCCAGTCTTATTTCCTATGAATGTGCTCTTTTATATACGTGTAAACACAATGTATTATTAGATTTAGCTCCAGGATGTGTCTTTGTATTTCTCTATTAATATGAATGAAGTGATGAAATGAGATGGTGTGGAAATGCTTTGAAGACTGTAAAATGTTTAACCAAATATCTTATTATTACTTATAATAACCATAGCAACGCTAATACGAATGAGGCTGATTTTCTGAAAATATACTTCAAAGCCAACAATGAATTTGTCCTCTGAAGCTGGGAATATGTTCTGTCCCTGACCGCCACGGGGAGTCCCTCTGTTTCATGTTGGGAAGAGAAAGAGACTTAAGGGTTTGAGAAGTTATCAGCTCCAGATTCACACCAGGCCCAGAAATTTCTCTGGTGTCAGTAAGGGGCGTCAGTGTGGAGTGGGGAGGACAGAGCACATCTCTCAGGCCAGTGACACAGGAGCCTACAGAGAGCTTCCTTCTTTCCAACCTTCGCTAGCGGTGAGATGGAGTTTACCCTGTGGGTTTCAAGGAAGGCTGTTCACTTCCTCTGCATGGTAATAGCAATGTGGACACCAGAGAGGTGTCAGTACAGGTAAGTCATGCAGGATCAGAGTGGTGGTTACTTTCAACAAAACACAAAATCAGATTCGCGTCGGAAAACTAGCCCCAAATTCACCATTAGATAGGCAAAGAATTCATGGACACACTTATTAGTCTAACCCATGCCTGGTTCTTCGAAGGGAGGTAGATTGACTCACATCACACACAAAAGGCAGGACTAGCCAGGCTCCTCTGTGCCCTATTCTCCATGAGGCCTCAACCTTGGCCTACAAAGACTTGGAAAAACACTAACATAGTTTCCTTCTTTCTTTCCTTTTCTTCCTTCCTTCCTTCCTTCTTTCTTTCTTGTCATTAGCCCTTCATTTTCATTGAAATGGATAGTTTAGATGAAGAACAGAACTAGAATAGTGTTAACAATCGACTTCTGAAAAATCACATTTGTATAAAGGAAATACAAAAGGCCAGCAGAAATCCAGAAAAGGTGCAGCTCGTATTACTGCACTTGGATGAAGGATACTGTTCAGGGTAGCGTAACACTACTTAGGCCACACAAGCCCAGGAGCAGGAGACAAACAGAGGGCAGAACTCCAGGTAGTATTTATTCTGGATTCTCCAGTGAGCTCAAGGATATTTCGTATTTTTGAAACATTCAGCTAAAGCTCTTTACGAAAATGACCGTGTCTTCAACACGTTTTTACACTAATGTAGTTTCTCACAGCTCGAAGGCAAATCCCTGGGGTGACCCTAGCCCCCTTAAAGTCCCCGCCTAAGAACTCAAGACTGCCAAAAGAACTTACTGTTTGTTTGTTCCTGCCAAGACCAAAAGGTAGGGCCCCTGTCTCCCTGTCTCTACAGGAGGAGAGAAGCCTGTGATGGGGTCCTATTAACAAACTTGGATGGGTTCCACACGCACTGACCCCCACCCCCTGACTTCCAGCTTTTTGTAATGCTTCATTTCCCTGACTCTGCTCAGACACCCTCTCTCCCCCCAACCCTCCCCCTCATTTTCCCTTTAAAACGCCAAGTGCCTTCTTCTGCACAAATCAAAGTTGAGTTCAGTCCAGGCTGAACCCTCTTCCCTACTGCAATAGTGTATTACTGATTAAATCTGTCCTTGCTGCTTTGTTTATCTGACAGTACTCGAAGGAGGGCTTGCTGCTACACCCAGGCTAATAGCTTGGGCTCCCGGCTCTCCGCACACCTTGACCTGCTAGTCTGTGTTCACGCTTCCTGATTCAAATCCTCAGCCTTGAACTTGGCTCTGTGCTGTCTGCTTCATGCCCTCCCTCTTTGTCCTCTAGGAAGAAGTTTTCTGGTCGTTCCACCAGGCTCCCACCTTGCACGCTCTTGAATACTCCACTTCTGCCTACACTGCCTGCCTCTATCTCTGAGCCGCTTAGTTGCCGGGCCAACCTCCCAGCCTTCTCTACCCCAGTCTCAGAGCCACCATCCCACCTGCTACATGTTGCAGTGGAGGCTGATCTTGATATTTAGCAACTGCCCAGGCATTAAGTACAGGGAATAGTGCGTGAGGCCTGCGCCATCAACGTTTTCCCAGCTCGCTTAGAGAGTTAAAACCAGTTTCCGATACAGAAGATCGCTTTATAAAATGGCTAAGGAATCAGTGATCAGTACTGGATGAGAGATGATTTGGGCCAAATTGTAAAAACAAGCGGAGCTCCTAAGTGACGTGTGCATCTCTTTGCTGACTGCTGCTCCCGTTCTCCGGGGTCTCCTTTCCTCACACCCTAGAGCTGGGCTCCCTGTCACTCATTCACCTCATGCTTTGCTCCAGGCCTCCCAGGGCACGTTGTCTTGGGTGACCTGGTTTAGGACTCCCTCAGAGTCGTAGGCTCTCCAGCTTTTATTCTAGGCAAACCAGGAGATCAGAGAAAAAAAGCATCCCCATGTCTCTCTGCAGTCCTGTTTGGAGGCTTCCTCCCCACTGAGAATTTACAAAGGTCTCCCTTCTGAGGTGTGGAAGCCATGTCACATCTGTGCCAATCCTCACTCCGCGGACGCACAGAGTTGATGCAGAAGTTCCGGCTGGCTGGGAGGGTCCCTCCTCTGGTGCTAAATCAGAGAGCAGACAGGAACCCATGAAGAGGCTTCCCTCCACTTCAACTCTGTTACAAGAGAGTGATGCTCTATCCCTGTTCCTTTGTGCAGGCCACTTGGCTTTGTATTACCACAGTGATGAAACACACCAAACCCTGATGAGCAATTTCCCTCAGCATCCACTGGACTCCCACCCGACCCGCACAAAGATTTTTTTCCCAGAATGTTTTGGGGAAAAAAAACCCCAACCAGTTGAGTGAAAAAGCAAATAAGCTGGGTTTCCCTCATGCCCAATTGCAGAAACCGACAGGCGGTACAGGAGAATTGGATTACAGAGGTTAGCCTGATACATTTCTCCAATTTCAGGGTGAGTCTCTTTACTGAGCCCAGCCCTGCTCCAGCCTCCTGGGTGGATTCAGAGCCTTCCAGGAGTGGGAATCCCATTTCTCCTCCTCACGTGGCGGGTGGCCGGGAGAGACCAAGGACCGCTGATCCGGAGAGCCCTGGGGACTTACCCTCTGCTCCTGTGTGGCCACGAAAGTCTGGAACCCTGGTGCCACCCCAAAGCCTAGCTCTTGGATGAAAGGCGGCTCAGACTGACTGTGGATCTGAACCTTCACGCCTGCTTCAAACGTCGTTTCCTCTGAAAGAACAAAGATGGACAGAGCCATGGGTCAATGATAACAGATGCTCACGGAGTCCTGGGACTGAAAAGCTCAAAAGGATGCTGGAAAGGCCCCACGGTAGGCAGAATCATGGTCCCCCAGAGATGTGCACATCCTCGCCCCTGGAAACTGTGGCTGTGTTGCCTTACATTGGTGAAAGGGATGCTGCAGATGTAACTAAGGATCTTGAGGTGGGGAGATTGTCCTTGGTCATCCAGGTGGCCCAATGTGATCACAAGGGTCCTTACAAGAGGGAAGCGGGAGGATCAGAGTCAGAGAGATGTGGAAAAATCTATGCTGCTGGCTTTGAAGATGGAGGAAGGATCCATAAGCCCAGGGATGCAGGCAGCTTCCAGAAGCTAGAAAAGGCAAGGGAATGGATTTCCCCTAGAGCCTCTAGAAGGAATGCAGCCCTGCTGACACCTTAAAATACATTTTGACTTCTGGCTTCCAGAGCTGTAAGATAATAAATTCATGTGTTTGATGCCTCTAAGGTTGTGGCAATCTGTTAGAGTAGCGATCAGAAACGAATTCAGGTCAGCTAGGCCAACCAACTTTTTGCTTCAATCTGCAAAACTACAGAATGGGATTATGAAGTGAGTTAAGCACCTATTCTCTTTATTTACTAACTTCTCTACTGGGCCATGTGCTGAGGCGAGGAGATCAGGAGAAGGAAAACACGATGATACAGCAGTTGAAATAAAAATACGGGGCCACGGGGCTTCCCTGGTGGCACAGCGGTTGAGAGTCCGCCTGCCGATGCAGGGGACACGGGTTCGTGCCCCGGTCAGGGAAGATCCCACATGCTGCGGAGCGGCTGGGCCCGTAAGCCATGGCCGCTGAGCCGGCGCGTCGGAGCCTGTGCTCCGCAACGGGAGAGGCCACAACAGTGAGAGGCCCGCGTACCGCAAAAACAAACAAAAACAAAAAAACCACGGGGCTTTCCTGTAAGCCCCTTGGAGCTGCAGGAGATGGAAACTAGAAGAGAAGCTTCTCCCCTTTTGTTCTTTGGCAGGAGAAACGGCCCTCGGCCAGTGAGTGGGGGAGGGACAGCAGAAAGGGATGGGATGGCAGAGCCTGGCTCATCCTATATGTTGGTGCTCATAATTGGCAGGAAGTGCACCTATGGGATCTATCAGCCTTTCCTGGGTCTCCTTCTCTTATTTCTTTGCAAACAGCTTGAAGCATGAGTTTTTCCAAAATGCAAATCTGAGTCACTTATAAGGAGCCCAATCTCCTCTCACCTGCCCCCGTTCCAGCCTTGCTCTGGGCAGCCCTCTGCTTCGTGGCACTATGTGTTCCAACCCCCCAGGGCCGCCAGATTGGTTGTTACTGATCCCTGCTCTACACGGAGCACATGCATCTCCTTCTGCCTGGAATGTCTGTCTGTCTTTATTTATTTATTTATTTTTGCGGTACACGGGCTTCTCACTATCGCGGCCTCTCCTGTTGCGGAGCACAGGCTCCGGACGCGCAGGCTCAGCGGCCATGGCTCACGGGCCCAGCCGCTCTGCGGCATGTGGGATCTTCCGGGACCGGGGCACGAACCTGTGTCCCCGGCATCGGCAGGCGGACTCTCAACCACTGCGCCACCAGGGAAGCCCCTGGAATGTCTTTTGCTTGGTCCACCTGACCATCTCCCTTCTCATCACTGAAGATTCAGCCCCCAGCCCCAGCACAGAGCCACTCCTTCTCCTGCCTGGTTGTGTCTTTCACATACGCCTGGTAAAGCCTCTGCCACACCACGTCACAATCCTTTATCTCACTGTCTTTTCCACAAGGCTGAGCATCGTTGAGGCCAAGTTCAGGGCTTTCTCTCTGGATCTCAAAGGCCCTGCACACGGCTGGGCATCTTGCAGGCACCCAGGGAACGCCTGTTGCATGAACGAGTGAGAGACTTGTGACTCCAACCTCTACTTCTTATTCATGGGCAAGGCCAACCTAGAAATCACATCAAGGAGTATTCTGAAACTAGAGAATAGGGAGAGGATGGGTAAATGCAGAAATCAGGGAGGATAAGAGGGGATGGAGGTCAGAGGTCAAGGAGGGGGAGTGTGTCAGCCCCAGGGCCATAGCGTAGGGAGAGCCTGGGGAAACGCTCTAAAGCTGGCACAGAAGAGAAAGGCAAGGAAGGAAGGGCCGGAGCCAGGCAGTGAATGCGCAGGACCCAGGGCAGCCTGGGGGCCTGTGACCGAGGCAGGGCGAGGCGTCCAGAGCTGGGTGAGAATTCCAAGGTCGGGGGCACAGGCCAAGGGTGAGTAGGCAGACAGGGACCAGAGGAAGAATAGGCAGGGCTCTCACAATCTAGACGAGGAATCCAGTGGCTGAAGTGAGGTTCAGGCAAAAGAGAGCCTCAGCCGGGAATCCTTTCATACACATCTCCGTGGAGCAGTAGAGAATTCCGTGAAACCCACGAACACCTCCCCCTTTCCTCTAGCAGCAGAGTCAAGTCTTCCGCCATCTCTTTGCCCAGATGGCTCTGTGCAAACCCTTGCCCCTACGTCCCTGCGTGCCTGTGGATTTGTGTCCATCTCTCCCATGGATGGCAGATGCCTCAGGAGACGAGAGTGCTTCTTGCTCAGTCCGGTGCCCATTGCCCAGCCTGGGGCTTGGCCCACAGGTACATCAGGGAGGGGGCCGAGGGACAGGGAGGATGGGGGAGATGAAGAAGGCTGAGTGGCCAGCTTTCAGTGGCTGTGTGTTCTAAGGTCTGCCCAAGAGAGGGGTTGAGGAGAGGCCAAGGAGCCCAAAGAACAGGCTTTGATGGGGGAGAAGTGAACACACAGTGATACTGGGATACAGGGATGTCCATGCTTGGATGAAAGAAAAGCACATTAAGTGAGCTGTAGCGGGTGGGAGAGGAGAGATGCCAAAACGTGTTTTCCAGAGCTAGTGAAGCTGTGTGCCTGCGATATAAGGGAGCTCAAGAAATCTTAGAGCCAGTAGGACAGGTACCTGTGGTTACAGGTACCTGTGGTTACAGGGAGAAATGAGAAACGAGGCCTTGGTGTCAGAAGTGCTGTGAGTAATGGGCAAAGAGGACAGCCAGGCATGCCTGTGTCAGTGAGAGCCCCCCAAGGCTACTCAGACTGGGTTGGGGTTCAGATGGGGAGTTTATTCAAGAAGCAGCAGGGGCTGGAGCAGAGTAAATTCCTAAAGTATTCTCATATCATTACAAACACGGATGGGCATGCAAGCTGATGGGCAGAGTCAGAAGAGACACGAATAAGGTTTCTGCCCTCTTCAGGATAATGCTGTCTAGAGGAACCTTCTACCAAGATGGAATGTTCTATAGTCTTTGCTATCTAACCTGGTACTCTCAGCCCCATGAAATGTGACTCTTGCAGGTGAGGAACTGAATTTATAATTTAATTAATTAATGCCCCCCAACTTTACTGACGCATGATTGACAAATAAAATTGTATGGTATTTAAAGTGCACAGTGGGACGATTTGATGTAGGTATACATTGTGAAAGGATTCCCCCTATCAGGTTAATTAACATATCCATCACTTCACATATTACCTTTCTGGCCTGCTTTATTTATCTATTTTTTTAGCCAATTGAATTTTAATTAATTAAACTTAAAGTTAAGTAGCCACATGTGGCTGGTGACCACCTTACTGGGCAGTGCAGTTGTAGAATGTCACCTGTGAGCAGATCCCAGCCCTCTCGGAGCAGTAGGGGTGACAAGGGCTTGAGCACCCCGCTTTCCTATGCAGGTGCCCCTGTGGGGTCTCTTGTCCAGAAGCAGGAGATCTGGGTGGGGTTCTGAGCAGTAGAGCTGTGCCTATTTGTAGTCAGCCCATGATTGTAGTCCCAGATCCTCCCTGATCCTGCTTCTCCCAAAGCGCCACTTATTCTCTCATCTCCAGGTTCCTCTTCCTTCACAGAACTGCCCCCAGCTCCCCTCTATGGAGTAATTCTCCAGTTTGATAGTGAATAACAGCCTCCCTCCAGTCCCTGCCCTGTACCCACCCTCGGCTCCTGCCTTTCCTGGACACGGCACACTATCAGTGCAAATACGAAGACACACTTTAAGAAATGAAGCATAGGCCGTTAGAGCCAAAGGCTCCGCCCACGTACCTCCAACGGTCTCAGACTAGAATGCACGTTGAAATCACATAGGAGCTCTGCTCTCCCTAGAAATTCTGATTCTGTCCCTCTGGGGTGAAGCCCAGGAAACTTGCATGCCCGGGGATTCTGATACAAATTATCTGAGGCCAAACACATTTGGGCAGCAGCGATCTAGTCCAGAGAGGGGAATTGACTTGCCCAAGGTCACACAGCAATTCAAGAGCAGAGCAGGGGCCAAGAGCCAGGTCTTCTGACTTGCAATTCGTCACTCTTCCTCCCCCACTAGGGGTGTGGTTTATTTCACATGAGCAGATGTCCTGGTTCATAGCCCTGGGGTTCTGAGTGGATGCTGGAGAAAGGGAGTATCTCTTTCATTGTCATTTCCCCTAAAGCCCCTAGCATGGTGCCTGGAACAGAGCAGAGCTCAATAACTACTTGTTGAATGAAACAAACTGAGTGAGGGGGTGTCCTCTGCTGAGCTGACTGTTCCTCACCCTTTGACCAGCTGTGAGTCTGCCAGGGTCTGGCTGGACCCTAGGAAACACCAGCACCGCATGTCACCCAGTGACGGGCTTGCTCCCATGTTGCACAAGGCAGAAGGTCTCATTCACCGACATGCAGCTGGGCTGCACAGAAAACAACAGCAACAGCAGCAACAATAACAATAACAAGAACTCGGGCCACCCATACACTGTTTGGGTTCAAACTGAAAATGTGGGGCACCTCGTTAAAAATATATTGAGAAACTCAAGACAGCAGTGGTAAAGCATTAAACCAAGAGTGTGACCCTCCTGAGCCTGCGTGACTGCAGTGGTCACACAACCGGGAAGCCAGCCCTGATGACAACCCCCGTTGGAGCCGGACAGAATTGTTCACATCTTCCAATTCCTCTCACCACCAAAAGATTCAACACTGAGCTGCTTCAAAGAGTGCAGGCCCCCAGTGCAGTGAAGGATTTGTTTACATATCATGAACAGCGGGATTCAAAGCCCCAGAGAGAGAGCACAGAGAAAGGGGAAGTTACTACATACACACACAGCATTAGGAGCCCTTGTTAATTGGGACCAAGCTGAAACCCTGAGGGCGTAACATGAAAGATGATGTTGAAGCAGGAGGAGGGCGGTAAAGAGACTTCAACTTGCAGAAGCCAGAGTCTCCTTTTTAGGAGCAGGGCCACGGCCGGCACCAGGTGAAGTCTACCTGTGGAGAATTTTCTGTGCCTGCAAAAAGGATTGGGAAGCTCTGCTGGGCGGGGGAGTCGGCGGGGGAGCCAGGGGCAGAATGCATAATGGGGCAGGGAAAGTACATCACAATAAAAGCTTACATTTTTAATCTTTGCAAATTACAGGAAGCTCGCAGAGGCAATAAACACTGAAGAGGAGGCAAAGAAGCAACTCTGAAATCCTGGAGGAATTTTCTAGGCTAAGGCAGGGATGTGCTGGTACAAAGCAATCTTGGGTTGGAGGAAACTGTCTTTGTAACAGTGGCTGGGATAGCTAGCTTGAGAGGAGAGGGTGAGATGCGTCTCAGTGCAGGATGGCTCTGTTTGTCCCCTACCCATCCTCTCCACTCTTTTCTCTGCCCTGGGAGCTGAACTTGTATGAAGTGTACTGTTGGGCTCCCTTGCCCTCTAGCTGCTGGTTGGCTTCAGCCAATGGTGGGCCCAGGTAGGAAACTGGGGGAGAGCGGAGAGTCAGGCTGGGATATTCAGCCTCTCAATTCTATTTGCTGGGTGCCTGTGCGTTAGCTGTGTGCCACCTTGGAAGGGCACGACTCCGGCTTGGGGCCTGGAGGGAGCGCTCCATTCTGATATGGGCTCTTTCTCCCTTTCCCAGGCATGGCAATGGCTCTCTCTGCTACCAGGCTCAGTATACTGCCCCATCAGTACTGCCTTCCCTAAGCCTTGCCCGCACCACCTTTGTGACTAGCCCTTCACTAATCGTTCCCTGTATTACCCCGTCTGCGGGTGCTGTTGATTTCTTGCTTGGATCCTGATGGCAGAGTCCCCAGAGGGCATCTACTACCTTACCTCTGAGAGGCAGTAGGAGGCCTCTCTGCCTCACTGTCCATGGAAGGGCAGCCGTTGGTTGGAGCCTCTTGGGAATGGGGACCTCACTACCTGCACTGAGTTTCCAGAGTTCATCCTTGCACTGAGTTGACAACTGCCTGCTTTTAGATTTTACTTGTTTCTAGCTCTACCCCTTCTTCCAGGATCTGAAGATATGGCCACCGGAGCCTTCTTATTTTCATGCGAACCTTCCCCAGCAGAGCTGACCCCACTGCACCTTCATCTCTGAAGGCCTCACTAGCTGAGGCGCACTCAGGGATGTACATGGCCTGCCCAGGCTTCTGTGCGGAGGGGCCCGGGACCCTCTGCCCCCCTCCCCCCAGGGAGAGCCAATTGCCCTGCATGGCTTATGGAGCTCCGGGGCTCCCAACCTCCCACACTGGGGCCAGGGTGGGCGGGGCTTATGCCCAGAGACGTTGAGCACCCCCTTTCTCAAAGGATGTGAACCAGGCATTCTGAGTCAGTGGACGTGTCGGCCCCTTGTACTCGGGGGGTCAGACCAGAGAGCGCCTAGGACAGTGGGTTAGACGCTTGGGGCTCTGGGGTCAGGCAGGGTGAGGTCACTTCCAGCTCTGTGACCTTTGCCAAGTTATTCATCTCTCGGAGACCTCATTTTTCTGCCAAACATGCAGAATGGGTTTGAACATGCTAATGGATGAAGCCTGCGTTCTCTCATCTCAGAGATCGAGGGAAAGCTCACTGAATGTCTGACAGTGACAATGACAGGGACCACGGTCCTAGCCCTTGAGAGCCCTGGCATTTCTACCAGGCTGACTACAAATGCAGTGTGGGTGGCCCATGAGAGGTGCCATCATGGTCCCTCATGCTCCCCTGGCTTGCACAGAGAAATCCATGGCATGAATCCAAGGATGGCCCCAGGTGGGGCCCTGGAAAGAAGAACAGGGAAGTATATAAAAGAAAACATTGGCTCTGAGATCACAGAGAGCTGGGTTTGACTCCCAGCCCTACCCCTTAATAGCTGTGTGACCTCAGGCAAGTCATATGCCTCTCTGAGCCTTGCAAAGGATGGCTGATCTCTCAGGTTACTTTTAGCTCTAAAATTCTATGAGCTGGGGATCACGCACAAGTCTCACAACCTCACTGCATCTCATTTTAATTTCCTGAAAAACAGATTAAAAAATTAGACGTGGCCGTTCAGCACTTACAATCAAGTCAGAAAAGGTTGATTTTCTAAAGACAGCACAAAGAATCCACAAATTGCTGTCTAAAAATGGACGAGGCATCTCTTGTCCTCCCCTCTGCCCTGCTCCACACAGACAGGCCCAGTTAAGCAGCATCCTAGGTGAGAAAACCCGAACCCAGCACGGAGATGGCAACCCTCACACTTGATTGCTCCTGGGTGCCATTCTGAGGTGAGCTGGGCTTCTGGAGGAAGAAAGATCAACGCTGTGTCCCCTGCTGGATGGGATGCAATTATATCTGTTCAGGGCGACAGCCTGAGGTAGCAAAGTGTTCTCACCAATGGCTCGTGACCCAGGAGATGTTCTCAAGCGGCCACAAAAGTTGGGTGAAGGCTGCAAATCCCAGCCCCCTCTGGCAGAGCCTCAAACACACTAGCATTTTAAAGACCCTATAACCTGTTACCCTCTGTTGAACCGAGTGTTATCCAAAGCAACCTTTTTTTCCTTTTCTTTTTCTTCATTTTTAAGGAACACTAGCTCTTGGCAGAAAGAACCAAGGACCAAATCAGAAGCTATGGAATCCTGTCCTAGTTCCAGTACTTAAACATGAGATGGTAGGAAAGTCACTCAGCATCTCGGAGACTTGCTTTACCGCATCTGTTAAGCGGGTTCATCTGTTCAATGATTAGCAGTGCCCTGTCTACATCACAAGAGTGTGTGAGGATCAAAGGACAGTATGCAGGCGATGTGCCTTCTATACTGGAGAGTAATGTGCCCATGCTGGCGCAGGAGATAGTTAACGTTAGGTCTTGGTTACGCAACAGGGAAGTGTGGTCACACTAAATGCACTTCTGTGAAACAAAACGTTTACAAAACCTACATTAGTGAAGGCACTGAGTGTGGAGTTGGGTCTAGGCTCATTACACAAAGATTTATTCCAAGGATCCTTTAAATAATGAGTTTCCCTAGTTCATTCAGGCTCAGAGATGATAAATTACTTGCTAAGAGAGCTGATAAGTCTGGGTGGGCAACCGACGTGCAGGAGAAAGTGCCATGTCTCCGAAACTATACGGGAAGTTGGTGGGTGATTAAGATTCTATTGATAAAAACTGTTGACACACACTGACAGCAGAACTTTGGTATAAGCAGATTGCCGAACAGATCCCGTGTGTAGATTGTGATGTGTCTACAGAATTCAAACTCATTCAAAGCATTACTGAATTCATAGCAACTTCCTGATATTGAATATCTTTTCAATAAATAAATGTGAAAAGCATGAGAGCATTCATGGGGGGGTGATGTCTGAGAAATATTTTGATGTTAAAAAGTCATCCTCGTATTTCCAAAGGGTGGGAAACAGTGGTCTAGATCAGAGCTTCTCATACTTGAATGTGAGTCACTGGGGATCCTGTTACCAGGCAGATTCGGTGTGGAGTCTGAGGTTTTGCATTTCTGATGAGCTCCCAGGGGATGCCAACGCTGCTGGTGGGAGGACCACACTTTGGGTGGCAGGACTCACAGCAGAATATCTATGCTGGGACAGCATACCGGGCCTGTGGTTATCTGGCCTCTGCCTACCTCTCCAGCCCGAGGTCTCACCCTTGGATCCAGCCACCCCAGGACACCTGGGCCTGTCCTTGGCCTTTGCTCCCAATTCCCTCCCCCTGGCATCTCACCTCCCTATGACCCACACCCTCCTCTGACTCCCATACACTGCCCAGCTACCTGGCAAACAGGCCTGAGAGTAGGCCCGATGGTCATATCCTCTGTAAGCCACCTACCTCCCCCCTCCAAGATACCTTTTTCCCTCTTCCAGAACTGATTATCCCCTCCTTTGCACCCCAGCTTTCCTCTATCCTTCATAGCGCTTGATGACATATAATTGTTTACGTGTCTCCCAAGCAGACTGCAAATGCCTGCCATTCCTTAAGGCACTTAACGTGAGAACTATTGGATCAATGAATTTCCATCTCGTACATAAAAGGAGGCCTCGAGATGGTTCCTAGATCGTGAACACTTTGAAAACCTGGACTGGGCCTTACATCTGTATCCCTGAGTGCCTGGCACATAGTAGGTGCTCTTTGCAATTTATTGGATAGGAAGGCGTGAGCTCTGAGGTGGGTCTGTTTCATCCACCTCCTAGATGGTCCCCTCAGACCACTGCCTACTGGGCCGGGAGTTTTAACCGAAGCACATATGTTTTCTGCACAGCACTTTGCATGTGCATTAAGCAGGTTTTCTCAGAATGACAGAAGTCAGGCTTCCTCTGGCGAATTAATGGATGCCTGCCTCCAGCGGTGCTTCTGACTTATGGCATCATTTCTCCAGATTCCTTGGCACCTGCGGAGACCACCTCTCCAGTACGAAGGCCCACTCTGAGAGTGAGCTCAAAATCACAGCCAGCCGCACACAGCATGTTTCTGTGCTCCAGACTCGCAGAATTCAGTCCAGAGCCGGCACTCCTCCCTCTGGGGAGGTCCTTGGTACCAGGCACTAGGACAAGAGTCTTTCCTGGAAGCAGAGGTGTTGGGGAAACCATAGCAACCAACCGCATCCCTCTTGCTGTGTCCCATTTGTGATGGGGGCTGGGAACCGTGCTACCCTTGAGAGCTGCTTAGACCTTCCAGCTACGTGGAAATTTTCTGATCATTTTTTAATTTAATTTTAATCAAAGTAATACATGTACACCATTTAAAAAGCCAGTTGGTACTGCTCTACCTCTCCCCACTCCTCGGAGGCTACCACTCTCAATGGTTTGAGCTGTTTCTTCTGGTACTGACCTTCATATTTTCATGGACATCAACTGCTCGACAGTTATTTCTTGGCTTTTAAAATTTTTAAATATTACCTACTGAATTTCTACCATGGGAGCTAAGGGTGTAGGCTTCTTGTATGAAGTATCCTAGCATATTCCCTTGCCTTTCACCTTCCTATATAGGCTTAGATGATATTTTGATTAAGTCATTATCCAGCTTTTACATAATTATGACTATGTGAGTATTGCCCACACCCCAGCCTTATCGTGTATAACGTTTTTGATCTCCTCCTTGTGAAACTATTTTGTTTTTCCTGTTTTTTTCCTTTTTGTTTTTTGGTTTGTTTGGCTTGTACCTATAGCAGAAATGGAAAAAAAAAAAAAAGGTCAAACTCATAGAAAGAGCAGAAAGCATTTGCCAGGACTGGGAGTGGGGGAAATGGAGAGGTTAGTGAAAGTGTACAAACTTTCAGTTATATGATCAATAAGTTCGCATGACACAGGGAGATCAGCTCGGTGCTTTGTGTCCACCTAGAGGGGTGGGGTAGGGCGGGTGGGAGGGAGGGAGACGCAAGAGGGAAGAGATATGGGGACACATGTATATGTATAGCTGATTCACTTTGTTATACAGCAGAAACTAACACACCATTGTAAAGCAATTATACTCCAATAAAGATGTTAAAAAAAAAAAAAAGACCGGGCTTCCCTGGAGGTGCATTGGTTGAGAGTCCACCTACTGATGCAGGGGACATGGGTTCGTGCCCTGGTCTGGGAAGATCTCAAATGCCGCGGAGCAGCTGGGCCCGTGAGCCATGGCCGCTGAGCCTGCGCGTCCGGAGCCTGTGCTCCGCAACGGGAGAGGCCACAGCAGTGAGAGGCCCACGTACCGCAAAAAAAAAAAAAAAAAAAAAAAAAAAAAAAAAAAAAAAAAAATCAATAAGGTGAGAGAATTTAATATAAAACACTGACTATAGTTGATAACACTGTAGCATATAATTGAAATTTGCTGAGCGTAGAACTTAAATGCTATCATGTATATGTATATATAGGGATATATTTTATATATATATATATATATATATAAATATAAATATATTTGAAACCAAATTCTACCCTCATACTTCATTTGTAGGTTGCTGGATATAGAGCTCTATCTTAGACAAGAAAGATTCCCACCCCACCTTGGTCCCTGCCCCAAATGTGAAGGCATTCTGCCATTGTCTTCTGGCTTCAACTACCCCTGTGGAGAAGTCTATTCTGATTCTAGATCCTAGGTATGTGACTGTTTTTTTTCTCTCCAGAACCTTTTAAAAGGTTTTCTTTATCTCTATGAGGCCGCATTTCACAAGGATGCATCTTGGTCTGGTTCTTTTGCCACTTATTACAGGACTTAGTGAATTCTTTTAATATGGAAAATCATGTGGGTCAGTTGGGAATTTTTCTTATTTTATTTCTTTGGCAACATCCTCTTCTCCACTGTCTCACTTTTGTTATTCTAGAACTCCTAGTTGTAGGATGTTGGGCTTTCTGGATTTTTCCTCTCATGTTCATATTTTTTTCTCTCCCATCTTCCATCTCTTTGTCTTTTTGTTTTACTTTTCAGGCGATTTCCTAAATTCCAGAGCTTCCGTGGGTTTAAAAAAATGGTTGCAATAATATTTTTAATTTCCAGGAGGTTTTTTAAAAAAATCTTTTTCTTTGAATGTTACTTTTTAATAGCCTCCTATTTTAATAGCTGGTGTTTATGAATGCATTATTCACATTATCTCTTATCTCTTGAGAATTTTAATTAAAATAGTTTGATGTTTCCTTCTGCTTCCTACACTTATTTTTTATTTATCAAACACATACATAGTGCTTAATATTATTCAGGCACTTTTCTAAGTATTTCAAAAATATTAACTCATTTCGATCTTCCTAACAACCTTGAAGAGTAGATAATAATATTATTCTCATTTTAGAGGTGATGGAACTGAGGCTCAGAGAGGTTAAGTAACTTGTCGAAGGTCACATAGCTAGTAAGTTGTATAGCTGGATTTGAACCCGGGCTCTAGAGCTTTTTGCCATTAACCATTCTCTCTATTTCCTCAAAGTTTCTTTTTTGTTTGTTTGGTTTTGGTTCCTTTCCTGTTAGTGGCTCCCCTCAAATGCTTGGCTTGTTGACTCTCCATTCATAGTTAAGAGGTACTTGTTAGTTTTTAAAAATTTATTTATTTATTTTTGGCTGCATTGGGTCTTTGTTGCTGTGCGCGGGTTTTCTCTAGCTGTGGAGAGCCGGGGTTACTCTTCGTTGTGGTGCGTGGGCTTCTCATTGCAGTGGCTCCTCTTGTTACGGGGCACAGGCTCTAGGTGCACGGGCTTCAGTAGTTGTGACACATGGGCTTAGTTGCTCCACCACAGGTGAGATCTTCCTGGACCAGGGCTCAAACCTGTGTCCCCTGCATTTGCAGGTGGATTCTTAATCACTGCGCCACCAGGGAAGTCCAACTGGTACTTCGGGCGTGGACAGTCTTCCTTGTGTGTGGGAAGACTTACCAGGGGACTTCACCCTAGGGTGATCTAACTAAGTTTGTGTGGGGACTCCTGACTGTCATTCTCTGCGAATCTTTTCTATTGAGCTTGCCAGTGTCTCCAGGAAGGAATTCCCCAGATCTCTGGTTGGGGGTGGGCGAGGTAGATTAGTCTGGCTGGGGGGTCTCACTACTCAGTAAGCAGAATTTCAGCTTATCTCCCTGTTTTCTGTACAGCACCTCACCCATGCCCTCAGCTTTGCCTGGTCTCCCCCAGCCCGGAGCCTGTCTATTTCAATCTTATCTTTTGCTGGGCTGCAGAGAGATATTTGGCTGCTTTGGGCCATGGGAGGATATCTGGGGGACTTAACAGCTCCTTTTACAGACTTTTAACTAATCCTCCTAGTTTTACCTGCACCTCTCAACCCTGTCGTCAACAGTATCTGATTCCTCCAATCCCTCATACTTTCTGGGAGGAGGGGGGCATCTATGGTGAGAATCGTTTGACTTTAATTGGTTTCCCTGTGCAGAGCCTGATCCTTCAGCCTTGTCTGCTCAGTCAGTTACCATGTGCTCTCCATTTTCCAAAAATTTGCTGACATCTACTATTGTCTTCTCACCCATCTTCTTCATCCTCGTGGGATTATACTCTTAAAAAAAAAAAATCCTTGATTGCAATTTAGGGGAAGTTTGGGGAGGGAGCCTCCATACATACTTATGTTCATTCCACTGTGTCCGACCAGAAATCTAGACTGTCCATTTCCCTGAAGCTTTGGAGCTCAGCGGGCACGTCATGGACTCCTTTCACTATGCCAGGAGAAGGGGGAGGGATGTAGAGCTGGTCTCTGGGATGTACACAACCATAGGACCAATGGGTGCTTTTCATTCCCAATAACATCAGTTGCCCATTCAGTGGTTTTCAAGCTGGGGTCCTTGGAGTCCTAGGGTTCCTCCAGGAATGTCTCAGGGTAGGCCACAGTGAGTATGGAGAAATCAAACTGGGGGCCCCGTCTCCAGCTGGACCAGAGCAGCTCTACCTTTATCTGCTTTATATATTGGAGCTGTGCTAAAGCTTTTGTTCAGTACAAGGATTCTGCTATGGAAAAAAAAAAAAAGAGGAAAAAATAGAAAAGGAGAACAGCAACAGACCTATCATTATATGCCATTCTGTCTCCAAAGATGTCACTGGAACTTTTTTTTTCTGAGCTATTTTCATGGCAGTGCCTTTACAATCACATTTTGAACATTAAAGGAATATAGTGGAAGGAGAATCGCCTTTGGGTCCATAGGTGGGTTTTCAGCTTTGGTTCAACCACTTAGTGAAGTGTGTGTTCTTGGGGAGATTCCCCCAAGGGGAACACACAAGCCCAGCTTCTCTGGGCTCCAGTTTCTTTATTTTTCAGTGGGGATAACACCTCGTTAGCAGGGTCACTTGGAGGATTCACGGGATAGAATGTTCACGGCACGTAGTAGCTACTCATTAATATTAGTTTCTTCCTCAGCCTGGCCCCATCAGTGCGCAAAACACAGCAATTTTTTTCTCTCTCTCAACAAATATGTCAAAAAATATTTATTGCCCTGGTATGTGTCAGTGAGCCAGACAGTCCAAGATCCCTATCTCTTGGAGCATGTGTTTCAATAGAGGAGGATGGCACACTCGAAGGTGACACACGACATGGAACAAAGGACAAGCAGAACATATAAGGAGGGGTAAGGAGTGGGGCGGGGGTACAGTTTTCAATAGGGTAGTCAGGGTAGGTGATGTCTGAGCAAAGACTCGATGGAGGTGAAGCAATAAGCCATGTGGGTCCGAGCAGGGAATTCTAGGCAGAAGGAAAGGAGAATGCAAATGCTGAAGGTAAGCTTTCCTGGAGGGTACAAGGAGTTCCAGGGAAGCCAGAGTCGTTACTGCCAAGCGAACAAGGGGACAGAGTAAAGGGGATGAGGCTGGGGAGATAATATGGGGCAAGACATTGACCTCTATTAGAGCACTGACTCTCAAAATAATTGCTCAAAAATATAATGTCAAATTCATTTCCCCACAATATTAGAACTTGGGGACCTCAAGGCGGAGTTTACTTGATTACAAAGTGTATTCTACATCAGGATGAATGAAGGATATAAAATCTGAGCCTGTCTATTTAGAATGCAAGCTCATTAGAGGGCTCCCTGCACACCAATTCTGGTTCTCGCAGATGTAACCCATCCCCACCCTCGCCCCCTCTTTCCCCAGCAGGGCCATTTTCGGGACAGTCTCGGGAACCCAGCTCCCTCAGGGCTCCCATGTCCTTCCATGAACACACTCCCGCTCACTGACTGGTCCAGAGGTGGGCACCTGACTGGCTGGACCAATGAGTCTCTTCCCTGTTTTTTTTTTTTTGTTGTTGTTGTTCTTTTTTAATAGGATATCAGTGAGAGAACCAGAATGGTCTCTCGCCAGTAGCAGGACGTGTAAGATACACATCTATTGGGAACCATGTGTGAAAAGATATATGTGTGGAAAAAGCCTGTCTCTAGTGAGAGAGAATAAAGCAGTTTAGAAAGAGGAGAGGTGAGAGAAGGGGTGAGAGATCGAGGAATCTCCTGCCCTTGGTTCCAGTTGTCTCTGATGCTGCACCCTTGCCTTCCTGCTGCTGGGTTGTTGAAGTTTGCCTTGGATTCCACGGGCAACACAATTCCTTTTATGCCCAGGCTTGTTTGAATCTGGTTTTTCTCTTTTGCAGCCTAGATAACCCACTGCTTATTTCTTTTATCTTTGAAGTTACTCAGAGGCATCTACACAGAGTTTCATTTTTAGCAACCTCCCACCCGCCTTCAATTTAATTTCCTTTAGAAAAACGTTGGTCATGAAATCTGCACTTCCGTAGTCGAGGACAGCTTTTCTGTCCTTTTTCTGTTTTGCGAGCTCCTCCATGAAAAAGAAGGTTTTCCACGGTCAAAAGCACTGAGGAAATAAATGATGTATGCTATCTTGGAGATTTATAATATAGTGTATTAAAGAATTCCTGTCCCGAATTAATGTGTTTAATTTTGCCTAACCAGGGTTCCCCAGATCCTTTCTGTTCCTGTAACACGGAACACCTGAAACTGCTAACAGCCCATAGGGCCGACTTGGGGGCATACTGTCAAGGTCTATGTGTGACTGAGCCTGCCTTCTTTAAAGTGGCATATTTCCAGGCTGCCTTGCACAAGGATGTTTGACCAAGGAGGCACTGTCAGCCCGGAGGAAAGGACACTTTTGGTAAATTTCATAGTTACTTTCTACTCGCTAAGCATGAGTCCATAGGGTTGCTCCACCCAAAGAGGGTGCCTCTTCCTAATTCACTCCTAGGCACCAAAGGTCCATCCTCTGGGTCAGAGTTACACCTGGAGGCGTGCCTCCCTCACTGCTTTCTTAAATTTCTGAGCGGTGAAGCAAGAATGTGCCAAAGGCTCTGCTTTGAGAATGAGACGTCCAGATGATAAGGTGCCCCAGGACCCGTGTGTAGGTATGAGATATCTGGCATAGTCTCTGCCTCTGGGGTGGGTTTGACCATCCTCCCATCTACTGGTGGCCGTTATCAACCTTCCGCTGTTTACTTCCGCTGTTTACAGTTTGCAGACAGCTCTCATCTGATCGGCTGATAAAGGCAGGGCTGGGGGTTTGATCTTCGGTCTGACTCTGTAAAACCACTTTCCTGTCCTCCTACTTTGCCTCTGTCATCAAGTTGTCTGAGGCCACTCCCTCAACAGCCAACTTCCAATTTCTTTCTTCTCCATCATCACCCAAATACCTCCTCTAAGGACCCAGGCTCCTTTGCCTGGGGATTGAGAGGAAGTGGAAACGTAAAGGAGGCAAGATGGCATCTGTGGAGCCACACGGCTTGGCAGGTGAGGAAGGCTCCTCCCTGCCGAGGACTGTGGCCGTGAGAGGCTTGGCCGTGCCCCCAGCCCATGGGAGCAATGAGCAAACAGCAGGATGTGGCCGTGCCTCCTTAGGTGGCCTTGTGGACCAGCATCCCTCACCGGCCAGAGCCCACCTCTCATCCTTCGGCAGGTGTCTGGACCTCACTCCCACCCACGTGAGGCTCACCCCGCCAACCAGCCCAGGAAACGAGCAGCTTTAAGGTGACCAGAGTCTCCAAGAGATGCTCTTGCATGGTGATGTATCAGCCTGAAGAAAGGTACCATAGAGGAAGCCTGGAGGTGGGGGTTTAGGAGGCCTGGCTGGGTGGCCTGGGTGAAGTCACCGAACCTCAGCCTCCTTCCTTGGCAAACGGGGATGAGGGGCCCTTCCTAGCACGCAGGGCTGTGGTGAGGGGAAGGCCAGGAGGGAGGATGATTATGGTCCCAGAAGGACCGTCTCCCACATTGCTGGAGGGGGGCCAAGGGATACTGAATTCAGGAAAGTAGATGGGATCATCGAAGTGTCTGCTCAACCAGGGTCAGACTGGGCTTGGAGGGCCTGGAGCCTGAGGTGAGCTGCCAGAGATGGTGCCGGAACGAGTCGCGTGGCGCCCTTTTGCCGCTCAGCTGCAGCGGCCGGAGGACTGAGCACGATGGGAGGTGACTGGCCCTGCTCACCCCCCCGTGGGATGCTCAGGCAAGAGCCGCCGGGACGGCCGGTGCGGTGGAGCGGGGAGAGCTCGGGGTTTGCGGGTAGTCGTCCCGGGGCGGGGGAGGACTTCGCTGCCCTCAGAAGCCTGGTGGGCCTGGGCCTGGTGAGGGCCAGACCTCAGGATGGGGGCTGGGGGGATCGGCTGCGGGAATCACGGGGTGGGGACCGCAAGAAGTGAGGGCCAGCCTGCTTGGCCTCCAATCTCTCCTCAGCGCCAACCTGAGGGCCCAAGCCTCTGTCTTGCTGGAATCTTCTCTCCCTTCATCCCTCTTTGTGGCCCCTCCCAGGCCCATCTCTAGACCCCCTCCCCCTCCCCCCGCGTTTTGCCCTGAACCCAGCGTTAATCTCACTTTGGGTCTCCTTGGCATCCAGCCTCCCATGCTTGGGCATATTTTTACTCTCTCCACCTGCTGAGATTCTAGAGGTGGTCAGCATCCCTAGGCTTACTGGCCGCATCACTCCAACCTCTGCTTCCGTCATCACGTTGCCTTCTCTGTCTGACCTTCCTGCGCCCCTCTTATGAGGACCCACCTGTATAATCCAGGATAATCTCAAGACCCCGTGCAAGTACCCCATGTTTTCCCTGAACCCTCCCTCCTCCCAGGCGAAGGCCGCAGTCCTGCCGCAGCACGGGGGACCCTTACGTCCCACTGGATTCTGTGTCTCCTCCTCTAGGCTGTGATCAAGGGCTTGGTCTTTTTCAATTTAACGTCCTTATTTTTGTGCAAAGCCTGAGATAGCATACGTGGCTAATGAATAGTTTGCTGAATAAATAAATGCATAATTGGATGCATGAAATAAGCTTTGGGGACTGTACACGCGGGCAGCCATGGTCTGTGCGCTTCAGTTCTCCAGCAGCCTCTCCACCTTCCCTTAGTGGGAGAAGTCTGCTTTCCTTTCCCTTGGGCCTGCTAGCTGGGCTGGGATATTCAAGCTGGTGGTAGAGGAAGGAGCTGGTTCACCCCTTCCTCTTCTCCTGAAACCAAGCCACCTACCTCCCCATCCATACTTGTTAATTCCAGCTTTCCTCCCTGCCTTCCCTTTCCAGTAGTCCCATCATCTGCCCCCTCCCACCTAGTGAAATCCAAGGTAACCCAGGGCATCACTGCAGTCCATACCAGGGACATCCTTACCATTGACTGTCATGCCACTAACCCCCTGATGGAGAGCAGTCCTTCACCAGGTGGGCCAAGACAGCCCACCCGAGGCAAACGTCTTTCAGAGTCCGCACCCCTCCACCGTCACCCACTGCCCCGGTCCCTGGCCCAGCTCACCTGTCTCTCCCCAGATGGGCAGGTACTCATCTTGCTGAATGTCCAGCATGATCTCCAGCCCGTTGCCTGTCCCCCCCTTGACTGTCGTGAGCAGAGGCTTGCCATCCTCGCCTGAGTTAAACATGTAACATTTCCCATATTTTGTAAACACCTGAAGGAGAGAAGAGAGAGAGAGAAGCACATGGGTGACTTCAGACTGGGCTCCAGAGACTGGGGAGACCCCAGAAATCCAACAGCAGGCTAGAGTCCCCACTGCCCGTCACAATCAACCCTCCTGGCGACAATGATTCCTCACCCCTGGCTAATGGCCTGACTTTTGCCAAGTGGGACTCTGGCATCAAAGAACACATCTGGACACCCTTTGGCTTTTGTTGCAGTGGGATCTGCTCTTTTCTCCTTCTGTACACCACACCCCCGCCCTGGGCAGTAACGCGCCTTTCAAGTGTCCGGCATTATCTGTATCCTCTTGACCCTCTAATCTGCGCCTCCAGCCCCAAGCTCTCTCTCGGGTTCCAGACACACTGATCCCACTGCCTGCTAAGCGTGGCCTCAGGGGGACCCATGGATCCCCGACACTCGGCATGTCCCCGTGGGATCAAATCTTCCTCAGCCTCTGTGCCCCACTGGATGGTTCTCCGGTACACCGTGTCCCGGGGAACAGCATTGCCACCTGCCTAGGGGCTCACGCCAGACCCTCAGAGCGGCTGCCCACACCTCCTCTTCCTTACCCCCACATGCAATTAGCCGGCAGGGCCCGTCAACACTGTCTCTACATCCGACTTGAATTTTGCCTTCTCTCTTCTGCACTGCTTTAACTTAGGACCCCCATCATTTCTTGCCTGGGAGGCGGCAGTTTCCCAGCTAGGCTCCCGGATTCCAGACAACTTTCTCCAAGCCCATCCTCTAAGTTCACTGCGGCTCACTCTTTCAGAAATGCAAACCTATTATATTAAGCCTGTGCTTAAAATCCACCAGGAGGACTGCCCATCCCCCTTACAGTAAGGTCCAGGCCCTCCCTCCACACCCAGTCTTCTATGATGCTCTCTGCCTGCTCTATCCTCCTCTTCCCATCTGAGTCCACGAGAATCCGCTAGAAGAGAAGCTCCATGGGTTCAGAGACTACCTCTGCATGTACATCGAGGAATCTAGCACAGGGCCTGGCACCTGGGGGTGCTCCAGGAATATATGTCAAGCGGATGAATGAGTGAATGAACGAGTGAGTGAGTGGGTGTGTGGAGCAGATCAAACAACGTGCAGCACCTCTGGATGTGTCCTGCTGGTTCACGTAGTACTCGCGGTTTTCTAGTTGCTGCTGCCGCCGCCTGTAACTCCTCTCATTCCTCTTTCTGCCTGGACAACATCTAGTTCTCTGCCTGGGCAGCCTCTGTTCTCCAAGACCGGATTGATGCACCTCCTCCTGCAAGATGCCTTCCCGTGCTCCTGGGCCAAGTTATGTGACATCCCTCCTCACTGTGCCCCTGGCTCTGTCACCACGGCAGCTATCACGTGCAACAGCAAACATGGGTGGGTATTGTTCCTCCCATTATGCAGAGGAAGAAACCACAGCCCAGAGAGGTTAAGCGACTTGCCTAAGGTCACACAGCTATTAAGTAGAGAAGCTGAGATTCAAAGCCATGTCTGTCTGAGTCTAACACACGCGATCTTTCTGAGCATGTTGACGTTGTCACTGGGATGTTTCTGAGCCATACGCTGCTCCTCTCTGCCTTGCTTTTTCCATTCTCGGTAAGTGCTGACAGCCCCGTCGTGGATGGCAGGGCTGGATTTGCAAGGTTGCTAAGAGTCTAGAATTTTCCTTAGTTGAATCGGTTTGTAAGAATTAATGGTGCATGTTTCAAACCCGGATCTCCAGGAGTGATGGGGCGGTTGTGGGGGGAAGCCTGAGATAAAGATGGGCCCCACGACCAACAGTTTCATTGCTCACACTGGTACCGTGTGTTACAGTTCAGAGATGGCACGTGGGCAGCTTCAGCTTTCTCAATGGCCCCGTGAAGTTGGAGGGAAGAAAACTAACAGTTCCTGAGCCTCTACTCTGTGCTGGCCCCTGCTTGGCATTTTCATAGGAGTTATAGCATTCCTAATTATGGTCTCAACTACCCTGATGGGGAGGCATCTTATTATCACATGCCCATTTTACAGTTGGGAAGACTGAGACTTCGTGAAGAGGTAGGTAGTAGAGCTGGGACTCATGGGTGTGACTTTACCACCAAGGAAGTTCCAAGGAAGGAACACTGAAATTTTGAGCCAGACAAGAAGGTATCAAAGCAGATTTCTCATTATCTGTCAAGTCCGTGGCCTTGAACATGGCATTTACTTTTCCCAACTCCAGTTTCTTCATCTGAAAATTGAGCAAGATAATCTTGCCACATGGTTGTAATGTCTAAATGAGAGAATGCAAGTGGATTTGTTTGGAAGATTACATAATAGACATCTTTACGAGTTATGAATCCATACTAGGTCCTTTTCAGCAAAAGAGAGAGAAATTATTTGGGTTATGGGGGAGGTCAGTCATAAATTGAAGAATGGGGGTGGGGTTGAGGAGTCCTGTCCTCTCTGCTTATGTCCCCACGATACTAAGCTCATCTTGAAGTAGTTATAGGGGATGGAAACTGCCATGTGCCACTAACATGGCACATTCTTATTCCTTAAGAATGTTAAGCCTGTTGCTGAAAGCCCAGGGCAGCCAATGAGATCACTGGGGCCATGGAGTTCTGTAGGAAGGGGACATACTCCGATGCACACAATCCACTTTGAAAACCTACATTTGGATACCAACAGCTGAATTGTACCCAGTTACTGGTAGAGTGGATAGCCACCGCCAGTCTGAAGCTGGCACGTTCTAGCCTGTAATCTTCAGTTTTGGTAGTGTCTTTGTCTGGTTTTGGTATCAGGGTGATGGTGGCTTCATAGAATGACTCTGGGAGTGTTCCCTCCCTTCAGTCTTTTGGAAGAGTTTGAGAAGGATTGGTATAAGTTATTCTTTGTATGTTTGGTGGAATTCCCCAGTGAAGCTCTCTGGCCCTGGACTTTTGTTTACAGGGGGTTGTTTTTTTTTTTTAAACTACAGATTCTATTCACTTCTAGTGACTGGTCTGTTCAAATGATCTATTTCTTTTTGATTCGGTTTTGGTGGGCCATATGTTTCTAGAAACTTGTCCATTTCTCCTAGGTTATTCAATTTGTTGGCATATAATTGTCCACAGTTGGCACGTTCTAGATAAAAGAAACCTGGGTGTGGGGATGGGGAGAGGGTCTCACTGCCTTCCAGTAGGTCTAAGAATAGCCCCGATGTCGCAGACTGGCTTTGCTACCCTCTCTGGAGCACCACCATTCACATTTTATCTGTTGTCACTAATTTTTGCAGCAGCCCTATGAGTTTGGTATTATCACCCCTGTCTTACAGATAAGGAAACTGAGGCCCAGAGAGGCTGAACCAGGTCATAGAGCTGGTAAGTAGAGATTCCAGGGTGAAAGTCATCTTTGCCAAAAATCTTCCTGCCCAAATGTCTCATTTTGCATGTGGAGAGTCTAAGGTTCAGAGAGGTGAAGTGTCCTGCCCCAGGTCACACAGCTAGTTTGGGAGCAGAGCTGAGACCTGGGCTTGGGTCTATGCTCTTCCTCTAAAGCTTTCTGTTTGCACATGCCAGGGGTTGGAGATTACGGCTAAGCTTCCCTTGCCGGGGTACTGCATCCAGGAATAAGAAAGATTGACAACTCCAGCTGGCCTGGGTGCCAGCCTCTAGGCTCGGTATGACCTGTTGGGGCACCCCCACCTTACAGAGCCTGGGAAATGCAATGTGGAGCCCTTGCTGGGAAAGGTTAGGAACGGCAGATACCCATGAAGACACAGTTTTCTGGTCCAGTTAGTAGCAAACATTTCAACACCATGTACCTACTTAAGAAAATAAATTATGTATAAGCTCCCTCAAGGACTGTTGAAATATCCACTTACTAGCACACAACTGGGCCTGCAATCTACAAACCTTCCAACCCTTCATTAATCCTGACCTTTAGGGCTTCTCCTAAGCAGTGGGTTCCTTGTCTCTCCTTGCTTATTACACTTGAAGGAAATGAAATTGTGCTGCTCCAAGAGGCCTCTAAAGCTCAGTCTGGAGTTGAATGAACTTTCCTCCCAGTGAGTTACTGAAATTTCTCATTAGGCTGCTTTCAAAATAATGGACATGCTGAAGCCCACTGTTTCGTCTGCTCTGTTTTTCTCTGTCAAACTCCTCCAACACATTTCACACATGGGGAAGTGAGACAGCCTGTCAAATGGGTTACTAGGCTTCCAGTGAACAAAATGAAGCTGTCTTTTGTTTTCTGAAGTTGCAAGGAACGTGTTTGAAAATGAAATATGGCAGAGGGACGTGTGCGTGAGGAGGCCGCCATAGACGGTCAGCTCTTTGAAGGCAAGGACGGCATCTCGTTAAGAAATCTCCTTGCTTATTCATCTCTTCCTGCAACAGGAATTTCTGACCGCCTATCATGTTCCAAGGACTGTTGCATGACTCTGCTTTTTGCCCACAATGAGATTAAAAAGGGGATTTCATCCATTTCATGGATACCCACGAAAGCACCTCCGCGTGGCTGTTGTGGTCCTTGGGAATGAAGGAGATGAGGGGAAAGTGGGCAAACACTTCTCCCCGCTTCCCGACCAGTCTCTTTTAGGACATCATTAATATTCTTCTTCGGGCTCCTTTTTGAAGGGGAAAGAAGAATGTACAGTCACTGGGCATTTACCACGAGGCAGGCACTATGCTGACTGCTTAGACACCTTCTATATTTTAAGGCTCACACAGCCCACAGATGTAGGTGTTATTCTCCCCAATTTGCAGATGAGAAATTGAGGCTCTGCGAGGCTAAATACCTCATCCAAGGTCCTACAGCTAGAGAGTGGTTCGCCTGACTTTTCCCTTTATATGTATGGGTCGCTCAAAGAACCCTTAGCATTCTCTGAGCGTATACTATGGTACTGCGATCCCCCTCCTTCGAGCCCCTGCACCCATCTGCCGGGATGTGACATTTGTCGTGCCCGCCTGTCTCCTCCTTCCAAGCCTGAAGCACAGCCTGGGCCTTTTCTGCTGGGCAACTGTCCAGAGAGCTTCAGACCACGCGGGAAGAGATGTGTGAGCCCCACGCAGAAGAAAAGAGCGTCCGGTGACTGCAAATCTGTGAGCTGGGGAAACAGCACGGAGGGGAGCGACAGGTGACCCTGAGCGCTCTCCTTCAAGTCACACGTTTTGTGAGCAAATGTTCTCTAGGAGGACGGCTCACAGAGGCACAGGGACAACTTGAAGGCGCCTGGAGTGTCATCTGAAATGCCACACCCCCGCCAATGAATCCCTCCTGGCACCTCATGTGAGCACCCCAAATTGGGCCTGACCTGGGGTCATGCAGTGGGATGTGGGGAGCTAGAAGCCTTTCAAGTTAGACTGCAGTTTGGCAGGTGGGGGGAGGGGAGTCTGGGCATGATGGACGTTTCCAAGGGGACTCAGGGATGGGTCGGTTGCTCCTTCTTCTGGGGTCCTCCACTGCCTGTCTCCTGTGGGCAGTACAGGCTGCGTCGTTTTCACCTCTGGATTCCCAGTGCCTGGTCCCATACCTGGCACATAGTAGGCACTTAATGGGCAGGTGTCTGGGTGCAAGAAAAAAGTCAAGCATGGAATTGGGAACGAGGCAGCCCTGGCTTCCAATACTGGCTCTGCCCTGATTTGGGGAAGTCATTCCATCTTGAATCTTGATCTCTCATCCTCGAAATGCTGGTAAGAACAACTTCCGATAGAACTGTCGTAAGGATCAAAAAGGCTGTCATGGATCTGAAAGCACTTCATAGAAAAACAAATTCTCGGGCCAGGCAGAGAACATTCTTGTTTGTGGCCTGTATCCCGTCTAAGCCCTGAAGGAGCAGGGGAGGCGAAAGAGTTGCTGTTTGCCTGCAGAAATGGAATCTGAGATGTTGTTCCATCTGGGACCACATTTGTGGCTCATCCATTCAGTTGCATCTACAGAACATCTCTTGTGTTCTAGCACCTCCCCAGGCGTTGGGAATGCAGACATGAATCAACTCTTTAGGGACCACCTAGTAGGGAGGGTGGCCCTGCAGAATGATCCTGTGTGGTACCAAGTACTGTGGGGACTGATAACAGAATTCTCTCAGGGACAGGGCTGCTGAAACCAGTGGTACTTTGCACGTTGAGACAGATCCCTTAGGTTGGCTCCTGGGCTTAACAGGGCCATGGTGATGTCAGGAAGGCCAGTGGTGCCCGCTGAGCCCTGCCTACCAGCCCATCACTCCAGCTCTCTTCTGCTTCCGGAACCAAACACCCCTCCCCAACCCCTCCCCAGGTAGACAGTGATGGGCTCTACTAAGAGGTGGGCAGGATTTGTGGAAGTCTTTGGAGTCAGGTTATCCCGGCTGAACACCTACTATGTGCCAGACGTTGTGCACAATGAATAGTGGAGCTGAGCTACCAGCTAGTTGAAAATCACTAAGTCACACATGCAGTGACTGAGAAGAGCGGGCAACTGGTTCCCTCCAAGGAAACCAGTGTCAGTCTCAGTGGACCCCCCGCCAACTCCCCAAGCCCGGCTCTCTGATCCGCACACTGCCAGCAGGTCACCAAGCCCAACTTAGGGATACAGGGCCAAGGCAGGTGGGTTAAGAAAAAGAGCACATTTCTAGCAAGCCAAGGCTCACTGCAAAGACCATCCCATTGGCTGTCCTCAGATGCGGGAAGCAGGACTCAGGAGGGGTCCCCTGCCTTCGAGGAGGGCAGAGGCTCAGAAAAAGTGAAGGAGAGAGAGAGGGCACAAACCGTCCACAGCCCGGTACCACGTCCCTCTGCTGCCCCCATTCCTTCCTTCTAACCCTGCTGACACGATTCCTGATGCCCCAGTGTGCACCAGCTCCCAGGCAGAGGCGACTGGAGGCAGGGCTGTGTTCAAGGTGCAGCCACCCAGATGCACCAGGATGTAGCCCTGAGTTCTGCCACATTCGGCCCTTCCGGGGTGCAGAGCCCCACAGCGGGGCACATCTTAGTCTACGTTCTGATTACTCACGAGATAATGGATGGGAAGTGCCTGGCAGAGGGTACCTACCTACTTACATTAGTTAAGATAATTGTTTGTAGTAGGGATTCTGCACCCGAGTCCTGAAATCTCAGCTCCTACACGCTGTGATTTCTGGGTTCCTGGTCCTGTTATGAGTTCTTTTTACAGCTGCTTGCCTGATCCTGTGACTACAGCCCTGTGCCCTCTTCTAACTGCTGTCTGCTGGACTTACAGGAATAGGTGCCCATTTGGTTTTCCTGTGGCCGTGCCCAGATCCCTTCTGGAACATTCCTTGGGTATTCCTCTATAAGAAGTTTGTATCAGCCTGGCTGCTCAGCTGAACCTCACCTTTCCCCCACCTTCCCAGCACCTATCCCAGGGGGCTTGGGCGGGCTTCCCATCCCACTGTGAGTGTTTTATACCTGGATGACCCACCCTGAGATAAGACACATGTCATTCCTTGCACCTGCCTTACTACACACCTTCTGGGAATCGCCTTTCTTTGAGCAGGTGTGGGATGGGGGAGGGGAGAAGTGGGGATCAGAAATGTGTTCTATTGTGTTCCTGGTTAATTTCACATTATTCTACAGGGTTGCATGGAAAACAATGCATGGGTAAAAACCAAATGATGGTTTATGATGGTAACAGAAGTAAAGCAGATGTTCCAATTAATGCCAGGGCTGAAAACAATCCCAAGGCAGGCTGATTCTAAAAGCTGATCAAGAAAAGGTCAAACAGGTAACTACCCACACGGCACGAAAATCCTCATATCACTTTCTTACTGATCTCATGTTTTCTCATTAAAAACATTTCAGCTTCTCCAGGAACTGCTCAGAGGATGTTGTTGTCTTCTAGTTCTTCCCCATGGCTGGTCTTGGAGGTTGAGTGCACGTAATCTCAGTAGCGAAGCTTTGCATTACGAACGTTTAGAGGCATCACAGATTCATGAGTGCGGAGGGCAGTTTAATCAGATTGCTTTCCTGAAGTGTGGAATTAAGACCCGCTGGCGGATACACAGCATGCACAATACCACTCTCCTTCCGAGGTCCACAGCAGACATAACTAATGGATCACAGCACTCTTTCCCTCTGAGTCTCACAGGTTTTTTTTCCAGCCCGGTAATTCTGGCTGCCACTATTAAGAGTTGGCAAGTGAGTTGAATCCTATTTACCCTCCTTGTGCCGGAAGAATGTAAGTCCTGCTGATGGTGCCAGTGTTTCTGTAGTTACGGGCAATGCCTGATAGTTGGGGAAGTTTAAAGCAGGGCAACTTGAGGGCCACAGTGTTGGGGATTTAGGCAGAAGGGACTCTAGTTGGTGACACAGGCAGAGGTAGGACTTTGTATATTTAAAAAAATTGCTTGGACTTGCCCCCCTGCACTCTGGTGGAGCAAGCATAAGCTTTGGAACCAAATACCAATTCTGCCATTTATGAGCTTTTAACGTCGGGCTAATATCTCTTGACCACCCCTATGTTTTTCTGTTTCAGACTGGTGGACTAGACTCCCAGGCAACTGTAATTTTCATGGTACCACAGTTCCTTGACTTAGGATCAAAGGATCAAAGGACCTGAGATGATTAGGGGCTTTCAGAACGAAAGACAAAGAATTTTAGTTCATTCAACATCTAATGAGCAACTATCACATGTCAAATACTCTGTGAGGTCCTGGCAATACAAAGATAGATAAGACATGGACACTCCCCTTAGCTGTCAGGGTAGAAACGGAGAAAAAACAGCTTTAGATCATCAAGGCGACGGAGCAGCTGTAAGGCCATCATTGATTCCCACACATCAGTTTACAGAACGCAGCTCTTGAGGAACAATGAACGTGAAGCAAGGTCCGCTTGTGTAGTATTCGTTCTAACCCTGTTGAGCTTCTGTACATTTTCAGAGGGCCAGTTTTCACCTACTGCTTTGATATCAGCATGACCTACCCCAATCTTTCCCATCCACTCCACACTCCCCCACCAAGCCCATCGCACCTCTCACCTCCAAATCAGAGCCTGGACTAGGATGAGGTAGGTGAGGTGCCTCGGGCACAGAATTTAAGGAGCCTCTCACTTCCGGGGGCTGAGAGTGAGCGCCTCCTTAAATTTTGCACCCCGGATGCCTCGCTTGCCTCACCCTCGTCTGGGCCCTGCTCCAGACAAAGTCAGATGAAGATCGGAAGAAAGACATTCATGATGAAAGTGGCATGAGAGGCTGTTCTCACAAGCTTGCAAAATTGACACTATTGTCCCATTTACAGATGAAGAAACTGAGGCTCAGGGAGAGTGAGTTACTTGTAAGAGGCATCACAGAGAAGTGAAAGATCACAGGCTTTTTTATTGACACAGATCCAAGTGGGGAATCCCAGTTCTACCAGTCCTGAGCCATGTGACCTTGGGCCAGTGACTTATTTTCTCTGACCTTCTGACTCCTCCATCTGAAGAATGGCGATAATAACACCTCTCAGGGTCAGATGGGAATGAAGTCCAGGCACTTCCAGCGTCTGGTTCCGTGAGGCTGCTTTCTCATTAGTCAAGTGGACTGGCTGCACCTGCCTCACAGAGATGCCCTGGGGACCAAAATTAATGATGTTTGTACCACCCCCAGTGAGGTCTGAAGAGCTTTTTGGAGGATCACATGTAAGCTCCTTAATAGGCTTTGCTGTCTCTCCAGCCCTGTCAACTGTCTGTTCTTCTGGGGTGTGAGGGGGGTAAGCATCTGTTTGGTGAGTGCTTTTAGAGGTCCCTGGTAATAGCTTCAGATCTTCTCTAGAGGGATAATTGAGACGGAATGCCTGCTACATGTTGGACGCCATGCCAGGAGCTTAAATGCACGTTCCCGTGCAAACCACCCAGGAACCCTACAATTGCTCCCATTGTTAGAGAAGAAGAAACAGAATCCGTGGGAGGTCAAACGACTGGCCTAAGGTCGCGCAGCAAGCCAGAGGTAGAGCCAGGAGCGCCACGCTTTTGTCCGATGAAGAAACCTGGGCTTTCTGTATCCCACTAGTAACAGTGACAAAAAGAAATCCAGGTTAATATTTCTCAACAATGGGGCAAAATCTAGGATTTGCACCTGAGCGTGTTCTAACACGTCTGAGTATAAATTAGACTAATTGCGAGTCAGGACGTGAAACCACATGACTGCCAACTGTTTCCTAGACACGGCAGAGCGATGGCTTGGGGCTCTCCAGGATGGCCCAGGGGTGTCACTGATTGAGAGTATGAGCCTTTGCTATGTCCCAAAAATTCAACTGAAATTCTACAACGCTGTTCCACCAAATCAGAGAATTGAGGGGGGCAGGTCAGCAGCTCTCTGCATGTTTAAGTCCTATAGGTTCTACCTTGAAAATATCCAGTTAATTTCCTCCTCTCAACCCCTGTAAGCTTCAGGGAGAGCTGTCAGCTGTCACCACTGCAAGTCTCTGCAGGGGTGAGCATCTTCTACGCTACCATATTCCCTGTATCCGCCCTGGTTCGAGGGACTTAGCAGAAAACCAATGAATGCCGAATAAATTAATGCTTTCATTTATTTGTCTATTTTTGCTTCATCGCCAAGCTCTGAGACTATGTCTTACCTATTTACCCAAGGGCTCTATGCGGAGTCTAGCTTAGCATAGGTACTCAGTAGAAGTTTGTTGAATGATCAACTTCAAAGAGAATGACTGAGAGAATAATGGTGCCATTTGTTTTATAAAGAAAGAAATTTGCACACAACATAGCTGATCAAACACTGTATAAAGCTAGGACTCCTGTGTGGCTCCCCCCATGAGCCAGCTTTCTCCAAAGCAGGAACTTAAGCTAGTGGCCAAGACCTCTGCCTGAGCTCACGACTTCAGGTTGGATGGGCCGGGGAGAGATTTGGTGAGGGTGAAATAAGGGTTCCTTTTATCAATGTCAGCAGCCAGTTCCCCTGTCTTCTGAGAACAAAGAAGAAATGGCTCGAGGAAGTGGGGGTATTTAAAACGGAAAATGAGCAGACTTAAGGCGGATCATGATGGCTATCTGTAAATATTTGAGGGGATATCATTTGGAAGAGAGAATAGACTTATTCTGTACAGCCATGGAGAATAGTGCCAAGATCTGGGCTGGACACAGGGAAAGAACTTAACAATTAAAATACGCCACAGTAATCTTTCTGGGGAGATGGACACATTCTATACCCCAAGGGTATGGGTCACACAAGTGTATCTATTTGTCAAAACAATACAGGTAAGATAGGTGCATTTCAGTACACATACATTTTACAACAACAAAAGGAAATGTTAAATCACCATTATCATCATCATCGTCCTTAAGTGAGGGACAGGGGTGAACAGAGGAACAGGGGAAACAAGAATGTCAAAATGTTAATATTGTGGGATCTGGATGGTGGGCACGTGGGGCTCATTATACTGTCTTGTTTACTTCGTATATGCTTAAAATTTTTTCATAATTAAAAGCTGATATATGTTCATTATTGAACAGAGATGAGTCTAATGGGCTGTGTTGGGAGACAGTGAGCTCCCTGTCGCTAGAAGCGTTTATGCAAATACTCTGTGCACCCTCAGCACCGCCACCCAGGAGGGTATTCCTGGAGCAGGGGCCTGAACCAGATAACCTTGGTCAGGATCCTCACCCTTCTCCTCGAGTGGGGGTGTTGGGCAAGCCTGTCCTGGACTGGCAGAGGGTCTGGAGGAGAGCTGGATCCTCCAGAGCCATGAACTGGAGCCAGAGACCCTCATTCCAGACAGTGGGAGATGGCTGGGGCTAGAGTACCCAAGGTTTCTAGGAAGGCCGCTAGACTTGGGGGGAGGGGCGTGGAGTGAGGAAAGGATCCAAGTCAAGAAGAGGAATTGCAGGTGTGGAAAGCAGTCTGAGTTTTCAGGCTCTGAGCCATATGCCACTGCTGACTAGCTGTTTGAACCTGAGCAAGGCACTCAACCTCTAGGAGCCTCAGTTTTCTCATCTGGGAAATGGGAGGCCGGACCTACCTCATAGGATTAAATGAGCTTGGGTGTCTGGCATCTAGACAGCCATGCTCATTAGGGTTATTACTACTTATAAGGGGGAGATGAGCCCAAGGAAAGACAGGCTCCCCTGGGGAGAAAGGGATGGGCTTGAAGGCCTGTCTCATTCACCAGCTACCACTGGAGGCCACATCTTAGGGATGGCTAAGGGAGGGGTGTCTGGATGGGTCAGCCTGGCTTAAAAGGCAGGAAAAAAAAACTATGAGAACTCTTCCATTGATGACATCCCAGGATTCTAGAGGGATCCCAAGCAATTTCTAGGAGTAACTGCTGGGGCTCTCCACGCCCCAGTTCATTGCTGTTGCTGTAGAGGTACCCGGTGCTGGAGAGCTGTGTGTCCACGTTGACAGGACACAGTCTCCCCTTGGCAGGCCCCATGGACCCCAGACCCACTTGGCTACAGCTATGACCCCACCACCTCAGACCCTAAGCTTGTTTGGATCGGGCCTGGAGTCATACACAGTGAACTCCACAGGGCAGGAAAGGCACCCTCATCTTGCCTGGTACACAGTTGAGTATGTAATAAATGGGTTCCAGGTAAACAAACGGATGCTAAGCTAAATGTGGAGTCAGGTGCTTTAGCCAGACCTGCTCACTCCAGGGCTCATGTCGCTGGGGGGACCTGTGAGGCTGGGGGGACAGTCTGTCCTCCCCCATCTGGGCCCACAGATCCCCAGGGGGCCGACTGGCAGCCGCTGTCAGCAGGTGGTGCTCACGGCAGACGGTGGTAGCCTCTTCATTTCCACGAATGGCTTGGAGCACCAGTGCGGTCACACACCGAACACACCATACATCAGATGCCTAATGGCGCGTTTTAGAACATAAGTGGTAACCACCAAATGCGACCCAGGAAAGGAATTAGAGCCAGATGCACAGTGGGGAGGGAAAAAAAAATTGAGAAGAGCCTCGGAGGAAGTGGGGCCCGGTGCAATCGTCCTGAGACAGGAGGAAGCATCTCTCAAGCACCTATAGGCCAGGGGAGTCCATTTCATTTAAAATTGGCACCCTTTACAGAGAGCTGGGCTGGACGCGGGGCCCCTCGCAGGTCAGTGCTGCCTGGACTGGGCCTGCTCAGTCCGACCCTGACCACGGCATCCTGAACTGCTCTGGGAGCCCCTCCCGGCCACTCGTTCGGGTTTTCCATTCAACAAACATTTTTGCACACCTACTCTCTGGTACGAGGTTATGTACCAGGGCATCTAAACACAAGAGTTCAGACCCAAATTGTCTGGTTTCAAATGCTGGCTCTGTCCCGACCTAGAAGTTAGTTAATTTCCCTTCCTCAGTTCTTCTTTGTAGTACCCTCCACCTTGCAAATCTGTCATGCAGTTAAATGAGAATATGGGGCAAGTGTTTAGAACAGCAGTGAATATATCCTGAAGGGTCTCTGCCCTCCTGGGGATGCACTCTGACATTCCAGTGGAGGGAGGGGACTGTGGGCCAGATCCCCTGTGTCCAGCTTGGGGAGTGCACACAGTAGGTATTCAGGGGATTTTATCTGAATTGAGCAGAGCACATGTACACGCGTGCACACATGTGTACACACTTGTATACACACACACACATGCCACCTAGAGCCCCCAGCAGAGATCTATTTCCTTGGTAGGTGGACTTTTCCAGACCCCTTGGTGGAGAGATGGCTATTCCTGGGTCCTGGCTCTATGCAGGCATCTTGGTTCCAGGGCTTTCTCATTTCTGGCACCTGAAGTTTCCTTTTCTTTCGAGCTTGGCTCTGCATTAAAGATTTTTTAAAGAACTGTACTTTGTTCTGCATGTCTATGTGCATGGAGTGGAAGATGGGTCTGGGCTGGCTCAGTCCGCTCATGGTGGAACTAGAAACCATGGCTGGAATTTTAATTTGTGGTGCTGTGAATGGAGCAGTGGAGCATGAGATGGGAAAGTGCTTGGGCCGGACTCTTAAGACCCTGATTCTGGGTTAAGGCCAAGCGCTGTGCGAGACAGCTTACACAGTTATGTATTTAATCCTCGTCGTGGTCTTATGTGTTATTATGTCCCTTTTAGGGATGGAAAACTTAGACTCTGAGAGGTTACAAGACGTTCTACCATAAGAAAATTATCATCCCCAACTCAGCCCTTTAAGCCCATAAGCAGGGGTTAGGATCCAAACTCAGATCCATGGTCCCTAAGTGCCGGTGTCCCCAAGAATAAAACACCGTTGCCAACAGGCATTCGGGAAACAATGAGGGACCTGGGGAAATACAAAGGCCAGGTCTATATTGATCTCTCAGGAATGGAGATGAAGAGCGGCCGTGGCCCCCATCACTACCACCAAAGAGGAAGAAAGAGAAAAGGAGAAGCTGAATGGAGGTTAAAAGTGGAAGAGCAGGGCTTTCCTGGTGGCGCAGTGGTTGGGAGTCCGCCTGCTGATGCAGGGGACACGGGTTCATGCCCCGGTCTGGGAGGATCCCACATGCCGCGGAGCGGCTGGGCCCGTTGAGCCATGGCCGCTGAGCCTGCGCGTCCGGAGCCTGTGCTCCGCGGTGGGAGAGGCCACAACAGTGAGAGGCCCGCGTACCAGAAAAAAAAAAAAAGTAGAAGAGCAGAGAGAAATCAATGCGAGCGCTATGAGAAGGCTCTGGGATGGAGGATGGGGGCGAAGATGCTGCAAAAGGATCAAACCCTCTGTCCACAGTAGAAGACTCCCAGTTCTCTGAACGTCTCAGCTCATTTGACAGAAGAGGGAGCTGGACTGTAGGGAGAGCAGCCCCAACTTCTGCTTCTGGGCTTGATTGACTGATGGACTCATTCATTCGTGCATTCAACATCCAATCTCCTCTACCCAGCACTGGGCACTATGGCGTTGCCAAGGACATAGATGCCGAGGGAAGATATACTGAGCACATACGTGTTAGGTGCTTACAGGCAACGTCTCCTTTATTTCTCTGAAAGACTCAGCGTGGGAGGTGTTAGATCCCCATTTTACGTATAAGAAAGTTGAGCTCAGAAAGGTTCAGTCAGGTATCCAAGGTAGAGTGGGACTGACATCCAGGTCAGCGTTAATACCGAAAGTCCATTCCTTTCCACTCGAGCACGCTGCTTCCCTGCTATCACTCCTGCCTCAAGAGCTTAACAACCAGGGCGGTTATAGCATTTATGCCCCAAGGAGGGCACCTTTGACAGTGAAAGGTGGGGGCACTCTTAGTAATTACATCAGGACAACAGGGAGAACCTGGCATCGTCCTGGGCGGACTGGGATGTACTATACCATCGTATATAGTACATATACTGTACCCTATACTAAAGGTGTGTTAGTATTTATATTTGCATGGAGCTTTGAAGCTTTCCAATGCATTTCCCCGCTTTCAGTCATGCCTTATTCGTAGGGTGAAATGAGAAAAGTTTCCCAGATAACTGAAGCTCATCCTTTTAAACGCGATGTTTTGAGAATGGATGATTCTGGATGGTGAACTTTGAAATGCAGATCAGGTTTCCCTGCTTGAGGAAGTAGCACTCCACCATGTCGTCCCCACGCTGGCCTGGCTCTCCCACTTAGCTGGGGAGAGCTCCTGCAGCCTGCAGGACTCAGGGCAGAGCTCTGAGAAGGGGGACTCCAGGGCCTCCCCTGCCCCAAGAGAAGGGCTGGCAGCAACACCTGCTCTATAAGACTGTCAGATTCTCAGAGCCCAGTAGGCCTGTACTGGGCTTTCTGCAGTCAGCTTCTTTTACAGAAACTCAAAACCAGCATCAACTAAGTCAGAGCCTTAGGAGAGCAGAAAAACGTCAATGCAAAGAAGATGAGAAGGCGTTGGGGTGGGGGGAGAGGACTTCTTTGAGCTCAGTGAGCTCAAACTCTCCATGTTACAGAAGAAGAGAAGGAATATGACTTGCCCAGAGTCACACTGCTAATTAGCGGCAAAGACAGGACTGGAATCCAGGTTTCCCGACTCCCAGGCTTGAGTTCATCCTCTGAGCCCTGCTGCCTCTCTTCTTCCCTCCCCCACGCCACCGCATGGGACCTCTGGCACGCGCCCCAGACACGCTCTGCTCTATCATGCCTCTGTGCCTTTGCACCTGCTGTTCCACCTGCCTGGCATGCCCTTCCCGGGAGTACCTTGCCTGGCAAACTCCCTCCTCCTTCGAGAGGAAGTGGAAGCGTCCTATCTGGTAGCCTTACCCGAATCACTAGACCTTGTTCATGGGTTAATTTTTGGTATCTATTATACTGTGGAATTTATGTGTCTGCCTCTCCTTTTCATTCCAGACTCCCAGAGGGCAAAGATGCCTTCTTGTTCATTTCTGTATCCCAGCAGCCCGCACAAGGGGTGGAACGGAGTAAGCTTTCCATCAGTGTTATTGCATGAAATTGAAATGCCCTTGCAGGGAAGGGAGCTATGACAGGAGAGGCTGCCTGGCAAGGGGCGAAAGATGGAGGCCAGGGAGGAGGAGACAGGCGTCGACAGCTGATTCCTCCCGTCGCCACAGGGCCAAGGGTGATCCCGTGCAGAGAAGTGGTTTAGAACAGGCCTGCGGGTGCGGGGAGAGGGCAAGGGGGGCTGGCAGCCCCAGAGACTGCTCGACCCTGCATCTGCTTATTGGATTCTCTCCGGAAAAGTACCAGTGAATTAAAGCCCAATAAAAAAGGCAGTTAAGTCCAAACTCATTGATGCCTTAAGCTCCCCCAGGTCAGTGAGCCAGCACGCAAGCTGGGCCAATATTTCTCCATTTCTTCCCACGTCAACATTGCTCTCCAGTGAAGAAACGGTGACACATTTTATTTCAACCATAAGTGGAGCAGAGAGACTGATAGCAAAGTGATGGCTGCTGCCTTCTCCAGAGGGGAGGCTCTGGATCCCATCCAAGAGACTCCTGTCAGCAGGCGTGATGTCCATGTCCTGACCTTGGGCTCCGGATGGGGTACTGGTGGTCGGATCTGTGCCTGTGTTCCCGTGTGCACGTGTGTTTGCCTACACGCACTAGGGGTGTGTATGCCTGTATGTGTGTGTGCACTGTGGTTTGCTACATAGATACACGCAGTCTGCACATTTGTGGGTTGATTCATCCATTTATTCCATACATATTTAGTGAGCACCTACTTTGTGCCAGACACTGTACTTGCCTCTGGTGTTTTCATGGTGAAAAAGACAGTCTCAGCTCCTACCCTGTGGGTTATACAGTCCAAAGGTGTAGAGGGGAAGACAGACGACAAAACAAGTAATAACAACAACGCGCATTGAATGCTATATAGGTGCAGGTGTGCACGTGCATGCTTGAATACCTGAATGCATGCAGGCCTGGAAATCTAAGTGTGTACATGAAGAAAGTGGCGTGTGTTGGGGGAGGGGAAGAAAAGAGAGAATTGAAGTCGTGGGGGCACCTGAGTCAGAACAAGGGACCTAATACCTAAAGAGTGTGCACAACCCGTGGCCATGGCCTCCCCACTTCCTCTTGTTCCCCCTGGAGGTCTTCTGACCTCTGCTCAATCACAGGAAACTTCGGAGGCCAGTGGCTGACCCTCACTGCTGGGTGGATGGAGAAACCCTGGACTAGGATGATGGGAACATGGATTTTATTCCCAGTCCTCCTGCTAAGTAGGAAGCCCACTGCAAAGAGGATGTGGAGTTAGGAGTCCTGAGCCTGTCACGTAGTAGCTGTATAACCTTGGGCACGTCTCTTAGTCTCTCCGAGTCTCAGATTCCTTACCCGTGAGAGTGCGAATACCATCTCTGTTAACCATCACAAGATTGCTGTGACAGTCCACGATCCTACAGCATCCAGACAAAAGTGGGATGTAACTACATTGATAATAGTGATTGTTCCTACCGTGGCCAACCCACCGCTCGCTGGGCCTTTCTAACACACGACTCCAGTAGTGCCTGAAAATACCTGCATAGCATTTTCCAGAAAACATGATTTCTATGAGATGCTTAAAGGAAAATAACCTCTGTGGTCAAATAGGTTAGAAAATGCTGGGCTAAACAGAGTTAAACATGTTGATTTCTTGCAGGCCTTCTCAGAGCCTTTAATATACCCACGTACATTGTGAATCTCCAAGAGTGGGCACAGTAAGCACCATTTCTGTGCTCCAGAGGATCCCTCCAGAGGCTAGGACTTCAGGGTATACTTGGGAGTGACTTCAGAAAGCCCTAGTAGGGGGCTGTGGAAGTACGGCAGGGAAGGGAAGGTCACTGTATATGGTAAACTTGGAGTCAGTTCCTGCTGTGGTGCCTGGGGCTTAGCACTGCAGGGGACCTCCTAGAGATGGTGAAAAACACACTACAGGGTAATCACACCAGATTGGGGAGGGAGCTGGCCGTTCATCTGTTTGCTCCTGTTTATCATTAGTTGAGAGCTGCTCCTGGGGTGTCCAAACCCCAAACTTCCCGCCTGCCCCGGGGCTCAGGCCTGGGATGTCCCTGTGCCCAGAGACTACTCTGAGGCAGAAAGTCACAGGTGTTCGCAGGAAGCGCCTGACAGCAGGAAAAGAGAGTACAGAGGCCATGTGGCTAGAGCACTGGCAGCATCTCCACAGACTCCTTACTTGGCTTGACCTCCAAGTCTGTGTTCGGATCCATGACCACCAGATGGGATTATGGCTCCATAGACCTCTCTGCAATGAACCCTGGCTGACATGATAACGTACAAAATCCCTCCACGGACTGGCCCTAATCTATTTTTCCAATCGTATCCACTTCTACTCCCTCTGAGCCTAAAAGTCAGGCTATATGGATTACTATAGTGGGAGAGGAATAGGGTGGGCAGTGTGGATACAAATCTCTCTTCCAATTTGGACTTTCCTGGGACAATTGAGAGCTCTTGTGCATGAGTGTATGCTGGATATACCTCCTGGAATAGGGCCTGGGACTCACTATAGGGGAGAGGCACCAAGCAGTACAGGGGATGGAAGCTCCCGGAAGGTGGTGACCCAGGGTATCTGGCACCAAGAAAGCCAGACTTCTTCTTGAGAGAAGTCAAGATTGAGGCTGGTAAGCCAGAGCCAAGCTTTGGGTACACAGTGTCAACGAGAAACAACGGATGGGTCAAGACAGGCCAGAATATGCCAGAATGTCCCAGAATGTTCCTCATATGAGACACTAGCTCAGGGCCTGCCCTAGTGTCTTAAGGAGCCACAAACAGAATGTCAGAGCTGGAGGTACAGAGCCCTGGGGATCATCTAACCTCAAACACTTGTTTTAAAGAATAAGGAAAATCGGGGACCAGAGTGGCAAAGGGACTTCCTCAACGTCACCCAGCAATTCAGGAGCAGAGCCTGATCAGAACGCACATTTCTTGCTCACTAGTGAGCCCTTCATTTTGGATTCGTTGACTAATAGGGTTCCTTCTTGCCAAGAATCTGACCATCGCCTATGGGTTCTCTGATAAGAAAGAAACCCCCATTGAGCAATTTCCCTTTGCTCAAGCCCCTCCCCGCCAGACTGGGACACTGAGGGGCCTTCACATCTCCTCCACCTTTCATCTCAGTCTGTGTATTCCCTGGAGGGTTCCCTGCCACCTCAGGTAGTAAAAGCATTTGTAGTTTTAGACATGTCAGCAAGTTTCACCAGGCAGTGTAAGGGAGCATGAATGCTAATGCCTCCATCTGGGGATTATGCTAATACACTATCCCGAACTGACATTTTAAAAATTGCACATTTTAATTGGCTGCCTCTTCCATCTCCAAGTCTAGGATCATACAGTAATTGGGAAGTGGGACGGTGGAGGTTGTCGGCGAGATGCCCTTGGCTAGGTTGCAAGGAGTGCTGGCCTGGAAGTTGGAAGGCTTGGGATCTAGTTGCCAGGTGTGTGACCTTGGGCAGGTCACTTCTCATGTCTAGGCCTCACTCTCTTCGTATGAAAGTGAGGAGTTAGGGCTTGACAACCCCCATGGCTCCTTCCAGCTCTAACCTTCCATGAGTTTTGGACTGCTAGAGTCCCCCCCACATTTCTTGCCCTCCTCCTATCATCTATGTCCTGAATGCCAGGACAGCCAGGAACATCATTTCTCTTCTGACTCTGGAACTTATGTGTTGGGGACATACCTTTTCCTGCCTACTTGGTAGCTACCTGGGTCTTACCTTCCAGACCTCTCAGCCTGAGTCTAACCTCTGCCCCATCTGGAGTTAAATATGATGAGGGTGGAGCTGTTTCAAGTCCCTTTCCCCCCAAATGCATCCTTTCTCTGATGCCCCAAACAAGGTTCCTTGGGAAAATCATTAAGTCTGTTCTGTCCTTCACTCTATGGCCCATGGTTGCCAAATATGATCTTCTTTTAGCTCATCCAGTACTTAATTGGCGACTGTAGGGGCAACACCGCTCTGTTCAAGGACCTCACACACCCCTTTCCTTGATGTGTCCCAATACTTCACACTTGCCCTGGGCAAGTGTCCATAATCTCTCGCCCGGGCTATTAGAGACCCCTGTCCCCCAGCCCTGTTCCCTTCTGGCTTTGATGCTGCCAAAGCCCTCTTCATTCCCTGCAGCGGCCTGTCTCTCCTGCAGGCCTCACAGACTGGCCCCTGGTCTCAAGGACACACACCCAAACACCCTCACCAAGGGCCACCTCTTGAAAAGTACCTGCACACCTCCCCTCCCCTCTCGGCCCAGAGTAATAAGACTGAATGGTTGAATAAGTATGAAACTTGGAGGCAGGAAGACATGACTGCTGGCCCTGGACTTACCACTATCTATTGTGTTCTTACGTTGTCCTTTTCCTTTACGGAGATTCAGTTCTCCTGTGTGTAAAATGGTCTTGCCCTGCCTACCCGCCAGGGTGAAGCTTAGTGAAAGAAGTCAGACAGAGAAAGACAAATACTCTACGTTATCGTTTATATGTGGAATCCCCCAAAATAAAACAAATGAATGTATATAACAAAACAAAAGCAGACTGAGAGATATAGAGAACAAACCAGTGGTTACTAGTTGGGAGAGGGAAGGGGGAGGGGCAAGATAGGGGTATGAGATTAAGGCTAGAAACTACTACTATGTATTAAAAAAATAAGCAACAAGGGTATATTGTACAGCACAGGGACTATAGTCATTATTTTGACATAACTTTAAAAGGAGGGTAATCTATAAAAATACTGAGTTGCTATGTTTTGTACTTGAAACTAATATAATGTAAATCTACTGTAGTTCAAAAATAAATAAACAAACAAACAAATAAATAAGTAAGCAAGCCTCCCAGGTGAGTCTCATGTCCTGATGTTTAGGGATCGCTGGCTTATTTTTATTATATCAGAAATCCCCGGATTGCACACTCAACTCTCCCTTTAGCTCGTTGAGCCCACTAGCATGCTCTGAAAGTGACGTTACACGCCTCCAGTCTGAGGAGTTTTCATCCCACTTTCCAACTCCAGGATATTTCCCGAGTATGTCCAAGAGGCATCAAGGTGTAGTGGAAAGGCAGGAGCTTCCGGATTAGACCAGTATTTCAATCCCGGCTCTGTTTTGATCATCTAAGTGCCTTCAGGTAGATCCCTGTCTCTTCATTGTTCTTTTCTCTATAACGGGGATAGTAGTCATTATCTCAGGGTTGTGATAACAGAAAATAAGCTTCTATACGAAAAGTAGCCACCACATTGCAGAGGCTCACAAAAAACTAGTCCCTCCATCCAAGGGGTTGGAGACCTGCCTTGGTTTGTCTGAGGTGGATGTCACCCCACATGGCATGTCTGAACTGAGACCCACGTGGGACCTGATTCTGAGAACCTGGCAGCAGCTGAAAACTTTGGCTGAACTCCCCAAAGCCCAAGTCCTGCCCTGAGTGAGAGCCACTGCCCTTTGCCTGTGCAAGACCATTAAAGTTTAATTAGCAACTCTGTGTGCCATGCGTTATTAAAGCCATGCTGGACTGGCTGTTAAAACCAGCCAGGGCTGCCCCTGGTTCCCCTGGGGTGTGGGTCAGGCCGTGAGGCAGAGCCAGAAGACCCCATGACAGGGTGGGGATAGCCGTCACTCCGATGGGGGCTGCAAAGCTTAGGTGATGGGCACCGTGGCCTCATGTAAAGCTCTGTGGTCCTAGATATCTGTGTTGAGCTTGGCAGTGGCTCTGGGTTGCAGCTTTTCATCTGCAAAGAAAGACAGCTCACCTGTCTCCCTCATCGGACTGAGGCGTCCCCTGGGACAGAGCTTTGCCTCTCTCATCAGACTGGGGTTCTCTAGGGTGGGGTTGTATCCCTCCCATCAGATTGGAACTTCCATTAGGGCATGACTGTTGTCTCTGCATCAGACTAGGAGGGTTCCTGGGCGGGGCTATTTCTCTGCCATCAGACTGAGGGTGGAAGCTGCTTGCTGGCCTTTGTCCCAGAGGCTCTAGAACCCTGTCTTTTCCCAGCCCTGAAGCGCCTGCTGCCCTTTGCTTTGTAAGCACTTAAAAACAGAAGGCAAACAGCGTTCTTTTACAGGTTATTGGCTTTTAAGTAAAGATAGTTAAAATAATTTATATCTTGCTCAGGGGGAAAACGGGAGGGAAGAAGGAGGGGTAGGTTTTCCTGGCAAGGAAAAGCAGCATAAAATGTCCTGAAAGTGCGCACTCAGCGGCCTCTATTCCTTCAAGCGCGGAGCAAACACCCGAGATTAAAGCAAAGCTCTGGGGATGGGTTAGCACTAGGGCTGTGACTGCAGACTTGACCCCAACACTTTGGAGCTGGAGTCGGGCTTCCCGGAAGATGAGGGACAGAGATGGAGAACTGGGTCCTCTGGCAAGGATAAAAGGGTGCTGGTGGGGCGGTGTAATTCCCATTACTTGGGCTTCAACTTCTGTTCAGTAATTTCTATGCTGAGCTTTAGGGCAGGAGCTGGCCTAGGAGGTAAGGACCTCGGTTTCTCCCAGCTACTAACTCCCTGTGTTATCTGGGTAATCCCTCACTCTCACTAAGCCTTAGCCTTCAATGCCTTGAGGTCCCTGGTAACCCTAATATTCCAGAATCCTCATTCTAAGTATCTTTGTTAAGCATCCTTTCAGCCTCCTAAACTTTTCCTTAACACGGTCTGTAATTACACAGGGTGTCCGTGAAGCCTGGAAGCATAGGTGACTATATATCACGTCAACAAGGACATCTTCAATCCGTTAAAAAATAAAATGGTACCTATGTTTCCAGACCTTATTGGCATATATCCCCATGTATAAGAGTATTTGATAAATATCTAGCTCTTCGATCAGACTGTAACCCCCATGGGGACAAAGACGAGGAGTTTGTTCCCTGTTGCCTGCCCACCACTCTGTGCATTGTTTGATACGTACTGTGAACTCAGTAAGTATCAGTTAAATGAATTAATAAATAAGTGGATGGCAAGGTTTATCGTGGGAGTGGGGAGGGCAATGGAATAAAGTGAGAACTCAGAAAGTGGGCTTGCAGAGAACACACTCAGATGTTTGGGACCCCTGGCTCATTCACCAGGCCCTCCACGGTGTCTAAAGGTAGAATTTCCACCCAGAGAATTGGGCTGTGATGAAAGAGACAAAGGTGGGGAGCTGAGGGCTGGCATGTGGAGAAGAATGCACTCATCACCCAGCTTCTCCTGAACATTTATACATCCAATGTTTGTCTTTAAAGGATGAGCCGTATCCTTTGATAAAGGATTAGACACCTCCCCAGAGACTCTGGACTCATGACAGGTCAATCCCTGTCCAGCCTGGTGTCCTCAAACATGCAGAGCAGTCTCTCTCTCTGGATAGGACAGAGAGAGCAAGTGAGGCTGGGACTCTCTTGGGGCCCCGGGACTCTCTTGGGGCCCCGGGACTCTCTTGGGGCCCCGGGACTCTCTTGGGGCCCCGGGACTCTCTTGGGGCCTTTGTCATGCTGCTCCTCTTGCCTGGAATGTCCAGCCTGCCCCTCCCCTGGTCCACTTGTCTCCATCATCTCTCAAGACTCAGTTCAGTGACCATACCCTCTCCCTCTATTCAGGTAAAACTGACCATCCCTCCTTTGGGCCTCACTGGAAAAACAGATATTATTTTATCATGCATCTGAATGTACTAGCAATAAACCACTTATTATGGATTCGGCAATGTTTCCAGATTTGGTGACCATCCTCTTCGTGTATCTGGTAGGTGGTGAGCTCCTTGAGCTGTCGGTGTGGCCGGTTTAGGGTGTCTGGCGTGCCGGTCACTGTCTAGGTTTCTAAGGCTAGGGCGAGGTGTCTTTCTGAACCCTAGAACATAGGTTCCTCCCCTTCTTCTTCCTCATATAGACTGGAAGGCTGAATCAGGACTCAGTGGTGGGCTGAAAGAAGAAGGCACGCTGCCTAGGGTGACCCGAAGGAGGAAGTGATGCATTCTGCCGGTTCCATGTGACTCCAAGGCCTGCCAGCATGCCCTCTGGTTGCAATCGACAACTGCGAGAGCAGTGCAGGTGAGTTGCTTTGACCTCTGACCCTTTCCTAGTTCATGTGTGCTCGCTAGGCAGGTAAAGCTTTGCTTTGAAATGTAGACACCTCAGCTACATGACATTTTTTTTGGCTGCGCCGTGCGGCATGCAGGATCTTAGTTCCCCGACCAGGGATTGAACCTGAACCCTCGGCAGTGAAAGCGTGGAGTCCTCACCACGGGACCGCCAGGGAGCTCCCTAGGTGACATTTAGAGATAGCTACAGGTTGGACTAAGGTCCTTTGCATTCTATGAGGCTATCAATTCCCTATTTTGAAGAGTATTAATCTCATGATGAAAAGTAATTACAACATCCTTTACAACATTTAAGATATAACTTAAAAAGTACAATTTATTGAACACTTACTATGTGCCAGGCACCGTGATGGTTGTTTTTGCTTTTCATATATTCTCCCTACTCCTCCAAATGACCTGGTTAGGAAAACTATATTGATCCCACTTTTGGAAGAACAGAGAACTGCCACAAAGGTCCAACAACCTGCCCGAGGTCACAGAACCAGTGAACAGTTAACTCCAGACTGTTGGCTCCACAGACAGACTATATTTGTTTTTTGCAGTACGTGGGCCTCTCACTGCTGTGGCCTCTCCCGTTGCGGAGCACAGGCTCCGGACGTGCAGGCTCAGCGGCCATGGCTCAACGGGCCCAGCCACTCGGCGGCATGCGGGATCCTCCCGGACCGGGGCAGGAACCCGTGTCCCCTGCATCGGCAGGCGGACTCTCAACCACTGCGCCACCAGGGAAGCCCCCCAGACTATATCTTTTTACTAGTCTATACTACCTAATCTTCTGACATTTGCCTAGCAACAGACAAAATAGTTTCCATAGCAACTATAATAAAATCAGTGTTGGTATTTGGATAATCTGAGTTTTTAAAAAACCACTTAAACTCTATATAAGCTACATTCCACATCTGGAAAACTATATAAAGGAAACGATTCTAACTACGGAAAAGATATGTGCAAAAAGAAATGTCCTGATGTATTCATTAGTTATAATCTGAAAAAAGCAGCAACAAGAACCTTCCAACAACGGGGGAAACAAATGCAGTGTGGTGCTGCTGTTCAGTGACATGTACACGGTCAGGGGCAACGTGGTTCCACTTAATGCTCATCCCTCTCTGTTTCTGGGAACTGATTACTCCTGGGGGTGGAGTTGTCATTTTATGTGACCCTGCTCTCCTGGTTCAGGTGATTGGTCCCTGGTGAGCACCTGACCCAAGCTGGGCCAATCAGTTCCTTTCCTAGAATTTTTTAGGATGAGATTGGTTAGAGTTCTGTTTCTCTTTGGGATTATAAAGTGAACTGTAGCATAAGGCATATCGGTTGTTTTCTTCCCTTGCCTTCCCCAGTCCTAGAAGGTGGTGACTGCTTCTTGCAGTACCCAGTACCCTGCATTTGCCCCTTCAACCCTTCCAGCACATGTGTTACTAACTTCCCAGATTAAATGCCCTCTGTTTGAAATCCCTTGCTTACTTCTGTATTCCCGACTATATACAGATATCATATTTAACTTTTTGGAATCTCAATTTCTTCATCTATAAAAATGGAGTCATAATTCTTAACTCATGCAGATGTTGGGAGGATTTGTTGGCATGAAGACCGTCAAGCGTCTGGTACAGAGTCAGTGCTAATCAATGCCGATTACCCCTCCACCCTATGACTGAAACCGTCAACTCAGGTATGCAGGAGGCTCTCTCCTCTTGGTGGTTTGCTGAGGTCCTTGGTCTCCGGGAACGGTGCCGTAAGTGGTTAGAAGCTATGCCCAGTGGAGCTCCCTCCCCCGTCTGCCACAGTTAACCTGGGGGCACGGCTCGGGATTATGTCACGGCCAGTGCAGATTCACAGGCAGGTAGAAACATAAAGTGTTTGGAACGGTACTTGCAAAACCTTTCCTTCTCTTAGCACCCCCTATTTTAGTCACTCGAGCAGATTCTAATTTGGTCTCGAAAATATCCTTCAACGGCCCCAGGCAAGTGTCGTACGGTATGCCATAGATGGGTACACGGAGCTCAACTTCCATCCTGCCTCCTCAGAGCCAATCGTCAGTCTCTGGAAGTCACCGAGTGAGGAAAGAGGAAAAGCTCCCTTCCATCTGACAGCGGAATCGATGACTGCGTGAACAGCTCTGGGCGCTGGGCTCTGTGTTTGGGAATTTGAAAACATCACCTCTGGTTCAATCCTCACAACCACCGACAAGGCGGGGGGATGGGTTATCTTATGTCCATTTTACAGATGAGGCACTTGAGAGGTTAAGGAGGGGACCCAGTGTCCTGCAATCCAGGTGGCAGCCCTCTTTCGTTTTAAAATGCGCTCCTTGGCTCTATGTTCCAAACGCAGCCGCAGGTGACTCTGAATGCAGAGGAGTGCTTACAGAATCCCAAACTAGCTGGGAACTTTCTTGCAAACCAAAATCACTCTCTTTTTTTTTTTTCCAATTTCTACCTCCCTATGCGGGCCTTGTTCTAAGCATCTGAAGTCTCTGATAATTACTGTCACAGTAATTAAAAAATAAATCCCCTTTAATTTCATAACAGGTGGTTTGTGAGGCTGGAAGAGAAGTTGAAACGTGTGTAATTATTGTGTGGCTTATTTGCATTTATAATTGCTTTGGAGGACACCGAGGGCCAAGCATCCAGTCTCGCAGCTGTCTTTCACCTCCATCGGCTGCTGGCGGCGGTGGCCGTGTCTTTTCTCCAAGCACCACCTGTGAGGGTAGCAGCTCCAGCTGGAGTCCTGAGACTTCCCATCAACACAGAGAGCAGCAGGGTTGGTGCCGCCATGGGTTTGCTTGGAAGGGTCTCTAAGTCAGCAAGGACCCCGTGTGCCCAACCTTGAGTCTAGTGTTGGCTAGGCTCTCAGTGATGCTGGTTGACCACGGGCAGTTTCTAACCTAAACCCCGGCTCACTTATCTGACCCAAGCACCAGGTGGGCACACTGAGGGCTGGCAGATTTGGTCCCCGATGCAGTGTCTCTTGAATGTGCCCTGCAGATGTGTCTCTGAGAAGTTGTCTATAAACCGAACTTCTAGAGACTGAATCCATTTCCCTTACTGACTTCTGAATCACTCTGGATACCTGCTTTTATTTTTCAGGGGCTTCCTAACACTTCAGATTGAAATTTCTTTGACCATTCCTGTCTCCCCAAGTCTTCTATAAAGGAGTTAATTAGCCACAGAAGAATATATAAGCCCTTTCCAATTGATGCCCTAATTAATTGTTGGTCTTTAATGTTGTAGAAAGACCCCTGGCTTTGGCGTCAGACTTACCAGGGTCTGAATTCTGGCTCTACCTCTTAGCAGCTGTGAGACCCTGGATAAGTCACCTAACCTCTCTGGGCCTCAATCTGTAAAACTGTAACTTGGTCCAGCATTTCTCAGCCTTTGGCTATATGCTGGGATCACCTGGGGAACTTTAAAAAATGACTGCACTTACGGCTCGTTAAATCAGACTGGAGGGTGGGGTGAGGGCTTGGGCATCATATTTTAAAAAGCCCCCTGAGTGATTCTGTTGTGCAGCCAGGGCTGGGAACCACTGTCTGAGCCCCTGAGGAAATGCAGGTTTCAACCCTCCCCTTCCTTTGCCCTGGGGAACGGTGCCTGACCATGGTGGGTCTGGGAGGAGCTGGGGGTCCTAGGAAGGTTACTGAGACTGAGATCCTGCCCCCAGACGGGAGGATGGTGACCCAAGTACTGTGCTAGCTCATGACATGGGGATTGGTCAAGGCACCAAGCCAGCAGCCCCATTTTCTCCCTGGCCCATCAAAACTGGAGACCATGAATTCAGTGGTTCTTCCAACTCTGGGCACGCCAGGGAATCCAGCCCATCAGCAGTCAGGAGCTCCAAACAAAAGAAGGCAAAGAATGACATCATTGAGGAAATGGCACCAAATTTTATTTCGGACCAGCCTTACCTCCTTCATCTATTTGGATCCTCATCACATCCCTGCAAGAGAGGCACCGTGATGCCCATTTTACAGATGAAAGAACTGAGGCTCTGCAGAGTTAAGTGACTGACTGTATCCTTTAAGTAGCAGAGCCAGGAATCAAACCCAGTCTGCCTGATTCCAAAGTTCTTCATCTTTCTCCTACACTTGTAGCCTTCCATATATCAGTAAATCGCTTATTATTCAATATAAACTCCATCCTTGCAGTTTTTCGGGCCAGACACCCTGGAGTCACCTTTGACTCCTGTCTTTCCCTCACAGCCCACATGTAACCTATTGGTTAATCCCACTGGATCCACCTTTACAATCTACCCAGAATCCAAGCATGTCACCACCTCCCTGCTACCACATTGGTCCAAGTACCACCATCTCTCACCTGGAGGGTGGATGGTCTCCCTGCCTCTGCCCTTGCCCTTCCTGCGTATTTGTAGCACAGCAGCTGGAGAGACTGATAAAGTATTTCCCAGACAATGCCCTCCGACGGTTTCCATCTCCCTCTGGGTTAACGCCAATGTCCTCACCGTGACCTGTGCTGCCCCGAGTAACAGATACCTCTCATCTCCTCTGTGAATTCATTTACTGCTTCCCCCTCGCTTTCCCCCCAAACTCTCCAAGCGCGCTGCTGCCTCCGGCTTCTGTGCTTGCTGGTCCCTCTGCCTGGGACGTTCTTCCCCCAGGGTCCACATGGTTTGCTCCCTTCCCCTCTGCAAGGTTTTGCTCAAATCCCTCCCTGTTTAAAACTGAAGTGAATGCGCTGGTACACCCCGTCCTTTCTGCTGCTCTATTTTTCTCCATGGCACTCATCACCATCTGGTACACCACCCATATAGACTTACTGATGTTTACTGTCTGTCTTTCAAGACCAGATTTTTGTCTGTTTGGTTCGCTGCTCCATCCCAGGCACGTAGGACAATGCTTGGCACATAGGAGGTGCTCAGGAAGTACCTGAATGAATGAATAAATGAATCCAGTCATCGCCTCCTGCAAAAGGTGGGATGCTCTCGGAGCAGCAGCTAGTGAAAAGACTGGGGGGGGGGGGCGTGTTAGGGAGGGGTGTGCCCCTAGCAGCCTGCTGCATTTCCCCTCCTCGGTGTTGGAGGTGGCGGGGGAGGGGCACGCGCATGAGCGTGAGGGACACATGGTCCTACCCTGCAGATCATCTTCACCTTGTTTAAGTTGTTCAGCACATCTGCTGTCTTGTCCTGTCCACTGGGCTCTGAACTCTACCCTCTGCTCTGTTCTCTCAGCTCCGCCTCTTTCTTATGTCCTTTCCTTGCCCTGTCTTCACTTTGCATCACCATCATTATATTAACTAGTCATTAAATAATTGTTATCAGGGATTTCCCATGTACCAGATACTATGTAAACCCAGTAAATGCCCCCGTGTCATTGAAACCTCACAGCAACTCTCCAGCGTAGGTACCGCTGTTATCCTTATTTTATGGATGCGGAAACCTAGGCTCAGAGAAGTTAAGTAACTTGCCCATGGCCACACAGCTCAGGAGCGATGAAGACAAAATTCTACCCCAGGCAATCCGCATGCAGTTCCTGCCTCTTCATCTCACTTACTTTCTGCCCCGGGTACTCATGAACTGGAAGATTCACGGTCCTTTATTTTCCACTTAGTCTGAAGCCATCTTCTGCACATGCTTCCCGAGGGCAACCTGGTTTGTCCAGGGCCACGAGTCTAGGGCAGGGCTTCTCAACCTCGGCACTGTCGGGCTGGATGTTTGGGGCTGGGTAGTTCTGTGTCGTAGGGGGGCTGTCCCATGGATAGGAGGATGTGTAGCAGCATCCTTGTCTTCTACTCACTAAGCACCAGTAGCGTCTCCATCTCCTTAAGCTGCGACGACCAAGAACGTCTCCAGACATGGCCGGTGTCCGCTGTGTTGGTAAAACCACCCTTGGCTGAGAAGCACTGTCTAGGGGGTGAGAAGTGGGATGGATCAGGAGGCTGGTGGACGATTAGCTGCTGGCAGGGCCCCGGTTTGTGGATCACCATAAACTCCAAAGTTCTGGTTCGAGCTCTGAACGAATCCAATAACGCAAGTCCTCCCTTGGTTCGTTTAGCTGAATGACTGGCATCGCCAAAGAAGTGCACTTTTACCTGTTACTGGGCTAACTTCTCTAGTGGTCTACCAGGCACACTATAGCACAGCAGACTCGAAGCCTGATGGCCTGGATTCAAAACAGAATTCCACCACTTATTAGCCGTGTGTCCTCAGGGAAGTTGTTCCATCTCTTGGACCTCATTTGTAAGACGAAAGCCATCTTGCACCCTGAGATGAGCCTGCAGAGGGCTTAGTGCAGGGATATGCACATGCTGATAAAGGGCAGCCCTTGTTACCAAGCAAGGTGTAGGGAGTTATTAAACATCGGTATTTGCAAGTGAAAATAAGCGTGTCGTTGGAGTTTACGGAAGACTCCAATTCGGTGTTCTATCCCTAAAGTCCCAAGCCACATGGGCGGCACTGCCAAACTCTCCTGTACCTGAGCCCAGCGCAGAGTCAGAAAGCCCTGCAGAGATCAGAAGCCGGGCTGGGGGCGGGGGGTGGGGGGCGGGGAGAGTTGTTATCCGCGAGAACCTCGGCAGTACTGTCGAGCGGACGCTGCTTTCCAGTTGCCACCGATCTTGCTTTTTACTTATAAATTATAAATTACCATTCGTTTAGTTTCATCATGACCGATTTAGTTGGTTGTGGGTTGTTTGCCTAACAGCAGTAATTTGGGCTTATGAGTTTTCAATGGCTGGGCTTTAAGGCATGTGTGTAGGGCAGTTCAACGATGAATCATCTGTCTCCTGTTCCTAAAGAAAAACCATCTCTGATGTTACCCCCAAATTGCTTGCAATGTAATGCTTTCAGATGATCTCTCTCCTTTCCTGATGGACCTGACAGTAGATGGGGCAGGAGGCTGTGGGTCCTTTTACCCTACCTCGGTGGGCAAGAGTCCAAAAGGATGAGAGATGCTGTTCTAGATCAATCTTCCCTCTACGTCTTGTTTTATAGATGGGGTAATTGAGGCCCAGAGAGGTGTAGGGTCACAGGTCACACACAGCACTAACATCGAGTTCTCCTAATTACCTGTCCCAGGCTTCTTCCACTCACTGAACTACCTGCATAGGCCAGGACTGCTTCGTCCATGGAGGATACTGGGTCCCCACAAAGGTGGCTAGAAATTGCCCACCCTTGGGTTAGAACGTCGCTGAGGGTCTTAAAATACGATGCTGGTTTGAGTAGATGTATGCAGTGCATAAGAGGTGGGACTCTGGAGGCCAACTACTTTCTAGCTGTGTAATTTGAACAAGTTACTTAATCTCCTTGGGCCTCAATTTCCTCAACTGTTAAATGAGGCTAATCACAGCACCAGCCTCCTGGGTTTGGAAGAATTCAATCGGGCAATTCATGTAGAGGGCTTAGCACAATGCCTGAGACACAGAAACTGCTCGGTGGATAATGATTACTGTTAATATTTTTGGATGTCCAGAGCTGATGTTTCACTCCCACCTGGAGCCTCTTAAGAGAAAGAAAAGATTGCAAAGCTTTCAAAGTGATCAAACAATTTCATTTGTAGTATTTCATTTGATCCTCAAAATAACCCAAAGGCGAGGGTTATCATCCCCATTTTATAGATGGGAAAACTGAGCCTCAAAGATGCAATGCAGAGTCTTTACTCTGAATTCAAGTCCTGTGGCTTTACGACTGGAGCCCTTCCGCTCCCGACACTGGCTTCAGGGCTAACCTTGGCACCGCTGCACTCAGGTCCTGCTTTGACTCTCTTCTACCTCACAGATGCTCCGCTCTGTCGTGGGACTGCCCAGAGCAGCTGTCTACATGTTCCTAGGCCACTTGGAGATCATCCTCCCCTTGTTCTGCATGGGCAGAGTCTCTCTCATCTAGACGCAAGTGACCTTAGCAGGAATGGCAGAGGCTGTGAGCAAAGAGCAGGAAAATTTCTGTGATAGGTCCCAGCTGCCTGACTGATGAGAGGGTGGCTGGGATAAGGCCTGGGTGAGGAGGGGTTGACGGGTTCCAAACGGACTGCAAGCTTCCCCGTGGACCATGAGCTTTGAGTGCTACTCGTGGGTGGGGAGCGGCCCTCGGGCATCTCTGCAGCCCTGGCCTCAGCTCAGTTAATGTGCACAGAACGAGCAAATGTGGGGCGATGTCAGGAAACATTCCTCTGAAATTGTAGCTGATAAAAAAGACAAAGATGGGAGATTAAGCCGTTGACAGCAGAGACCCATTCTAGGGGACAGCTTGTAGCTGGGCTGCAGCAGAACTGAGGGGATTTCCCAAATCTCATCACCAGAGAAGTAGTAACATCTACTGTTAGAGTGGAAGACGGGGAGCTGGCTGACATGAACATTCCAGTCTCCAGTGCTGGCGTGGGGAAGAGGACTAACGTTTATAGAACACCTACTGCGTGGCAGGCACTGTGCCAGGCATCTTGTCTTCCCTTATATGCTTCAGTCACACTAACCTTCTTTTCCTCTCAAACCAAACTGTTCCTACCACAGGGCCCTTGCACATGATATTTGTTCTTCTTCTTCTCCTTGCCTTTGCGTGGATGTCTCCTTAACACCATTTAAGTTTTTTTTTTTTTTTTTTTTTGCGGTACGCGGGCCTCTCACTGCTGTGGCCTCTCCCGTTGCGGAGCACAGGCTCCAGACGCGCAGGCTCAGTGGCCATGGCTCACGGGCCCAGCCACTCCACGGTAGGTGGGATCTTCCCGGACCGGGGCAGGAACCCGTGTCCCCTGCATCGGCAGGCGGACTCTCAACCACTGCGCCACCAGGGAAGCCCACCATTTAAGTTTTAGCTTAAACTTTGTCTTCTCTGAAAAGCCTTCTCCAGCCTTAGTCAAAGCCATAATTCCATCCTGCTCCACCATCACCCTCTTCCACATCACCCTACTTTATCTTCTTTAATGTACTTTTCATACCCAAACATTTTATTTTTTTTGCTTGCTTATTACTAGAATGTAAGCTCCTTGAGGGTAGGAATTCTTTCAGACTCGTTCATGATTGTATATCCCAGGACAGTGCCCAGCACATAGTAGGTACTCAGCAAATATCTCTTCCCACCTGGAGGCTGGGTGGTTTTCCCATGGAGTTTTATGTGGACCTCACAAATACCCCAGGAGGTGGTATAACGATTCCATTGTGCACGTGAAGAAACAGAGGGTCAAGGGCATGAGGGACCTGCCCAGCTAATAAATGATAGAGTTAGGATCTGAACTAGGTTTTTGCTTTCAAAGTTATACCTTTAGATACACTACACTGCTTCCCTAGAGGAAAGATGGGGACCTCATACCAGCGTAAGACACTAGCATCACTAAGCATCATCACTTAGCATCACCAAGATCCCTTCAATTCCCATCAAGCAAACTTCTGGTCCTAACCTGGCTTTCTAAGGAGATGGTGCTGAGAGAAGTAGATGTCCACCACATGACATGAATATTTCGTGTTACCTGCCAGTTCTCTCTCCTGAGGAAAGTTAATCACTGGGCATTTCTACTTATCATCCAGTCTTTTATGACAGCTTGGTTAATAGGAGTCCCCACCTTGCCCCACAGAGGCTGTTCACTCCTGGGGATACTGATATAATCAACTGTCATCGTGCTCAGCTGAGAAGCAAATCCTGCAGCCACACCATAAAGGCTGGGGTGGCTGCCATGTGAGATTCGGGGTGAATGAGGTATGGGCAGATGACGTGTTTCAATGCTTTGGGCCAAATAGCATCCCGACATAAATCCCCTTGCACAGAACATCTCCCCCAGCCCAGAGGGTTGGCCCATTTCTTTCAAGCGATATCAGACGGAACAAAATTCCTAGATCAGCAAAGGATACGAACATTGTCTGGAAGTGGGCTATTGTGACGGCTTGCCTGGCTTCGTGCTTCTCACAGCCCCTCTTGTCTCTAACTGAAGCCCGTAGGCTGAGCCCTGATCTGGTCTCCGGAACAAGCCCAACACCCCTCAGGTCCAGCTCTGACTTGATGCTCCAGTTCTAGATATCGGATAAACCGTCTTATGTACCTGGACTCTGCTTGCTACTGAATCCCACCCAGTCCTAGTGATGGGAAGTTCATTTCACACATGGCTATTTTTTGGATGTCTGAAGGCAAGTGGAGTGGGGATGGGGGCAGTGACTTCCTGGTTCCCTACCTTCCAAGTAGCATCTCCCCTGGTGGGCAACTTCTGGGGGTCACTCTGAGAGTCATGTAAACATCCAACCAAGAGCCCACATCTTCATCTTTTCCAGCAATTTTGTAAGCACCCAATTTCCCTTTATTCCTAAAATGATCATAGTTATTTCCCTTGCCTGCACTGGTCTCTGACCGACACAGTCCACCATATGCCTGGTCTCAGGCTAAGCCCTGGGGATAAAGAAGCAAAGGAGACACAGCTCTGTCCCCAAGGAGCTCAGTCCAGTGGGGCAGGGGTGGGGGGGTGTGAAAACAAAGGGGACCCCTGGAGAGACCTTTGGCGGAGGGAAGCCCAGGGGCTGCAGATCACGGAGGGCACATCTGGGTGTCAGAGAAGATTCCCCTGAGCAGCCCCCAAGGACAAGGAGAAGTTTCAAGGCAGAGAAACAGAGGCACAACCTTCTTGGTGGAGAGACACCATATGCCCGGTTCTTCTAGGAGCCTGTGTCCTGCCTCTTAAATTCCCCCCATGAGGTGGCCTCACTTCTCATAAACTGACTTCTCAGACCCACCTTTCTGTGGGCCTGGGGCTCCCCACACTGACTTCCAGGGTCTGCTGCAGCCCCCTGCCCACTCTGAGACTCTCCCATGTTACCTCTGGTGACCCTTTGTCAGATGTCATACACACACCGGCTACAACCAGGCATACAGCACCAAATGATTTCCATATTCCATCTCCTTCCTCCCTTCCTTCCTCCCTTCCTTCCTTCCTTCCCTCCCTCCTTCCTTCCTTCCCTCCCCTCACTCATGCATTTATCCAACACGTATTTATTGAACACCTACTAGACCCTGGGTACCACTCTACACATGGGAGATACAGCATTGCCCAAACAGATGTGAGCATGTGTGGCTCACATCCTAGCGGGGTAGATAACAAGTAAGATATATAATATGTCGGATAATGATAAATGCCACGGGGAAGAAAAGGGCTATGGAAAAAAATGCTAAGGCAGGGAAGGGGAGTCCGAAAATACCAGGGCGGGTCACAGTCTTAAACAGGTGCTCGGGATGGCCTCACTGAGAAGGTCACATTTCAGTAAAGATCCAAAGGGGGTGAAGGAACAGCCCATGCAAACGCCTCGGGGAAAAGCTCAGGCAGAGGGAACACAGGGCAAAGACCTCAGGTGGGAGGATGCTTGGATCTTCCTTCGCAGTCGACCTCACTTTCTAGGTCAGGAAACCAGGGCTCCGATAGGCTGAGCGCCTCACCCAAGGTCACATAAGTAGAACCCGTGGGCACGTGTGTCCTGCCACAAAGCCCATGCCGCATACCTTGTGGCCTCTCCCCATCTCCTGATGCTGGCTTCCAAACTCCTGGCGGGCTGTTTTTTTTCCTACCTGTGGCCTGGCTCAAGGCCCGTCTGAGCCCTGTAGGTGTGTCTGGTCACCAGTCCTGTCCTTTCTCCTCCTGACCTGCCCCGGGCGGGCTCTGCGCTGTCAGCTGATGCCAAACTCACCTTGCTTTTGGCAGGGTGGCGGTTTCTATGTTTATGCGACTCGGGAATCTTCCTGGGATTCTGATGAGCTGCTGTCTTCCTGGCTCTCCCCTGTGATTCAGATGTTCATGCCTACTGAGGTCTTTCCAGTGGGACTTACTGTGTCGGGGTAGGGGGTGGGGTTGTAATTGGAGGGTAATTGGCAGAACTTCCTCCAGCCACTGACCCAATGCCTTGTGGCCCAAATCTCGGCAGGGGTGGCGGTGACATTAGAGGGAGGGGTAGAGAGCTCACCAGCTTCTCTGAGAATAGCTGTCCCAAACCATGAACACACATACACATGCACTCAACTCCACACACACACAGATACACACCTAACTACATGCACATACAACTACACACACTTACACACATTCATGCATTCAATGAATCATTTGCTCAATAATTATTTATTGGAGATCCACTGAGATATTCCAAGCCTTGTGTGGGGTGTGGAAGGGTCAAGAATATAAATGAAAGAACAAAGGACTCATTGGTGAGCACTTCCTAAATTCCTGCAGTGGACACTGTGATACCCTGAGGGATGAGGTGTGCATGGACTCTGGACATAGTCCAAACTGGACTGAATTCCAGGCTCCGAGTCCTAGGACAGGCAATTCAATACTAATTGCTATAATTTATCGGGCATTTGTGCCAGGCACTTGCCTAACCGCTTTTCCTGAATTTACTCAATTGCCTTAATCTTTAAATGTTTCATCTGGAAAATGGGGACGAGAATCCCTTCCTCACCAGGTTGTTGTAAGGATTAACTAAATAATACTGTAAGGATTAACTAAACAATGTTGTAAGGATTAACTAAGCAATGTTGTAAGGATTAAATAAACAATGTTGTAAGGATTAAATAAACTAATAGTTGTAAAGTTACTAGCATTTTGCTCGACCCATAATAGGTGCTGATGAAACATTACTTCCTTTCCTTTCTTCTCTGCTCTCAGGTAGCTCATAGTCTAGAGGGAGAAATGATCTAAGAACGCAGCTAATGAACACAAAGTTGAAGGTCAAGTTTTAAAGGACAGTTGTGACCAAGTGCTGTGAGGTGCAGAAGAGCGAGGAGTTAGTCCCCTTTAGCTGGGAAAATGAAGAAATGCTTGGTTACTGGGCTTCAGGAAGCCTATCCCCTCTCCCCACCTGCAGGTGTCACTGAGGTCCTGGCACGCCTCATGCCCTAGGTCCCCTGCACGAAGGCAGGACCTGCTTCCCTAGGGCTTCAGGTAAAGCCCACCCCTTCTGGCCTCATCTTTGCAGTCACTGGAAGGAGATGGGCTGCAGGGAAATACAGTGAGAGCCAAGACAGACGGCAGAGCCCAGCGTCGGAGCAAACAGAACCCTGATCTCCTGCATGAGAGGAGCAAATGGCATTGCACGGAGGCGGCTCTGCAGAAAGCATCTCGACCATTCCTCAGAGGATGTCAGTTTCAGCTAAAGCTTTAGAGATGACAGTGATTTGTTTGTTTCCTCTGAAGAGCTCAAGAAAGAGGCAGGATTCTGACTTGCTCTGATGAGAAGAGCATCATTTGGTAAAAGACTGGAGTCACAGAATCATAATATCTTATGACTGGAAATGACAGCATTGCCTGTGTCCTAGGCAGGTTGTGAGGACTGAGTGAGCCGATGCCTATAAAGATTGTCATACAGGGTTTGGCACATAGTAGGTGCACACTGCCTGAGCATGTGATCCGACTCCCTTGTTCTGAAGATGAAGTGTCAGCATGTGACACGTAACATGTCCCAAACACACTTCTCATCTGCACCTCTTCCTTCGCCGTCCCCTGATGCCGTTAAATCACCACCTCCGCATGTATCGCGATTTCTCTCGCTGGCACCCCACCCCAAGTGGCGATCCGGCCATACCCGAAGCCTGAGAGGCAGCTGGGACTCCTCTCTTGACCTCTGCAGTCACTTGTCAAGTTGCAGAGCTTCGCCCTGCCCCTACAGTGGCTCCCGACTCTGTTTCTCGCTTCTGAGCGCCACCACCGTCACCCTAGTTGAGTTCCTTGTAATTTCTCACCTGGCCCATCGCCACAGTTTCAAAATTGTCCCTCACCTCCCACCTCCAGTTTTTAGGCCTCTTCTCTCCAAACAATTCTACCTATGATGCCAAATGGATTTTTCCAAAGGCAGCTCTGCTCTCACCCCTGTATTCCAAAACCTTCAATGGCTCCCCACTGCCTACTGCATTAGGTACAAACTCCTCGCTCCGGCGTTCAAGCCTTCACCCCGTAGTGCTTTGGGCTGACCTCTCAGCCTTCTTTGGCATCTCTCCTGGATAAGTGCTATGCTCTGCAAACCAGATCCTCTGCCATTTCCCGAACGTGGACTTTCTGGCCCATTTGCCTGCCTCCAAGCCCTCTGCCTGACATGCCTTCCTCAATCTCTATGCGCCCAAGTCCAACCCATCGCTCAGGACACTACAAATGCCATTTCCCAGAGGAAGAAGTCCTTTCTCATCTCCAACCAAATGTTATCATTTTTTCCCTACGAATTCACAGAACATGATGGCGCAGACTCTGCTGAGACTCTTCCCCTGGCGGACCCTGCATGATGGACATTTGTAGACAGGTCCTACGTCCCATGAAGCACTGGGGTGGAATTCAGTTCTTTTGAATCCCTTACAGGGCTGAGCGGGGCTGTCTACACTGCAGACACAGTGCCAGCTGGAAAATGAGATTTCCCATTGAGTGGGTGGGTCATCTGAGTCCTTCTCCACCCTCCCTGGGTCAAGCTTGTACTTCCTGCTGCTCAAAAAGAGAGACCTCCTGGAATCCACAGGCTCTAGGACTGCTCGGTGCTGATTGGCTCTTGTAGATGTTACAAAGCTGCCAAACTCTGAGGACCCTGAGACATAATCTTCTCTAATTCCCTCATTTCACAGAAGAAACTGAGGTCCAGAGAGAAGTTACTTATCTAGGGTAAGGCTGAACTGTGACCAGTATCTTAGCGACTTGGGTCTGAGGCATTGCTAGCTAAATGGACCGATTCATTCCTTTATTTATTCCTCTGTTCAGCTTCCTTCATTGAGCACCAGAAAGCCGCCAAGCACTGCAGAAGGTCCTGATGACTCAGAGATAAGAAAGAGTCCCTGCCCTCAAGGGACTCACACCCTGGTTGGCGTGGGGCTGGAAGGAATGGATATGGCAATAGGCAATCTGCAAGGAGAGACAGGGTGACGGGAGAGCAGATGAGGGCACCTCGCCCAGCCTTGGCCAGTGATAAAGACGGCATCTTCCACTGCTGCTGGGACCACCCACACCCCAGCTCCCACCCCACCGCTGAGGGACAGCCTCTGCTGTGTCTCTTCCTTCCAAATTCTCTCCCACCTTCCAAATTCTCTCCCACTGAGACAGTGTTTGATTGAAGCAACGAAATGGAGAAAGATGCTTTACATCACCCCAAGATCCGTTGTAAAGATTCAATTAGACAAGACATAAAAACCACTTCACTTAGTGCCTTGCAGACAGCAAACCCTCACTAAAAGTTAACTATTATTATTACAAATAAGAAACTAGAGGCTCAGGGAGGTCACATACTGTACCCAGAATAACACAGCTAGTAAGCAGGGGAGCTGGGCCTTGAAGCCAAGCCCGTCTGCCTTCAAAAGCTCTCCTCTTTCCAAAATGCCACTTAGACTTAAGTTAGAGACCCGTGGTGTCTATTGTGGTCCTTCAGCTGATGGAGATGATCCCAGGAAGCCCTGGCGTCAGTGAACCCCTGCTGTGTCCCAAGTCCTTTTTTCATACACACAGAAGAGAAGGTTTCTGGAGACATCTGCGGAATCATAATACATAACAACATCTGCAGAAATAATAATTTTTGCAGCCTTGGGTGGGCCTCCAGGTGCCCTTTTGTATCAGAAAATGCACAGGACCCCCAAGATGAGTCAATCCACTTCAGAGCCAATCTCGTCCTGTGCTAGGGAGGCAACAGAGGAGAGAGGGCTTTCTGGAACTAATAACGTGGAACTGACAAAGAAGACCATACTCCCAGCGGTGCTGGAAACACGCATGGTCATTATGTGGGAATGTGCGAGCCCTTCCAAGAGGACCGAGTGCAGCCAAGACATGCTTTTGGTAAATTGTTTTATTCACCTGAAAATTCTCTTCATGAAAATGTCCAGCAGGGTGATTTAAATGTAATGGGGGAGATGTGTGGTGCAAACGGCAGGACCCTGATTTAGAAAGACTCAGAACACAGAAGTCTAGATAGACGAAACCCATGGGAGGTTGCTTACGTCTTAAAAAGATTCACCTCTAGATTACCTCCAAGTAGGACACGGCTTCCCATTGTCATTTTTAAAACAGATTATTAACTATTTGACTGGAAGATGGGGGAGCGTGAGGTCAGACAAAATTAAAGGCAAAAGTAGGAAAAATCTATCAACTGAAGGTCCTTTAGGACAGCTCTCAAAGTACAGGCATGAGGGGAAGGGACCTTGGTCCTTTATGGTTTTGTTTTTGTAGCATTGCCTATCTCCTGTCATGCAGGTTTCACCAAGGTAGTTGTCCGAATGTTTATATAGCTCTTACACATACATCACCAGAGGCCCCGTGTCTCCTATACCGCCCTCACCCCTCAAAAAAATACACAAGAAAGAACCAGGCACCCAGCAGAACAGCGTAAGAATTTCCTGCCCGAAAGAATCCAAAGATCCCACAGGTCATAAAGGGCTCAAGATCAGGTTGCTCAAGCAATCATCAGACACCTTTCTACGACATTCACATCAAATATTTAGCCCACTTTTGCTGTGACGGGAAGCCCTCTAATTCCTAAGGCAACCCATTCCACTCTGCATAGACCTGATCAATTGGAAGTTGTTGGTGTGGAGCCCAACACATAAAGCACCGTCCACTTAATCTAGGTCTATCCTCTTCCACTCCACAGTACTTCAGATGTGTGATACTGTAGGTCCTAACCGAGGTAGACATGTACCAAGGCTAGCACTGGCTCCTTAAGGGCCAACATTTACAGGCTCAGGAAAGCATCAAACCTTTAAAGCACTGATGTGATCTGATGCACCGCCTCTGTGAGTCTGAGGGGCAGCAAGATGGTACCAGGAATTGGAAGGCCCAAGTTCTCAGTCTTACTCTGCCATTGGTTCTCTCTAACAGCCAGTAAATCTTAATATCTTTTTTTCTTCCTAGGAGATCTCATTAAAGCCCATGGCTTGACTTGCCTCGCACATTCCTATCTCTAGTCCAAACATCTTCTCGGGACTCTAGACCTGGAAATCCCACTGCTTATTTCATACTGTGTTTCAGTACTTTTAGAGGCTCTTCCAACTCAATATGCCCAAACTTTGTCATCTTTTGGGGAACCAATCTCACTGAATGGTGACGCCATGCATTCAGCTACACAATGAGTCACTTTTCAATCTTTTATGTCAATACCCTCCCATTCAATCCATTACCAAATCCAGTTGATTGTACCTCCTCAATAGATCTCAATTCCACCTGCTTTCTCCATCACCATCCTCACTGTGTCTATTATCCATTACCTGGACTCCTGGACTTCCCTTCTACCAGGTCTCCCTGCATCCCCACGGCCTTTCTCCAATGGGTTCTCCAGACTAAAGAGTGATCCTTCAAAACACAAATCTGATCATAACTCCCTGCTTAGAGCTGCTCAAAGGTTTCCCATTGTCCTCAGGATGGAGACATCACCCTTGAACATGGGGTCCAAACCCTGTCACATGGCCTCCGTCTGTTCCTAGCCATCTCCAGCCTCATCTCACCCTGAGCTCCAGCCCCTCTGGCCACCTATTTAGTGCCTCATCCTTACTCCACCCCGTTCCTTCACAAGACCTTGGCAAATATCATTCCCTCTGCCTGGAGAGCCCTACCCTGGCCCCATAGTTAAATCCTCATCCTTCAAATTTCAGTTTTATGGCCAGTTCCCCTCCTCGTACAGTCTCATAGCCCCATGACCTTCATTGCACTGGTCAGGGTCGAAATGCTCATTTTCACTTGGGTAATTCTTTGATTAATGTCTGTCACTTTTACGAAGTTTTGACCCGAGGGGAGGGAGCAATGACTCTATTTCTGCCCACTACTGTATCATTCTCCCTGGTAGTGCAACACCTACCACATAGAACTTGCCCAATAACTTCTAGCAGCATGGACGAGTGATACAGTCCGTGCTCTCAAATAAGCATACCCTAAAGCTTAGCATATGCTGCTAAACGCTGCACCTTATATACAGAATGCCAGGGCAGAAGATGGGTGGGGACAAGATTTTCCATGAGTGGAGTGGCCTTGGGAGGCCCACTGAAATCCCCTGCCCCTACCCCTGCCACAGGTAGCCAATGGTTATGGCAAAATTACAGCCCAGCTCTGCATGGCAGACGGGCAGCCCCCCAAGCACAGGGGGGAAGGTAGTAGCTTTCACTCTGCAAATGGACATGTGTTGGCTGTCCTAGGTAGGATGTGCGGGCCCCAGCCCTGCAGGTCTGTCCTTACACCTAGAGACACAGTCAAAGCACAGGTCTTATGGACCAGTCACTTTGTCCCTGCTAGGGATGCCAGTCACATATCAAGAGAACATCTTGTAGATCAAGACGCACCTCAAGCAACTGTCCCCTTCAGAGTCCATGAATTTCTCAGCTGTGAGCTCCTATAGCTCAGGGAGCTTAGTAGTACTGATTTACTGTTGTGGTTCTCAAAGTGTGGTCCCAGACCAGAGCCTCAGCATCCCCTGGGAACTTGTTAAAAACAAAAATTCTCAGGCCTCACCATGGTCCTACTGAATTAGAAACTTTGGAGGTGGCACCCAGCAACCTGAGTTTTTTATTTTTGGTGGTACGCGGGCCTCTCACTGCTGTGGCCTCTCCCGTTGCGGAGCACAGGCTCCGGACAAGCAGGCTCAGCGGCCATGGCTCACGGGCCCAGCCGCTCCGCGGCATATGGGATCTTCCCGGACCGGGGCACGAACCCGTGTCCCCTGCATCAGCAGGCTGACTCTCAACCACTGCGCCACCAGGGAAGCCCAGCAACCTGAGTCTTAACAAACCTTCTAGGCTGTCATATCATTTCACGCAAAAGTTTGAGATCCACAAGTGTACTGGAAAGAACACCAACGTTGGGGAGAGGCTAACCACATTTAGAATCCTGGCTGCCTCTTTGCCTGGCTGTGGGCCCTTCAGCCAGTTCCTTGATCCATGTGAGCACAGTTTTCTCATCTGTGGAATGGGGCCATGACTCCCTTCCCCATGGAGATACAGTGAGAGTTCTCACGTCATGGGTCCTGCGTACTATAGGCGCTCCATACATACCGTTTCCCTTCTTTCCTTCCACACCCCGCCCTGCCCCCCGCCTCCCTGCTTTATAAATGAGGAAGCAGACTCAGGAGTCTGAGGTGGGGATACAGTCTGATTCCTTATGTGGGACTACACCACCTCTGAGAGGGATAGAGTCGGAGAGAGGCTGCAGGGCCGGGGACACCCCGAATGACGCATGAGCACAGCATGACTGGCCTGAGGCTGGGCGACCAGGGAAAGGGCCAAATTGCCACGGATCCTAATTATCTCAGGTGCCAAGCTCATGGGGCCGGCTCTGTCTGAGCTGCTTCAGGTGCTGATGGAAGGTGGGAACTCGGGGGCTGCTGCGAGGGCCGCTGGGCCTCAGTGGGAGATGGGGGACACATTTTTGTGGCCCTTCCTGCCTCCTGGAGGGTGGACAGAGAAAGAGCCACGCATGTGTGGACAAAGAACGCCACCTGCCATTTCAGTAAGCAAAGGATGTTGAAGCCGTAACACCGTTGGTCACTGCAGCCACACCCCTAGGGGAATTCAGGATGGAGAAAAGCAGGATACTGGCCCTAGGTAGTGAAGGTGTATATCAAAGGAATAATTTCGGTAAGCCCAGACGCTTGTATCTTTCCATACATAGAAAAGCACTGAAATCATTAACTTGAGATGTCTGTATTTTTGTGATTAACAGTAATCTTTTGATGTTCTATTATGTGTTGTTGTTGTTTTTTCCTCAGCCCAAACTCCTGTATCTTGGCTCTTCCCTTATCCTTTTGGAACAGTTCCTCAGAGCTATCTGAGAGGCTGGTTGCCAGGCTATCGTCCTCAGTCATGCCCAGAATAAAACATAACTCTCCAGTTTTCTTATTTTTTTCCTGTCGACACACGGCTACAAGTTCATAGGAAAACAAAATGCTTTGAAGCTTGTGTGTGACCTGCTTGCAGAAGACAGACGTCAGCCCAGTGGTTAAGAGCCCCAGCTTAGAAGTGGACAGATCTGGGTTCTAAGCCATTTAGTAGCCATGAGATATTGGGTAAATGCCTTAATTTTCTCAAGTATCAGTTTTCTCATTACTACAATGGGGGTGGTAGAGTGGAAGCACAGCACCTTCCTTCCAGGACTGCGGTGAAGATTAAATGAGAAGAGTTCAGCAAAGCTGGAAGCACTGTGCCTAAAATAAAGACATCATCTACGCTGCTCCCTTTTCTCCATCTTGGCTTCTGATGGCTAATTCCTGTGTCCCAGACAACAGGTGACAAAGCCACTGACAGGCCAGCTGCTCCATTAGCCTGGTTGAGTGGAGATGTCACAAGTCCCTCCCCTGCCCCAGGGGTCTGCTCTGTAAGCTTCGGGAAGCTGTGCTTGCTTCTGGGGGTGCAGAAAATCTTGAGGGAAAATTGGGTGAAAGAATATAGGCAGACGTCCCAGGACCCACGCATTTAGAAAACCTCAACAAGTTCTGAAAATGAAATCCATGTATCAATACATTCATTCATTCATTTGTCAAAAATTCACCATCATTTACTCTGGGAGAGGCACAGTATTGGTGGTACCAAGATTCAAAGGATGGTCTCTGCCCTTGGGGAGCTCACGTCTTAGTGGGGGTACAAAGGACTCGATGGCTTTGCTTCCACCGTGCAGTCACTGGGACTGCCCACAGACATTCTCCTCCTCCCAGGCATGTGGTAGGGTAGGACTGTACACCCCTGCAATGTGACTTTTGGTCATATGGAGATGGAGTCTGGATCCCTGAGTGACCTGCTGTCAAGCCACATGAGCCAGAAATCAATTTGTGTTGTGTTAAGCCACTGAGACTTGGGGGTTGTTTCTTACCAAGCACAGTCCAGCCCGTTCTTCCTGATGCAGCCATCAAACACAATACCGACCCCAATGTCTTTGTCATAAAGAACGAATCCTCCCTCTGCCTGACCCTCCACTCCCACCAAAAATGGAGCTTCCTTTATCAGAATTTAAAACCCTAAGCAATTAAGATGCTATAAATTGAAGAGCTCTTTCCAATGAATACAATTCCTCTTATTTCTAATGAATATGAGATGGCTTACATGAAGCTTAAGTACTCCGGTGATTATAAAATCGCCTCCATAAAATAACATTTCTTCTCCTACTGCTCAAGTGGCCTATTAAATTGATACCGATTAGGCATTTTTCTTTCTCAAATTCTTTCTCTCTGACACTGATCCTTTGCACCGTTTTCAACCCACGGTCTGATCTGGCCTGAAATGCTTTTCTCCTCCCGATCTGTTTAGGGGGCATTTCCAGGCACTTCTTCCAAGTAGCCTGTTGGCAAAAAGCAATTTCTGTGCCTACTTTATGTCCCCCGATTTCCAAAGACTGTCCTGAGTTAATGTCAGTTTATTTTATTATTATTTTTTAAGGTGGCTTCACATTCTTTATTATTACATTTAAAAAATTTTTTTAATAGATCTTTATTGCAGTATAATTGCTTCACAGTACTGCGTTAGTTTCTGTTGTACACCGAAGTGAATCAGCCATATGAACACATATATCCCCATATCTCTTCCCTCTTGTGTCTCCCTCCCACCCTCCCAATCCCACCCCTCTAGGTCGTCGCAAAGCACCGAGCTGATCTTCCTGTGCTATGCGGCTGCTTCCCACTAGCTATCTGTTTTACATTTGGGAGTGTATATATGTCCATGCCACTCTCTCACTTCGTCCCAGCTTACCCTTCCCCCTCCCTGTGTCCTCAAGTCCATTCTCTATGTCTGCACCTTTATTCCTGTCCTGCCCCTAGGTTCTTTAGAACCTTTTTTTTTTTCATTCCATATATATGTGTTAGCATATAGTATTTTTTTTCTCTTTCTGACTTACTTCACTCTGTATGACAGACTCTAGGTCCATCCACCTTTCTACCAATAACTCAATTTCATTTCTTTTATGGCTGAGTAATATTCCATTGTATATATGTGCCACATCTTCTTTACCCATTCATCTGTCGATAGACATTTAGGTTGGTTCCATGTCCTGGCTATTGTAAATAGAGCTGCAATGAACATTGTGGTACATGTCTCTTTTTGAATTATGGTTTTCTCAGGGTATATGCCCAGTAGTGGGAATCCTGGGTCATATGGTAGTTCTAATTTTAGTTTTTAAGGAAACTTCATACTGTTTTCCATAGTGGCTGTATCAATTTACATTCCCACCAACAGTGCAGGAGGGTTCCCTTTTCACCACACCCTTTCCAGCACTTATTGTTTCTAGGTTTTTTAAACAGTGCGCTGCTAAATAACCAAGAGATCCCTGAAGAAATCAAAGAAGAAAAAAATATATATATGGAAACAAATGACAACGAAAACACGACGACCCAAAACCTATGGGACTGCAGCAAAAGCAGTTCTAAGAGGGAAGTTTATAACAATTCAATCTCACCTCAGGAAACAAGAAAAATCTCAACTAAGCAATCTAACTCTACACTTAAAGCAACTAGAGAAAGAAGAACAAAGAAAAGCCAAAGTCCGTAGAAGGAAAGAAATCATAAAGATCAGAGCAGAAATAAATGAAATAGAAATGAAGAAAACAATAGCAAAGATCAATAAAACTAAAAGCTGGTTCTTTGAGAAGATAAACAAAATTGATAAACTGTCAGCCAGACTCATCAAGAAAAAAGGGAGAGGATGCAAATCAGTGTCAGTTTATTTTTAAAAGCCCTCCTTTCCTCTTGACTGTCACTGTTTTGCCTCTGTATGACTACGGAGAGAAAAGAATACACAGGTAGAAAGAAAAGGCCCTGCCCCCTTTTTGTGAAACTAGAGAGCACAGCATGTGGAGTCTGTGGCATGCTGAAATGACTTCATGTAGCTCCCACATCTAGAACAAGGAAGCTCTACTGTATTAAAGCAGCAGCCCTTTTCAGTTTGTAAACACTTTCTCATTCATTCACCAAGTCCGACTGCCGCTGCTGCCCAGCTGTCTGTGAACTCTGTTCTCTCCCCACCATCCCTTCTGCTACCCATCCCCACATCCCTCTGCACTTCCTCCCTGGATGGCTCCCACTCGCTCCTGACCGGTCTTGCTGCTCTCAATCTTGTTTTCCAGTGGACTCGCTACCTTGCAGCCAAGAGTCAGCTTTCTAAAATATAAATCTGCGTGGTATTTCTATGCCTCAGCTCAAAAGCCCTCCCCACTGTTTTCTGGGAAGAGCCCAATTTTGGCATCCCCCTCCGACCCAGTCCCTGATCACCCCTCCAGTTTGTCTCTCTGACTCTCCTACTGTGTGTTGAGCAAGCTGTGAGCCCCAGAAAGGTGCCACATTCTTATCTCCTGGCCTTTTTTTTTTTTTTTTTTTTTTTTTTTGCGGTACTCGGGCCCCTCACTGTTGTGGCCTCTCCCGTTGCGGAGCACAGGCTCCGGACGCGCAGGCTCCGGACGCGCAGGCTCAGCCGCTCCGCGGCATGTGGGATCCTCCCGGACAGGGGCACGAACCCGCGTCCCCTGCATCGGCAGGCGGACTCTCAACCACTGCGCCACCAGGGAAGCCCACCTCCTGGCCTTTGCACAGGCTGTTTCCCCTTCCTAGAATGTTCTAGAATATCTCCCCTTCTCTAGCTAACGTATATTCATCCTTCAGACTGCTGCTGCTCCTCTTAGGTGTCTCCATTTTTTAACCTTTCAGGCTGGCAGCCTGTGGGCTTTCCTATAGTGCCGTAGCACTTTCCATATCGTGCTGAAACGGATCACTTGTCTGTCTCCCCCATGAGATTATGAGCTCGTTGAGGGCAGGGAGTATAGCTCATTTCTCTATATACCTCCAGAGCTCACACAGTGGGTGCTCAATAAGGACGTGTTGAATACAAGTGAAAGAACCTACTATCTCTCTTCTTTATTTGCTGTGCCACTCGGCTTCTGGGATATTAGTTCCCCGACCAGGGACTGAACCCAGGCCCTCGGCAGTGAGAGCACAGACTCCTAACCACTGGACAGCCAGGGAATTCCCCCTACTGTCTCATTTGATCTTGAAGACAATTTAGGGGTATAGGCAGAGCAAGAGTTATTCCCAATTTCACAGGTAAGGAAACTGAGGCTCAGAGACACACAGCCTGCTCTGACTTGCTATGATGTAGCTGTCAACCAGCAGTTGATGGGTGGAGGGTGATGTGACTGGAGGAATCCATCTCTGGGAATCTGGTGATGGTGGAGGCCCGGGCAGGGCTTAAGATCATTCTCTCACTCACTCGCTCAACAAACATGTCTTGAGCATCTATTGTGCACCAGGCATTGTGCTAGCCAGGACCCCGGCCTCAAAGGGGGCACAGCCCAGTCCTCTGTGGACTAGTCTAGTTTCTGAGCTTATTCTAATCATGGAGTCTGTGAGAACCTGGTCAAAGCTGGGAAATTCCCTCCCGAAAAAGATGAACCTAGGAGCACGCACGCATACACACATGCACATAATCTATGTACATTTCAGGGTGTCCGGATTCCCCTGAAGCTTATCCATGGACCCTAGGTTAACAGTCCCCAGTTTAGATGAGAAGACAGGCACGCAAACAACTAAGTGATACAAATGTGGAGCCAAGAAATCACAAGTAAATTCCCTCCCTTTAGGGGCAGTGGAGTCAGAGAAGACTGGGTGTGTCATTCAGTCCACTAATTTATTGAGCACCTACTGTGCACCAAGGACAGATGGTGAATAAGGCCATATAATCTCTTTCCTTTGGCTCTTAAAGCCCAGTTGATGGGGGCGGTGGCATTTGAACTGAGTCTTAAGGTCAGGAAAGGAGAAGGGGGAGGGCAGTCCAGACAGAGAGAACAGCACGGTCTGAGTTCTGGGAGAACAGGCAGACAGGCATCATCTCCCCCTTTGATTCTCTCCACTGACTAGAGGTGAGATCAGTTTCCAGTGCTCACTCTGGAAGAAGACAGCCCAGCAGAGAAAGGCTCCATGGAGGGAGGGGAGACTGTGTGTGTGCATGCACCGTGAACCCCGCTTCCCTGCCAGCCTCCCTGCCGTAGTGCCCAGAGCCAACACCCAGGGTTGCCAGGCCCAAGGCACCACTGAACTTTCTTCCTTGATCTCAGCCCAGAACCCATCCCGGGAGACAGGCTTCTCTTATTTCTTTCCCCACCTTGGCAGAATTTCAAGTGCATGAGAAATGGAAGCTCATGGGTGGCTTGGATGCTAACGGGTCCCTGGGGCCCAGTGCAATCCGCAAAGCTTCAGCACCTTTGTGGGCAGCCATTAGTGGCAGAGACAGGGGACCCAGGCATGCAGCTGTCAGCTCGGCTACCTCTTCCTCAGGCTCAGTGCTACTTTTCCCCCTGCAAGACTCCGTTCCACTTTAGTGGAGGGAAACCAGTTACTGCCTTCCTTTTAGTTTCTTGGCACATTTAATGCCCCCTGTGATATTTCTGGCAGATTCGTAGCTGGCACTTAAAGGACGGTTTGTAACTACCACAAAACAACCGTTAAGTACCAAAAAATAAAAAGAGATTTTCTTTTTGGATAGAAAAAGAATACAGACACGTCTGGCTTTGTAAAATTACTGTCAGTCAGTGGGCATATGGGTTCCTGAAAAGTTGGGCAGAAATCACAATATTGTGGAAAGCATCCCTGAAATGCATCCCACTCTAGCTGGCAAGCACTTACACTCCTCCTTCAGATCCTGCCTAAGTGGCCCCTTCTTTAGAGAGCCTTTTCTAGACCCCTCCAGTGGAAGGAACAGATTTTTGTTGCATCTCTACCATGGGCCAGGGACTGGGCTACATTAGGTATTATCTCAAACCATCTTCTCTACAATCCCATAGGTAGGTAGCAGTGCCATTTTACAGAAGAAACTGAGGCTGTGAAGTGAAGAGGCTTGCGCACGTTTCCTAAGCTCATAGCTGATGCGGCCAGAGGTTGAAACCAGGTCTGGCTGATGCTAAAACCCATGCTCTGTTCATTACAACAGTTGCTGAGATAGATCTTCTGCTCGAAAGGCCCTCGCATTCTGACTTTTCATCGTTAAGTCACATCCACTTTTAATCATTTGTTGACTGGTTCTTTCTTTCCATTTGGTGGGGTTCCTTGATGCAGGGACCATTATAGCCTTCCTAGGGTCTAGTGTGCCTCTCCCATAGGAGGGATGCAGGGAGTATTTGTGAAATGAAAGTAGGAATTGATGGGAATTCCCTGGCGGTCCAGTGGTTAGGATTCGGCACTTTCACTGCTGGGGTCCTGGTTCGATCCCTGGTCGCGGAACTAAGATCCTGCAAGCCGTGTGGTGCAGCAAAAAACAAAACAAAACAAAACAAAACTAGGAATTGATTAAAGTTCCCTTCAGAGATGTTTTATCCACAACAATTTTCAGTGTATCTATAACTCTTTCCTAGATTTCTTTGCTTGCCTCCTGTGGCTCTCTAGATGAAGAATAAAGCCACGTCCTCTTTAAGAAGTCTAGCCTCGGGACTTCCCTGGTGGTGCAGTGGTTAAGAATCCACCTGCCAACGCAGGGGACACGGGTTTGAGCCCTGGTCTGGGACGATCCCACGTGCCATGGAGCAACTAAGCCCATGCGCCACAAGTACTGAGCCCACGTACCACAACTACTGAAGCCCGCGCGCCTAGAGCCCGTGCTCCACAACAAGAGGAGCCACCGCAATGAGAAGCCCGCGCACCTCAACGAAGAGTAGCCCCCGCTCACCGCGCGGCAAAAGCCCGCGCACAGCAACAAAGACCCAATGCAGCCAAAAATAAATAAATTAAAAAAAAAAAAAAAGAAAAAAAAGAAGCCTAGCCTCCCCTCAAATTCTCCAAGGAATAAAAACACTTGGAAAAGAATGGCCAGGAAACTATAGAAAGATTGACTGTAAGATCTTGACCCGAAATATCCTAATTCACTGAAAACAGGACTTGGCCAACAAGTGTTCTACTTGCTTACAACTTTCAGAAACATCACTTGAGACGATTGAGCAGTAGATCAAGATACAAATGCCCTTAACTTTTGCTGCTTCTCCTGTTTGCCCATCACCACCCACACTATCTAGTCGCGGTCCTCCATCTTGGTAGGCATTCTCCATATTGTGACTTTTTGCCGTCACCCACGGTGGGAGACGAGGCAGGAAGTTTAGGCAGAAGCCGGTATGATTGTCAGGCATGAGCCCATCCCAAGCCCTTTAACAGATCTACTCACAATAATAACAGTGATAAGGGTAAATGCCAATACTTACTGAGAGCCTGTTACATGCCAGGCACCAAGCACTTTCTAGGAATTAACTCACTCAAGCTCTGCAAACTTCATTTTACGGGGAAGGAAATGGAAGCTGAGCGTTTAGGAGATTTTGGCTTAGTCACAGAGCTACAAGATGGCGGAGGCTGTATTTGAATCCAAGCAGGCTGACTCCAGGACGGCAAGTGTAGCTACTTTGCAATAACGCTTTGCCTGGGAGCACCCCAGGATCACCTCATCCCCAACCAGACCACCTCTTGGTCGCCCAACTGTTTTGCCCAATGCTCCCTTACTCCCGTCCTTATTTCAGCTTTACCTTAGGCGCGGGCTTACACCTGCCAAGACAGCAAGATTCTCTGGCATGCAGCCAGTGATACCACCGAGATGCACCGCTCTTGCAAGAGGTCGTTTGCTAGCTGGACTGTCAGTGGCTAGAGCTCAGCGAAGCCCCCCCCCCCCCCCCCCCGCCCAACTACTGCACGTCTCACAAGGGAGGAGGGGGAGGGCCGTCTGAGTTAGGGGGGACCAGGCGGTGCCTCAGGGCGGTGTCTCGGAGGTGGGGAGCATCTCCTTGCACTGCTGCTGGTTCCCTCCCCTCCGCCGGATCCCTCTGGTCCCAGCACGCTCACTGGGAAGGCAGTGCACCTTGAGAAACACCACCATCCCTTCCTGGGATCCAGTGCTGGCCAGGCGGGCGGAGGGAATGTTTTCATTTGAAATCCCTCTTCATTTCCCCACCTCCCTGTCCCTCCACCTGGCCAGGAATCACAACACGTCCTTGGCAGTGATTTTGGGCTGGCTGATTTATAGTGAAAATTTCTACTGGAAACCACGACTGGGAGGGCTCATTCAGCTATCTGGGGACCCTGTGATGTTTAGAAACCGTGCTTCTTGAAGCCAGTTACTATTGGCCAGAATCCCAACTCCAGACGACATTCAGGCACATTTCCCACCTCCTGAGCTTGTGCGTGTGTAGTTTTGTGAAGCTACCAGCTCGCAGATTTCTGCGGTCACTGGGGTGTTGGGGGCCCTATCGGGCAAATCTGATTGGCTAAACGCTCTGTTCCTCTGGTCTCCATGCGCAAAGTGCACGGTCACCAGCACTTGCTCTGTTTCACATCTGGAACATATGCTTTAGTAACTCAGAGCCTCTTTGGGGAGTTTTGGTTGCCTGAGGAAAAAGGACAAAACACCTTTGTTGGGAAGCATCTGGCCAATTCATAAAGTATTAGGAGCTGGAAGAGACTTAATCGGGGTTACCGTCAGCCAGAGGTCATCTGCATTAAAATGCCACGTAGCCTGGCAGCACCCAGAGCCCTTAGGTGAGAATTTTGACCCCTGACCCACCACTGTGAGCTCTTGGGTAAGTCATTTATCTTCTTAGCACTTTGGTTTCATTGTCTGTAAAGTAAGGCTAATAGTAATAGCCAACACTTAGAGAGCTACTTACAATAAAACTCTTTATATAGATAAGATCGTATTAGTTTCCTGGAGCTGATGTAACAAATTATCTCGTTTATTCTCTCATAGTTCTGGAGGCCAGAAGTCTGAAATCAAGGTGTTGGCTGGGCCGTGCTCCTTTTGAGGGATGTAGGGAGAATGCATCTTTATCTCCTCCAACTGCTGGTGGCGCCTGGCATTCTCTGGCCTCCACGGCCCTCTTGCTTGTGTCTCACATCCTACTTTCCTTCCTCGCAAAGATACCAGCCGTTGGATTTAGTATTCACCCTAAATCCAGGATGATATCGTGCCGAGATTCTTAGCTCGTTTACATCTGCAAAGACTTTATTTCCAAATAAGGTCACATTCACCGGTACCAGGGGTTAGGACTTGGAAATATCTTTTTGGGATACATGATTCAACTCACTACACCTAGGAAATAGGTACCTCTATGATTCCCATTTTACAGGTGAGGAGACCCATCAGGGTCACACTGTAAGTGGCGGATCTGAAATGCAAAGCCATGCGGTCTGACTTCAGAGCTCATTTTAAGAAATCACTCTATTAGACAAATACTTATTGCTCTGAGTAGAGTTGTAGATGCGAGAGACGCAACAGTAGGAAAAGGAAAAAAGGAAAAAACAGACCCCCTAAATTGTTCTAGGAGCAGCAAGAAGGCCAGTATGGCTGAAGAGGAGTCAGTCATGGGGTTTGTAGCAAGAGCTGAGATTGGAAGGTAAGAGGGACCAGACTGGGTAGAACCTTCTAGTGACTTTGGTGTTCAACCCCCATGAGACGGGAAATTAACAGTGTTTTGAGGGAAGAAGTGACGGGATCTGCTTTGTGTTTTTAAAGGACCCCAGAGAGACCAGTATGTTGAGAAGGGACCACTGGGGGTCCAAGGCCTACACAGGAAGACAGTTGCAAGGCCCAGGCAAGAGGTGAGGATGCCCGGAGCAGGGAGGCACTGGTGGTAGAGAAGTGGTCAGATTCTATGCGTATTTTGAAGGAAAAGCCAACAAGATTTGCGGGCAGGTTGGATGTGGGCTTTGTAAGAAAAAGGATGCCACGCTATTTGACCTGAGCACCTGGAAAGCTAGAGCTGCCACTGACTTCCCGGTGCTTTCCTCGAAGGGTTCTTGTAATAACCAAGTGAGATAACAAGAGGAAAAGCGCTGCCCTGAAGTTCTGCCCAGGGCCTCTGCTGGCTGTCGTTGTTATTACTGTTATCTTTCTGCGATCTGAAACTTTTTGCAGCTCTAGGTTGCCAGGAGGTGTCAGACTGGACTGAACACCGTCAAGCAGTGTGTCTATGATGAGAAAATATAATCTCTGACTATAATTTTAAATTATCCTTTTTTGGTATCTCACTCTCTTCCCCACCTGTGCTGGGTGCACATGTGAGATCCGAGAAGCCTCTCTCCATCATAATGGACGAGACAATATCAACACAGTCAGCAACAAAGCGAACAGTGGCAATTTCGAAATTATTTCCTTCTGATCGTGTCATTCCCCCCTGAGCCTCTGTATGTAAATGGAGCCCTTGCAGGCTTTTTGCTCTACGAAGTGTGAAGTATACAATGGCGGGCTACCTTGCTAGAAGCGATAAATTCATTCCCTTCCAACTTGCCCAGGTTTCTAGCAATATTCTCATCAACGTGACGGTTTCCCGTTGATTTTTTTCTTAAAGGAGAGTACTGTTCTGTATTTGATTCATGAGTGTACTGGTGTATTTCCCTTGCTTCTTCGGTTCCTTCATTCAGACAGTTCACAACTCTTATTGACAAGAAACAGCTATCATTTTCATTGTCCCTATTTTACAGAAACTGACGTTCAGAGACGTGAAACTAACATGCTCAAGGCCACACACCTAATAAGAGCAGAGCATCGGCCTTTTCACTCCACAGCGAAGAGTGGTATTTTCAAAGTGGTTTTACGGAAACTAAACTTTATTTCCCACTCCCACCCCACCTCTTTGCAAAGCAGTTTTTTGTTAACCTTAGTGAAACGTCAGAATCATAGAGTGATTTTATTTTATTTATTTATTTATTTTTTGCGGTACGCGAGCCTCTCCCGTTGCGGAGCACAGGCTCCGGACGCGCAGGCTCAGCGGCCATGGCTCACGGGCCCAGCAGCTCCGCGGCATGTGGGAGCTTCCCGGATCGGGGCACGAACCCGCGTCCCCCGCATCGGCAGGCGGACTCTCAACCACTGCGCCACCAGGGAAGCCCCATAGAGTGATTTTAATGAAAAACAGTTTTACTACTTTCGAATGTTATATAAATGATCAACTAAGATGTAATAGAGTGCAAACAGTGAAGAGGAGGGGAGTTAATGAAAAAGTTACGATTCATAATATGCCTGCGGAACGCAAGCATGTATCATAAACATAAAAGACCTTTAACATTACGATAATTAATTGCAGGACTCAGAAGTTGCTGATGCATGAAAGGAATGCTTAATTTGAGAGCCCTTACTTTTAGAAAAAGGATACTGATTTTATATGGATTTCCCTTACCTACTGAGAAACCCAAAGTTTTCAGAAGCAGAGGTAATTTCAAACGATTTACTCACAAAAAAAAAAAAAAAAGACCACAGACACTGTATCTGCTTTTATATCAAAGTCTGAATAAATAGGACTCAAATTAAGAAGCACTTATTATATCATTGATAATCTTCCATCAGCGGTCCTTCATCAAGCCCGGGTTATTAGAGCAGCGATGGAAAAACAGGGCACCATCCACACTTTCCTGGTCTGTTTTCCTGGGGCTTATGTGAGATTTTTTTTTTTTTTTTTTTGTAGTACGCGGGCCTCTCACTGTTGTGGCCTCTCCATTGCGGGCACAGGCTCCGGACGCGCAGGCTCAGCGGCCATGGCTCACGGGCCCAGCCGCTCCGCGGCATGTGGGATCTTCCTGGACCGGGGCACGAACCCGTGTCCCCTGAATTGGAAGGCGGACTCTCAACCACTGCGCCACCAGGGAAGCCCTATGTGAGATTTTAAGATTTGCATTCCAGCTACATATACTCAGTCATATTTTGCAAAATCATCATTTGTTAGAGGTAGAAGGGAGCCTATAGTTTTGGAGTCAAGACCTGCCACGGAGTCCTGGCTCTGTCACCTCCTAGCTGTGCAAATTTGGGCACATCCTTAAACTCTCTGAGCTGTGGTTTCTTCATCAAATTAAGATGATAAAATATTAAGTGAAGTAAGTCAGACAGAGAAAGACAAATATCACGCATATGTGGAATCTAATGTTTTAAAAAAGAAAAGAAACAAATGAACTTATTTACAAAACAGAAACGGACTTACAGATATCGAAAATAAACTTACGGTTACCGAAGGGGAAATGTGGGGCGAGGAGGGGGCAGAGAGAAATCAGAAGCCTGGGATGAACACACACATACTACCATACATAAGAGAGATAACCAACAAGGATCTACTGTATAGCACAGGGGACTCTACTCAATACTCTGTGATAACCTATATGAGAAAAGAATCTAAAAAAGAATGAATATATGTACATGTATAACAGAATCACTTTGCTGTATACCTGAAACTAACAGAACATTGTAAATCAACTATACTCCAATAAAAAAAAAGATGATAATGATAATGTCTATGTTATTGGGCTATTTTGAGGCTTTGAACTTTGTATCTGAAATGTCTACTATGGTAACTGGCATGTTACACAGTGCTGAGTTAAAGGAATCTCTTACTATCACTGAGCCACACAACCTAATCCCTTTATTCTAAAGAGGAGGAACTAATGTATCAGGAAGTTAAAGCGACTTGCCCAAATCCACCTGGCTGTCTAGTCACTCAGATGATATAAAAGCAGAGGCAAGGTGTCCTGCTTCCAAACTCAATACCTCATCAACCATTATGTTAACACTGAAAGACACCTCCTCCTACGGGGCCGTCGTTAAAATCTCTCCATCTGGAACGTACCAGTCTAGAAAGCCTGTGAGAAAATATGCTGGGAGTGGGAAAGTCATGAATGCCCCAAATTTCCTTAAAATGCTGCCATCTGAGACTTCGGAGGGAAGGACGGGCCCCCTAGTCCTATGCCTTTAACCTATGTCTTTGGGAAACTTTCTCCCATGGCATGTGGTCAGTTCCCAAATGCGTCAAATTTCTGGTCCACTGCATCCTTTGCAATAGACGTCCCAAATACGACAACCCTACCTGTTCCAGATTATCCTGACCTTTGTGCCCTGTTGCTTCCTCTGACCCCTTTTAATTTAAAGCCTGAAACATCTCCCAAGGTCCTGCCCTCAACTCTCATCCTTTGCTCCCCCTTTTACACACCTCCCTGCATTCCATCAGCCTCTGGCCTCTTTGTGGCAAGTACCCAGCACCACCACCAGATCTGCTAATCCTACCTAAGTATTGGACCATGTGACCTGTGGCCTTGCTGGGTTTGCTCCAATTCAATGGTAAGTGTCAGACAATGAAAGCCAGTCCTATTTCAAACAGAGAGTACTAAGCTTCCAGCACTTATTACCCCCAGAAGGTAGTATAGATTTATATCGAATTTAGCACCTGCCTAATTTAAGCAAATGTGTTAAATTCATGAGAACTGGAACCTTCATTAAATATCTCAGGAGCAATCAACTCCCACCACTCCTTTTGCAGTATTCATAAAAGAGAAATTTGCCTCTAAGATTTATTCAGTTCCAGTCCTCCGGCACCTTCTCTGGAATCTCTTGTTAAAGCAAAACCAAGCAACAATGATAAGAAAAGTCTAAACATAAATCAAACTGATCATGACTTGCCTGCAGTGTTGCCCACTGGCATTTATAAAAACTGACTCTGTTATTTTGAAATATCTCCTTTCTAGAGCAGTATGTCGTTTTTCAGTTTTTGATTGGGTTCTGTTTGTTTGTTTCACCAGTTCCTTCATGACATGGCTCTTCGGGGTTCAAAGCGATAATACATCCTCTACAAAACCAGCACCATCCTCTTGGATGACTGTATCAATGGGGGAGTTTGGAAAAACTAGAAAAACCATCTCAATCTGGCTCGAACAGTACATTCTTTAGTTCGCATAAGAAGAGCCTAGAATGGTTTTCAGACACTGGATAACAGCACAAGACAGTGCTCCCCGAGAGAAGGGCAACAAGCAAGGTGAGCCCCACGATTGCCCTGTCTACTCCCAGGAGAGTTTCTAGACTGCAGTAGAGGGAGGGAGAACCCTAGCAGAGGCTGGCAGCCTTCCTGAATTGAGGTGACAGAGTTGAAAAGTCAGGAAGGCCAAATGGCTAGAATTCATGGGGGTAGAATACCTAAGAGATGAGGCTTATGGAGAAAGAGCTTCAGAGATCTGCAGAAAGTCTCCCTGGAGACTTCCGTGAGTACTGATGAGTGCATGTATATAAGGAAACGACCAAGGTTGAGAGAAAGAACCACTGTAGGCAGAACAACCCCCAGAGACCAAACAGGGCCAGGAACGCTACATGGTTCTATCAGCTACAGCACAACAACTTGGCAATACACCAGGCATGAGGCAGAGTCCTCAGAGGGTATTTCTTCAGTAGTGGAGACAAATTAGCCATAGACTAGGGCTGCCCTTGACCCACCTAATAAAGCTTAAAAGCAAGCTTCTGAAGCAGGGGTTGTCAGACATTTCCTGTAAAGGGGCTGACAGTAAATATTTTAGGCTCTGTGGACGGAGCTGGTGACTGTGATCCATTGAAACTGCATTTACAAAAACAGAAAGTGGGCTGGGTTTTGCATTCAGAATATAGCTGGCTGATCCCTGTTCTAAAGCATTAAAATTGTTTCTGAATCTAACTGCATCCCAGAACAAAGCCTCTCAACATTTAAAGGAATTGAAAAACAAACCACATAAAATTCATAATGCCTGACATCCAATCAAAAATGATAAGGCATGCAAAGAAACAGAGAACTATCACCCATAACAATGAGGAAAAACCAACAATAAAAGAGACCCCAAAACTGAAAAAGATGATCAGATTCGTAGACAAGGACATTAAAGCAGTTGTTGTAAGTATGTACCATTTGTTCAAGAATATAAAGAAAAGTGTGAGTATGATAAGGGGAGACAGGGACGATATCAAGAAGACCCAAAGCAAAATTTTAGAGATGAAAAGTATAATACCTTTGATGAAAAATACACGGATGGAATTCACAGCAGATTAGGTACAGCAGAAGAAAAGATCACTGAAACTGATGACACATCAATAGAAACTATCCAAAATGAAACACAGAAAAGACAAAATAAAAACACTGGAGTATCAGTGAGCAGCCTGGTATCAAATGACCTCAAAATCAGGTATTTGGAATAAAAGAAGAAGGGAGAAGAGAAAATAATATTTGAAGAAATAAAGGCCGGACATTTTCAAAATTTGATGAAAATTATAAATCCATAGATGCAAATAGATCAGTGAACTATAAACATAAGAAACACAGAAAACTACATCAAAGCACATTGTAATCAAATTACCGAAAAGTAGTGATGAAGAGAAAATCTCAAGTCAGAGAAAAAGACACATTGCATACAGAGGAGCAAAGATAAACACAAAAGCAGACATCTCAGAAACCATGAAAGCCAGAAGACAGTGGAGTGATATCTTTAAAGTACTGAAAGAAAACAACCATTGACCTAGAATTCTATATCTAGGGAAAACGTATTTCAAAAACAAAGGTAAACCAAAGATTCTTTTTTCCAAACATACAAAGAGTGACAGAATTCATCACTAGCAGACAACTACCACATCAAATGTGAAAGTAAGTCCTTTAAGCAGAAAATAAAATGATACCAGATGGATATGTGAATTTACATAAGGAATATGTGAGTAATATAAAATATTCTTTCTTATTTAAAAAAAACTCTTTGAAACATGATGTTTAAAATGTAAAAATAATGATGTATTGTGGGGTTTATAGCACATGTAGAAGTAAAATATATGACCAAAATAGCACTAAGGTGGGGTGGGAAAGACGTAAGTACACTTTTGTAAGTTTCTTTTACTGTATATGAAGTGGCATAATATTTGCTTGAAGATAGACTGTGATAAGTTAAAGATTTATACTGTAAGCTCTAGAATTGTGGTTTCAGGGTTGCCTATCCTGGGCATTTTGTCACAATATGGGGAGGGGCATCTATTGGGTAGAGGCTAGGGATACTGTTAAACATCTTACCATGCTCAGGACAGCATCTTATGACAAATAATTATCTAGCCCCAAATCCTAATAGTGTGAGAGTTGAGAACCCCGTTCTACAGTAACCACCAAAAACAGTAAACAAAGAGATAGAACTAGGAAGCCGACAAAGGAGAGAACATGGAATCATAAAAATAATTAATCTAAAGGAAGACAGGACGAGTAGAAAAAGGAAGCAAAGACCAGATGGGGCAAACAGACAACAAATAGCAAGCTGGTAGACTGAAAACCCAACCACATCAAAAATCTCATTAAATAAAATGGTCCCAACATCTCGATTAAAGGCAGAGATGGTCAGATTGGATATAAAAAAAGCAAGACCCAACTATGTGCTGTCTATACAAAACAACTTTAAATACAAAGACAAAGATAAAAGTATATAAAAAGGTAAACCATGCTAATGCTAATCAAAAGGAAACTAGTGGCTTTATTAATATCAGATAAATTTCAGAGCAAGGAAAATTACCAGAGATAAAAAAGCTTATTTCATAATGGTCAATTCACCAAAAGGAGATATAATAATAATAAGCATTTATACATTTAACAGCAGAGCTTTCAAATACATGAAGCAAAAACTGACTGAACTGCAAGGAGAAATAGACACAGCTGCAGTTATAGCTGGGGGCATCAATACTCCTCTGTCAATAATGTGTACAATACGTAGACAGAAAGTTAGTAAGGATATAGAAGACTTTAATAATAATGGTGAAAGAGTGAATGGTTTTCTGCTAAGATCACCATCGAGGCAAGAATGTCTGCTCTTATCACTTCTATTAAGCATTGTATTGGATGTCCTAGCCAGTGCAATAAGATAAGAAACACAAATAAAAGGCATATCAACTGGAAAGGAAGAAGTAAAACCAACTTTAGGCACAGATGAAACAATCATCTAGGCAGAAGATTGTCAGGAATTTGCAAAAGAGCTAACAGAATTAGTAAATGTGTCTAGTTGATACATGCAACAATATGGAGAAGTCTGAGTTATGCTCAGTTTAAAAAGTCAGACAAGAAAGAGAACATACTGTATGCTTCTATTTCTAGAAAAGTTCTAGAAAATTCGAACTAAAGTAGAGTGACAGTAACCAGATCAGTTGTTCCCTAGGGATGGAGATGGAAGGAGGGATGGATTACAATCGGACATGAGGAAACTTTGGGAGGTGATAGAAACATTTATTTCTTGATTGTGTTGACGGGTTTACAGGTGTATTTGTCAAAACTCAGACTGAACACTTTAAATACGTGTATATTGTTGTAAAGTGGTCATATCTCAATGAAGTCATAAAAATGTTAAAAGAAGAGAAAGGGGAAGGAAGAGGGGGTAGAGGGGGAGGGGGAGAAGCTGCCAGCCGCCTAGAGCTAGGATGGGCAACATCCCAAGGACTCTCCCCCCACCCTGCTGTTCATAGTGCTGCCTTTCTCAGAACTATGGCTGTTTCCCTGTGTGACTGTAGAGTAGCCACTCACGATCAGTGTTACAACCTTTTTGTTCACATCTGCAGGAAGGAGAGAGACTCCGCAAAGTTCCTTCTCAAAACAGAAAACACTTGCCCAGCAAACTTCTCTTTGTATCTCATTGGCCAGAATTGTGCTACATGCCTTTTCCTGAACCTTTGACTTATCAGGTCTACCCCATTATTCAGTAGAAGAGGGGGCTTTCATATCGAGGAATTAATCCCCGAGTTCACTACAGTGACCTTACTCTAAGATATTTTTCTCTTCACCACGAAAGACAGTTCTTTTGCTTTCCTTCCGTCTTCCTTGTCCTCCTTCCTTTTCTTTTCCTTCTTCTTTTTTTTTTTTTTTGCAGTACGTGGGCCTCTCACTGTCGTGGCCTCTCCCGCTGCGGAGCACAGGCTCCGGACGCGCAGGCTCAGCGGCCATGGCTCACGGGCCCAGCCGCTCCGCTGCATGTGGGATCTTCCCGGACCGGGGCACGAACCCGCGTCCCCTGCATCGGCAGGCGGATTCTCAACCACTGCGCCACCAGGGAAGCCGTTCTTTCCCTTCTTCTTCCTCTTCTCCTTCTTCTTTCTCTACCTCCTCCTTCCCCTCCCCCTTCTCCTCCCCTTCCCCTTCTTCTTAACAAAGATATCATAGGTCACACATTAATTCATAGATTAAAAAAAAAGTGTTTAGGTATATTTATGAAAGATGAAACTTTCATAAGGTGGGGACAAGAGATGGGTTCGCTCTGTTACTAAGGACCATCTCCATGCCTTGGGGTCTGTTGGATGGGCAGGGCGCAGACAGGAGCTGCCACTCCTCGCCCCTCAGGTCTTGTGATGAATCCAAAACGACCAGGTAAAAATTGACTCCTTTATTGTATAGCAAATCCACACTCCATCCAGCTCCATGACGGTATGGTGTGTGATTTGATTTCAAGAGGCAAACACTGGAAAGCTGCCTCTCTGGTACTATTTCTCATAAATCCTTAGATATTAATATTTTAATATGAATCCCTAGATATTAATATTTATCTATAATATCCCTAGATATTAATATTTTAAGTTAAAAAGAGGTGCCAAATTTTCTAATTGACATGGTCCTAGACAGTCAAGCAGATAAATTAAATTTTAATAATACACCTTTTTTTGGGCCCCATGGGATTCACTATAACTGTTTCTGGATTGAATAGTAAAAACCCTGCACATACGTAGTTTTTAATTTTTTCTGAATCGGCCCTTGTTCAAGAAGTATTGCTCACCACAGTGGTCTACAGGGCAGGAATTTGCTAAGCAACTAAAGAGTTTACCCTGGGTTTCAGGGAAATGTTTAACCTACTCGAAAGAACTAACACATTGGAAAGTCCTTTAATGGTATCCATTTACATGTTAATGCTCTAATTACAAAGATGTTTTACCGGTTCTTTTAATGAGCGGAAACCCTACTTAACTCTACTTAGAACCCCATGTTAACACTTGATAGGCGTCAGGAATAAAACTTTCCCCAGGATGAATCTGGAGATTAGCGATTTAGTTTGCAGTGGGTCCCTTTCTCCGTAGTCTCAACACCCTCTGCCCAGCTGACTGCCGGAGAGAGTTTGTGTCTACAGGTGCTGGGCCAGAGGATGTTGTCATGAGTCTGTGCTTGCGTTGGGCTGCTGGGGTGACCAGATCCTACAGTGCTCTGCTCATATACCCCCGGGAGCCTTCACTATTTTCCTGCCTGTGGCTCTTGGCCTGGCGTGCTTTCAGTCCCAATAGCCAGCCTCTGTCCATAGGCTGTCCTCTGCCTGTTGGAATCTGCATCCACCACATGGAAGCTGGTACCTGGGAATTTACATCCCCCTTGGGAGCAGCCCTTAACCAACGACAGAGGTGCAGGGTGTGTAAACATTCTGGCTCCCTTGTGTGCTCAGGGCTCAACTCTGAGGTATGATCTAGACCAGTATAACAAGACTTGGTGATCTGATTCAGAGAACTTGTGCCAGGGTTGAGATTCTGCCTTTCTGACAAGTTCCCTGGTGATTGGCGATGCAGCTGCTCCAGGACCATGCTTGGAGTCTCATTGGTCTACTCTGTCTCCAGAACACCCCGTGGGGCTGAGTAAAGGTTCCTTCTCAGGGACTTTGGTTGCCTTGCTTGGCTTGGCCATCTTCAAGGTCCCAATTCACTGGTGATTTTTCCTGGGAATACTTCCTAATAGATCACTTTCACACCAATCCCCGCCTCAGGATCTGCTTCTGGGGAGCCTACCCTAAGGCAAGAGAAAATAAACACCTTAGCAGGTGGAGGATGCTAGTCAAGACCCTCCGTGACTGAGACGATTCGGGTCCCAGCCGTGCCACAAAATTCCCAAGCCTCCTGACTTTGCTCATGCTGGTCGGTAAAGCTGGAATTATTGCTTCCGCTTCTCTGCGCACTCCTCATTTTTTAAGACTCACCTCTAATGCCAACCTTACCATGAAGCTATTCTTGATCTCTAAAGTCTGAGTCAACCCTTTCTCTCCTCGTGTTTTCACAGCATGTTGCCCATGCCTTGGTTTCCTCATCCAAATAATGGGTATATGATACTTGCTTTATCACTATCACAGAATTGTTGTGATGAACAAATGAGAGGATAGATGTGAAATTCCTCACTAAGCTGAAAAGGTTTGTATGAATGCCAGCTGTTATGATGATGACTATTATGTGGGGAAAAAACACAGCACCTGTTCCCTATGCAGAGTTTTTCTGAAACAGTTTTTGTTTTGGGGGATCTACATACGAAATTTTGGATTTACGGCACCAGTAAGTAGGAACCATTTTTTTTTAAATGTACAAACTTAGGCCTTAAAGTTTCCAGATTGGGGCGCAAATCTGTTACTTGGGAGCTCCCACTGCTGACTGCTAATCCCGCAGCCCAACCTATTACACTCTGTAAAACCAAGACCAAGGTCAAAGGGGGCCAGGTTCTGGGGGTAGAATATGGGGTGAAATCCAGTTTCTGGGGTGTCTCAGCGGAGTCCTCAGGGCCGTCAGCTTTCTCCCCATCCACACACCAAGCTGTAAAGCCTATCACTGTAGGCTGAGCCGAGAACTTTTGGGAAACACAAAAAGCTACTGTTTGCCACTTCTCCGGGGATGATGACAGCACCCAGACAAAAATATCTGGAGCTCAGCGGGATGTGTGAAGACTGGACTGAGAAAGAGAGGTAGCGAGACGGGTGTGGGAACAAGCTAAGCCAGCTTGCTTGCACTGTGACATTCGTTATTAAAATGGAAAGGAAATTTAACAAGTGAGGTGTCAGCCCCATCCTCAACCTTCCTGAGCACAGGCACCTGGCACAAAGCAGACTCTGCCCAGGCTAAACCCCCCAAATGACAGCAATGTGGGGAAGACAAACTCATGGAGCCTACTTAGAATCATGTAGATACAGGTGCAAGTGTAGCTCCATCACCCAGTACCTGCATGACCTTAGGACATTCCTCTATCCTTTCTAGACCTCAGTGTTCTTACCGCAAGACGGGGATAATCATATAGTAGAGGGTCACTGTCAGGATTAAGTAGAGTATGGATGGAAAAGCATCGTGCCAATAACTTCGTAACATTATGACTGGTATTATGAGTGATGATCATGATGGTGGTTGGGTTGATTATTTTAGTTTTTAAAGTGTTTTCAGTCCAGTATAGTAAAAGGCTACTGGTCTTCAACTTTTTTACATTGAGAAATGAACCCTGTCCTCAGAGGGTTTGCAAGCTGTCAGAGTAGACAGACTTACAACCCAACAATTAAAAGATACTATTTTGGGTCAGAGAACACACGTGATCATCTTTATTGTGCAGAAGGGGGAACTGAGGATCAGAAAGTCAAATGACTTGCCCAAGGTCATGCAGCTAGGAGGAAGGAGGGCCATAGTTCTAGCCCAGTTGTCTGATCCTACACTAATACCTCAAGGACCTCTCAGTCCTGGGACGTGGTGAGGGGGACTTGGAGATTGATGGTCTGGAGGGGATGAGGGACGGGAGGACGACAATTGACATGAATCCTGCCAAAATCTTATTGGACTTGGCATTTAAATACCTATTATAATCCATGACATGAAGCAGTATTTGGAGAGGAGGAGGCTGTCCGGGTATCATGTGGGGCACTGGGCTGTGGGTACCCTGGCTGGGACTCCCAACTGCCCAATTTCAGGCTCCCAAAGAAAGAAAACATGGTCCAAGTTGTCACCTACCCACACAACTTTTTAGCCACACTGCTTTCCTTGGGCAGGGATGTCCTTTCTGAGGATGAAAGGAGAGACTCCTGAACTTGTGGCCAGGCTTCCCAGGTGTGGGTCCTGGCACTGCGGCTTACCTGCTGGGTGAGTTTGGGCATCACTGGATTCTTCTATTTTTTTTTTTTTTTTGCAGTACGTGGGCCTCTCACTGCTGTGGCCTCTCCCGTTGCGGAGCACAGGCTCCAGACGCGCAGGCCCTGCGGCCATGGCTCACGGGCCCAGCCGCTCCGCGGCATGTGGGATCTTCCCGGACCGGGTGGATTCTTCTAAGCTTCGGTCTCCTCCTTTGTAAAAATGTGGCACTTACACACGCCCTGCCTCACCCCTCAAATAGCATGCCTGCCATGTGTCAGGTATCTTGCTGGGCACTTTACATATATCAAAGGGCTTAGGAAGCAATGGGGCACAGGGTGAATGCTCCTGGAAAACTATAAGCAGCGCTAGCAGCTCATTTTATCATTTCTTTACCCTAATCCCTCCTCATCCCTATTTTACAACGGGAGAAACTGCTATTTGGAGAGGTTAAATAACGAAATCGAGGTCACATAGCTATTAAGAGGTAGAACTTAGATACAGATCCTGACTTTCAAACTGTGTTCTTTCCACTGGGCTATGCTGCTTGCTTAAAAGTACGTGAGGGCTTCCCTGGTGGTGCAGTGGTTGGGGGTCCGCCTGCCAATGCAGGGGACACGGGTTCGTGCCCCGGTCCGGGAGGATCCCACATGCCGCGGAGCGGCTGGGCCCGTGAGGATGGCCGCTGAGCCTGCGCTCCGCAACGGGAGAGGCCGCAGCAGTGAGAGGCCCGCGTACGGGGAAAAAAAAAAAAAAAAAAAAAAAAAAAAAGTATGTGAGATGACGATGATTATTATCACTTATGGAAGAAGAATGTCAACATAACCTGCAGCAAAAGATGCTCCAGTTTTCTCCATCCACGGAGAAGGGTAAAGGTATACGTTGGGGCCCACGGGACATCCCTGGAGCTATCTGCCAAGGCCTCCCCAAAGCCCAGGCAGGAGCATGGAGCCCGCTGCTTCTATAGACTGCTTATAGACTGCTTCTATGTCCTGGCTATTGTAAATAGAGCTGCAACGAACATTGTGGTACATGACTCTTTTTGAATTATGGTTTTCTCAGGGTATATGCCCAGTAGTGGGATTGCTGGGTCGTATGGTAGTTCTATTTTTAGTTCTTTAAGGAACCTCCGTACTGTTCTCCACAGTGGCTGTATCAATTTACATTCCCACCAACAGGGCAAGAGGGTTCCCTTTTCTCCACACCCTCTCCAGCATTTATTGTGTGTAGATTTTTTGACGATGGCCATTCTGACTGGTGTGAGGTGACACCTCATTGTGGTTTTGATTTGCATTTCTCTAATGATTAGTGATGTTGAGCATCCTTTCATGTGTTTGTTGGCAATCCGTATATCTTGTTTGGGGAAATGTCTATTTAGGTCTTCCGCCCATTTTTGGATTGGGTTGTTTGTTTTTTTGATATTGAGCTGCATGAGCTGCCCATTGACAGATGAGTGAAGAAAGAAGATGAGGCACATATATACAATGGAATATTACTCAGCCATAAAAAGAAAAGAAATTGAGTTATTTGTCGTGAGGTGGATGGACCTAGAGTCTGTCATACAGAGTGAAGTAAGTCAGAAAGAGAAAAACAAATACCGTATGCTAACACATATATATGGAATCTAAAAATAAATGGTTCTGATGAACCTAGGGGCAGGACAGGAATAAAGATGCAGACACAGAGAATGGACTTGAGGACACGGGGAGGGGGAAGGGTAAGCTGGGACGAAGTGAGAGAGTAGCATTGACATATATACACTACCAAATGTAAACTAGATAGCCAGTGGGAAGCAGCTACATAGCACAGGGAGATCAGCTCGGTGCTTTGTGACCACCTAGAGGGGTGGGATAGGGAGGGTGGGAGGGAGGGAGACGCAAGAGGGAAGAGCTATGGGGACACATGTATACGTATAGCTGATTCAGTTTGTTATACAGCAGAAACTAACACAACTTTGTAAAGCAATTATACTCCAATAAAGATGTTAAAAAAAAAAAAAGAGTATAATAGAATTGCAAATGGCCCCTCTTGGTGGAAACAATGAGCTGGTGTCAGAAGCAATAAGCTTCAAGTGCAAGGGCCTTGCTGCCCTGGGCCGTGGCCCCGTTCATCCCACTTGCGTCTGATTAGGACACACTGTCGCCCTTGGTGGCAGCGCCTGATGTCACAAACAACTCAAGTGACAAGAGCGCTCCTTTGGGCTGGAGATCACAAGGAACTGGGGCTAAAATTCAGTTCTGGAAGGTGGGAAGTGGTTGGATATAAATATTTTAAGACAACAAATATGATTCAGAAGGCTAATTGGAACACACTGACACCACCCAGGGCTCCCGGCGGCATGACACACAGATGGGAGTAGAAATCTCCGCCTCGGCTTTAGAGCACACACCGTAAGCCACATGAAGGGAGCTGTCCCCTTCAGGGACACACATCAGAGTCCTCCATAGAAAGCTGGGGGGTGGGGTGGGGAGAGGTAGGGTGGAGCAGAGACAAGAATCAGATAGGCAGCCTGTCACTTAACCTTTCTGAACCTCAGTTTCTTTATCTATAAGATGGGTGGAGAGCGAGAGGAACAGTGGGCAGGAGTTAGATTAGACGATCTTAAATTGCCTGGCTCTCTCGCTGCTCTAACCTTGTGGGATTCCAGGAATCCACATCCACCACTTCGATTTGATGTTTTGTTTACTGAGATGATACGGCTTAGGGGTTCAGCATCTGGCCTGTGGAGCCAGACAGCCTGGGTTCAAACATCAGCTCTGCCAGTGGGCTTGCTCTGGGCCCTGCATCGTAGAGGGTGCTTCTCTGGCTCTTTTCCAACTGTGTCTTTCCCTATAGGGGCCAAGAGGATGTGCCCATCTGAAACCTGTGTTTCTCATTCTAGATCACACTCTGGGTCCCTGGAACCATGGAACTCTCTGCCTGAATGGCTCCATGTCAGCTCCCGGGATCCAGGAAGCCCTCACTTGTGGGTCCATCCTCCCTAGAATGGACCGTGGTATTGGTGTGCACACCCCCTTCTCCCGAGGGCTGTTTGCAATGGAAAGTCTAAAGCTTGGACGTGTGGGCTGGGGTGACCACATGCACCTGTGAATGGTCCCTCACACTTTAAGACGGAGCTGGGAATAGGAAGAGAATGAAGGTGCACTGTGGGCCAGGGACCACTCTCCTGGGCCCACTGGTCCTGGTCTGGAACTCCAAGGAGTGTGAGAATTCTGAATTCAAACTGGGCCTTGCAGTCATTATACAGGTAGATTAGTCAAGTAGGATGAGAGAACGTATTTTATATAACAATTTGTTGGCTGGGTTCATAACTTTCAAATATTTAGACATGTGGTCTATGGGCCTCCATGTACTCTTGCCCTGAGCCCCCCACATGTTAATGGGGAGCCTGGACCCTGGGAACATTGCTAGGTTTCCCCACCTGTAAAGTAGAAATAATCCTCACAGAGTTAGTATATGGGCCAATGAGCTGACACGTGCAAACTAGTATTTCTTTCTCTGCCCAGTGCACGGTGAGCATTCAGTAAAATGTTAGCTGTTGTTATTTTCAATTTAAATTTGCTATCATTAAAAGCCTTCTGTAGTTCCTCCGATACACTTATTGTATTTTTCTGGCATCATGCCAGCTAAAAGGAGGATAAATGATAAGTCCGTTAGCAAATACCTCAGTTAATTTTATGGCAGAGAGAGCAGAGGAGGGAGTGGGTGGGACCAGCCCCATGCTGTGGGCTCAGAACCATTTTGGGCATCAAACATTTATTAGGGACCAATCATAAAGGCCCCCATGATGGCGTAATGGCTCATTCTAAATGCTTCCTGATAATAAAATGAGCATTGACTGGAAAGACAATATTTAAACTCTATCCACAGTATGTCAAGGAAAGTACAAGGCGGATGAGGCATAAGAAACACTTAGCCAACTTGTTTAATCGTCAGGGGCCCCGCGGTTTGTGTGCTCTTGACAGGTGGGGGAATGTTCACTAGGAAATGTTTTATCAAGGGAGGCACCCCCAGACCCGGATTCAAATCCTGGCTTCTCACATTGGCATTGAGTGACTTTGGACGCAATACATAACCTCTGTGAGCCTTTGCTGGCTACTCTAGAAAATAGAGACATTGACACTTCTCTCATGTAGCGGTTTGAGGGGGCTAAAAGGAAGAGGTACATAAAGTGATGTAGCAGCATCGATACATTTGAAGCTCCCGTCCTCCTTCCCTTGAGTTGGAATGTGGTGGCCCTGATCTGGGAAAGCACACCTGTAGCTTCAGGACAGGTACTGTGCCATGAACAAAGGAACAGGCTCAGAAATTGACGGCTCCTCTCCCTTGCAAAGAACTGCTTCACATAAGTGCATTGACCATCATCACTGACCTGGATACATGTCACATGAACCAGATTCTGATTGTTAATTAAGTAAACCTACGATGACATTCCCATGAGTATGGTCTTTCAGTGGCCCTTCCTTGTTTACCTTAGGACAAAGTCCACACTCCCCAGTGCCGCATCTGAGACCTGTCTCCCACCTCCCTGCCTCACTGGCCCCCTGGTTCTTCCACAGGCCCTTCCTGTTCCAGCCCCCATGCTCTGTGCTGACTTCCTGCCTTTGCACACATATGCTGTTCCCTCGTCCTGGAGTACCTTTCCGCCCTCTCTGCCTAAATGACTCCTTCTGCCCTTAGGGAGAGCTCAGGGGTCTTCCTCTTCAGAAAGCCTTCCTTGACATCCCCACGCCACTCAGGGTTAGCCTTCCTTCTAACCCACGAGCTTCCCTCCTCCAGCAATGATCGCACTCCTTTGACATTGCGTCCTCTTCTCTCTCAGACCTGAAGGCGAGTCTCACCTCTGTCTGTTAGGCAGCCATCTCAGGGCCTGGCATAGAGGCAACAATTTGTAGAAGTTTTTTCACTCAGCTCTCAATCCCTAGGGAATCTTGTCCAGTCCCAGAGATTTGAAAACCATGTCTGCTGATATACAGAAAAGAAGAAAACCTCTAATTCAAAAAGATACATGCATCCCAGTGTTCATAGTGGTGTTATTTACAATAGCCAAGACATGGAAACAACACAAGTGCCCATCAGCAGACGACCGGTTTAAGAAGATGTGGTACGTATATACGATGGAATATTACTCAGCCATAAAAAGAATGAAATAATGCCATTCGCAATAACATGGATAGACCTAGAGATTATCATACTAAGTGAAGTAAGTCAGAAAGAGAAAGACAAATATTATATGCTATCACTTAAAGGTGAACTCTAAAAAATAATACGAATGAATGTATATGCAAAACAGAAACAGACTCACAGATATTGAAAACAAACTTATGGCACCAACAGGGAAAGGGAAGGGGGAGGGATAAATTAGGAGTATGGGATTAGCGGATACAAACTACTATACATAAAATAGATAAACAACAAGGTCCTACTGAATAGCACAGGGAACTATATTCAATATCTTGTAATAACCTACAAGGGAAAATAATCTGAACATATATATATATACATATATAGGTATATATCAATGTATAACAGAGTCACTTTGCTGTACATCTGAAACTAACACAATATTGTAAATCAACTATACTTCAAAAACAAACAAACAAGGAAAACTAGACGCTGAGGACTCACAAATAAATCTGGCCTAGCCCACTCCCTTCACATCTACACTTACATACCATATACCCAACTGCCCACTTACATAATTCACTCGGATGCCCACCTTGTCCAGGTCTGAGCTCCTGATGGCCCTTCCCAAACCGGCTCCTCTTTTGGCTCCTCCCTTAGCAAGTGGAAACTCCATCTTTCCATCGCTCAGACCAAAAGCTCTGGCGTTGTCCTTGTCTCCTTTTTCTTCTCTTGCACTATATATCTGGTCAGGCTGTGATCCTGTTGCTCTACCTTCAAAACAGACTTGGAATCTGATTCATTCTCACCCCTACCTGTGGTCTAAGCCATTGTCTTTCTCACTTAGATTATTACAATAGCCACATAAGGGATATCTCCATTCGCTTCCACCCTTGCTCACTGCAGTTTATTCCCAGCACAGCAGTCACAGTGATCCTGTAAAATTATGTCACGCCTTTGCTCAAAACCCTTCAAAGTCTCCCCATCACATTCAGAGCAAATGCCCAAGTCCTCATTGTGCTTACAAGGTCCTACACAATATGGCCTCTGTTACCTGCCAAGCTTATTTCCATTGTTCTTTGGATACCCCAGGCAAGTTCCCACCCCAGGGCCTTTGCACTGGCTGTTCCTTCTGCCTGGAGTAGTCCTCCCCCAGGTCCATATGGCTAGTTTCCTTAACTCCTCCAGGTCTTTCTGAAACATAAGGCCTTCTCTGGCTACCTTATCTAAATTTCACCTTCCAACACATATTCCCATTCCCTGAATGATTTTTTTCTTGTTAATACTAGTATTAAGTATACAGTCACCACACTATATACTTTACTTATTTATCTTGTTTATTTTCTGTCTCCTCCAAGCAGAGAGGGCACGGATTTTGGGTCTGTTTTGTTAATTACTGTGTTGTCTGTACTTACAGCAGTGCCTGGCCCCTCGTAGGTGTTCATTAAACACGAATTGGTTGAACGAATGACAAATTTCTTCAGGGGACAAGCCTGTCCCAGCAGTCTTCCAGCACCACAGAGATATTAAGAGTTCCACAGTGAGGAGCGAGCAGTCTTGGGCCATGTCTGCAAAAATGCAGCTCCCACTAACCCCCACTGGGACAGCTGTGGATTCCTTCTGTGCGGTGAATTTTGGAGGGAGATAATTGGCTGCTTGGGGTCACTGAGCTGCTAAAAACAGGAATGGTTTTCTCTCTGGGGAACATCCTAAAGAGAATTTCACAGCAGGAAGAAATGAAATGTGAGATGGAGGCAGTATGCGTTGGGCCCAGACACCTCACCCACCCTGAGAGGTTGTTTTCCCCATCTGGGTGCCCAGGGTGTGGCCAGTAGGTCAGCGTTCCTTTGGGAGCCCACTGCGGGGTGGGGCAGGGCTCCAGCTGGACCTGGCAAAATGTAAAGCCAACTATGCACGCACAGGTAGTTCCATTCCTCCATTAACTTATATATTAAAAAAAATTAGATATGTGTGTCTATGGAAAGAAAATGTGACTTTAAGATATAATTGCGGTTTCATTGTTGTTACCTTCCTAAGTAATGCCATTATCGAAATTTCTCCTTCCTGTTTTATTCTGCTTAATCCTTGCATTTGTGGCTTGCTCCCAGAAGCCTTCCCAGGATGGGTAGCACGTCAAAAGTCAGAGAGAAAGAACGCAAAGAACGACCCTTACGCTCCTTGAGACGGTGCGGCACGTGGTGCCTGCCCCCACGAGCTCAGAACCTTCACAGACGCTAAACGAGAGAACACATGGGCTTCTTTGGGCCGAAGAGGCAGGAAAGACAACTGTTAGGAAAGCCAAGGCTGGAGGGCTTAAAGGACCACTTTCCGACAGCTGGAGCAGCTTGACACTGATGCTACAGGATGGAGGACGAGAAAATCCTCAGGCAGAGCTCAGCGAACCAGAGAGAACATTTGGGTGGGAACCTTCTGATTCAGGGTTTTGGCTTCAGGGCTCCAGGCCTGGAAATCTCGTCTTAGCTCTTTTTTTTGCCATCTTCTTTGCCTCATCCATGGAGGCACAAGTCCTCTGATCTCTGTGCACCTGTAGCCCCTTCCTTACCCAGAGCTCCCTCAGCACATATAACACCCTAAGGTAGAATCGCTGGTTTCCAAGTCTTTTGTTCTAGGCTGGAAGTAGCATGACGGCGGGGACCACATCCGGCAGATTTTTATGGCCCCAAAGCTTCGCCCAGGAGATACATATATATATATTCTTATATGTTTTATATATATATATAACCTTATATGTTTTATATATATAACCTTATATATTTTATATATAAAACATATATATCTCTCTATAAAGCATACGTATATTTATATATGACCATACATATGTTTGTGCACATATACTGTACGTGTGTCTGCATATGTGTCCACACGCCTTCTCAAATCATATTTTCTGGTTCTTCTGGGGAACAGCCCCTCTGATGCAGCCTGACCCCAAGTCCCATCGTGGGTCTAGCCCACACAGCCAGAGGATTAATCGGAACCACAGGAGAGGAAAGTGGTGGACTCTTTGGACCAACATGGAGAGCCGTTTCCTTCTCTCCCCGTATGCCCATTCCCGTCACAGAGGAGGGCCTCACATCACTTCAGTCCCTGGGGAAGGTGAGCTGAGGCTGAGCATCTATTCCTCGCCCCTTCTTAATTCTGCCCAATTGGAGAAAAGTGGCTCATCTGATTGGGCCGGGCCTCTTTACTATCGGGGTAGTCATGCATCTGGGAGTGGGCAACGGGCTCTGTCTGCCTTTGCTCTTCCTTGGGGGCCCACCCTGCACCATAGGATGACCTGGGGACTCGCGCCTGTGCTCCCTGGTCATGCAGGCTGAGCTCCTTAGGGTGGGATCCAGGCTGGGAGTGGCTTGTCACTCTCCCTAGGTGTGGGGGGCAGGCCGGTGTCTGGCTGGGTAGGTTTGGCTTTCACGGTCTGCTTGGCTGGCTGAGGCAGGTGTCAAGGTCGGAGTGAGGGGTGAGGGTCGTCAGATCCCTATTTCAGCCTCAGGTAAGCCATGTTGTCCCGCGTTCTCGTGCCAGAGAGCCCTGCGTTTGAGGAGGTATTACACACGTCCCTGTCCTTGAATCAAGTTGTTATTTGGTTGGCATCTGGCTGGTCATCCTCGTGTCTATTTCCTGTTGGTCAGACCTGGAGGGGATGAGGGGTGAGATGCAGGTCCCCTCACCTCAGAGAGTTGGGCTTGACCGGGACCCTCTGCTCGGTCATGTTCTCCTAAGTCTGGGTATTGTCTGGCCTTTCGTCTCGTGAAATATCAGTTCCTCCAGAAGAACTTAGCCTGTCACTTTTCTGGTCAGTCCCTACCTGTCCCTCCCTTGTCCAGCTCTGGTCACTATATTCTTGTTACCCTCAGGCTCAGCCCTTGTCCAGCCACTAAGCCAGTAAGAGGCCAGCCTGGAAAAGTATGAGGAGCCCCTTCACACCATCTGGACAGGATGGGAGGGTTGGCTGCTGTCAACCTGGGGGTCAGCCAGAAAGACAGCCGGTCGTGGACACTCACTGTTTCTACTGCCTGACACCATTCACCCTCCTGGTAACTAGTATCCAGCCTCCCTCTTGGGGAATCCCCTGTCCATCCAGCCCCTGTACGTCAGATAAAGTAGACTCTACCCAGACTCCAAGGGTGGTACCCAAGGCTGAGGCCAGGCCAACGGGTGCATTTCCTCCTCAGCACAGTTGGTTCAGAGCTGAGCATGTGATCCAAGTCAGACTAATTATAGCCAATGAAACAGTTCTAGGGTGCACACGTATGGATGTGTGTGTGTGTGCGTGTGTGTGTGCGTGTGCCCACAATTGCAAAAGCGGACTTTCATTTCCACTGGACATGAAGCTGGAAGGATACAGAATTGGGAACTTCACGCGGCCACCGTGAGGGGTCTGGCCAAGAATGAAGCCGACACAGAGGAAGCAGGGCCACAATGCAGAGAGACAAACCTCATCCAGGTGGTAGCATCTGATCCCCGGACTGAGCCATGACTGAAGGCTGAACAGTCTACCTGGATGGACTGGTCACTTACATGACTCAAGAAGCACTTGTGTCTGGGGTTTGCTCACTTGGAGCCAAAGTGTCATCACTGATCCAGAGCCTTCTGTCCCCATTGATCACCATTCAGTAACGTCTCTCTTCTAACCCTTGCTCCATGGTGTCTGCAATTTGCTCTCTCTACCCTCAGTTAGCAGTCATCAACTCAAGCCCCTGCTGGAAATGGAGCCTGTCTCCCCGGACACGATACTTGGCCAGGCCACTGTCCATGTGACTGGTCCCTTCAGCCCTCCCTCAAAGTCTGGCCCTGAGTGTCCTTTGCATCACCTGATACTGAGAACAGCACAGCTCTTACCTTGTGCCCCTTGGAAATGCTGCCAGCCTGGATCGGCAGTTCCCAAAATATGTTCTGGGGAACACTGGTACCACTGGATGGTCTTTTGGGAGATTAAAAGAAAAAGGTTTGCAATTTTTTAAAGTTGACAAAGCTCTGCATTTTATTTATTTTCTTCTCTTGAGATGCACAAGCACATTTGCTTATTAAAGGTTCTGATAAGTACTGCATTAAAGAGAAGAATTTGACATGTCATAATTTAGCATTTTGAAATATATTTGACTACTGAACACATATGTTCTTGGTTGTAGATATAATACTTATAACAAGCTGAACATATTGTTGGGAACCTCAACTAGAATCTGCAGAGGTCCCTTGGACCTGACAATTTGTACAACTGGCCTCTTCCACGAGGGGGCTGGCCATTCAGTTCTGGTTGGGGCCTGACCCCTCCATCCTGGCCTGGTGATACTGACATCATTTCTTCCCACCTGAGCCCCCAGCGTGCTGCAGGGCTGGGGCCAGGCGGGCTGTGCTATTGATGTTTCAAATCAGACACGCTCAGGGTCAGGATGGTAGGTGAGTTTCCAGGAATCAGGGCCAGTAATGAAACCCACCAGGGTTGTAAATAGGCAGGATGGCCACAGGAGGCCTCTGGGAGACTCAAACCTAGACGACAGGAAGAGAGCTAAATTTTAATATATTTTGCTCTCAAAACAGCAGCATCGTACCTCCCAGGAAACTGAAACGCCTGCCAGGTGTTGCCTCGTAAATCTTCACGAAGTAAGGAAGTTGAAGGAGCCAGGGGTCCAGGCAAGATTAGTCCTGAGACTGGGGGGAAAGAGGGAGGAGGGGAGCCCATCACTTGCTGAGTACCTACTATGTGCTAAGCCCCACGCTAACTGCTCTGCATTCACGATCCTTTTTAATCTCCGTAGAATCCAATGAGGTAGATAGTGTTTCTCTTTTACTGGGGAGGAAACTAAGATCCAGAAGACTGAAACCTGTTGCCTAACGACACTGGGATTTGAATCCAGGTCTGCCAGCCACCCAGACCTATCCCGGGAAGGGATTTCTCACAGGTGTGGAAATGGTATATAGTATAGAGACATCTCAGACTCAGTTGGTCTGTCCCTTGATGTTCCCTGGGTGGGGTTGTTTTCCCCTTTCTACCCCTTGATAACCCTTCAGCTCTGTGTCCCAATAAAGACAGAATATCCTTCCACGTGTTCTGGTCTCTCTAATGGGGGAAGGTGAGAATCTGAGGGGATGCAAATAAATTGGATTCAGGGTGAAAACCCAAGGTGATCCAGATACCTCCAGATTGGAGAAGCTACTTTCAAACTGACTCTGGATAAGTTATTAGAGATCAGTAATGCCAGAGAGCCAGCAGGCTGGTTTGCCTCTGGGAAACATCTACATTTATTTACTTATTTTTTGGCATTATCCTGAAACAGTTATTCCAATGGGTGGTAAGTCAAGAGCTCACCAGACTGGAAGCCAAGACCTCAGGGATCCTGGTCCTGGCTCTGTTCCTACCTAGCAGCATGACTCCTCTCTCTTTGAGCCTCAGTTTCCTCATCTGGAAACTGGATTTAATCATTCCTTCCCTGCACACTTCACAGTGGCAACAGACGAGAATCTGCAAATAAACGGGTCCGAGGTGAAATTCCAAGGTCATCCAGATACCTCCAGATTGAATAAACTCAACTAGGATTTATTAAGTACCGACTATATGCCAGGGACTCTACCTGGTCTGAGGACAGAGGCTTACAAAGGTGGATCACGTAAGATCTCTGCCCTCAAGTGATTCATTCAGTGCAAAGAGGACGGATGGAGGTGATGAACAGTGGTTTATATTTCAATAGTATTCTAGTGCCTTCTCATTTAGTACTTCATTTAAAGCACATGACGGCTGTCTGAAGTAGGCAGGGCAAATATTCTTATTCTCATCTGACAGATGGAGGAAACTAAGGTTGCAGAAAGTAAAGTGACTCACTGAGCGGTGATGATAACATCTAAAGTCTGTGCCCGCAATTCATTTGCACAGTTTTTCATATGTGACTTGTTATCAAATCTTCAAAATATCCCTGTGTGGTAGAACTTATTAGTATTCGACCTATATTATAGATGAGAAAAGAGGGAGGGCCAGAATGTCAGCTCCTAGAGAGGAAGAACCACACCGTCTTCACCTACCTATCCTCAGCATCAAGCATGATGTCTGGCAGCGGAAGCAAACCAATAACCCAATCAATAAATGGGCTAAGGACTCGAGTACACATTTCTTCAAAGACATACAGATGGCCAACAGGCACGTGAAAACAATTCCCAACATCACGAATTATCAGGGAAAGGCAAATCAAAACCACAGTGAGGTGATCACCTCACACCTGTCAGGATGGCTATTATCAAAAAATCACAAGACGACCAGCGTTGGGGAAGATATGGAGGAATTAGAGCCCTTGCACACTGTTACCGGGGATGTAAAATGGTGTACCTGCCACGGAAAGTAGTATGGCGTTTCCTCAAAACATTAAGCATAGCAGTACCATACGATCCAACAATTCCACTTCCGGGTATTTATCTGAGAGAACTGAAATCGGGATCTTAAACGGGCATCTCCACTCCCGTGTTCATTGCAGCATTATTCACAATAGCTGAGATGTGGAAACAACCTAAGTGTCCCCCAATTGACAGATGAACGGATAAAGAAGATGTGGTTTGGACATATAATGGAATACTATTTTGCCTTTAAAAAGTAGGAAATTCTGCAATGGCCAACAACATGGATGAACCTTGAGGACATTACGCTAAGTGAGGTAAGTCAGTCACAGCAAGACAAATCCTGCTCTAAAATAGTCCAATTCATAGAATCAGAGAGTGGAATGGTAGTCGCCTGGGGCTGGGGGCAGGGAGAAATGGGGAGTTACTAATCAACGAGCAGGAATTTTCAGTTAAGCATGATGAATAAGTTCTAGAGACCTGCTGTACAACATTGTATTTATAGTCAGCAATATTGTATTGTACACTTAAAAATTGTTAAGAGGATCTCATGTTACATGTTCTTACAAAAATAAAATACAATAAAAATAAATAAATAAAACTAAATGCTTAAAAAAAAAAAGATGCTTTTGGTTCTCTGATCATATCCCCTTGGACTTAATGATTTTAATGCGGGATGCCCCGATTTTCAACTACTGGCACCTGCATTTCTTTGCCTGAGGGCTTCCTCTGACAGCAAGGACCCTCTTTGACCACCCACCCATAGGGCAGCCCAGAAGTGCCAGAAAATTAATGCTCCCTGGGAGCTGCCCTCAACCAGCATGTCAGGAATTGGTACATAAATACCCCCACTCCCTCACCCTTCAGGTGTGATGACTCCCAGAGTTTCCTGTAGGATTAAGGTCCAATTGCCCATGGTGCTAATTTGCTTAGTAATGCACTTGTTTCCGTTATTTTCCTTCCCTGTCTCACTTCCTACTTCTCTAGCAGTGTTTCCTGTGATCATCTGTTCATCTCCCAAATAAACTATGTGTCCTTTTTTCAGGATCTGCTTCTGGGGGAACCGGGCTAAGAGAGGGTTCAGTAAATCACAGTTTATGGAGTGAGTGAGTGAGCAAATGAGATAACAGGATGTATCCCACCCCTGACCCCTGCCTGGGAAGGTCAAGGGAAGGGGGGCAGTTATATGGGCTCTGAAGTGTTTGTTTCATGGAGACAGAGGTGGGCTGGGGAAGGGGCTGCTTCTTGCCCGCTGTGTTGGTGTGAAAAAGCAGAGAAAGCATACACTAAATATCTTGTGCTGGGGAAAACACGCCTTAGCCTTGCCAAGGTTAAGGTCAGGACCGTGGTTCCAAGCTGGGTGATTAACGTATGAGGAGCACAGGCCTCCCACACTTAGGTCCCCTCCCTTGGCTGCTCAGTTCTCAATCCAAACTCCTTATTCGGGCCGTGCCACCCTCTCCAGCCCACTCCAGACCCCTTAGGTCTCACTCTAGCCTTACACCCTCTGTTTCTTGCATACATGGAGCTCATCCTTCCCTTGGGGCACCTTTCTTCTTTCTGGCATGTTGCCTGGAATGATCGTTCCCCCAGAGCTTTGCCTGACTCATGCTTTCCTTTTCCTTTGTGTTTCAGCTTAAAAGTGACCTCCTTAGAGAGGGCTTTTCTGACCAACCAACTTAGTTATTCCTTATAACAGCACCTCATTCTATTTTCATCCTAAAATCTCTATCTGTGGAATATTTATTATCATTCACTTGTTCTCTTTATGAAATGCAGGTTCTATGAGAGACCTTGTTTGTCTTGTTCACCGATGCAGCCTCAGCACTAAGAAGAGGGCCTGATCATAGTAGGTGCTCAATAAATATTTGTGAATGAATGAATGAAAGAATGAATGATAAACTAGTGAGAGGACGGCAGTGAGCAGAGGTCTGGAAGAATTCTGGAGTGTGAGAGCCAGCGGCTTTTGCTGCCTTTCAATGCCCCAGTGAATGTTAATTTGGCCCAACTGGCTATCTTTAAGGGACTGTATGAGCTGGAGGGAGGGGTAATGTGAGTGGCCTGGGATCACTCAGGCAGGCAGAGGAGCATCAGAACCTGAACCTTGGGTTCTTGGCTCTGACCACAAAGCCCCGGCTTTTGACCACCACTACCATCCTGTAGGCGTCCTATAAGAGTCACCTGACACACCTGAAATAAGACCTTGTGACCACGTAGCCAAGTCTCCTACCATGCCACATGTATTATTCTTGTTACTGTGATATTTAAAACTTTATTTAGAAATTGTCCCAGTTTTATCTTTTGTTGGTTTATGAGCAAATATATAGGTTGGCCATACAAATAATTTGCCCTTGAAAACATGTCACAAAAAAAAGAACACCCCCTCCCAGCCCTGCAAAGCCTCTAGACCACGGTTTTTCAACCTCAGCACCTCTGACACTTTGAGTTGGGTCATTCTTTGCGGTGGGGACTGCCCTGTGCATTTTAGGATGTTTTGCAGCATCCCTGGCCTTTGTCCACTCGATGCCAACGGCTCCTCCCAATTAGGACAACCAAAAATGTTTCCAGACACCACCAATGGTCCCCTGGGGACAACACTGCCCCCACTTAAGAACCACTGCCCTGACCCGGAGGAAGGCAGGTACCATGTCTATTTTGCACCCCCAGTGCACGGTCCAAGTGAAGTGCCCCATAAGCATTTGTTGGAAGAAAAGATGAATAAATGAGTGACTAAGTGAACGAATGAATGAATGCAAGAATACACAGCCAGTGTCCTTGGACTGAGCTTGCTGAATCACCCAACCTCAGCAGCTCCTCACTCCCCGTCTTCTTGACATCACGTTCGCCAGCCTCACTGACCTGTCAGAGCCAGCCTCCGGTAGAGTTTCTCCATCTGGCTCCCCATAAACTATTTCCAAATAGGCAGCAGCTCCCGACTTGGCCTGTTTCAGCCTTGTGTACGGAATCCATAAACTATAACAATCCTCCAGCGAAACAGGAAAAGGATTCAGAACCCGAGAGTGTATACAACAGACGCCCTCACCCATCAGGAGGTCATTCACACCCTTTGGGATCCAATCCAAGATGCCGCAGCAGAGTAAGAGACTGAGAAATACGTCCCCCACATTCCTCCATCTCACAGACACCGGCGGAGCAAACATCCGTCAGGGAACATTACACTGTATAACGAGGCAACTGCACTCAGGTCCCAAATATGAAAACGCGAGGCTTCTATAGGCTGCTCGAGTTCACTCAGCCTCTGCTAATGAAAATATGAGTGGCATCTGAGGCTAAGCCTGCTCCCTCACGTGGGCTGGTGAATATCTTAATATCTCCAGCTTCCTTTCAGCCTTCTAAATTGTGTGCATTGCTTCTGACATTTACGAGTTATCTATGATGCCTGCAAGATTAAGCCACCGCGAACACTCTCCATCTGCACTCTTATTTCCACACCCCCTCCCCAACCCGGGCTGAGCTAGAATCTCTTAGACTGTTAAAGCTTATCCCATATGCGTGAGATTTGAGGCCAGCTGCAGACCTTTCAGGGTGCAATTCGCCACCCCATCTCTATTTGCAGGGCACATACTGGGAGATTTCATTTCATTTCAAGTCCTGGCTGAGTGAGAACCTTCTAAGTAGCAGGGAACGTAAGGGTAGACAATGGGGAATGAGACTTGGCCCTGCCCTCCAAGGAAAGGCCTCACCATTTATTGAGCACCTACTGTGTGCTCTGTACATACCCTCACAGTAACTCCTCAAAAGAACATGGGGTGTGGGTTGGTACCCGTGTTTCACAATTGAGAAACTCATGTGCTTTGAGTCACAGAGCTACTTAAGGGGATTTGACCAAAGCCAGTGTCTTTCCAAAGCCAGATGGCTGGGGAAGACAGACATTTAATTGACTTAGTTGTATATGAGGCAGGATGAAAGCAATGCCAGATAAAGGTATAGCGGTGTCCTGTTGGGAAGCAGAGGAAGAGAGAATTAATCCACATGAAGGACTTAATGTGAACAGGCTTGAAGAACGGATATAGTTTTGATTGGGTAGAAAATGGGAAGGTCCCAGGCCTGAAGTGTGTGCAAAAGCGCAGAAGTGCATATGGCCCTTCAGTGGAGCAAGGGGGTGCGTGAAGAGTTGCTGGTAGCGGGATGAGGGTGCAGGTGGTCCAGCTGGAACCAGTCTGCACAAGCTCAGGAGAGCTGACCACCCACCCTGCCCAGCTAGGTGTTCAGTGAGTTCAGCTTGGTAGCTTGAAATCAACCATGGGAACATTTACACGATGGAAATGGACAAAGGACTGTTTTCCCCCTGGAAAGCCATTTGTGAAACATTCACTAGCACACACTGAGGACTGGGGGGCATTATCTCCAAGGTGACTCCAGAAACCCACATCTCAAAAAACAGTAGGTTGGTGACGCTATGGATGAAGATGAGGGCTCCAGGAAGGTGACACGAGTGGCTGGAAATTCAGATCTGTAGTTTAGAAAACCAGAGGTGTCTGCTTCGCTTCCCACTTCTTTTTCCCTGGCAACGTGGAAATAAATGCCTCATCTAAAGGGAAGTAAACATCCCTTTAAATGAAAAAAAAAAAAAAAAATCAAAGCCAAGATCTGACCGGCTGGAGTTTTTGATCAGGGAAGCCGGCAGAACGCACAGCTCCTTCCGTTTACTACCGACATTACATCATCCCAAACTCACTTATTCAAGATTCTCTTACCATATATCAGTGCTTTGCCTCCTCCACTACTAGCTAATCCAAATGCACCTGGTGCAAACTTAATTTTGAGGATAATGGCGGTCCAATCTATTTGCACAATCGGCTGGCTCTTGCATCCTTATTAGCATTTGCTGACTCCCTAAAATCAGCGAGGCTGTGCCAGATCAACAGACCCTCGTTCTGAGAGTGAAGAAGCAGAGTCCTAGGATCCCCTGGCATCCCTGGCTGCCTAATTAAACACCTATAATGCACCTGCTACAGTGCTGGGTGCTTTGCTGCGACTGGTGCCTGGTCCTCACGCCACGGCCCCGAAAGGGAGATAACGTGACTTCCACTTTGCAGAACAGGAACCAGGGGAGTCCTAGGAGGGATGAAAGATGGGGCCTAGGTCATGTCAGCAAGGGCCAGAGCTCAAATGTGAGCCCACGCTTGTCTCTAAGGCTCAGACTCAACTAGACCTTGTTTCTACTTATGGTAAAGCTGAACACCGGTGCCCCGGAACACCCTTTTCCTAATCCCTGTGACTATTACCTTATATGACAAAAAGAACTTGGCAGGTACGATTAAGGTTCTTGAGGTGGGGAGATTATCCTGGATTATCTAGATGGACCCAATGTAATCCCAAGTGTCCTTAGAAAAAGGAAGCAGAGGGAGATGTGACTACAGAAGAGAAGCCAATGTAATATTGGAAGCGGAGATCAGAGTGAGGTGGCCGCAAGCCAAGGATGCCGGCAGCCACGAGAAGCTGGAAGAGACACAGAACGAATTCTCCCCTGGAGCTTCCAGAAAGAACCAGCCCTGCTGACACCTTGATTTTAGCCCTGTAAGACTCATTTTGGACTTCTAGCCTCCAGAACTGTAAGACAATATGTTTCTGATGTTTTAAGCCACTATTTGCAGTAATTTGTTACAGCAGCAATAAGAGCCTTATACTTCCCAAAGCAGGAGGAAGAGAATGGAGTTGAGATGTCAACACAAGGAAGGAACGGGGTGAGGCTGGACCACCAGGTGTCCTTGGCTTTCTCTGAGTGTAGGATTTGGGCAGGAGGGCCCTCCTCCCTTCCTGTCATCGCACCCCTCTTAGCCACACTGACCTTAATCTGAACCAACGCAATCTGTAATTAAGATAAGCATTCCTTGACCCTGTAGGGGAAGGGAAGGAGGACGCTGAGTGACAGAGGACAGCACACTGGGCTCGGGTTCTGCCTCCGCTCTGCCAGCCCCTTGCTATGTGATCTTGGGCCAAGGAAATTATTTCTCTGAACTTCTAAGATGCTGCCACTTCTCAGATCCAGCTGTAAGATTTTCCTCTCTATGTGCTAAGCAAACTAATCGTGTAAACTCAGTTTGGGTAGAACGCTGAGCTCACCAAAGGAACATCCAAAACACCCTCCCTGCAGCTCATTCCTGTTCATCTTGTGTGCAAACAGGGTGCCGAGGCTCCTGGTGGAGGCCTCTCAAAGCTGCAGGCTGGGGAACCGTCCCTCAGGGAGATGCTCCAATGCATATTAATTTGGGAGGATTTCTCTGGCTGCCACGGCCAGAGGGTGGGCACAGATTGGTCCTACAAACTGAAGGTGGGAAAAAAAAACCCTGCTTGGAAAGATCAGAAGCAAGTCTTGGAAGTCTGCAACTGTGAAGGCTCTGAAAAGAGCTGGCAGGGATGAGAGGGGTGGCAGTTTGAGGGATGAGAAGGGGACACTGGTGATTCAGGAGTCAGTGTGCTAAATCTGCCTGCAGTGGCGGAGTTCCAATGAGGTTATTCTTTTAGCCATTGGAGGCTGGGCCTGGCAACAGTGGTGAGATCGGGGCTGGGAGCAGAGCTTAGCGGGTTACAGTGTGGCTTAACTGACAACTGTGACCTGCATTCCCAAAGGCCTAGGCCCTAGCTCAAGTCCTGCCATCATCTTTTTTTGGGGACTTTGAGTGTCTTAACTTTCAGTCTCAGCCTCCTGATCTGTCAAGTGGGTGAGTGGTAAAGAGCTCTTTGGAGCCCCTACTTCATCCCTGGCGGGCTAGGTGTCCTACCTGCCAATCTCTCGGAGCCTTAGTTTACTCAAATGGAAAAGGGTTTCTTATCAGAGGGTTGACGGAAGATTCAGTGAGATGGGATACTAAGTGGTACAGGCCCTGGAGTGCTGATTCCTTCCCTGCCCCCGCAGGCTCTCTCACAGGTTGAGAGAATAACCAGACATCGCAGGACGCCAGGTGTGCGTGTGTGTGCGTACTGCCGTTCTTTCTGAGGGCGGCTTGATCTCTGCAGCGGAGGGCAATGTGCCTGCCCCCTCAACCCCAACCAGCAGTTCTGCCATGTTCAGAGCAAAGTTCCTGTGTACCTCTCACCTCCAGGTAAACACAGTATGCACAGTGGGTGGGGCTTAAATGACCAAGGGTCCACTCTGCAATCTCTGGAGCATCCCTGGCTCCCACCTGAGGCCTCCGCCATCAGCTCCAGGCCCCCAGAATGTCAACATGATGCGGGGCCAGGTTGCTCCATCCTTCTGAGTCCACCACCTCTTACCTGCACCCCTGGCTGGCGCTTCCCTGTGATGTAGCTCTTTCTCAGGCAAGAAGTGCAACATCGAACTGTGGGCTGAGGGCTGCCTTCCCAAGAGATTGCCCTATGAGGCTGACTTCCCAGGGGAGGGGCGCGATCTGCTGGCCCTCTGCTCTTTGGGGCTAGCAGAAGCAGTGTGAGGATGGGGGGTGTGCCAGGGCTCCCAGCACCAGGCTCATAACCTACCTCTTCCTCCCAGGGTCGGTGCTGGTTATCACGTCTGGAGAAAACACCCATCACCCACCAATCTCAAAGCCTAAAGCAAGACTCCTCAAACTTCAGCATGCCTATGAATTACTTGGGGATCTTGTTAAAATGCAAATTCCGATGCGATGGGTCTGGGCCAGGGCCCCAGACCCTGCATTTCTAGCGAGTTCACCAGTGATGCTGGCGCTCCTGATATCCAAGTAGCAGAAGCCTGAAGGATCATCAGAGGCGATGACAAAAGGGCTCAAGAAGAGGGAAAGGGGAACTAAAATGACCTGCCATTGTAAATCAATAGCTACAGGCCTGTCCCCTGTCTGCCAGGGCCTGTGTGAGGTGCTTAAGTTGCTCCCTGTTTAATCCTTACATCGAATTAGCAGAGTACGGATTAGAATCCTAATTTCACGGACGGGGAAACAGAAGGTCAGGGGGATACAGACCACGCACACAGAGTCACACAGCGGGCAAAAGCAGGCAGGCACCGAGCTCACGTGTTCGTCCTTCTCTCTTTCTCTACTAAGGTGCTTCCCTATATACGAAGATGAGGCTCTGTTGCAGTTCACCAATGAGGAAATACATCTCATAAAGTAAACATATGGAAAATGCTTGGTCTCTTTCGTCATCCAACAAATACCAAGCAAGATGGCATGAAATGATTTCTCACCGGTCAAAACAGAATGGATATTTTAAAATAATGATTGCTGGCAGGGTAAGGGGCGGTAAATGAGGATTCTTATACACTTCTGGGGGGAATGTAAATTGGGGCAACTGATTGGAAAACTGGTGACAACGGTTACCAAGAGCCTTAGAAACTTTCCTAGCCTTTGACTCAGCCATTCTGCTTCTGGGAATGTGTTCTAACGGAGTCTTGAAATACGCCTGTCCCGGCATCATTCAGGATAAGTATAGTAGAAATAATTTAAACATCTAACAGTAGAGGAATGAGATGTAATTATAGAACATCCACGCAATGGAGTTTTATGTGGTCACTGAATGATGTTTATGGAATACCATGAAAATGCTAATGTCATAAGGGGAAAAAGTGGTTTGCAAAATGATACATAGAGAATAACCCCAAATTTAGATTTAAAAATTCCCTTATACCTACACAGAGAAAAAAGACTGAAAGGGACAAAACCAATATATTCGCTTGAGTTGTGGAACTGTGGGTAGTAATTTTTTGGGCAGTATTTTCCAAAATTTTTTTTGATGACTTTTATAGTGATTTTGTGAAAATGTCCCTTCTATGAACATAGGTGTATTGCACTTAATCCAATGACTTAAAAGTCAAGTGCCCACTAAAGGTTTATAAATTATTCCTTATTTTCTCATTGACTCACGTGGCGATTTCAGAGACAAGTGAACTTTATTTCTCATCGATCACTGACTGGCAGCAGCTTCCTGTTTTCTGTCCCCAGATCCTATGGTTAAATATGTCATGATGTCTAAAGAAACACTCCAAAGTCACCAGGAGGGTGATACAGTACAGAAACCTTATGAGCGATCATTCATTCATTCAGCAGACTGGGCTCTACGGATGCCAAGGTGACAGTCTGTAGGTGGCCTACAGCCTGGAAGGGGAGAGAAACAGATCAATTTGGAGAGTCTAGAGAGATTAGAACTTCAGGGCCGATTAGCGTGGGGTATGGCGGAGACGATGTGGAAGGGACCCCTTCTGCAGATGTCCTAACTGGAGAGACGTGTTAGGCAAGGAAGGGACAGGATGGTGCTCCAAGCAGTGTTTGCAAAGCCTCGAAGGGGAGACATGGAAAGCATGGTGGTGGGTTCAAGGAGCCACCCCAAAGTTTGGCCTGGCCTAACACTGGCGTGTTTTGGGGAGGGAAGAGATGAGTTGAGAACATCTGGGATCATCAAAGGCTGTGGATGCCATGCTGTGGGATTTGGATTTTATTGAGAAGGTGATGGGGAGCCCCAGGAGGGTTTCAAAGAGGGAAAGATCATGACCAGACTGGAAATTAACAAAGACCACTCTGGATCCACAGTGGAGGTGGGATGGTAGTGGTTATCGGTTTGGAGAGCGTGGTTTGGAGAACTAGTCCGGGATGTTTCAAGTAAATCAGGTGAGAAACAGCAAGGGCAGTGGGGATGGAGGGAGTGGGACAGAGAGGAGGGACATTTAGGTGGTAAATCAATAGTTACAGGCCTTGCAAATTAATTGGATGTGGAGAGTTAGAGAGAGGGAGGAACTCCCAGCTTTTCGGGAGTTCAGAAGGGTCTGTGTCTGTCAGAAGATTTGTAATTGCTAATTTATGTATTTTTGCAGGCTCTAATGTCAGGGTAAATTAAAAGGTAATTTGATTGAACAAAATATAATTTAGACACGACTTTTCAGAAATACATACAGCTCTTAAAAATGTAGGTGCATCCACAGACCAAAGGTCCGTATCTTATCCACGAGCTACAGAAAGACACAGGGGCCAGCTCCTTGCCGGTGGCTCTGGAAGGCCCTTGGCCAGCACTTAGATGTCTCACGTTGGGGAGGTAAGTCAGGGCTCTGGCCGATTGAGAACTGTTCCTATTCAGCAAAAGGCACCGCTGCAAGGAGCCTCAGATGGCTCCCCCAAATCGAGGCGAGGTATGGGGGCTGGAAAGTTAAGAGGGTTACAAGAGGGTTTGTGGGGAGCTCTCAGGTGTGGAAGGCTGGGCTTCTTTCTGCAGGTGACCTTTCCTCACAAATCAGAAAGGAACCATGATTTTGTGATTGCTCCTATGTATTTGTGGCCCACATCACACACAAACACGCGCGTGCACACACACATTACAGATGAGGCTCAGCGGGATAGAGTGGTCTATTTTCCAATGTGATGCTTGTTATGGCCGCGCCAGACCCGAGCCCAAGTCTTTGGCTCCCAGGTGCTTGCCCCGTCCTGTGTTCCATGTGGAACCGGTTTAAACAATTCTGTGTCTACCGCTCCCCCAGGGCACTTTGAAACCTACAGCTCGGTGACGTGGAAAGAGCCCATACTTTAACTCCAGACAGAGCTGCTCTGAAGGCAGGGTCCTTCCCTTCCAGGGAAGGCACCTCCTTCCCTCTGACCCTTAGGTTTCCCTTCCGTAAAACAGCATCACCTTGTCGGCTTGCCTTGTGGATTGAGACAACGCAGCGAAAGCGCTTGGCACGTGGTGGGCACTCAATGCCTGTTTCAGAACTGGAAGGGACACCCCCCGGCCCAAGGGTGTGACGAGTTACAGCCTCCTCTCTGGATCTTGGGAGAAGGGATGTGAGACAGGTCTAGTGTGACACGCCGTGCACAGAGGTCCTCGTGGGGTAACCGAGCCCTGTGATATCCCTGTATAATATGGTAATTTCTGCGGTGAAATCTCCCGTGATGGTGAAGACAAAGCGCTCTTTGCTAGCTAGTGCAACCCAACTGTTTATGTTTAAAATAAATTAGCCATGCCGTTGACTCTGGTGCAGAACCATGGCTGTGCCTCAGTCCTCCCCACAGCACCACAAAGGCTGCTGCGAGTGTAGTTTGCGCCCCATCCCTGGGAATCCGGGAGCCTGGTTCGGGCTGGACCGAAAGGCGGCTTTCCTGATGCTGAGGGCCAGGCACGGGTCTGGGGTGCAGAGAGCTGGCTCCCACCCCTGCTCCCCCACTACTTGCCCATGACCTTGGCAAAGTCACTGATCCCTGCACTCAGTCGAGAGCCTGTGTTCTCTGCATCTGTACATCCTCAGGGTCCAGCCGGCGACCAGCAGTGTCTTTTGGGTGAAGGAATCAAGGAATAAATGTCTCTGCTTCACCTTCCCGAAAACGTGGATAATAATTCCTACCTTGCAGAATTGTATTAGGGCTAGGATAGAAAATGCCACGCACTGGGCCTGGGGCATGGTAGATGCTTTTAATACATGGGTGCTTCCGTTGTTATTCTTATCATGAGTATTAGTTGAGCCTTGCCTCTGGGCGTAACTGTCGCTTCCACAGAATCTGGCAGCGAGCCTCACACGTAGTAGGTGTTCAGTCAACGATGGAGGATTTTTAAAACCCATTTTCCCCTTTGCTTCCAGTGTGGACTGTGAATCCGATCGGGTTGCTCGGGGAACCTCTCCTCCCCCCTCCCCCTCCCCTCCTCCCCTCTTCAGGGGACACGGTGATGAACGGGGGATGGGGGTGGGGCTACGGTATTTGATGACTTAGGACCCGCCACGCCTGTTTTCCAGCCCCGCGGTTGGAGGAAGGGCCAAACCAGGCCCCGGGGAATTTTCGGTATTTTCTCCAGCTATTCTCATCGCTAACATTTTGGAGTGGGTGGCTCGAGCTGGTGATTTTCCTTTCTTTTGTGCAAACGAGACCAGAATAAACAGCGTAGGGTGAGTCACTTCAGACTCTTAGCTCTTCAATTACTTAAAAACTCAAGAGCCTGATGAAGCTTAGAATGTCACCTTCTTCAGAAAAGCCATAGCAGATGGGAAATGCTCCATATTCTGAGTAGTTGCTGCCTTCCTGGCACAGGGTATCTGCTAGCAAGCGACTAGCGCCCGGAGAGAAAAGGCCGAGGCAAAGCAGCCTTTACAAGCCTCCCCCTGGATGCCAAGAACTTCACACACACGTTATCTTACATCTTACTTCGTTTCCTCCTCACCATGACCTTACGAGGTAATACACGGAATCCTATGAGGTAATGAATAAAGGCCCCCATATATATTTCTTGCCTGCATTAGTGTCCGGCCTGCTCTCCACCACGGTACATCCATGACCCCCTTGAATCCTTGCGGCAACCCTAGGACACAGATACTGCTGTCTCCCTTTCCGAGACAAGAAAACCGAAGCTCAGAGCAGTGGATTGAGCCCGAGTCTCTGAGCTTATAAAGCCCATAGTCTTAAAACCCTGTGTTTCCCAAACCGTGTCCGGCAAAGCTCTGGGGTCTCTTGAGATGCTAACTACCAGGGGGGAAGAAAGGGTTTGGTGGTCCAAACGGTTTGGGAAATTTTGCTTGCACATCCCGTCTAGGAGAGTCAGCACACATGTCGCTTCTTAAAGGTCCTGAGAGATCTTGTGTTAAAGAAATCTGTGGACTCTGTTAGCCTAGCCGTTGGTTTCTCTAACTTCGTTGATCACGTAGCTATGCACTCATTCACTCACTCATCTGTTCATTCATTCCCAGAATGTTCACCACCATCTCATGGACCCCTGGGCTTGGTGGAGCAAGGCTAAGCCCATGCCACAATAATCTCTGCGAGAGGACCCCAAAACAGTGCAGTTTTACTCCAGTGCTCCCACTGGGGTGAGTTCTTGTGGGGAAAATGTCCAATCAAGACAAATTTAAGAAATCACTGCTATGAAAAGGGAATGCCATTTTCTTGAATACCCAATGATTATCAGCCCTGCTAAGGTCTCATCTGGCACTTTTAGTTGAAGAGTCACAAAGAGGTCCTCTAGTCTAACCCTATAATAGCATCCAGAGCCTTCACTCCACCCTGGCCTTCCCAAGTGATCTTCCAGCCTCTGTTTACATACCTCCAGGGACAGGGAACTTGCTACCTCTCAAAGCAACCTGTTCTACATACATCGCAGCTGTTAGAAAGTCATTCTTTCTACTGACATGAAATACGCTTCCCAGCAGTTCTTACACAGTGGTTCCTCTTGCCTCTGCGAGCTCTAAAAAATGGTGAAGGCCATGATCACTTCCCCTAGAGTCTTCTGTTCTCCAGGCTAAACATCTCCACTTCCCCCCGGACAAAGTTTCCGGGCCTCTTGGGAGAAGCAGAGAAATTGAGAAAGGATATGGGCCTTGGGGCTTTAGCTGGGGTCGGCAGGGGGGCGGGGGGGGGGGGGGTGTCCAAGTCTTTGACCTACTCACTAGTAGCTGTGTGACCTTGGCAATTTATTTAATTTCTCCAAGTCTCAGTTTCTTTATCTGTGAAAAGAATCCTGTAGAATTTTACTGGATTTACTGTAGAATTTTTTGAGGATTAAACGAGATAATGTATGCAAAGCACACAACAAAATTCCTGGCACTGGGTAGGTTGTCAGTACATGGTATTGATCTCGCCTCTCTGCTTCCTCCACCTTTCTGGTCCCTCTCCTCTGCCTGTGTGGAGGCTCCGGCTTGTTACTATCCCCATCTTGACGCTTAAAGAACTCCAGGTGTAGTTGCTCCCCTACAGAGTAGCATCATTTCTCTCGTTCTAGAAACCAGTTCTTGCCCTGGTTCTGCTGTGAACCCAAAGGTGATCTTGGCCAAGTCACTCCCCCTCTCTGAGTCTTGGTTTCCACATCTAAGGTCCAACTCTGGTGTTCTGGGGTGTTCATAAGTGTTCAAATTCTCTTCCATATTACATAAAAGCCAGCAAATGTTCTGATTTTTCAGAAAATATGGCAAGAAACCCTATTACCCCAAGCAAAAGAAGTAGACTCTTCAAGGAACAGGAACTAGTATTACTGTTCTTTTTTTCCCATTCTGAGAGACTTGAACATTTGAATTTATTTTCAACTGATCTTGAAATAATGAAAAACCTGGTTGATTAGACTTTGGGTAAAGAGTTTAGGCTTCTAGGTTCTGCTCTTACTTGGCGCTGAAAAAAAACAAAGATTTTGAAGATGCTTATTTTTTATTTATTTATTTTTTTGCGGTACGCGGGCCTCTCACTGCTGTGGCCTCTCCCGCTGCGGAGCACAGGCTCCGGACGCGCAGCCTCGGCGGCCATGGCTCACGGGCCCAGCCGCTCCGCGGCATGTGGGATCTGATCTTCCTGGACCGGGGCACGAACCCGCGTCCCCCGCATCGGCAGGCGGCTCAACCACTGCGCCACCAGGGAAGCCCTGAAGATGCTCATTTTAAAGAGGGTCAAATAAAATAAACCCACTTATTTTAGAGTTGACTTTGCAAAATAGCCATACTATGCATTATGAAGAGTCTACCAAGTTGATTTTTGATTTGGCCCAAACACAGAATTTATTTTTTGAGCTTTGAAATGCAGATTCTGTACAGGGAGATCGTATTTTTTTTTCCTGAAAGTTCATCTTAAAGATAATTACTTATAATTTAGATTTCATTTCCCCATGAAAACAAAGTTATAACTGGCGGTCAGGTAGGCTAGACCCACAGATGCTTATAACCTATTCACAGTTGTTAATCATTTATACTTGCCCTCTGAAATGATTTCTATTTTCTTATTGTCACTGTCTTCTGTGGTGACAACATTTGGGGGCTCTATTGTGAATTGAGTGTGTTTTGGGGGGTTGTCCTGGGAACCTAACTATTCTCGAGGGTAAAGGATTCTCTGTAGAACAGCAAGACGAGACTATGGTAACTTGGGGGTCACATGAAATGCGCCCTGTAGTTAAAAAGGAACATGGTGTGACAAGGGGAATTCTTGTGCTACCAGCCACAACTTCATGGCTTATGTATGATCCACTCTGGCAAGAATTAATTTAAAAAACCCTGATGAATGGATAAACACATGTAATATATCCATACAGTGGAATGTTCTTTGGCAATAAAAAGGAATGAAGTACTGATACATGCTACAACATGGAGGAACCTTGAAAACATCATGCTAAGTGAAAGAAGCCAGGCCCAAAAGATCACATATTGTATGATTCCATTTATATGGACTAACCAGAAGAGGCAAATCTATGAGACAGAGAACAGAGACAGCAGTTGCTTAGGGCTAGGGAGAATGGACAGTGGCAGGTAACACGTAAAGGTTTCTTTTGTGGGAGGGCAAACATGTTCTAAAATTCAGTTATGGTGATGATTGCACATCCCTGTGAATACACTTTGAATTGCTGACTTTAAGTGGGTGAATTGTATGGCATGTGAGTTATATCTCAATAAAGCTGTTTTTTAAAAAAACAGGCAATCGAGGGACTATTTCTCTTTCCTGTGCTCCAGAGAGAGCTTTCTCCACTCCCCTGGCTTCGTGCTGGGCTGCTGTTCACATAAATACACCGGAATGTTTGTAACATGGTGATTTGTAATTTAGATAATACTTCTACACCTCACTTAAGAGAGCGCTTCTTTTGCAGAATATTATCCAATAATGCTACAGTCTAGTAGTATTCATTCATTCATTCACTCATTCATTCATTCCTACAACAAACTTTTCCTGACCACCAATTCTGCACCAGAGAGCCAAGTTCACATTGGGGAGCCATGTTCATATAAGCCACCAGATTCTAACCAGGGATCCAGGTTCACACCAGGCAGTCAAGTTCATGTCTGGGAGCCAGGTTTTTGCTAGGGAATTAGGTTCACATCAGGAATCCAGGTTCATAGCGAAAAAATGAGATTCTCACCAGGGAGCCAGGTTCTTACAGGGATCTGTGTTCAGAAAAATACTTTGATGTGCTAAAGAACCAAAATACTTTGAATTATCCCTCCTCCCTTCTCCCTGTCCAAATGTTTGCTCTTTAGCAGCAGATTTATTTAAGGGGAAAGAAAACAAAAACACCCAAACATCTGAGGTTATCAACTAAATCAATTAGTGTAATTTATGACAGTATTTCCAGCCTGGCTTCAAAGAGGGAACTTGACTGGTGCACTTAAATGTTTATTTACAGAATATTTGGTCCCCGACAGGAGAGCTCTAAGACGAAAAGCCTAGAACTGAAATGTTCAAAGCAACCACTCACCAGAGCTCTCTCAGAGATGGGGAGAAAGTGTTCCTGAAGGATAATGCAAGTGAGGGGTAGTGCCCCAAATCTTATGTGGGCCTCCTCCGTGCCAGATGCTATACTGGGACCTAGGTGGGGCTGGGGTCACAGATGATGGAGACCTGGGCCCTGCTTCGGAGGGTCAGAGTTTGCTGGGGGAGAAGAGAAGTCAAGGGGCAAAGAAGATGCTCGTCCCAGAACATCCGGTTTTTGCACGTGACATTCCAAGGGAGGGGTCTGGGTATTTCTGCAGGCAACTCTGTTCCATTTCTTTTCAAGGATTTTACTAATAGACCAGCTTCTTGGACAGAGCTCCTGTTTGGATTATATGAGGCTTGGACACATTGTCTCAATATGGAAAAACAACTCCAAATGCAAGCCAAGAACACGGGGTCAGGTGCCGTGCATTTAAACTTGGCAAAATCCCACCGTAAAAACAAAGGGGCTGTGTTGGAACTGGAGTTCCCCCTCTGCTTAATGTTAATTATTATGCTCTTGCTTTCTGGGTCCTGAATTATTCATGAGGCCAGATACAAAATATGATGATGACTGGCAATCTCCAGCTGTGGCACCTGAACGTGTAGAAGCCGCATCTGTTTCCAGGAAACGTAGACTGGGGTAAGAAACTCACGGGTCTCAGGGCTTTGGGGGAGCAGGAGGTGGCAGGGAGGGGAAGAGGCAGTCCGGAGAAGTGCGGTCAATGGGAGGAAGGTAAAGCGATATGGCTTTCGGAGAGGGTGGTTGTGAGCTGAACAACGTATGGGCTAACAATATGGGAAGCAAGAGGGTTGATTGAACCGGAAGTGCTGGGTAAAGGTCAAATGAATGAATGAACGAATGCATGCATACCTGCTAAAACGTCCATGCCTGAAGGGAGCAGGGGAAGAAAACTGGCTTTGGCAGGGTGCTTCCTTTGAAACATTTTAATTCTCACTACCAATGCAATGAGGCTAGGAGGATGTGGACACGCCTATTCATTTAATCCCCATGACTCTGATCTGGGTATTAGCATCGCTGCTTTGCAGTGCTGGAAGCTGGGGCTACTGCCTTCCCTTGGCTGGTTGTGGGGACTTCAGGTCATGCTGTCCCACATCCACTGGCCAGTCTCTGATTCGGGGGATAGGCAGGCACCCCTATGAACATCAGGTGCTGTTGGGAGGGGCCATCAAAGCCTTCCCTCCTTGGGAGGAGGAAGAGCTGGGCAGGGAACCCTGCCAGACACGGCCCCTTAGTCCGAGTCTGATGGGGAATCGATTGCCTCTTCTGGTCCTCTCCATCTAAAGCAACCTCTGTGACTCTTTGCCAGACCTGGCACAGAAAAGGGGCCTCCTGAGTGTAAACGGCAGCCTTTTTTGCGGGGGGCAACTTGGCACTCTCTATAAAAGTGAAAAACTGCTAATAATTCTGACTTGGCAACCCTGGGGGAATACTTGCACATGTACAAACTGATGGATGTACTGCGGCAATGTTTGTTACCGCAAGAAGACAAGAACCACCCAGGTGTTCCTCAACGGGGGTGATTAAATATAATAGTCTGTACAGAGAGGTAGTGGTTAGAAGTCAGGATGTGGAGCCCTGCTCCGCACTTACTGTCCGTGCGACTGGAACAAGCTACTCATCTTTCTCTGCCTCCGTTTTCTCATCTGTAAAGTGGGAATAATAATAGCACCCATAGGGTTCTTACAAGGATTACAAGAATGAATCCACGTCAAGTGCTTAGAACAGTGCCTGGAATATAGTCATGAGTTAATACATCTTAGTAATTAACAGCACACTAGAAATATGCCCTCATTAATAAGACTCCCTCTTATCCCCCTCCCGCCCCCCCAGCCCCCAGCCCTCTGAGAATCAAGCCTTTCCCTCTGGCCACGTGGCCATCGAGCTATTTCTGGTTCCAAGGGACAGCTGACCCCATGGAGCTTAGGGGCTGGGACTGTGCTGAGTCCTCAAACTCAGAAAGTGAAAAGAGTTACCAACATAGTATAGCTCTGAGCTGCCAGCCGAGGCTTCAGCGGGAGCTGGATTATGCAGTGAGCTTGCTCTGATTCCCAGGGCTAAGTTGACGCTGGCTACAGTCCTCAGTTTCGGCCAGCAACAGCCAGGAGAGGTGAGGAAGTATAGGGATTTGTGCTTTCTATAGGGAAAAGGAAATTCCATAGCCCTAGTCACTGGTGTGGTGACTAACAGTCTCCCTAACAGCCTCACTTCAGACTTTTTCCTTCCTCCTTCATTTTTTCCCATTTATTTATCAAGAATTTATAGTGATCCCACCATGTCCCAGTCAGCATTCTAAGGATTCTGGGCACACAGAGGCAAAGAAAATGCCTGTCTTTCAAGGAGCTTGTGGTCTAAGGGAAGGACCAGACGAGTGAATAAATAATTATAGGGCAATGCGAGCTCCACGTGACAAGAACTTCATCTGGGAGAGGAAGGGCCCAACCGGCAGGTGGGGTCTTTGAACAGGGACTTGATGCAGTGACGGGACTTGAACCTACAGAGATGCCAGGCAGTATTTCCCACGTAGAGCCCTTGCTTTTCTCCCGCTGAGGCGACCTTGGGGTCCTCACCACTTAGACGGAGCCAGGAAGCCCTCAGGGCCGCCCCCATTGCCTGCTTATAGTTTAGATGGCCAAGGAGTGCTTAATGGCTACGGGGTGATGAAAATGTTCTCGAACTAGAGTGGTGATGGTTGCACAAAACTGGGAGTGTACCAAGTGTCATAGGATGGACACTTTAAAAAGGTTAAAATGGCGAATTTTATGCTTTGTTATTGTTACCACAATTTTTTTTAAAGGGAAATTGAAATTTTAAAAAAGGGAAATTGCAGGGAAGATGCCGCTTTCTTGAGAATGGAGGAAGGAAGAGAACTGTGAGAAGATGAAGCTGCAGAGTGCAGAACCTCCCTGGTCCCCTGCCTCCTAAGGAGACAGGTGCACGTACAGTCACATCCACGTGAGTGTGCGATGTCCACGAGCGTGTGACATCCAGACAGCGTGCGATAGCCTCATGATATCTGTACCACTCGTGTGAGTGTGTACCACCCAGCATCCCAGCGGCGGGTCAGACCTGCCTGGAAACCTCTAACAGGTGACAGAAGTGTGTATCACACAGGAGAAGCACAGGTGACCGCTCAGCGCCAGAAGCTGCACAGGTGTGAATGGGCTGCAGCCAAGAAATGTTTAAATCTCCTCCCTGCCAGTTACAGTCTCTATCCACGCCCCTTCCCTGCGCTGGAGCAACCGTCCGTCTGACCCCCAGCTCTTTCCATCACGTGAAGGTGACACACCCGCATCCCACATTCCCCTTTGCCCTCCAGGAGGTGGATCTCAGCTATACTGATGCAGAACCCAAGAGACTGACATGGGGACCCTGAGAGAGGTCCTCGGGATGGTCTCTGAAAGTTGAGCAGGGTGTAGGAAGGTTCATCCAGAGGAGAAACCACCCAGGGGAGTGGCACAATTAGCCATGACATTTCCCTTGAACTTGGAAATACAAGTTCATATACTCTGAGAGGCTACTTACAGCTGGATGATTTAGGAAGATCACCCAGCTTCTCTGGGATGGAATGAGTTATACCCAGCAAGGTCTCTGATGGGGAAGGGGATTCGAAAGGAGGGGAGGAAAGAGGAATAAAAATAAAACAGAGTCTATAAGGACTAATGGAAATTACTAATAGCATTCATGGCTTACCCAGTGTTCATCCCTTCAATCACTCATTTGTGTGTTGATTCAACAAGCACCTCTGTACCGAGGGCTGTGGAAGAGAACACAGACATGAGGCATGTGGTCCCTGCTCTTAGGGGGCTCAGAGGAGAGCTGAGGATGGGATGAATATGGAGATAGTTTTCCAGTGTAACAAGTGCTCTGATCCAGGTTTGTACAGGCTACCCCTGGAGCGTGGGAGATGGGGAGTATTCTATTCGGTTGACCAAAAGGTTTGTTCGGTTTTTTCCATAAGATGGCTCTAGTAGCACTAAGTTGTCTTTAACTTCATTCAAAACAATTTTGTTAGACTGGATGTGACAGCTGTCATATCAGTGTGCATTTAAAAAAGACTTATCGGGCTTCCCTGGTGGCACAGTGGTTGAGAGTCTGCCTGCCGATGCAGGGGACATGGGTTCGAGCCCTGGTCTGGGAAGATCCCACATGCCACGGAGCGGCTGGGCCCGTGAGCCACGACTACTGAGTCTGCGCGTCTGGAGCCTGTGCTCCGCAACAAGAGAGGCCGCGATAGTGAGAGGCCTGCGCACCGCGATGAAGAGTGGCCCCCGCTCGCCGCCACTAGAGAAAGCCCTCGCACAGAAACGAAGACCCAACACAGCAAAAACAAATAAATAATAATAAAAGAGCGGCCCCTGCTCGCCACAACTAGAGAAAGCCCGCGTGCAGCAAAGGGGACCCAACGCAGCTAAAAATAAACAAATAACTAAATTTAAAAATAAATAAATAAAAAAGACTTATCAAAATTGGTGAATTTTTGTGTAGGCATTTTAATATTGAAGATGGAAGAAAAAAGCAACATTTTTGGCATACTACGCTTTATTATTTCAAGAAAGGTAAAAACGCAACTGAAACGCAAAAAAAGATTTGTGCAGCGTATGGAGAAGGTGCTGTGACTGACGGAAGGTGTCAAAATGGTTTGCCAAGTTTTGTGCTGGAGATTTCTCTCTGGACGATGCTTCATGGTTGGGTAGACCAGTTGAAGTTGATAGCGGCCAAATTGAGACATTCACTGAGAACAATCAACGTTATACCACACGGGAGGTAGCCGACATACTCAAAATATCCAAATTAAGCGCTGAAAATCATTTGCCCCAGCTTGGTTATGTGAATCGCTTCGACGTTTAGGTTCCACATAAGGTAGCCGAAAAAAACCTTCTTGACCATATTTCTGCATGCGATTCTCTGATTCTCTACTTAAATGCAATGAAAACGTTCCGTTTTTAAAACAAATTGTGACAGGCAATGAGAAGAGGATACTGTACAATAATGTGGAACGGAAGAGATCGTGGGACGAGCGAAATGAACCACCACCAACCACGCCAAAGGCCGGTCTTCATCCAAAGAAGGTGATGTGTATATGGTGGGATTGGAAGGGAGTCCTCTATTATAAGTTCCTTCTGGAAAACCAAACGATCAATTCCAACAAGCACTGCTCCCAGTTAGACCAACTGAAAGCAGCACTCGACGAAAAGCATCTGGAATCAGTTAACAGAAAACGCATAATCTTCCATCAGGATAACGCAAGACCGCGTTTTTCTTTGATGACCACGCGAAAACTATTACAGCTTGGCTGGGAAGTTCTGATTCATCCGCTGTGTTCACCAGACCTTGCACCTTCAGATTTCCATTTATTTCGGGCTTGACAAAATTCTCTTAATGGAAAAAATTTCGTTTTCCTGGAAGACTGTAAAAGGCACCTGAAACAGTTCTTTGCTCAAAAAGATAAAAAGCTTGGGGAAGATGGAATTGTGAAGTTGCCTGAAAAATGGCAGAAGTTAGTGGAACAAAACGGTGAATACGTTGTTCAATAAAGTTCTTGGTGAAAATGAAAAATGTGTCTTTTATTTTTACTTAAAAACCGAAGGCACTTTCTGGCCAACCCAATAACTATGGGAGGAAGGTCTCGGGCAAGACTTCATGGAATAGAAATTGCTTGTGTTCGGCCCTTGTAAGGCAGGTGTGCTTTCCCATGCAGGTGGGAGACGTGGCTCAAAGGGCATTGCAGGAGAGGGAACAGGGTGAGCAAAGACATGTGGAGCTATGAAATGGTACGGCTCATTCTGGGAACTGAAATATGGCCAGTGCGTAGGACATGCAGGACATGGTAAATAGACGTCTCCTCGTCGCATTTGGACCAGATGGCCTTGAAGGTCCTTTTCAGCCCTGAGCCGCCCTGATTCTGGGACCCAGATGGGGCCTGCGGGGCTGGGCCAGGCAGCCGAGGATGGTCATGAAGGACATCTGTTCCCTTCTCCACGTCCCAGGTGGGACCCATGCTAATTCATGAAAGTCTGATGTGCACACACAGGCTGGCCACTGAATGACCCATCGGAGGACATTTCACTTCTGCCTAATAACGGTCAGAGGACCCCTCAAGGCCAAAACCTGGCAGCTGTGTGCTCAAAATGACAGCAGACAACTGTGGACTCTGGCTTCTGCTGTATTAACTCAATACATATCAGAACTTCTGCTTTTCTGGGCTCAGAAGTCCTCCAGTGAGATCGCCTGTCTTTGGTGGAAGCCGATGCCCAGTGACAGGTTATAAAAGGCTGAAGGTGAAAGGGAAGGTGACACAGAGCCCTGCCCACCAGTCCAGAAGCCACGAACAAGGGAAACATCTACCGCCCCTCCATCCTGTTGTGGCCGTGGTGCACAGTCATGGAGCACGGGGAGGGCTTCCAGCTCAGCTCTGCCATCTTCTCAGCTGGGTGATCTGGGGGCCGCCACATCCTCTCCAGAAGCCTCTGTTTTCTCTGCTGTTCAATGGGGCTAATCATGTTTGTATGTACCAAATAAAATAACAGGGGGTATCCTGTAAGCTGTCTCATACAGTGTAGGTGTCAGGGTTAATGGTAAGGTCCCACTTCTAGGTGATGTGCCAATGAAAATATGTCCAAGAGACATGGAGGCTGTTTTGATATTTGAGTGTGTATATATTATATAGTATTATGAGTATTATATGATATATAATTTTTTTCTTTCTACCTTTTGACTCCCTTCCCCCATTTCTCCCCCCCACCCCAATCTGTTCTCTGTATCTATGAGCTTTTTTTTTCATTTGTTTGTTTGTTTAGATTCCACATATAAGAGAGATTATATGGTATTTATCTTTCTCTGTCTTAGTTCCCTCGGCATAATACCCTCCGGGTCCATCCATGTTTTTGCAAATGGCAAGATTCCCTTCTTTTTATGGCTGGGTAATATTCCATTGTACATATGTACCACAACTTCTTTATCCATTCACTCATCAATGGACACTTAGGTTATTTCCATACCTTGGCTACTATAAACAGTGCTGCAATGAACACAGGGGTGCCTATATCTTTTCAAGTTAGTGTTTTCATTTTCTTCGGATGGTGGAATTGCTGGATCACATGGTGGTTCTATTTTTAATTTTGGGAGGAACCTCCATTCTGTTTTCCATAGTGACTGCACCAATTTACATTCCCACCAACAGAGCACAAGGGTGTACGAGGGTTCCCTTTTCTCCGCATCCTCACCAACACTTATTTCTTGTCTTTTTGACGATAGCCATTCTGACAGGTATGAGGTGATATCTCATTGCGGGTTTTTAAATTACTTAATTAATTAGGTTGCTCTGGGTCTTTGCTTGCGGCAGGCGGGATCCTTAGTTGTAGCTCACCAGCTCCTTAGCTGTGGCTCTCCGGCTCCTTAGTTGCAGCACACGGTCTCCTTAGTTGTGGCCTGTGAACTCTTAGTTGTGGCATGCATGTGGAATCTAGTTCCCTGACCAGGAATCAAACCCGGGCCCCCTGCATTGGGAGAACAGAGTCTTATCTACTGTGCCACCGAGGAAGTCCCTCTCATTGCGCTTTTGATTTGCACTTCCCTGATGATTAGTGATGTTGAGCATCTTTTCACGTGCCTACTGGCCATCTGTTTGTCTTCTTTGGAAAAATGTCTATTCAGATCTTCTGCCCAGTTTTTAAATGGATTGTTTGGTTTTTTCTATTGAGTTGTAGGAGTTTTGTAAAAAAAATATATATATTTGGATTTTAAAAATATATTGATTTGTGAAATGGATTTTCAGAAATCTGTTTCTTGCTTAAGTCACAGCAGAGATTTAAGCTGGGTTCTGTGCTAATTCACCCATTCCTTGCGTAGCCCAGTTTGTAGACAGCCATCCTGCCACGCTTGGGGAAACGGCAGGACAAGAGAGGCGGGTCTTGGGAAAACCCAGCAGGTCACTCAGGCCATTTCCTTAGAAGGAAAATCACGCTCCTCCCACAGCCAGTCATGGAAGCCACAGATGCACTGGCAAAGGCTCTGGAGTCTGGCAGGCCTGGGGACCCATTCTAGCTGTGCCACCTACTTGCTATGTGACTGGAGCAATTGTCCTAAGCCACAATCCCTCATGGGTAAAATGGGAAATAATGTTGCCAACCTTACCGTGTTGTAAGGATTAGCAATGATGAAGTAAAGCACCTAGCACTGTGCTTGGCACAGACAGACACTCCATAAATGTGCTATGAGTACTCATTAAGAACAGTAAGTCACACACAGGGCGTAACCCAGATTTGGCTTGATGAGATATCACAGATATTACAGAGAACAGACAACCATGTGAGCCCAGGATATCTCACTCAGTTCCTCTGTGGGCCTAGGAAATGCATCTTCTGAGAGTCAATACCAATGAAGTAGTTACCAAATGCCAGCTATGAGCTCAGTACCGTGACAGGTGCCCTGGGGGAGAGAAACAGAAGACGACCCTCTGTTAAACAAAGGGAGAACCCAAGAGCTGTCCAGCTTGGGGAGCCTAAGACAGGGGTCTCTGGTCCTTAGAGAGCTGAGCATCCAGGGCAGAGGGGCCAGCTGAGGGCCAAAGGCCAACCTCTGTGCTAACAGTACCGCTGAGCATGAGGGGAGAGCAAAGCTGCTGGGCGCCTTCTTGGAACGGGGACATGGCATCAGCTGGCCAGGAGCTCTTCTTCCCCACCTTCAGGAGGAAATGTACCCCTGTGTGCCCAGGCCTAGTCACACACAGGGTGTGACAAGTGTTAATTTGTGGGGCTTGGCACTCTTTGGGGAGGGAATTCCAGGTGCTGGGTGCCTGGAGCGTGGCCTGGGACGGGGGGTGGGTGGGGGTGGGTGGAGGGTGGAATTCCCGGTGGTCACGGTCCCTTGGCTCTCAGACTGCTCACTCTATAGGGTGGTTCATGGCAGGCTGAGGGCCAGAATGGGCCCTCCAAAGCATGGGGCCTGGGTCTGAGGGTGTCCTGCTGCCCTAGCTTGTGGCAGCCGTGTCTCCTCATGGCTGCACCCTGTTGTATCTTCCAGGGGCACTAGCTGGAGTCCCATCCCAGACCTGATGAGCCACCACTGCAGTCCCAGTCCCCAGATCTGAGCCTCAGATACTGACTCTGATGTGTGTTGGATCCAGGCCTGACGGGCCCCTTTGGGCCTGGGGATCAGGGTCCTGGAACTGCCCCCTGGTCCGCCTGTTTCTCAAGCCTAGAACTCTCCTTCCCAGCCTGCTTCTCTGCCTAGCAGCTTCCTTCAGCATTTCTCAACAACGGAATCTCCTGCTTTTGCAGGCATCTCTCAGCAAACCCTGATAACAACATTTGCAGAAAACCAAGGAGATCGGCAACAGGGAGGGAGGCAAGCAGAGGGCACTGAGTAAGAATCCAGATACCCGTGTGCTACCCAGCTCTGCCACTAATTGTTGTTTATTGCTGTAGAAAAAGGCATAACGTAACATTTACCATTTTAAACTATTTTAAAGTGTACAATTCAATGCCGCTGATTTTTCTTTTTTAATAGACAAATCAAGGATCCTCCACAGCTTCAGTTTCCTCGTTCACATTCATTACTTACTTTTTTTCAATCCACAAGTATTTATTATCTAGGGCACTGCCAGCACCCCACTAGGTACTTGATCAGTTTTGCTAACATACTCCTCAAATAAATTTCAACAACTCTTAACCACCTCGGACATTTTTAAGCAGCATCTAACTATAACTGATTTTGTATTTGTGCCTTAAATATATTTTCACCACAACCTTGGGTTGTAAATTTCGCTCATTGAATTTAGGTAAAATGTCCACCCTACAACCTGTAGGGGAGGAAAAAGTTTTCTTCATCCTCTTTAGGGTCCCTGGCGCTGTCTGAGAAAAGCATACTCGTTTTGTTGAATTTTTAGTTGGACGTGGGAGCCTTCACAAGAGAATGGAGACCCAAATAAATGATCAGAGGAGAAAGCTTATAAACCTTTTAGACAAAGAAATAATAACTGTGTGAAGAATGGACAAGACAAAGGGGTCTGGGCTGGCAGTTAGTGGTGAAGAAATAACTAGCAAGATAAGGGTCAGTTTAACAAGTCTGTTTATACAGCCTGTCTGGCCCCCAATCCCTGTCTCTGGCGGTAAGGGTATCTTCCTACCTCCTGATACAGGGAGAGCCCCTGTCACATGGGAGTTTTCTGACCTGTTCCTGGGAAGAAAGGCAAGGGGGGGAGGTCAGAGTGACCATCCCGCTTCTGCTGTTTTCTCGAATTCCTTCAGCTGAAGATATTCGACAGGCCAGGGTGCCATATTTTGCGGGTCTCGTGCCGTGAAACCCATCAAACCTAAATGGCAAAGCTGTCCTCACCGTCAAATGATTCAGCCAGATCAGACTTACTTTCAGCCCACAAAATCTGACATCACTTTTCAATTCAAATAAACCCATTAATATGCAACCCCGTGGCCACTTCCAAACGCCGAGAGAGATGAAGACGGTGAGGCAGGTAGACAAAGGCAACACAGAGCCTTTGACACAGGGCTGCCCCCCTCATGACTGCGTACTGAACCCCCCTTGCTTTGTCGTTAGGGACTTCTCCCTCTGGAGCTGTGGATTCTTGAGCTGTCCCTTTGATGGCACGAGGAGAACTGCACCCCTCGGACTGTACCCCCAGAAGGTACGAGGCCTGCCTTTCTCTGTAAAGTGGGAGAAGCGGGGTCACCAGAGGGGAGCTGAGAGGCCCATCGGCGGATCACAGGCACAGTCCCACGCCTGCGGTGACCGTCTGGAACTTGAAGATCTGCAGGCTGATACCCTTTCTGTGCCTCTGCACCCCCTGGAAACTCTTCCTGAACCCACACCCTCAGCGATCTGGGTCGCTGGTTTGAGGACAGCCGTACGAAATGATTGTCACTCCTAGCATTCCCGGATCCATGCCTGTGCCGAGGCGCCACCAAAACCCCCGATCCTCCTTTTCCCACCCCCTGCACATCCAGGCTGGGCCAACAGTGCCCTGGGCAGAGACAGGCCCAGGAGCTGAAGGGCAGCACGTGTGTCTGCCACCCCAGAAGATGCTGCTTTGGCATATGGATTATTTGGAGCTGTAGGTAACTTGAACAACAGCAGACACAGGAAAAGGCTTTCTCTGAACTCCCCTTATCCGTTTAAAGATAAATCCCCACAAGGAACTCAGTTGTCATAAATCCCCTCCCCGGGAATGTCATCAACTGGGGAAGACTGACTCTTGTCACAGGAGGGAAGACTTGAAGCGTGACCCCGGGCACACTTCACCACAAACGCCACACCTCCCACCTGCTCTTCTAAGGACCAGCACATCCTTCCTCGAGAGCATTTAGTCTCCCCTAAGAGGTCTACATCCACTTCCCCCCGCCTCCGCTTCCCCTCTTTAAGATGGTATTTATTCCTAAATTCTAAAGCTACCTCTGTTACTCATTGTCTCCTGGGTATCTTCCATGTATAACATGAGATATGCATGTTAATAAACTTCTGTTTGTTTTTCTCTTGTTCATCTGTCTTTTGTGATAGAGATCTCAGCTAAGAACTCAGAAGGGTAGAGGGAAAATTATTCTTCCTCCCCTACAGAGATTTTCACTCCAGAAACAGAAAGCTCACATACTATGCCACTGCGTTATGTTATTTTCTCCTGAGTTTGAAATCTACTATCTGACCTGAATCATACACACACGAACTCTTTCCAGAATTTGAAAACTGAAATGGCATTTTAGGTCACTGAATTGGAAATCGAACACACACACGCGCGCACATACACACACACACAAACGCATTTTATTTTTTGGTAAAGCAGACTGTTAAAGGACACCCCCAGTGCACAGGCTCACAAATTCAGCTACTGTATTATGGGTTTCCTTTAAGCGGGGCAGCGCTGCCAAGCCCTGGATACTGTAACGTAAAGAGGAAAGTAGATCATGGCCACAGGCTGGCAGTTCTCAGCATACATCGGTTGCTTTGCAGGGAGATAAAACCTGTCCCCCACAAGGAAGCAATCATGTGGGCACCCACATGGCCACTTTGCCTCCTTCTGTGAGGCTGAAAGAGAAACCACGTTCCTGGGGAATGCATTTTCTTACAACCACCAAAATGCACGGAGCAAAGTTTGTCTTCTTTGAAGTCAGCAACTTTGAAAAGGGAAGGTGAAGTTCGTGAAAACCCGTGGATATTCTACAACTACACCATACATCTTTTATGAGGTTTGGGGTAGGCTGAGCACCTTCCTGTAATTTACTAAAAATGGGGGCCTAAGAGGCCACCAGCTCTTACTACCAGGTTTCCCTTCATCTCAGGAAAGGCTGTGATTCGCTGGCCTGGCCAGGCCCCTGCAGCCAACAGAGGGCATGGTGGCTTGTGGCTGGTTTGTTGAGCTGGAGCAATGGGTCCTGTGGTGGGAGGGGAGCAGCCTGAGTGGGTCCGGTCTGCCGGCCATGGACACTGGGATCACCCTGGGATCACCCATCTCGAGGGTGCACGGAAGGATCAAGTTTGTGATGCTAATTATACGCCCCCCATGGAATCAGGCTGAGGGGAGGCACACAGCTGTGACCTCATCTTTTCCTGCCCTTTCTGGCTTCCTTCTTTCCCTTTCTCCTGAAGGCACGTGGCTCTGGTCCCATTTACTTTCCCCTACACTGTACTTGTCTTCCTATCCTCCGTTTTTGGAAAGCAAGGTCACTGCTGGGCCCAGCCGGAGCACGAGATGTTAAGGCAAACACAGCCACAAAGGCAGGAAGCCAACACTCACCCGTGTCTGTCTTAATTCCTGGGAATAACCGTATACATGGACAAAACCAAGCTGGCTCCGTGCTCCTTCCCGGTTCCTGCAGTCGGTCTCAACACAGGGAAACTATGTGAGGGCGCGACTCCCTGCATCCCTGGCTGATGTGGGAGGGAATTCCCTGTAGCTGGCGGATTTTTAGAGTAGCTAGAGCAGAGCCAGGCAGAGATGACTGGGACATGGGATGGGAATTGGTCCCTTCCAGTTCTGAGAGTCCCCGCTCTATTTCTAACTCAAATCATTTTTGGAATGAGTCAGGGCGTAAGTGCAAATTCTATAAACATATGTGGTGATGGTAGGAATGGCTTAGGGGCTTGGAAAGCTGATGGGTGACCCTAGTCCAGCTCCCTTAGGGCACAGGTATCACCTGGGCTTCTTCAACTTGGTTGGGAGGGGTCCTCTGCTCCCCCTTCTACCGACCTCTGCTCAGGAAAGGAACCAGCCCTGTGTGGGCCCAGCCTTGGCTTCCAGGTAGCCTGTCTGACCTCCTTGGTGACAGATGGAGAGGCATTTTGCCCCAGGATGGATCAGACCCAGAGTCTCATCCACACCTGATTTAGATGATGAGATACTGGAACTTCTTGAATCGATAAAATTTAGATAAGATTTTGGACTTAGAGGTGATGCTGGAATGGGTTAATACTTTGGGGGGGCACTGGGATGGGGGTGAATGTATTTTGCATGTAGGAAGGATGTGAGCTTTGGGGGGGAGGGGCCAGAGGGTGGACTGTAGTGGGTTGAATAGTGTCCCCTTAAAATTCGTTTCCACCTGGAACGTCAGAATGTAACCTTCTTTGGAAATAGGGTCACTGTAGATGTTAATTAGTTAAGGATTTTGAGATGAAATCAGCCTGGATTTAGAGTGGGCCCTAAATCCAATGACTGGTGTCTTTATCAGAGCAAAGAGAGGAAGACTTGAACGTGGAGAGACACAGAGATAAGAAGGTCACATGAAAATGGCGGCAGAGACGGGAGTCACGTTGCCTTGTGCAAGTTAAGGAACACCCAGAGCCACAAGCAGCTTGACTAGGCAAGGAAAAGGTCTTTCCTAGAGCTTCACAGGGACCATGACCCTGCCAAGACCTTGACTTTGGACTTCTGGCACCAAATGGGAAAGAATGAGTTTCTGTCATTTTAAACCACACGGCTTGTGATAGTTTGTTATCGCAGCCCTAGGAAATGAACACAGACTGTGGTACAGGACACAGAATTCACACCAAAGATGGTGCTACCGAGAAGTCTGTCATCTGGGTGGGTAGCAGAGTATCATCAGACCCAGACAGTTATTGGTGGCTTTCCCCCAACATGCCAGGTGGCAGCTGGTGAGGCGTGTCAGGGGAAGCCAAACCCTACCCAGGGCTGGGCCTGGGGTGGCACACGGTTGGCGCCACAGCAGGTTACAGTGCAAGGAGGCATCTTCGGAAGCGGTCGGGCCCTGGAATTAGGTGGACTTGACATTGCCACTTAGTAGATGCTGGACCCAGAGCTCGTTCTTTGACCGCTCTGGGGCTTGGCTTTCACAGCTGTAAAATAAATGCATTTGTATCTCCCTGGCGGGGCTGAGGAAGGATTCAATGAGGCATGCACCTGGTACACAGTGGGTATTTCACTGTTAATCTCATGCCACTATGGCTGACCTATGTGTCCTGGGGTAAGTCCGCCCTCTCCGAGGGTCCCAGTCTCCGTCTCCTCCATGCAAGGTCACTGCTACTTCTCCTACCCACCAGTGAGCACTTTCCCTGTGCCGTGGGCTGCGTCAAGAGCTTCTCGTCCGTTATCTCATTTAATCCTCATCACATCCCGGGGAGCTATTATTATCTCCTTTCACAAATGAGGAAACTGGAGCACAGAAAGTGTATGTAAGTCATTAGGATTCCAACCCAGTAGGCCTGTGTCGTTCGGAGCCGGAGCTGCTGAGCACGACAATAAAGGCGGCTGGTGTTTTCCTGGTCACAGGTTTTGTTTTTGTGTTTGTTGAAAGCTCCGTTCCTCCCACCTGATTCTACGGCCACCAGGGCCTGAAGCCACGTGCTGGCTGGTTTGGTGGTGAAGAACTGTGCCGCTGCAGCTGAAGAGGCCAAGCTGGAGAACCCGTGATGCCGCCTCTCCTGGAAGATGCCTCCCGACACTGGCAGGTTTTTGGACTCGGAGGCTGCTCCTTTGACTCACTCATCCTGAGAGAGGGGGAGGCAATGGGGACTCTGCCTGGAGGCCGGCAGCATGACCCAAGGTGATGCTGAGGCTTTGGCTGCAGGGAGCTGCCTCCACCTCGGCCTCCTTGCTTCCTCCATTGCCTCCCTCCAGGCTCCTCCTGCCGCCAGAGCCATCGCATGTGACCCGCGAGTGCTCTGCTCAAACTTGCCATCTTTTCCCCATTTCACTCCTAGCAAAGCCGCATGTGTACAGTGGCCTGCCCGCCCTCTCCCTGAGATCTGACCTCACCTCCTTTCAGTCCTGCATGCCTCCCTGCACTTGCTAAACACAGGAGGCCCATTCCTGCCTCAGGACCTTTGCATGTGCTGTTTCCTCTGTGGGGGACTATTCTTCCCCTAGATATCCACAAGGTGCACCGATCCCCTTTTTTCACATCTTTGCTCATAAATGTGAGGCCTTTCCTGAACACCCTAATTAAAATTGTAACCTCGACCCCAGCAACCCCTGCTTCCCTCTCTGCTTTGGTGTTCTCCATAGCACTGATGCCACTCGATATTCCAGGTGTTTCACATATATCTTTGTTTATCCCTTATATCCACTATAGCTTGAGTGAAAGTTCTGTAGGGTGGGGATTTTTGTCTGTTCTGCTCACGGCTGTTCAGTCTACTGCCTAGAACACTGCCTGGCTCATAGTAAGTGTTCAATAAATATTTGTCGAATGAATGAATACATTATCTTAAGATGGTACATTATAATTGTGTCTGCCATGGCACACAGTAGGTGCTCAGTAAGTATTACCGTCCTCCCCTCTAAAAAACCAAATGATTATACATTTAAAAAAGAGTTTGCTGACACCTGGGGTCACAGACGCAGAGATATTTGTAAACCATCATAAATTTGAGTGCTGGGCAGTGTTTGGTATTCACCGCGGTCAGCACTGCGCTTCCTTCTCCACAAGCTCTCTTCTCTCTAGCAGCTAGGTGTGGGCATGTGATTGTTCTTAAGTGACCCTTCCTCCAGGAAGCCCACCCTGCCTGCCAGACTAAGTCAGGTCTCTCTCATCAGTGCTCCCCCAGGATAGCAGTTCCCAGTCTGTTCCATACCTGCCTGTTAATTTGTTTACCTAAGCTACCAGCCTGTAGGATAAGCAGCAGATCTGGACCTGGCACACGATAGGTGCAGAGAAAAGGCTTGTTGGATGAGTTTATGACACGGAAACCAAAAAGCTTTCCAAATGGGCACACCGTTCCTTAGATGGTCGTTCTGGATGCTTCAGCCCTATGGGTGCTGGTTCCATCCCTGTCCTGACTTGGGGTCTGCAAAATGGGAGAAGCCACAGATTGTCTTGGTGGAGCACAAATTCTGCTCCGGAAAACACTTTCTCCCCTACATCCTTCCCGAGATCGAGGTCTCAGGCCCAAGCAGCTTCACACATCAAGCTTGGGCCCCTGTAGACCTCACTTTGGGCCCCAGATCATTCTTGAGGATCTCCTTCAGGCCTGCCATCCCTGGTGTTCCTCTTCCAGATCCAGGTCACTTGACTGACCACCCTGTGTTGAGGATGGAGAGAGAAACGCTTCTCGCACAAGATGGCGCTGCAGCACCGGATAAGGTGGGAGGGGTCTCCCGCCTCCCATTCCTGTAGGGTCCTTGCCCTGCTGGTGTCTCTTGCTCCTCTCCCTCCAAGCATCCTCCTTCCATAAATCAAGATGCTCTAGGGCCATGTTCTTTATCTTCTTTATGGCCAGCCCTCTCGAGAAAAAAAAGCGTTGAGAACAGGACTTTGGCAGACCAGAATCCGGGATGTTTAGCTCTTCAGCTGACTTTACTATTTGTGGAGCGCCTACTCTGTACTACTAATAAGCCACCTGGTTATCTTTTTTATCACTCAGACCAACCCTGCGACAGAGAAATCATAGATCTTTTATAGACCAGGAGACTGAAGCTCGGGTAGCCCAAGAGAGCGGTTCAAGGTCGTACAGCTAGTAAAGTGGCTGAGCTGTATTGAAATCCAGTTGCCCTCATCCCAAGCTCTCCATACTGAAGCCACACTGTTTATCTCTAGCATCACCTGTTTGACGCATGGCAAGGGTTAACTGGGCATGGGCCCTTAGTTAATGAGACTTAAAGGATGTCAGATCTTCGGTGGAGGTAGAATCAGGAAATACAAGCAAACAAACCATTCTCCCTAGTCAAGGGGACGCTTCTTCTCCTCTGTTTCCTTCACACGGCAGGAGCTTCGTTCATGCCATATTCAGCTTTCCTCAACCCCACCTCGGGCCCCTCTCCTCACCACATGGGAAGGCCAGTCCAGTCCTTGCTGCCTGGCTGTGGGGTGAGTCCACATAATTCTAGCGTTCAGTGTTTGTTCAGGAAGTCATTTTCCCGCAGATATAAACCGTTCCCCATCTAAATCTTATTGGTCACAAAGGTAACATTTTGGCCTCTATCTTGTATACTCTTTCCTTTTTTCAAATGTTCCCAAACCTGGGCAGGAAAGACGCCTGTATTTATCAGACATTCTGGAAGACCCTAGCGATCCTCTGAACTAATTCCATGAGATTCAACCCAGGACACCTGCTCTGTGAATCCAACATGCACATAGATTCTGCTGATGCCAGGAAGCACACTCGCCGTCCTCCTGGGCTTCGCAGCCAAGCTGGGGAGGCCCAGTTGAGCCACTAGACACGTCTGGCAAATCTAAGGCAACACGCTGGACTGTCCTCACTACGCCATCAGGTAATCATGGAGCAGTCCGTTAAATCAATATCCCAGTTGAGAGTTGCCATTTATAAATGAAAAACCCAATCTCGAAATATTGAAATACAATAATAAATATTCTCCTCTTTAACTCGGAACCTATACAAAATGGAATTTATTCTTTCTTCAAGGAATCAGAAAGGCTTTCATGATCTTTCAGGAATTCAGAGAAATCACAGCCGCCTGTGCTGTACCACCTGGCTCTGCTTTCTTAGTTAATCTTTAGTGCAACTCTGGTCAAGGAGGTTTTATTACTCCCATTTTGCAGGTAAAGAAAATGAGGCTCAGAGGACTTCGGTAACTTCTCAAGACGACTTAAATTGGATTTAAAGCCAAGCTGTGTGGCTCCAAAGCCAAGTCCATCCTAGTACATCATGCTACCTCTTGATGAACAAGAGAGCGTTAAACCCTTGACATTCATGAGAGTAACCCTGAGACCTCTGGGAGCTCCCAATTCACAAATTCCACTTTAGCGTATAATTGCCTCCATAAAACATCTATTTTCTAGCTAAGACCTATCCTTTCTCAGTCTTACTCCATTGTCAGGGGTGGCAGTTAAGGCCTGCTTTTGGTGGCGGGGGGGGGGGGTTGCCTTGAAAGGACCGTAGGCAGAGAGCAAGGGGGCCAGGTCCGGAAGTGAATGCAGGACTGTCTACTGGGCTCCCACATAAACCACATTCCAGCCCAGCTCCCTGGAACACGGGGCAGAGGGCATGAGAACAAGATGTGTCTGCTGCAGTGGTCAGATGGCCGTGTGCCACTGCGGGAGACACACACGTGCCCACACACACACCTTCCACAATCATACACTCCGGCATTCTGGGCACAGATACTAAGCTGGGCGGATCCCCGGAGACCAGCTGGGGCTAGTGTTTCCTGAAGCTGGGTCTAAATTGAGATTTTAAATTGTACACTGATGGACATTCTGTTTTTAAAATAACTATGCATTTTATAATGACTGTCTGAATGAATGTAACTAGTACATCAAACCCTGATTTCATAGATAATAGCACTGATTTTCCATCCATAATCACGATACGGTTTTCTCTGAAAAATATACTGAAGTAAACAAAATGAGTCAGCTCAAAGGAAAATCTTTAGTAAATGGTGGTGTCGTGGTGTTTAGTGATAGCGAAAGCGATGAAGGCGGTCTGTGGGTGAATGAAGTTAGGGATATCCTGGCTGTGACGGCACCACGTGGGCAGGAGATTGGAAGACGTGGCTGGAAAAGAGACCTGAGGCCACCTCCTGGAAGAATCTGGAGCTTCATATACAGGAAGGCCTGCATTCTGGCTGGTAGACAGAAAGGGGAAAAAAACACCAAACCCCAATCTTCTTTCACCATTAGCAATTATGTGTGGAATGGACTGTGTGTAATGTTGAGGAAATTCAAAGTAGAGGAAAGATCCCTTTGGGAATAATTAAACAAATCTTCTTTGAAGAGGTGAATATAAAAACAGGACCCACTGCTGTGATAATCAAATGCTCTCCTAGGGCTTTTTTTTTAAACTTTTTTTTAATGGAAAATTTCAAACATAAGCAAAAGTAAAGAGAATAGTGAATAGTATAAAAAATCCCATCTACCCATCCCAGCTTCTTCCTGATCATTTTTAACCATCTAAAGGAAGGAGCACCTAACTGGGAGTTGGGAGAACTGGGTTCTGGTTACAGCTCTGCCATAAATTAGCTGTGTGACCTTGGACAAGACACTTAACCTCTCTGAGCCTCTGTTTTCTCTTGTGTAACATGAGGGAGATGAACTAGATCTCCCAGGAACCTCCTGTCACCCCAACCCACTTCTATAAGTTCATAAAATAGCAATAATTTGCATAGTGCTAGGCTAAATGCGGTGCTGACCAAATTAAAACCGGCCAGGTCTTCCTATCCTTTTATTCTTTGTATAACCCTTCCCATGGAAAAAGTCTAAGAAAGTATGGGGACATGCTAAGCGATCCTGCTAGGACAGACACTCATAGCAGGTCACACATGCGAAGATATGTATGTCCTCATCTGGATTGAAGGAAGAAGCAGAACAAAATCATTTTATTTGAAAAGCTATGGAGTAATAGTGGCTTTGTATTGGCAGTATTTGGGGACACCTCTGTATTTGTCTATAACTCACACTGGAAAGGCAGGGTAGGTGATCATCCATTGATTTGAGAAAAACATGTGGACCACCAGACTGGAAAATGAGGCCCCTAGGAAGCCCGTGAAATCCTGATTTACACGCCTGGGTGGCCTTTGTTGGTCCAATGAATCAGATAAGTGTTTACATGAGCAAACACATATCCGACGCTTAGCACAGCGCCTGGCATGATAGGTATTAGACATCATTTTTATGATTTCTATTTTCCATGCAGGTATTGAACTAAAGGGTTTAAGCAGACACATATAAAGCTTACACACAATCAGCTTTGGTAACAGAGAAGCAAACAAAGGCACCATAATCTACTTTGCCAGGATAATCTTATGTTCCTGAACAGCACCCAGGGAGGAAATCAGTAGCTCTTAATCCCAAAGAGTGGCCTGTGGTCCTGGCCACACCTCCCCACCCTGTGAGATCTCATAATGACCTTGAATACCAAGTCCTGTGCTCTCAACACACAGCCTTCAGCACTGACGAGGACAAGGGGCCCTAACACTGACCCTGCCTTTTTCACTGGTTTAAGCTCAGGTGAGAATGCAGAAGAGAAAAATGCAGTGATACTGGCTGGTAGCCAGAAGGAGCAGAAAAGAATAGGACAGGAAGTGGGAGGCTCTGAATTCTGGTCTTCGTTCTACCATTGTGTGATCTTGGGCAAGACCCTTCTCACGGTGCTCTTGGCCTCATGCATATAACAAAGGGTTTAGACTAGGTTATGGGGGTGTTTTTAGCATTAACATAGTCTATTCTATAATGATTACCACATAATAAAATATTAATAGAGATCATAACAATGTGTAATGATAATCACACACAATGTAAAGATTCCCCGTCAGATCCTGATTCCTGCCTGAGACTGACTCGTAAGTTCTATTTACCCCTTAAATGCATTTTCTCTGGGGCACATGGTTCCTGGCTCTTGAGAAGCTCACAGGCTACAGGAAGAGACAAGAAAAAGATCAATTAAAGTGCAGTAAGAGCTATTATGGAGATTAGAACAGGTGCTTGGGGAGTCCAGAGGAGCTTGCTACGATCCTAAAGGGGCTGGGATTCTGGCTCGTCTCTGGGTTAAACATCTGCTCTTCCACACGGAGCCAATATGGAAATCTTTATTAATTCAACAACTGTTTGTGAAATGTCCATGGAGCCCCAGGCACCGTGCGCCCCATAAGCCCTCTTGGAGTTACTGACTGTGGGAAAGCAGGGAGTGTGCAAATAAAGGAACAAGAACGTGGGTTATGAATTGTGTGCAGAGCTAGGAAGGAAGCTCAGAAATGACACAAGAGAACACAGAATCTGTGTTCTGATTTACCTGTTTAAGAAGCACTCTGGATCCGAGGGGAGGGTGGGATGGAGGGGATCCTGTGAATGTGGGAAGGCCAGTTTGGAGGCTCTTACCATCCTGGCGAGAGGTGACAGAAGCAGACAAGATGGAGAGAGGTAGATGGACTCAGGAAATGGGTTGAAGGTGGACTTGGCCAGCTTGGCTGATGGATAAGACATGGGGGTGGGGGAGAGGGAGGAAGGACTAAAGAACAACTCCCAGGTCCTCGCTCAAGGCATGGGGTCCTGGCTCAAGGATGCAGGTGCTGGGTGCCAAGAGGGCAAAGGAGAGAAACAGAACACTTCTGGGCTCACGGGCCTCCATGTGGATAAAATGAAATGATGTTTAAAGAACACCTCACACACAGTAGTCACTCAATAAATGCCGGTCCTTTCAAGGCAGTGGGGGAACTTTACTAAAACCCAGGCAGGTCTGGCAGCCAGATTGGCAGGCAGAATAGCTGTGCCAGGGAGCCTTGCAAGGCAGCGGCAGGCTCACACCTGCATCCCTCCATACCTGGGCCCAAGTGAAGTCAGCCACGAGGCTGGTAAAAACGATGGCCACAGAGAGGATGCATATATGGCTTTCTTGTTTACAAAGCCCTTGTGCCATACATTATCCCATTTGACTCCTTCAAAGCAGAGCCAAAATCCCAACTCTAGGATCAGGGACGCCTAGGCTTAGAGTGTGCGAAGGACTTGTTCAACTTTACACGGTAAAACTTGGGCAGCGCCCAGACTTTCTGGTTCCCACTGAGGGCTCCCCAGTACAATCAGTTTATACATCAGCCACCGCTGATGCAGTCCCTGGGACCCCAGAGGTTTTCGAGAGCCTACAAAAAATAAAACGAGGGCCTGAAAAAATGTATTGGCTCCAAAATACAAAACGGGAAGAAATGAAATGAATGAACGTTGATTTAAATGTCTACAACATTTAATGTCATGTCGACTTCATTAACTGTTCCACAGAGCATGTATTAAAATTTCATTATGTTGGGAAATAATGCGTAGGCTAGATTCTCCTCACTCTGCAAGAATTCACGCAGATATAGTGAACAAACTAGTGTACAAAGTACCCGTAGGGAAAAAGAAGATGGGAGGGACAAGATAGGGGTAATAGATTAAGAGATACGAACTGCTACGTATAAAATAAATAAGCAACAAGGACACGTTGTACAGCACAGGGAAACAGAGCCATTATTTTGTAATAACTTTAAAGGGAATATAATCTATAAAAATACTGGATTACTGTGTTGTACACCTGAACCTAATATAATATTGTAAATCAACTGTATTTCAATTAAAAAAAAAGAATTCCAAAGTACACGAGATGGCTGTTAAGAAATCACAGCCAGTGGTGAGTTAGATGAGCAACTTGTAGCCAAATAATCACAAGGCAGAATTTCAATAATCCTTCCAAAGTGTGTTACCGCAAAAAATTATATTTCCTGTGGAATAAGGGGTTGGTTTCAGTGTGTTTGATAAAATGCGGGGAGTGGTGTCAAATAGAAAGGTCTAGAGCAGAGCAAAGTCATGCCCTTTGCAGCAACAGGGATGCACCTAGAGATGATCATATTAAATCAAGTAAGACAGAGAAAGACAGAGGCCATGTGCTATCACTTACAGGTGGAATCTAAACCGTGGTGCCAATGAACCTATCTACAAAACAGAAACAGACTCACAGGCGTAGAGAACAGACTCGTGGTTGCCAAGGGGGAGGGGGGGAGGGAGAGGGACGGACTGGAAATTGGGGGTTGGTAGGTGCAAACTATTACATGTAGAATGGATAAACAACAAAGTCCTACAGTATAGCACAGGGAACTACATCCAGTCTCCTGGGATAAACCATAATGGAAAAGAATACTTAAAAAAGAATGTATATATGTGTACAACTGAGTCACTTTGCTGTACCGCAGAGATTGGTACAAGACTGTAAATCAACTATACTTCAATTAAAAAAAAAGAAAGATCTAGAGCCTATGAGATCTTAGGCGTCCAGCTGTCAGGTCTCCTTGGATCGCTCTTCTAGGTTTATTTAGTTTTCATGAAACTCTGAATCCAGAAACACAGCTGAAATGGTCTCTCGGTTTTTGAACCCATCAGAATTTTGCGGGGGGGAATGTTTGTAGGAAGCAGGGATAAGAGAGAACAGAGTGGCTTCCAGAAAGCAGGGTAGGAGGGTCCACCTGTGTCCCCTGGCAGCCAGGAGGCCAATAGGGAGGTGACTCTGTAGAAGGAGCTTCTCTTGGGCTCCCTGGGGCAGAAGGAGTGAGTCTACTATAAGCCAAAAGAAAGTTCCCACGTGGAGGTTTAAGGAGAAGAAGGATGAGTCTTACCCAAGAACGAAGGCAGGTTAAGTTTTGGTTTCATAGATCACACATGCACCCGTTCATTCAGCAAATATCTTCTGAGCATCTTTTCCGCGCCAGGCTCTGCTTTAGGTATTTAGAACATATCAGTGGACAAAAGCGACAGAGGCCGCTGTGCCACAGGGAGCTTATATTCTAGGGCACAGGTACGTGGGGTTGGGGAGACAGGCAGAAAACAACAAAATCATAAATAAGAACATGATATAGTATGTTGGAAGGCTGTAGAAAACTATGGATAAAATGAAAAGTAGAAACAGGTGAGGAGAACTGGGTATGCCAGGGAAAGAGGGAGTGCAGACTGTGGCTAAAATAGGGTGGTTATGGTTGATCTCACTGAGAAAGTGAGATCTGACTTAAATCTCAGCTTTTGAGACTGCAAAGTGGTGAGGGAGTGAGCCATGTGGATATCTTGGGGAAGAGCATTCCAGGCAGAGGGAACAGCAGGTGCAAAGGCCCTGGGGTGGGTGTATGGCTGGCCTACTCATGAAATAGCAGGGAGACCAGTGTGGATGGAGCGGCTGAGTATGTGCAAGCAAAATAGGTCAGAACAGTAATGTGGACAAGAACATTAGCCACTGTGATGACCGCAGCTCTTCTCCGAATGAGGAAGGGGGGTGGCCCTCTGGAGTGCTTTGAGCAAATGATTAATGTGATGTTATTGATGTTTAAAAGAATGTGGTAAGAAGAGACTGTAGAGGGATGTATTCGTTTTCTGTGGCTGCTGTAACAAATTACCATGAACTGGCTGGCTTAAAATGACAGAAACTTATTCTCTCACAGTCAGGGAGGCCACAGACCCACAGTCAGTGTCACTGGGCTGGAATCAGTACGTCAGCAGGGCCATACCCTGTCTGGCGGCTCTTAGGGAGAGTCTGTTCCTCGCCTCTTCCAGTCTCTGGGGTCTGTGGCATTCCTTGGCTTGTGGTCACATCACTCAACCTCTGTCTCTGGGCTCACAGCACCTTCTCTGTGTACGAGTGTCAAACCTCCCTCTGCCTCTTATAAGAACACTTGTGGGAGCATTTAGGGCCCACCTGGATAATCCAGGATAACCTCCCAATCTCAAGGTCCTTAATCACACCTCCAAAGACTCTTTTTCCAAAGAAGGCAACATTTACACATTTTAGGGATTGGAACCTGCTATCTTGAGGGACCATTATTCGGCCTCGTCCAGGGGGTACAGGTGGAAGGAGAAAGTGTTAGGACTTGAAGCCATCCAAGCAAGACACGGTGATGGTTTGGACAAGGTGGGAGCACTGCAAGCGGTGTGAAATGCTTGGATTCTTGGCATATTTTGAAGGTAAACCCAACAGCATTTCCTAACCAACTGGAGGTGGGGCGAGAGAGAAAGAAAGGGTTCCAGACTGACGTTTCCCCTGAACAAGTGGAAGGGTGCAGGTGTCCTCACTGGGATACATAAGGCTGTGTGAGTGGAGTAGTTTTCGGGAGTGAGAACAGAAATTCAGTTTCACAAATGGGGGGTGTGAGATGCTGTCCAGAGATGGAGTAGGTGGCTGGGCAGGAGGGTCTGGGGTTTGGGAGAGAGCTCTGGGCAGGGGGCATCAGCACGGAGGTGGTACTCAGAACCGTGGGACCTAGAGGGGCTCAGCAAGGGAGCCAGTGTAGAGAAAGGGGGGATGACGGACCGAGCCCTGAGGCTCCCAACACCAGGAGGTCGGGGAGAAGAGCAGCAGAGGGGTCCTGGAAGAGGAGGGTGAGAAGGAAAAAGCTCTGCGACAGAGTCCTGTCTGGGAATCCAGTGGAAGGGGCCTATCAAGGAGGATGGGGGAATAACATGGCCTTCCAGCTAAGACAAAGAACACAGCCCGCCTTCCACGTGTGTCGCCCCTGTCTGTCTAGTCTCGATCCAGCAGGAACACCTGGCAGATGACCACTCACTCTGGACGGGAGGTCTCTGCCGCTTATAGACCCCCACGCAAAACCCTGGCTGCAGAAACTTAGCTCCGCCACATGCGCGGTGGGCCTGCATCCAACAGGTGGTGGATGAGGCTGAACCCTCCAGTCTCTCAGAATGTGGTGAATGAGCCTTCGGCTTGGGACCCTGGACTGTCAGGCTGTGGCTGGGGAGGTGGCATGACTGGGAGATGAGAAGGCGGCCCCAGAACACAGTGGGTGTGGCCAAGCCAGAAGTCATGGGGGTTTGAGTTTGAAACAGAGATTCCACACCCCCCAGGAAGTAATCCTGCCTCTGACTGCTTGCTGTGTTGATTTAGACACCTATCTTCTCTAAGCCTCAGTTTCCCTATTTGTAAAATGGGACGGCAAAAGTCTACTTCCCCAAGGACCTACGGTATAGCACAAGGAACTATATACTCAATATCTTGTAACAACCTATAATGGAAAAGAATCTGAAAAAGAATATATATATGTATAACTGAATCACTTTGCTGTACACTTGAACACAACATTGTAGATTAAGTATACTTCAATAAAAAAATTTTTTTAAATTAAAAACAAAAATCTACTTCCCAGGGAAGTAATTAGAGACGGTGTTTAAGCCAAACACTGCCAAAAGCACACTGAAGGTGTTCAAAGGACCTCTGTTTTCTCACCCCCTGCCTTCATTGAAATGATTTGAGTCAGTCTTGCGACGTCTCTTTTTAGAGAAGCCAGGAAGGTTCATGAACTTGGAAACCCGAACCAGGAGCCTGGTCCTCGGGAGGGGCTGCTGGTCTCCTGTTTCAGCTCCAAAGGCCAGCCCAGCACGCACAGCCATCTGACAAACTCACGTCCAGCGGGAAAGCAAGCTGTAGGCTCACTGCAAACATTGCCTCTAGACGCAAAGAACGTTCTCTGACTAGGAGGGGGACAGGCCTGGGACCCGGGTCCTGCCCCAGGCCCTGCTGCTGCCCCCTGCCTCCCTGTGTCCTCAGTAAGTCACCCCTCCCCTGTAAGCTTCATTTTTCCAAGTTGTGCGATGAGGGGTTTGAACTACATTAGTCATTTTCACATTTTTGTTTTACAGCAGAACGGTTTTATTTTAAACAAGGCCTACACAGTACCCTGATGTTTAAAACAGATTAATGATGCTCTGGTTAAAGAAGGGAGGGGACTCCTTCTTTCGCCCCCAAGGTAGCCCAAGGAACCTCTAAGAAACCCTACAGTTCCAAGGGACAGATTTTGAAAAATTCTGACTAAAGGCAAAATTTGCTAGCCCCTCTGAGTTTAAAGCTATATGTGATTGGAGTTAGATGAATTGGTGCTGATGAATATGTATTTCAAGTGGTTATGTGTAAAAATGTATTTGTGTGTATGCTTTATTTCCATTTTTAATCCGCAGATAGCCAGCCAGATTCTCAGTGTTTTATGCCTGCTTGTTAATTTCTTGATGTCAGATGTGCTGCAAGGTTATATATTGAAGGGGTTGGCTTAGTATTTGTAGTCAGTTAAAAATGCTTTGACTCTGAGAGGGAAATAAACAGATCCTGAGCTAAATATTTCTAAGGTCTCTCACAGCTCAAAAAAAATCTCAAAAATCATAATTTTTCTTGTGGTCAATCTCTACAATTTTATGAAGCAGGTTCCGGGTTCACCATGACAACAGGGCAAATGCCGCTGTTCAATAGTCAGGGCAGGAAGGACAGTAAAACATGCTTTAGTTGAGCACCTACTATGTGCCAGGTACCATCTTATACCTTAACCTAGTTAATTCTTTGACCGATGGTACAAGGGTATAAGCATCATTATTCCTATTCCACTTCTGGGGAAACTGAGGCTCAGAGAGGGAAGGTGACTTATCCAAGGTCAAGGTCATCCAGCTAATAGGTTCAGATCCAAACCGGATCTGTATGCAAAGGCTATGCTCTTCCCACCTCATGCTGTTTCTAAGGGCAAAACATCCCTCTGATTTCAGTACAGCCATTGAATTGTATTAGAAGCAATCCTTTTATTGACCTGCAAGTTCTTGGATCAGTGCCAGCTCTCCCACCTACCTCACCAGCGTTGATCTCCCAGGAATCCTATGAGGTAAGCAGGCCAGGTGCTATCAGGCCCATTTTTCAGATTGGGAAACTCAGAGGCTCAGAGAGATGGAGTGACCTGCCTAGGGTCACACAGAGTGTGGGAAGAATGAGGGCTTTGCTCTTCCCTTCTGAATCCTCTCCCAACCCAGAGCTTGAGCCATAAACCACAGGGTTCCCTTGCTCAGGGAGTTCATGCCCCCCCCCCATCATCTTTAGCAGAACTCATTTTGTTCTCAAATTGCACCAAATTTTTTTCATCATGGCAGGCTTTTCATTTATTAGGCATTCGATTTCCCTCCCATTCATCATTTATTTGCTTTTCATTTTTTTTTTTTTTTATGCGTTACGCGGGCCTCTCACTGTTGTGGCCTCTCCCGTTGCGGAGGACAGGCTCCGGACGCGCAGGCTCAGCGGCCATGGCTCACGGGCCCAGCCGCTCCGCGGCACGTGGGATCCTCCCAGACCGGGGCACGAACCCGTGTCCCCTGCATCGGCAGGCGGACTCTCAACCACTGCGCCACCAGGGAAGCCCTGCTTTTCATTTTTTTAAGAGGAGAAGGAAACGCAAATTAGCAAATGAATGGCATGCATAATACAGCCCAGCCTGCTACAAACATTCTGCTCTGCTCTAGGATAAATTGGTCTACAAGGACCTGACACACCTCTCTGAGTGTGCTGACACAGACCCAGCCTGGAGACCAGATTTCCTGCCCATGGCCTGCTGGGAAAGGACAATGGCAAGACAGTGCTTTGGTTTGGTAGGCCATTCCCAAGGTTGATGTGTTGGTTAAAGTCCAGTGCGTTGTTTCCCTGAGCTACAGGAAAATGCGTTTGCAGAGCCTAGCAATGGTAGCACAGACATTCCACTGTGGCTCACATAGCGTTGCCTAGGGCAACCCCCTCACGTTTGGCCTTAGCTCCTGAACTACCTATAAGGTGTGTGTCTTACACCTTGCTCTGTTTCCGGGCTCTCCTAGCTGGAGTTTTGCTGCTCTTCCTTCTAGAATGTCTTTGCCTAGATCTTTCTTCTTCCAAGAACTATATCTCTCCATTTTAACAAGACACGCACAGGCTGCGTTGACCTCTGAGATTTACTGAGGACCCTCCTGCCCTCTACTCTCTGCCTCTGTTAGGTCTGACTGGTTCTTGTGTGTGGATCTCACGACTGTGATAACTATCTCACCCCCGTGAGATAGTTATTTCAATAGTCCCCCTTTGCAGAAGAAACTGAGCCTTAGAGAAGGTATACACCTTTCCAAGATCACACGGTGTGCAGGGGACAGAGTTGGGGTTCAAGTTCTATGTGTGTTTAGTCACATACAATACTGACCCCCAACTAGTATGCCTAGCTTCAGGAACTCAAGACCAAAAAGGTACCTTACTGACTGGTTTCTAGCTTCATTTTAGTCCTGAGTGTATGCAGACGCAAGCACGTGTGCACACACATGCACGCACACACACAAACACCAACCCTCATTCATATCAATTGGGAGTTATATGAAGTAGACCAGAGTGGAAAATGAAAAATCACCATCGGGTCAGCATCATTCATGCTTCATGGAAAACATTTCACTTCCAAGCAATTAGGTTGATGGATTTCTTTGCATTTCTTTTTCTTTCTTTCCATTTAATGTTACAGATGTTTATAAGAAGAAACAAAGGCATTTGCTGGCAGTTATGATCCTTTCGATGGGCCAGCCAGGGGCCTTGAGGATGAGGTGGGGCTTAGGTTGGGGACAGGTGTGATTATCTGATACCTGAGACTCTGGTTTTCATGAAAAAAGAGGAAAGTGAGGATCTGATTAAAAAGAGGATTTTTAAAAGTAAGTGAGATGTCTAGTCTTCTCTTCCAAGAAATTTGGGTCTCCCAATTGTAGCATGTGGAAGGTGGCCTGTTCTCCCGGGATGTCCCAGCTCCGTGATGCTGAGACCATTGGACTGGGGATCATTGGTGAGGAAGTATCTTCGAACTCACCCATAGTCTGTACAATTAGACCATCTGTTGGGTTCTATCATTATGGGGGTTCCCAAGATCTTGTTTCCCCTGAACTTTTGCTTTTCGAACTACAGGGCACAAAGGGCAGCTGTAGAAAAGAGGAACAGATTTTTTGGTGCAGGTTTTCCAAAACGATTTCCGTCAAATCGTTAATGGTTCTGCTAACAGGCACTCTGGGGCTGGGAGGCAACTTCCACCAGCTGAGAACACCACAATTGCCAAAAAGACTCAGGCAACTCTTCCAGAAGTGGCACGGGCTTGTGGGGGGAGAGGGAGGGCCAGGTGAGTTCTTAGGACATCAGATTTAAAAGGTTGGGGAAGATTGGTCCAGGAATTTCTGTGATACCTGTACCCCTCTCCCCACCTCCTGTTGTGCCTTTTCCAGTCCTGTTCCCACACCGTCATCAGAGTGATCACCCTCAAATGCAAATCTCAAACATGATCGTACCATCTCTTATTCCTTCCTTTTGTACTATTTTATTTCACTCGCTATTGCCAGCATGTGCTGCTATTGTAAATATTAAAAAAAATCAAATCGTAAAAATTAAATAGAGAATAAAAGATCCTAAATAGCAGGAGGGACTAAGGCGCTTCTAATTAACGGTCTAATGTTTTAGGCAAGTCACAATGTTGCTTCATTACAGGGATTTGTTAACACTTTCAATTTGGAAATTATTTTCAATTTAGAGAAAAGCTACAGAAATACTACAAAGAATAGTACAAAGAACACACACATTGCCTTTTTCCCGGAGTCCCCTGATATCATCAATTTGTCCCATTTGCTTTATTATTTCTTCTTTGTTAGAGTCCTGTTTAATTGTTACTAGGAAAAGAGTATTACAGGTCTATATATCACTAGTTAAGGTCAGATGAATTGCCATGGGTCTGACTGGTCGCTTTAGAAAAACACATATTCTTTCTTAGACTACAGACATGCTGCGTGTACCCCAAAATACATATAGACAAGGTTGTTCTTTGCAGCATTGCCTGTATTAGAAAAAAACTGGATACCGTTAAAGGACCCGACCCCTGGGCTTGGTAAAATAAATGATGGCAGAGCCACACGGTGGCTTGTTGTGGAGTCATCACAAACACAAGATGGATTTGTATGGGATAATCTGAAAATATGTCTCAGATACACTAGATAAAAAGTGCAGAACAAAGTGTGTAGAATATGAGCCCAGGGTATAAAGAAAAAGGGACGTATTCTGGAAATAGACACAGGAAACTGCTTCTAGGAAGAGGGCTGGGGTCTTAGGATACTATTATACACTCTTATACCGTTTGCATCTTTTAGCCTGTGCATGTACTACTCTCAGGAAAATAAAAAGATAAACTGCCATGGAAAGACTTTAACTGTAAGAGAAAAACTGTCTCCCTGCGCCTCTTAGAACATCCATCCCTTTGGTGTTGGAATATGGAAGGAAGCCATTCCGAGTCCCCCATGGGTTTGCCGGGTGGGCCGCCTTGAGCCCCTGCATGGTCTCCTTACCAGCAGTTCTTCTCCCGGGCAGATACAGATGCAGAGATGGGTGATGTCAGGCCCCTGGGCTGAATCCAGCCCACGGATATGCCTCCTATCATCACAGACTGCGGAAAAAAGGGTGTCAGCATTGAAAAAGATTTCCCATAAGAAAATTCAGATTCCTGGTCTATCTGGAAACATTTGGCAAAACGGGGGCTGCATTTGTGAGCTCGACACTGGGCAGTAGGCAAGTGTGGCTGCCTTTAGCAGGTGAGCTCGCTCCATTGGCTGGATCCCCTCATTCACAAAGCCCATCTGGCGCCTGACACTGGGGGAGGGGGGTATGCAACCTCTCCTCTGATGTCTCACGGGTGAGGCCCTGCCCCCCAAGGGAAGTGGGATTTGAACATCTCTGCCTTTCAGCCTCTCAGCCCAACAATGATTTCCACTAGAGCCTGTCCAAGCAGATCCTAAGAAGCTCTATAGAGGGAGGAGGGTCGTTATCTCACACTTCCATTATAAACGTAAAGAGGCTGTGGCCCAGAAAGGTGAGGTGAATTCTCCAAGGTCACACAAGCAAGTTATTCTCAGGACAAGAGCACCAAACTCCCACCCTAGTGTATGTTATGTTGCCTCCACAGACAGGTTCCCAGACTGGATGACGGCTGAAAGTCAAGGGGCCAGATCCTCATTGGTACCATCTCCTGGGTGAAGCAAGAGGGCTGGCACATGTGTGGGTGGCAATAAGGTCCTTATTCTCCAGTGGAATCGGGTATAATAACAATGATAGCCACAGCTTCATTCATAGCTCATTCATCCCGAGAGGCATTCAGGGCAAAGGGTAAAAGAGCATAGCTTTGAACCTGGTTTAGAACTTACTATCTGGGTGACCTTGGGCAAGTTATTTGTCCCTCTGTCCCTCTGCTTCCTCACTTGCTAAGTGGAGATTATAATACCAGCATCCACCTCAGGATTGTTTTGAGGATTAACTAAATCAACAGGTATAGAGTGCTTAAGCCATGTCTGGCACATAGTAAGTGCTCAATAAACATAAGTGGATCTGATTACTGTATGGTAGGAACTGGGTTAAGTGTTTTGCCTGCTTTATGTCATTTAGTCCTCTCAACTGCAATCAGGTAAGTGCCATTCATTCATTCATTCACCAGTTATTAATTGAATGTCTAGTTACGCTGGGTCCTTGGTGCTGGGAATATAGCATTAAAAACACAAAGTTTATATTCTTTCTGGCTTCTATGCTTGCATTCTGGTGGGGGGTAGGAGGGCATAGATCATCAAACCATCGATTAGTTAATGGTCGGGAGTGATCCAGGCTGTGAAGGAAATAAGAGTAAGGGATAGAGAATAAGGCTGGGTGGGGGCATTGAGCGAGAAGTTTTGGGTAGGGTGGTGAGGGAAGGATGTTCCCATGAAGTGCATTTGTGCAGAGACCTGAGTGAAGTGTGAGGGGCCAGCAGATGAGCACCAGAAGAGCCTTCCTGCAAGAAGGGAGGGCAAGTGCCATGGCCTTGAAATAGGAATGAAAGGTGAAATTTGTGGAATGTTCCAGAAGCCAAATGGAGGTCTTAGTGGCTGGAGCCAGTGAGCTGGCGGCAGGGGAGTGGTAGGGCTGCAGGGAGGCCACACACAGGGCAGGGAGGGAGGCAAAGATCAAGTCTTATACTCTGTTCTCTGTTTTGCAGAAGAAGAAACAAAAGCTCAGAGAAGTTAAATAACTTTCCCAAGGTGACCAAGCTGATAAGTAGCGGAACCAGGGATTTGAACCCAAGACAGTCTGGCATCAAGTGATATGCTCTTAACCATCAGTATATATGGCCTCAGGTATGAACAGCCAGCAATGCAGCAGAAGTCTGGACCCATGTATCCCTGCTAGTAATGCTCCGAACTGTCTTCTGGGAAATTAGGCACAGAGTACGGGCCGATGGAGGAGCAAGGAGAGAGAGAGAGAGAGAGAGTGTGTGTATGTGTGCGCGCGCGTGTGTGCGTGCATGCAGGGAGAGGGAGTAGGGCAGACGGGAAGGGTCTTTCTTTCTCTGCTGGCACAGCCATATTCACCTTGGCAGTTCTGGTAGGCCACTCGGGGGTAATGGTGAGGGCTCAGGGTTTTACAGGAAATGTGGAATATTCTCTAAACCTGTCAGTTCTTGGGCCATCTCAGAGCTGACAGTTTTAAAACACCAAAGGCACTTAAATAAAAATAGCACATTTCTAAATGCAATATCCTCCTTGGTAATGATATGTTAGGCCTCCATGGCTGGTGGCATATTACCTTCTATGGCAACTGTTATAATTCACGCCATCAGTCTGCAAAACCAGGGTTATAAAACCCTGTAATTTATATCAGAATCTTGCAAACCTATGTGTTATATACGTGTAGATATCATTGCCTGGCATTCCACATGCAGTGACCACTTGGTTCAGAAGTCAGACCCAGAGTAACTCTCTCCCAAGCCACTGTGCAAACGCCAGGCTCAGTAGACAAGACGAGGTGTGTGCATCACTGCCACACCCCCAGACTGAGCAGTAAATTAAGCAACGGGCTGTGTGTTGCTGAAACAGCAAGATTTGGTGGAAAGAACAAGGAATGACAGTCTGGAGACCCAAAGCTGAGTCTGGGCTGGATCGCTTGTATTTGGGTCCTACAGGGCATCTGCTCACATGGCCTGTCCTAGACGTCATGAACCGAGATGGAGATAGGGATGGACGGAAGACACAATCCTCCTTCCAGGGCTTTACGATTCACCTGCGTCCTGTTAAGACCACACAGGCTGGGCTCCAGCCTGGGGGCCTCCGATTTGGGTCTGAGGCCTGAGAATCTGCATTTCTAACAGGTGCTGCTGCTGACCCTGGGATTCTACCTTGAGTCACTCTCTTCCACCTGTTCCAGATGACTTTGGGGGTCTCCATAGGAAAAACACAAAGGGAGAAAGGATCTGCCCGACCTACCCGGCAGGGCAGGGCAGATGTGCAGGTAGAACCTGGTCTCCTGAACCCGTGAGGCCAGTGCTCTTCTACTGGGTCGCACTGCCTGTCTCCCGGCTTCCTCCCCAGGCACACTCCAACCGTGGGAGTGACAGCAGCTAGGGGAGGCCCCAAGGATGGGGAGCAGACACAGGCAGCGCACAGCAGAACCTGCCGGGCACATTAACTCTGCGGAAGCAGGGCAGAGCCACTGGCAGAGGCCGCTTTGAGGTTCCCAGGGCTCCTGTGAAGGTCAGGCAGAATCATCTAATGGCTTCTTGAAGGGAAAATGATGGTCTGATGATTTTTTTCTTGCCGGACCTCATCACCGCCAACAGCCACATATGATAGATCGCTGCCTCCAGGGGCCCGGGGAATACAGGTCTGGGCTGCCCTGCAAGGCAGAACGTGTTCTCAGGAGAGGTGGTAAACGACTTACCGGATCAAGGTAGCAGGTGGGATTGCCACGTGGGGCTGAGCCCTGCAGGCAGAGATGCCTAGATACCCACCTCTCCCCATCCCAGCAGCGGGTCCCCGCCTGCTTCCTCAGGGAGAGCCCCCATCCCTCCCCAGGGGTGACTTCTCACCACCACCCCTCACTGGCTCCCTGCACAATGCAGATCTTGGCCCCTGGGCTTCTGCAGGTAAATAAGCTCCAGCGACTAAGGGCTGGCCTCCCACTGCAGCCCCGCGTGAGTGCAGAGATACCGTTGCCACTAGATTGTTCTTCCTCTGGAACAGCCTCTTCAGGACACTTCCAAAGCCTCTCTGACAAACGTTTTGGTGTCATTTCCTTATTGTCCTGATCTGACTGCAGACTTCGAAGTAAATATGCAAGTGTGCCCTAGTCAAAGAGCCATTTTTATCCGGGAGAAAACCTGTTTGTCTCCCTGCGCTATTCAGCAGCTTCCCGTCAGCCATCCATTTTACATTTGGTAGCGTATATACGTCAGTGCCACTCTCACTTCATCCCAGCTTCCCCTCCCCACCCCCGTGCCCTCAAGTCTGTTTTCTATGTCTGGGTCTTTATTCCTGCCCTGACACTAGGTTAAACAGTACCGCTTTTTAAAATTCCATATATATGTGTTGGCACACGGTATTTTTCTCTTTCTGACTTACTTCACTCTGTATGACAGACTGTAGGTCCATCTACCTCGGTGACGACCTAGAGGGGAGGGATAGGGAGGGCGGGAGGGAGGCTCAAGAGGGAGGGGATATGGGGATATATGTATACATATAGCTGATTCACTTTGTTGTACAGCAGAAACTAACACGACATTTTAAAGCATTTATATTCCAATAAAGATGTGGAGGGGGGGAAACCTATTTGTGACTCAAATAGCATCCTGGGCCTCCATCACTAATTTCAGAAAATTGGTTTCCAGTCGTGCTAAGCCCTCGCCTGGTTATCGGAATTACCACGTACACTCTTGGGCAAGAAAGGACCCTTAAGAATGAATACTGTCTCCCACCTTCCCCTCATCTTCTGTATCACAGCATCATCCGATCTCATCTTCGACAACTGTTCTCTGAGCTGCTCCTCTATGCCTGGTGCTGGGGTCCTTGTCCTTACGGGACTTCCAGGGTAATGGAGGAAACAGCAAGGAAATGGGGGACTAGGCTTTGTCATGAAGCCCCTGGTGACCTGGAAAATGTCAGTTAACTTTTGCTGAGCGATCAAGTCCTAGTCTCTGCACTGGGGGAGCTTGCACGTGAGTTGGGGAGACAGTCAAGCATCCAGCTCACTGCAATAATAGTAACAGCCCAGATGCTCCTAGCACTGACCACGTCCAAGCACTTTATGTATGGTCATGTCACACTCACATAAACACTATTGTTGCATCATCCATGTTACCCAGAGAAGTGACTGGTTAAGCAGCAGAGGTAGGGTTTGAACTCAGGAGGTCAGCCTCCAGAGTTCATGCTTTCCACACTGGAATCACAGTCCTGAGTGTGATGGAGGGGAACGTGGGCACGCTGCCTTCGGGGCGGCTGCCTTCGCTCCAGAAGTGTCTCGGATCCCAGAGAAAGCCTGGTCCCTCTCTGCATCCGTGCAGGGTTACAGATGGCCTCTCCCGGCCACTGAGGTGTGACTATCGGGGCCCCTCGGAAGTGGCGTCTGGATACAGGAGTAATGAAGGGGAACTGGTGTGTGACCGGGTCATCAAGCTGGGGACTGAACCGTCTGTGCTGGGGACTGGCCTGTGAGTCCATGTGGGCTCTGCTGGGCCGTGGAAACGTCTGTCCCTCCCAATGCCTGCCGAGAAAGAGCTCGGACTGAGTGCCCAGCCTGGGAACAGGATCGCCCAAACCCTCCGGCCTACTTCAAAATTCACTGACCCCTCTGTATCCCCAACGATCTCTTCCCCTTTCTTTTCCTCATCTTCTTAGGAATAGAAGGAAGGAGAAAAGGGGGGAGCAAGGAAGGGAGGGGGGAGGAAAGAAGAAGGGAAGGAAGGGAGGGAGGGATGAAGGTGGGGAGGGGAGGAAGGAGGGGAGGAGGGAGAGAGGAAGGAAGGAGATAAAAGTCCATAGCAGCTCAAGTGCCTTATAGTGGGAATTTCTCTGCCTGTCACTCAAACCCCACCCCCAGCTCTGTATTCTGAGCCTCAACCCCTTTCCAAACGTACCCATCACCATCTCCACAAGCATCATTCATTTATTTAAAATTAATCTGTGTGTCCAGTAAGGGGACAGATACTCTGCTAGACTCCGGTTAAACAATGTGAGTACAACAGGCGGGCCCTGCCTGCTGACAGACATGAAACAAATAAATACACAAATAAATATGTAATTACATATTGTGCTGAGTGCTACAGGTACAAGAAGGACCCTAGAGCCGGATAAGCGGGAAAAGCAGGGTCGGAATGGGAGGGGAAAGCCTTTCAGACATGCAGGGGAGGAGCCTGGAGAGGGTTCAAGGCTGCAGTGGGATGAGGGATGGACACCCAGGCCTCAGCCAGGCAGGTGGTACCAGAGGCTAAGGCGAAAAGACCTGAGAGGCCTTTGAAGAAACGCACGGCTGTTTGCTCGGCCAAAGAACTATTAAGGGGAATGTTACGGATGTCGCTTAGTTCATTAACTGGACTGTGGGCTCCCAGAGAGAAGGGGATCTGCTTGTTATTTTTCTGGGTGTTTTCGGCCCTGGCTGAGTGCGTGGTATTTACATATTCATATAGATACCACCTGGTTCTGACGAGGGTGAGCCTTGGTCTCTCCAGGGGCAGGTGTCCAGGGAAGGTGTTTATCCTGCACACCCCACCTGCTGTGCCTTTGAGCCCTGAAGCATTACGCGTGTCTGGAAGGACTGCTGTCCCGTTCACACGCCACATGTGGTGGGTCTGAGCTATGAGTCCGGAGGCCAATCTGTGAGCTGCAATCATTGGCTTTTTGTGTTTTGGTTAGTAAGCCTTTTCTCCAAAGAAGATCTTGGGTGTAAATCCACCACGTGAGACAGACAAAAGCAGAGAAGTTCTGGCTGGAGCCCTGACCACACACAGGCTGGAGCCCAGCCGGTCCTCCCACTGCGCACGTCTGGGGCACCTGGTTTGGCACCCCCTGGCCTAGATGGTGTCTCTGGCCCGCCCAGACTCCCCACCTGAGACGCCTGGGAAGCTCACCCGGCCCCACTGCCCCCTAGCCTCCTGCCCCGTGGCCACAACGGTCCTCTTGCCCAGTTCCTCCCCACCCAGAGCCTTTCCACTAACTTCTCTGCCAGAAGTGCTCCCCCAGGGAACCTCACACGTTGGCTCGTCATTTAGACCTTAGGTACAATGCCACTCTCCAGGGAGACGCACCCTGACCATGTAACAGCATGGCCACCCAGTCACCCCTGTTTTTATACTACGAACAGCACATGTGTGCTTTATCCTCCCCCTCTAGAACGTGAGCCCTGTAGAAGCAGGAACCTGGTCTGTCCCTTTCTTCCCCGCATCTACAGCACTGCACAACGCCAGATGCAGAGCAAGCTTTCAGTAAACACATGCTTTATAAAAGAATGAAAACTAAGTTCCCTTCCAGCACCAAACTACCTGTGATTAATGAAAAACAAGAAACTCTCAGTTTTCCATTTGGATTGAAAAGAAAGTCTGCCCTTGCATGTACTTCAAAGAAGCAAAAGAGAGTGGAGATGCTTTTTCTTTCTTTCTCTTTCTCTCTCTCCCTTCCTTCCTTCCTTCCATTCTTCCCTCCCTCCCTCCCTCTCTCCCTCCCTCCCTCTCTCTCTTTCTTTCTTTTTCTTTTTGGGTGGGGGGCACTGCAGTGGTCAGGAGCTGTCTTCCCATCCCGAGCTGCAGCACCCCTGCTAGCACCTGCTACTCAGTGGACTCAGTTCTGACCCTGATTTGTCCCGTCTTCACGCCCATGGTTGCCTCCTTAAACACGCTTCTCTAACATCTGAAACAAAGCACTAAGTGGATGATCGCTATGATTAAACCGCCTTTTAATTATTCAAGTAGATGTCAACGGCGCACGCCATTGTGACATTACAATGGACTCCGACTTCCTCGCAAATGTCGAGGAAGGCAGGGGCCCATTACCTTGTCAAAATGTTCATTCCCCGTGACTTTATTTCCAGTACACCAACTAATTTTTCAAGTAGCATGAAACAGCAGAGTGAGGAGGGATGGTTGACAAGGGTATCCGCTCAGAGTGATTTCGGTAACGCAAGGATTCTGCTGATTCTGTCCAGACACAGCAAATCACCCACGTCTTGAAATTCATTGACTCCCAAAAGAAATGAAGTTTTAGGGGTAATCAGTCAACACTTCTTGGCTGCTCGCTGGGCAAAGGGCCTTAAGTGAGGCATGAGCTTGGGCAAGGATGGGCGGGAACAAGAAAAAGAACTGTACCTCGGTGCAGTCCTGGCAGGGCTTCGTTTAGCTAAACAACCGCTGACTGAGGATTTACTATGACCATTATGGTACCAGGCTAGAATCTACTTAGATCTCACACACACACACACACACACACACACAGACACACACACACACACGCATATCTGAGATGGCAAGGACTGCTGGTTTGGGTTGGAAATAGTAAGAGCTGGTTCCAGACCTAGAATTGTCTCTAACTAGTTGTACAGTTTTGGATAAGTCAGCTCTTGAGGGTCCTAGTTGATTCAACCCTCAAAGCATGTTTGGCCTGACTCATTTCTAAGCTATGATAACAGACCTGACAACCCTAGGCCATGTGCCGTCATTGAAAATTGATCAGTATGCATGCATCTGTCACTGATCCTGAGCCCAACGCCGTGCTAAGACCATCGGGTATAAAAGGCAAGTTTGACGAGGCTTCTGCTTTCAGGAAACTTTGAGTGGAGCCCAAACCCCAAAGGGGAAGAAGCAAATGGGCTACAGTTAAGGATTATTCCAGGGCTTGCTGATGGCAAGGGCGATCCGAGTTCAGGGAAAGGAGCAATCAGCGTGGGGCTGGGAAGCTGCAAAGGCTTCTTTGAAGGGGGTGGGAAGTGATGTGCTTTGCAGGGGGCAGGATGCCCAGAAGCGGAGGGGAGGCAGAGGGCAGGCCTGGTGGGGGGAGAGAGAAGGGTGAGTAGAGGCATGAAGGGGATGAGTGGCAGGGGCCAGTGAGGACACAAGTCACTGGTGCTGCCTCCAGGGGCTGAGGACTCATCCATTCTCTGTGCTGGGGGTGGCAGTGGGACACACAGAGCACCCAGTAGCCATCCCCTCCTCTTTTAGCCACTGCACCTTACTTTCCTTTTGGAAAGTTACCTGTGCCTCGCCGTGCACGCTCAGAGAACGTATGCATCAAGGGACATGAGACCCAAGCTATGTCAACTGGATTCTTTCTCCCGGACTTTGATTTGAATGCCGTTAGGCTTGGGTATGAAAAATGCCTGGTGTTCATTCATTGTAGGGACAGGGCCCTGATCTAAGCGGTAATTTACTGCCACCTTATAACCCTGCCGTTCTTTCCTCTTCTCAGCCTGGTTTGCTAGCATTTCTGTGCGTGTGCACGGGTGTGTGCGCCTGTATGCATGTGTGCATGCATACGTGGTGCCCGTGGGTGTCCCATCCCTCTCACTAGCGTGGTACCATGTCTGGTATAGGAAATACTCATTCAGTCGTTGTTTAATTAAACAAAGCCCTGCCAGGACTGTGAGCTCCCTGATATCCTTCTAATATAATCTCTTTTGCTTAATTTAGCCAGGGCAAGCTTTTATTGCTGACCAATGAACCCTGACTGATAACCATCTATCGATCCATCAATCCACTCATCCATCCATCCATCCACCCATCTATCCACTCATCCATCCATCTATCCGTCCATCCACTCAGCCACACATCCATTCCCCAGTCTTTTACTGGAGTGTTGAGGACCAGTGGGAAATGAGTAAGGACAAAGAGCACAAACTGTAAACGGAACTGAAAATGCAACAAGAAGCAACGTAGTGCAAAATAATAGAACACGGATGATCCACTAGATAAAGAAGCCTCAACTAACACACCATTGTAAAGCAATTATACCCCAATAAAGATGTTTAAAAAAAAAAAGAAGCCTCAGGGCCAGCTGGATCTTACTGGGAGGGCTCTTTGGAAGGAATTTTTTGAGAGCAAAGTTGAAAGAAATGAAACCATACGGAGTATCTAGCGCCATTCCAAGCATTTTTAGAGAAGCGATCTCCCTTTTCCCAACTGCTTTATGAAGTAAGTGTCAGCAACCTCATTTTGTGGAAACTGAGGCTCAGAAAGTTCGGGCAGCTTGGCCAAGGTCACATCTATTAAAAGGCAGAACCAGGGTTCTTACTGGCTTCAACACCCCTGCTCTTTCCACACCCCCACACTGCCCAACGCTAACACTGTGTGAGCCGGGGCGGGTCCATGCACCTCCCTGGGGCCGGGTTTCACCTCTGCAGGACGGGGTCAGAGGAGACGGGTCCATCCGAGCGGGACATTTCGCGAGTGCGTGAACAGCTGTGATACCTACCACATGTCTTTATTTTCTGCAGGAGGCCACATGCCTTGCATTGTCAGCAGTGCCCTAAACGAGCTCTTCTGGCAGCTTGCTTCTCCTGGACCCTGTGTTTCACCAGATCCAGACCAGTTTTGATGTTGAGTTTTCACCTTGAGATTCCTGCACCATGTGGGTGGTATATATGCAGACCCCTCACCCACACACGGACAGGCTTGTGGATCTGAGTTTTTGTAGGCGTCTTCCCACCCCTACCTGGAACCCCTACTGGACTCCTAGATGCCCCACGCTTCTGGATGGTGTTTTGTACTCTCCTGTTAACAGAAAGAACAGCTTCTCAAGAGTCCTTTCTGCAGAGGCTCTGTCTCGGGGGTTTCAGGTGTTAACCACTGTCTCCCAGCGCCCCCACCCCCACCCCCCCAGTCTCTTGGCCTTGAGCCTGGTCTCACAGGTCGGTGAGAAGGCAACTGTGTGATTACGACCCTTCATTGTTTCTAGAACCTGAGAATTGATTTTCCTTCCCTCTTTCCTCCCTACCTGCCTCCCTCCCTTACTTCCTTTCTCCCTCCCTCACTTCCTTCCTCCCTCTCTCCCTTCCTTCCTTTCTCCCTCCCTCCCTCCCTCCCTGCCTCCCTCCCTCCCTTCCTTCCTTTCTCCCTCTCTTCCTCCCTTCCTCCCTTTCTCCCTCCCTCCCTTCCTTTCTCCCTCCCTCCCTCCCTTCCTTTTCTCCCTCCCTCCCTCCCTCCCTGCCTCCCTCCCTCCCTTCCTTCCTCTTTCCCTCCCTTCCTTCCTTTCTTCCCTCTTTCTTTCTTGTCTATGTATTTAAAACCGCTGGGAATAGCGGCAGATGTGTTTTCTATGTTTGGGGCAGGGGGAAACCCTGGTCAGCGTAGACTGCCTCGTTGCCCCAAGTCCCCACCCCTTGCTGATTCTTTTTTTTTTTTTTAACATCTTTATTAGAGCATAATTGCTTTACAATGGTGTGTTAGTTTCTGCCGTATAACAAAGTGAATCAGCTATACACATACATATATCCCCATATCCCCTCCCTCTTGCGCCTCCCTCCCTCCCACCCTCCCTATCCCACCCCTCTGGGGTGGTCCCAAAGCACCGAGCTGATCTCCCTGTGCTATGTAGCTGCTTCTCACTAGCATCTATTTTACGCATGGACATATATACACTACCTTGTTGATTCTTTACAGAGAGCAGAAGGGAGAGTTTCAGATATGAGTCCCCTCGAACCTCAATCCTAGCAGGCTCTGCTGTCCAGGCCAGACCTCACTCCTCTCCAGCCACGTGAAGCCTTCTCTCCAGCCCAATGAGGGGAAGCCTGCGGGTCCCTGCCCTTAGCTTCCAGTCTAACCGGATGCTAATCTCATTTACAATTTACTGTCCACAGCGAGCGATTTTTTTTTTTTGAATCAGTAAACTAATTCATGGCAAAAACAATTGGTTAAAAAATAACTTACCTTTTTCTCCAAACCCCCAGCTTTGCAAGTTACTTCCATTAAAAGGAAAAAAACCCTTTAATCGTATAATCATCTTTACAGTTTGAGAAGATAAGCCTGCATACTGATTACAGAGCTAATTATGTGATAATGAGCCCGTTTCCTCCTCCAGGTCCCCTCTCACCTGAGTGAAGAATTTCCTGGCTCCGTCCCAGTGGGGAACTAGACCCACACGCCCTCCCACCCACTCCCTTCATTGATTCCAGAATAGCCTTTCTGAAATGCAAGTCTGAGCCTGTCAATCTCATATATACCTGTTAAAATTCTTCTCCGGGCCACCATCACCCTACAGGGGTCTCAAGTCCACACAGGCAGCACTGGGCCTGTGTGAATAGGTTTTGTTTGGCCCCCCTGGGACTTTAAACATTTTCACTAGGATGTTTCTAGGCAGGGCACCTGTGCGTCAGTTAGCCAGTGGCTTTACTTGTCCCTACCTGCCTCTACCTGGCTACTCCCTACATTCCCTGTCTGAGCCTTGAAGCCAGCTTCATTTGAAGGAAGGCTGGATTGCCCCAGTGAAACGTTCCCTTCATCACCTGGCACCTCTGCAGCACCCCTGAGTGACAACAACTCCACCCACCTGAACAGTTTCAGAAAGAATACAACTAGCTTGTATTTATTGAGCACCTACTATACACCAGGCCCAGCGCTAAGCACTTTGCAGGCATTATTCATTTAAACGGCACAACGATGCCATTCAGAGGCGGACGCTAAGGATCAAGGAAGTAAGGTCTTGCCCCAGGTCTGAAAGTTAAGAAACGGCAGTGTGAGGACCTGGGTTCAAGTGCATCCGGTTCCAAAGCCTGTGCTTCCCACCTCTATACTGTACGGCCTTCCGTTTCCAGATAGATAGGGGAGAGGCCTGCCCTTCGTTGGAAGCTCACTGCTGTGCAGAGGGGACAACGCTCTTCTCTCTTGTCCCCTTCTCCCCAGACTTCTACGTCAGCCCTCTCCTGCTTCCCTGACTGTCCCACTCATTCTCCTTCTCCAGTCCCTCTGCTTCCTCACTCCTGGATGTTGGGGTGCCCAGTCTTCACCGTTCATCTCTGTCTATGTGTTCTCCTTACGTGATCCCACCCATTCCCATGCCACTTAACCCCACCATTCCACTGACTCCCCAAATCCCTATCTCCTGTCCTTATCTCTTGCTGAGCACCAGACTCAGATGTGCAATGTCTGCTTGGATGCCCATTCGTTATTTCAATCTCAGCATGTCCGAAACGTTGAGTTCTGCCTGCCCGCTACACACATACTCCTCCCATCCCCCAAATCCGCTCTCCCCCAGCCCTCCTCTTCCCAATGCATCACACCAGCATCAACCCAGGAATTCAGGCCCACACCTGGGAGTTAACCTTAAGTCTTCCTTTGATCACACGTCATACCCAATCCAACATCAATCTCACTGGATCCATCTTCAACATATCCCCCATTGGACCGCTCTCATCACCTCCACCATCAACACCCTAGCCCAGTCCACCAGCATCTCTCATCCCCTCCACCATCAACACCCTGGTCCAGTCTACCAGCATCTCTCATCCCCAGTATTACATCTGTATCCTAACTTGCCTCCTGCCTCCCTTCTTACCTACTCTTATCCAATCTCTGAAGCCAGAATGATCTTCTCAGAGGGTATATTAATTCATGGTGTTCCAATACCTTTTAAACCCTCCAATGCTTCCCCCTGTCCTGGGAGTGATCTCCAAATTCAGCCCAGACTACAAGGTTTGCCACCGTTTAGCCCACATCTGTCTCTCCAACATCAGCTCTTACCACTCTCTTCCTCTTCTCCCTGCTCAAGACACACAGGCCTTCTTTTCATCTCTCAAACAGCCAAGTTCATTCTCACCTCACAGCCTTTGCATGGTGTCCCTTTCTTCCCCTGGTCGCATCCCTTGATCATTTAGGTCTCAAGTTCAAACGTCACCTCTTCAGACAGCCCTTCCTGACTACACAAGTTAAAAGCATCTCGCTAACACCCCTCTCCTTCACTCTGTATCCTACGGTCCTATTTTATTGTCTGCAGAGTCTTTATTACTATCTAAAATTATTATTTGTTTATATGTTTATCATTTATCTCCACCACCAAACCCACCATCTCCTAGATGATAAGCCCCAGGAGAGCAGGGCTTATGCCTCTTTTGTTTGTTCATGTGGTCCAATGCTCACAGGGTCTGGCATATAGTAGGCACTTGATTAATACTTGCTGAATGAATGACTGAAACCTCTAAGAGCTGGACTGAGTTCTGAAATCTGAAGTTGGTTTTAGGTGAACAATTCTTTGTTGAGCTCCTACCTTGCAAACATAGAAAAGTCTAAGGCTCTGAGGAAAATCCTCCTCTTATCACATAAGCCCGTGGGCTCTACCTGCACACTGTAGTGTTGCCACCATCATCGTTATCATCAGCGCTGCATCTTATCACCATCATCACCATCACCACCACCACCACCATCACCGTCATCAGTAACATACTCTCAAACATGTTTACAGCACAAAACAATTTTTCATACATTATCTTTTTGGATTCTCAGAACATTCCAGTGAGGGAGGTCAGTCCCTAATTTTTGTCCACATTTTGCAAAGAGGGAAGTTGAGCCTGACAGGGAAGCGACTTACATGAGATCACTCAGCAACCACGTGAAAAAGAAGTGACTCAAGTTCATCCCTTGGGCCGCATGTGCAGTTCTGGCTGACCTGCCCCCTCCAGACCAGCCTCCTTTGCCACCTAGAGGCAGGTGAGGCGAGTAAGCCCAGGACTCAGTCTTATTTGAAAAATACCCAGTTAATACAATGGGGTATCACCTCACACTGGTCAGAATGGCCATCATCAAAAAGTCGACAACAATAAATGCTGGAGAGGGTGTGGAGAAAAGGGAACCCTCCGGCACTGCTCTGGGAATGTAAACTGATACAGCCACTATGGAGAACAGTATGGAGGTTCCTTAAAAAATTAAAAATAGAACTACCATACGACCCAGCAATCCCACTTCTGGGCATATACCCTGAGAAAACCATAATTCAAAAAGAGTCATGTACCACAATGTTCATTGCAGCTCTATTTACAACAGCCAGGACATGTAAGCAACCTAAGTGTCCATCGACAGCTGAATGGATAATGGATGTGGCACATATATACAATGGAATATTACTCAGCCATGAAAAGGAATGAAATCGAGTTATTTGTAGTGAGGTGGATGGACCTAGAGTCTGTTATACAGAGTGAAGCAAGTCAGAAAGAGAAAAACAAATACCGTATGCTAACACATATATATATATTGAATTAAAAAAAAAGGTTCTGATGAACCTAGGGACAGGGCAGGAATAAAGACGCAGATGTAGAGAATGGACTTGAGGACACAGGGAGGGGGAAGGGTAAGCTGGGACGAAGTGAGAGAGTGGCATGGACATATATACACTCCCAAATGTAAAACAGATAGCTAGTGGGAAGCAGCCGCATAGCACAGGGAGATCAGCTCGGTGCTTTGTGACCACCTAGAGGGGTGGGATTGGGAGGGTGGGAGGGAGACACAAGAGGGAAGAGATATGGGGATATATGTATATGTATAGCTGATTCACTTTGTTATAAAGCAGAAACTAACACACCATTGTAAAGCAATTATACTCCAATAAAGATGTTTAAAAATAAAATAAAATAAAAATAAAAACACCCAGTTAAGAAATTGCCCCCCAGTCTGCACATTTTAATCCTGGCAACGCAGGAGAGGCGACAGCTTTTAAATTACAATCCGTGGTCACATTTTACGATTGCTGAAGGGGAAAGAAAATAAAAGCTTAGGGTGAGTTTAAGAGGACTTTTCGTTTGGTTAAAGAAAATAATCACAAAATTAAAAGAGTGGAAAAAAATAAATTACTAGTGACTGTTTTTACTGCATGAGCTTACAAGCTGGAGTGGAGAATTAAAAAGTTATATAGCTGGGGTTGCTAGCCATGACTTATCGCAGACAAATCCTCCATATTTATAGCTTTTTCCTCTTTTTCCATCTCAAGATAGTAAGCAATCCCCTGATACAGGGTTGCCTCTCTCTGCCTGGGAACCCTGGAGGATGTGTGTGCTTAGCAGAGCTGTCAAGGCTGAGAACACAGCTAGGATTTGGTTGTTTACTGTCCTGCTACCTTCAGGGGATCACTCCCTTGACCACTCAACACTCACTGGGGGCGGGGGTGGGTGGGTAGGGTGCTCCTCTGTGTCAGAGCCCAGGGAGGAGGAGAAGGAAGGCTCTAAAGAAGTAGAACAGGAACAGCCAAGGCTCTATACCGGAATCTGTTCTCTCAACACATTTAGTTCTCACAACCGCAAATACCACCAATATCCCCATTGCACAGATGGAGAAACTGAGGCCAAGAGATATTAAACAATTTGTTCAAGTCATGTACAGTGAATTGCCTCTCAAGTTCTCAGTCCTTGAAGGGTTTAAAAACAAGCAGGGGGAAAGTAAGGCAGAAAAGGAGAATAAGAGAAATAACTGAGGGAGGAAGGGAAGAAAGAAGAAAATATTAATTGAGCATCTGCTTTGTGCCAGGCTCCATCTGGCTATCTTTTTTCCCCCTTACTCTGTGGAAATGGGTGGTATTCGTGTCCATTTTATAGATAAGGAAACAGAGGCACAGAACAATTCATTAAGTAGTCAAAGTTAGTTTGGAAGCTGCATTGCTGGGATGTGAACTGATGTCTGTCTGGTTCTATTCTTCCCGGCTGAACGGCCTTGGGGAAGTTACCTGACCCTGTCCATCCTCTGTCTCCTTATCTAGGAAACAGGAATGGTATTCTCCACTCCCTGGCCACCCTCTCAAGCACTGGATGGGAAAGCAGATGGCACTGCAGAACAAAGAAGTCTGGTCCAACACCCTGCTTGCAGGGGGGCAAAGGAGGGCTGCTCTCTCATCATCTAGGGGTGAGGGGATTGAGGCCAGGGAGCTCAAGAGATGATACGAGAGAGACTGAAGCTGGGCCTCCTGCTTCCGGGTGTGGTTCTCCCATATTCACTGATAAGAAGGAAACTGAATTGGGAGAAGGTCAGACATGAACAGGTATATATAATTGCCAGAAAAATCTAAACATGGAAACAAGTGACCCTGGATCTCAAGGTCACTGACTTGTTGCCTTTTTCGATGACACAGTCTCCTAGAACGTTCTGCCCATCCTAAGGAAGACTGCACAGATGAGTTAGTACAGAGACTCTCAGCTCCTGCTAAAACATACCTGTGTCTGGGCTCTACTTCAAGTCAATGAAATGAGAATCGCTGGGGATTGAGCCAGGAGCATTAGTAATTTTTTTTAACTAAAAATTTCCCCCAGCTGATTCTCATGTGCAGCCAGAGTTGAGAAATACTGATTTATGATCTTCATTTTCCAGATGGGGACCAGAGGTTCAGAGAGGGACAGCTAAGGGCCCAGGGTTACTCAGCAGTCAGTGGCAGAGTGCAGACTCTCTTCTCATGGTTCCCAGCTTGGGACCCTTCACTCTGGTCCTAGAGACCAGACCATCCTAGTGTCCCAGCAAACTCCCACTCTCCCAGTTCCCCTCCCCGCTTTAGCATTTCACGTCCCAAGAGAGGCCTGGGCATTTGGGAGGCCTGAAAAGAATCATAACCCACAAGTCTGCACCTGGGCTGGTCTAAACCCTGCAAGATGAAGTGGGGAACTGAGGCAATTATCTAATGTATTAGCTAGCCGTCCCTGTGGCACTCCTGTAAGCCAAAGTAATAAATACAAAATGGTAATTTCTCTCTAGAAGCCTGGCTCCAGCCTACCACTCAATTCCCCTCCCACCCAGAAGTCATATACCACTGTCTGCTTGTCCTTTCCTGCATGGGGCGGCAGTAACTCAGAGTTATTTAAATATCTTGGGCCAAATTTGCTTTTCAAAACCTAAATCATCATCCAATAACCTCAGTTCTCCTCTGCAGCTTACTTGTCTGGCCAGAGCAGATTCTTCTAGCCTTCAGTGGAAAGTATTACAATAACAATGCCTTACAGGTTTTATTAATGAGTACCAGTGGCTAACATCTTCTTTGTGTATGTTGTAGACTAGCACTGGCTAGTCTTCCCTGGAAAGGGAAGATTTAAGTTGTAGCTGAGACTTGGCCTCTTACCAGCTTTGTGACCTTGAGCGAGTCACTCTACTTACCTAAGATTTGCAATTTTTTAACTTTCCCTTAGAGCTGTAGTGCAAATCCCCATGGAGAATGGACATGACACTGCTTGCGTAGACTCCAGTAATATCTTTCATGCATGTTACAGCACCTCCAGGCCTCAAAGGCTGTGTGCAGCCCAGGGAAAGAAGGACCCACTTCTTCCCAGCTTAGAGGCATGGGAAAGGTGAGAAGACGATAAAGCTGAGTCCGGAAGGATAAGAGCTTTCTAAAAAGACAAGGGGTTTGCAGGACATTCCAGACCAAGGCAATGGCATATGCAAAAGCTTTGGGGACCATGGCGGATGGACGGAAACAGTTCAACACGGCAGAATGCGTGATGTATAGAAGGTGAGAGTTTGGAGCTTAACCTGGTGCTTGGCCTTATCTTGCAATGGGGAACCACGGGATAACTTTGAGCAGGACAGATTCTCAGAATAAAGATAACAAATGGCTGGCCCAGTTTTTCAGCACTAAACTGGAGAGGCCATGGAGGGCATACTGCCTGTTGTCTGGTTACAGGATATGTAACAAGGGCGAGGAGACTGAATTGATGGCTTAGAATGGATTTGCTCTGATATCCTTAGAGCCTGGCTTAGTATCTGGTATACAGAAGGCATTCAATAAGTGTGTGAATGAGTAGATGAATCTGAGAGTCAGTGAAAGAACAGAAGAAGGAGTAAAGGAATGAATGGCTTAAATAACAAACGAGGGTATGAATGAGCGAATCAAATGAATAGTCCAAGGCATGGTCTGGAAGCAGCCTTAGCAATTCTAACTGACGGCCTTGTAGCAACCAAAGCACAGGTTTGTGGCTGCATTACCTAGAAATGCCCTATTACTGGAACGACTCCCTCAAATTGAAGGCTTCTCCCCCCTCAAGAGCAACATGCTGCCCAAAGACAGAGGCTGATGACTGTGATCAAGCGAGAGGCTGTCCTTCCTGGACTCACACGTCCCAGGACGCATCCACTGACATCCACAAAATCAGGAAAGGGTGCGGAAACACCTCGCGTCGGCTCACCCTCTCGCAGGGAGCTCATTCGGGAGGTAGGTGACGCTACTGCCATTTCTCCATTTACACGGTCTCCCTAAATGCCTAGTCATTTCAGTAATCATATGAAGACAAAGAAAAGAGTTATCCTTGATAGAGATCTACCCATTTCTAAGCAGCAGCAGTAGCAGCCTGAGGTCTAGGCTGGAAGAAGCAGCTTCGCTTCTCGGGGCAGGATTCAGGACCAGGTGGTCCCTTCCGGAGCTCTCTCTAAAAGGGATGATTGTTGTAACACAGACTAAAGTGTCAGGGTTGATAGTGCACTCAGGTCTGTCTGGGACCAGAGGCCCTTCTTTCTCTTACTCCAGGCTGCGTTTTCCTCCTGCCCTGTAGATCCTTGCTATTCAAAATGTGCGCTGTGCACCAGCAGCACTGGCCTTACTCGGGAGCTTGTCAGAAATGCAGAATCTCAGGCCCCACCTACTGAACCAGAACCTGCATCTTAGCAATGTCCACAGGTGACTCTCACGCACGTGAAAGTTACTGAAGGTTGAGCCTCTCTGCCTGCACGGGACACAGACACCTCCAAGCCAAGGATTCAATTACTTGACCAGGTTTCACAAAACCCTCCAGGGAAGGCTTCCCCCAGGAGGTGGCAGTGACATTGAGACTTGCCAAAGGCCACAGATGTGGTCTCCTCGTTTTGACTCATCACCACAGGCAGGGGGAAGTACCAGCGTAGGAGTCAGAACTCCTTAGTGACCTTGGGCAAGTCGGTTCTCCTCCATGAGCCTTAGTTGCCCCATCTGTAAAACGGGAACAGCACTGTTTGCTTTTCTGTCACACGGTTATCATGAAGACGAAGGGAGGTGAAAGATTTGCAAGCTCTCTCTGAAACACAAAGCCGGGTGGAGGAGCCTGTTTTCAGTATGGACAACCAGCCATCCTGACGGAACACTTTAGAGGCTGCAGAAGGAAAATCCATATGAATGTCAAAGGTATAAGATCTTGCCCTCATGAAAATTCATCAGCATAGGAACGAGGTGATGATTAACCAGGATGTAGCCCTCCAAAGCAAGAGCCTGGCCACGTCAGTCTCACGGAACTGCCCTCCGACAGGGATTTGCGATTGGATTCTTGGAACTGCAGGGTTTTTCCACTCACTTGGAGTTATTTTTTAAAGGAGAGTTCAGCCTAAGGGCCTAAGGCTACATTACATTAGCATTCCGGTGATCAATATTTCCAGACCGGCTAGAATCAGTTGTTCTCTTACATTGTGTGGGTGAGAGAGGTGGCTACATTTTGGAAGGAGCCAGATGTGCCCACAGTAAAGAAAAAAAAAGCATGCGATTTGAGCTACAGGAGCTGAATTTCCAGTGTTGGAGGAAGGAGGCAGGTCCCCCTTCCCCAGCCTTTAGCTTCCTGGTCCCTCTGTTGGGATGCTGTTCCAGGATCCCTGCCCTCTCATCTCCCAGTCTCAGCGAAGATGTCATCTCCCCAGAAAATCACTCCTTCCTGCCGCTCTCCATCACGTGCCCTTCATTTTTGGCCTTCACAGCATTTATTAATATTGGAAACAGTCTTTTGCTCATTGATCTGTTTATTTGTATACTATCTGTGCCATGCCCCACCCCACCCCGGCCCCAAACACAGAATGTTTTCCTAACATCCTCAATCACCTGGGGTTCTGTGTTCAGAAGAGATTGCTGGACCCCTCCCCCATAAATTCTGATTCGGCAGTTCTGGGTTGGGGCCAGGGATTTTGAAACCAGCCCTCTCAATGATTCTGATCTTCTTGGAGATCATTCACAAGTGTCAGAATGTGAGCTCCAAGATGGAAGGGCCATACCCACGTCCCTCTGTGCCCTGCATCTAGCATGATGCCCCCTACAAGTGGGCTCTGGCCACCTCTTCATGGAATGAAGCAACGAGTGACCAAACGGGTCGCATATAATTTGGTGGTACCAATCCTGGGTCCCATTTTGGAGATTCGGTATTCAGATGGAGCACCTGTTACCCATGAGAATGGCAGTAGGTGCTGGGACAGCCGAAAGACGGAGCTAGGCACGGCCGCCGCCCTCAGGGAGGTGACAGTCTGATGAGGGGAAACTGAGTTTATGGAGGATTACAATAAAAGACCGAGAAAGGAAAGGACCATAAGAGGGTCGTAAACAAAGTGAGTGTCAGAGGGTCAAAAGGATGGGCCACTGCTTTCCAGATGGTTTATGTGGGGAAGTGGTCGGAGATGACTTCAGAAGAGATGGAATTTTTTTTCAGACAGTGCTTTCGTTGTGCTTCATGTGTTTGTTATAAATTATACACACACGTGGTTAAAAATATTCAAACCACAGAAGAAGGTACAGAATGAGAAGCCAGGCTCCTTCCCACCCGCCCTGCCCCATCCTCCCTGTCTCCTCAGAGGCAGCCCATCATCAGACCTCGTGCACCCTTCCCGGCATATTCTGTGCATGTCTAAGCCCACAGCTGGATAGAACAGAGTGGGCTCATGAGGCAGAGATAGCAGATCAGGGGTCCAGGGGGAGGGCACAACCTAAGGAAGGGGTTGGAGGAAGTTGGAAAATTCCTTGAAAAATATTGACAGCTCTTAAGTGACTTGGCTTTGTGACTCAGGGCCATGAACCCCTGACTCTAGGAGGGTGGGAAGAGGGAGGTCAGACAAGGTGATAGGTAGTTTCCCACATCACTGGCTGGCTAAGCTTCTTGGAGCCTGCGGCAGGGCAGGGGAGGGGCGGGGGTGGGAGTGAGGCAGCCAGGGGTCAATATCAACTGAATATTGAAAATGCTCTCCTTTAAGGGCATGAGATGCAGCTTCTCATCACCACTTCTCCCACTAACCTTATGAGCTCTGGTTTCCTCATCTGTAAAATGGGCACAACAGGACTGTACTGAGAGTATTGTCATGAGGGTTGAAGAAACAAATGTGAGCTACAGAGCCTGGTGCAGAGGAGGTCCTCCTCCATCTGATTCCGGTCCCCCTTGTCCCACCTCCTGGCATCAACCATTCTATGCAACTTGCCAGAAACGCCTTTGCAGAGGCCTCAGCTGACCCCAGCTCCGTCATTTATTTATAAATGTCACTTTGGGCGAGTTTCCGGTTGTTCTCTGAGCCTCCACTCCCTCATCACTGCATTGGTGGTGCCATAGCAAGAAGAGCTGTGATGACATTCCAGACCCCTGGCACACGGGGGTGCCTACTTAGTGCCTGCCTGATCCCTTCTTTCCTTAGCATCACAGCCCACCTAACTCAGCTCCTTGGCCACGGCCAGAGGGACGGCGCTATTGCCTCTCCAAAGACCTGGTAAAAGAAGATTAAAGGGGCTTCCCTGGTGGCGCAGTGGTTGAGAGCCCACCTGCAGATGCAGGGGACACGGGTTCGTGCCCCGGTCCGGGAAGATCCCACTTGCCGCGGAGTGGCTGGGCCCGTGAGCCATGGCCGCTGAGCCTGCGCATCCGGAGCCCGTGCTCCGCAACGGGAGAAGCCACAAGAGTGAGAGGCCCGCGTATGGCAAAAAAAAAAAAAGAAGGTTAGAGCCTGAGACACCCACCCCAGGCCGGAATTTTTAAAAACCAAACTTACTTGGATGTGAAAAATGCAGTCGTGTCTCCTTGGCTGGTTAAAATATTTGATGCTCATCGAATATTCAACAACAACCGAGAAAGGTTCTCACTCCATGTACTGTCAAAAATGTAATGTAATTATAGTGATGTTAAATATCCCCAGCTGTTCTGAGATATTTGAATCTTAAATCAAGCCTGTCTCTACACATCCTGGGGTTGCAGCTGGAGACTCACACCAAGTACCATGACAAGGCAGAGCTGGGGAAGTTCTAGCGAGAATGCTGGGCTAGCATCTCCAAGCTTGTTTGTTAGATCTGGGCTTCATCGCAACATCAGTATAAGGACCCACGACTCGGGCTATTGGCAGCATTGCCAAAGAAAGCCACGCTCCTCAACGGGGCTGTGCAAACTGGCAGTTCATAAGCATCTATCCAAATAGTCTTTCAAACCCACGTACAGGGAGCATCAAGAGATACTGTCAAATAGACAGTAATAAAGCGAATAAACACGTGTCACTCTAGAGCCTTTGAGGTGCTTCTGTAAATCAAATTCTTGCCGTAATTTGCTCTGTGAGACTGCTGAGCGGCAGAAACAAGCCTCATCTGCTTTCCTGAGCAGTAGGCTTAGATTTATGGACGTGAGTTCACGGTGGATGACCGCGCCATTTCAAAGTGGGAAAATAATTTCCGTTAGGAGGGGTTCCAAGAGAAGATGAAACCCTTCTACTTTCAGAGATCAGAGTATCAACAACCGTCCGATCAGTTATGCCACTGGAATCCGAAGGGGATGGCCAGCGTACATATTTTGGAAGAGAAGTTCTCAGCGGAAGAAACAGACACTGCTGTGATGTATTGTAAAAGCTTGCGCACAAGTAACCTCAGAGTCTATTTCGAGCTTCCCAGTGGCTCAACGTGACTTGAGCCACTCAATATCCCTCTCTGATTTTTAATGTGGGTCAGGGGACTAAAGAAACCCTAAAAGGCTCTGACCTACCCATAAAGGTGTGAAATGAAAACTACATAATTGTTCCTGGCTAGAATTGTGACAATATATAGAAGGCCACACTATTCTTCCAGGGCCTGGAAGTCTTTCTGGAAAAGAAGTGAGAGGGGTCATCGTAAAAATGATGATGAAGATGATAGCGGTGTCTCACGTTTACTTAGCACTTACGCATCTGTGCTTTTACATTAAAGAGAGTAAGGACGACGCTTTCTGTATTTACACTCAGTTTTTATCCACCAGGACTAGACCACAGCTGGCTTTCAAGAAATCACTTTCGAATGGATTACTGCATTATCTTTACGTTTCACAACAACCCTGCAAGGAAGGTACGATCTCTGCGTTACAAATAAGGAGATAGGGTCTCAGTGAAGGTAGTCAAACCCCCAGCAGCCACCCTGATAATCCCAGGCAGACCTGGGATTTGAACTTGAGTCTGATTCCTGAAGCTACATTCTTCCTACTCCTCCTACTTTGTCTAGTTTTACTCCCTTCTGGTTGCTGGGGTCCAAATTCCCAATCTGGCATGAATGTTAAGCATGGATAAAATACTCCCACATTGACTATTTATGAACCAAGCTACGTTTGTTACGGGTTCTTTAATTTCTTGGTTTTGGGACAGACCCTGATCCTAACCTTCACAGCCCGGTTCACAATGTGGGGTCAGGTGTGTAATAGAGAGTGTTCCGGGGAAGAATGTGTTTTTTTGCCTTTCCCAGCTTCTGCAGGCCACCTGCTTTCCTTGACTCGTGACCCCTTCCTCCATCTCAAAGCCATCAATGTAGTGTCTTCAAATCTCTCTCTGACCCTCTGGCCTCTGCTTCCATGGTTACATCTTCTCTGACTGACCCTCCTGCCTCTCTGTTACAAGGACGCTTGTGATTACATTGGGCCTACTAGATGATCCAGGATAATCTTTGCATCTCAAAGTCCTTATTTTACTCGCATTTGCAAAGTCCATTTTGCCATGTAACGTGTTCACAGGCTCTGGGGATGAGGACGTGGGCATCTTTGAGGGGCCGTTATTCAGCCTACCACACGGCCTTTGCAATTTGGTTTGATTACACTCTGGCTGGCCCCATGGCCCCTCTATGGACCCTTCTCTGGTGTGACACTGACCCCGGAACAATGATGCCCCTGCTATGCACATCCTCCTGGGTTCACTGGGAATCCAGTACTCCTCCCCCAGGTGCCCTTCCTTGCTCCATTCCTGCATGCCCATGCCATGTGCATTCTTACAGACCTAGTGGGTCAGATATGACCAAGAGACCCCTTCGGATCCCTCCTTCTCAGCATTCGTGGAGCCCGCAGCCTTGCCCCTCAAAGTGTGGTCCATGGACCAGCGGCATCTGCAAGCTTATTAGAAATGTACATCTCAGGCCCCACCGCAGACCTACCGAATCAGGATCTTTGCTATGGGCCCAGGAATCTGGCTTGCTAAAGTTTAGGAAGCATAGGCCTAGAGGCTTCTCCATTCATCCACGGCCAATTGGAATATGCTGGAACAGACCTCCCGGGGAAGGAGGGCAGGCCTCTGGGCAGAGATAAAGAAGGAACCCGATACCTCTTCCCAGCAGCCAGTTTTAGCACTGATTCTTTTCTGCAAGGCACTCAGAAGCCCACTGCTTTTCTCCTAAGAAAAATTTTCAGGGTAGGCGAAATCCCCTCAAGTCCACCCTGACCAGGAACAGAGGAGCTGGGGGAAGAAGAGGTATATGGGAGCCATAGAAGACCTGCATTCAAACTCTGGCTGTTTTCCGTTCCTGTGCCATGTGACCCTGGGCAAGTCACTCCCCTCTCTGAAGTTAGGCAGGCAACAGAGTGCAATAATCACCCTCCGTTGCTGCAAGGATAAAAATGAGATGGTAATGTATGTTATGCAATCCTATCCAGCTATGATCACTAAGACTCTGCTAATTAGAAATGCAGGTTCATTTGGCCAAAGCTACACTGGGATTTCTTTGTAGGAACAACTGTGACGTAGGGCAAAGAGTGTTGACTTTGGAACCTAAGATCAGGGTCTATGTCTGTGACCTCGGGCAAGTTATTGAAGCACCTCACTTTCCTTATCTATATCAGGGAAAGAAGAATACTTTCCTGGCTGGTCCGTTGTCGGGCTGGAATAAAATAATGAACGTAAAAGGACCTGGCAGAGAGTATGAGCTCAATAAGTGTGTGTGGAACCCGAGGAAACAATTTACTAAGCAAATTAATAGTATAAACAGTGGCGTCAGGGGAGATATTTGACATGCTCAGGAGAACAAACTTCCCCAGTATGTTCACGGCCTTTATTCGTTTTACCAACAATTCATGTTCCAATTATGCGTGACTCATCTATTTGTTCGTTAGCACAGGTCTGAGTTGGATCTCAATTTGGCAACATCTCCTTAGTCAGGACTTCAAAGTTATCCATGTTCTTGAGTGAATGAAAATGGGAATTTGTTCAGATTATGGCCGCATTAATATGTCTGCATAACTCCTAAGTTCCCCGTCATAAACCTATTTCCACAGGTCCATCATGGATCCTGTACTCCTAGCAATGGCCTTTCCTTCTCAGGGTGGCAGGTCTTGGAACCCAGGATGACTTCTAGGGGCTGCATCAACTTTCAGCGAAAGAAACTTCCAGTGAAGGCTTGAAAGACTGCGTTGGATGCCCTCTATGGAAACGTTTGTTCTCACCAGCGTCTCTCAGAGTTGGCAGAATGATGTCATCGAAAATAGTATCAGCTTTGGAGCTGGACCGATCTTCGGTTTAATCTTGACTCTGCTGCCCCCGAGCTGTGACTTTGTACCTCCCTGAGCCTCAGTTTCCTCATCTGTAAAATGGGTTCTATAACAGCCATTCAATTCTGGTGAAATTGATGTGACTGTTTACGTAACAGGTGCCCTATACAAATCCTGGGCTAGAATCTGTCCCCACTTCCTGCATGATGGGCAGCTCCTTTTAAACCCGGTGACCCTGATAAGGCACACTGACTGACCTTTGCTGGCTGATTTACCAGAAACAGTAGATTTGTGGTCATCTCTGTGGCCCAGCGTCCGGCACATAGTAGGTGCTCAATGTGCGTTGGCTGACTGAATCTCTGAGTAGCTGATCCAAGCAAAGCATTTAGGAGAACCAAAGCAACTGATGCACAAACCTAATGGCCTGGTTATTCCTCCAGCCCTTCTCAGTTGGGCAGACATCTGATTGATGTCTTCATGACGGGCCACAGTGGCCCCCAAACAGCCACTATCAGAATCAGCCTGACGTGGGTCCATTCGGATATCTGCAGACCTGAGCAGAGTTGACATTTGATTCCCTAAACTAATTTCACGGAAGTCACATAACTTGGGGAGGTCTTTTCATGTTCCTTGTATAAATGTCTATTTAATCACCGCCCTGTCTCTAGCACTCCAATAACTTGTACATTTCCCCCTTAATCACTGTTTCAGCTCCGCAAAGAAAAGAAATGGTTGGCTGAAGAGCTTGGGCCATCTGCAGTAGTTAAGCCTTATTTTCCCCTGATCACTCATTTGGACGGAGAACTTTTCAGCTAAGTCCCATCGGTCATTTGGCTCATGTCCTCATTTCACAGAGGAAGATGCTGAGGCCAAAGTCACATAGCAGGTCAGGGCGGAACCGAGGCTGTACTGGTCTTCCCAGCAAAGCCCCTGCCCCACCAATGCTGCTCTTTCCTCATCCAGCTGTGCAGTTGTGCCTTTCTGGTAGTGAGGACTTGGGTTCAAATCCCAGCTTTGCTACCTGCTGGCTCTGTGACTTGCAGCCGACTACAGAACTGCCCTGAGCTCAAGGTCCCCCATCTGCCAAATGGGGATGATGACAAAACCTTTTAGGGTGATTGCGAGAATTGAGATGGCGTAAAACGTGCCCAGCCCGAGGCTGGCACATCACAGCCACCAGTGCCATTTACCTCCATCCTTCCCTCGAAACGCTCACTGCAAGTAATATTAACAGAAATAGCTCACATCTATGGAGTCCTTACTGGGGTGCCAGAAACCATTCTAATCACTTGACGCTCATTTATTCCTCTTTCTCTAAAGGCAAAGGTATCTTTCTAGCCTCCCTAAAGCCATCCATCCTCACAATTACTGCACCGCCTGGCCTAGCACCACTTCAATGGAATTTGCTGATTTTAAACAATATGTTGCTGAAATGATTTCTTGTTTTCTGTGGCTGGCTCATAGCAGCCAGCCTGCTTCCTGTGACAAAGTGTGAGGAAATCAAATGCTGTTTCCTTGGCTTTTAGTACATGCGACTAGTCCAAAATCTGCACTCAGGGTTGACCCCCTGCTGATGGGGACGGGCAATGAGGGCAGGGTTCAGGGAAGTGTGGAATTCTCCTGATGGAGTTAGGAATGGGGGGGGTGTGTGACAGTGGGGGGGGGGGTGGGACATAGATGAGATCTCCCTCTGTAGTGTGACAGCCAGTAGCAAAAGAAGTCAGAGCTTTTGCTACAAAGTTTAAAAACTTAGTTTGGCCTCCAGGTGTCCATCACATCTTTGCCTTATTATCCCCCAACTCAGCTCACCCAGCGCCCCCGACTCCCACCCCTGCCCACTGCCTTGGACTACTCTCAGCCCTAGAAAGGATGTGTCCAGTCTCATCGTTTCATGTCTCTGTCCTTCTCATTTGCACATGCTGCCCCCTCCCCGGGAAGTCCCCTTTCTCTCCTTCTCTACCTTGTAATTCCTACTGATCCCTCCAGACTCAGCTCAGATGTCACCTCCTCCAAGCAGCCTTCAGAGGTCCCCAGTCTGAACTGGGTACTCCCCTGAGCCCACGCAGCACCTCTGCCCTCCTGGCCTCTGTTGATGTATCTCTTTCCTCAACAATACTGCAAATTCATGGAGGACACATACCATGCCTTATTTAATTTTACATCCCCAGCAGCTAGTTTAGAGCTTGACATATAGTTGACACTCAGTATACACTGGGTGATGGAATGAAATGAACCAGGAAATGAGCATATCCCCACTCAGGTAAGTGGTCATGATAATAGATGATAATTATATTGATCATAATTAATAACTGCTACCACGAGATACAAAGACTGTCGATCTCTTAATTCCAATTATGACAATAGCTCTTGAATATTGAGCACCTATGCTGTCCAGGCAGGGGCCGGTCACTGCATACATGTCATCTTCTTCCCAGCTCTCAGGGGCTCAGAGAGCGAAGCACCTGCCCGAGGCACGTGGCTAGAAAGAGGCAGAACCAAAGCCTTAAACTGAGGTCCGCCTGACGCTTCCCCTGACCCGTGCCTCCTCCCAGAGAGCATCACTGCTCCTTATTTTTGGACCTGACTGGCCTCTGTTCGTGCCTGTCCCCAGACCCTCAGTCCCTCTTCCGAAGCCCCATACCCAGATAGACTGGCCTCACGGTTCTGCAGCCCGCCCAGTGGGAAGGCTGCTCTCCTCCGCCCCCAGGAAAACCCAGAGTGGCCAGCGTGCAGAGCCCAAGGTCCATGGCTGATGCCAGGGAAACCACGCGGGCATTCAGGAGCGGAGCTGCTTTGTCTGACGGCTGAGTGATTAACCCTTGCACAGCTGCGGCAAACATACAGAGGAGCTGCAAACAAACACATCCTGAACGGCCTGCAGACTACAATCCGACTCCCACCCCTGACCAACACTGTGCTCTCTCTCCCCTGCCGGGTTTATTTCTAGACCGCGAGACCAACCGGATGGAATGCGATTGGGGCACATCTCCCCACTGGTCGCCCTGGAAGCCCACTCCTCACCTGTGGCACTCAGGGCTTGGAAACTTCAGGTGTCTGGGGAGCGCTTGGCGTCCTGCACCACAGTCTCCCTTTCTGTCCCCAAAAGGAATAAATGCCCCCAAACTGCCTGGGCATTTCCTCATTAGAAATGCACTCCACTGGCATTCCCTGGAGAAATTAATCCAGGAGTCTTGGAGGACGACGAGGAGTCTTCGGGTTACCTGGGGAAGGTCTTCATTCCCCCAGATCTTTCCTTAGCACTTAACTATACATCGGGCTCTGTGTTGGGGACCGGAGATGGCAGGGAAATCAGATCTGATTCCCACTCAAGTCCAGAGGGGGAGACACACAGACCAGGAGGTGTGGTGACACGCACACGTGTGAGGATCGACACCTAAACGGAAGGTAGGGGGCAAAAAGAGGGAGGCCTCAGTTGTTTGGTGATGAGGGGAAGCGGTGGGCAGTCAGGAAAGGCTCCAAAGCAGCAGGAACCCCAGGGCTGGATGGTGGAGGATGACGAGCTATCCCCAGGCAGACAAAGCAGCGGGGTGGGCGGGGTGCACTTAGGGTAGCAGAGGAAGGCAGAGAGAGGCCTGAGGAGCGGGGGTCCAGCTGCTGTCAGCCGTTTGCCAGAGCTTGATATGTGGTGCCAGAGAGGGCGTGGCCAGAGGGCGGGCTCAGGTATAAGGCCTGAGGAACTTGGACCTCATCCCCAGGACAGGTGAGTCACTGAAGGGTTTTAAGAAATGGGGTGCTATGCTTTGAGTGGACCTTTAGAAAGACTGCTCTGACTATAGTGCCGAGGGTGGATGCAGAGGGCGGGGAACACTGAGCTGGAGGCCAAAGACCAGTTAGGAGGCTGGTGCCCTTTAAAGGCAACATTTTTCTAGGGACCCAGCACAGTCCGAAGAGCTCCCTCCTCTCTATATGTATGTAATCACACACACACCCCTATATACAAATACAGGCACAACGGATGTGGTGTATATACTATTGTTATCTCTACTAGATGGAGTAGGAAACTAAAGAACAGAGAGATTAAGTCACTTGTCCAAGGGCACACAGAAAGTGGCCCAGGATTTGAGCCATCAGTTCAGCTTGAGTGTTCATGCTCTTAACCACTACACTATAGTGTCACTCCATCAAAGATGACCAAGGATCGGGACAGGGTAGCATTGTTAAAGGAAAGTATTCCTGATGGGCCCACTCTATATTAGGGGCTCCTCCGAAATAGCTTTTGGCTTCCACGGATAGAGGGGGGTGCAGCCTTTAATTCTGAGGCCCCTGGGAAAAAACTACAGCGTGAAATGTGAAGGAGCTAGAAACTCCCAGGACAGGGCCATGATATGAAGCCACTAGGGGTCACTTGAGTCCCCAGGAACACATACCTTTGGGGAATGGAGGTAATACTTTTGCTTCGGTGGGTGTGGGCCTGCAAATTCTTCAGACACAGGAAGGCGGGGTACAGGGCGGTCAGAGAAGGCTGTGCCCCAGTGAGAGGAACCCGGCTTTCGTCAACTCACAGCCATTCCTTCCAGGGAGGCTGAGGTCAGGTGACTCCTGCAGGTGCTATGTGCTCTGTAGGCCCCGTAACATGTGGCCAAGGCTATGACGTCCTGGGGCAGCCCCACTTTCCACTCTCCCAGCCATGCTCCCAGAAGGGATAGGATTTGGAGGTGGCTGAGGGCTAGAGGCCTACCCAGGGGTCCTCTGATAGAAGAGAGGTCCAGGATCAGAGAGGAAGGTTCCACGTGGCTTCTGTGTGATACATTTGGTGGTACGCAAAGTTGGACTTTGAGCTTGCTGGCTCTGCGCTTTGGACAGCATTTTAGAGCCTCATATCCCTCATCTTTAAAATGGGAATAAAATTCTGCCAAACCAGTGCCGTGGCGAGTGTCAAAAGTGAATCCTGGCTGTTAGCCCACGATCCACACTTTGGAAAGCCATCGTCAGATGTGCAGAATTTTCCAAGTGTTGTTCAGCTTTTGGAGCTGGAGCTGCTGGTACTTGAATTTAACACTGAACTTCAGTCCAACTCTAGGGGCTGCTAGTTAGTGGTTGGCCAAAGAACAATAAACAATAAGGGATTGCGAACTTCATTCCTTCACCTTTGTGGATGGAACTCAGAATTGTGTTTGTAGTCTGGGCGAAGTCACTTAAAAGCATATGTTAACAGCACCTCCTGCTTGCTAAGGTGGGGAAACCACAAGGTAGGTATTCTTTAAAAGCCAGCTGAAAAGCTCAGGAAACAAGGGATATTTTGGGAGTGGATAATTCACAGCTACTGTATATACAGGCTTAAAGCAAAGCAAGGAGGGCAAGACTGAAGCCAGGGTCACCATCCTAGATGAGGACTAGCCCAATCAGCCAATCAGAGGCCTGGCCTGATGGGCATCTGTGCCAACACCTGTTGGAACCAGAGCATCTATCTACCATCCCAGAAAAAGCATCGTCATAGATGAGATTGTCAGGAGTGCTGCCTAACGCTGGTAAAATCACCATCAGAGCATTACAAATAAACACACACACCAACATTCCCTGCACTAGTGGAAAAGCCCAACACCCCCCCCAAGGGGCATTTACACACGAATGGCTGGACACGCTCGAGCCACGCTGAGGCTTGGCACCAGAACTCCTCCTAGGCAGACCACACAAGGCAGAAACCTTCTGTCCGACAGCTGCGTTATCCAGACCCCAGCATGGGGGAACCAACATAGAAAATGGTTTACAAACCCCGAGCACAACTTCTCTTGGCCCCGGAGGTTCACATCATATCTCTGCCATGCTGCTTTCCCCACTGCAGGGCGTTGGTTCCCCGAGACCGCAAGACCCATACTCACACCTTGGGGGGTCAAGGGCCCCAACGGTGCCCGCCACAGCTCAATTCCCGGGTAGCTTAAGACACAAGCGCTTTCAAAAAGTAGCACAAGGGGCTGCTGCCTCTCCCACCAAACCAGCTACTGCTTCAGCGATGGTCGGTATTCTGGGAGTTTCCTCCAAAGTCCCCCTAGACTGGAAGTGTTTTGGAACTCTCAAGCCATAAGCTGCTTAGGGTCCCAAGCTTGCTTAGGGCCTCTACCCGATTCTCGCAGTGGCCCATTTTTTGAAGAGCTTCCTATTGGTTTTCCCAAAGACAACAAGCCCACACTTAAGACATGCTTCTCTCTCTTCCCATCCCTTCATCCCAGACACAGGGTAGCTACCTGGAGCCCTGTGGGCCTGGGGGGGGTGAGATGGGGGAGAAGGGGGCCTGGTATTCCCGGAGGGGACCATAACAAGCAAAGCGGAGGGGCTTGGGAGCTGACAGTGCAAGGAGAGAGGCCGGGACATGGGAGCCCAGCGACTCCTCCTGCAGTGGTGTCCAGGTCCCCACAACCTGGAGAAGACTCGGGGTACCTAAGAGTGGGTTCAGCCTCGGCCTCGTGGGCTGGTGTCACCGCCAGGGGCCTGGGGTCCAGCCCCGGGGGGCGGGGAGTGCCGGCCGGCGGCCTTCTGACTCGGGAGATTGGGGGAGCGGGTCCGCGCGGAGGGCAACTCACGGAGGAGAAGTTGTGCGGGCCGCAGAGCTCGCCGCGGTACTTGCAGGAGAGCAGCATGTCTTCGAGCTGGTGGCCCAGGCGGTCCATGAAGGCGGCGCTGATGCCCTCGAAGTGGCGCGGCGGCAGGAAGAGGCGGAAGTCGGCCAGTTTGCGGAACCACTGGCGGCGCGGCTCGTCCCCCCTCAGCAGCTCGCTGACCAGCGGGCGCGCCGTGCGGTTGGGCAGCAGCAGCCCGAGCCAGTGGCCGGCGTAGTAGAGGTCCCCCTTGGAAAGGCGCGGGAAGCGCAGCGGGTTGTTGTTGCACACGGTGACCGCGGGGAAGGGCAGCTGGCGGCTCCACTCGCGGTGCACCCGCGTGTGCGACGGGAAGCTGAGCCAGTAGAGCAGCCGGTTCGAGGACCAGGACAGCAGCAAGCCGAGGGACGTGCAGAAGGCCAGCACCCACAGCGCCCGCCGCTGGAAGGAGCCCCCCGCCGCCGCACGCCCCGCGCACATGTGCCGCAGCCCGTGCAGTTTAGCGCGGCTCAGCGACGGCCGCCCCCTGCGGGCGACCCCCGGCCCCTGCAGCGCCCGCTCGCGCTCGCGCTCGCCGCCCCGGGGCCGCCCGGCTGCCGCCACCGCCGCCGGCGCCGGCTCCTCGCGGGCCATACGGAAGCGTCCCGGGCCGGTGAGCGCGGCTCCGGGCCGCCCGGCTCCGCCACTCCGGCTCATTCATTCAGCCCGCGGCTGGCGGCAGCGGCGGCGGCCCCGGCCGGGCGGAGCCGCCATGGGAGTCCGCAGCAGCAGTGGAAGCAGCAGCGGCAGCCGCTGCGCGCAGCCCGCGCCAGGGAAGCGTGCGCCCGAAAGGAGCTCCGGTGGCGCGGCATGCCCGCCCGGCGCCGCCACCGCCGCCTCCGCGGGCGCCCGCCCGGGACCGAGGCCGCCTCGGCCCGCCGCCCCTGGCACGGGCCTCCCCGAGCGCCTCCCAGGCTCTCCCGGCCCCGAGTCCTCCTGGCGGACGCCCGACGCCGGCCACTACCTCTGGAGGGGCCCCGCTGGGCGCCGCCTCTCCGGTCCCTGGGCGCTGCGCCCGCCTCCCCTTGTCTTGGATCTCGGGGGACCCTGAGCTGAGGCCCCCCGGCTCCGCCTAACCCCAGCTTTTATGCTGGTCCCGGGAGAGCAGCCACTCGGCCACCAGTGCCTGATTCGGACACCCCCAAGGACCCCACCAGCCCGGCCGGTGGCCCGCGGTGCTGGGACACGGGGGAGAAGGCGCCGGGGGACGAGCGCCCCCAGAGGCGCGCGGCGGCTCCTGGCTTGGCGGGTGGGGTGGGTGTGTACAGGGGTGAGCGGTCGCCCAGCTGGCTGCTGCCCTCTTTCCCTTTCCTCCGGGACCCTTCTCACTGCTCCTCGGGCTGCGCTCGGCTGAGACCTGCTAAGGCTCCCCCAAGTCCAGAGCCCGCGCCTCGCCTGGGGCTGGGGGCGTCTCAGGGTCCTGCCAGAGGCTGCTGGCCGCTGGGCTCCTTCAAGGGTGCTGGCCAGAGGAAAGTGTCGCTTCTCCCGCGGCTCTCCGAAGTGCCTCGAGTCTCCAGAAAAGCCCGGTCTCGCCGTCCCTTGCCTCTTCTTTTTCCTGACCCGGTGCTCCAGGAGCTGGGGACCGAGGAGCCCCGGCTACACCTGTCGGGGGTGACCCGGGCTCGCTGCTCCGCGCGCCCGGCTCGTCTCGAGACACCCAGCCTCGCGGCGGCGGCGCTCCTCTCGCGGCTGCCCGGCCCTCCTCGGGCCCCGGGCGAACTTGGGCAGTGGCCGCGCGACGCCGGCGCGGTTAGGCTTCCAGTACCTGCTCCTCAGCTCGCCGGCCCCGCGGCTCCGGGCGGGCGGGGCGGCGGCGGCGGCGGGCGCCGTGCGCTCCCGGAGACGCGGTGCTGACGCGCGCGGCCCCTCCTGGCTGCATTTTACTTCCTGGCCACTGTGGCCGCTGCACGCCGAGCGGGAAGCGTTTTGCCGGAGCCGGCGGCGGGGGGGATGAGCTGCACAGAAGTGCCGCGCTGGCGGGAGAGATGTGGAGTAGAAACGCTGCGTTTATGTGGGCCGCGTGTGCATGAGTGTGAGGACACTTCGGGCTGTGCGGGCTGGACTGTCGACAACCTGAGCCGCTGTCTAGTGTGGGCATTTTTGCAAGTGTGTGAGTGGGGCGTCATGCACTGAGTGTGGGTGGGATGTGCGTGTGTACGTGTGAACGGGCATTTCTGTGTATCCGGTGAATGTGAGCCTATGCGCAGAGCTGTGACTCTCTGAATGTGTGTGGTGTGTGTAGGACAGAGTGTTGGCTTGTATGCTCTACGTGTGTGTGAGTGTGCATGTAGGCGGTGGGAGGCGTGAACGGGCGTGTTGACGTGTGGGTGGATATCGGGGTTTCTGGATGTGCCGTGTGGTTGGTGTGTTTTGCGTGTGTGTGCTGTGTAAATGACTATGTGTGTTGAGGTGCTGGGAACAGTCACTGGGTCTCTGGCAGGTTGGGCTCGGTGGGGCAGCCCTGCCCCCCGCCTGTTATGAAGTTCCGGTGTCCTCCAGCCACTTCCCCGGTTGGGTCCGCTGCTCATCCCTGGTGCAGTCCACCAAGTGCAGCCTTCCTGGGTGGGCGGCAGGAAGGAGGATGACTTCCATGGACAGGAGACTCCATCTCTGCCATTCTCGTGGCGGGGTTCCTACAGCTGGTTGATGTCACCCTTCCCTCCTGGACAGGCTCAGGGTCTTCCACTAAGCCCTGGGCACTTTTGGACAGTTTCATTTAGCTTTCTAAAATATTCTGCCTTGGCGTGTTTGGGAGGATGGGTGAAGCATGCAGTGTACTGCTAACTCCATTTCACACTAGACTTGGGAGGCCAAGTACTTGCCCAAGATCAAACTGCCCCTAAGTGGTGGATCAGAATTCTACACCCAGGTCCCCGAAGCCCTGGTTCTTTTGACTGCACCACGGGGCCTTGCAGTTTGCACTCTCTGGGCCAGGCGCCTTGAGGCCAGGGCTGGAGTCTTACTCCTTGCCTGCCCCGCGTGGTGTAGGGTAGGTCTCTTCCCGTATTTCCCAAATAATTGACTCACTGAGGCCTCACTGGATGGGTAACACTTCCAGCATTATTACTCCCCAGGATAAAGGAGTTTCGTAGACATTTTCCAGAGAGTAGATTGTGATGGTGGCGGTGAGGGGAGAGACAATGTGAAGGGATCCCGAGGGTGGGAGGGCACCCCAGTGAAGCTGGGAGATTTGGGGTTTGGAAGATTTGAATTTGGGCCTGGAGAGGCATTTCACCCATTTTGTGGTGATTTATTAGAGGTGGTCCAGGTAAGTCTGTTGAATGAGCATCAGGTGTCTGAGAGGTGCTGGGTGGGCTTTCCCTCCCCACTGACCTGGAGGGTATATGTCAGCATGGTAGCCCCTGCATCTGGTCTCTGGAGACGGGGATATCTGAGCCCTACACACACACACACACACACACACACTCCTGGAGGCTCTTCTCATTCACCTGGGGAAGAAGCTGTAGAAGTTGGGCTTTGCTAAAATTCTGCTTTGGATTCAGTTCCTTGAAGATATCTGTTGCTAGCTTTGGGGGGAAGGTTCTGAATCTGCCAGTTTTATGGGGTCTCTAACAAAGGCTCACTCACTGGTGCTTCAGCCTGGTCCCAGCAGTCCTGGGCTGGTGGGGGGGGGAGGGGAGGGGTGCCACAGTGACACATATCCAGACCAAGGTGGGGCAACCTTGTGAGCTCAGTGAAATTACTGGTGAAGCAGCCAGGGCAAGCATGCGACATCTTCCAGCATCATAGCCCTGGGTGGCACGAAACTCTGTCTTGTAGAAACCTTTAAGACCTTTTATGTTTCTGATTTGTTCAGCTGTTGTGGGCTTTTTCTTTTCCTGGCATTTTCCCCCTTGAAATGTACACGTGCTGCTTTTGGTTGCCTGAGTGTCATCTCTGCCATGGTTTTTACTGTTAATTCTCCAAATGGGTCACTTTTTCAGAGAGAGGAAGGGTATCCTGCATGGGCTTCAGGGGTCTTGGCACAGAAATCCAGAGACAGACACAGGGATGCCTAGTGATCCCAAGTGATCGATGGCTTTCTTTTTGGCACGTGTGTGCGGTGCGTTTCCTACACTGCCTGAAATCCCCCCCACCCCTTTCTCGACCAGTACTTTGACCAGCTCTGTGAAGTTCTGCTCTTTCCTCAAACCCCAACTGAAGCATTGCCTCCTAGGTAACTGGCTTGATATCTCCGTCATAGCCTTTGTATAGCACCTTGTCACTGTGTGTGTCTAGGCTTTTCTTCTGGACGTGAGCCCTTTGAGGACAGGGACCACATCTCATTCACATTTTTGTCTCTATCTCTCAGCACGGTGCCCTGGCACCTAGATGAAACACGCCAAAATGGGGAAGAGGAGAAAGGAACTAAGATCTCTTGACTATTTCTGTATGCCAGGCAACTGTACCAGATACATAAACATATTTAATTTCTTATTCCAACCTTGCAGGGGGGTATTTTTGCCCTCTTTTTACAATTATTGAACCAAGGGCATGGAGAGCAGGGATTGAACTCAGCGATAACTCATTCCAAAGTCCAAGATTTTCCTTCTCCATCATGCTCCTTTGAAAAGTATTATGATAAATAATAACAATTAATAACAATATAATAAATGTAGGACTTCCTAATCACTAGGACTTGTTCTAAGTGACTTACATTAAAAACAAGTGTCATAAGCATTCTAAGTGTTTAATCCTCAAAATAATCCTACTAGGCAAATACTGTTATTTTCTCTATTTCGAAGAGGAGGAAGCCTTACCACAGAGAGGTTGAGTTACTCAACCTAAGCCACACAGCTTAAGCAGGAGAGCAGCCTTTCAATGCAGGTAGTCTGGCTCCATCCCCTGTGCTCTCAAACCCTACCCCATACCATCTCTGCCCTCAGAGCTGCACTGACACAACAGCTCATGTGAATTAGCTTTCCCATCCTTGCAGGCTCACTTGGCCAGAAAAACAAATTCACGAGGCAGTGCATGAGTTGCCCCACGTGACCTATCCACCAAGAAGTGTGAATTTAGCATTGTGATTTCCCAATAATAAGCTTTTAAGAAAATTTCCCTTTTCCTGTTTATCTCTAAAACATCTGTTGCTCCACACCTGGAATCCTGGCCTCCTGTGGGATGTTTGGGTGCCAGCCAGCCCACATTCTGGTGGGTGACCACCACCGCCAAATATAAGCTCTTTCTCCCATTAAATGAGTTTGTTGGGCAGGAAGGTCCAATTAGGTCAATGTGATTTTCTGTTTTTTATAATCCAGTGGTAGGAGCTAATACTTGTTGGCTTGATTGGGCTTTACTGGGTCCCCTGATATTCCTGCTTACCCCCAATCCCTACTGCTCAGGGGCTTGGTATTAGAAAGCATCAGAGGTACTACTTAACCCTGCTCTTTGGAATCACTGCTACACACCCGAACAGCGACAGGCCACCGGTAACTGATTCTATCCCCGAACATCTGGCAGTGTTTAAAGCTTCCTTTCATCAAACTGGAATCAGTCTCTTTGCAAATGTCTCCTAATTTATCCCCGGGGAGCCACACAAAATAAGTTTGATCTTTCTGTCGGGTGGGAACCCTTCAAAATACTTTATAGAATCCAAGTATGTCAGTGGTGAAAGGGGCTCTAGTAGTCTGCCTTCTAGCAAAATCTTTAAGAAAGTCTTTCTTCTCCAGATTAAACACCATCAGTTCCTTCACTTGTTTCTCCTGTACTTTCTGCTCTTGGGATGGGATCGCGGATGTCGATATCTTTAAAATGGTCCCATACCCATTGGTATGAACCCACCAAGCCCTTTACTCTGGACCTGCTCCATCCAGGCCCTGATCTTACTTTTGATTGTCTTGGGATCTTGTCCGCCACCCTCCTCCACCCCTGGGATTTAGTGTATGTGGTGGGTGTGGAAGGGGGAGGGGGGCAGTAACAATGGGCTCTTGGTGTCTTTGCTTAGAATGCCGGGCACACTTCCTTTTAGGACTCATGGTGATGAGTCAACACTACTTCTAGTCTCAGAGTTCATTGCTCTTAGGGGGCAGGTGTGCTTTTGTGGGTCTGTCTGTGAACGTAAAGAGCTCGCTTTTTCTCCTTCTTTCTCTGTCTTTCTTCTTCTGTCTCTGTACTGCCCTGGGCTCTCTGTCACTCTGCTTCCCTCTCTCCCCCTCTTCTCTTTTCTCCTTCTCTTCTTTTCTTCCCTTCCTCCTCTCCCCAACCTCTGTCTGAAGCCTAGCAGTCCCCTCTGCTACCTTCTTAGCGTGTGCTACTGGTGGCCTCTGGGTGCATAGAGGTGGCTGCATTGTCACAGGACCTCAGCCAATGTCCAGTATTCATGATGGGAGCTCCTGCACTGGTGGAAAGGGCAAGGAGGACTTCACCAGGGTTTTGGTCACTGCATACCTCCTTTCCCATCCATCCCAGCCTCCCTCCATGGGGCTGGCGCTGGAGTTGCTGTTCCATCTTACCTTTTCACGTGCTTCAGCATCTCCACTGCTTCTCCCGCTTCTTCTGTGGCTTTCTTATATTATACTTGGCCCCTCTTGGTTCTTCTCTCTTCTTCTGGGCTCCTTCTTAGGTTCTGCAGATTTTTTTTTTTTTTTTTTTTTGCATTTTTGGTCATCCTCATTATACTGGAGTTCAAGCTCTCAGCTGCTCATCCTTCACCAGCACTAAATCCCACAACTACCAGAAGAAAGATCGGGACTGAAAGGACCAGGTCCAGAGCAGCGGGCTGGTGGGTTCATGCTCTGCTGAAACACCGTGCTCCACGGTAAATGGCAAATCCTGAAAGATGGGAGGATGTCATGTAATCGAACCCTTTCACTCTCAGGGGAGAAAGCAGAGGTCCAGAGAGGGGAGTGGCTTGGTCTGAATCACACAGATGGATACCGAGAAACACAGAACCGAAATCCAGATTCCAAGTTCAGGGTCATTCTCTGCTCACCCTATGGAATAACTTTTTGACCACCCATTTTGAAATCAGCAACGTATTCACATGGTCAAAAAGGACAAAAGAGTAAACAGTCTAGTAAAAAAATCTCTCTACCCCTTGCCTCCCCCGGTCACCCATCTGTCCTCCTTGGAGGCAACTAATGCTATCAATTTGCTGTATAATCTATTAGTGATACTTATGAATATACATATGTGTGTATAGTCTCCATATGCTTCCCTTTTCTCACGCCAATGGTTGCCTCCTGTGAATACCATTTACTAGAGTAATTGTATTCTATGTTATTCACACCTTTTTTCTCTGTATTTGCAGTTATTTTATGGTTGCCTTCCTCTGGCACCTCACTCCAACTTCTGTTATTTTACTCAACTTCTCATTTCACATTGTCCTGCTCTCCCATCCAAAAAGGTCAGTGGATCCTACGACAAGGAGGTACACAGAGCTCGCCGTTTTATTATCAGATTTTCCGTTAACTCTTTCCTAGATGTTCTGATGGATGAAAAGCTCTTGCGTGGATAATCTCAAACATCAGATAGTGCAAAGATGTTTCCATTTGCCTCTGAACACTATTACATGATGCATTTGCATAGGATTTAATTTTCTGGTCAAATTTTCTTTAATTATAACACACACACACACAAAATTGAGTGCCCTCAGCACACAGCTCTTGTTGGTTTGGGAAAGTGGTCCAAATGTGCATTGGTTGGCAGAGAAAACCAGTTTGGGATTCAGAAGTTTCTGTGACTAATAAAGAGAGTGAGTAAGACACACCATGGAGAGAACCAGAGGGTGTCAGCGCCAAGAGTGATCTTAACGAGCACATGGTTAAACTTAGAAGAGGAAATTGATGTACAAAGTTTAGTGATTTGCCCAGTCACTGGGAAGTTGATCTTATGATGGTGATGGTGATGATGGTGATGATGGTGGTAATGGTGATGGTGATGATGATGATGATGATGGTGATGATGGTGATGGTGATGGTGATGGTGATGATGGTGATGGTGGTGATGGTGATGGTGGTGATGGTGATGATGGTGGTGATGGTGAGGATGGTGGTGATGATGATGGTGATGGTGGTGATGGTGAGGATGGTGGTGATGGTGATGATGGTGATGGTGGTGATGGTGATGATGGTGATGGTGATGGTGGTGATGATGGTGATGGTGATGATGATGGTGATGGTGATGGTGGTGATGATGATAATGATGATGGTGGTGATGGTGAGGATGGTGGTGATGATGATGGTGGTAATGGTGATGGTGGTGATGGTGATGATGATGATGGTGATGGTGGTGATGGTGGTGATGGTGATGATGGTGGTGGTGGTGGTGATGGTGATGATGGTGATGGTGATGGTGGTGATGGTGATGATGGTGGTGGTGATGGTGGTGATGGTGATAATGATGATGGTGATGATGATGCTGGTGATGGTGGTGATGGTGATGATGATAATGATGATGGTGGTGATGGTGAGGATGGTGGTGATGATGGTGGTAATGGTGATGGTGATGATGGTGGTGATGGTGAGGATGGTGATGATGATGATGGTGGTAGTGATGATTGTGACGGTGATGCCAACGCTGATATCTGATAGCTAACATTGATTGAGCACTAATTATGTGTCAGGCACTGTGTTCGATGAACATGCATTAGCTTATTTAGTCCTCACAGCAACCTTATGAGGTATGTATCACCATCATAGATCTTCTACACAGGAGGAAACGGACGCAGAGATTGGATAAGTAACTTGTCCAGTCGGTGGCTGGATTCAAACCCAGGTGTTTGGGCTCTAGAGTACAGGGTCTTAATCAGGTTGGTTGAATTAGCTGAAATGAGGACTATAGTGGATATTGACTGAGCACCTAGCGTGTGTCAGGCACTGTCTTAGGCACAGGAAATGCAGGGTCTACTCAGATGTGTTCCCTGTCTTAGCTTGCAGTCCAGTGGGGGACGTGGGTAAGAAAATAGATACCTTTAATAAAGTATGATAAATGCTATGCTAGAGTGTGTTGAGAGGGTCCAGAGGAGGGGGCTCCCCTTCCTTGGTCTGAGAGCCATCGCCATACACGTTTCCCACTGAATTTCTCCATTCATTTTCATTTTCTCACCCCAGCTCATGGAGAATTGTATGACTCTGCCTACAGGGATCAACCTTGGAGACAGGATCTGCGACCAGTTGCAACCCCAGCATAAGCCCACGCTGAGGAGCCCTGATCCACGACATCCATGTGTCCACATACACGTCCTCCTCCTGATGTGGCTTTTCGTGTCCCCAGTGGTGTCTTGTTGACCTGTGACATTTACTTTCCAAGTCCAGGCCACATCAATAATGAATCTGCCTCTTCCCACAGCGTGGCCTTCCCTATTCTGGGTTTAGGCTTGAATAACTGGGTCTTGGTTGTAACTTTGACCATAAAGTTAGCAGAGCAATGGAGCTTTGCACACTTTTCTACCCAATTTCCTCTCCCATACACATAACAAAACTCTCATTAAAACAGTTAAGCACAATAACCTTCTCCAGTAGTTATCACCCACTCATATTACGAAAAGGCAGGCAGTTAAAATCGGATTTAATGACATATAAAACCCCAGGTACAATTAGGCATTTTATTCCCAATTCCTTGACTGTCCCCTTAACTGTTTTTAGCCATGACTTAGTCTTACCCCGGCTCTCACCTCCCCTCTGGGGAGCACTAACTAACCAGCCCTGAATCTGTCTTGCAGACAGACCCTCTGCAGAGATTTCAGGCCAAGTTGATTTGTCAAAAGCCTCCATCCAGGCTACTTTCCCTCCAGCCGCAGCTTTTCTCTGTCTCAGCCACTAGCAGTTTGTGTACTTTCTTTCCCCTATAAATGACTGGAGCCAAACCACTATCTCGGGTTTCTCTCCTCCTAGTTTATCTTGCCTGTCCATCCACAGGAGGGGCAGAGTGGGAGGGATTTTATACATTCTTTTGCAGTGTGTGGACCTGTGTGATTATCCGAAGAGAAGACAGGGAGAGAAGGGCAGGACAGGGAAGGCAGGATAAGGGAAGGAAAGGGGAGGGGAGGGGATGATGGGGAGGGAGAGGAGAGGAAGATAACACAGAGTACCAGCCAGGTACCTACCAGATACTATTATGTGCACCATATAATGTTCATTCTTTTCCTTTCTGGCCGCGTTGCACAGCTTGCGGGATCTTAGTTCCCCGATCAGGGATAGAAGCTGGGCCCACAGCAGTGAAACCACCAAGTCTTAACCGCTGGACTTCCAGGGAATTCCCCCATGTAATGTTCTTCATAACAACTCTCCCAGGTCGGTAACATTATCCCATTTTACAGATGGGGACATAGAAACTTTATCTTTCCAATCTTATTCTCTCTGTTGCTGGTTTAAGCACAGTTCAAACCATAATCCCCCAGGGCAACCATTCACTGAGCTGGATGTCAGGCCCTGAGTTAAGCCTCATTTTCCAGATGAAGAAAATGAGGCTCAGAGAGGTGAGGTTACTTGCCTAGGGTCACACAGAGTACATCACACAGTAGCAGAGCCTGGATTCCAGCCCAGGTCTGACTCCAACGTGTTGGTAATTATTAGAAAGGCAGGAAATTGGGAGTTTAGAAAGAGAAAAGATAAGGTGGGTGGTAGCATAATTCAGAATTTTGCAAAAGCCCTTGGGGAGACGAAGGGAGTGAAAACAGAAGCTAGGTTCTCAGTATCTGCTGTGCGTCTGGAGCTCTGTTCTTCCCAGCTTCAGTGTGATGCCATCATGGGCAGAGCTAAAACTATACAAGTCCAGTGGTAAGAAAGAGGTTTAGGGAAGTACCCATGGGTACAAGTGCCAGGCTGGGCTAAGAGAACGTCCAAATGATCAAACGCACTGAGAGCCATCACAGGGCTGCAAACTTGGAGCTCATGTTTACAAACCAGAGACTTTCAGCCTACCCTCCTGTCTCCTTTCCTCCTTCCCTCCCTCCCTCCTTCCTTCCTTTCCTTCCTTCCAGACCTCAGCTTTGCTTTCTGCTTTTAATCAATACTTCTCTAGCCCAACAGTGCTTAAGTTTACTCATTCAATAATTCTCAGCAGCCTACAGCGCTAACACACAACATTAGATTCAAAACAGCTTTCTGAAAGTGCCTGGAGTTATAAAGGCAAGCTCATAAGCCTGATGTGTAATAAGAGCATGAGACACTTCATACCCTTTGACCTGGTAATCCCACACCCTAGAAGCTTCCCCAAGGAAATAACCCCTAAACAAAGTACAGAGGTATTCGCGGTGATGCTTCTCATGGTAGAGAAAAACAAACAAATTAAAAACAGTTCACAAGAACAGGACAAGGATGCTAACGTGTTGGGTTAGAGATGAAACAGCACCAAGTAAAAAGATCTGAGGGCACACCCGGCCTGATTGGCACTCCAGGAAAACATCTCTTTGTACCTGAACAATGATCAGAGGAGAATTAGGACAGACAGGGTTTACTAACAAACAGGTTTTTATTGGTGAAGTTTGTTCGATTTCAGACAAAGCCCGAGCAACCTTACCAGAGCCAAGCTTGGAAAGAAGGCACATCGTAAGGTGAAGAATTTCTGTCTCTATGAAGTGGTATCACTGGATTATGGACCACTGGACCTGGACCTCTTGGCCAACCTCACCATCCTTCCCACCTTGGCACTGCCAACCCGCCAACGGAAGCGAGCCACAGATGCTGCCCTTATGTGGCTGGAACCATCACCCTGAACTCTGCCCACTCTTGTGTATTCCGCCTGCTCCTGGGCCCCGCTCCCCCTGCATTACCAGGGTCCCCACCTTAGCCTCAATCCCTTTTTGTTCAATCCTGGAACAAAACCCAAGCAGTGACTCACATGATAGATGCGTTGCGACCAAATAGTGACCCATAATAAAAACCGACCCAGAGACAAACTGTCCCCCAATAAGGGAGGGGCATTTGGATGAGGATTGCTCTGAGGTGTTGCTTTCCTTGCGTTCTTTCTGCTGGCTAGGTCTCTGTCATCTGTTCCCAGACTCTGCCCAGATACCTGACTCTGACTTGTGATTAAACTCATGGCTGGCTGACTTGGTTTGGTGCACTTGACCCTGGCTGGACCTCGACAGCATGAAGGGTCCGAGCACCTTCTCCAGCTACATCACGTTTCCATCTTTAACTATGGTTGGAATTCTCCCTGGTCTTGGCACTCATGGTATTCTTCTTTCTGGTTTAGTGGCAGTTCAAAGAGATAAGTCTGAGCAGTCACAATGCATGTCCCTAAACTAATAATAATAATAATGGCCTTAATTGAAGATATTAATGTGGCAGGCATAATGCTAGGGACTTTGCATGCATTATCTCATTTAATCCCCAAGTAACCCTAGTGAAGCAGACAGTATTCTTTCTCTTTGTGCCAAGGAGGAATCTGAGGCTGAGAGAAATCAAGTGGATTATTTAAGGTCAAACTCAGGTGTTGCTGATATTAAATCCTCCCTCCAACCCCTGTTATATGATACAGCCTTCCGGGCACTAAAGTTAACATCACATAGTTTTAAGCATGAGTGAGCCTTTGATGTTCAAGGAGCCTGCTTACTTTTACTCTATGTACAATCCCGATAACACGCTTTGTTTTGTTTTTCAGGCTCTCAGTAGAATAGAAATGACATACATTATGAAAAGAAACAAGCAGGCTTAAGATTCAACGACGCTGATGGGCAGAATATGCAGCCAAAGCCTGACCACAAAGGAGAAGACAAAAGGACTATAAAAACAGATACAAGGACTAAAAAAAGACGCCACTTAATGTTGGACAAACTCCACACGTTTCAAATCGTCCTGAGTCTTTTAGCCCCAAAGAAGAGCTGCAATTTACAATGATGGCCTTGAGTTGCCAAGATTACATTTTGTTCTGTATAATTTGCATAAGAATATATGAAAGGATGGGGTATTTTTCAGAAGGAGTTTTGGCCAAATGGTTCCATTAAAAAAAAAAGTTGTGGTATTCAAAGGAATAAATAAATCCTTAACTCTTGGAAACGCTGGCTGTTCAGAAAAATCACTTATTTCTTTGGAAGAGAGAGTCTAAATGACAAAGGTCCATTTCTTTCATTGGTCCATTGTTTCAGCCATCACCTTGAACAAACTTTCCCTGTTGTCATTTTGTTTGATGGCCAAACCGTGATTCGGTACATGGCTTAACATTTCCAGTTGGTTACGTTGCTGCCAGTGGGTTATGTTGTGGGTGTTTAGTTGTTCTATAAAAGGGAGTTTCGTGGTATTTAAATGTTTCTTTTCTGTTTCTTAAACTAAAAATAATGACAGACCACTTTTTACCTCATTTTTTCTTCCCTCGCAGAAAGAAACAATAAAGGGGAAATGGGATTCTGTTTGAGAAAACAGTTCTACCGCACATGTCTCCATCAGAAACATTTTAGGGCTTTGTTCTGTAGGACTTGGAAATCTTATGCAATCGGTGACAGAATTCTGACTTATAGATGGGTGTCAGAAATCAGAATATCTCAACTAATGGAGCTCATTTATTAGCTTTCTGAAGGCAAACTTCCCTTGGTGGCTTTTGTGTGTGTGTGTGTGTGTCTGTGTGTGTACATGTGTGTGTGCTTCCCTTTTGCATATTCACACTGATTGATACAGAGGAATGTGAAATGTCCGTGTTGCTTTGGGAAGTATTCACAATATCCTTTTAAATTTGGAACTGCAAGTTTAGCCATGGGAAGAGAGAGATTTCATTCATGAATTCTAAGTCCCTTTTTCACGTGGAAATCTTGGAATTATCCTCAACTAAGCCCTTCCCATGGTCCCCCTCCCCTGCTACATTCCATTCATCACTGAAGGCTGTCAATTCTGCCTCTAAATTATTCTCAAGCCCCTGGGCAGTGTTCCATTCTCATGGCTAACTTGGTTCAGGCCCTTCTGGTCTGCAGCTTACAGCCTACCCTGTTACTATAGCTCTTAACTGGGCCGCTTGTCTTTGATTTCCTCCCTCTCCAATCCATTCATGACCCTACCATTCTGATTACATCATTCTTCTGCTTGAAATCCTCCAGTGGCTCCCTAGTGCTTCTGTCAGAGCTTCACAGCTTGCGTGTTGTGTCACACGATGGGTCTCAGGGAATGTGGGTATTGATTCTCACAGCTTTGGGGGTGACGGAGCAGGCTTGGGGCAGCAGGAGCCCCAGGGGCTGCTCGGGACTGCAGTCTTATCCATTTGCCCCAGTATGCTGTATAGATATTACCGATTGTGTTCTTGAAAACATTCCAGAAAGTTCTGGAAGAGCCTAGCTTCTAAAGCCCTTCTCACCCTGGCCCCACTTACTCCACCATCCTCTCCTGCTACTTACTACCCTACAAGCCCTTTATCCCGGCCATCTAAGGTTCTTGCTTTTCCATCTTAAATCCATACAGCGTTTTTGCAACTTTATGACTTTGAAATTGACATCTTCCCTTTTCTTCTTGGTGAACCTGTCACTTTTGTGTGTGTGTGTGTGTGTGTGGTATGCGGGCCTCTCACTGCCGTGGCCTCTCCCGTTGCGGAGCACAGGCTCCGGACGCTCAGGCTCAGCGGCCATGGCTCACGGGCCCAGCCGCACCGCGGCATGTGGGATCTTCCCGGACTGGGGCACGAACCCCCGTGCCCTACATCGGCAGGCGGACTCTCAACCACTGTGCCACCAGGGAAGCCCAGCCTGTCACTTTTGAGGCCCTGCTCACCTTTCCCCTCTCTGAAGCTCCCCCACGCCCAACCCCACCCCGCGCTCCTGCAAACAGGATTAACCACTCTCTCCACGTTGCTCCAATGCAAGCCAGGTAGGGGAAGTTGGGAAAGTTACTTAAACTCTCTGGGTCTTAATTTCCTCACTTGAAAAATGGAGATAATAATATCTGCCTTGCAAGGTTAGCATAAAGATTAAATAAAATAACATATGTAAAGCATTTAGTACCAAGCTTGGCATACAGCAAGCATTCAGTAAATATCTGTTGAATAATAAAGGGCAGTTGCTATCGTTAACTATCAGACTTTGTCAGTGCACTTATCCCATAATTGTGCAAGGGTTGTTAACTCCTCCTGTTTGTCTTAGTGCGATAGAGTCTACTCTGCTAGGGTGTCAGCTCCACAAAGGAAGGGATTTTGAGTTTGTCTCCTGGCATATCCCATACACACTCAACAGGGCCTGGCACATAATAGACCTGATTACTCTTTGTTCATTGCTCGCTTTCCCCATTTGGTTCCTGGGAAGGTCAAATGGGATGATGTATGTGAAACACTCTGAAAGTATACACATCTTGCAAATATCTTGTAAGTTTAGGAATTACCCTTTCGTCGATGCTTTTAGTGTCGAGGCTGATGCTTGGGCTGAGCTGTCAGCGCCCAAACATGCTTGCAGACCCACGTTCCGTGGTGTGGCGTGTCGGTTCTAGGGTGGTCTGATGCCCACACAAAATGCTGGCATTTTTATTTGTTGGACAGAGATAACCGAGGCAGGCATCCTATTTGTATCATTATCTTCTGAAATAGACGTCTGAACAGAAAAGTCATTTATGGATCTGTCAGTTTCAGCTCTTATGCTTCTAGCAGCAATGCAGTTCTAGATATTTTGTCCACTGAGTCCAGATACCCTTGTTCTCCAGAGCAGGGTGTGACCATCCTTATCAAGGAAGGAAGTCACCTTGGGAAGGGCAGGTAAGGGAGACTCTGGGTGGGCTTCACTTCAGGTGAGAGTGGGAAGCTCTTTACCAATCAGCTGGTCCCATCTCCTTGGTCTAATTTACAGACAAGGAAATTGAGGCCCAGAGAGAGTCAGCGACTTGTCCCAGGTCACCCAGCCAGCTCTGGGATCCCCCTTCAGTATTTCTTCCTTTTACATTGCTACAGTGTCTATAACAGAGAGAGGAGGGGGAGTTCCAGGCCCAGGAAATAACACTACTTGAAAAATATGGAGTCTATATAAGGGCTCCATTCACATATATTTGGGCTCAGATCTGAACAGAGGCTGAGAAATGAAAATTCTCTGTACGATAGTGAATGAACGCAGATAACGTACAAAGACCAGATTGGTGTGTGTGTGTGTGTGTGTGTGTGTGTGTCTGTGTGTACTTTATTTATTTTTTAAAATTAATTAATTAATTAATTTTTGGCTGCCTTGGGTCTTTGTTGCTGTGCGTGGGCTTTCTCTAGTTGTGGCAAGCAGGGGCTACTCTTCACTGTGGTGCGCGGGCTTCTCATTGATGTGGCTTCTCTTACTGTTGGGCACAGGCTCTAGGGCACGTGGGCTTCAGTAGTTGCGGCACGTGGGCTCAGAAGTTGTGGCTCACAGGCTCTAGAGCGCAGGCTCAGTAGGTGTGGCGCACAGGCTTAGTTGCTCCGCGGCACATGGGATCTTCCCGGACCAGGGCTTGAACCTGTGTCCCCTGCATTGGCAGGCGGATTCTTAACCACTGCGCCACCAGGGAAGCCCTGTGTGTGTACTTTATTATTTAGCTTACAAAGGATTTTATTTTATTTCTTGTTACATTTGCAGGAAATTTGGATGGAAGAATACAAATAATATAAAGCTTCTAGAAAATTAGTTTCTCGACAGGTAGTGGGATGGATTGGGGGTGGGAAGAAAAGGAGGCAGGGACACAATTACATTCTTCTCTACTTGAACTGATGAGGGTTGGGGCACAGTGGTGACGGTGGAATGGAAAGAAATATTTCCCTGGAAAAGAATAATTAAGGGTCCCATGTGAGAGACTCAGGGAAGGAAGAATCTTTGTGAGACTCCTCAGTGAAGAAGTGGTAACAGTTAATCAGGTGCCAAAGGTGATGAAGTGCAGGTCAGACAGATAACAAGGCTGATTGCAAACATCCCTGAAAACGCCACAAAGGCCAAAAAACACAGAGAATTTTATTTATATGAACAAACGTTAGCTTTCATAACAGGGGTCTCTGGCCTGGAATACAGACCCAAACTAATTAGGGAAGGAATGACTCCGTGGCTTTCAGCTTATTATTTAAGAAACCTCTAAATTTATGTGGTTTTCCCCGATCAGACGGTGTTTACCCCACTCTTAACAACCATGCACGGCTCCTTTAAGCTACCACATCTATCTCCTCCCCCTTCTCCAAGAGGAGACCGTCCTTTCCCCACATCCCAGGCCCAGGTTCCAGACACTGCGCTTGTTTTCTCATGCCTATAGGACTGCCTGTTCTCTGATCCCTGCTTTTTCCTCTGCACCTTCTATCATCTTAACTGTCATTTGGACTTGACATTGGAATTTCTTTCTTTTCTGATTTCCAAGTCCCTGTTGGGTTGCCTTATTTAAACACCTTTCCTGGTACTGCCTGGAGCTGGTCTCGCCAGCCTCAGGATCATAAACCGAAGCCCAGTTATGGAGCCTGGCCCAGTAGCTGGCCTACTGCAGGTATTCCATAATTTGGTGGTGTTGTCAACTGCATAAACAAATGACTGAACGATGAAGGACAAAAGGAAGGCAGGGAGGAGGGTGGAGAAATAAAAGGAACATTTTTATTCCACTGATAGATTTAACCTCTATAGCACCAAAAAACTTCGTTGAGCTGGTTTATTTCTGGGAAAGGCAGTACCACCTACATATTAACAACATTTTGAAACTATCCTATGAGCGTAGATTATGTTACTTTAATATTAATACTCTGTATTATTATAATACCACTGTTTGATGCTTGTCTGTTGAAGCCTGGCGTTTTGATGCCTGTGACGTCTCTTAACCCCTTTGATGTCCATTTGCATGTGGTAAGAGGTGAAATTTATGCTCAGGGAGGCAGGTGGTACTTGGAATGATGGTGGTACTTGGGAGCCATGAACTCTGGGTTCATGTCCCATATGTGCCACTGACTTGTGACTTTAGGAAAAGTCACAGGGACTGGTCTCTGGGTCTAGGTCTTTCACCTTTAAGATGACACAGTTGGACTAGATAACCTCTAGAGTTGTGTTTCTCTAAGACTTGTACGTACCTGAGCTGATCTATTAACCTTAGACCAGAGCAGACCCAGTCCCATCTTCGGAGTGATCCCAAATGCCAATATTACCTCCTCAATTCAGGTAGCAAATGTCCGTCCACAAGGACAGAACTTAGTGACTGCGGTGCTGATCTGAGGGAACAGCCTGGACTTTCATCCCCAGTCTCAGAACCGGTGTTAAAAATGTCTCTGAAGAAGTCGGGCACTGGCTGTGTGTGGGTTTGATCCTTCCTTTGTATCTTCTGCTTGTTCTCTCTTTTTGTGTTTTTCTGGGAGGGGAAAATTGCTCACATAGAGTCCAAGAGACAGAGTCTTCTCCTGGAACGCACGCCTGCTGATTTCAGTGATGTCTGCTGTACACAAGATTGCTCGGAGGCTGGGAGGAAAACTTTTTCTTATCCTTTTGTATATCAGAAGGAAAGGCTGCATTTTTGTCTTAGCATTGCTAATCTGGTTCAAGGGCTAGAGCTTTCTGGAAAAATCACAAAGCCTGCCTGATTTTCCAGCCTCTGGTTAGAGAGGCAGACAGGTAAACACAGACCTACCACAGCCTCTTCTGGGTTCCAAAGGCCTGGGGAAGAGTGCTCTGATGCTCTGATGCTGAGCTACACTCTCAGCATGGCTCCATCGCAGACGGAGGGAGGCAATAGCTCCTCAGTTGGGCACCTGCTGGGTACAGTGTGCCGCCCTGGCTGCTCTGCATCTCTTTGATCCTTTTAACCATGTTCTAGGTCTCTGAGGAGGAGGAGCCTATTTCACAGATATAAGAACTGACACTTGGAGAGTTGAAATAACTTGCTCAAGTTTCCACATTAAACCTGGGATCTGAGTCCAGGTCTGACTCCAAAGGCTGCGCTCTTTCTACTAGATACTATACTCCCCCATGCTGACTGCTCCTAGCAATTGTTTGGACGGCGATTGTGTTGCAGGGAGGAGGTGGTAACAGTCACGATGGGGGCATGCAGGGCAGCCCAGTCTCTCTGAGCTTACATTTAGCGTATAGGCAGGAAACTGCTGACTCATCGTGTATCTGTTTGCCCTGCTAGAAGCAGAGAATGTAGGAGTCTGGGAGATGGAGAGAGAATTTGGGGAGCTCAACTCTGTTAGAACCCCGAGATGCAAGTACGTAGAATCAGGGTGGTAGGTAACCCAAAGACCAGGAGGAAAGCTGGAGGTTTTCATTTGAACACAAAGAGGAGACACTCCCTGCCATAAGCCACATCTCTAGGTTTCCCCCTTCATCCCACTTCTTATTCTATAGGCTTTCTTTGGAGAATCACCTGCTTTCATGGTTTCAACTCATGAACGATGTGATGACTTCTAAACTACAATTTCTGCCAAATCCTGCTTCTGATTCCATGTGAGTCCTTTTGTCCACTCCTCTGGAAGCTCGTCAGCCACCTGCAGTTCAGCGTGACCAACAATGACCTATTAATCTTTTTCTCCCAAACACCTTCCTAAGTTTCTCACCTCAGCAAATGGCGCCACCATCCACCCAGTTGCCCGTGTCAGAAACCCAGGTGTCAGACTTCTTCCTCTGCCTATCCCCAAGTCCTGTTGATCCAAGCTCTAATACCTCTCAACTCTACCCGCCTGTCTCCCTCTATCTCCATTCTCATTTTTTGTTTGTTTGTTTTCTTCTGGATTTTTTTTGGCCATTCCGCATGGCTCGTGGGATCTTAGTTCCCTGACCAGGCATTGAACCTGGGCCCTCTGCAGTTACAGCGTGGAGTCCTAACCACTGGACTGCCAGGGAATTCCCTCACTGATGTTTCGAAGACGCCCATCATCTGGGATCCTGCTTCAGTCTCCTTTTTGGTCTCTGCTCCTGCTGGCTCCCATCCATTTCCCACGCTGCTGCCAAATCAGAACCGTTCACTAGTCTTCTCTAGACCCTCTGGAGGTCCCCTTGGCCTTCAGGATAAAGTTCAGACCCCGCAGTGGTCTTTTGGACTGCTGTCAAGAAGAGCAGGTACTAGAGGATGATGTCTAAGAACCTCGCTTTGAATATCAACTCTGCAACATACTACACATGTGGCACTGGGTGAGACACACAATCTCTCCTACCCTCCGTTTCCTTATCTTTAATGTGGAGCTAATAGCACTGACATTGTTGATTTTTGTGAAAACTGAATCAAATGAGAGTAGTACATGTAATCCGTGAAACCAGTGCCTAATGTGTGATGATAGCTTTGAATGGCAGACGTCCTTAAATGACAATGTTGTAAACCATGTTGTTGGTGGGACTTTTAATGGTGTTACACAGGAAGTGTCATGGCGTCCAGGTTTCCACCTAATGGGGGAATTCCATTTCATCATGGGCTCCAAGGGAGGGAGTGACTTTTCTGCCGGATGTAGTAAGTCGTACCTTTCCCAATGTGTGGTACTGGGAAAAAGTATCATGGAACAATATAGAAAAAATATCATGGAACCTACTGATGGAACAACATGGAAAGGACCCAGGTGCAAAAAAAACTTAGATCAGCAAAGCCAAGTGTAGCCAAAACCACCTAGAACAGTGAGCAGCAAGGGAGGAAGTAAATATATCCATAGGAGCACCAAGAACGAATCAGTGAAGAATATAGGAGGCAAAAATCTCAGGATCCATTATTAGAAAAGGACCTACCTCTGCTGAGGCAGTGTATCCTAAGCGCAACCTTGCACGCTCGTGGAAGAAGCCCAGCAGGACTGAACAGGTTTCCTTAACCACAGTGGTTAAAAGTTTTTCTTATTCTTTAGAGTTATCATTGGTTCTATCACCTGGGATCATAATCCACTGGACTGTTTATTGTGTCTAATTACGTCCAATATCTCTTTCATCACAGCAGTGTAGACTTCATCATTTTCAACAAATCCCCATGTTTCCTTCACAAAATCTGGAGCTAAAAACTCTGCTAGTGCCGCATAGCACAGGGAGATTAGCTCAGTGCTGTGTGTCCCCCTAGAGGGGTGGGATAGGGAGGGTGGGAGGGAGACGCAAGAGGGAGGGGATATGGGGATATATATAAATGTATAGCTGATTCACTTTGTTATACAGCAGAAACTAACACACCGTTGTAAAGCGATTATACTCCAATATACATGTTAAAACATAAAAAAGAAGAGTCATGTACCACAATGTTCATTGCAGCTCTATTTACAATAGCCAGGACATGGAAGCAACTTAAGTGTCCATCAACAGATGAATGGATAAAGAAAATGTGGCACATATATACAATGGAATATTACTCAGCCATAAAAAGGAATGAAATTGAGTTATTTGTAGTGAGGCGGATGGACCTAGAGTGTGTCATACAGAGTGAAGTAAGTCAGAAAGAGAAAACAAATACCACATGCTAACACATGTATATGGAATCCAAAAAAAAAAAACGTCATGAAGAACCTAGGGGCAAGACAGGAATAAAGACACAGACCTACTAGAGAATGGACTTGAGGATATGGGGACGGGGAAGGGTAAGCTAGGTCAAAGTAAGAGAGTGGCATGGACATATATACACTACCAAACGTAAAACAGATAGCTAGTGGGAAGCAGCTGCAGCTCGGTGCTTTGTGACCACCTAGAGGGGTGGGATAGGGAGGGTGGGAGGGAGACGTAAGAGGGAAGAGATATGGGGATATATGTATATGTATAGCTGATTCACTTTGTTATACAGCAGGAACTAACACACCATTGTAAAGCAATTATACTCCAATAAAGATGTTAAAAAACAAAACAAAAAAAGATTTGCAAAAAAAACAACTCTGCTAGTTATTCTGATGCATGGACACCTGGACTGGGGTGGGAAGAAGGGTGCTTCCTATGTGATATTTGTTAAGAAATTCCTTCTCTGTGAAGCTGATGCGATCTCTGCTCTCATATTTTCTCTCTTGTACTTGCCCATTACACATGCTCTTTGAAGTATTCCAATTGCTTCCTGGATGAAACTAGAGAGAGAGAGACTTGTCTCTATGTGGGTCAGAATAGCTAAGAGAGGGCTACCCTGAGAAATCACATGGCACGGTGGCAGAGATTGCTGTGGCCCGGGAGCCTCCATGGAGGGACTCCTGGACAAACAGAAGGTGGGGACAGCTGTGATGGGTGAGCCCTTCCCACAGGGAGTTCTCTCATGGAGGGTGTGTTATTCTTTGTGGACTATTTGGGGTTTGCTTCATCCGTGGCTATGTGTGGTCGTCACGTGCAGGAAAAGCAATGGGGTGTGAAGCTAGAGAGACACTGGCTTGGCTCGGCAGCTCCATTCTTTACTAGCCATCATGACCTTGGGCTCTGTTGCTACTCAGACCCTCAGTATCCTCCCTGAAACCTTGTGGAAAGGATGCTGTGAAGATTAAGGGAGCCCGTGCAGTAAGCCTTCAGCACCATTTTGGACACAATAGCGTTAATTTCCTTCTTCTTCTTTTCCCTTTCCTTCTATGCCAGACCACGCAGGGGGGCCTCTCTGCATGGTATTATCCAAGTCTGTTGAGCTTTCCCAAGGGCACAATTCCTTCTTGGTTGAGCAGGCGTATTTCCAGGAACTTGGACTTTCTGAAACATGGATGCCAGCATGGGAACCCCTAGGTCTGCCCTCGGGTGGACAGGGACATGGTAAGATGCCCACCACTGTATACAGAAGAATTTCTAGTACTTCAGTTCCAAAATGTTCTCACTGAAATCTGCCCTTCTGGAGAGGGCTGGGAAGTAGGGGGTTTATTATGTAACGTGGATTTGATGTTAGAATTTGCACATTGAGTTTTCATTACCAGGCCTCATAAAAAGCAGAAGAGCTCAGTGGAAAAGATTTTTAAAAATTATTATTTTTTTACAAAGATAGACAAGTCAGGGGGTCGGACACATTCTCCACTCTGTGGTTCTTAAGGACAAAGATAAATGGAAAAAAGAAGATTCTATTTTTATGCTTTGAAAGCACATACTTTAGGTCAGGAAAATAGCCAGTCTTGATGTTTAGTCCTGTCAATATAGTTTGGACCAGATCTTTTTTTTTTTTTTTTCTTTTTATTAGTTGGGGTAGCTGACAGGGTAGGAAGATGGGGAGGTCACGTGAGACATACCACCTTGCCTGGTCACAAAGGGATTAAGGAAACTGGACCTCCTTCAGCCAAGGGAAAAGTAAATAGGCTTTGATATTAGAGAGACTTCAATTCAAATCTCATTTCCACCCCTTACTATCTGTGTGACTCTGGGAAAATCATTTAAGTGCTCTGGACCTCAGTTTTCCCATCTGTATAGTGGGGGTAACAGCAACTACCTTGCATGTTAGAGTGATTAAATGTGATATGGTATGTAACAATACTGTCTGATACCTAGAGGGTACTAAATGCAAATTCCCTGGTGGTCCAGTGGTTAGGACCCCGCACTTTCACTGCCGAGGGACCAGGTTCGACGATCCCAGGTCGGGGAACTAAGATACTGCGAGCTGCGTGGCATGGCCAAACAAACAAACAAACAAACAAACCCAAAAATCAAGCCCATGGAGTACACACCAAAAAACATGCAGAGTGTCATAATGAAGAACAATGTTGGTATCTGGGAGCCTACTGCAAATGGAACCATGGGTCTTCCCTCCATAGCAATGATTCTGAGATTTGTTCAGAGTAAAGGCTGAAAGAAAACCCAGGTAAGTAATAAGAACGCTTTGTATTGTTCTCATATATTCTCCATTTGTATACCAAAATGAATTGTGATATCTTAAAACAAAGTATATGGATACAATAAAATAGGAAAAATTTTAAAAGCCTATAAATGATTGGGAAAGCAAACAGTGTCATTACTTTGGCTGACATAGTGCACTGAGTTTCAGGATTGAGTTTGGAGCTTCCCTGTTAACAAACCAAGAGGAGAAAGGAATGGATTACATGATTCGCATCCTCTGGGAAAGCACATGATCTTGCTGTTTAAAGGAGGAAATGTTTCCTTAGCAATTCCCAAAGGAATTCATCACAAATCCCCAAGGCATTTATGACATTGCACTTGATACGTGCTGCCTAGAGCAACATAAGGAATGCCGTCTCCACCACGACCTTCCTACTGTGTGTTCCACTTGACCTTCATCATCTTGACCCTTGATGCAGGAAGCCAAGAAGGGTAACAAATCATGGTGGGGTTACTGACTTGGACATCGAAAAGATTTGGGTTCAAATCCCAGTTCAATCACTTTCTCATTGTGGCACCCTGTGAATCGACTTACCCTCATTGAGTCTCTCTTGGTATATCACTGTGCCCACTAAGTGTGCACACAGGTGTACCACACCCAGCTTGGTGGCTGGCACAGAATAGGTGCTGCATACATTGGATCAGTTTTCTTCCCCTTTCCTTTCCCAGAATATAACCTGGCGTGGGAGGTTCCACCCCTTACTATCTAAGTAAGTCCCAGGGAGGTTCCTGGGAGCATCTAAGCTAATGAGGTACTTCACTTTCACGCCTTACTGTGTCATAGTTTCTAATTCCCCATCGGCGCCAGAGAGCTGGTTCTAAAATGCAGACCTGAATACGTCCCTCTCTGCTTAACGCTCTCCAGGGTCCCTCCGCTGTCTACACATCAAGTTCAGGTTCCTCGGTTGCCTTCAGAGCTCTTCACCCCACGAACTCTGCTATCTCCAGCCACTGTCTCTAACAAGTACTCGAAGTTCTAGACATTTTAAACTCTAGAGCTCTCCCGGAATACATAATGCCTTGGCACAGACTTTTTTTCTGCCTGAAGCATCCTTTTCTCCATCCTCCCGGTCACTGCGGCACCCAAACTTATTCATTCTTTTTTCTTTCTAAATTTACTTTTTTTTGAAGTATAGTTGATTTACAATGTTGCGTTAATATCTGCTGTACAGCAAAGTGATTCAATTAGACGCATATATGCATTCTTTTTCATATTCTTTTCCATATGGTTCATCCCAGGGTGTTGAATATAGCTCCCTGTGCTCTACAGTAAGACCTTGCTGTTTATCCATTCTGTATGTAATAGTTTGCATCTACTAATCCCCAACTCCCCATTCTTCCGTCCCCCACCCCCCGGCCCCTTGGCAACCACAAGTCTGTTCTCTATGTCTGTGAAAAACTCATTTATTCTTCACGATTGTTCAAATAGTGCCTTTTCTGTCAGGCCACCTATTGCTACCCAGTGAGTCTCTCTCTGTCGCTGGATGCCCCTGGTGACTCTTTGCCATTCTCTCGCAATATCCTTTCTCTCGTTGTTTTGCTAGACTGTGGGCTCTTTGAGGCCAGGGATGGTGCATTTCCTTTAGTCATGTCAACATTTCCTTTAGTGCCTAAACTGGTGAGAGTTTGTGTCTCCCTCAGTTGGTGCCTCCACTGTACCTTGTAAACATGTCTGACTTCACCTCTGTCACTAAACCACCATATGGGCTCATGTGGTACCTTTTCCTGCTGGACTTTGAGCTCTTTGAAAGCAAGAACTTTTTCTCCTTCACCTTGGTATCCTTGTGCTTATGACCTGCCCATGGTGGGGAAATAAATGCTGTTGAAAGAATAAATTAATACATTCCAGGCAAATGAATACGTGAGAGCCCTTGGACCCAATGTCACCTACTCTTCAACTTGACATTTTAACATGTTTTCATTTCACGTGCATCTCTTTAAATACAGTTCTCTGGAATTACATCTTTGGTAGGGATTAGGTTCTCCTATGTGGTATAAGGTGAATATTAAGAGAAGAAAAACCACGCTTGAGAATCTCTCAGGAAGGGACCCCATGAGAATACTATCTTCAACAAGTTCAGCTTAGTTCATTTCTTTTCTGCTCTGGAAAGGTTAATCTTCTTTAGTGGAACCCTAGAAATAAGTAATTAGCTTGCATTTAGGGGTCATATAGAATCAAAAATATGTATCATTAGCTACTAGACTGGATTGGGAACCCGGAGGGAGGACCCCTGGGAGGGTGGGTGGCCAGGACACGGCCTGGTGGGTGATGAATGGGTGGAGGCTGTGTCTTTGGGGCACAGGTGGCTAGAAAAGTCTCATGCTGCAAGAGTCAAGGTGGACACCAAGATGGAGTCCAAGGATGAAGACAGAAACGGGCTGGGGACTGGAGAGTCAATGCAGGGAACCAGCATGGGTCCGAAGAAAAAGGATGCAGAAGCTTAGAAGGGATTACAAGATATCAGAGCACGTCCCCAAAGCAGAAAGTAGGGAGGCAGGAAGAAGGATCTAGGTTCCACGAGACGTCATGTGACAACCAGAGAGGGAGCTCTGAGACCGTTGGCTTGTGTAGCTGCAGCCGCCCTGCATTCGTGGGCTCCCCACGCAGGACGCTGTGTGCTGTCACGCCCTTGGCTTGTTCAAAGAGTGGTGATTTGCAGATCTTAATAAAAAATGTTTTAATTTCAAAAGTTAATACTTCTGTTATAAAAATTCAAACTTCAACCTTGAGGTATATAAAATAAAACTGAAGAGTCCCTCTTACCTTCCTAGTGCCCCTAGTCCCACTCTCTGAGGGGAACCAACCAGTGTTAACAGTTTAATATATATCCTCCCACACGTATTTTAAGCACACATACTCAAACACACACAGACATTCACACAGTGGTTTTTTTTTTTTTTTTTGCAGTACGCGGGCCTCTCACTGTTGTGGCCTCTCCCGTGGCGGAGCACAGGCTCCGGACGCGCAGGCTCAGCGGCCATGGCTCACGGGCCCAGCCGCTCCGCAGCATGTGGGATCTTCCCAGACCGGGGCACGAACCCGTGTCCCCTGCATTGGCAGGCGGACTCTCAACCACTGCGCCACCAGGGAAGCCCCAGTGTTGTTTTTTATGATTAAAAATGTTATTGTTACCTACAGTCTGTTATGTGTGATTTTTTCTCACTCATATCATGGCAGCCTTCTGCATCTCTAGCTTTTGCACCTGGTATTTTTTCAAAGTGAAGAAGGCCCATAAAATAACAGATGACAGGAGACGATTAAGACCAAATCGTGATATTCTAAGAAAGCATTTCTTCCATTCTACTCTGTTAGCCCCAGTGAACTGGAAATTAAAGATTTATGTTAGTAATTATTATTTTTTAAATAAAATCTTAAGGGCAAAGCTTTGCTGGCAATACACATGGTAATTGTGTTTACTGAGCGTCACTCCTCCCGAACAGCAATTCATGGTATAAAACTGCAGTAATTAGAACAATAAGCCCAGGTTAATTAAAGTACTAGGTACCATTTGAGCAAGAATAAAATCCAGGTTGGAGATTTTTCAGGTGCACGTTCATGTTATAGGCACTTAATTCACCCTGGGCGCTGGTGCTGACAACGTAAGATGCTCTGTGCTAGTCAGCACTGGTCCGCCTTTGATCATGCCCTGCACATTTCTCTCTCTGGCTCCAGGACCAGCTTCAGAGAGCTGAGTTCAACCTCTGGGAGAACAGCCCTGTAGTTGTGTAGGCCTAATCTTGGGTCCCATTCTTGTGTTATTACTACCCATGCCACTTGCCTTAATGGTTACAGGCTGGTTAATTAAAGGCATTAATCAAGCCCCCAAGAGGTTTGGATGCTGTCTGGAGTTTCTTCCGCCTTTGTACTCCATCCGGTGCCAGAAGCCTGCCTCTCGTGGGATGCTGTGGTCCCCATGCCTGGTCAGTGCATTGGGCATGCTCTGAATTGTTCCTCCTTCCACAACGAAGAATTCACATGAGCTCTGATGGAGGACCTTAAAGGTGATACCCCTAACATGCTCTCTGGGGCAACCTCTGCTCCAGGTGGGGTGAGTGGGAGGTCCCTCTCTCACTCTTTATTGACCACATGGCATTGTCAATATCCCTGTATATGTATTTGAGCTCCATGAGTCCAGACTTGTGTTTTTCATTTTGTATTTTCAGAGCTTTGTCCAAGGCCTGCCTATAAAGGGCACCCAATAAAAAAATCCCCTTGCCCCCTCTGCAGTTCCTTTCTACCCAATGACTTCTGGCTTAGATGAATAATTAATTCCACAGCTATTTATGAAGGGACTCCCTTTGGGCCAGGAACTGCTCTGGGCACGGTGAGGACTCAGAAATAAATGAATAAGACGTGGCTTTTGGATGTGAGGAGTTTACAAGGTAGTGGGGAGAGAAAACACATTCACAAGTGGCTGTAAGACACAAATCCCATAAGAGAAGGTCAAAGAAGGTACTGTCAGAGCAAGAGAACACTGCCAACTAGGGAGATCTGAAAGGGCTTCATGGAAGAGGTGGCATTTTGGCTAGACTTTTGATGTTTATAAAGCAGATTTGGATGTGTAGAGACACATGTGCATGCGTGCGTGCGTGCGTGTGTGCGCGCGCGCGCGCGCGATTGTGGGTGGGTCTGGTAAAAGATACTGAGATTCTTCCAGGGAATAAAACCTCCAGCATAAGCAAAGGCACTGGTTGCATTTGTGCAGTGTCACGTTTATCACATTTCTTTTTTTGTTTTTAAATCACATTTCTGTGATCAATGTTGGAGCAGCAGCTGGCAGCCTCCAGGAGTGCCCTGGGTCAGGACGGACCTCTGCAACTTTGTGGGGCAGGTGAATTTGGAATTGCCTCCCTCTTTCCCTTCCATCCCCCTCCCCTTCCTTCCCATTTCCAAACATGCTCTCTGGGTGTCTGGGCCTTCCTGCCTTCCCCTTCTTACCTTAACAATGCCCATTCTCAAGAAGAGATCAAATACTCTCTGCTCATATGTGAGTTTGGGTTCCAGGCTGTCTATTAACAGCTAGTCAGCCTTAGCTTGGGACTGATCTCACCTACTGCAGAGCCTTGAGGATGTGGTACCAGAATAAGGTTCTGACGTGCACTCAGCTTTCTTGCCCTCCTGGGAACTGATGAGAGGAGGTGGGTTCCCCTCCCTGCTGCCCTGCTTCATTTGGCCTCCACATCACAATCGCGAAGCCAAACAGTTTTCTAGGGGAGAAGCTCCCTCAGCTTCTGCCCATCGAGCACCTGGTTTTCTCATTCCTTTAATTAGTGGAGTAAATAAATAGAGCAGGATGCCCTGCTAAGATCAAACTTGCTTTTATTTTCCTTCTCTGCTCTAGTGGGCATCTCTTTGATCATCGTCAGGAAGGCAAGTCGCCTCTGAGGTCCTGGAGGGGCTCCTTGGGGGCCACGTGTAAGGCACCCTGGCGATCAACAGGGTAGCTTTCCATCCCTCGGGAGAGGAGAAGGATGGCTGCACAGGGCTGGGGAGGGGATGTAATAAAGCCCTTTCTGTTTTGAAGTCGGAAAGGGAGAAAGCTGTTTACTCTCCGGGTATCATGCGGGGACGTTGCTGATCCTTAGGGAAGGAAAGTGATTCTAGGTCTGCGAAGAATGGTCTCCAAAAAACAAATCTGGGGAAAGCAGAAATTTGGAGGAAGTCTGTGGGAAGCACTGGACCAGCTGACTATTGGGGACCGCAATTCTGTGTACCCGGTGGGGGTAGTTTCGGGCACATTCACACTGATGGAGTGGTTTTTCCCTTTCTCAGAGGCCCATGGCGTCCCACACTGGGGTGGCCACAAGTGGCTGCCCAGAATTATCTGTTGGGCTGCACAGGACCAGCTGGTCACAATGACACTCTAGGGAACAGTCTGGGATTTCCTTGTGTTCATGTGGGATTCAAGCCATCCCCTTTCTTGGTCTACGTAAATGCTAAGATTTGAAAAAATTCCATGGGGGTGGAGTTGAAAACAACCAAACAAACTAGGATCCCCAAGCAGAATAATTCCTTTGCGACCTGGGGCGTGACCCCGAGGCCTTCAGCAGCAGCTCATGGAACAGTAAAAAGCGAGAGTTAAAAATATTTATTATCATTAAAATATATCTTCCTATAGAATTCATTGGGGCACAAAGAAAGATTAAGAATTATGTTTCTAGCATTTCTTTTTCTTCTTATTATTTTGTTTCTTCCTAACAGGAATCGTTTTGCTTCTTCCTAGAGGTAAGGATCAGAAACAGCGATTCCTTAGTCTTGCGGGAAGCAAGTCATAATTACTCTCTATCAGATTTTTGGTAGAAGTGATTCCTTCTTACACAGGGAAGCGATATCTACTGAACTTTCATTACGCATTTTGTTTCACTGAGTTTATAGCCTTCTGATGAGAAGTGTGATGTCAGCTTAACTAGAGCATTGAAAATGCGCTGCTCTCCAAGCCACGAGCAGATCGTGGACACCACGGCTTGAGCCGTGTTTGTAACATCTTACAGTGTTGAAAGTTAAACAGTAGTAGGAATGGCAGTGGCAATATCAGGTCTTAGTTTGCCCAGGACATCATGGCTTCCAGGTCAGCTGTCTGGAGGCCAGGAGGGACCACCATGGATACATGCTTTGCTTTCCACTCTAGACAGTGACATGTAACAGAGGACAAACAGGCCCAGAATTAGCCAATAGCAAGAGCCCTCTCTTGTGACCCTACTCCCGAAGGCTTGGGGGTAGAGGAGGAAGGTTGGTCTTTATTTCCATCACTGCAACCCTGGCTCCTGAGTCTCAGATCCTGGAAGATCAGAGCCTGAGCCAGGCTGAAAGTGGGGCCAAGTGAGCTCTGTGTGTGGGTGAGAAATGAGTCTGAATCACCCCACTCTGCTTCCTGAGTGGCAGGAAAGGAGCGAGCAGGAAGTAAGATCCAAATGTTGCCAAAATCCAGCCAGAATGAGTCTTGTCAGCCCAGCCATGGTTTTCAAGAAGATTCTTTCCTTTAGCAGCTGGTGGTGTTGGTTTGCAAGTCACACCAAATCATTACAGCAAGTCTCTATTAAGTGCCTGCTATATGCCCAACTAATCCAGTGGGGTGATGTAAGGGAAGTAGGAGTCTTGACTTCCTGGCTTACCAAATAGTAGGAAAATTCATTCATTCATTCAATATTTTCTGAAAACCTACCTGCGTTCTCTACAGTATTAAGTACTGAAGACAGAGACAGCTAAGACATAACACCTCTTTCCAAGAATGCTACTGTCTGATGGGCTGATGGAGGAGACAGGTGCCTACAAATTGAGTAAGGAACAGGGAGAGAACAGAGTGTGGTGGGAGCAAAAAGGGGGGATATTTCATGCAGCCCAGGAACCTATTAGAGGAGGTGATACTTGAATAGCGTCATCATCATCGTGAAGGATGAGTGAGAGTTGGTGGGGAAAGAAAATTATGCGTGTACAGTACACACAGTCAGAGTCATTCCCTTCTAGAATTTAGGGGATGGCTTAATGATTCATGAGAATAAAGACTAGGAACTGTGACTATCTTTCTGGAAATACCCACAAATAACCAGAGAGTAATTTAAAAAAACAGACAAGAAATAACTGGGGCTTCCCTGGTGGCGCAGTGGTTGAGAGTCCACCTGCCGATGCAGGGGACACGGGTTCATGTGCCGGTCCGGGAAGATCCCACATGCCGCGGAGTGGCTGGGCCCGTGAGCCATGGCTGCTGAGCCTGCGCGTCCGGAGCCTGTGGTCCGCAACGGGAGAGGCCACAACAGTGAGAGGCCCGCGTACCGCAAAAAAAAAAAAAAAAAAAGAAAAAGAACTGAACTCTCACATGCTGCTGGTAGGAGTAGAAATTTGTACAACTGTTTTTGGAAAACTGGCAGTATTTGCTAAAGGTCAACATATGGCTACCCGAGGACATAGCCATTCTGCTCCCAAGTACATACCGAACAGAAATGCATGCATATGTTCACCAAAAGTCATGGACAAGCATATTTACAGCAGTGCTATTCCTAATAGTTGCAGACTGGAAACTGCCATGATGACCACTGGTGTAGAATGGATAGATAAACTGTGATGTATTCACACAGCCAAGCACCACACAACAGTGAGAATGGGTGATCCACCACCATTCACAACAATATGGGTGAGGCTCAAAAGTCTAATGTTATCAAGTACAAAACTAGTGAGTATAACAAACAAGAAACGGACTCACAGATATAGAGAATAAAGTAGTAGTTACCACTGGGGAGAGGGAAGGGGGGAGGGGTAACATAGGAGCTGGGGATTAAGAGGTACAAACTATTATGTATAAAATCAGCTACCACACAGGGAAGATAGCCAATATTTTATAACAGCTATAAATGGAGTATGACCTTTAAAAATTGTGAATCTAGTGTATACCTGTAACATATAAAATTGTACATCAACTATAACTCAATACAGAATTCTAAGCTTATAAAGTACAAAAAACTAACAAAGTAACTATGTTATTAGGAGTCAGGATAGTGGTTATGTTTGGAGGGGTAGTAACTGGAATGGGACGGGTGCTTCCTGGCGATGCTCTAATTCTTGATTTGGGCAACGGAAACATGTTTACTTTGGGTGAATTCAGTGAGCTGTAGACTCATGAGAGTGGGCTCTCTTGTATGTATATCATCCTTCAATAAAAAGTTGAAAGCCACCTGTACTCCGGGGAGAGATTGCAGGTCAAAGGTGGATTGTTCGGGTTGTAGGAATTTGGAATACAGAAATGGTCCACGGTGAACTGGGTCCTTCTAGGATACTCTTCTCTCAGAGAGAAGAATGGGTGCTTGCAGGAGGCTTGGTGTCCTTGTGTCATTAAATCAAGTACTTCATTTTCCCTCAGAGAAGGCCTCATTCCATTCATTTAGCTTTTGCAGCATTTGCTACCACGACCAGTGGGCAGCTTGACTCTCTGCCCCTCAATTTCCACATCAGGTGAATGGGGTAATAGTCTGGGCTGCTGCTCTGGTAGAGCTGTTGCTATGATTCACTCCTCACACCATTAATTGCCTGCCTGCTACGTTCCAGAAGAATAAAGAATGTGATGGGATTTTGCAAATTCGAGGGGTTATTGTATTCTTACCCAGAGGGTTGGGAGGCAAGGGGTTGCTGAGCTACCTGGAGATGCGTGTACAGAACCAGGATACTAAGCCCTTGTGCCTGGTGCATCCCTAGGAAGCCTCCCATGGAGATATGACTGCTCCAATGTCATGCCACGTCTCCCTGACATTTGGCTAAGGCACCGAACCCATCTCTGCGTTCTCATCCTCCAATTAAGACAGGAGCCCAGGGATCCGTGCTTCTAGTAGCATTTCCACCGCACAAAGGCTGCTTCTCTCTCTATCCTAGAGAGGACAGCCAAGGAGAGGTTATGTGAAGCTGATGCTAATCATTCCCCCAGGCTCTCGGTCTGCCTGCTGCCCACATCTCTGCAGTCGCCAGGAATGTCACAAGAAAACCACCCTGGAAAGAGATGGGACGTGATCTACCATTGTCCCTGACAGCCCAGGATCCCAGCTTGGCCCAGAGCCATGGGGAGGGGGAGAGGAGGAGAGAGAACATGGGCTGAATGCAGGTTTCATTTCAGCTCTGCCCTTGATGCTTTTCATCTGATGTTTTCCCATCATTTGGTAACTGTCTTTTGAGTATCTACGAGGGCCTGGGCACTGGAGGTGCCACGCAAACACACACACAAACAAAACCAGACCCTGACTCCACGGAGCTCATAGTTCAGTGGGGGAACAGACATCAAACAGGTCGTCATGCGAATGATCAAATAAATGGGTCTGTAATAAATGCAGGGAGAAACAGAACAAGGGTATCTGAGAGCACATCCCAAGACAACCTAGGCTACTCTGGAAAAGTAAGGAAAGGTCTGCAAAGGAGGTGACTTTGGAGCTGGTACCTGAAAGCTGAACAGGAGTTATTGGGTAAGGAACATGGGGATAATGTTCTAGGCAAAGAGAATAGCTGTACAGAGGTCTTAAGGCAGGAAGGAGCACGGTGTTCAGAGGAACGAAGAAAAGGCGAAGGTGGCTATGTGTGTTGCATGAGAATGGAGAACAGCCCGAGAGGCAGCTGGGAAGGCAGCCCGCCTCCAGATCGCAGAGGGCCTTGTGGGTTGTGGGAAGAATTTAGAAATTGATGTTAAGCGTAATGGGTGGCTACTGAAGTGTTTTAAGTAGGATAATGATATGCTTCTATTTGTGCTTTTTAAGGGTTACTCTGGCTTCTGGATGGAGGGGGGATAGGCAGAGGGTTAAAGGGTATGAGAAAATTCAGTAGTCTGTCACAGATATCATCCAGGCAAAGAATATGGTGGGTTGGACTGGAGGAGTGGTCGTCGCGGTGGCAAAGAGTGGAGAGATATGCGCTATATTTTGGTGATGGGATGGCTAAGATTTGACGATGGAAGGGATGGGTGAGGGAAAGGGAGATGTCTTTAGACTGCTGGGTTTTTGGCCCGTGCAACTGGGGGGATGGTAGTACTATTGCTGAGATGGGGGGAAATGAGTAAAAGCAGATATGCAGAGAAAATTATAAATTCTATTTTTATCTTAATCCTCAGAAGGGTCCTCCTTCTGTGGATATAAAGTTGAGATCCAGAGTGGTCAGGAAACGTGGCCAAGGTCACAGAGCAAGTTCTCTAAATCGTGGCATCAAGGTACTTTGTGACCAATTTCAGAGACTTGCATCTGTTAATCATCTACATTCCTGTAGCATGTCACAATTTACGAAACAATTTCAAATACTTCAGTTTCTTTTTGATTTTTTAATCACTACAGCCCTGCATGGTAGACAGAGCCAGTATCAGTATAGCCATTTTACGGGCAAGAAAACTGACATCATTAACTTGACCAACGTCACAGCTATAACTAGTGTGGATAGGATGGATCTCTGGTCTTCATGCCTCCCAGTTCACGCTTTTCCTACTATTCCTCACTGCTAAGCTCACCAGCACTGAAGTGAGAAAAATTGCTCGATGGACTACTATTGGGCAATTATTTATTTAGCCTCTCTGCACCTCAGCTTCTTCACCTGTAAACTGGAGAAAATAATATCTGTCTCAAAGACTTGTCATGCGAGTTCAGTTTACTGCTGTAGGTAGGGCTTTTAGAACATTGCCCAACACAAAGTGAGCTCTCAGTTCATCTTATATAAGAAGCTGCTGTTGAGTTGGCATTTCTCAACCCAAATACCCCTTTTCCCTTGAGGAAAAGCAGTAGCTCTCAACACTGGGTCAGCCTGGAGAACTGCTGACCAACTTGTTCCCAAGGGCCTCCGATCATCTCTATCAAGGTCCCATAAGGACTTAGAGCATAATTTCCTCTTCCTCGCTACCCTGTTCCCACTGCCACAGTCAGTTAATCACTGAGTCTTGACAATTCTTCTTCCATAACCTCCTTCACCTTGTTCATTTCTTCCCCATGCCCAACACTGCTCCAGTTCAGATCCCATTTCTTTTTGCATGATCTATCACAATAACCTTTTAACCGATCTCCCAAGGGCTTGTTCAATCTAACATATACCTCCCTGTGCCTTCTCATTGTCTACACAATAACACCTAGACCTATTTGCCAATAAGTCAGGCATCTTTAGAGTTTCCTATCACAGCCACCTCCCAGTGCTGTTTAATAGGGAGCCTTCTCTCCAACCAAAAAAGCCAACCACTCCCAACGTGGCATCATTAACAATCCCTCTATCACACTTCTGACCGCATTGTTCCTCACCTCCAGAACAGCCTTCTCTCTCCTTCCCATCTCTCTTCCCATTTCTTGAAGGTGCCACTCAAATCTCATCTCCTTTGTGAAGCCTCCCCTGATTGTCTAGGCTAGAAATTTCTTCCATTGACTCTAAAAATACTTATTACATTTTCTAAGACTCGAGGGCTGGCATGGCTTCTTGCTCACGATTGCAGTCATAATCCCAGCACTGTACCCTACCCATAGTATGATTAGGACCTATGAATAGTCATACGTGTACAGTGGTCATTTGCCATATGCTTTAAGTCCATGAAAACACAAGAAATGCATTCATTTATCACTCATTTGTTTAGTGAACCACAACAAAGTGGACCGTCCGCCTCCTATGTGTTCTTGCTATGCTGGGAATGCCAAAATGAATGAGACCAGTTCTCTGCTCTCAAGGAGTTCGATGTACGGGAGATGTAGCAAGTAAATGGACACTTAGCTTCAGTGTAATACATGCTGTACTATAAGGTACTAAGGTAGTTCATAGGAACAGACATCCTACTCTAGACGGAGGCAACCATGAGGGCATTGTGGGTTGAATCGTGTCCCCTGAAAAGATATATTGAAGTACTACCCGCTAGTGTCTGTGAATGGGACCTATTTGGAGATAGAGCCTTTTCAGATGTGATCAAGCTACGATGAAATCTTACTCAATTAGAGTAGACCCCGAAACCAGTGACTGCTGTCCTCATAAGAAGGGAGAGGTTTGGAGACACAGAGACATACAGAAAAGAACACCTGCATGTGACAATGAGGCAGAGATTGGAGTATGCAGCACACATCTGCAAGCTGAGGCCGGCAACCACTAGAGGCAAGAAAAGAGGCAATTCTTTCTTTCCCAGGACTTTCAGAGGAAGTATGGCCCTGCTGATGCCCTGATTTTAGATTTCTAGCCTCCGGAACTGTGGGAGATTAAATACCTATTACTTTAAGCCACCCAATTTATGATACTTTGTTATGGCAGCCCTAGGAAACTAACACAAAGGGTAGCTGGAGGAAAAAACCCTTGGAATGACATATGTCACTTTACAAAAAGTACCCGGTTGTTCTGGGCATAGTGAGCTTGGAAGATGGGAAGTCTGGGTTCACGTAACCGCCAAGAAATGGAGAGGCGCTGGCCGTGGTGCTGATGGGGGTATTGGGTTGGTGAGGTCTGTAGGTTGAGTTCAGGACCAGGAGCTGGATTGAAGCCACTCTCGATCCTGAGGGAGTTGGGTGGTCCTCATGCTTCCTACTTCTCTCTCTATTTCCTCTTTCCTCTCTCTTTCATTCTCCTCTTCCTTCTCCCGAGATAACCAGGATGCTGTAGCTCTTGATACCCATCCACCACCACCTGTAAGATCTCTGCTCCTGGGGACTGAATTTTTATGATTGAGACACAACCTCTTCAGGAGGCACACGTGATGCTCGCTTTCTCTCTCTCCCAGTCTTTAGAGGTTACTCTCCTTCAGGATTTCCTCTCATCCACTCTCTTTTGCTCCCTGTTCTCCCCTCTCTCATGTAGCAGAAAGAATCAGCCCCCCCCCAAAAAAAAAAAAAAAAAGAAATAATCAGCCCAAAGAGCTTTAAAAAGAATCCTTGCTTCCACTTTAACTTATCTTCAGCACAGCTGTTGTTTCTGAATTTTTTTAAAAAGATAGAGATTCAGCAAACCCTTTGATACTTACTGATTGCTGTATATACATATATTTATACATGAAATTAGTCTCTAGGGAATACCCTGCTAAATATAGTAATTATGTGTATGTTTTCAAACACCTTCTTCCTCTTGCTATTTATCCCCCTTTCCTGGAGCTGAGTTGATGCTGCTGGGAAAACTGGGTGGAACACTGGCTGACTGGCCAAGTGCTTTTGTCATTTAGGAATAAACTTGTTTAAGAAGCAAGAAAAAAAATCTCAGACTCCAAGGGAAAGTAATGCTGGGAATGTTTGGGTGGTGAGGTTGAAGAGAGTATGGAGAAGTTGTTAGAGTAGCTGTAGGTTTTTTTGAAGATGTTGGGGGTAGGAATTTATTAATCTACTTATTTATTTTGGCTGTGTTGGGTCTTCATTTCTGTGCGACGGCTTTCTCTAGTTGCGGCAAGCGGGGGCCACTCTTCACTCTCACTGTCGCGGCCTCTCTTGTTGCGGAGCACAGGCTCCAGACGCGCAGGCTCAGCAGTTGTGGCTCACGGGCCCAGTTGCTCCGCGGCACGTGGGATCCTCCCAGACCAGGGCTCGAACCCGTGTTCCCTGCATTAGCAGGCAGATTCTCAACCACTGCGCCACCAGGGAAGCCCATAGCTCTAGGTTTGAAATGCAGCATCATCCCTTACTTAACTGTGGGAAAGCCCCTTACCCTCTTAAGGCCTTATCTTCCTCATTTGTGAAATGGAGGTATTAGGGTCCACTTTGCAGCATATTTTAGGATCAGGGATACGTATTATGCATAGTAGATAGTAGGTGCCTGTAAAGTGATGGCCATTAGTGTGATTAAACTGTTAATTTCTCCTCGGCTGAGAAGTTCTTTAGGGTTAAGATGGGAATACCAGCCTATGGGGAATAAGGACGCCTGAGCCAATGAGGGTAGGACCTAGACTCCGAGTCATAACTGGTCAGATCTGGAAGGAATTTTAGGGGTCATCTGGGAAAACCTTCCATTTTACAAGTTAGAAGATTAAGGCCAAATTTCAGAAGCTTGGCCAAGGTCAAGAAGCTTATCCTACAACCTGGTAACCTGATTGCCAGTATAAGACCCCCGACATGGTAGCCAATTATATCTTAGTTGGCACTGTATGGCCTCTCCAGGGAGTATTTTCTTTTCTTTTTTTTTTTTTCAATTTCTGAGTATTTTCTTTTTATATACAAACTTGGAACAAGAGAACTTGAGTTCAAACCTCGGCTCTATCCTTAACAGTTGTCTTCGACCTTGGACAAACCATATAGCCTTGTTGAGCCCATTTTTTTCACCTTGTCAATGGGGTTCACCATCCCAGCCTTGATCAGAGGTGATAAGTCTGTGGAACTACCCAGAGCCACCCCTGCAGGTGATTGTCTCTGTCTTCTCCTCCCAGAAAGGAGTTGTCTTTAGCAGTGAGGAGAAGGAGGAATGTATTTGGGGCAAGAGGGATAAGCACTTCCACTCACCCTCTAAAATTCAGGTGTGTAGGTATGTCCTTAGAGATCCTACCTGTCCCAGTGGGAAAGGGTCTGGATTCTCATCATGGCTCTGCACCTTGGTTGCTTTGTGGTCTGAGGTCAGTTTCTTTCCCTCTCTTGTAATCTGTAAAGGGGTAGTGGTGGTGGGACCAGATGACCTCTAAGTTCCCTCCTGGCTATAAGTCATGTTCCCCTGCTACTAAAGCCAACACTGCCCATTCTAGGGGAAGGGCCTTTGTCTTCCTGGGTGAGGCACCTAGGTTTACCCCAGGATCCTCATCCCCCGCCCCCTCGGGGAGTCTTCTGGGAGTGGTGTCTGGAACTAGACACTACCCTTCCTAATCTTCCCAACTCACTCTGCAATCCTCAAGTGACTGGTTGTCTGGTTCTGGAAGGGTGAGAGAAGGGTCCTTGCATCCCACAGTGACGGGCCAGGATCATAAAAATGAAGGCTACTTTTATTGAGCTAGACTCTGTACACAGACACTACCATCATATGTCTTCAGGACAGCCTAGGGGCTCAGTCACACTAGGTCCACTTTACGGATGAGGAAACCGTGCCCATGCAATCACAGGATCTGACCAAACCACAGGGCTCCTTAAAAGGGCTAAGCTGGCATGCAAGCCCATCTCCCTGAGGCCAAGCTTTTTCTATGTTCTTTGCTGCTATCCCTTCTTGCACCATATGCTCTTTCTGTTTCCATCCCTCTCTCTCTGCATTGCCATTCTCTCAGGTTGGTGGGTTTTGTTATATTCTGTTTTATAAAGATTGACACGCAAGGATAGACCAAAAGGGACCTGTGGGGTCAACATCTTCAGTTTTTCCAACAAAGATCCTGAGGTCACGAGAAACCAGGGAGAAACAAACGTTAATTGAATTCCTGTTAAGTTCCAGATATTGTGCTGGTGTATTTGGTGGGTTATTTCACTTAACCTTTTCGGCCATACTATTAAAGTAGACACTACTATTATCTTCATTGTCTGGAGGAGAAAACTAAAGCTCAGAGAGGTTTAGATGCTCATTCAAGGCTGTCCAGCAGGTAAGTGGTGGAGCCAGAATGTTTAGTCCGTTTGCTTTGAAAACCTCAGGGATCTCATGTTTACTCCACTGGGTACTGCCTCAGTTTCATTTGAATAATTAATTTCTGAGACACCAAAGGCACTGAATTGAAAGACACAGATGAAAGCAGGCACACACTTTATTTTGCCATCTTTTTGATCTGCACTCCTGAAAAGATCTGTACTGACTCATAGTCAAATACAGCTCTTTGTTATGCTAAGTAGCAGTAATTCGTAACCCATATGTTAAAAAGAGCATTTAATATTTATCACGCATTTTCTGTATACCAGATAGTGTGTTATATTATCTATATAGATAATATCATTTCATCCTGACCTCAAACTTATTGTTTTCCCTAATCTACAGATGAGCAAACTGAGGTTTAGAAAGGTAACGGCTCACTGCCATCCTGAGAGCAGGTGACAGAGCCAGGATCCAGATTAGGCAACTGCCTCGAGGGCAGCAGTTCTCAACTTCGGCCCCACGTGAAGATCAGCTGGGGAGCTTTTCAAAAGTAGGATATTGTGCCCTTTCCCGGACCAACAGAGTCAGGGTCTCTTGTACACAGAGCATAGAGCATCTGTACTTCTTAAAGCTCATCAGATGATTCTGACGCTCAGTGAAGGTTAAAGATGACTGCGTCCCAGCAGAGGATCCTTTATCACTACATGATGCTGCCTACGTGACTAGGTGGTACCCACCTTCCTGAATCCCTTTGATGTTATGCACGTTGCCAGAGAGGCTAATACTAGAGCTACTTGCTACCAGCACTGTCCAACAGAAATATAACACGAGACACACGTGTAATTTTACATTTTCCAGTAACTCTTTTAAAAAAAGGAGAAACAAGTGAAATTAATTTTCAAACTATATTTTCTCTAGAACACTATAGATAAAATATTATCATTTCAACATGCAATTGATATAAAAATAATGAATGAGATACTTTACATTCTTCTTTTTTGTATCAAGTCTTAGAAATCTGGTGTGTATTTTACCCTTACAGCACGTCTCAATTTGGACTAGTCCCTTTTCAAATGCTTGATACCTACACGCGGTGATAGTGGCTAATGCATTGGTAGGTATCACTTTAGACAATTTTTCTGGCCCTTGTTTCCTCCCCCAAGGTCTCAGATTCATACAGGAGTTAGAGCAGTATGCCCAGGAGAGACCTTCTGTCATTAAATTTTCCTGGCCTTCTAAGTACCAATATATTTCATTACCTATACATAGTCTGTTCAATCTATAAAAATCAGTCTCTGATTTTCCAAATGCTCAGTGATTGCCATCACAGCATTAGCTAACACTTCCATCCTGTCACATAATTACCGCTTCTTTTTTGTGGTGAGAACATTTAAGATCTACTCTTTTAGTGACTTTCACCTATTGACCCTTTAAGAAGGGTCTAGCCTTGGGGATGGTTCTAGGAACTTCACTTTGGCACGATGATAGAAGGCCAGTCATCCTTCCCTTATAATCCTTCCTTTGTTTATTTTTAAAAAGCGAAATGTCTTGAGAAGTAATTTGCTGATATGCATCAGGAGACAAAAAATATCCATTCCCTTTGACCAACTAATTTCCTATGGAAGCAATCCAAAATGTGGAGGAAGTTGCAGGCCTAGAGATGCTTATCAGAGCCTTATTTATACTGTGGAATAATTGCACACAACCCAAAAGTTCAGCGTTAGGACAGTGATTACAAGGGCTGAGCCAAGTCTAAAGAGTGGGAAATCACGCAGCCATTTAAAGTAATAGCAGGGGCTTCCCTGGTGGCGCAGTGGTTGGGAGCCCGTGTGCCGGTGCGGGGGACACGGGTTCGTGCCCCGGTCCGGGAGGATCCCACATGCCGCGGAGTGGCTGGGCCCGTGAGCCATGGCCGGTGCGCCTGCGCGTCCAGAGCCTGTGCTCCGCAACGGGAGAGGCCACAGCGGTGAGAGGCCCGCGTTCCGGAAAAAAAAAAAAAAAAAAGTAATAGCAGACCGTTATCATAAAGTCGACGTCTTATGTTAAAATATGGAGGGAAAGAGCAAGAATCAAAATTGTTTGCGCAGAATTATAAGTGTGTAAAAATATCTTAACACAACAAAATAACAGAAGGAGAATCCACCAAGGAGTTTAAAGTAGTTATCTTTGGGTGGTGTGATGATGGGCAATTTTCCCCTTCCTTTTCCCCACTGATCTGTATTTTTTGAAATACAGTGAGTACGTATTCCTTTTGTAATAAAATAGGCTTTATTATAATAAGTAAATAATGTTAAAGGAAAAAAACTTTAAAAAGCAATTGAAAAATTTCTGCTGTCACATGCTGGAAAATCATTTTGCTATGCCTATGGGGTCCTGGGGGAGGGGAAGGCACAGAAAGGTGGGGATTGTGGGTGTGATGGCGCCTCTCCTCCCAGGCAGATTTGCATTTTGCACACTGCTGCATCATTTCTGACAATTTGCAAAGTCTTTTCCAAAAGCCTTGGACTGGGGCTGCCCCTCAAACAAAAAGCTGGTTTGTAAGGAAGACCCCTCTTCAGTGATGTTGACACAACAAACTCTTTCTTCAGCCTGGAGCCACAAAATGGATGTATTCAAAGCCCTCAGGAAGGGAATGGACAAGGAAGCAGCTCAGTTGCTCCAAGTCTAAAATTAAGTGTCTGAGAAGCACAGCTATTTTCAAATCCCCTGGGCAGCAGAATCCTTGTTTCAGGGCACTGAGTTTGAAACCCAGAGGCGTTCCAGAGTCTACACCTTCCAAAAGGGAGCCTCACGACCTTTGTTAATTGCAAAATAAGCTCGGAGGAAGGAGCATTAGCTGAGGTATCTTCTGAGGGAGGTGTTAAGGCACCCATTTCATAGATGATGAAACTGAGGCACAGAGAGGGAGAAGAAAGTCACTAAGGGTGCGAGGGTACCTGTGAGGTTCAAATTCAGGTCTGCCTGGCTCCAAAGCTTAGGTACTTCCCACCGTGTGACACTGTCTGCCTTCTCTTTCCTGCTCCACTCTGCAGGGGCTATGGATGAGGTGGGCACGCCCTGGAAGATGGAATCACAGCTGTTAAGCTGGCTCCCAGTTCAGACCAATTATATTTTCCCATTGCTGGGTTCTCACAGTTCAATGTAAAAAGGGATATAGACCTGTCCTCTAATGACCATAGCTATAGAACCTGTCCTAAATAGAGTCCATCAGTAATCAACTGAGCTGGAGTATAATCCTAAAAATTGAGAAGTTTGACCAAACAGGGCATTCTTACACAAAGGGAATATCTTTAGCCCTCACAAACCAGGGAGAGACAGGTTGTATAATTTGTAGGGGTTATTTAGAATGCAAGCAATGGTTCCTTCTCTCCAAATGAGCCACCCAACCCAAGATCAGAATGGCTCGTGTGTCATCCTCTCCTGACAAGGACTGACAAAGGGTCCTCTGTATTCAGCAGGTGACTGGGGTCATCTTCCTGCAGGCAAGCGCAAGATGGATGATGCTTTCAGGGGAAGACGGAGGAATAACTCAGGCAAACTGCAAACACGCAAGCTGACAGCGTGATTCACGGAGTAATTACGGAATAATACAGTGTAAACTATTAGGAGATGATACCAATATGTCAGGATTGACTCTTCGCTTTGAAAACTTGGGACTGACAAACCTGCCTGTTATTCGCTAGTTCTCGAAGTCTGTAAAACAGTGTAATGGGAGCCAAGCCTGGCAGCTGGATTCCAAGGAGACAGATCTATTATCCCTTTTTACCTTAAACCATGAGAACCCAGAAATGGAAAAATATAAATGCAAGCAGTTAGGTTAATATCAGCACTAGCGTCCAGGTAAAATGAGGATCGTCAGGCATATAAATGCCCCAGAAATAAGATGTGCTCAGTTCACTGAGAGCCAAAAATAAAGCCACGGCGTAAGGATGAACATGCCCTGCTCTAACTAAGAGGAAAAAAAAAAAGTAATAATGAAGGCCAGAACTGCTGGAGCACCTACTATGTGCCTGGGATTTTATACATATTCCATTCAGATGAATTAGCAGGTGGGAAAGCTTAGTCTCATTTTTGGGTTGAAGAAACTGTGGTTTAGCTAATCTACGTAGCACAGTCAACGTGATGGAGAGCGTAAGTGGGGGAGGTGGGGTTCAAACCCAAAAATAATGGGTTTCAAAGACCAGGCATTTTCCATCACATCAGGCTGGGTCCCAGGAGATATAAGGTGGGTCCAGCAAACCCATAAGCCTGGTTGACATACAGGGAGCCTATATTCCCGAGGGGCTGCACAGGAAATGTGGCATGCCCTGTGGCGGCCACTGGGATTGGCCAAGGGCGTGGCAGAAGCAGGTCCACAAACAAGGGGGGACCCAGCTGAGAGGATGTAGCAGCATGTACGTGAATGCGAGGGTGTCCCAAGTCAGAATTATTGATCAAGCTCTCAAGAAGCACCTCTGTCGTGTTAGGACTCGTGGCCACAAAGATGAATCAGACCTCATCCCTATACAGCTCAGCCTTCTAGCTCGCACCTTAGACACACAGCAAGTGCTGTATAGAAATAATAGATTCACAGAAGGGGGAGAAACACAGTCACAGAGTCTCCTTTGAATTGAGATGTCATTTGAGTGAAGCAATGAGGAATGATTAGGAATTTGCCAGGAAGAGAAAAGGGAGAAGGTACAGAGAGCAGCCTAAGCAGGAAAGTGCACGGGGAGTTTTGGGACGGAGCATTCTTGAGTGGAGCACACATGGGTCCACAGAGCCCTGGGTGGAATCGTAAGCGTGGGCAGATTGTAAGAAGCTGGTTATACCAGATCAGCAGTCTGGACGTAACCTAGTAGCAGTGGGGAGACGGTCAGGGTGGACTGGTTATGATTCTCGGAGAATCACTCGGAGCCTAACAAGAGGGGAGGGCAGGAAGCGGGACCCAGGGACGGGGCCTGGAATCCTGGGCAGGGAACCGAGAGCTCCACAGACACGGGAGGGAAGGAGGGGGCAGAGACAAAGAGGGAGGCTGCCTGGAAAGCCAGAGGCTGAGATCTGGGCTGAGCCTAGCAGCGGAAGTAGGGAGCAGTGGTGGCAGTAAAGGAGCACCCTGCTGGATCAGAGCCGTCTGAGCCTGTGATTTCCATGGACGGCTCTCAGGATGCGGCTGAAGTCCAGCCAGTGGCTTCTCTTCCAACAGCAGCCCTGGGGCCCTCCTGGTGTTTCCCGATGTACCCGGAAACTTGGGACTAGTGTCCGCGCTTAATTCCTTTCTGAATCTCCCCTCACCCTCTGTCCCTCCTTTCAGCACCCGCACCCCATGGAGCCACGCTGTATAAAAAAGTGTGGGGTGGGAACAGGGGGATGGTTCTGGGGGAGCCACAGACCTGCCTCTTCTTCCCAGATCTGCTACCGGTTCTACCCGGGGCATCTCCCTCACCCCGGGCTCTCATCCTTCAGGACAATTTCTGGATTATTTCAAAAGCTAAAAACAATGGCATTTATAACCCCAGTGTCTCTAGGTCTGTCATTTATTCTGCTGAGTCTCTTTATTCTTCCTTGAGAGGGAAAAGCGAGAGGTGACACCATGCCAAGCCATATTGGGGGGGAAAGCAAAAGGAAAAATCACTAATACCCATCCTGTCTTTAATAATAATGCGCATCTCTGGTTCACCATGAGGTTTTGACATTAGTTTTGATTTTTAAAAAGTACCGCATTAAAGAATTCTTTAACTTCGTTATTGAGATGTTTCGGCACCTCTTAAATTTTCCACCTGAGATCAGTGCCTCACTGCTTTGTGCTTTTCCTGGGCTGGGAAGGGGGCTGAAATAGATGAGTGCCTATCGCACGCGAGGTGCTTTACAGATCCTGGGTTGAGACTCACAAGGGCTGTGTGGGGAGGGGGGCATTGGTCCCATCCCACAGGTGATGGAGCCCAGAGAGTTTAAGAGATTCGCCCAAGGCTGCCTGTGTCTGGAGAGTGATCAGAGTTTTTCAAGGTTCTGTCAGAGAGCCGTCCTGTGTGTGTGTGTGTGTGTGTGTGTGTGTGTCTGTCTGTCTGTCTCTGAAGAACTGGCTGGAGTCTAACTGATTCTGCAAAGCCAGGCCCCCTTGATTGTGGTGTAACCTGTCACACAGGAGGTAATGGGGCTTCTGCTGACTGATACAATAAGGCACTGAACGGCCAGATTTGTCAATGTGCTCGTGGCACAGAGGAGCTGGGAAGACTGTATCTAGACAAATGGCCTTGATCCTTGAAACAGAAATATTCCTACAGCAGAGAAGGGTGATTCGTCAGCTCCCCAGGCTGGATGGAAATACCTCCCGAGAATATCCAGCTCCTTTTCATCTGGGGCTCTCCACACACCATCCAGAGGTGGCTTTGTGCTCCTGAGGGGTCCCGCCCCCTCACAGAGGGCCACCTGTCGGGCACCTGACTCAGTTTCCCTTGTATGAGAGCCCACTGGCACTCCAGTGAGGAGGGGGGACAGAAGCAAAAAGCGCGTGGTATCTGTAGCCTAACAGACCTGGGTTCAAACCCGGGCTTCCTCACTTATAGTAATAACGGCTACCATTTGTCAAGTCCTGCCTGGGCCACTCTGTATACGTCAGCTCAGCCAGCCTCATCATGAATTTACATTTTACAGATGTGGAGACTGAGGCTCTGAGCAGTTTTATTGCCCCTAACCCAGATAGTGACGTAGGGTGGTCTGACTCCAAAGTCCTCACTTCTGTGCTTCCTCCAAGTCGTGTGACCTGGGGCAGGCCACTTTACTTCCCCGAGCCTTAGTTCCCCCCACTGTTCAAAGGGGTCAGTAGTGCTGTCAGCATTCTTGTGAAGATTTAATGAGATAATTCATTCATTGGATGTTTATGAGGTGTCTGCTCTGATCCCTGCACTGCGCCAGCTCTGGAAGTGCAAAGAGGATGGAGACATTTCTCCCTATAGGGATCTCGCTGACTTTGGGTGAGATGGGGAGTAAGCAAAGATCCCGTGAGAGGCACATGGCAGGGGAGAGAGCTGGGCTGACAAGGAGGAAGGGGGAGAAGCTGGGGTGGCTTCCTAGAGGAGGTGACATCCAGCTTGGGTTCTGAAGGAATGAGGGGAAGGTAATTCCAGGCACATTGGAGCAGCATGTGCTAATCACAGAGGTAAGAAGGAACAAGGCACGTGGCATGGCCAGAGCATGAATTCTTTTTTTTTTTTTTTTTTTTTTTTGCGGTACACGGGCCTCTCACTGTTGTGGCCTCTCCCGTTGCAGAGCACAGGCTCCGGACGCGCAGGATCAGCGGCCATGGCTCACGGGCCCAGCCGCTCCCCGGCATGTGGGATCTTCCCGGACCGGGGCACGAACCCGCGTCCCCTGCATCGGCAGGTGGACTCTCAACCACTGCGCCGCCAGGGAAGCCCCAGAGCATGAATTCTTAGTGGAAGGAATCACCAAAATGGGTTCTTGGGGAGGAGGATGAGAGATCTTAGATATTTCAGTGGTGTGTGGCCTTCCAAAGGGTCACAGTACACAAACAGATCTGTAGTATTTATGCAATATTAAAATTTCTTGGGCAGATAAGGGGGAAAAAATGTCTAAAAAGGCTCTGTAGGCTACAACATGGACGGACCTTGAGGACATTAGGCCAAGTGAAATATGCCAGGCACAAAAGACAAATACTGTATGATTCCACTTATACGAGGTACCTAGAGTAGCCAAATTCATAGAGACAGAAATAGAATAGTGGCTGCCAGGGGCTGGGGGAGGGGAAGAGTAGGGAATTATTGTTTAATGGGTACATAGTTTCAGCTCTGCAAGATGAAAAATTCCAGAGATTTGCTGTACAACAATGTGAATATATTTAATACTACTCAACTGTACACTTAGAAATTTTATGTCGGCTAGTTTTTTTTTTCACCCCAATAAAAATTTGTCATTTTTAAAAAAATTTTTGTGGATTTTATTTTTTATTTTTTCAATTTTTAATTAGTTTGTATTGGAGTATAGCTGCTTTACAATGTTGTGTTAGCTTCTACTACACAGCCTAATGAATCAGCCATACATATATTTACACGTATCCCCTCCCTTTCGGATTTCCCTCCCATTTAGGACACCACAGGGCATTAGGTGGAGTTCCCTGTGCTATACAGTATGTTTCCCCTCAGTTGTCTACTTTATACATAGTATTAATAGTGTATATGTGTCGGTCCCTGTCTCCCAATTCCTCCCACCCCACCCCTTTCCCCCTTGGTATCCATACATTTGTTCTCTACGTCTGCGTCTCTATTTCTGCTTTGCAAATAATAAATTTTTCTTAAAAAGGAAAAAAAAAAGGAAGCCTCCATAGGGGGCAATAATGAAAAAAAGGCTGAGAAGCCCTGGGCTAGAGCACAGGGTGTTGGGGGGAAGAGGGAGCGCCCTAAGATGGGGCTGGGGAGGTGAGCAGGGCCAGGCCTGCAAGATCTCAGATCTCTTATTCAGTAGACTGGAGTTCCAGTTCTGTAGGTTTGGGGTAAGCAAAATTTTTCTGACAATATATTTGGTTTTGTAGTTCATACGGTCTACTCAACGCTGCTGTAGTTGAGCAAAGGCAGCCACTGACCATATGCAGATGAATGGGCCTGGTTGTGTTCCAATAAAACTTTATTTACAAGGAGAGGGGCATCTGGATTTGACCTATTTGGGTCATAGTCTGCTAACCCCTATCCTTGGAAGTGTTCACTCAGGGATCCGATTTGCATTTTAAGAAGCCACTTTGGCATCTGTGCAAAGACTGGATTGGACAGAGTGGTACCTGTAAAGGGCCCAGCCACCACCGTGCCTTGCCCTCAGGAAGGTAGGGGTCCCTTACCCCCTGCTCCAAGCAGTGACTTTTGAGCGGAGGTTGGGTAGGCTATAGTTGTCTCTCTGGGGCTGCCTCCTCTTTTTGACCCTGTACAAACCCATGGCTGTAATGGCTCCCCAGCTCCCAACATCCCAGGAAGGTAAGAGATGCACCTCTTTGACATCTTTTTAGTTGCATCAGGAAGAAATAGAGCCTGAGGAAGCCATCAACAAAATGAAAAGGCAACCCACTGAATGGGAGAAAACATTTGCAAATCATACAGTTGATAAGGGGCAAATATCAAGAAACCATCCAACTTAATAGCAAAAACAAACAAAAACCCAAACAATCTGACTTAAAAAGATCGGAAGAGACATTTTTCCAAAGATGACATATAGATGGCCAACAGGTATATGAAGAGATGCTCAACATTGTTAATCATCAGGGAAATGCCAAAGCCACAATGCAATATCACCTCGCACCTGTCAGACTGGCTGTCATCAAAAAGATAAGAAATAACACATGTTGGTGAGCATGTGGAGAAAAGGGAACCCTTGTGCACTGTTCGTGGGAATGTGAATTGGGGCTGCCCCTATGGAAGACAGCATGGAGGTTCCTGAAAAGAACTAAAGATAGGACTAGCCTATGATCCAGCAATTCCACTTCTGCATATTTATCTGAAGAAAACGAAAATACTAACTTGAAAAGATATCTGCACCCCCATGTTCACTGCAACATTATTTATAATAGCAAAAATATGGAAGAAACCTAAGTGTCCATTGAGGGATGAATGGATGAAAAACTGTGGTATACATATATATATGTATACACACACACATATATATATACCACAATATATGTAATAGAATACTATTTAGCCATAAAAAGAATGAAATCTTGCTGTTTGTGACAACATGGACGGACCTCAAAGGCATTAAGTCTTTGTCTGCTTAGAGAATGGCAGTGCGTGCCAGACGTGATTCACGGTTCAGCAGAAGTGAGTCAGTGATCTGGGGAAATGGGACAAATCCAGATGATAAAGAAGGATCCATCTTTAATGCATTAAGGACAGCTTGCCAGACCTGTTAATTTGGCTAGCTACCAAGCCTGGGAATGAAGGCACTGAAGAGACACATTTTTCAGATTTAACTGGACTTTTAAGTGGCATATCACCATTCTGCTCTGAGGTTACTATTTTGTCTAAAATATGGTATGGCTAAATATTATGACTCATTGTTTCAGCACATTGACAACTCTTAAACATAATTTGAATGTGTTATTCTGACTCACCAGTAATAATGCTCATTAAAAGAACGATGACTCAGAGCCTTTCTTTAACCCTGACTCAGCCTTTCCGGTGTCCCTGTCCCACCTCTTATTACTCCCTCTCCTAATACCTTGTTTGTTTACTTCACAGAACCTCACTTATAATTATATGTTTACTTAGAGGTTTATTTGTTTAATATCTCTCTCCCTTACTGGACAATAAACACCGCAGGGCAGAGATTTTTAAAAAAAGGCGTTGTCTGAAATAAGCCAGAAAAAGAAAGACAAATACCATATGATCTCTCTTACATGTGGAATCTAGAAAACCAAAAACTAAACAAAGGGACTCACAGATACAGAGACCAGATTGGCAGTTTCCAGAGGCAGGGTGTGAGGGGTGGGAGAAATGGATGAAGGGAGTCAGAAGGTTAAAAGAAAAAATAAAATAAAAAGTTTACAACAACAAAAACTTTAAAAGCCCCTAGCAACGAAAACAGATATACCCAAATCCATGGACCAAAAAAATCCTTCATGTTATTTTATATACCTTTCTGACAAGTTTGCTTACCTGGTTTCCTAACCCATAATAAATTAAAGAAAGAAGAGCTAGAGCTAATCTTGGCACTGGTGACACTCAGATGGCTATCCGATATTTCACTGTAGGTCATTCCCTAGCAAAATCCCCACCCCCTCTTGGCCGCCACCCTGCATTTCATAGCTTTGATTTATTAACTCCAACGGCTGGAATTGCAGGTAACACTCAGAGTTGCATTTTAAGCAGGTGAAGATGACTGCTTTAAAAGCGGCCCCTCTAAAAAGGTTAATATTATAAATGCATCTTAAATGCCTAATACATAACCAAAAGCCACAAATATGGAAATGTCAGCAGCGTTAAGACTCAGAGAGCGAGAAAAAACAGCTCACGTTTGCTTTGCTCTCTGCTGTATTTTATGAGGTTCTAGGCTTCCACGTCAGGCTGCCAATTGGGCTGGAGAAATGCCTTCAGCTCCCCTTGTGACCAGTGGGCCATGCCTGTGCGCTGGAGTGAGCCAGAAGGGAGAGGACCGTCCCCGCCTCGGGGCCTGGAAAAGAACCCCACTTCGCCTGTCAGACTATTGGTTTCCTTCCATGCAAAATAGGGATGATGATAATTATTATTGCCATATTCACCTTACCTAGAGAACTCAGAAAGTTCTTAACTACGAGCCCCACCGTAGATGTTGGGCACCGATATTTTTTCCAGCACCTAGGTCCATGCTTGGCACATAACTAGCGCTCGATAAATGCTCATTGAATGAATATTTCTTCTCTTTCACTTTTTTTTTTTTCTTCCCAAGGTCTATAGGACTTCGAAGTTGGCTTTCATTAAGTTTAGACAGATGCTAAAATTTAAGTATGACCTCCCCCGGGTATACTTGTGTTTTCTGGTACACAATGTCAGACAGAAACTTTTCTAAGATTTGAAGGAATAAATGTCTAATAGTGGAATTTCAAGTTTATCAATAGTCCAGGAAGGGAGTCATTCCTGATCCTCAAATTAGACTGCAGAGGGGGCTCCTGCCTCACCAAACTAGCTCTGAATAAGGACTCTGTGTGTGTGTGTGTGTGTGTGTGTGTGTGTGTGTGTGCGCGCGAGCGCACATGCCTGTGTGTGAATGAAAATGTGTACGTGTGTGTGCATGGGTAAGTCAGCACCAGGACAAGCGTGAAGCATATGTGATGCCCAAGGAGCATCTTTAAGGAGGCGCTCATTCTCAGGGGCTGACCCTGCACTTGCACGACCCCAGGAGTGAATGCCACCTTAAATATTGTGCCTGGAGGGGCCTCACAAACCTCACCTTAGTCCCAGCCTTGGGATATTCATACCTGTGTAGGGATGTTTAAAACGAAGTTTACAAGGAAGAGCAAATAACCTTGTCCTAAAGAGCCTTCCAAACCAAGGATAGATTTCCTTAAATTTGGGGGGAATCAAATGTTAATGTCCATCAGAATCATCTGGGGAGAGCTGGTTAAACTTCTGGATTCCCAGGACTTACCCCTAAGTTTCAGGGCTGGGGATCTGGAATCTACCTGTGTAATATGCATTCTTACTCCCCATTTCAGGTAACTCTGATGTGGGTTACCCAGGACCACCCAATGAGAAACTCATAATTAGGGTGACCATCCAATCCAGGTCACTTTCGAGAGTGAAAGGAGTTTGTGATCATTTAAATCAGAGGGTGGCAAGTCATGCCTGTTTTCGTAAATAAAATTTCATTGGAATGCAGCCACGCCCATCTGTCTGTGTATTCTCCACGGCTGCTTTTAAACTGTAATGGCAGAGTTGATTAGTTGCAAGAGACAGCATAGCCTGCAAAGCAAAACAGCTTTACTATCTGGTTCTTTACAGAAACAGTTTGCCAAGCCCTTGATTGGATTATTGTTCAGCCAGAATTTACCCCCGCTTCTTCCTCCTCTGGCCCAGTGTGCTTCTTCATGTCATTGATGTTGGTGTAGCCACGTCTCTTACCTTGGGTGATGAGATGTTAGGGGACATGCCATGGGCTGGCCTTGTGGGGCTGGCTCTCTCATTAGCCTCTCATTTCAACGAGAAGAGCATGTCCTGGCTAGCTTGCTTGCCCAAGGAGAGCGAAAGACATGGGGAGCAGATGCAGACCTCACTCACCTAGCAGACCCCACCCAAGATCAACAAAGCCCAGTCTATCCACAGACGTAGGAGCGAGCATAACTGGTTGTCGTTTTAAGCCACTGAATTTCGGTTTGTCAAGCAGCGTTATTATGGTAATAACTGATCGATACAGAGGCACTATTAATTACTCCACGTTTACAGGCATAATCTGGGTATGGTTACCTTAACCATTATAGTCTAATCATCTCCTTTCATTTAGAAGGAAGCTGAGGCCCAGAGGGGTTAAGACTTGACCAAGTAAATTTTGGACCATGCCTGGATGCTCATTGCCCTACATCATTCAAAATCAGACTGTAGATACACAGCTGAGCCGCCTCTAAAGAGAGGTACTTAGCGGCCCTTGGGATAAACTGGAGTGGATTCAGGGGGAGGTGGTGTTAGGTTGGGGCTTTGCCCTGACTGCTGCTGATGGCAGGCTAGGGGCCTGCCTCAGACCGACATCTCTTGAGCTGAATGCCCACCCTTCCCCCTGAACAAATAAACAGCAAGAAAAATCAACCAAACGGAAGTAGCAGCAAGGATAATTACTCAGTAGTCACAATTTTGATTCAAATGCCATGTTGCTTAGCAGAGGAAAATGGGCTATGAATAAACAGAGATCAATTCATGCCACCCTCAAGTGGCAGGTGACATTAGCAGAAGATGGCTTTAAATCCTTCTGAGAGCCTCAACGACTCCAGTCCCATGCACAGCAGGACAAGCGACCTCCCCTGGGGGTTCCCTGGGCAGCAGTTAGCAAGGTGGAAGGGAACACCTATGAAATCCTTACGCTGGTGGTAGGGATTTAGACTGCAAACTGGCTTTCTGTGGAGAGGCACGTGCATGTGTGAGTGTGTATGTGTGTGTGTGTTTATGGACACTTTTGTGCAAGTCTATGTGTGTGTTTGTGTTTTTTAAGTGTGTGGTTCTTGTGTGTTTGCTTATGTGTGTCTGTGTGTGTTCACATGTACACACGTTTGTGTGTATGACTCTGTGTGTGCGCGCATTCCCTGTTATCTGACATTGTTAGGGTCTCTCTGCTTGCCTGTTGCCCTTCCCATCGCCTGACCAGTCCTGGGGGAATCAGATGACCATCCCACTCTCCACTGACTACTTAATCCCTCATTAGGGCCGTAAGTGATCATTAACTCTCAAGTCAGCCTTTCTACCCAGGAAAGTCACAGCTCTGAATTGGGAGCTTGCAGGACAGGGAGAAGGTTCTCCCTGATGCAGCTCCAACCAATCATTTCTGCTGATCTGAGGGAGGGCAGAGTTTCTGGGCAAAACTCCCCTTCCTGCACCTCCTATTAATTCCAGACTGAGTCTGCCTCGATGACTTATATGTTATTCTGTCATCCCGTTCTTGGGGACCAGCACAGAGCTGGGTGGGCTGGACAGGATGATGCTCTGGAGAAAGACTGGATGGGCCTGAGATGCTGCTCAGAAGCACCAGAAGTTCATATACGAACAGGGACATATGCAAATTATAGCCCAATAGGTGAGCTGGGGTCAGCACCCAAAAGTAGCTTCCAGCAGCAGGTCTGAGGGGTAAGCGGGAGGCTAAGACTGGCCATGGGCAAGGAGTGAGCAATTCCAGTCAGGGCAGGAAAGAGGGCAAGGCATGTAAAACAAAAGGCTGCGAACAACTCAGAGGGACCAGAGCTCTGATGAGTCCAGTCAAATGACCCAGAACGAGGAGGGCCTGCTAACATGTTCAGAGTTGGTCAGGATGACCATAAAGGCCCCCTCCTCCAGGAAGCCTTCCCTAACAAAGCCCACTTATTCTTCAACCACTCATCGAACCCCTACTTCCCTGCTCCTAATCCTCTCCAACCCACTTCTATGATTCTTTTGTTTGTTTGTTTGTTTGTTTATTTGCGGTACGCGGGCCTCTCACTGTTGCGGCCGGACGCGCAGGCTCAGCGGCCATGGCTCACGGGCCCAGCCGCTCAGCAGCATGTGGGATCTTCCCGGACCAGGGCACGAACCCGTGTCCCCTGCATCGGCAGGCGGACTCTCAACCACTGCGCCACCAGGGAAGCCCTATGGTTCTTAATAGATTCCACTGGCTACTCCAAGAATTTGTTCAAGTTCCCTGGACATTTTATCAAATCCAAACATTAGGTATCTGTGGTCCAAGGTGTTCCCTTGATACTTGTCATTGACTGCCTCACCATATGACTGATGTTTGCATGTGTCCAAATCTCATCTCTCCAGGCAGACTGGAAGCTCCTCTGACACAGGACAGTGTCTACTGGGTCTTTGCCTTCCTACCGTACTGTGAGATCATATGTACTCAAGCCGTCTCTTCTGACTGGTGGTTTGACGTGGCTGTCAGTATCTTAAAGCCCATTGTAACTGAGAGACATTGAGCCTTAGGGGTATTTTCTGCCTCTGCATTCTCCAGTCTCAAAATTCTGTGCCCACCTCCACCCAGGGCCCACAGGCTCAGACCCGCCTAGTTCTTGAACCAACGCAGTCCCCTCTCCTCATTACCATCAGCTCCACTATCCCCAGATGTGCTCATACCGATGTGATCAGACATCTTCTCTGTGTAAAAGTCAATGGATGTGAAACAGAGCAGGACCCTATGGTCCTTTCCCCCCGTGTCCTCCGCCTGCCTTTTGGCTGTAAAAACTTTAGCTAAAGAATAAGTTTAATCAGAGAAGTGAGAAAATGCAGAAGCAAAGGAAAGCAGTCAAACAGGACCAAATGATAATAGTTTAGTCATTAAGCAAAGTCCAGGGCCTTTAGTTCCTCCTCAAGGGCTATAGATAATATTCTGAGTCGTATCCTGTGAGCTGTCTTATAGATACTGAAACCTCCACCGGGTGGAAGAAGTTAATTACATGATGACCAGAATGTAGCCATGACATAAGCTGCCACAATTCCAGAAACTGTGGGGCTTTTAGGGACTTTCCACCCCCTCACTTGTTCCCGTAAACCAACCTCTTGCGCCACTCCTTCTCCCTATCGAAACCAATTCTTCTCCCTATCGAAACCAATTCTTGGAGTTTTTCAGTTGACGGGGACTTTCCAGCCAGCGGGTAATTTTCCAGTTGCCCGTAACAGGTATACGCCCTAACCGCCACAATGAACGAACAACTGTAACGGCCAGAGGGTGGGGCAAAAGTTCCTAAGCCAATGAATTCAAAAGTCACCACATTTACCCAATCATTGTGAGAATATACCCGCCCTATGAGTAAATAAACCTATAAAAAGTATGTGATTCCGCTTTTAGGGGTTCCCCATCGGCCTCCTGCGTGAGGTTCAGGGAACCCCGGTGCATCGGCTCCTAATAAACCTCTTGCGTGTTGCAGCGGCTCTCGACTCTTGGCGGTTCTTGGGCGAGTTGGAATCCCTCGTAGACCGTTTGGGTCTAACAAAACCAACCTCAAAGAAATGGGAACGAACTGACCTTGGAACTGAGGATTAACTGTACCTAGAACAATCAAGATGAAGCTGATCAGACCACCGATGACCAATTTCAAGATGACTGTCAGAGCTGACTGTGTTGTTGCTGCATGTAGCCCCCTCCCTCCGCCTATACACCCCTTTAAAAGCTCTTGCCCACTGATTGTCGGGGGGAGTCAGCCTTTGGACAACAGCCCTCTCCCCTCGTTGCTGGCCTCCGAAATAAAGCAAACTTTCCTGTCCACCAAATTTGCCTCTTGAGTACTGGTTTTTGAGCTGCTAGCAGCCAGATCTGACTTTCAGTAACAGATGGACCCCTACAGAGTCCCCTGAAGAGTCACTGTGCCTTTGCCCTCACTCTCCTGCCTATATCTGGACTGCTCTTTACTCTTCTGTTTTGCAAATGTTCATCATTCTTCAAGACTTGGATTTGCCATCACCTCCTCTGTGAAGCCTTCCCTGATTTCTCCAGGCTGGGCCTTGCCCTCCAGCCTGTCTTCCATGGGACCTTAATCATGCGTCATGATAAGCACTTAGCATGCTGTGGGGCCAAAATCGGCTTAGATGTCCAACTTCCCCACCAGACAATTAGTTCTTCTAGGGCAGGGGCCGTGTCTCAGTCACCTTTGTAGCTTCCTTATCCCCTATCTTCCAGCACCACATACATATGGATTCTCAGTAAAACTCAGTAAAACTCCCTGGACCAGTTTCTGGAGAAGGAGGAAGGCCCCTGAAGCAGATGGAGCAAGGTGGACAGAGGATTAGATGCCTGAAGGGATGTCCAGTGTCAGACAACGTGGACTATTCCTGCAGTAGCACCAGGCAATGCAGGCCAGCAGCTGGCACTCACTGTTATCTGGCATGAAGGTGGCACCAGGAGAGTCTGGAGCAGATAATAGATTCCTGGGACCTAACTGTTGGAGGCATCTGCTAGTGGAAAAGAGCCTGGTCAGAAGGACTGAATTAGAATCCTGATCTGACCACTTACTACTGCATGACCCTGAGCCAATGGTTTAATATCTGGGGGCCTCAGTTTCTTTTCTACTGGGGATAGGAATCCCTGTCTCATAGGGTTGGGATGAGGGTTAAATGAAATAGTATGTCCAAACAGAAGTCATAGGGCTTCCTTGACTGTATTAGATCTGTGCAGTCTTCCCCACCCACCTAACCCTGTTCACACATTTCTTATGTCATTAATCTACTACCTCCAGGAATTTATTTACTTATGTCTATTTGGTGAGTACACTGGATACTCTCTGAGGACAGAGACCAGGTCTCAGCTCTGTATTCTTGGTCACTGCACATATGGGTGGCAACGTACACTTGAACGAATGAATGAATGAATAAATGAATGTAAATTGTTAGTTGGGGAAGTCACGCCACTATATATGTAGCAAAACTTTATTTCTTTTGGGCTGAGGATAGCAGCTTGAATTAGCAAATCACAGGCTGATTCTAAAGCAAAACAAAAGTTTAAATAAAAGAACTCTCCAATTTATAAACCACCAGAACTCCTAACTACCAAAGTGTTTCCAGATAGAGGTCTTGCCAGGGAGGCTGTCGTGTATAGATAAGGCTCATTTGTAATTACTAAGTGTCCATTTGCATTCCAATGAAGTAAGGTATTCAAGTTCTTAAAAACAATCTATTCTCTGGAGAAGCCTAAACATTACCCTTGTAATCTTGGAGATTAGCAAGTTTTTTTCTTGGTAACATTTTTTGTGCATTCCTTCAACAAATATTTATTGAACTCTTATCCTGTGCCAGGTAGTATTCTAGGCACTGAGAACACAGCAGTGAATAAGGCAAGTGCCCTGTTCTTACATATATTATGACAGTGAGGGGAGATGGTCAATAAATAAACACATTAAAAAAAATAGGAATGGTGGAGCGGAGACTGAAAACAGGGTGGTGTGCTCATGAGCTATTGGGTGGTTAGGCCAGGGGAAGAGGCAATTCCAAACAGAAAGAAGAGCTGGTACAAAGGCACTGAGGTAGAAAAGAGATTGACATAGTTGAGTAGTGGACAAGGGGGAAGAGTGACACAAATGAAGTTGGGAGGAAAGTGAAAGCTGAACCATGTAGGGTGTTGGAATCCTTGGGGGGAAAAATGTAGATTCTGTTCCAAGTGCAATAGGTGGGTTGAAGCAGGGGAATGATGTAACTTGTTACATGTCTTTGCATAAACCTCTCTGGCTCCTGCATGGAGAATAGATTTGAGGGACCCAGAATGGAAGCTAGAGGCTAGTTAAGAGGTGATTCCAGTGGTGTGATGAGAAATAGGGATGGCTTGGAGGAAGGTATTCACAGCGGAGGTAGAAACATGGTGACTTGTATGTACATTTCCCAATGGATTTTGGAAGTAGAATGAATAGCCTATGTTAATGGATTGTCAGGGGTGGGGGAAAGCAGTGAGTCAAAGAGAGGAATAAAGGGGAACTCCAAGATTTTTGGCTTCTGATAGGGTGAACAGAGTGGTATTTTCTGAGACGGGAAAGAATCGAGGGAAATAATTTGGGATTTTCTCTGTGGGTAAATGTGTGCATGCATATACGTGAACATATGTGCACATATGCTTCAGTGGTCAGGGCAGGAGTGTTTTGGGATCAAGGGTTTTGCTCTGGCCACGCTAAGTTTGAGGTGCCTGCTAGACATCCAGGTGGAGAGGTTGGGCAGGCCATTGGATATTTGCAACTTGAACTCAGAGAAGTGGATTATAGCTGGAAATACAGATCTGGAAGTTATTTGCATATAGATTGCCAAGGGAAAGGAGTGTAGAAGGAGGCCCCAGACAGAGCCTGGAGACATTCCAATATTTAGAGCTTCAGCAAAGGAGGAGGAGCTTGTGAAGAAGACCGAGGGGGTGGCCCCGACAGTGGGAGTAAAACCTGAACTCGAGCTGTCACCAAAGCCAAGAGAAGAACAGGTTCCAGGAGGGAGGGAGGGATGGATAGAGTTGACTTCAGCAGCGTGAGGACAGATAAGCGACTGTGGGTGGGGTAGCCAGTGGCCTTGGCAGGAGGTCTGCTTAGTGTCTGTGCGGTCGTGGGGCTGCACGTGTGACTACAGTGGGTTAAGAAAACAATGTGAGGTGGCACCGTGGGCAGCTCTAGACACCCTTTAAAAGGAAGTTTTGCTGTGAAGGGGGACAGAAAAGTGGAGCAGTGGGTAAAGGGTAAAGGGCCAAATGGGATGTGTGTGCTGCAGGCAGAAGACTTGGGAACAGGTTTGTATATGAAGGGAAATGATGCTAGAGGAAGGGAGAAATGGTTGGTGCAAGGGAGGTGGAGGTGAGTTGCAAATGCAAGCGGATGGGGAGGGAGACATGAATGGGATCCAGAGCACAGAGGAGGGGTGGCCTTTGAAAGGGGTGGGGACACTTCATCCATAGAAACGAGAGGAGAAACAGAGAAGCTGGGTTCAGAGGAGCGTCTTTTCAGTACGGAAATCTGAGAGCGTGTCTATCTAGTGGATTCTAATGGCTTTCAAGCATGAGATAAGGATCGTGGGTATTGTGTGTGAGTGTGTGCTTGAGTATTTTGGGGGGAAAGCATGCAGGAGTTTTGAGTAGAGGGTAGAAAGTGTGAAACAGTCATTTAGAAGAATAGGCAAGGGAACTTACTTGGAGAGTGTGGTAGGATTGCCAGGCAACACTGAGTACCAGTTTGAGATTTCTGGACAAGAACTGAAAGTTGCCCCAGTTAACCCATGAACATGTGTTTTGCACTGGCAACTTGGAGCAGGTGGAGAGTCAGATTCAATCATGCTCAGGACTTGCCCTGCGAGGTAAGAAGAGGCAGAGGTGGCAAAGGAATGAAACAAAAATAAACAAATGGGACCTAATGAAACTTAAAAGCTTTTGCACAGCAAAGGAAACCATAAAGAAGACCAAAAGACAACCCTCAGGATGGGAGAAAATATTTGCAAATGAAGCAACTGACAAAGGATTAATCTCCAAAATTTACAAGCAGCTCATGCAGCTCAATAACAAAAAAACAAACAACCCAATCCAAAAATGGGCAGAAGACCTAAATAGACATTTCTCCAAAGAAGATATACAGATTGCCAACAAACACATGAAAGAATGCTCAACATCATTAATCATTAGAGAAATGCAAATCAAAACTACAATGAGATATCATCTCACACCGGTCAGAATGGCCATCATCAAAAAATCTAGAAACAATAAATGCTGGAGAGGGTGTGGAGAAAAGGGAACACTCTTGCACTGCTGGTGGGAATGTGAATTGGTTCACCCACTATGGAGGTTCCTTAAAAAACTACAAATAGAACTACCATATGACCCAGCAATCCCACTACTGGGCATATACCCTGAGAAAACCATAATTCATAAAGACACGTGCACCCCAATGTTCATTGCAGCTCTATTTACAATAGCCAGGACATGGAAGCAACCTAAGTGTCCATCAACAGATGAATGGATAAAGAAGATGTGGCACATATATACAATGGAATATTACTCAGCCATAAAAAGAAACGAAATTGAGCTATTTGTAGTGAGGTGGATGGACCTAGAGTCTGTCATACAGCGTGAAGTAAGTCAGAAAGAGAAAGACAAATACCGTATACTAACACATATATATGGAATCTAAGAAAAAAAAAAAGATCATGAAGAACCTAGGGGTAAGACGAGAATAAAGACACAGACCTACTAGAGAATGGACTTGAGGATATGAGGAGGGGGAAGGGTAAGCTGTGACAAAGTGAGAGTGGCATGGACATATATACACTACCAAATGTAAAATAGATAGCTGGAAGCAGCCGCATAGCACAGGGAGATCAGCTTGGTGCTTTGTGTCCACCTAGAGGGGTGGGATAGGGAGGGTGGGAGGGCGGGACACGCAAGAGGGAAGAGATATGGGAACATATGTATATGTATAACTGATTCACTTTGTTATACAGCAGAAACTAACACACCATTGTAAAGCAATTATACTCCAATAAAGATGTAAAAAAAAAAAAAAGAAAGGCATTTGGTAGAGAGTGATTATAATGACAAAGTATGAGATCAAAGAAAGACCGGGAGGGTCTTGAGGACCTGTGAAATGATTGGAGGTGAGGAGTGGTAGGGGTCATCCATCTAGAAGCCTCGATGAGGTCCCAGAATTGCTGGAGCCTGAGCGCTGGTGTGGCTGAGCTGGGAGGATAAGTAGTTGCCATTAGAGGGAATACTTAAAGCTAAGGTTTCTCAAAGGGGCTATGGTTGTTGGCAACGATAAGGTCAAGGTTACGACCATGGAGCTGGGTAGCTGAGGCAGTGTGGGTGAAAAACGGATTATTGGAAGAAATGGGGACAAGAAACTTAAGAGGCCAAGGTGCTGGATGACCCATCCAAGTGGATTCTGAACTGAACTCACTGTGTATGGTGATAGAAGTGTTAGGGGGGACACGGAGATAGGTGAGTGGGGTTTGACTGAGGTGTGGGCAACGGGGAGGTCAGGATGGTGGCAAAGGCTGTGCTGACCTCCAAGGAACTGTGTGTGTGTGTGTGTGTGTGTGTGTAAGTGGGAACATACATGATTAGCAGGCAGCACTTGGGGTTAAGGAAGAGGAGAGCTACTGCACTTTCAGACCTTAAATGTAGGCCGAGGTGCAGGTGAAAGTATTGAAATGGACAAGAATTAGAAGAATTAGAAGAAGGTGAAGAGGATATTCAGAGAAGGTTTATAGTTGTCAGGATGTCTCCTGTCCACAGACTGTGAGTTTCAGGGGCCACAACACAAGGATGGGGAGGGCTAGGAAATCGAGTGAGATTAGGGTCTGTGCAGAGCAGGGAGGGGATGAGGTCCTGTGATGACGGATGATGAGGTCCTATAGGGGGCTTGGGCTTTTAATGGGGACCAAGCTGAATAGGCGGTGGGCCTGATGGGATCAGCCTGATGGTCTCTTGAGAGCAGGTGGGTTCCAGCTGGACCCGCTTGCCCTGAGGTTTCATGGTGATGGTCAAGGGTTTGGGCAGTGCCTCGTGCAAGACTGAACTAGATCTAGAGCAGGGATGTCGTGTGTTCCTGGGCCAGACAATTGAGGTCAACAAGAGAAGCCGGCTGGGCCAGAACTGGGGGACCCACATCAGTGCTTCTCAGTCTCCCATATGCAAACAAAACACCTGGCGATGCTGTTAAAATGCAGATTCTGGGACTTCCCTGGTTGTCCAATGGTTAGGACTCTGCACTTCCACTGTGGGCAGGGGGCAAGGGTTCAATCCCTGGTCAGAGAACTAAATCCCACATGGTGCTTGGCATGGCCAGAAAAAAAGAAAAAAGAAAAGCAGATTCTGATTGAGGAGGTCTGGGGCGGGGCCTGAGGTTCTGCATTTCTAACAAGCTCCCAGGTGACATTCATGCTTCTGGTCCACGGACCACACTTTGAGTAGTGAAGACGGGGGGTCTGTGGTCTGCTAAAGGGAGCAGCTGCTTCTCATCTGTACTTACTGTTGTCCTCTAAGAATGATGGCTCACTATTGTCTTCTCTTCTCATTTTTAAAAAGAAGCCATAAATAAGGATTTTTATGTAAAATCATTAAAAATATTGGTAAATAACTTTTAAAAATTTGTAAAGCAGTGGGTGGGGGGCAAACAAAACACGTGTGTGGGTTGAATTCCACTTAAGGCACACGGATGTGTGATTTCTGATGGAGAAGAATTGGGACGGGCCGGGGTGAGGGTGGGTTTAAGGGAGCACTGACCTGGGCGTCAACTTTTCCGAGTCACAGAATTGCCTCTGCCTCTTGCACTTGAGGTTACCATTTATATGACATCTGAAAGTTAAAAAAACAGTTTTCCAGGCAACTGGGCTGACATATGCCCCTGCCAGGCTGCATTCACTCTCACCTCTACAAAAAAGCTGCCCTTTCTGCTTCCCTGATATAGAACGGCCTCCACCTGCCCTGCCCCCCACCTCCCAATCTATCCCACTGGCTTTCAAAGTGGCTTAGGTAGTGGAGCGCCTGGAAATCTCAGTTTTCTTTGTGAAATGCCAAGAAATATTGACATATTTAATTCTATCATTCGGACCAAGAACGATTTTTCTAGCAGGATATATGGCCACAGTACATGTACACAGATCTCTGCAACTCCAAAGAAGAATAATCACACATAAAATATTTTGAAAAAGATACAGTCCTGGTTTCCCATTAGCATTTATTTCCACTTGTTCGTTCTGTGTGTCACCTACAGCCCTCACTAGCTGGCAAGCCGGCACCCAAAGTTTAAGAAGAGTTTATTTTATTTATTTATTTTATTTTTTCGGTACGCAGGCCTCTCACTGTTGTGGCCTCTCCCGTTGCGGAGCACAGGCTCCGGACACGCAGGCTCAGCGGCCATGGCTCATGGGCCCAGCTGCACCGCGGCATGTGGGATCCTCCCGGACCGGGGCACGAACCCCCGTCCCCTGCATCGGCAGGCGGACTCTCAACCACTGCGCCACCAGGGAAGCCCAAGAGTTAATTTTTTTTAAAAACCCGTAACATAGAGAAAATGCTATCCATTAAGCTAATGTGTTCTGGGAATTGGAACTTCTATTATTCTATTTTAGTGGTGAAAACCTACCATTGAGCTTGTGGAATGCTTGTGTTCCAAGCAGGAGGGGGCTGGAAATTTGCCCAAATCCCATCCATTCTTCAAAGTCTAGGTGAAGACCCACCTTCTCGACTGAGTCTTCTTGGGTTCTGCCCGCTTCTCTTTGTCACCCTCATTGCTGAGGTGCTATGTCCAAAACATACATTGAATTCCTAGTTATATACCATCTTAAATGAGTGTCTTGTGTAGCTGTCCTGCTGCCCGGCCATAAGCTCGTGCAGGCTGGGACTGCGTCTTGCACCTCTGCTGAGCCAGCAAAGAGCAGCCTCATGAAATCCTGAATTGCTAACTTCTCTCTGCATCTCAGGACCTCAGCAACTCCTAACCTCCCATGAGCCACAGAAATGCTACGAATCTGATGATGCTGTATAGCTAGCTTCTCTCTGCAAAAAACAATGCCCATCCACGTGAGATTTTACCACAATATCGGGGGATTCTTCAAACTCCCTAAATCTCCCTTGTTGATCGTACTATAAGGATTCTACTTCCCTTGTAGTGTTGAAACTGCACGTAGCTTTGGTGTTAGAAAGCTCTAGATTCAAAGCTGGGTCCCATTGCTTATTAACCATAGGACTTGACGAGGCACTTGATTTATTTAAGCCTCAATATCTGTATCAGGAAAATGAGATTAATACTAAGACCCCTATCATAGAGTTAGCATACGGGGTTCAATTAATTTTTGTCCCCCTCCTCCCCTCTCCTCTCTGCCTGCACGCCCCTCCCCATTTCCAAGGGCTCACTGGCTACTGGAGACTGGCTGGGTGTTTGGACAACATGACTTGTGCCACTGAAAATGTTCCAATGCCGCCTCTACCCAGGCTGCCATACTAAGCCATTCAGCCAACCTTAATTCCCAGGTCGAGATGTTTCCGCACAGGTCTAATGATGTCCCATCCTCTCCTCATCAGTCTTGTCCCCGTTTACATGGCCTCCCGAGGTACAGAGCTCACTCTCCTCCATGGGATCCTCCCTGCAAGTAAATGCCTGCCCCTTAGTAGTGTTCTCACACATGCTGAAGACTCATTCCCCCCATCTCCAAGCTGCTCTCGTGATTACAAAATGTTTGATTGTGGAGGTCATCGAAGCGCATTCATAATGCAACTGTATTTCTCAGAGTAAATTTCCACAGGAAATCAATGTCTTGGGTGTGCTGGTACCCTGGGTTTACGATCGTTGGGCATTTTGGAGACTTTCTGGAGGATTTCTTTATCCTTGCGCCCAGAGCAGGGTGGGAGGGAACCCTAGGGGTGGCATGGGGTGCTGGGAAGGATGATGAGTCAGGAGATGGAACACCTGGGGTCTGGACTCACAATTCACACAGGTGACTGTGTGACCAGAAGGAGGTGTGCTGACAGGTGGTTCTTAAAACCATCTTCTTCCTCTAGCAGTGCCTTTCCGATGCCTCCTCCTCAGTCTCCTGTATTGTCCTCTCCTCTAGGCTTTTTCTTGTGCCCTCATCTCTTCTCTTTCCACTCCCCGGGTTAGGTCCTCCACTCTCATGGCTCCCACGGCCACCCCTCCGAGAATGGCCCCTAAATCTCTACCTGCAGCTGAAACTCTCAGCTTTATCCATCTGAATCTCTAACCTGACCTCCACGTGGACATCTCGCAGGTTCCTCAAAATAGGGATGCTCAGAACTGAAGGCACAATCTCCCACGCAACCCACTGTCTCCTAGGTTGCCCAACACAGTTACTAGTCTCCATCCTCTCCTCGGGACCAAGAAGCCAGAAATCCTGGAAATGTCAAATCAGCCCCCTCTATCGCTGTCTATCCAACCCGTGCTGGACCGGAGCATGAGATGCCTTGGTATCTGCCCACTGTGCTCCATGGGCATCGCCCTTCTTACTGCTTGCCTGGACCCTTGCAGTGCACTCTAATCGCCTCTACCCACTGCAGCTAGCTTTCCCCAGCTCCCACTCACTAGTAGTAAAACCCTGGATGATTAATGAGACTCCCCCTGCTTCTGTAAAATGAGAAGATTTAGAGAAGATGATCTTATTAAGGCCCTATCAGTTTTAGTTCAATTATTGTCTTCCATTGCTCAAAACCCTGCAACAGAGCCTTGCCCCTGGGTACTTTCCTCTTCTCCAAATCACCCGCCCAACGATTTCCAGAGGGAACTTTCCACAACTGAAGGATGTCCTGTGATGCCCTCCAGGCCCGATTCCTGCAGGCTGCCCTTTCTGGCCTCAGCACCTGCCCACGTGCTTCCAGTTCAAGGTACACCTCAACGTTCAGCGCGTCCTCACACTCGCCAGCTGTTCTCATGCTTCCATGCTGCCAATTTTCTCTTCCAGCTGTTGAAATTTCTCTCCCCACTCTCTCGCCTCCTCTTCTCCTCTCCTGAACCTTATCTTTTCTTTCCTGGGGTCTGTCTGGTGAACTCAGCCGTATTACTCAAGGTCCACCTCAAGCCTTGCTCTTTGCCCTAGAGGTGCACCAATGGCATTCACACATCTTCCCCCATTTACACATCTGCCTCCCCACTGGATTCTGAACTCCTTAAAGGCCCAAATATTGCATTCCCAGAGCCTGGTAGGATGACGGCAAACAAAACACTGACTTCATAATTGTATTGTGATTCAATGGCTCCGCAAGTCCACGAAGTAACATCCAATCTCCTTATTTTGGCATTTAAGACTCTTTCCATTCCAGACTCATCTACTGTTGGCCATTTGCCTTAAAGCAACTTAAGTCAGCTGTGCCATTCACCCTTTCATCATCATCCCCTAAACACACCCATCACCACAGTGGGACCTTCTGCTCCCCAACCTCTACACCCTCTCCTGTCTATACCTTATCTGTTGTTCGTGGCCCAGTGAAATGTCACTTCTTCCTTTTCATTATTCCTAAGCCAGGAGTGACCTCCTCTTCCCAGGAGTTCCACGTTTATGGTTCTTAGTATTTGGGGACTTGTAATATAGTGATGAGGTCAATTTAATTCATCTGTTAATCACTTGCTCTTCAGGACACTCTGAGCATGTCCAGGGTCTCCATCAAAATTACACATATAGTGCACACCGAGGGTGTGTTCAACACCCTCCCAGTGAGTGTCCGTGAGCAACTTTAAATCCATTCATCTCCATACCTCCATGCCCACATCAGTTCCCTAGTGGAGACCACCCCATCTCTTCCCTGGACCATGGCAATAGCCTCTTAACTGGTATTCTTTTTTTTTTTTTAATTAATTTATTTATTTTTGGCTGCGTTGGGTCTTCGTTTCTCTGCGAGGGCTTTCTCTAGTTGCGGCGAGCGGGGGCCACTCTTCATCGCGGCGCGCGGGCCTCTCACTATCTCGGCCCTTCCTGTTGAGGAGCACAGGCTTCAGACGCGCAGGCTCAGCGGCCATGGCTCACGGGCCCAGCTGCTCCGTGGCATGTGGGATCTTCCCGGACCGGGGCACGAACCCGTGTCCCCTGCATCGGCAGGCAGACTCTCAACCACTGCGCCACCAGGGAAGCCCCATAAATTCATTTTTATTGCATCTTCAGGACAGCCCTATGAGGCAAGGATCATCCTTCCATTTTTTCAGAAAAGGCTCAAGAAAATTTAGCAGCTTAAGAAAGTTTGTCCAGCTGGTCAGCAGCCGGGCCAGACTTCAGATACTTGGTCCGGGTCTTTCCCATTCCTGTATCACCTCTAGATTCCGAGGCTGTGGTGGAGGAAAGGCACCCATGCTGGGCAGATATGGGGACCAGAAACGCCAGGGCATCCCTGATGATGTGGCCATGGTCTGCATTCCTAGGCTCCTGGCTGGTCTCCACCGTAATTAGGATCTGCTGTGTGCTGCTCGGCTGGGGTGGGAGGGCAGCTCAAAAGGCCACCTCTGCAGACAGTGCTTTTGGCTACAGAGTGCGCTTACCTCTTGTCTTAACAGTATTCAAACCCGTTGCTCTCAGAGCCAGCACCTGGCTGCACAATTTGGAAGAAGCGCCACAGGCATGAAGGCCTCATTATGTAATTAGGTTTTTGGAAAATGCTCTATTCTTCAGCCACTGCAATCAGAGGGCTTGATGCAGCCCGGGATCCGAGGGGATACCTGCGGTGTGTCTCTGTGGCTCATTGCTGCTGTTGCATGACGCTTGTCACAGAGCAAGAGTCTCCAGGGGGTCTCAGCCTCTGTGACAAGGAAAGAGGGCTTTCTTTTCCTTTACCTTCCAGGAGGGAACTCTCCCTAACAGTGTTAGGGAGAGTCTGGAGCAGTGATTGTAAATCTGAGTGTGCATCAGGATCGCTGGGAGGGCTCCTTAAGACATGGATTGCAGGAAGAAAGGAGGGAGGGAGGAAGGAAGGAGGGAAGGAAGCAAAGAAAGAAAGAAAGAAGATAAAATAAAGATAAAATAAAATAAAGTTATTAAAATAAAAAATAATTATTAAGAAAAAAATTTTTTTTAAAGAAACAAAAACAAAAAAACGGACGGATAGAACCCTAGGACAAATGGTGGAAGCAAAGCTATACACCCCCAGGGCTTCATTGGTTTGGGGTGGGGCCTGAGAACTTGAATTTCTAACAAGTTCCCAGGTGATGCTGTTGCTGCTTATCTGGGGACTGCCCCGGGAGAACCACTGTCTAGAGTGAATGAAGAGAGGCACCCATCCACAGTCTCCTTGGGAAGACCCCATACCAGTCCCCACAATCAGAGCTGGGCTCCTCCCACCCCACATGTGCACAGGGTCACTTGAGCTTCACGCTTTAGTGAGGGAGGGGGGACAGGAGTGGTTATTCTGGTTTTTGAGATTAGGAGGCTGAGGCCCAAGTTCCCATGATTTGGAAATAGCTGAGCAGGGTCTGAAACCGAAGTCTTCTGTTGCCCAAGGCTTCAATTTGCATGGGTAGACCTTCAGCAGTTGGTTATTTCCTTTAGCTCAGGGGAGGGGGCAATACCAGCCAGGTATCACAATCCACGTTCTCTTCTTCCTGGGCCTCCAGCTGGACCACCTCCCCTACCTTCCTTCTAGTCGGCTAGGGCCATTCACCAGCTTCTCTCCAGCGAGATGGAGAGTGATGCACACCGCTTCCAGGCCTGCCCCCTGTAAACCTCCCACAGGCTCTGCTCGTAATGTTTATTCTGCCCCCTACTTATGGCTGTCAACTTCCAGGGTGACTTTGGAACTCATGAGAACCCAGGGCCCTGAAAATATGTGTGGAGGAGAGTCACCCATGAGTTGAATAGCTATCCAGAACTCTATGTAATAAACTTCTATTGTATTAAAGCCATTCCAATTTGGGGGTCCATTTGTTTTGGCTGCGTAAACTGCCTTAATTAACATGATTGATTTTCTCATAGTATGATCTTAGGACTGCTTGCAGCAGAATCCCTGGCTTTCTAAAAATGCAGGTTTCTATCCATCTCGACTAAAATGGATTCCTGGGCTGCAGAGTCTGGCAATCGGAAGTAAGTCAGAAAGAGAAAAACAAATACCGTATGCTAACACATATATATATATATGGAATTAAAAAAAAAAAGGTTCTGAAGAACCTAGGCACAGGACAGGAATAAAGACGCAGACATTGAGAATGGACTTGAGGACACGGGGAGGGGGAAGGGGAAGCTGGGACGAAGTGAGAGAGTGGCATGGACATATATACACTACCAAACGTAAAATAGATAGCTAGCGGGAAGCAGCCGCATAGCACAGGGAGATCAGCTTGGTGCTTTGTGTCCACCTAGAGGGGTGAGTTAGGGAGGATGGGAGGGAGATGCAAGAGGGAGGAGATATGGGGATATATGTTTATGTATAGCTGATTCACTTTGTTATAAAACAGAAACTAACACACCATTGTAAAGCGATTATACTCCAATAAAGATGTTAAAAAAAAAAAAGTATCCCAGGTAGTTCTTATGCCCACTAAACCTCGACAATTGTATTCTAGATCTGGGGCTGCCAAACTACGCTGCTTTTATATAGCCCGGGAGCTACGAATGGGGTTTACAGAAGCAGAATAATGGAATAATATTTTGCAATGTGTGAAAAGTTTTATTGGAACACAGCCATGTCCATCTGTTTACATTCTGTCTTTGGCTGCTTTTGTGCTCCAAGGGCAGCTTGAGTAGTTGCAGCAGAGACCATATGGCGCACAGGGTCTAAAATATTTATTACCTGGACTTTTACAGGAAAAGTTTGCTGATTCCCTGTTCTAGATCCTAAAACTCTACTTTGTTTTTTGTTTTTTGTTTTGCGGTACGCGGGCCTCTCACTGTTGTGGCCTCTCCCGTTGCGGAGCACAGGCTCCGGACGTGCAGGCTCAGCGGCCATGGCTCACGGTCCCAGCCGCTCCGCGGCATGTGGGATCTTCCTGGACTGGGGCACGAACCCATGTCCCCTGCATCGGCAGGTGGACTCCCAACCACTGCGCCACCAGGGAAGCTCCCTAAAACTCTACTTTAGAAGATGAATGGTAACGTGTACCTAGTCACCATGAGCTATGAACTTACAGTCCCTTGGGGTATGAACAAATGAGAACAAATATTATCATGCACTCATTCATTTATTTATTCTTTCTTTGGGCAAACATTTGTTGGATGCTCTTGAAGTGCTAGGTATTGAGATCTGAAAGAGAACATGATGGGTGAGTAATACATAAGCTTGGCAATTATGTTTTTTTCCATGACAGTGAAGCTCATTATTAAATGAAAGGCTAAATATTAACTAATCTCTAATTACTGTATAACAATGTTACATGTTATTGCTCAGGGATTTTTGTAGAAGCCATTAACAGAAAAGGTTCATACTTGGAGATAAGTGCACTTACTGAAGATCATTCATTTTACAGGAATAGAAAACAATGAATACGGAAGAGGAAGCAACTGCAGTCAGAGTCAGAGAACTCCGTATTTTCTTTTCCAAAACAGAAAAATGTGAACCAGTAGGAGAGGCAAAAGTGTCTTGAGCGAAAACACCTAACAGCAGCAGTGGAAGAAGAAGAACGTCTGGAACGCCTAGAAGCCACACTGGGAAGAGAGATGTGATCAGGGTATATTTGACCAGCACTGCCCTTGCCACCTGGCAAGCTCAACAGCAAGAGGGGAACAGGTGGGCCAGCCAGAGAGGACTGAATAGAATTCACGCGATGCCAAGGGCAGGGCAGGGAGCAAAGCTAACTCCAAGCTGATCCGAACTGAAATTAATTAACTGAAATTAATCCGAACTGAGGAGTCTGGGATTGGAGTGTACGTAAGTTGGAAGGGGTTTCTAGGTGGTACCGATTCTTTGTATCAGGTAGGGTTCAGGTTTTAGGTCAAGGAGGTACATCCAAGTCGATGGAAAGAGTTCCTGAATCAGGATCCCATTTTAGAAGAAAGTCAGATGAAAACAAAGCATCGGTGTCATACCACCACCACTTACCTAGTCTATTTTTCAAGGCCAAGCCCTAGTTCTGGTGGAGGTAGCTAAAAGTCAAGGGTAGAACCAGGGCAGAAGTTCAGACAAGCAGTAGAGACCAAGTAGGGAGGCTCAGGGCTCAAGAGAGCCTAGAACTTGACTCTCACCCATGCACCAAACACTGCTCCCCTGCAGTCCTGAGGTAGAGCCGCCATCTGACAAAAGTTCTAGCCAAAAAGATGTAAGAGAACTCATTGCGGAAATTTGTAGAAAATCTCCTTAAAGAGAGCTAACTTAAGGGGGTAGGACAACTTTTTGCCTTCCTTTCATTTTTACTGTCTCCCAGAATACAGATGTGATGGGAGGTGGAGCAGCAGCCATCTTGGGCCATGAAATGACTTCGAGAATAGAAGAACGGTCCTGGATAGTGTTGCTAAAAAATAGGAATCTGGGTCTTTAAAAACCCTGGAGCAATCACACCAGACTTCGGATTGTCTATCTCAACTTATTTTATGTTAGATAAAAATAACATTTTATCTTGCTTAAGCCAGTTATTTGCGTTTTCCATCATGTGATGCCTAACTTACTCCTAACGGACACTTCCCTCCCACACAGGAGCATTTCCCAACGTGTGGTTTATGTGTCACAGATAGTACACAAGACACTTTTAGAAAGTATGAACTCAGACAAGCGTGGGTCTATGATTATGTATTTATTTTAATATATACTAGAGAAAATGGAGCCCATACTTCAAATTCGTGATTTCATGGATAAGACTCAGGTTGGTATTTACATTTAAAAAGTAAGTCAATTTAAATTAAACGGCTGAACAAATACTAGAACAACCAGCCTGCAGGAATGGTAACAATCATGTAGGTAGAATTTGAATAACTGAATGTTTGCAAGCAGTGCCACGGGGAATGGTGCCGAAACTGGACCTGTCTCGTCTGGGCAAGACAGCGATCACCTGGCCCACAGCAGATGCTCAATAAGTGTATGTGGAATGAATGACAACATACACCACTGTCTCCCTGAATGAGCTCCGGCTTTTCCCAGCACACCCTTTGCCTCTTGTGTAGCCCACCCTTTCACCCCCCAGATAACAGACCCTAAGCACTTTCCTTGTCTGCTTTTCCCAGTCTTCTAACATGTAATTTCCTTTTTCAAAGCGCAAGGAGGTACTCCGCTCTTAGGGATTTTATTTTTCAGGTTTTGTTAAATGGAGCTTTAAGCCTTGGCCATTTTACAATTCTGCGTTGATCTCTTTCTTTAACCAGCTCACTGGTTGGGCCCCGTTTCGTGTGGTTGAAATAAAAGGAAACTGCCTCCCATATAGAAGATATATTGTTGCTTGTTTCTCTTGTGCATAAGTATATTTATCACCTGTGGCCTGACGGAAGTCTAAGCAGAACCTGTCTCCCGGGCAAGGGAGGAAAGAGGAATTCCTTCGCTTTCAGCCAACTCAGCTCAGCTCACGGCTCTCGCTATAGACACCTCCCTTAGTCCCCACACTGCCCGAAGCCCAGCAAAAGAAGAGTAGCAACGCCCTGGGTGTGCAGACCACCTTAAGGGTTTCAGAGTACCTTCCGATCTCTCACCTGAGTCTGCTTGCACAAGGACACCTGGGGTGCTTGTTTGTCCTCAGCCCCGCAGGCTTAGGAGGGAAGGCTATGGTCTCATGCTCACTAGCTGTGGCAAAAATCTGGAAAAGGCTGGGAGGCACGTCTAGATAAGGAGGCTTCAGCCTGGAAAGGAGGATAAATGGAATCTGCAAGGAGAGGTACGGACTATCTACACTGAGATGAACCACGGCATTATGAGAATTGGGCTGAGAGAGCAAATGGGAAGCCCCTATGGGAGGTGGAGTGGGGGATGGTGGTGACAGAGAGAGAGGAATGGTGTAAAGTGCAACACAAAGGTCCTGGGTGGGAAAGCTGAGATCACTGAGAACCAGCTGGAGCAGGGCGAGGACAGGGACTTGTACAGGGTGGACCGGACGGTGACCCGTGGGGAAGTCATAAGCAACTAGCTTTCTGCATCTGTAACCTCACGTCAGTTCCGTTGGCACACAGAGGTGGGAGACATTAACAAGAGCTTCAGAAGTCTGGTTTTCAGTTGTTGGAATCTGTCAGTAGGACCTCTGCTGGTGGTAACTGCCCTGTTTGTAATAATATTCATGCAGACATAATATCGTCTCTGAGCCTCATGGCAACCACTGTGCAAGCAGGTCCAGGATGATGCTCCCATTTTACAGGTGAAGTAACTGAGGTTCAAAGAGTCTCACCTAAGGGTGTACTGTTGATGAGTAGCAGAATCTAGTCCAGATGCCAAGTCTCCATTGCCCCGATCCGGGGCCCTTTCCGTCACCCCAGTGTCCCTGCAATCTATGACTTGCAAAATAAGGTGTCTGGAACAGTTTCTGGACAATAGAAGGTGCTTGAAGGTATATGCCGATAAGCTGATTGAATTGTGACCTTGCTAAAGGGATTATATTCCTTCCCTCCTCACTCCTGGCCCCTCAGCTTTCCTCTGTGTGGCTGGTATCTCCAGAGGGTCTACGTCTATTTGAGTCTTCTCCTTGACCTTCACCTGGCTCTATGGTCTCTCCAATTACTTCTCCTCTTCCTCTTCCAAAGAAATCTCACGAAGAGCAGGGTTTGGGGGTTGGCTGTAGATCTGTTATGTGTTATATTCCACAGAGTAGAACTAGTTGAGAGTGGTGAACACTTATCTTTTCTTCCACTCTTTTTTTCCCACACATAGGCTGAGTGCCAGGCTCTGTGGAAGAAGCACTAGGAAATAGGAACAGCTACTCTGGAGGACAAGCCTAGTAGATTCTCAACGTTGTATAGGCTCCGGATGCCTTGGAGAAACTGATGAAGGATCTACCTCTCTCCTCTCAAAATGCACATCTTCCCATTCAATCAAAGTTTTGCATGAAATGACAAGGATTCTTGAATCCTCCGTAGTCTACCTGTAAATGCTCTAGTGGTCCCGGGACCTGTAGTTAAAGATATTGGTGATGGGAGCTATGGATGAGCAAATAGGCTATGACATGTCATGTGATCAGGTGGAGAGGAAAACAAGGCAGGAGCTGGAAGGGTGTCTAGATGATGCCAGCTGGACACCAGAGGGACAGGGCTATGGGGCAAGCTTGGGGTGATGTGGGAGAATATGGCCTGGAGGAGGAAGGCCAGGGGTCAACTCAGGTCAAGCATGAAACTGAGTACGATCCTGTGGGGCTCCTGGGCATGGAAACCTTTCTGTCCCCCATTTCTTGTTTGTAGGGAATAGATCCCAGCCTCCATGACCTTCCCTGAGTTCCAAAGGGCAGATTTGAACAGTTGCTAATCAGGGAACGGAGGGGTTGCCGAGACACGGGAGGAGCAGCTAAGAAACAATAGTGCAGCCTTGGGGCAGGGTCCTGGTTCCACCTCAAGGGATACACACCTTTGATCTCTTTGCAGAACTAAACTCTCACTCCCCCAAAATGGAAGATGTTAGCATTCTTCATTCCGGAGAAGATCACAGTTTGATAACATCAAGAAGCTCATCAAGGGACCACCTGAGGCCAGATTAAAGGAACCAGAGAAGCTCATTATGAGGAGACCACCGGAGGCCAGATTAAAGGAGCCCTGCACACACCTTGATCCTTATCAGCAACTGCCCCCCCACCCCGCCCTTGAACCATTGCTATAAAACTCCTCACCAAATCCTCCCAGGGTGAGACACACAGTTTTGAGGGCATTAGTCTGCTGTGTCCCCCATTTGCTTCGCAAAGCAATAATGCTATTCTTTTCTATTTCACCCGAAAACTTGTCTCCGAGATTCAGTTCAGCACTTGGTGCACACAGGCCGAGTTTTTGGGCATCAAGCATAGACCTTGCAGGTAAGAAAGCACTTGATCCTGGGAGTGTAGTTCTTCCCTCTGAAATGGCAATGCTAACACTCCTCTTGGGGTTGTTGGAAGGCTGAAAAGATGACAGATGGGAGGGCCCTATCCCATGTCTGTCTCCACTGGATCTTTGTGCTCCTCTGGGACAGGGACCTTGCCTGTTATCACTGCATCCCTAGCATTCATTGTGCCTGACACAGAGCAGGCTCCCCTTAAACGCATTTGAATAACAGTCACCAGAGTTGGCACTGTCTGAGTATCTACTGAATAAATTAAGGAAGGTAGGGAGGGAGGTGGTGGAGGGAGGAAGTGGCTTGATATTCTCCCAAGGGGGTGACATATCAGTGTTGGAATTGCCTACCTTACCTAAATAGATGTCTTCCTAAAACCGTATCTGTGTGTAAATTGAAGTCTGACAAGAAAAATCCTATTCCCCTAATGACTTTGATAATTTCAGAGATGCTTTCCTCCCATTTCCTCTTGATTTAAAATGGGCAGTTGCCTAACATATAGGTCCCTAAAGCATTTTTCCCTATAAAGGAAGAAATCCTCAGAAAATCAGCTCTTAAATGCACCAATAATAATGGGGAGGGAAAAAAAAGATCACTGGTAAACCTTTGCATTTCAAGAGACTCTGTCATTTCCCAAGCAGAGATCCTTCAAATATCTCAAGGGACTCACCCATAGAGCCTTAGACAGGGGGAGGGGCAGAAGAGAGCCTGCATCCAGGCTCCTGAATTGTAATGCTCATTTTATAGTTAAGGAAAGCACAGCCTAAAAAGATGAAGTGACCTGCCCAAGGTCACACGCAAGTTCATTGTGGAGTCAAAGGCAGTGACCTTTCCATTGGCTGCCATAAATAAGTGCTCAAGGAAAAAAATGGGGTAACTTATAACGTACAAAATCCTCCTCTCTGCTCCCCACCCCTTTCCAAGCTGTGCTGTGAGGCAGTGTTTGCAGATGAAGGATGGCAGGAGCTGGACACACTTGGGTCAAAAATCCCAGCCCTGCATTCCAAGCTGTGAGGCCTTTACCACGAACCACCAATGCCCGTGTGTGTCACGCCAGCTGCCCCCGCCCTGGGTCTGTCTGGTCTCCACTTGTAGGTCACTTGGGCCCTGCTCCTGGGGCTGAGTGTTGGGAAATGAGAAGAATCTAGAGAAAAGTTGCCACGGCAACAGGGGAGCAGTGGCTGCGGCGGTGGAAGGTGATCTATGGCTTTGTACGTGTCAGAGAGTTTGCTTGTTTGCTTCCCATCTGGGCCCTCCAAGCTTCTGGGCACGTGTTGGGGGAATGCTAATGCCACTCCGCCCCTTCTCTCACTCTTTTGGGGCAGCCACATGGGCTTCGGCACCACCTGACATCAGCTTCCCTTAGCCAGTGGCCGGAGACAGTCTGGGTAGCTAGCTGCCTCTTTCTTCGCTGGATAGCAGTTACATCACATCTCAGAGCTGGAAGTAGCTGCAGAGATCTTTTTGGTGCAGAACTCTCATTCGACATGTAGGGAAACTGAGGCCCTGAGAAGGACAGTGACTTGTTGAAAAACACACTGTAAACAGGAGTGTCTTGTTCTGTGTGGGCTGCCCTAACAAAATACCATAGATTGGGTGGCTTAAACAGCCGACATTTGTTCTTACACTTTTGCAGTCTGGGGATTCCAAGATCAAGGTCCCAGCAGATTTGATTCCTGGTGGGGGTCTCTTCCTGCTTGCAGACGCTGGCCACCTTCTCTCTGTGTCCTCACATGACCTCTCCTCAGTGCATGGACATGGAGACGGAGTGGGGTCTCTTGTGTCTCTTCATATAAGGGCACTAATCCCATCATGAGAACCCCACCCTCATGACCTCATCTAACCCAAATTACCGGCCAAAGGCCCATCTCCAAATACCATAACACTGGGGGCTAGGGCTTCAATATATGCATTTTGGGGTGGGGGACATAAACATTCAGTACATAAGAATGGACAGTGCTTTTTCTGCATTACCATATTGCTTCTCTGACGCAAGTCAGAAGGGCTATTTAGAGGCCAGTTAACATAACTGAGTGACCTTGGCCAAGTCAATTCTCACTGGGCCTCAGTTTCCCATTCTGATAAAGGAGGGATTGGACTTAATGATTTATGATTCTCTGCTTCATTTACAGAAATGACATAACCTTTTTGATGACTCAAAAATAGGTCAAAATGAGACTCCCAGACCAAATCCTATGATCCCACTAATTTTTCTTGGTGTCTATATAGAAGTAATGTCAGTTTTCAGAAAACCATCAATGGCTTAGCCATAAAGATTCCCTTGTTATAGTGTCTAAATACCATTACAGCCCTCATACAAGTTATTCTGCCTCCAGCCCAACTCCCCAGTCAAACATCTAGTCTTATCTTCCTAGAACCCACACGTGGCCAGGCCATCCTCCTCCCCTCTAAGCATGGATACGAGGCCCTTCCTCGATGCAGCATCACGCCACCTCCTTTGTCATCACTCCTCTGCTTCCTTGTGACCATGATGTTTCTTGAACATGCTTGGATATCTCCAACTTCGTACATATGGATCCCTCCACTTTTGTTCATCCCACTTGTCCTAATTCCCACTCATTCTTCAAGATCCAGTGTGGGTATGTCCCTGACACTCTGAGGTCACCTCTGTGCTCTCTCAGCACTTAGAGATTCTCTCTTATAGGAGCTCTTTTCACACTGTATAATTATTGTTTATTATCCTCCTTCTACACTAGGATGGAGACTCCTAGGGTGGGAATGGGGTCTTGTTTTCTATTGATGCCCTCGTGTCTCCTGTGAAACCTGACGCTGAGTAGGTACTCAGCTAGTGTTTGTTCAATGAACGAATAAATCTCACTTTACAAGATTCAATCCATTACAGAGTTCTGGGGCGTTGTCTACAAAATTTGCAAGTTCAGGTCATGAGCTCTGATACTCACTGTGTTTACCAGCTTGTCAGTTCCTTTTATCAGAGGCCATCCCCGAGATGCTCACTGGTGTGAGAGTCAGAAGACCCCCAAATGAATCTTTACTCCTGTGGAAGTCACTTCTCTTTCCTGGCATTAGCTACAAAGAAGGGTTTGGGTATAGTGATCCCTAAAAAGTCTTTTATCTTTAATTTCCCATAATTCCAAGATATCTAATCAGCAGTCAACAGATAGCAAGTATAGTAACACATTAGAATGGGAAGGAGAAAAAATATTCTTGATTTAAGGTTTAACTGGGGCTGAATCTTGGGAACAAGGGCAGTGACATGGTAGGCCTCACTTAGAGGGGCCCCAAACAACTGTCCAGCTGAGCAGGAGGGAGTAGGTAGAGAGACCACAGGTCAGGTTCTGGTTGGTGATCTAAGGCAGGTTGGAGCAGGCAGGTGGGGCCAGAGGTCAAGGTCAATCACTAGGTTGGCAAGGCTGATCCAAGAGCAGATACTGTCAGCTTCTTGCTCATCGAATCTCCTGTGATGGTATGGGGGATGTCAAAGGCCAGCAGCTGAGCCCTGCTCTTGACTTGAAGAAAAACTTCATCATTTACTCATAGAGGTTACCTTAGTGACTGTCAACTCACTGACTTTTCCTGAATGAAATCCCAAGTTTTAAGCTAGTTTCATGACTATAATTCTGGAGAAAGACCAAATTTTTCAGTACAGATTTAAGGCTTGTCAACCATCCCTTTCTTTCCAGCCTCATCTCCTTCCCCTTGCATTCCCTCCCCCACATCCTCTCCAGATACTCTAAGTTCTTCTCACTTTTTTGGACGTGCCATATTCTCCTATGCCTTGCTACCTGTACAATGTGCTCCCCTCCCTTCTCCTTTCATATTCTCATGGCCAACCCTTATTCGTGACTCAAAACTCAGGCATCACCTCCAGGAAGTCTTCTTTGATTCTTCTTCCCTCAAATCTAGATCAGGGAGCCTATCATATGCTCTCATAGCTCCCAGTTTTCTCCCTGGTAATACCCATTAAAATGTCTCATTTCATTGCTTTCCCACTGGGAACATGAGTTCCTTGAGGGCAATGACTCTTATCTGTTTACCTTCAGTGCAATAATCAATGAAAACCTTTTTGAGTGAATAAATGGAGGACAAATTAAAAATGGAATGTAATTTTCAAGGTCCAACTATAATACTTCTATCAGCACAGGACAAGAATGCAATTGGGCTGTAAGTCCTTGAGAACCTTGTACACTACATTAATGAATAATAATGAAAAATGTTTGCAATTAGCATACTCTTAGTTAGGTGGGAAATGCTGTGGGGGGCAAATATGTTCACTTTCAGTGTTTTATGGACTAATTATTTGCCGTGCGTACACAATTTAGCCAACATTGTGCATGTCCCGTGTACTGGATGCTATGGGAAATACTAGAACTCAGATGGCCTTAGGGTCTCCACCAGGCCCTTCTGATTTAGCATCTTTGCATGGTAATGGAGTGTGAAAAGAGACCTTTTGCTATTTTGTAGTGAGTCTGTGTGTTCCTTCATGCTGGAGTTTCCTTCAGGGAACTCTACGTATTAGGAGATACATTCTTCAGTTCTGTTGAGCAGCAAGGATGCCAGAGGCTCAAAGGCAGGTGTGAAGGGCATGGTGGGGAAGATGTACAGAGGGTGAAAGTGCATAATAAACAGGATAAACTTTACAAAGTCCCTTGAGGAATATGCTGGTATGAAGAGGACTTTTTTTCAAGTGCTGGTGGCACTACCCCTCTGGCATTTCACTTCTCCCTTGAGGTTCTCCCACTTTGATCCTTCCACTGCCTCTCTCTGTAAAAGAATCTTACCGAAGCAAAATACAACATGCTCCAGGGCTGAGCTGGGTCAAGCTCTCCAGAGAGAGTTAGGGTGGGAGAAGCAACTGTACCTTGGCTGCCCTGAGTTTGCCACCCCTTCAGGGGGTTCAGGCTGATACTTGTTCTCCTTCATGCCTGTCATCAGGGCACCCTGATCCCCCTTGTCTCTGACTCAGCTGTGAGCAAAATCAGAGCCTTCCTTTGGTTTTTCTCAGCATCACTGACATGGGCTGTTTTCAGGAAGATCTTAACCAAAAATGAAGGGAAATTGACAAAGATGAGACTACTGGCATTGCTAACAACCACCACAAAACAAAACAATAACATAGCTGAGATAGAAGAGTGCAGAACTCCCATCCACTACAGCTAGAGCCCCAGAAATTGCTTCATTCTTCTCCAAAGGAATATGCCAAGTACCCCTTCATCTAATCATTGGGTATTCTTTCCTCTAGCTCCATCATTTCAAGGGGACACCCAGTGTCTGTGCTTTTATGCTTTCACCCAAACTGACCATTGTAGCATAAGGTACCATAGAGAAGGGACGTTGAACAGGGTGGCTGATTGTATCCTCTGAGATGGCCTCAGAGATATGTATCCTATTCCAGATGCTCTTCTCACAATGTGACATGCATTGACTCTCCTCCATCAAGGAGTGAGATCTTTGTTCCCTCTTTCTGAACCTGGTGGAGTCTTGAAACTGCCTTGATTAGTAGGACATGGTGGTAGCACATCACAAGGTGTCTGAGCCTAGGTCATAAAAAGTGATATGGTTCCTACCTGGTGTCAACATGGACTTTGGGGGCCCTGAGCCAGCATGTAAGAAGGCTGGCTACCCTAAAGCTGCCATGTTGGCGAGACAACACAAAGAGGCCACACAGAAATGGAAAGAGATGCCCAGAAAGCCCTAGCTGCTGCCAGCTGTTTGAGTCTTCCCGGCACCAACCACAGTGAATGAACCTTCAGATGATTCTGAAGCCCTGGAGGCTTCCAACTGATGGCCCAGACATCAAGGATCAGAGACAAGCCTTTCCTGCTGTGCCCTGTTTGAATTCCCAACCTCCCAGATCCAAAAGCATAATAAAGGGTTGTTTTATGCCCACTAGGTTATGGAGCAATTTGTCACACAGCATTAGATAATCAGAGCAAATCAGGAAAGTGCTTTTCACAGCCTTGGTCCTAAGCTGCTTGTCCATCACTTCATCACTGTCTACTTTCCACCTTGCAGTTGCTCCTTGGCACCTTTCATCTTTTGATTCCTCCCCCATTTAAGGTTTCATCATGCCCCTTTATTTAGATGTTGCTTTTTTTTTTTGCCACCGTCTTTACTTTTCCTCACTGGTGATAGAGCTTCTGCTTGGGCTTCTGGTTTCTTCCTCTGCCATCTATTTCCTCCATCTTAGCTCTGGATCCTCTGCCATGGCACAAAAAATTTCCACAGGAAGTCTTGGGTACGGAGCTGGCTATGAGGCACTGGACAATCTGGGAAGGCAATGTTCTTTCTGGTCATCTTAGCAGCTCAGGTTGCTATAAAAAAACATCATAGATTGGGTGGCCTATATAAATAAACAACATTTATTTCTCACAGTTCTGAGAGTTGTGAAGTCTAAGATCGATACACTGGGAGATTCGGTTCCTGATGAGGGCTCTCTTCCTGGCTTGCAGACGGCTGCCTTCTTGCTGTCCTCATATGATGGAGAGAGAGTGAGTTCTGGTTTCTTTCTCTTCTTATAAGGACATTAATCCCATCATGGTGGCCCCCACTCATCACTTTGTCTAAACCTACTACCCCTCCCAGAGGCCCCACCTCCAAACACCTTGGGGGTTAAGGTACATGAATTTTGGGGGGACATAGTCGGTCCATAATATTCCACCTCTGACTTCCCCCAATTCACGTCCTTCCCACGTGGAAAATACATTCATTCCATTCCAACAGCCCCCAAAATTCTTAACTCATTCCTGCCTCAAATCTGAAGTCTAATCTAAATATCACCTAAATGTCCTTTTCATCCTGAGGTAAACTTCCTCCCCAGCTATGAACATGTGAAATCTGATAAGTTATGTGCTTCCAAAATACAAGGGTGGGCAGGCATAGGATAGACATTCCTGTTCCAAAACGGAGAAATCAGAAAGAAGAAAGAGGTGATGGGTCCAACCAAGCAAGTTCGAAACATAGCAAGGCAAATGCCATTAGATCTTAAGGCCTGAGAATAACGCCCTCTGGCTTAATGCTCTGCCTTCCAGACCCATTAGGGCAGGGGTCCTGCTTTTCAGACCCACTGGGATGGTGGTCCAACCCCTGTGGCTCTGCCAGGCTGGGACTATACACGAAGACCCGAGGGTGTGGGTTCTTCTCTTAAGATCCTGGGCAGCCAGTCTGCCCGCCTGAAAGCAAGGCAGTGCGCTCCCTCCATCCCCTTCACCCCCATTTGAGACTCAGGAGGCAGCCCTGATGATCTCTGAATGGGCTTTGGGGTCCTCCTTCCCTTGTCTTGAAGAATAATACACATTTGCTGCTAAATGGCTCTACGGTCTGGTCCTAAAAGAGTTAAGAAGCCAGATAGTTTTCCTTCATTTCTTCTCATTTCTACCCCCTCCAGTCAACCTGGCGGTGCTTCTGCTGGGGTGGCTGATTAAGTTCTTGGTTCACGTCCATACTAATCTTGTCAAATGGCTGTTTGGCCACATTCTTAGTACTCTCTTCTGAACATGACTTCTCATTTTTTTGCACTATGGGTAGGCTGAGAATTCTCCAAATCTTTAAGTTCCGGTTCTTTTTTGTTTAACAATTCCTCCTTCAATTTGTGTCTCTCTTCTCACATTGTACTATAAACAGTAAGGAGGAACCAAGCCGCTCCTTCAATACTCTGCTTAGAAAGCTCCTCAGCTAACTCTCCAGTTTCATAGCCCACAAGTTCTACTTTCCACGAAACACTAGAACATGAACGCAATTCAGCCAAGTTCTTTGCCACTCTGTAACAAGGATCACCTTCTCTCCGTGATCCAATAGCACAGTCCTCATTCCTGTCTGAGACTTCAGGAGGATGGCCTTGACTGTCCACATTTCTACCAGTATTTTGTTTATGAGTATTTGTGTATGCTCTAAAAAGGTGGAAGCTTTCTCTCCAGCTCTCCTCTTTTCTTTCTGAGCCCTCACCAGAATCACCTTTAAAAGCCCCCTCACAGCAATCTTGGTTTTTTCTTTTGAGAGTGTACCTCAAAACTCACCTCGCCACTTACCCAGTTCCAAAGCCACTTCAATGTTTTTAGGTATTTGTTACAATAGCACCCCACTTCTTGGTGCCAATTTCTATCTTAGTCGGCTTGGGTTGCTGTAATAAAATACCATAGGACGCTCGGTTTTAAAAACCAAGACATACACTTCTCACAGTTCTGAGGACTAGAAATGTGGAACAGGATGCCAGCATGATTGGGTCCTGGTGAGTACCCTTCCTGGCTTGCTGACGGCTGCCTTCCCACTGTGTCCTCACGGGGCAGAGAGAGCAGGCTCTGGTCTCCTTTTCTTATAAGGACACACATTCCATCCTAATGACCTCATCTAAACCTAATCCTCCACAAAGGCCCCATCTTCAAGTACCATCAAAGAAGGGCTTTGACAATATGAATTTTGGGGGTTCTTTCTCACAAACATTCTTTCTGTAACACTGGTGAACCTGATTAGGTAACACTCACCTAGACTTAAACTATCTGGACACAACCCCACAACTTTTTTCTTCTTCAGGGTGGTAGAAAGGGGACCAGAGGGGCAATGATAAAGGCCCTCTGCTTCCCAATGAAAACCACCATCCCTGGTGGTGAATAAAACATTGGAGCAAATGCAAAAAGACCCCAGGGGAACCAAAATATCACAGGCCAGTAAGTGTTCCAGCCAAAGATCCCAAATTGCTGAGAAGGGTTCCAGGAGGGTCAGCAAGAGTCCGCCACAGGCCCTCTTTCCCAGGAGTGGGGGACCTGCCATATGGAGAGCCAGGAAGTATTCAAAGCAGAGGATGTCTCTGGTACCTGAATCCACTTTGAGAATGAGCTAGATGCTTTGGGAAGATGATGGATGAGCCCGAGTCACTTAATTGGAAAGAATCCAGAGGTAAGAATTAGACAATGTCAAGTCCTCATGCTTCCCTTAACTTGCTCTGTGTGACCACAGACAAGTCCCTTTACCTCCCTGAGGCTTCCTTTTTTATAAATGGGAGAAACTCCAGCCTGCTTTGTCTCGTCCTAGGGCTGTTGTGAGTATCGGATGACATAATGCACAGGATGACACTTTAACTGAACACAGCACGTGCTCTGCATGCGCTGGACGTGTCACTTGTGTTATGGCACTTATTCCTCATAAAAATCCTGCACTGTAGGGATCGTCACCCCATGCTATGGCTGAGGAAACAGAAGGCAAAGGGGCCACACAACTTGCCCAAGATCACACATTTAGTAAGAGGTAGAGCTTACATTCCAGCTCAGGTTTTCCCAGCACTGAAGCCAATATTCTTTCCATTAGAGTACAACTACTGCTATTGTTGTTGTTATTGATTTTATGTCTCTTCTGTGATCCATCTTGAGAGCATATTATTATGTACAAGGGACACGGGGGTACTCGGGCATCATGAAAATGTACCTGGCTGTCCACAGATTCCCTCAGTGTCAACCCCATGAGCCACATTCCAATTGAATTAATCAGATTTCTGCAGTGCTGTCTCCCAAGAAGGTCTAGATTACTAATACCAAGGTCCTGGTTGTATGCAGGACCAGAAATGATGGCACAATGATGCTGATGAGAACAGGACTATTTCCAGCCCCTGCTGATGGCATAATCAAGGCGAGACAGCACCCCCAGGACATGCACCTTGGAGACGGCTGATGGGAGGCTCAGTCCCTGCAACCTACAGGGGGCAAAAGAGGACGCCCACCGTGCAGGCACATCTGGACTGGACCACCCTGCTGGACCGAAGTGAGCAGAATTTCAGCATCTTCTCCCACCCACAACGCTCCATAATTGCTTTTTCTGCCAAAGGACCAAGCGCTCAGACAGGCAGCCCGGCAGCATTGGCAAAATGAGCCGCTAGGCATGCACGCCACACTCTGCTTTCCGAAAAATTAGCCTGGAACGTGTGGATCCTGACGACAGAGAGGCCGTGTAAGAGAAGATAGAAATGCCAGCGCAAGGCCTCCATTAAGGACAGCTCTCCTGCCAGATGGAGGCTGGGGAGTGGGGAGCTCTGGTTCCTTAGCCGTCAAAACCAAGGCAGGGAAATCTGTGGCAACGTGGATGGACCTAGAGATCATGATACTAAGCGAAGGAAATCAGACAGAGAAAGACAAGTGCCATATGCTACCACCTACATGTGGAATCTAAAACATGACACAAATGAACTTACCTAAGAGACAGAAACAGACTCACAGACGTAGAGAACAGACTTGTGGTTGCCAAGCAGGCGAGGGTGGTGGGGGAGGGACGGACTGGGAGTTTGGGATTAGCAGATGCAAACTCTTATGTACACAATGGATACACAACAAGGTCCTACTGTATAGCACAGGGAACTATATTCAGTGCGATAAACCATAATGGAAAAGAATATGAAAAAGAATATATTATATGTATGTATAACTGAGTCACTGTGCTGTACAGCAGAAATGAACACAACACTGTAAATCAACTAACCTTCAATAAAATAAATTTTTAAACAGTTTAAAATAAAAGTAAAACCAAGGCAGGGCAATGCAAGGCAAAGACCCCGGTCTGTCTCTGGAGGCAGGTTGGAGGGAGGGGTGTGAGAAATTCCACGTCTCCCAGCTGGAGTGAAGCTCAGAAAGTACACAGTAGATCCTGTGACTAGTGCTGGGAAATCCATCTCCAGGAACTGGTGGATTCCCAGAACCTCCTCTGGGATCCTCTTTTGAGCTCTTCATGGTAGAGCAGAAAAGCAGGACTTGGGAGAACCTCCCAGCTCTGCTGTTTATGAACCTGCCACTTAGGCAAGTTCTTGGCTCTGTGTGTGTGTGTGTGTGTGTGTGTGTGTGTGTGTGTGTGTGCGCGCGCGCACGCATGTGCACGCAGAAAGCAAGCATTGCTCAATGTAAGAGGCTTCACAGGAAGAGGCCACACCATACACAGCACAGCAAACAACTAAAAAAGTCCAACAAAAACAGTAGATGGCCTTTTTGAGGCTTGATGAGAATCTTATTAAATCCTTCCTTTCCTCCCCGACACTTGGTTCCCACATCTCGACCTGCCACTTACTCATCTGTGTGACGTGGCCGTTATTTACTTTCCCTGCCCTCTGGTTTCGTCACTTGTTAAAATGGGCATCATCCCGTGTTCAGCGGGGCCAGTGGAGGGAATCAAATGATGTGACGTGTGTGGAAAGCACTTGGCAACTCTAAATACGCTTTAGGATTTGTTTTTGACAGGAAGAGAGTGAACACCAACGGTAGGGAAAAGCAAATTTCAAAGCAGTGTGTGTCTCCTCTTCGTAAGAATGGGGTCTGGTGGGGCTGTAATCCTTAGAGATCGTGTTTTAGGGCGCTGGGGGGATTGGTTCCAGAACCTCTGAAATGAATGGGAAATTGAAAAGAGAAAGCTAAAGGGATGGTGCACGTTGAGTTGAGTGGGGAGGAGGGCAGATGCTGGGGAGGAGAGCAGAGCTGGGAGGAGATGTCTGTGTTCTCCCAGGTGGAGGTGAGTGAGGGAGGAGAGAGAGACCATATTACTGGGAGCCTGGAGGTCCTAGACGGTAGAGAAGTGGGACCTGGCAAAACACTCATGGGAAGAAGTCTTCTGCCACCCCAAGCTGACCCTCTCTCTGCCTTGTCTTGAAGCTGAAGCCAAACCAGATGGGATGGGGTAGGGGCTGAGCCAGCTCAGATGCTTCCTGCCTTCAGTAACCGTGGTTTGGAGAACCGTAGCAGGGCTGAGTGTGCGATGCGATCGGGCTGCTGGTGGTGGCCATAAGTCCCATTGGTGCTGAGGAGGAATGAATGGTAGACAGCTGGTATTACTGGTGGAAGCACAGCGGGAATTCCCAGTGCAGGAAAGAGTCCTCTTTACTCTCTCTGCACTTGTCTCTGAACCTCACATCTTATTCAGGTGAGGGCCTGGGGGCCATCTCCATCGGTGGTACTCCTGGAGCTCTGAAGCCTAGGGACAGGGGCGGGGGTGGGAGTGGCTCTGAAGCTTCAAAGGCAGAGCTAAAGGAGCACCGACCACGAGCAAGTCTGGCTCATGGCAAGCTGGGAAAAGGGACCATAAGTCCCAAGATCCTGGGGCACTGATCTGAAATGGGGTCCACAGGGCATGTGGTAGAATTGGACAGAAATGCAGAGGAATAATATTTCAGATGCTAGGAGAAAAGGAGGGTGGCTGGTGACAGGGCCCCTTTTCAGCACAGCAGTAAATGCAGAGGGGTTGACTGTGTGATCACATGGGCCTATGAGCAGACCCTCAGACCCAGATTCCAGGGAACAGGGTCCCAGTCCCAACCTTCTTTATGGCCTCCAGGGGACCCTGAACCAATCTTTTTTTTTTTTTTTTTTTTGCGGTACTCGGGCCTCTCACTGCTGTGGCCTCTCCCGTTGCGGATCACAGGCTCCGGATGCGCAGGGTCAGCGGCCATGGCTCACGGGCCCAGCCGCTCGGCGGCATGTGGGATCCTCCCGGACTGGGGCATGAACCCGCGTCCCCTGCATCGGCAGGTGGACTCTCAACCACTGCACCACCAGGGAAGCCCTGAACCAATCTCTGACTGATAGAGAAAGAGTCTCCCAATGGTTAAGCACCTTCTGTATGCTTGACAGGGCCCTGAGCACTTTTATATAGAGATCATATCCCTTACTTTGAACCCAAGCCCCAAGAAGTAATAGTATTACCTCTATTTGACAGATGAGGAAACTGAAGCCCAGGGAGGTTGGGACTCTCGGAGATTCTGCCTCAACCAAATCTCTACCGGGTCCAAGAATCTCTATTATAAGAAATGTTTACGCTCCTTAGGCAATTCTGAGCCTAGGCCATTCATTATTTATTTATTCACCTTTATTCAATGGATATTATTGAATGTCTCTCATGTTATAGGTATAATTGAGATTATAGACATGAAACAGTGACCAAAACAGTCCCTATGGAGTTTATGTTCTACAGAAGGAAGGCACATAATGAAGAAACAGGTAAGTAAATATATAGAATGTCAGATGATGATAAGTACTATATTGGAAAGTAAGGCAAGCTAAGGGCACAGAGAGTGCCACGGTTGGGATGTGTGCGCTTTGACGGAGGTTGGTCAGGTGAGGCCCCACTGACAAGGGGTTCTCTGAGCAGAGAACCTGGAGGAAAAACAGGGTGTGAGCCATGTGGTTCTTTGATGGAAGAATCTTCCAGCAGAGGAAACAGCACATGAAAAGGCCCTGGGGCAGGACTGTGCTTAGCACGTGCAAAGAAGAGTATGTTGGCCTGTGTCATCACAAAGCCTTCATCTTTCACTGCGAATGAGATGAGGACCCATTAAAAGGTTGCAGCGGCTAAGTGCCAGGCTTGTAAACTATGCTCCTATGTTATTTTTATTTTATTTTTTTAATTGTTATTTTATATTCGAGTATAGTTGATTAACAATGTGGTGTTGGTTTCAGGTGTACAGCAAAGTGATTCTCATTCTGACAGCTGTATTAGGAATGGACTCTAGGGCGCAAGAAGCGGAGCAAGAAGACCACTCAGGAGGTAGTGAAAGCATCTAAGGGGAGATCATGGTGGCTTGAACCCTGGCAGAAGCAGTGGAGGAGGTGAGAAGCAATGAAATTCTGGAAGTACTTTTGAGGGTAGCATTATTTGCTAATGGAGTGAATGAGAAGTATGAGAAAAGAGAGGAATGAAAGATGAATCCAAAGTTTTGAGCTGAGTAACTGAAAGTGTTAAGCAGCCGTTTACTGAGATGGAGAAGAATGAAGGATAAGTAGTTTGTGGGGGCCGGGGATAAGAATTAGTTATGGACATATTGAGTTTAATATGTCTATTAGACATCCAAATGGAGATACTGACTAGGCACTTGGATTTGGGAGTCTGGAGGTCAGGTGATGGCTGAGCTGAAGATATACATTTGGGAATTGTTAGTATATGGGTGGTATTTAAAGCCATGAAACTCAATAAGATACCTTAGGGATTAAGAAAAGATGTTTGTAGAGAACAGACTGGTGGTTGCCAAGGGGGAGGGGATTGGGAAGGGATGGAGTGTGAGGTTGGGATTAGCAGATGCAAACTATTATGTACAGAATGGATAAACAACAAGGTCCTACTGTGTAGCACAAGGAACTATATTCAATATCCTATGATAAACCATAATGGAAAATAATATTAAAAAAAGAATGTACATATATGTATAACTGAATCACTTTGAGGTACAGCAGAAATTAACACAACATTGGAAATCAACTATACTTCAATTAAAAAAAAAAAAGGAAAGAAAAGATGTCTGTACCTTATGATACTCCAGGGCTTAGAGGTTGGAAAGATGAAGAGAATCAATGTATGAGACAGAGGAGTGGCCAGTGAGTAAAAGGAGAGTCAAGAGAGGATAGATAATGTTTCAAAAGCCAAGCAAAGTTGTCTCAAATGCATATGAAGTAAGCAATCAGCCATGTCAAGTGTTTTTGACAGTCGATGTTGACACCCGAACATTAGCTGTAGTATTTAAACATATAGGGATCAAAGCACTGTTTTCACGAAGGGGTGGTGGGATGGGGAAATGAGGTCAAGAGAAAATGGGGGAAGAGGAAAAAAACACAGAGAGCAAACTATGCGGACGTTTGCTGTAAAGGTCTACGGATAAGTGAGACAATAACCAGAAAAGGAGTTAGAATCAAGAGAGATTAAAAAAAACACGTTTCATTATTATTATTTTCTTACTGGGAGAAGTTACAGACTGTTTGCTGTAAGGTATGATCCAGTAGCCAGAGAGAGACCCATCGACGACCTAGGGGAGAGAGGGTACAGTTTCTGGAGGAAGGTTCAGGGTCACACGTGACTCAGCCGATCCAGATGCCTCACTTTGGACAAGTCATTGGCCCTCTCTGGGCCTCAAGGCAAGAGTATGAAAGATCCCAGGGACCACTCCCTGTTATTTTCTCAAAATATAAGATTAGGACACAGTGGGAACTCCATAGGGTCCCTGAGCGATACCAGTTCGGCAGCCCAGTGGGTAGAACCCTGAACCTCAGGCTCCCTCTAACCCCTACTCCACAGGGGATGCTGATACGCCCCAGGGGGGTTCTGAGCATAGTACAGAGGTTTTGGAGCCAGTAGATCTGGGACTCAAGCCCACCTTCAGCCATGTGACCTTTGGACAAGTCACTTTTCCCAAGGCCTCAGTTTCCTCCACCCTTTCTACCGATGATTGGCATGTACGTAAAATAGCCTCAGAAAAATGCTAGATCCTGGGAATTCTTCGTATCAGGGGATGTTTCTACTTCTGTGGGGCTGTGCAATCACTTCGTTGCCTGGGCCTTAATTCTGCCCACCTGAGAAATGGTCCTGACCTTCTTCATTGGATCTGGGAGGGTAGAGCAGGGGAGGAAGGTGTGTGTGTGGGGGTCATTCTGCCATTGCAGAATGGATGTGGAGTTTGGAGGTAGAAGTCCTTGTGTGTGACTTTGGGTAAGTTCCCCAACCTCCCTGGGCCTCATTTGTCTATTTCCAAGGTTGGTATGACGATTAACCGATAACCAATAACTGGGAAAGTGTTCTTTGACACTAAAAAATCCCCATCATACCTGAGGGTCACTGGGAGCGTTAGATAGATACTGTGTGCAAAGTGCTCAGCCAGTGACAGGACTAGAGCAAAGGACACACAATCGGGTTGTCACCAGTCGGCGGGCGGTGCTTGTTTCGGGAGACAGCATGGTGGGGCCTCCGATTAGCCACACTTTGGCGTTAGCAGACCTACCTCCAAAGGCTGGCTCCATCACTCACCCACTGTGTCAGAGACTGAGCGAGTTAGTTACACTTCCCACGTCTCAGTTTTCTCATCTGTAAATTGGGGCGAATGATAATAATGTAGCACCCTGGTGACTGTGAGCCTTTGTTAAGTTCAGCAAGCAAAGCGTTGAACACAGTGCCCACGGCACATGCAAGACAGGTTTTCCTTCCCTTGTCAGCGACCAGACAGCCATTTGGTCCTAGCACTTCATCCACAGCCTGTCTCCCAGATACCCAGATTCTACAGGACTCCTAGCACCTGGGACCTGGTCAGGAGGTGACTATTCCCACGGATGCCCAAACACCATCTGGGGTCCCTGTTACATACATCACACCTCACACTCTTTCACCTTTGCGCCCCTCTTGCACCTTGCGCTCTGCTCGGGCAGGCATCCTATAAAATGCAGACAATCAGACCGGCTCTACCAGGGATATTGTGACGTGATCTGCATCAAAGAGCTTTGAGCCAGATAACTAATAAGGACGTACTGTAGAGCACAGGGAACTCTACTCGGTACTCTGTCATGGCCTTTATGGGAAAAGAATCTAAAACAGAGTGGATATATCTACATGTATAACCGATTCACTGCGCTGTACACCTGAAACGAACGTAACATTGTAAATCAACTATACTCCAATAAAAAATGAAAAGACAACAACAACAAAAACTGCTTTGAGATGGTCAACCGCGGCACACGTATCAGTTACGTGTGACTTAGTAGTTGATGGGGGTGTTGGCAGCCAGGAAGTAGCTAGGGGAAAGGGACTGTGTGGCTCGTAAGCTGAAGGTGGGGCTTAAAGAGAAAAAACCAAGTTCAACTGTCTCCAGGTACATCTATCTATCTCTTCCACTGTCATCGAAACTTGTCTTTGGAGTCCAGCACACAGTAGGAATTGGGTGTCTTGCACACAGTAGGCCCACAGTAAAACTTAGTTAAGAATTGGTCACACTGATTCTCACTACACACGTGATAATTATAATGATATGATGATGATGTCATCAAGATTGGTTAGGTGCCTGCTGTAGGCTAGGTACACTACGTGCATGTTATCTGTATTCCGTCTCTAAGGTAGAAAGTGGTATCTTTCTATCAGGAGAAAAATACACAGGAGAAAATTAAGCTCAGGGAGGTGAAGTGACAGGCCCATCCAGATACTTCCGCATCTAGAACCCACATCCTTCTCTCCAGAGTCTGGGCCGAGCTGTCAGTTTTCAGTTCCTAGAGTGGCAGGCATTCTACACTGGAAAGTGGTCATCAGCTTTTTGGCTTTTCAAAGGTCACAGTCCTTTTGTGCCCTTGAACAGCATAGTCACAGGCTGTGGAACTGTCCCTTTGATCCCTCGTCAAGGGCACAGACATCCCTCAAAGAACACTTGCACCGCAGGAGCCCTGAATATGGGTCTGCATTGAAGAAGGGGTGAAGGGAAGGGGTCCTTCCTGAGTACCTCATAATTGCTGCTCGTCTGCAGATGCCCTGGGCATCTCTTTGGCCTGTGAAAGGTCTAGTACCCCCGCGCAAATAGATGGTGTGCCACCGGGGGCGTTTACAGCCCCAAAACCATGCCGTTTGCGGCATCCTCTTGCTGTGGAGTGCCCACACTGCCCACATGCCCAGAATTGCTCCAGTGAGGGAAAACAGAGCAAAGATGGGGCCATGGAGGCAGATTTGTATTTTAAAGAGGAGCTGGAATCACTGCTCACAATTAGAAATGGCAGAGTTTGGGGCCCAGGAGAAGAAGACCTGTGGCTTTTCCCAGCAGGAGGCTTATAACAGCACTTAGTGGGTGGTTGTGCTTTCTTTGTCCATAAAGCACAAAGTGAAGAATTATTGTTCCATCTGTAGCAGGCACTAGTGTTGTTCAGAGAGGATTTATTAGCTCTGAAACCAAAGCTTGCCATATATATATATATATTTTTTTTTTTACTGGAAATGCCATGGCAGGAACTCTCCTTTTTATAAAACTTAGGAAATTTGATTTGCCTGGGGCAGGTCAGGTCACACCCTCCCCAGGCCAAGGCATGGTGGGCAGGACCCTGCTTGTCCCAGCTGCTGCTACCTCTGGATCCCACAGTTGGACCCCTTTACCCTTCTTTGGTGTTGACCATATTCAGGCCTCCTGCAGCACAGGGCTCTTTGGGGGATGTTTGGGTCCTTGATGAGGGGTCAAGGGGACCACCTTCCAGCCTCTGACTATGCTGTCCAAGGCTGCAGAAGGACCAACACTGGCTGCTTTCACCCCTTGCCGGTCCAGCCCAGCTACTGGCCTCCATCAGACTCTCTGCTCTTGTGGCCCCTTATCCAGAAGGATGGGGAAACCTCTGGCCCTGGAGTCAGGTAGCTCCAACTCAACTCTGCCGCTTCTGATATGTGCCCCGGAGTCAGGCACTGAAACTCTCCATCTCTCCTCCCTTCCTTGGCGGTCGGATGATAACACCACCCGGAAAGTTTGTTCTGGGGAGAAAATGAGATAATTCATGAAAAGAGCTGTGCACAGTAACTGGCGGAGAGCAGGTGTTCAAAATCTGGTAGCAATTTCCACGGTCATGAAGGACATGAAAGCTTGATCCTGGCTCCTCCATGTATACTAGCTGAATGGCCTTTAGCAAGTTCTCTGAGCCTTGAATTCTTTGTGGAAATAAGACTGTCCCCAGCTTATCCTAGAGTTAGCATGAGGATAAACTAAGGTGAGGTATATAAACTATTGGTACTGTTTCTGACACATAAGAATTTGAGAAATATAGAATTGACCCCTCTGTATCCATGGGTTTTGCCTCCGGGGATTCAAACAACTGAGATCTTGGGTTGGCTGAATCCACAGATGTGAAACCACGGATACGGAGGGTGGGCTTTATTGACCGTACTAGCCATCTTATATAAGGGACTTGAGCATCCTCGGATTCTGGTCCCCGTGGGGCCTCCCGGAACCAATCCCCCGCAGATACGGGGGATGACTTTATAATTTAACTGCCATATGGTAGGTACTCGATGGCCCTTAGTTGTTTGCTGTGCGGCCCTGTGTTAACCCTTTGTTGGACCTCCTTGGTGTTGAATGCTATCCTGTGCTCCCTCATTGCTGGGGTCGCCTGCTCTCTCAGACCCTGGGCTCCGTCTCTGCTTTAGACTTGCTTGCAGCACTCCTGGTGGAATAAAAGTTCTCAGTGGGTGGGTCTAATTCCTATCCCGGCACCTTTCAGAATCCTTCTCAACTTGGGCTAGTGACCTGGGCCAGTGCCAGCTCGGACCCAAAACAGGATGCAGAAAGACACGAATTGAAAACTAGAGCCTTCTTTCCAGGTGAATAGTCAACGATGCTGAAATTTTATACCAAGTTTGATCTTTCCCAGAGACATGAGAGTGTGGCTTGGGTTGGAAACCTCTCTATCAGAAAGCCGAGGAAAGAGGTCTCCAGACCCCAACATGGTCTTCTCTGAAGCCGGAGGCGCACTGGAAGCAGTATCTCGGGGACCACAAGCTCAAGTGATGGAGCCGTGGAAACTCAGCCCCTCCCACGTGAACATAAAGACAAGAGGAGGATTCCCACTGTGTGTTTGTTTGTCCTGCAGACCTACCATGTGCCAGACACTGCTGGATACTCTACACACATGATCTCATTCACCCTCCTGTAACATGAGTTCTATTACCTTTGTCTTACTGAGAAAGGCATTGAGACTCAGAGGAGATAAGTAACTTATGCAGGTCTACCCTGCTCTCTGAGGCGGGTACTACGCCTTTTTCACTGCCCGGGGGTAAAAACAATGCTTAGCACACATTAGGAGCTCACTAAATGCTGAAGTGATGAGAATGTATCATGTTTTGCCCTGTTTTCTACTTGCCCCATACTCCCAGATTTCTCGCAGTTTCCCAGCCTCGCCACATCTCTTTCTGGTCCATGTTTTTGTGCCCTCTGCCTAGAATCTCTCTCCCCTTTCTCCACCAAGCAAATTCCCATCCCCCCTTCAAGACCTAGCTCAAATGTCACCTTTTCTGTGAAGTTTTTAATAGTCCCTTCTGTAGAGTTAGTATCTCCCATGCAGGGTCCCACAGCAATCTCTCCATCCATCTAAAAAGGCACTTATCACATAGATTACAATTACTTGGTTATGTATCTTTTTCTTTAATTAGACAGCTTGAGGATTAGGCCATGTTGGGGTTGCCTTTGTGCCCAGAATGTCCATATAGAAAACAGAGAAACCATGCGCGCTAACTTGTCTTCATGTAGATATTCCTTAACCATATCCACTTCTTTTCCATTTAAAAACAGCATGCTCAACCCCTGTCTCCCGAGAGTAGAGGGTACTTCTTAGGTTGTTAATGCCAAGAAACAGGTGCACAGGAAATTGTCACGGAGTGACTGGCTGTCGTAGGCTTTACGGCAGAAACACATCCCAGTATCAATAGCAAATTGACCTTTTGACTCATACTTTGCCCTTTTGTGAACTTGACATAGCAGATCAATTCTTCCATGTCTCGGTGTCTAGACATCTGGAAACAGTCTGTTTAGCCAGCATCGGGGTCCCACCCTAGGCCTCTGTTCTTGACCTGACAAATCCCATGTTTCTGTCAATGACTCAGAAAAATATTACAATGAGTTGCTCATCAAATTTGCAGATGACAGGACAGTGGCAGGGATGGTGATTATGTCCGATGAGAGAATCAGGATACAAAATGATTGCAATAAGCTGGAACAAAGGGTCAATTCATTTAGCAGAGATTAATCCCGGGTCCAGAAACCAACCGTTCAGGGATTGGACGGGGGCGGTGGTGTTATTCTGCAGAAGTGTGAGGGGCAAAGGCTCGTTTCCTTGGGAGTGGTGTGGCCGAGTGGAAGCCGAATGTGCATTATGAAAAGTAGGGGTTCTCGAAGGAGGTGATGGTCCTTCTGCTCTAGTCTCTGGTCTGGCGGTACCTGGAGGGAGATGCTCACTTCTGGTCCCCACCCTGTAATGAGGCATTGACAAAGTGGTCCATGTCCCAAGAAAAGCGACCTGATATTGAGGGCACTGAAATCCAAGAAACTGGGGGGAATGTTACCCTGTAGAAGAGGGGCAGAAGCAGGAACAGGACCACCCTTTGCAAATATCCAGTCTGTCACACCGAAGACTGATTTTGTAAGGCTAACGCCCAGAAGCAACGTTCACTGTAAAAGTGTCAGCCAGACATATTTCTGTTCTACATAAGAAAGAATATTCTAGTAAGTCAACACTACTCGTGAGGGGAATGAGCTGCTCTGTGATGCTGGGAGCTCTCTTGAACTACCTGTCCGGAGTATTATGGGAGGGACTGCGATGTTGGAAGAGGCATCAACTTCCAGGTCCACACGTGAGAGGCTCAAATTCCAAATTACAATTGTTTTCCTATTGTTTCAATGCCCTGAATTTCCCCAGGCTATCTCAGTCCAGTGGGAAGGTGGGACAGTGGACAAGTGAGCATTATGGGAGATGCACACCAGGCTCTATCTGTCCTGCCAAGGGCAGATCACTGACCTTGAATGAAGGTCATGTCCGTCCGTTCTCTCTGTGCTCAGGGTAAGTTCTTTCTGTAAGGCTCCTCTTTTCCTCATGCACGTACGCTCAATGCTGAGGCACGCCCAACAAATCTGAATCCCCGGGGTATCCAGCCCAAGAACCCCAGCTGGGACCACTCCTTTGATAACTAAGTTGCTTGCATTTAAAATCCATAAATCTCACTCACGCTCCCAACAGTAAATCCCTGGAGGGCAGGGCTTTAGCTGTGATTACATTAAGCGCTTCCCTCATAGCATAATCGTTAGGAGTGTGTGCTCTGAAGTCAGACAGACTTGGGTTCAAATTCTAAATCCCACCTCTAGCCTTTAATAGCTGCATAAATTGGCCAAGATTTGAACCTCTCTAAGGCTCAGTTTCCCTGTCTGTAAAATGGGGGAGATCACATTTCCTACTTAGTCAGTTGTAAAGATTAAATAAGATACGCAAATGTAGAATTTAGCAAAAAGGTAACACACGGTAAGTACTCAACATGGTAGCCACAGTAACTCTACCATGACTGCAGGAACTGCAAGACTGAATAGCCTCCCTTCTGCTCTGCTGGTTTTTTCCTGGCCTCTGCGTCCATCACTACCCAGCCCCTGTGTCCTTCCCTTTGGGTTATACTGGGGACTATTCTTCTGAACGCTCCTGCTTCCTCCTAGGTGGGCCCCACCATTTTAAGCGGTAGCCATTGTGCCTGCGTATCCCCTCATTCCTCGTGGCACGTCACTCTCATTTTCCTCCCACACAAAATTGTTCCGGTGGTAAGTTTCAGAGTTCTCTTATTTCAGGGGGAAAGCTGTTCTCTCCTATGCCTTGCATTTTAATGACTTTCACAGCTATTGCTCATTTTGATCTGTTTAATAACATGTTTTAAACTAATGCCCTGTAATAAAAGGATTTCATGACGAATGGAGGCAGCTGCGTAATGCAGTGAGTTCATTTAGTTTCACTTTTCATATGAGGCCCTGCTGGAGGTAAGTTTTGCAACTCTGCAAAAGTTTGGGGGATGAGTGTTGCCGGGGGAAGCTGAGAAGGGGATGTGCATTGCAGGGACGGATCCACAGGATGCAAAAGAGTAGAGTTTGCCTCTGCAGAGTCTGGGTGGAAAGGGCGGAAGAAATCCCCATCTCGTGGCTGGCTGATGGCTCTGAGGAGGAATACCAAAGCCTTAATGAAGACAAGATATCGCACGGTGAGTGCGAGGGCTCCTATGATGGTGACAGACCGAGGTTTACAGATCCCGCCCAACCCTACCCACTGGCAATGATGATCACATCTTCCATTCGCATCCTACTTAATTATCTAACAGATCCAAGGAATGATGTCTTCCTCATCTTTGTATTCCCAATATCTAACTGGACCTGACACATACAAGGTGTTTGCTAAACTGAAATAAATTCTTTTTCCCCTACATCATTTCCCCTCTATGTGCTCTCTCCTACAGGCATGCGTCTTCAACAGCAACCTCTTAGCTGATGACAGAAACTTCTATCTCTCACCCTTGACCTCTAGGGACCTACCTGTATCTCCAAGTACCCACTGATTTTAGCCACGTGGCTGTGTCACATTCACTTTTGACTTACTATGTCTAAAGCTGGATTTATCACCTTCCCCTACACTCCCAACCCTCTTACCACATCTGGTGCTTTGCATGTGGTACCTATTCCAGTGAACAGCCCCACTGACACCAGTGCTCACTCAGCTGAGAACCCAGGATATCTTGATATCTCTCCACCTTAGTGGTGATCTAATGAATCACAAAGTTTTGTTGATTCTACCTAAGAAGTAGAGTTCGAATCCCTCCACTTCTCTTCATTGATTCTGTCACCTTCATCTAAGCTACAGCCATCCCTCCCGTGAACTCTAACTTATACCCACCATTCTCCAACAAGGAACAAGATGCTGTCTCTCTGATTATGCTCCCCGCCCAACTCTATGCCCTTTAAGTTATCCCACCAACATCCTTAAGTTGTCCATGGGTTCCCGGAAGGAGCGGAGCCCTTCTGATCTTCCTGGTCTCATCTTTTGTGTAGCTTTCAGATTTTCTGTCACATCCCTTATTTGAGGGGTCCCCCTTAGACAGTATAAGCTAGACTATGCTGTGTAATAAATAAACCCTGACATTTCAGTAACTTAACGTGGCAAATGTTTATCTCCTGCCCACTTAAAGTCCAGGGTAGGGCGGTTGTTCTCCAAATGGTGACTCAGAACCCAGGTTGCTTCCATCTTCAATACCCCCATGTCAATTCATGGCCTCTGTGGGCATCTCAGCAGGGGAATAGAGATCATGAAGAATCTACCCCCCACTCTTAAACTGCCCTCAAACAGATGGGACAGCACATCCCTTCTGTTTACAGCTCATCGGCCAGAACTAGTCATCTGAATCCCAACTGAACTGCAAAGGAGGCTGAGGAGCCTGGATATAAACAATGGACAAAGAAGAAAATGGATATGATGAGGTTCACTCATCTGTCCTAGAGGGAGGTCACCCTAGATCTGCTAGTAGATTCTACGCTCAACTGGAAATTCCATCATATGTGAAAAATTGCCGGGCAGGGTTTCAACAAATATGTCAGCAGAGCAAAGACAACACGAAGAGACTATGAGGCTAGTTCTTATAAATGAAGTTGGGTGGGAAACGAATGATAGCTCTCCCAGGACGAAGACACCTCACCCATTAGTTAAATCTGTCTGCAGAAGGAGAGCAAGGAAGAGGTTTCAAAAGAACATATCACAGTAGCCCCTAACACAAAGATCCTTGTATGTCTTCATGAATGTAAATTAGGAGGCCTGGCATACATTCCTGAAAACCATGAGAGACTTGGCAAAGTATTTATGAACAGGAATACTATGATGAGTCTGGGGAAATGAGAATCGAGCACAAAAAACATTTTCCAAGGATTGTGGGGAGGTGACAATGATGAATTACCTACAAGAAAATGCATTAAGCAAGTATAGAGGACCGACTCCATGCTGGGCTCCTTGTGGGGGCTGAGAATCATGGCACACTGAGACCGGAGCCTGAGACTGGTACATGCCATTCCTCCTGCCTTGAATGCCTCTCCCACTCTTCTCTTTTCTTCTGACAGAGTTAACGCCTCCTTTTCTTCAAAAATGCAGCCCCATTGTTCTGTTTGTCATATGTACTTTGTAATTATGTATTACTGTGTGCAAATCACCTCTCCCCAATTTAATGGCTTAAAAAACCCAAACAGTCATTATTTTGTGGCTTCTGTGGCATCCCAGGAACCTGAAAACAGCCTGGTTGGGTGCCTCTGCCTGAGGGCCTCCAGAAAGCCTGCAACGTGTCTGCTGGGGCTGCGGTCTCATCTGAAAGCTCAGCTGGGGGGACTCCTGCAGTTGTTAGCAGAATTCAGTTTCTCACGGAATGTTAGACTCCTCAGTCTCCACTGGCTGGGGGCCTCCCTCAGTTCTTTGCCATGAGGACATCTCCACAGGGCAGCTCACAATGTGGCAGCTGGCCTTCCTCAGGGTGAGCAAGTGAGTGAGTGACAAAGTGTGAGAGGACATGCAAGATGAAAACCACATCCTCTTTGTAACTCACAGGATCTTTGAGTGTCTTTGTCATCTCAGAAGTGACACCCATCACTTTTGCATGTTATATTCACTAGAAGCAAGTCACCAGGGGCCAAACCACCTCATTCAAGGGAAGGGACTTACATAAGGGCAGAGATGCAGGAGGTGGAGATCACTGGGTACCAACTTACAGGCTGCCTACCATGTGCCTAATTCCTCTAGGAATTAGCTGTGGCCAAATAGAGAAAAAGGGAGGAAACAGTACAGTCTCTGTAACATGTATAGCATGTCTTCCTTAACTCTCTCCCCACAATGTCCCACAGCCTGGTCTGCTGCTTAGTATCTGAGAGCTGGAAAGGAATTTAGAAGTCATCTTGTCTAATATCTTCATGTTGTAGATGAGGAGGAAGGCATAGTAAGCGTGTGTGACCTTCCCAAAAGGATGGAGTTATTTGCAGAGTGGAGCCTAGAACTCAAGTCACCTGTTTTTCTCAAATTTTGGCTTCTTCCATCTACTTTCTCCCACCTATTCTCCTCCTAATCTCCTACAACTTTCTCAGTACTAATCACTCCATAGGAATTATCTCTCAAAGGTCACCTAGAAACTTCTTGGTCAAGTATTTGATCCTGACCCACCTGAGCTCTCACCTCCTTTGGCTTGCATGAGACCACACAGACCTGGTCCCACCTTCTGTCTCAGTGGCCAGTAGCTAGTCCTCCCCCTGTACCAAGCACAAAAATTTTACAATATTCCTGATACTCAGACCTTAGACTCTGCCCTTTTACTGACATCTAGGCCCCTTGATGGACTTGATGTTCTGGGGCTTTGAGGATCACATCCGCTTGCTTTGACCGTGTGATGCACATCGTTTCCCCATTTCTAACTTCCTGGTGGGCATTCTCATTGACCTGACATTGATGCCTAAACTCAACTATGATAACGAGAACAACTCCAACTATGTATGTGCCAGTCCCTAGGCTGAGTGCATTATTTATATTTCTAATTTAATCCTCTCAAGAACACTGTACAGCAAGTAATACAGTTCATATTATATAGATGAGAAAACTAGGCTCAGAGGGTAAAGCGGCTTGTCTGATATTCCGCAACTAGAAATGGATCCCTGTCCTTTTGGCTCCCAATCTGTGCTTTTAACCACTACCCTCACGATTTTGCCTCTAAAACTATTCCCTCCAGACTTCCCTATTTCTAGGAGCAGGGGCTGTGAGTGCTTACTTCTGCAGCTCCCACCCTGGCGGCAGACACCTGATGGGTAACGGATCATCTCTGATGCAGCTCACTCCTTTAATCCCCACAGCTAATCAGTCAACAAGCCCTGCAGGATTTTCTTTGTTAGATTTCTCATACCTCTTCCTCACTTTCTATTTTCCCAGCCATCATCCCTAGTGTGTGTCTCCAGACCTCTCATGCGGCCCCATTGCCATCACCTCCAGACTTACCACCTGACTCATTCCTTGTTCCCCTGTCCAGTTCATCCTGATGATTTCTACTCTATTAACACTGTTTTGTACACATCACTTGCCTGCTCAATGACTCCCTGATGCCTACATAATAGAGCTCAAGCTTCTTAGCTTGGCTTTCAATAAACTTCCCAATACGTCTGCATGCACCCTCCAATCTCCCAGTCACTGCGGCTGTATGTAAGTTACCTGCTGTAGCTAAGTGTGCTATTGGCCGTCTTTAATGCTCCGTTGAGTCCCACTTCCACGCCATTGCTTACACTGTTCCTCCTGATCAGAAGGCCACCCCTTCTTCCCTCCACGTATCTGAACTCTACCCTGTCTTCACATCCCAGTTTAATTATCTCTTCCTCCGCTGTCTCTGATCGTTGACCCACAGCAACTTTTCTCATCTGGTGTAGAGGGAAAAGCTTGAACTTTACTACCTGAGAGATATGAGTCAGAGTTTCAAGTACTGGCTAGTTGCATGGCCTTGGGCAAGTTATATAATTACTAATGCTAGGCAAAATAGGAGATGATAATACCTATGTCCTGGGATTGTGGAGAGGATGAAATGAGGGAATGTGTGCTCTGAAAACAGGTTCCTGTTGGTAACCTAAGCTGTGCTGGTCCAGGATTCAGATGGAGCCGGGCACACCTGGAGTGTCCATGGAGTAGACACACATGACACTGTTTGCACCAAGAGGAGAACCCACCCATGGTGTCTAAGACTCTAGGTGACCAGGCTTGACTGAGGCAATGCCTTGGTGACAGGGACCAAGCACAGCCATGAAGGGTCCGGGTCCCAGGGACCATGTTCCTACATGGGAATTGCAATCCTTCCACTTCTGAACTGTGAAATTTTGAGCAAGTTCCTTTACCTCTCTTTTTCTCTCTTGCTTAATTTTTAAAATAGGGATTAAATATGGAACCTATTTCACAGGGTTAATGTGACAATAAGTAAAATACCTATAAAGAGTTCAGCACATCTTTGGCAGACTGTAAGCCTTTAATGAACGCTAACTATTATGTTTTATAGTATTATTCTTGAGCCTGGCCTCTACGGACTTGTCTTTATCCCAGGTCACAGGGGAGCTGTGAGTAAAAAGGGAAAGAGATGTTGCACTAATCATCCCTGGAAGAGCCCAGTGGGAGCAGAGGGAAGCCTGCTCCATAGCAGCTGTTACAGAAGGTAGCATAGGTGAAATGATGTCGCAGAAAACAGCCAGAAACTGGGTCACCCATCAGGAGGAGAGCAATGGCTCTCAGCCCTGGCTGCAGGTTGGAGCTGGGGGCTTGCCACAAATGCTGATGTCTGGACCCCACTACTGGAGTTTCTGATTGAATGTGTCGGGCTAGGCTCATCTATGGGTATTTTTTCAAAGCCTCTTGGATGATTCTATTGGGGATCAGGGGTTGACAAACACTAGGCTAAAGAGAGACAGAGGTCAAGGTCAGAATAATGTGAACCAGGAAGGGAGGGGAGAAGTGAGGAGGCAGAACAGAGCTGAAGGGAAATGATCCCAAAGACTAGATCCCAGGACCAGGGTGAGGCAAGGGAGGCAGCTATTGAATCAAAATTTATGGAGAGTGAATGCCGTCTTAAATTCTGTATCCTAGGCATCTCACTTGCCTTACCTTAGAACCAGTCCTGCCTGGAGACTTTCCTAGGGGCTGACAGCAATACCTTAAGTGTTTCCCTTGTGTAGGTGAGTCATGTCTTTTGGAAACACATATACAAAAAAGGAAGAGACTGAACTGCTACTCTCATCCATCCATCCATCATCTATCCATCCATCCATCCGTCCATCACCCATTCACTCATTTACTCATTCAGTAAAAATACACTGAGGACCTATTATGTACAAACACCCAGCTAGGCCTCCAATCTGCTGTCATCTACCCAAATAGGTCCAAATTCTTTGTTGCCTCTTTGTGTATCTGTTGGGGGTTCTGCTTCTGATCTTAACTTATGAAGAGGAAGACCAGGGGAAAACCCTGGATCTTCTCCAGCTCTGGAACCAGGGTCCAGATGGGCTGGATGAACTGGATGAATGTCACTATGGGTGAAGTCCATATGGGTGGTGTGTGGGCTTTTCCCACCAGAGGTCTGGTAATTTGGAAGGAAAAAAATTGTGCACTGACTGTAGCACTAAGTAGCTGTGGAATCTTGACCAATGTGTCTAACCTCCCCAAACTGTGTTTCAAAATTTGTAAAATGGGAACATTAGGTGGTAGTAATGATTAAGTAAGTAAATAAGCACATGAGGCCTGATTCATGGTAAGTGTTCAGCACAAAGGCCAGAGAAGTCAGGAATGCAATTGGTAGGACTTTTGAATTACTTTGAGGCTTTCGTTTTTCACTCTGTGATCAATTGGAGAACTTCAGATTTTCTCTACCTAAGCTGATCCCTTCATAACCAAAGAAACTTAGAACTTGGGATTGGCAGAAATGTAAATGCTATCTAGTCCAACTCCCTTGCTTCACAAATAAAGAAATCAGCCCAGAGAGGGGTGGTGCTTTGGCTGAGGTCGCATAGCCAGTCATGGACTCATCGGGTTGGATGAAGCTTGGAATACTTTGTCCAAGCCCTCAGTGCAGCACCCAGGAGCAGACACACCTCTGGATTCTGCTGAATACAATATGAGCCATTTAAACAATGTGGCTCTGAAGCTCTGAATTGGTACAACAGAAACAAGAGTCAAAAATTTCACATTTTCTTGAGCATCTACTATATACTAGGCACACATATTCATGCTGTCTCATTCAATCTTTATAAACTCCCATGAAGTAGGTATTATGATTATTTCCTCTGTTTTACAGATGTGGGAAACCGAAGTTCAAAGAGATTAAGTGACTTACCCAGGGACTCATCGCGGGGAAGTGGTGATGTGGGGCTTGAATCCAGGTCATTGTAGCCTCACAGTTCACACTTACTGTGCTTTATCTCATTGCCTCACTTACAGAAGCTGCCCCCAAATAATCTGTAGATATTTCTGTGTCTAGAGTGGATCCTGGATCACACATCTGGGGCTACAGTGAAGGACCGGTGGCATTTCTCATCGTGGAGACACGATTAGACCACTTCTCTAATAATCTTTCACATACAGCTGAAAATATATCAGAGGGAACTTCATGATGAGGGAAGGCATTGGGAAGTTCACCTACCCCAATTCTCTGCCTCCTCCAATGCACGAAATCTGCCATTAGTGATTCATTCCTTTGGCTGATTTGTGGCTCTCATCCTGAATAGCTGGGAGTAGGGATGAAGGCACAGCAGGGGTGAGTTTATTCTTCCCTCCCCCACCTGTTGAACTCTGACTCATCTTTCAAGGCCCAGCACAAAAGTCATCAAACGCAGGAACTTATATTCTGAGTCATCACTCTGGGCTATGTGCTGAGGATACAAGAACGATTAAGGAAGCATAGGTCCTGGCTAGACTGCTCACTGTCTGGTGGGGAGGCTGGCTGAGAAAATGCACACTTGCAATGCAAAGTGGAAAGGATGAAGGATGCAAACAGGGGTGTTCAGAGGGGCCTCCCAAGCCAGAAGAGGGCAGGGTCTAGGGCTATGTCTGTTGCCAAATTTCCCTGGAATAGAGCTTCTCCACCCATAGTGCTCACCTAGCATTTTGCACGATTCCTGTCAAAACACTAATCTTGGCCACTTGTAAAGGTCTATTTACTTGTCTGTCCTTGGATGAGGGTTCCTTCCCTAGGGGCCATGTGTCACTCGGCTTTGTATTCCCTACAGCTAGCAAGGGGCCTGGCACATAGTAGGTGGTCAGTAAATGTTACTCGAGGGAAAGAATGGATAAAAATACAGGGCAGACTAAAGATAAGATGTAACAGGGATACTGGGAGGATAAGAAGACTAGAAGAAAGACAGACACATGAGGTAAGAAAGACTGGGACTGCGGGCCCTACTAAATCACACTGGACCTACTTTCTGTTTTGGCCGTAGCTGGGGGTCTGGGACAGGATGGAGACCAAGGGAAGGAGGTGATCATCTTCCCATCACCCTGTCAACATCTGGTTAGTGCAGCAGGAAAGCTCAGGGCACAGCTCAAGGTCTAGCTGGAGGAGCCCCATTGGGCATTTTCCATCTCCCAGCTCTACAGCACTTTAATTTCGCTTTTCATATTGATTGAGATCCCAGTTTTATTGTGAATAATTCACTGTACCGTTTTTTGAAATCTCTATTTAATTGGGTTTTTTTGGTTTTGAGTTACAGTGATTTATATTTGTTGAATAATGACCTAGTCAATGAAGATCACAGAGAAAAAAGATATCTTCGACTGAGAAGTTTTCCATGGTGGTAAGAACAGTACAGCCTGCGGAGAAGGCACAGGGAGATGCCTCTGTCTGTTCTCTCTCCTTGAGCCCCAGACCTTACGCTATGCTCTTGTTTTCCCTTGACTTGACGATCTTCTAACAACTATATCCTTTACTTGTATATCATGCTTATTATTCATTTATCTCCCCCTCCCACACTATAACGTAAGTTCCATGACACTAGAAATCTTCGTCTATTTTGTTCACTGATATAGCCCCGAAATCTAGGAAAGGGCCTGGAAGATAGAATGTGTTCAATGAATATTTGTTGAATGAATGAATAAATAAATAAAAGAGTGAGCACAGGTTAATGCAATCCAAGACTTTGAGGCCACTCTGAATGAAGGGAGGGGGGAATTTACAAAGTGTGGGCTCATGACTACTGGAAACCTGTCGGAGCCAAGATGACATTGAGCCACTTGGTGATGGCGGTAGTCATGGTGATGATGATGGAGGTCGTGATAGGGATGATGATGGTAATGGTGGCGGTGATGGTGGGGATGGTGGGCCTGGTGGAGTGGTAATAATAATGATGATAGTGATGATGGTGGTAGCAGTACTGGTACTGATGGTGATGATTATAATAAAAAGCAAAATCAGGGCTACAACTCAAGTCTTAATGTCCATTAAGCCACCATTTACTGAACTCTTGTGTTCCAGACATACTTCTAGGGCTCTACACTCCTCGCTCCTGGAGATTTTGGAGTCAGAGACTCAAACAACTCACTGCAAGTACCTCACTTGTAGGTGATAACAAGTTCAGATAGTGATGGTGCCATTTTGGGGGTGCCCATTTCCCACTGTGTACCCAGAGGAGCAGACACAGGAAGGATGGAGGGAGAGTGGAGGCAGGCTTGTCCTTGCAGTCCTGAGTGATTACGCCTCCCTTCCCACTTTGCCTCCAACTTCCACACTCTCTTCTGACCCAGCCTAACCCATGCCCCATCCTTAGATGGTGTTAGGATATAAAAAATCACCCCCAGCTAGATCCTTGTCTGACCTGTTTCCCAGTTCACACTGGCCATCGTGTGCTGGCCCAGTGCTTGGACCCCAACAGTGATTGAGAAGCAGCTTCTGCTCTCAGTGTGGCCATAGTTTTGTAACAACCTGTGATATGTGCCCCCCTCCCCAGCTTCCTGGCACTTCTGATGGGGAGAAAGCCATGGGCAGAAAGTCTGTTAGCAGTGTGTCCTGAGGCACGCATGTGTGTGTGTGTGTGTGTGTGTGTGTGTGTGTATGATAGTGGTGGGCAGTACCGAACAGTGACCTGAGTTTAGCGTGCTGTCATTCTGCTCCATCCAACGCTTGAGACCTTGTCACTTTGGGGGATTGGAAGAGTGAGTCCTTTTCAGATAAGGCTGGGACCCTATCTACCTCACTAATTAACTTCCCAAGAAATTTGTCTTAAAAGGGGACAAAACAAGCAGACCTGGGTTACCTTAGAGACCTTTCTGCACAGGTCTGGGCCAAAAGTCTGTTCCAAACCATACATTATTAATTTCTCTATTGCCTATGAGGAGGCTAGCCTGGGTCGAAGCTGCAAACTGCTGAATTTGGTCTTCCCAACAACCTCTCTCTTTTTTCTCCTCCAACTGCAAGGGCCATTTTGACAGGAGTTCCTGGAGTAGGATATTTGGAAAGGACCTGAGAAGTGCCTTCCAGAGGGAAGGTGGGAGCAAACAGATGTGGAGGTCCTTGTGTGCCCAGTGCTATGTGCCTTATTCTACCTGTGTGGTCTTATCAAAGGTCTCATCCTGGATCTGCCAGGACCTAAAGTTTGAAGCATATGGACAATCTGGGGACCAGTTTTCCGGTCTTGGGAAAACCAAGCAAGAGGAAGTGATCTTAGAGGACCGTTGGAAAGGTCTTGAGAGGAGGGATAAAAAGTAGGAGAAGCACAGGAGGTAGATGAGTTTGTGAGTGTTGGGGACCTCTCCAACTCTACTCCCCTCCTAAATATGCCTGATAACTGAAAGATTTGGGAGTCAGAAGTCTCTCTTTAGGAAGAAACTGGAGCCTTTATGCTCCATCTCCCTAGGACCACACAAACCAGCATACAGTCAAGACTTAAAACTGTAATTTTCGGGCTTCCCTGGTGGCGCAGTGGTTGAGAGTCCACCTGCCGATGCAGGGGACGCAGGTTCGTGCCCCGGTCTGGGAAGATCCCACATGCTGCGGAGCGGCTGGGCCCGTGAGCCATGGCCGCTGAGCCCGCGCATCCGGAGCCTGTGCTCCGCAGTGGGAGAGGCCACAACAGTGAGAGGCCCGCGGACCGCAAAAAAATAAATAAATAAAATAAAAATAACTTTCATTCATTTCCATTTGACTCCATTGCAGGGGCCTATTCTATGCAAACCGCTGTCCAGGGTCTGAGAATTCAAGTTGCTCAGATTTTGCCTCTCACCTGTCCATACTCTTACCCCTTTCTGCTTCCTACCTGGCCTCTCCCCAGCCTCTCTCTCTTCAGCTGGTGTCTCTGCTTTCAGCCCACCTCTATCTGTTTCAATAGGTTGAGTTATGATGAAGTAACCAACATTTCGAAAATCCCAGTGGCCTAAAACAACATGGGTTGACTTCTCATTCACACTACACACCTAAAGCAGGTCACCAGAGGGTCCTGATCATCTCGGTGGTGCAGGAGCCCAGGCTGACAGAGGGTTGACTAAGTGAATGACATCATCATCTCAACACTCTACCAGAGGAGAAAACAAGTGCAGTTGCATGCCAGCTTTTAAGTGCTTCCACCCAGAAGAGACACATGTCACTTCTGCTCTTATTTAATTGGCCAAAGGAAGTCACATAGTTATATCTAACTTCATGGGGTCAGGGAGGTATAATCTTCCCTTGTATTTGAAGAAGTGGAAAACCAGAAATGATTGGTGAGCACTACAGGTGTGTAGCTCATCTCCGGTAACCCACCTCCCTAATCCCTTTCTCTCCTTTTTCCCGTCCTGATCTTCTATCTGAACTCCATTTCTTGACGCCTTGGCCACTTTAACGTTCCCTCCTTCCATTCCTTCCTTTGTCTCCGTGCCCTTCTCCCTAACACTGCCATCTGCTATCTCCCACCTTGTCCTTCTCTTCTCCACCCAGCCCTCGAAGGTCACGCCTCCATTACTTGGCTGCTTTGGGTAGACGTGATTGAACACAATCTCTAAATCTAACTCCAGAATTTTCCCTTGCTCCTAATTGAGCTTAATGATTTATGTCTTGTAATGGACACAAATGGGCAAGAATTCCTGGATCTCATTAATAATTTTAAGCATGCCAGACGTAGGATTTTCAATCCTAAGCAAAAATTAAATGACCATGAAATCTTTGTTTGCTTCCCAGGAGACAATCCCATTTCAGCTTGACAGCTTAATTAAAAGCTGGGTAAATTGGACACAACACTTTTAATAAACAGGACTTGGCAGGCCTGGGAAGGAGATAGAAGGGAGGTGAGAGTGGGAGAAAATGAAGCCCCCAGTGTAACAAAAGGAAATTAAGTTATGGGAGGTCTCTCTCTTTAGTGTGACCTTTCTGGGAGCTTCAGGTATCTTCAAATGACATGACTGACCCAGATGACTCTGAGGGAATTGATCCTCTTCTCTGACTCTAATTTTCTCCAGGGCCATATTATTCCACAGAGCAAGAAAGCTATTGTTCAGGAATGCTCTTGGAGAATCTTTGCTTTCTTCCCTTTTGGGGTCCATGTTTAATTCCTTCTGGATCAACTTTCTTGCAAGCCCCAAGTCCAGTGGGAAAGCTGCTGGTAGGCTGGGGCTGGGGTGGTGGTGGGTATCTTTAGCATCAACCTTTTCTTCCATTTTATGGTCTTGCCTTACCCTTAGATCTGCTTTTTGACCATGAGTTTCTATGGTCAAAGTATTTGTACCTCTACTAAGGTTTAGATTCTTCCCTGGCTCTGCTGCCTCTACCTGCTGTAGGTGAACAGGCTCAGAGGTCCAGCCTGGGACCTGGCTGCAGACCCCATCCGTGGGGTCAATGACCACGCAGTTCATGAGTGGACTCAGGCAGAGCCTATGAGAAGTTCTCTCGTTACCAGTCTCAGCAGCCTCAGCAGAACAGAGGGTCTCATCCTATAAATAAGCTCACTGTGTATTAACAGAAGGTGGAGATTGGTAATAGGGAGAAGGCAGGCACAAAGCTTCCCACCTCCACTCTCCAGGACTCTTTCCTCCAATCAGAAGGAATCACTTTTCCATTTACATTTAGGAAGGTCACACCTAGCCCCCATCAGTTGCCTGTCGGGTTCATCTTACCTTTGCATTCAGTGGTAATTTACCTATGTGTAGTTACCAAGTGCTGCTTGAGTTAAAGTGAGGCCGCCTATCTCTCTTGCCCAGAAAAATTTGTTTTTAAACAAAGAAAGAAATGAAAATGTGTTTCAAAGTATTTTTTCTTTAGTGAAAAGCCTCATCTGGTGGAACTGGCCGCAAGCACCTGGGTAGGTGAAAATGATCTCTCAGGCAGGTGTGGGATTTACTGACCTTTGAACAAGAGTTACTGTCGAGGAAGAAAACAACCTACATCACCATTTATTGTCTCCTCGGACTTCCATTAAAGAATTTGTAAACCTGATCCTGGTGGAAACCTTGGCAATCATCTGGGTGAAGAAGCTGAGCCCTTAGGGAGGAAGTGACTTGCCCAAGCCAGACAATGGGGTTGCAGCTGGGCTATCAAAATGATGGCTTCCTCTGTCAGTGAATAACCCTAACTTACAGTGACACATGTGGCCTCCTTATATTTGGCTGTTGGTATTTCTAGCTTCACGCAAAACTACAGTTTTGCCAAGTCGCCTGCTAAGTGAAAATAAATCTCATTCTTTTACACTGAATTCCATAAGAAGCAAAGAGATGTTCTTGCTTCAAAGACCTTAACAGCCTGAGTTGTCAAGTTTGGGCAGGAAAGGGTTTGAGTGATCGAGTGAAAGATGAGGGTGCTTGGTGGTGGTCTGGAACCAGACGTGGGAACTAGGAGTGACTGCAAATAAACAGGAACGAGGTTTCTCTCTGGCACGATGGAAATGTTCCAAAATTAGATTGTGGTGATGGCTGCACGACTCGGTAAATTTACTAAAGGTTATTGAATTGTACACTTAAAAAACGAATGAATTTTGTGGTATATAAATTATACCTCAATAAAGCTATCCCTCCAGAAAAAGTAAAAAGAAAGGGAGACATGACTGAGAGTGGGGCCTCAGATAACACTTGCAGGAAAAGAGTAGAAGAACATGACACATCCTGGGGCTCCAGACTGGTCTGTGTTTAGGCTTTCGAAGGCTCTTTACCTCCAGGACACAGGGGCCACGTCTGAAGCAATGGCTCCATTTCTAATTAGTTAGACTCCAGGTCCTTGTGGAAGAGCTGAGCTCTTCAGTTTCTGTCAAAAGTATGTTGAGTTGGGTGACATTTAAGAGGGACAACACATGCATTGTGTTAGCCACCTACCCCTCTGGGCTGTGGATGTCCTGTTAGATGCTCAGAGAGCAGATGTTTGCGCTTCAAGTAACCCAGATACCCATGGAAATGCTTTTGCAGCTGTTGTGATGATATTGGTTCCATTTTATCAAAGTTCAAGGAATGAAATGACCACATGAAGACCATATAGGCACTTCTGGCCAAAATATTGCCCGTTGTATTACTCCTTCTATGAGACCCAATTTAGCAAGTACCCCACAGAATTTAGTACCAAGAATAAAAGTTTCTATCCTGAAAACTTGAGTGACTTATTTGATAGGCAGTGGGAGCGAGTGAACTAAAGAAGTGGCTGCTTCTACTTCTTCTCCTTCTCCTTCACCTCCTCCTCCTTCTTCTTCTTTGTACTCTTCTTCCTTTTTCTTCTTTGTATTCTATTTTGTCTTGATGGCCAGGACTACCTGAACTAAAGTGAAAGCAGAGTGACAGGTATGAAGTCATCTCTGATACAACTTTTCCCTGCTGTCTGCTCTGTTTCAGGTTTTTCTCACACATTCAATCATCAAATGCTTCTCAAGCACATCACATGGCCCAGGGACTGCGTAAGACACTGGGGTTAGAATGAGAGCTAAGACAGAATCTTTGCCCTCATGGAGGCAGACATAGGAATAATTGCAAATAGAATCCCATAATAAGGGCCTGCTCCAGGTGCTACAGGAATAGAGAAAGGAGATAGTAGGAACAGAGAAAGAGAGGACAACTTCCCAGGGTGGTATACTAACTCTATTTTCTTATTTTCTTTATTCTCTATGCCCTGCCATTGTGACCTCATTGACTGGAGAAAGACTGCCCCTCCCAAGGCTAGCCAATTCTTAGTGATGGCAAAGGGCTAGGGAGCACACCTTTCATATGTAAACGGATTAATCCGGAGCCCAAACTCAGCACCACTTCTTCTATCTGGCGCTTACGTTTCAGGAGCCAATATCCCTCTGCCCTAAATCACCCTAGGGCCAGGTATAGACAACTGGAGGCCGCCCCTATAACCCAGAGCCTGCCTACTTTATTCAAATGTATTCAAATTTCCCCTGCCCTGCCTGGCCTTTCCCATGGAAAACACAATCCAGGCTTTGGGTCATGCTTCTTCCACACCTCCTCTGCCTCCTGACCAAACCTGGTGCTTTCCCATGTGACCCTGTGTGGCATGGCACGCCCCCTCCTCTTGGGAAATATAAGTAATAAAGATCACCTTTCAACGGCATTAGTCTCTCCATGTCGTCACTCAGTCACCCTTATGAATTACAATCCTGCAGGTACAGTTGATACAAGTAGGTAAAGCTTGATGAGTGATGGGGAATTTTCCAGGTGGAAGGGCATTCCAGAAGGAGAACTAGCTTGTGCATTGGCTCACAGACTTGGCGAGACAGGACCATTAGGGCGCTGCGCCTAATACGTATTTTTAGCTCTTTAAAGGCAGTCTGTTAACATTCCTTTTGCGATGTGGGTGGGGCATAAATGATAAATAACAGTGTCTGGACCAAGTCTTATCTGTACAAGATTGAATTTTCCTCAAGGTCAGGTTCTGCCTGTTCTTTCTTTTGTTTTCTTAAGTGCAGAACACGGCACAGTGCAGACTCTGAATTCTGACTCTATCTCTTGTAAGCTATGTGTCTCTGTTCAAGTTCTTAAGCTTTCTGTGCTTCAGATTCTCCCATGATACATCGCTCCGGGCAAGCATAGGCCCAATTCTCAACTTTGTATTTTTTCAAGTGATGAGGAAAAAAAGGAAAGGCCCTATCGGGTCCCAGGCCCATTAATCAAATATTAATCCAATAAAGTTAGTAATGAAACAATCCGATTAGAAAAACAATTTGAACTGCGGTCCTTTGCAGATGGGGAACATTAGATTGGATAAATGATTTACTCTAAATGGATTTAATGCAAAAACATCAGGACCTTAAAGCCAAGGAAGCCCAAGGAATTCTGGGAGCCAGCCTGGGATTGACTTGGCCTGGTAGCAACCCTAGAGTCTACAGCCAAGTCAACTCAGGTATTGGATCAAATGCCAGGCCAGGGCAAAGAAGGTGCTGGCTGGCAACTCAGTCCATCAGAATGTCCCAATTGCATGTGATGTCATCATGATGATGTCACTTCTAAACCCTTCCTGTTCACGGGGGGAAGGCGGTCGGGGCCAAACCCAGACCCTACCAGTTCAAGATCTGTGGTTCCCACCCTTAATAAGAGTGGTGACATGTGTACCCTGCAGCCTCAGGGGATGACTTCCCATGAGCTTCCTTTTCTGCTCAGATCCTGGGCAGAGTTTAACACGCAGAAGGCACTGGCTGGGCCTCTGCACATAAATTAACTTGACTGAATTATGTTAAACAAAAGAGAAAACAGCTTAATTCAATAACCAACCTTTGTTTCATTTGTGGCTTTCCTCTTCTGTCTTGACTAATTTTTATTCCCTAACAAATGTCATGGCAACGTGAAGCAGTGGCAGGAACACCAGGAAACAGACAGACTTGGGTCCATCTTTGGGCTGTGGTCATAGGTGATGGGAGATAGGGAGGCAGGATAATTCAGGATAGTGTTAAGAAAAGAGTCACTGTGCTGCACAGCTGAGGTTAGCACAACATTGAAAATCAACTACACATCAGTTAAAAGAATAAAAAATAATTTAAAAAAGAAGTCAGATCGGTTTGAATATGGCTCTGGTACTTCTTAGCTGTGCGAATCTGGGTTTGCTCATATTTAAAATGTGGGATAAACATTAATTTACAATGTTTAACCACATGTAAGATAACGGTAGGGTAGATAACTCAATTGAAAAAATTATTTAGTGCTTATTAGATCCTTGACAAGACACACTTATAATAACCATCCCCTTTTCTCCCTTTTCTCCATTAGAGTAACAATGCCTTTATCTTCCATGCCCTGGGTGAAAACTGACAATAGTCAAATGGATGGATGGATGGATGGATGGTTTGAAGGATGGATGGCAGGGGCTAAGAGAAGTCCATAAACTATAGCACATCAAGTCAATTTTTGCAGGACAACCAAGAAAACCCTTCTGATGTCTCAGGGGGAAGGCAGCAGAGTGGGAAGCTCACATGAGCCCAATATTGTTTAAGAAAGAGAATGTGTACGGAATGTACTGGTCCTGAATTTCTAGAAGCCGTCAACCCCAATATTCAGGGCATGGGCTCCTGAAGCAAGGTGAAGAACGTCTGCAGTGAGGCATCAGCACAGAAACTGGAGGGACCCTCAAGAAGCCAGGTGCCCGATGTGGACCCCTTCCCTTCCCCAATTTGGGAGGGACTAGGGATCAAACTTAACACCTTGTCTGAACAACCTCCAAGGCTAACCCTAGCAATAACCCTGACACTAATGTGAGTGGTAGAAACACTTCAAGTCAGCACCAGCCTTCTCTCAGCCATGGTCATTGCACCCCCATCCTCCTATCCCACATCCCCCCACCAATTAATTCATCCAGATCAAATGGAATCATGGCTAGGAGATGAAAGTTTGCATTAGGGAGCAGTATTGTCTGAAGCTCTGATATAAGATGAATCCTGGGGAAGAGGTACCAGAGGGAGCTGGACCATTTGGCTTATGCCTGGGAGGAGGGGGACCAGCCATACAGCCTCAGTTGAAAAGCCTTAGGGATATTTTTGAGCTGGGTTTCATGAAGAACTAATCCTCCAGGATCCTAGAAATCACTTACAGGAAGAAAAATGGAAAAAACACAAACACGTGGAGACTAAACAACATGCTACTAAAAACCCCACTGGGTCAACAAAGAAATCAAAGAGGAAGTCAGAAAATATATTGAGACAAATGAAAATAAAAATACAACATTCCAAAATTTATGGGATGTAGGAAAAGCAGTTCTGTTTGTAGTGACACAAGCCTACCTCAAGAAACGAGAAAAATCTGATAAACAACCTAACCTAACATCAAAAGGAATTAGAGAAAGAAGAACAAACAAAGCCCAAAGTCAGCAGAAGGAAGGAAATAATAAAGGTCAGAGTGGAAATCAATAAAATAGAGACCAAATCAAACCAAACCCAAACAAACAAACAAAATGAAACAAACAAACAAAAACAGTAGAAAAAGATAAATGAAACCAAGAGCTGGTTTTTTTAAAAAAGATAAACAGAATTGATAAGCCTTTAGCCAAGATCATTAAGAAAAAAGAGACAGGACCCAAATAAACAGAATAAAAAATAAAACAGGAGAAATTGCAACTGATATCATCATCAAAGGCGTCGTCAAAATGCTGGTCCAAAGGCTGATGGTCAAAGGTCAACTGCAACTTCTTCAGATTGAGTGTCCCCATATCTACCCTCAAGGGAGGGCCTCAGTATGGCTTCCTTCCAGAGTTGATGGGGCCCCGAGGGACCCTCTGGTAAACTATTACCAGTAATTCCCTTAAATGGTCAAGGGGAAAATAAAATTAAAATTAATAGAAACCTTGCCAAATTCTAATTGATACCAGAGCTATGCTTTCTACTTTAAACTCACTCTTGTAGGATAACAAATCCCTGGGAGTAAAGAAAAGTTCTCCATAATTGGGGTACCTAGTAAAGTGTAGAGAGAATTTCTATCTCAATCAGTACAAATGACTCTGGGACTTTTACTGAAAAGCATTCTTTTTTGCCGTGTGACACAGCCCCAGTTGATGTATTAGGTAGAGATCTCCTTTCTAAATGAAAAGGGCGGATACGTTTTGCTTTCAATGGAGACCTCACCTTAAAATTTCCAGACCAACTTGAACCTGATCTTTTGTTCTTTACAATTTGTCCCTGATTTAGAAGGGAAACTCCAACAGAAGTCCCCTAATTTAATCAAGGTGCTCAAAAATCTAATATTGACATTGGGAAAATAAAAATTGCAGAGCTTGTAAAGATTCAGATAGATATGACTAAACCTCTTCTTAAACTGCTTCATATCCATTGAAGCCTGAGGCTGTACAAGGCCTCTCAACCTGTCACATAGCAGAAGACTTAATCACCCCAGGGCTGGTCATTTCTGTACCGGCCCCTGCGACACGCAGATCCTCCCAGTACAGCTAATGGGCGGGAAGATGATTTGTCCAGGACTTGAGAACTATTAACAAGATAGTGGTTCCCTGTTTCCCGGTGGTTCCGATCCTGAACCTCCTTTTATCACAAGTTCCACCAGACTCAAAAGGGTTCACTGCTGTGGACCTTTGCTCAGCCTTTGTCAGCATCCCTGTGGACCCCAGCAGCCGATATCTATTCATCTTGACTTGGAACCATCAACAATATACCCGGACAGTCACGCTTCAAGGGTTCACTGAGGGTCCCTCCTGTTCCTCCCAATTGCTCCACCAAGATGTAAGACCCTCCAGTGTCAGGAAATCAACCTTCTACAGCATGTAGATGACCTCTTGCTGTGCTCAGTTACCAAAGAGGCATCCATAAAGCATTCCACTTATTTGCTGTAAGTAAAAGTTACAATTATCTCTAGACACTTTATTACCGAGTCATAACGTAAGCACTGGAGGAATTCAGCTGTCTCCAAAAAGAATTAAGTTAAACCAAGGACTTCCTAGGCCCGAAACTAAGCAACGGCTTCATGGCTTTTCTAGGCCTAGCAGGTATTGCCGACTACGAGTTCCTAATTTTTTCCTATTAGCTTCCCCTTTCTATGAACTTACTAAAATTTCTGTCCCTGAACCCCTTCCATGGGAAGATAAACATGCGTAGGCCTTTCTAAGACTAAAACAAGAACCTCCTGTCCTAGGTCTACCTCACTATTCAAAACTTTTCACCTTATCTGCTCAGGAGAGAGAGAACCAGGCCCTGGGAGCATCGAGAGCCTGGTAATGAACACAGGCCTGTCACAGCATCAGCTTGATTCCGTTGTTCCTGCCACCCCAGCTGTCTTAAGGCTATAGCCGCAGCTGCAAAGTTAGTGGCAGCTTCACCAGATGTAACCTTAGGAAACTGCATTTGTTTACAAACTCCTCATGCTGTCTCCTTAACTCTGAACTCCCAACATCTCTCTGTAAGCAGACTAACCTCCTGTGAGATTCTTCTGCTCTCACCACCTAATCTGCATCTTAGACATTGCAACGTCCTTAATCCTGCCATTTTACTACCTCTACCTGAGGAAGGTAAGCCCCACGACTGCGCGGTAATAACATCCCATTTTGTGACATGACACCCTGATTTACAGACACCCTGTCAACTAGTCCCGATCTAATTTTGTTTGTGGATGGTTCACGTCGTAAAAAATTAGTAAGGGAATTTCCACGCTGGTGATGCTGTTACTACCCAAAATGAACTACTTGAGAGGGAAAGTCTCCCACAAGCTAAATCAGCTCAACAAGCCAAGCTCTGTGCCAGTTATCAGGACAAACCGTTAATGTTTATTTTATACTGACAGCTGGTATGCCTTCGGTGTTGCCCGTGATTTGGGGATGTTGTGAAAACAAAGGGGTTTTCTTTCTCTGGGACCCCAATCAAACATGGACAATAAGTAAACGAACTTTTTACTGCCATTCTCTTAGCTTCTGAAATTGCTGTCATCAAAACTGAGGCTCACACTAAAAGGACTGAACCTGAATATCAGGGAGACACCCTGGCTGGCTTTCATGCGAAGGGTATGAAAGACTCCTTCATCAACAGAGTCTATAAAGATTGTGGCACACGTGCATAAAGTCCATTCTGCTTCTGCAAAAAATGACCCCCTTGGTTGCCAGACTTTTGGCATCCCGATGTCCTTATAACAAGGCAACGGTCTGCTCCTGAATCAGAGAATTAAGATGGACAAACAATGGTTCTAAATTAAATAAACAGTCAGGGCTATGAGAAGATCAAGATGGCCACTTCGTTCTTTGCATCTCCCTGGCAAACCTCATTTTTTGGTGTTTGCATTCCTTCACCCACCATAGTGCAACTAAGATGGCGCAAATTATGAATAGACATCGGTGAGGAGACATTTATGAACTTGTGAAAACAGTCTACCAGCAAGGTCTGACCTGTCAGGTCCCTAATCCTGGGAAAACTATTTTTGCTCCCAGTGGCCTCAGGTCTCCTCCCCCAGACCATTTTACACCTGCAACCGGACTTCATTCAGTTGCCACCTAGAATGGGTTATTACTATGTTCTTGTTATTGTGTGTATGTTTTTGGATGGGTTGAACTCTTTTCCTGCCACAAGGCTGATGCCCTCATCGTGGCAAATAAACTGTTAGAAAATACGTTTCCCACTTGGGATAAAACTTCCATGGTCTCCTGTGATCAAGGCACCCACTTCTCTGGGCAAATCATAGGAGCCTTAGTGAAAACCCTGCAAACTTCTTGGAATTATCACAGACCCTATCACCCTCAGTCATCAGGTAAGGTCGAGAGAACTAATGGGATCCTCAAACTTAAAATCTCTAAACTCACTGAAACTTACTGGACTCCTTTGGCCTAAGGTGTTAGCTCTGACCTTGCCGACTATTTGCAGTACCCCTTTAGCAAACATAAACTCACTTCACATGAGACAGTCACAGGTAGACCAATGTCTCTTGGTATACAACTTCCTACAGATCTCTTGCTATCTCATATTAATATGACCAGCTACTATAAGGCTTTAAATGTCTTATGTTAAAGCTATCATCCACAAATTAAAGAAGCTTTCCTGGATTTCAATTCAAGGGATCCTGTTGGTCGCAGTTTGGAGCCTGGTGACCGGGTATTTTAGAAACGTCAAAAGAGGAAGACAGCCCTGGAGCCCCATTGGAAGGGACCTTACCTAGTGTTCCTGACCACTAACACAGCTGTGAGACTAGAGGGCACTGAGCCTGGGGTACACACCTCACAGCTAAGGAAGGCTCCACCTGACATCTGGTCCTGTACAAATGCTAGAGAACCCCAAGTCAAATTGACAAGGAAGAGGAGCAGCCGAATCAAGGCTTCATACTTTAGCTAAACATGAAACTCTTTCTCCTTCTTTTTCTTTTCTTTACTCTGGCGTTGGCTTGGAAAGATAACACCCTCATCTGTATCTCCCAGGGCAAGGAGGTAACCTTTCAGATTGCTGCATTTGTCACCAAAGATTCCGATCTACCCATGATATTAGAGATCACCTGGTCCTCTCTGTGACCAATTTCTCTTCTATTCTTAACGTCACTGCAAACTATAATTGATCCCCCTTGGAACTCTCTTTGGAAATCAAGTTCAACTCTTATTGCCACAACATCCTGTGCCTGGGCTTCCCTGGTGGCGCAGTGGTTGGGAGTCCGCCTGCCGATGCAGGGGACACGGGTTCGTGCCCCGGTCCGGGAAGATCCCACATGCCGCGGAGCGGCTGGGCCCGTGAGCCATGGCCGCTGAGCCTGCGCGTCCGGAGCCTGTGCTCCGCGACGGGAGAGGCCACAACAGTGAGAGGCCCGCGTACCACAAAAACAAACAAACAAAAAAGAAACATCCTGTGCTTTGTTTCTTTCCTTTCTCCTATCACAACTACATGTACTCAATTAGACACAAATATCTACATGAATCTTAGTACGTTTGCACCTCCACGTTCCCATGATTATCTAGATTTGCCCTCACTCACTAAGAGATCTCACCAGCAGCACCCATATTTGTAAGGCATTTAGGATGACTCTTTAGTTAAGTAGTCTGAAGACCTGACTGACCCCTGGCTTGGATGGGTAAATGCAGCAAACCCTGGAAATGAGTCCCTTAATGGTACCCTGAACGGGAACGGTCTGTACCCCAACATGGTTTGTCTCTGTGGTTGTCTTCACTCTCCTCAGGCCTATGGATGCCTAGAGGGCTGGGGCACAGCTGGGCAATGCCTCTCGGGTTATCTGACTGTGCCCCTAACTTTCCACAAATGAGGTAACTCATCTCATTTGTTGACTTCCCTGGGTTTACACCACTGAGTTAGAAAGGAATTGCCAGGAGGCATTCATGTGTCAAGACTCTCTTCCTTTGGCAGGGCCATACTTCTCTGGTTATAAGTAAACAAGAATATGATTAGAAACCTGTCCTTAACTCCTGAAGGCATTGCAGATTCCATTGCTAAGACAACAGCTGCCCAGCAAAGATCCTTAGTTCTTGATAACAGGATAGCTCTTGATTGTGTTCTAGCTGGGCAAGGTGTCCGTGGTGTGGCCACACCACCTGCTGCACCTGGATGACCCTTCTGGGGAAGTTGAGACCAAGTTACATAAGATCACTGAGCAAACCACTTGGCTTTCAAAGGTAACTTCTTCCATGGGTCTTTTGTTGACTTATTTGATTTGATTGGTTTGGGTCTTGAGGACAATGGCTCAAAGTGCACTCCAAGCATTGGGGCTTATCCGACTTATTATAATCATTGTAATCTCCCTGGTGCATTATATTCTCTCAAAAGCTCTAAATGCACAGTCACAGCTGCTGACCACCAACCAAATGATCTCCCTAAGACTGGAACTTCAGAAAAGAAGTAAGGAGAATGACCAACTTAAAGATTGTGAAACTGGGGCTGTGACCAGTGAATACCTCAGGGGTTAAGCAAAAACATCATAACCTGTGGATGTCAGACAAAGGAACAAAAAAACCCTGAGAACTTTAGAGCAGAAACTGAGCGTGGTGCTAGCGCCTGACAGTTTGATCACATCTCTCAGTTAAGCTGAGAGTCTGATCAAAAGGGGGGAATTGTTAAAAAGAAAACCACAGGTCAAAACGGAGTCACTTAGGCTAGGCCACACGACCAGACTGGGGCTTAATACCTAACCTAACTGAAGCCTCATCCTCCCCCAGAAATGTGGCCAGGATTTTTTTCTGGTCAGTCAGGAATTTTCTGGTCAGTACCAATGTGGTAATCTGTCACGTGGGCCTTCTCGATAACCCAAAGTAAGATGAGGTAACCCACCTAATAGGACCCTTTTTTCCCAAAAGGGAGATGACCTAATCTGAAATAATCCTTTCTCCTATTTATTACTTCCTTTTCCTGCCTTCAGAAACCTTACCCTTCTGTAGCCCTTTGGAGATCCCCTCTACTTGTTAGACAGGGATTCTACCCCATTCATGAATTGTTCAATAAAGCCAATTAGATCTTTACAATTTACTGGGTTGAATCTTGTTTTTTAACAACTGTATCATCCTTATGGAACAGGTAAAGGTATCCAGCATAATACCTTTCCCTTTGCAGCTCTTCTTGAGCTGGGGATAGTTTTGTAAACTCTGCAAGGGCAGGTGTTTCCTTTGTACCCAGCCAGTGGTGTCTAGGACTGAAGCGGATGCCGGCAGATACTTAGAGGAACTGCGTCTGGCACAGGGATATTCATAAAATATTTGTTGGATGAATGGATGTGTGAGTGAATAAAATGAAGAACAGAAGAGTGAATATGATCTCGGAGAGGCAACAGTGAGTGGTGGCATGAAGTGAGATCTTAATTCCCTGCCCAGGAATTGAACCTGGGTAGCCTGGATGAAAACCAGGAATCCTAGTCACCAGACCAGCGAGGGCTAGAGGCTAGAAGCTATTTTTCTCTGGCTCTTGCCCTCACTGAAACATGCATTTCTCAAGGAGGCAAAAACTGTAAAAACAGGTATTAAGTTTATTATTAGAGACGTAGCACAACAACAAGTGGGAGAGCACACAGAGAAACGGTTAAGACGGAAGCAAGGCAGAGACGCATACCCGGAGAGAAAGGGTGTGGGCGTCCTCCCTAATGAGGAGGGGTGCAGTAAAGAGGCGGTTAGGTCATTTATATAGGGCAGGTCTTCCAGGTTTTTGTTTACCTTTGGCCAATCATCTGGTTTCTTTCCCCACACCTGACCTGCCCTAGGACCTGCCCCAACACGCGTGCGCAACTTTTTTCCAAGATGGATTCCAGCCCAGAGGCCTATGGGATGGCCTTAGCATCACATATTATGGGGTGGTGCCCCCTCCTTTTTGACCCCCAAGGAGCCTTTCTGCACATGTGCAATGTCTCCCTTGCCCCAAGGATGGGAAATGTATGACTCCTGATCTTTTAACAGGGTTTAGCCGCTCTCTGTCCCTGCCGTAAGTGTCCAGAGTCCAGTTATCTACCCTATTCCTGTTGCTGTTTCTTATATCCAAGTGCAGATCTCAAAAGATAGACAGGAGTGCAGTCATAAATATGGAGTCTGGAGCCCGTTTGTCTCTTGCCTCAGGAAATGTAAACAGGGGGCTGATAATGAATGTCTGGCCTGGAGCCCATCTTCTTCTCATCCCAGGAAATGTAAACAGGAGGCCAGTTGTAAATGTCTATCCTGGAGCCCATCTATCTCCTGCCTCAAATAGATGAAGGCTAAGTCAATGAATGCATAAGAAAATGGAAGCAAGAGTAAAAATTAGAACAGGTGAAAGAATGTGTGAAAAAATGAGTGAGTGAATGAATGAATGATGTGTGAATGGTCATGGTCAAGTGGACACCACAGACTACAGTGAACACAGGGTGCTTCTCCAGGGTAGCCAACCCAGCCTGGGTTAACGTGTGTGGTCCTGGTGGCAATCTGCTTCAGAATCTTCCTTAGAATAGCAATTTTCCACCCTATTGTTTCGAGTTTGGATTGTATGATTGTTACCATTTGTCCTCAAATGATTAGAAAATTTTTCAGCGGGTTAAAAAAGAGCTTCTCCAATTGTGAGCCCCCAAATGAATATCAGTGCAGCTCAGCCTAGACTTGGGGAGCTGGACTGTCATTATGTCAGTCTGATGTTAATTAAAATGGTAATCGGATAAGAGTTTTCAAAGGCCCTCGTTGCTGGCCTCATGAGGCTTCCTGCTGTGCTGATTTTGGAGGGACAGAAGTCGAAGCCAGCAGGGGAATGAGAGGAAGGTATCCTGGGTTCTTCTGGGCCTGGAGCCAACACAGGCATCTATCTGCTCTGCCGGGCTTCAGAGAGCATTTTGATATTCTGGTTTCATTCTGTGTCAGTGGTTTAAGAACCAGGGAGGCAGCAAGAAGAAAAAAGAAAAAGAAAAAAAAAGAAGAGTCTTGGCATTTACAAGCTCCAGTTTGAGGACTGGCTTTACCATAGACTCAGTGTGTGATTTTGAGCAAGTCTCTCAACCACAGTGAACCTCAGTTTCCACATCTGTGAAACGGGATAACAACACATACCCTAGCTGTATCATCACTATCAAATGAGATACAAGTGAAAGGCTTGACCAACTCTAGGGTGCGGTACATAATGGAGCTCACAATCTGCTTCTAAGAGTCTCGGGTTGATGGGCAGAGTTTTCCGCAGATGGGAACACAGGAGGAATGCAATTGGGGAGTGCCGTGCTGTCCTCTGGGGTGCGTTTCCAAGGTTCTCAAAATCAAGCAAAGTGGAACACAGCTGGCAAAACAGGGGTTCCGACTCAGGGGTTAAGGTCCTCAGTGTTCTCACCCAAGACTGAATGCCTCAGCAGGAAGAGAAATTAGCAAATTCATTCATTAAGGGCCCATTGACACTTCTATTATAAAGACTAACCATTTGTTTTTATTGAGATTTTTCCCGTGATAAAAGCCATTAGCACCAATGAGTAACCATCATCAATCAACAAGCTTTCTTAAATGTCCCCGCTTGTCCTGATTGCAGCTGAATACAGTTCATTTTACCTCTTAAGTACCTCCCCAAGCTGTCCACTTATTCCCACCTGCCCCCAACCTCCGGAGAGGTCGCTCTGGTCTGCTTCTCACCTCTGAGGGCCTCCGGGCTAGACTCTGTGTCACTTGTTGCCTGGCACCTTTTCTCCTTTCCCTCATCATCTCCTGCCACACCCACTTCTCCAACAGCCTTGTTTGATTCTTCCTACATGTCTACTCCCTTCTTTCTTTCTTTCTTTATTTTTTGCTTCATTGGGTCTTCCTTGCTGCGCGCGGGCTTTCTCTAGTTGCGGTGAGTGGGGGCTACTCTTGGTTGCGGTGCGTGGGCTTCTCATTGCGGTGGCTTCTCTTGTTGCGGAGCATGGGCTCTAGGCACACGGGCTCAGCTGTTGTGGCACGTGGGCTCAGTAGTTGCGGCATGAGGGCTCAGTAGTTGTGGCACACAGGCTTAGCTGCCCCGTGGCATGTGGGATCTCCCCGGATCAGGGATCGAACCCGTGTCCCCTGCATTGACAGGCGGATTCTTAACCACTGCGCCACCAGGGAAGTCCCACGTCTACTCTGCAGACTTTTACCTGCTCTTCCTTCTGCCCTCAGTCCTTTATCCACCCCCAGCCTTCGCGTCATCAGTTCCCACTCATTCTTCAGCTCTCAGCCCAAATGTCAGTCCTCAGCGAAGGCTTCCATGTCCCCCCAGCTGGACCAGTCCCACCTGTTGTACACTCTCCCAGCACCCTGCCTGTTCCTTCCCAGCATCAGCCCAGTTTCTTTTATGTGCTTGCTTACTTGATTCAGGTCTTCTCTCCCTAGCAGGTGAGCTCCACAGAGGCAGAAACTAATCCGTTTATTCACACTTCATTTCAGGGCTGGGGGGGTGGGGGGTGGGGGTGGGGTGGGGTGGTGGGGACCAGGGTGAGGCATCTTTTAAGGAGGACTTTACTCTCAGGCGCCAACCCTGAGCTTGTATGAGCCAGAGCATTCGTGCCTCCTTAAATCTTGCTTCTGGGCCATCGCTCACCTACCCTAGTCCCTCCCCTGCTTGGCTCTCCAACACCCAGCCCGAGACTCCACGTGCGGAAGGTACACTCATAGATGTGTGAAGAATGAACAGGTCGGAGGCAGGAAGACTCAGGAAAGGGAGCTAGTTAGCAGGCTGTACCTGAGGTAGAGAAGAAAACTGAAGAGCTTAAACCATGCAGTGGGAGGCAGGGGACTGGAAATGACAGCTCTGAAACAAGTGCATAGAGAAAAGTGGAAGGGGTGGCAGTTTGGTTGCTAGGGTTGAGGAAGGGAATATTTCTAGGTTGGTAACTGGCAATGCCCGTGAGGAAGGGTGAACTTGAGCAGACTCTCCACTGGGATGATTCCTTCCTGCTCCCACCTTGGTGACTGCACTCTGGGCTTGACCAGGACCTCGCCGGGGATGGGTGTCTGCCATTGGGGAGGGTCTCCGCTTTCTCAGTTACCCCTCGGGGACCTCGTGCCCCTGGAGGCCATTGCGAATCTGAGGCCAGGGCTTCCAAGGTCTTCCTGGGACTCTCAGGGAGCGATCCCATCCTTAACAAGGTCCACTTACGCTGAGAACGCCAAACACATTTCTCTTTTAAATTTTAATTTGGTTCTACTCACTGATATCACCTTGGGACCCATGCTACCCCTCAAAAGGACATCTTTTACTGTCCCTGGATATGCAGGTATGTCATGAGAGCGAACAGGTTCCAAAGAGTTTTTCTCTTCTCTGGCCCCTCATTCACCCTCTCCTTCCTTTTAAGCAGGACACGCAGTTTGGGTTTTTCAACCAGGCTACATCTGGACCAGATGCCCTCCTTGCTTGTCGGTGGCGCTGACCATCTGATGCTAACATTCTGACTTGTGCCCCCAAGCATTCCCTGCTACAGCTAGTGGAGGGTAGTCAGACCCCCCCCCCCTCTGGGGACGTTCACCTTAACTGCTCTGATTTAGTCTGTGACTTTAGGTAAGTCTTTTACCCTCTCTGGGGCTCAGTGAAAACAAGATGGACTTGGACTAGAAAATATGACAGCCATTCAGCGCTTTCATTTGAAGGTCCTTAGATTCTTCTGAAAGAGAGAGACAGAGACAGACAGAGAAATACAGAGAGAGGGAGGCAAAGAAACAGATAGATGGATGAATTGATAGATGACAGACAGATAGATGGCAGAGAATTAGTTCAGTTCAAGACGGTCCAAGTCCCCTCCATTGCCCACTGACCTCACCCCTGCAGTGGTCAGTCAGTGTGATGGGAGCTGTAAGGACCTCATATTATATCCTGTAGGGAAATACAGAGCCAGTAATCAGGAGAGACAGAGGAAGAGGGAGAGGCAGAAAGACATACTTAGGTAAGGAATGACAAAGCAGAGAGAGGGAAGAGGGGGAAAGAAAGAGGGTTCTGATCACATTTGTCCCTGTGACACCGAGGTTAAGCATCGTGGGGAATTGACCGAAAGCCCAGGATGTCTGAGGGGAAGGCTGTGGTCCTTCCTGTTCTAGCTGGAACCTGTGTGGGCACTGTGGGGTGAGCTGCATTAGAGAAGGAAAATTATGTCCCTTGTGGCTCGAGTCCAATTCTAGTTAATGCACAGAGCAGGAAGCTGCAGTCCCCGCCGCTCCGTCAGGCAGAACCCCCAGGGCTCACTGTTTACTTGGGGATGGGATGTCTTCTGCCTTGTACCTGCTGTTAGTACATGAGTCTGCCGAGCCTAGCTCCCTGGTCTGACTCATCCACGCCTTTTGAGATGTCACTGCCCTGGAGGTAACTCACATACCCATTGCATGAGGCCGAAATCAAGGCAGGATTTGGAAGTCTTAACAGAAGCTCAATTCATTAATTTTCTCATTGCCCTCCTTGGACCATTCATCACAGCGGTCGACATGCTCACTTATTCTTTTTTCCATCTGCACTCTGGGGTTCTTGTCAGTGAATAACTACCTCCTGGCATCCCCCATCTTCTCCACCTTCTCCCATGAGCCTTCATCTTTGCTATTTGATTATTCTGTTTTAATTTTGAGGGCCTCGGGACTCCCGGAGGAAAGCCTCCCACAGGGGTGGCAGGGTTGGGAAGTAAGCCAGACCCTGGCACCTGGGACCAGCTGCTAATTACTGCAGGTGCCTGTCTGCACACCGCTGGGTGCCTTGCCCGCACACGCAGCTGAGGGTGGTGGGGCTCTGCGGGTGCAGGAAGATGCCAATGGCTTTTTAACAGCTGGGGGCCCTCCTCATTCATCTGTGCATGCTGAGTTTGTTTTGCCTTTTGTCAATTTCTGACTTTAGGGAACCTAAAGGGTTCGGAGTGGATTGGGCTTCAATATTGATGGCCAGAGTGAATGACGGGTCCCCCCTCTCCCGTTAACAGTCGGCACTGCCAGTAGGAAGCCCCACAGGCCACTCATCTCTGAAAGGTCCATTTCTCCACCTCTGCTGAGGCTGGAGATAAAATATTTATTTGGGATCCAACCAATACGCCCCAGCTGCCTCGCTAGACAGTGAGCAAAGCTTTGAACCGAGCAAGCAGCTGAATGGCTCAACCCGGGTTTTGCTTTGCCAAAGGGAGGAAAGAAAGAAAAAAAAGGATGCCAGTCCTCTGTTTGGAGGTTGAATATTCCTTGGATGGAGAGTAGCTCTTTACTGGGGCACAGTCCTTTAGCTGTCATAGATAGAATTAGAACACAGGCTGGTGTCAGGTGCTGAAGTAATAGGGTATTTGAGAGCATAAAGTGCAGTTTTCTGAAGCGGAAAGGGACATTTCATAGGCTCTTTCATTTCCAGGGGTTGTGAGATCTTACAATTCACCCAGTTCAAACCTCTCATCCTTGAATCCCTGCTAGATCATTTCTCCCTGTATTTGGAATCTTCCAGTGATGGGGAAATCACGACTAATGTCTTCAAGCAGATGATTCCCTGTTTGTCTGTTGAAAGCATTTTTTAAAAATTGAGTTGACATCTGTCTCTCTGTAGCTTCTACCCACTGGATCAAGATTTGCCTTAGAAACACAGAACACATCCATTCTGCTTAATGGCCTTTAGTGGAAAGACAGTAACCTTGTCCTCTTTGAGACTTCTCTCCTCCAGGCTAAGTCTCCCCTGTGGGTTTTTGCTAGATGCTGGGGATTCAAAGATAAATAAGTCTAGGGAGCTCAGGGGCCCATGTCTCATGTGACATGCTTTCAAATCCCTTCACTGGGCTTCCCTGATGGCGCAGTGGTTGAGAGTCCGCCTGCCGATGCAGGGGACGCGGGTTCGTGCCCCGGTCCGGGAGGATCCCACATGCCGCGGAGCAGCTGGGCCTGTGAGCCATGGCCGCTGAGCCTGCACATCCGGAGCCTGGGCTCCGCAACGGGAGAGGCCACGGCATTGAGAGGCCCGCGTACCGCAAAAAAAAAAAAAAAAATCCCTTCACTATGTTGGCTGTGGAGGAAGAAGCCCACCCATGTCCGTGCTGACATCCCCACCGCTCTGCTCATTCCCTTCCTAACTCACACCCAAGAGGGGAGGGTTGACAGCTCAGGGTCCAGGACACTCACTGGGCCATGTTTGACTGGTGGGTAGGGCCACTGTGGGTGAAGAGTTGATGCCATATGTGTGGTCTTCCCTTTGCAGTCTGGCCACGAGGAAGTGAGGAAGTCAGGCAGGGCTGGACTCCTGGGGACAGGCTCACCCATGCTTTCTCTGGTCTATCTCTTCTAAACCTATGGCCAGGCCAAACCTATTTTGTTGACTCAACCATCTTAAAATCAGAAGCTACTGGCGTGCAAATGTGTGTGTGTGTGTGTGTAGGTGTGGTTAACTAGTGAAATCTTACGTCAGGGGAATCAGGGACTTGCCCAGCTATGAAAAGAGTGTTCCTGGGAATTCCCCGGTGGTCCAGCGGTTAGGACTCCATGCTTTCACTGCCGAGGGCCCGGGTTCAATCCCTGGTAGGGAAACTAAGATCCTGCAAGTTGTGTGGTGGGGCTAAAGAAAGAAAGAAAGAAAGGGAGAAAAAAAGGAATGTTCCTTGTCTATCTTGTTCTTTTTCTCTGGGAATAACTTCCTAGTTTGAAATCCCACTGTGCAGAGGGGATATCAGGAGGGTAGGATTCAGGAATTCCCTAGCCTCTGGCTTAACATCACCTGGATAGCACCAAACCTCGTTCTAATCTTCAGTTTCCTTATGACTTGGGAAGTGTGGCAGCCAGCAATAAAATGAATATCTGCCTTAGAAAATAATCATGTAAAAAAGGCAGGAATGTCAGACACAGCAGGTCCATGCCTTGCCTGCCAGAGAAAGATGACGAAGCATTGCCGGTACCCACCGGTCTCCCTCCTCCTTGCCCCTGAGGGAGTGGTTAAGCTGAGTGATGAATGTGTGCTGGGTCTCCTCCTTATCTTGGCTATTGATCTCTGGGCAATGATGGGAAGCCACTCAGAGAGACTGAACCGGGTGTGCTCAAAGAAATAATGGCTAAAGGTACGGCCAGTGAGGCTGAGACACTTGTTCATCGGTGATGAGTGCTTTGTCCAACCCCATGCTGTGGCAGCACGAAGCTTGTCGGCTGTGGGTGCTTGGTGGAACGATTGTTAAAATAATGACAGCAGTTTCTAACGCCAGCAAAGGTAGATGTGAGCAATGGGTAAGAATGAAGAAGCAGATAGACTGCCGGAGAGAAAGATAACAGCATTCAGGTCTCCATGTGTTTGGAAGAAAATGTAGCACTATCTATTAAAGTTAAAAACATACCTCCTGGTACTTCCCTGGTGGCACAGTGGTTAAGAATCCGCCTGCCAATGCAGGGGACACGGGTTCGATCCCTGGTCCGGGAAGATCCCAAATGCCGCGGAGCAACTAAGCCCGTGAGCCACAACTACTGAGCCCACGTGCCACAACTACTGAAGCCCACGTGCCTAGCGCCCGTGCTCTACGACAAGAGAAGCCCCCATAATGAGAAGCCTGAACACCACAACAAAGAGTATCCTCCCCCTCGCCCCAAATAGAGAAAGCCCACGCGCAGATATGAAGACCCAATGCAGCCAAAAATAAATAAATAAATTAAAAAAAAACATACCTCGTCTTTGATCCAGAAATCCCATTTTTAGCCTTTTTTTCCTACAGATATACTTGTACTGATGGGTAAAGATGGATGTACATGGATATTAATTGCTGCATTCTTGGCAATACAAGATAGGAAGGAACTTACATTTCCATTAGCAGGGCGCTGGCTACATAAAATATGATCCATATGTATGATGAACTACCACACAGTCTTGAAAAAGAATGAGGTTGATCTAGTTGAGCTGAGGTGCAACTATCTTTGAGACGTATTAAGAAAGCCCCCCCCACAGAACAGTATGCTTTTATTTGTGCAAAATACAAAGGTGTATTCACAGACATAAGGGCTTATGTATGTTTAGACTATTTCTGGAAGGATACACATAAAACTGGTAATACTGTTTGGGTGGGGAGTTGTGACAAGGATGTAAGGAACGGGGAGGGGGTTGGCTTGCTTTTCCTTCTATACAATTTTGCATCATATAAATTCATTACCATAAACTTGTACTCTATTCCCTCATAAAAATAGCTCATAATAAAGGAAAGCATATGCCTTCTGCACATCTGCCAATGCTGAACTTCCTATTGATCCAGATATTTATTCTACACCCATTGCTTGTAGGATACTGAGCTAGTCCAGTTGGAGAGGAAATGGCAAAAATATAGTTCATGTTTTCAGGGCACTTATGGGGAGAAAAACGTGTTCATGCAGTTATTCTAGAAGTTGGAGGGAACATTTTATCTTGATTAGGGAACTGGAGAAGATTTAATAAAGCTGGTTTGTAAAGTACTGGTAGCAGAATTTTGAGACCTGAGGATGGATGGATGAATGGGGTGCAGAATTCCCGATGGAGAGAACCACATGAACTAGAGATGTGGAATGGGAAATAAAAACCTGTGTGGAGTCACCTGTACCTTCTCATCTGTTTGCTGGACTATCAGAAACACGTGCTTTGGCGTTAAGGTATGGTTTACTTTCAGAAGTCTGTGTGAGAATGCAGACACTTGCTTTTGATTGAGATTTGAGAGGATGGATCCAGTGGCAGTGCTAGTAAACCAGCTCTCCCTCTGCCAAACTGGATTTGTAGCTTTTGCCTATTTCCATGGTGTAAATATTCCCACTGTGGCCGACTTCAAGCTGCTGACACAGAATGGGAGTTGGGAAGAGACACTCATAATCAACTGTCCTAAAGCCTGAAAGAGCTCGCTCAGGCATGCCACTGAATCAATGAGAATCCCAGAGTATCAGAACTAAAAAGGACTTAAAGAAATTTAAAATGAACCTTAGCTACACATGAGGAAATGAAGGTGTTTGCACGATGTCAGAGGAAGTGGCAGAGTTTGGGACCTTATCTTCTAGTTCTTAGTTTAGTGAAATGTCTCCTTTTCTTCGGACATCACCAATATAATAGAGGGCAGGGAACAAGGGACAGTGTAATTTTGAAGGAACGAGAGATTATAAAGTAGGCTTCTCTGACAGAGCAGAGGTGGGTAGGGTTCCAGAACGGGTCTTGGTCAACAGGAAGGTTTTGTGTGCTGGGGGGGAATATGAAAAGGACCACAGCAGGGGCAGAATCAGAAGAGATTTTATGGGGGCGGGGGGAGCTTAAAAGATGAAATCCCCAATTGCACAGTTCTGTTCAGGACTGGCTTTTCTTCCTGGGGGTATAATGAGCTGATCTGTTATGTGGAAGAGAAAACCTGGGCTAGTCCCTTCCACATCCTGGATGATCTGTGCACACAGGACTCAGAGCCTTCCTCCTCCAAGTGTGGCCAGCGGGGGAGGTTAGTGATAACCTCCCCAGGCCTTTCCAGTGTGACCGTCCCCGTGCCTGTGAATCAGTGGCTCAGTGAAGAAACCCCAGAAAACGTCCATGTAATAAGTCGAGGAAAAACCCGTGCAGTACGACGGGTTTATTTATTTATACCCAATGTGAGACAGACAAAGAGAAATCAGAGCAGTGGAAGGCAAAATTGAGGTTTGTTTTTGTGAGTCTATGGTAGGGCCAGGGAGCAGAAGATGGATTACGGGAAAACAGGCCAGAGAATCCTCTTTATTATGAAGATGGATTAGAATCCTCTTTATTATGTCATACATTAAAAAAATATGACAACCCAGGCTGAAATCTCCTTCGGTCAGGAGCCATTACCTTCAGGGCAAGGTCCAAGTTCCTTTGCATGGGTACAGGGACCTCCATTTTCTGCCCCTGACTATCTTTCCAGTCTCCTCTCCTGAGTCCGCCAACCCAGGTAATGCTCTTAAAACACACACTGATCGCTATTACTCTGCAGGTTTGGGGCCTCAGTCTCGGCACCGACCTCTGCCTGGAATGTTCTTTCCCGTCATACCTGCTGGGCAAACTTCTACTCAATCTTCAAAACCCTGCCGCAGCATTTCAATGTCTTTCTTAATCCTTTCTTACATGGCAGCCTTCCCCTGCCCTGCCTGCACCCTGCCCTGCCTGCAGATAGAGACAATCACTTCCTCCCCTGACAGGTGCTGCTTCTTTATGCATGTCACTTGAATGGCAATACGGTAATTTCATTGCAAATTTCTGTTTTTATCTCCCCTATTTCACCGTGAGCTCAGCCAGGGCAGGAGACCCCTGTCTTGGCTCCTGAGGTTGAATCAATAACCATATGTTGGGATTGGTGACGCTGGTAAAGCCAGCTAGAAAGAAGAGGGGAAAAGCTGCTTCTGTGCCCCCCCCCCCCAGAACTCCACCCTGAGAGAGGAAGCGTGGGGTGTGACAGCTGGATGCAAAGACTTTTGCTGAAGGCCACTGGAGGTGCTGATCTGCCCAGCCCCTCAAATTGTTTTTAGCTGAGCCCCTGAGGGAAATTGAGCGAAGCTCCCAGGGTGGGAGGAGGGTTTTGATGCTGCTGTATATCAGATAACGAAAGCCTCGACCATGGTGGCTCCATGCTGGGCTCCAATAGAGTCACTCTAACTCTCTGGAGAGGAAGATCCTTCCTCAAGTTTCCACACAAACCCATCCCACTGCTAAAGGCTGAAATGGATGCTATATCGTGCCGCCCAGATCCCCCTTCGGCCCTGAAGGACTTACTCCCGTGCCTTCCTTTCCCTTCCATAGGTGCTGCCCTCCAGAGCATGCCCCAATCAACTTCCTACATGCTAGTCTCCAACGCGGAGTTTGCTTCCGGGATGAAGGAACTCAACCTTAAAGGATAATATCAACCTGCTCTTAAAGGCTGTTAATATTAGCAGACTGGTCAGAGTTGGTAGGCCTGGGTGGTGACCTCCTGGGACAGGAGTAGGAACTGAGACTATAGGCAGGAGGGTGCTGTCAACAGGGCAACCAGCAGAACCACAGAGAGGGCTGGGGCGCTTACTCCTGGCCACCAAGCAACAGCCTGCCATGGCCATCTGGGTTAATTTTAGCAGCCGTGGGGAGGTGGCGGTGGGAGTGGAACACTGATAGGGGTTTTCACCAGCTCGGTGCTGTCAACCATGTAATGCTGCACATTAGATTCACTCCAAGAAAACTCATTCTAGGTCTCAACCTTAAAGAGCTTCCGAGTTAGCTGGTCTTCAGTAAGGCCTGAGGCTTTGTATGTTTTATTGGGGGTGGGGGTGGGCTTTGTATGTTTTAAATGCTCACTGGAGATGTCTAAGGTACAGCTAGGGTTGGTTGAGAACTACCAATATGGTGGAAAGGTGATAAGCTCTGGAATCAGACAGAGTTGGGGTTGAATCCTGGTCCTATTAGTGGGTGGAGAACTTCAGGTTGTAATTAACTTTTCTGAGCTTCCATTTCTCATCTGTAAAATCAGGTAAATCATATATATTTCATGGAAATGTCCTAAGGGCAGCACGTTAATAGCAATAACAATGATGTTGATTTGATGATAGCCTTCAATCCAAGAAGCTATTATCACGATCGCTGTTACTACTCTCTGTATTCATACTTGGCCTTTTCCTTCTTTTCCAGGGTAGAGCACCCTATAGTAGACTTGCCATGCTTAGCCCCTGCCCCATTATGGGGGAGACCTCCTTATCCCAGTTGTAGCTACCTAAAGCCCAGCAAACTGGCTGCAGCAGCTAGATGGAAAACCAGTGACTCTCCTGGGGTTGACCAGATGACCGAACACTGGCATCCATAATTACACTCCTGTTCACATCTAAAATAACACACGCAGCACTTCAGCCCTCCAAGATGACGCTGGCGGGTGTGTGGCTTCTGTGTGGAAAACTAAGCAGGACAGATCCCGCTCATACACAAGGTCAGCAATAAGGCCCAGCATACTTAAACGAGGTCCCAGGAATTGCACCACTTACCATGTGGCTCTGGACAAGTCCTTTCTCCTCTCTATCCCTCAATTTCTTGCTCTGTAGAATACGGGTGGCTGATCTGGATAAATGACAATTCTGTTCAGTTTGGTGCTACTCCCCGCCCCCTCCTGGATATGCCTTGGGGGACTGACTTCACCTCCACCTTCTCTCACAGGGACTCCAATGCCAAAGGCCAGGGTTTTGAGAGATGCCCCTTTAGAGCAAGAGACCTGAGAGTCTGTCCTGGCCGCTGCCCACCCTGGACTGTAAGTTTCCCCATTTCTCCACACTATGTGGCTGCCAGAAGTTGTAATTAAATCATGCCCAGCTGTCAAAAAGCTGTTCTAAATGATCTTTTTGTCTGCACCACTGTCTGCGAAGCCAGGAAAGAGAAACTGGAGGGTTATAGATACGAAGGGCAGAAGTTCAGTGGGGAACCTGGGGGCAACAGCTTTTAGGGACCTTGAAAACCACTGAAGGTTTTTTAAAAAAATGTGTAATTAGTCCATGGAAGAGCTCCTAGCCTTGGCTCTGTGAATGGATTTGCATATGGGATAACTTGAAAAGGATTGGGGAAACTGGTGTCCTTGTCTAGAGCTAGTTCTCCTAAAATGCAGTCACTACCCCTCTTTTAAAATCCAAACAGGAAAGTAAAAAGGGCAGGGTGAGTGCCAGCAATCCAGACAGTTCTCAGATGAACTGCCATAACTTTCTCCCTCCTTCCCTTCCTTCTTTTCATCCTTCCTCTTTCTCTACCAACAAATACTCTTGAATCACTATTATATTTAGAGCTCTCTCTAAATGAGGAACATGGAGAAGAAATGCACATTTATGGAACACATAGGTAGTGTTAGACGTTGTTACTCCACTTAATTATTATAACACACTTGGGAGATAATTATTATGAAACTCAATGTTGTAGATGAGGAAACTGAGCCTCTTTGAGATTGAACAACTTTCCAAAATCACACAGCCAGTGATTAAAGGGCTGGGGATTAGAACCCCACAAGCCTGTGTGCTCCACGGAGGCAAAGAATGCATATCTTCTGTGTATTGTTTTGCTAGGATGCCATGTGGTACCTGGCACAGAGAGGGTTTAAGAAATATTTATGGAAGGAGGAAAGGAAGGAGGAGAAGGATGAAGGAGGGAATCATCTCAGTTCTGTCAGACATCAAAGTCAGTAATCTTTTTATCATTGCACATTGTCTCTGGAAAGTACAACAGGCAGATAGATAGATATAGATATAGATAGATAGATACAGAGAAATGTATGAAATAGTTGGGGGAAAGGAGTTGTTAAAACATGTGCAAAAACAACGTGATTAGAAAGCAGAAAGTTGGGGCTTCCTTGGTGGCGCAGTGGTTGAGAATCTGCCTGCCAATGCAGGGGACACGGGTTCGAGCCCTGGTCTGGGAAGATCCCACATGCCGCGGAGCAACTGGGCCCGTGAGCCACAACTACTGAGCCTGCGCGTCTGGAGCCTATGCTCCGCAACGAGAGGCCGTGATAGTGAGAGGCCCGCGCACCGCAATGAAGAGTGGTCCCCGCTCGCCGCAACTAGAGAAAGCCCTCGCACAGAAACAAAGACCCAACACAGCCAAAAATAAATAAATTAATTAATTAAAAAAAAAAAAAAGAAAAGAAAGCAGAAAGTTGGTTTCAAGTCGTAGAGGAGGTGGAGCGAAGGCGCTATGGGTGTACAGAGGGGGGATGGATCACCTCTAGCTGTGGGAACGAAGGGGGCTTCACGGAGGAGGCAGAATTTGAGCCTTGCAGGATGAGCAGGATTTGGACACCAAGAGGTGGAGGGCGAGGAAGCCTGATCAGATTGAAGGAGTGGGGGAGAATCGTAAATAATCTCCCAGGGAAAGGACTGACCAATGGTCAGGGCAACTGGTAGCCGTCTGGACTGGAACCCCAGCCTAGGTGTTATCCTGGTAGTGTCCCGGGGATTTCACCTGGCAGAGCAGTCCCCTGTGTCATGGGTGAGTGAGAGGTGCTCAGGGTACAGGCAATCCAGACTGAGTCTGTGTGTTTGCGTGAGTGAGTGTACATGTGTGGTGTGCGTGTGCTGATGGGAGGTTGGTACTTCCTTCTGAGCCTAATTAGGTGCCAAGAGGCCCAAGTGGAAATTCGTGTTTCCGGGGTAGGACTGTCATGTACGGGTCTATGAGGAACCGCTATCTGAGCCTCTGTCCAGGTGTGCTGGCGGGTTCTGCAGCAGCAAGAATGTGTGGTGTGGCTCCCAGGATGCTCGTATCCTGCTGGGCAAGGGACTGAGGCCCTGGGCTGTCCCTAGGAACTGGGGTCAAGTGTGGTGCCAACGAAGGTGATTTGGGGGGTAGAAAGTGTAACAGAGGGGCTTGGGAGCAGGAGGGATCCAGCCAAGGATAAGGGCTCTGACCTCACTTCTTCTTTTCATTTGTCCCCTGCAAAACCTGCCATCCCCAGTGACACAGAGCACCTGGCCCGGTGCCTGGGGGCAGTGAAGGCTTGTCGAGGCTGTCACTGATCTGTGCCTCGCTTCTGTGAAACACCCCCTGAGAGTGGCAGGAACACGGGTCACAGGAACAAACCGCCCAGTGGTTTTGGGGATCATTAAATAATTATAGCCAATGCCCATCACATTTGTGGAAAGGCTGCCTAGTGGCATCGCCAAAGGCCAAATAGAAACTCGCAGGGCTGTTGTAAGAGCCACGGCTGCCCAGTACGGGAAGGCCTGCGGTGGAAAGATTCAGGGTTAGCTTGAAAAGAACCTTCCCCATCACAACACAAGAAAGAGCCCAGCCAAAGGCAACCATCGCTTTCTGGCGAGGGGTGACCCTTTGACCACCTCACAAACCTGACTGCTCCATTGGTAGGGAGCCCTTGAGGCTCACTTTAGAGCATGGGATGCAGACAATAATTGCCCACAGGATGGGACTCCAGGGACAGGATGGACACTGGGGATGGAGTGGGGATTCTCTAAATTTAGCATACCTGCCATCAAGGCCCTGGCAGGTATCCTGCTACCTGCCTGAGTGGCCTTGGGCATGTCTCTGGACCTTGGTTTTCTATTCACAAACATTCATTCAGTTAGCACCTATTGAGCACCTACTGCATGCCAGGTACTGTGTTAGGTACAGGGGGGTAGGCAGCAGAGAAAAATAATGATCTCTGCCCTCATGGAGCTTCCAGTCTAGTGGAAGTAAACAAGTAATTGCACAAATAAGTGCATTTCACGCATTGTAATAAATGCTGTGAGGGAAAGGACAGGGTGCTGTGGGAGAACCCTTTAGGCTCAGGGACCAGGAAAAACCTCTTTGAGGAAGTAGCTGGGAGCAATACCTGAAGGATAAGTAAAAGTTATCTGAGTCAGCTTGGAGGAAGGGCTTGTGCAAAGGGCCTGAGGAGGAGAACAGAGTAATGTATATCAGGAACTGAAGTTAAGCCTGTGTGGCCAGAATGCAGGAGCAAGGGGCCAATGAAGTGCCATGAGGCTGGAGGTGGGGGGCAGGAGAGGGGCTGATCGTGTGGCAGCCCACTGGCCACAAGGAGGACTTGGGACTTTACCCCAAGACTGTTGGGAGGCCATTGCTCCATTTTTCTTCTCTTTTTTTTGCGGTCCGCGGGCCTCTCACTGTTGTGGCCTCTCCCGTTGCGGAGCACAGGCTCCGGATGCGCAGGCTCAGTGGCCATGGCTCACAGGCCCAGCCGCTCCGCGGCATGTGGGATCTTCCCGGACCAGGGCACGAACCCGTGTCCCCTGCATCGGCAGGCGGACTCTCAACCACTGCGCCACCAGGGAAGCCCCATTGCTCCATTTTTTACAGGAGTGTGATCATTGGATCCACATGCTAAAAGTAAAGTAAATAATAAGAGATGGAAAAATGATGACAGAAACCACAAAAATACTTGGAGGTTAAAAAAAGATTTGACAAGTATTTTCACGTTACAGAATCTATCTCATGGAAGTAATCCGCTAGCAGAAAAAAGAATTATGTATTCTTTATAGTTAAAAAAACCCAACACCACTCTGGCTGTCGTACAAAGAGAATAAACACTAATAAGTCTTGCTTGTTTCAGAATCGAACGAGAGAAGGATGTGAAAGGGCTCTGTAGGCAGTAAGGTGTGGTACATGTTTGGGAGGGACCTGAAAGTCTCCCATTGCCCCACTCTCCACCCACTCCCAACAGCGCCTAGAATGCTGGTTATCGCAGGAACCTAAAGCTTTATGCCTATTAAAAGGGAAATCTCCCAGGGAGGGTCATACTTTGAACGAAGCTAGGCAAAGGCAGGGTCTCAGCCCCAAAGGGACCAGAAGAAATGCTTCTCAACCTAGCTGCACTTTAGAGATACCTGGTATGGTAGTCACCTTCCCAAATGGCTCCCAAAGAGTCTTATGTCCTGGTATACAAGCCCCTATGTAGCCCCTCCCCAAACTTCAATGTAACCAAGAAGATGTTGTGGAAATGATGGAGTGTGATTTCTAGTGCTTAGACATAAAAGACATTGTGGCTTCTGTCTTGCTCTCCCTTTCACGGCTCTGAGGGAAGCTAGCTGCCATGCTGTGAGGACACTCAAGAAGGCCCGTGGAGGGATCCACGTGGCAGGTAACTAAGGCCTCCTGCCGACAGCCATGTGGAAAAATCATCTTGGAAACAGGTCCTCCCAACTAATGTCTTGACTGCAACTTCATGAAAGACCCCGAGCCAGAACGACCCAGCTAAGCCTCCCTAGATTCCGGACCCACAGAAAGTGTGAAACGATACATGTCTATTGTTTGAAGTCATGACGTTTTGGTGTGCTTTGTTGCATAGCGTAAGTTAACTACTGTTACTAGGGAGTTTTAAAAAATATTGATGCTCAAGTCCCAGCCCCAGAGATTCTAATTCATTTGGTCTGGGGTAAAGTCCAAGCACTGGTACGTCTAAAAGCCCTCAGATGCCTCCAATGTGCAGCCACGATTGAGAACCACTGGACTAGAGTATCCCATAGGACAACAAGCAGGGCTTAAGTATGGGGTACTGCCTCAATTTCAAGGGCTAGAATTCGGTTTAAGCTGAGGGTTCTATCCTGGGAGAAGGTGAAAGCCCAGTTTGAGGATCAGAGCCAGCAGTCACGATAGGCTGATTGTTTATCTTAGTGTCCACAGCTTCTGACCATGGGATCCCTAAATTTCCCTAAGGACACAAGCCTACAAGAGGAAATCAAGATGCCTTAGTTGAAAGGAAAAGAGAAGTCTAGAGCCAAGCAGGTAATGCTCTTTCAACAGACATTAGCTTTGTCTCATGAACCCTCCATTTGAATGAAGATGTGCAGGAAGCCTGGTTATCCACTGATGAATAGCCCTTCTACTTCCTCCTACCCACCATTACATCTTCTGTCCAGACCAGGTTCCTGCCTCTGAATGTGCTCTTTGAAACTTAGGAGCAATGATGATGACTGATTCTGAAAACCTTTGTGTGTCCTCGAATTTCCATGGCTAATGGGATACTGTTCCCATCTCTGAACAATAACTCAAGAGACCTAACTGTCTCTATGCTCTCTCTCATGCTATCTCCCTGATGAAACCTGCCGTAAGATAATTAAAAGGATTGTAAAGGGAGTCTCAGCAGACGAAAGATACCGGTGGTATAGTCAGATGCTGTGAGTTCAGTGCTGTATGTTGTGGTGAGTTGGCTGGTTGCTCTGACTCTCCTATGAATGGGCACTGGTACCACCCTGCATCTGTCTGTGATGGCAGAAGCATTGATAGGCACTGAGCATCTGTAGTGTGCTAGGTGTAGGAGATACAGAATTTAGCAAGACTCGACTCTCTTCTTGTCCTCAAGGAGCTTTTAGTTTAGACAAATAAGGAAACAGAGGCTACAGTGTGAGGAGTGCTTCCCTGGGGGCCTGTGAGAGCACAGAAGAGACACCGCACTTGGCCTGTGAAATCTTTGGAGAGGTGAGATCTGAGGTGTTCTGTTGCCTGGGCAAAGATGGAGGGAAGTCGATACAAGAGGAGCAGGTACCATGCACAGGTACGGGAGCTTGAAGCATTTCAGGAAACTGTAGGCAGGTCCTTGTGGGTCTAGATATTTTCCTGGGACCTACGGCTCACAGGGGTGGCCCAAAGGTATCTGGTGAGTAGCACCTCTTTAAATGGAGCACCAGGCTGTATACAAAAGGGACACAGTGGGCAGAATTCACCACCAGGCAAATACGTCCCCGACCCAACCCTGCTCCATACACAGATCCTACTCTTTCTTTTCACAGACCATGGATGACCCTCCCCTTCAGTGCCCCAGCCTCATGTTTGCTCCAGCCCCCGTCTCCAGAACCATGACTCTGAGTTGTTTTCTTCTCTGCTGCCCGACCCACTGAAACCCTGGCTCCTGGCTGTTCTCTTCCTCCTGTTTCCTGCCTACATGCTGTTAAAACTGGCCTGCATGTGATCACCCTTCTGACACTCAGACGTGTCTCAGGGCCTTCTCTTATGAACTGTGTACACAGGTAGCCTTAGCATCTACAAGTGTTTTATAGGACCAGGAGCTGGGCAGAGAAGGCCAGGGGAGTAAGGAACCCAAATGCCCGAGGGGATTCTGAGAGGCAAATCTGGAAGGGGCACAGGTATGAAGAGTAGGGCACCTGGGGTTCAGAATGGGGAAAATGTGTTGTGGGCATTAGCACAAAATCCTGGGTAAGGAGGTAAGGGGCTCCTGGATATTCCCTACTTCCTGTCACTGACCCTAGAACAAGAGTCACAGTGTGGATGCCTTCTGTAGATGCAGGGCCAGGAAGATGGTGTGAATAAGTCAAGGGGTCAGTGAAACAATGGAGGATGCAGGGCCACGGCAAAGGGGAGCTCATGGCCTTTCCAGTGAGGGATGCTGCTGCTTTATTTACTCCAGCCAAGTGTTGCCACGTGGGAATGTGGTGATGCAAGAATAACCAGACATTGGAACTTCTCAAGACAAGCCCCACATCTGGATTTTAATGGAAAAGAGTTGGCAGTTCAAATAAAAACAAACAAAAAAAACTATACATAGAAAAACAGGCAGCATGGTTTTTGAATTTCACTGACTTTCCACAAAAAGGTGAAGAGAGTGATAAAGACCAACGCCACTGCCCTCACCAAACCACAGACAACTAGTGATAAGGTACCCTCTGAACCCTAAAACACAAGTGGGTAGGGACAAATCACCAAGCCCTGCATGGTCCCAGCATCTGTGCGGGAGGAAGCAGAGGGGAGCAGTGAGGGATCTGATGGACCTGAGAAAAGAACAATCCCCACAGAGCCAATGGATACTCAGTGGGTAGCACGGGGTGGGTGGGGAGAAATTTGAAAAGAGCAGTTGAAACTGGGAATTGCTCTGTCCAATCCACTAGTGGGTGAGTGCAAGGGGTCTGTGCAAGGTCTGAAAGGATGGCGCAGTTCAGATAGTACGAATACTCAAAGTTGACCAGCCAGGAGTCTACGCGCTGATGAGAAAGTGCTGGGTATGGGATCAAAATTGAGTATAATAGGGATAACAGAGTCAAAAAAGAAAGAAGATCCACGTGAAAATGGGTAGGGGAAGAGAGTGAGGAAATCTCAGAAGGCAAGCTGCCATATTTTTAAATACTACACAAAAACAAAGAGGGAACTTTTGTAAAGTTCAAAAGGTACTCTGAACCAGGACTCTCACAAAGATCAGGGAAGTTGGGTTCACATAAAAATAAACCTCATAGAAATATTGAGGACAAAACCCACACAAATTTATTAAAACAATAAATGCTGGAGACGGTGTGGAGAAAAGGGAACCCTCTTGCACTGCTGATGGGAACGTAAATTGATACAGCCACTATGGAGAACAGTATGGAGGTTCCTTAAAAAACTAAAAATAGAATTACCATATGACCCAGCAACACCACTACTAGGCATATACCCTGAGAAAACCATAATTCAAAAAGAGTCATGTACCACAATGTTCATTGCAGCTCCATTTACAATAGCCAGGACAAGGAAGCAACCTAAGTGTCCATCGACAGCTGAATGGATAAAGAAGATGTGGCACATATATACAATGGAGTATTAGCCATAAAAAGAAACAAAATTGAGTTATTTGTAGTGAGGTGGATGGACCTAGAGTCTGTCATACAGAGTGAAGTAAGTCAGAAAGAGAAAAACAAATACCATATGCTAACACATATATATGGAATTAAAAAAAAAAAAAGGTTCTGAAGAACCTAGGGGCAGGACAGGAATAAAGATGCAGACGTAGAGAATGGACTTGAGGACACAGGGAGGGGGAATGGTAAGCTGGGACGAAGTGAGAGAGTGGCATGGACATATATAAACTACCAAATGTAAAATAGATAGCTAGTGGGAAGCAGCCGCATAGCACAGGGAGATCAGCTGGGTGCTTTGTGTCCCCCTAGAGGGGTGGGATAGGGAGGGTGGGAGGGAGATGCAAGGGGGAGGAGATATGGGGATATATGTATATCTGATTCACTTTGTTATAAGGCAGAAACTAACACACCATTGTAAAGCAATTATACTCCAATAAAGATGTTAAAAAACAAAAACCTGACAACCAAAAAAAAAAGAACAAAGAGAATAAGGTACAGAATAATTTCTTTAAGACAGTGAAAGAATGCCAGAAAGACGCATCCACAAAACAAATAAAAACTATACCTACTATTTCAAAATGAGCTAAAAGATACTAAAAAAATGACAACATGATCAACAAAATTGAGAATGATAATAATAAAAAAAATCCTCAGATTATATGAAAAATCACAGGAAGGAATTAGAAGCAAAGAAAACAGTCATTTCAGAAATGAAGATCAAAACTAGAAGGAACACAAGAACAAATAAATATAATAAATAATGTCTTAAGAATAACAGAAGGTAAAACGGAAGAAATTTTGAAGAATTGAAAGGAAGTAAACAAAAGAGATAAAAGGAATTTGAAAGAAAATTAAAATATTGAACAAAGGCATGGAATATCCTGTATGTAGCAATAAAGGTCCTTGAAAAAAAAAACAGCCAAAGAACAGAGTGAATACTAGAAAATATAATTGAAGAAAACTTTCTAGAAATAATAACAATACTACTACTGCTACCACCAATGAAAGATCTGAACTTACATATTGAAAGAACACATGTACAGACTGTACCTGAAAAATTGAGCAAATATGACTAATATAGCAAGACATATTCTGGTAAAATTACTATGCTTGAAGAAGAAAAGAATTTTTTTCGAAAGAAGAAACCTATTTAGGCATCTAGCCAAAAAAGAGGAACTAGCTTATAATAAGGAAAAGAAAAATTAGGTTATCATTAGACTTTCTGACAACAATGTCCTATGCTAGGAGGAAATGAAGTAACATTTTTAAGATACTGAAAGAAAGAAAATATAACTTGAGAGGCTTATATCCAGAAAAACTGACTTTCATGAAGCAGCTGCATAGCACAGGGAGATCAGCTCGGTGCTTTGTGACCGCCTGGAGGGGTGGGATAGGGAGGGTGGGAGGGAGGGAGATGCAAGAGGGAAGAGATATGGGGACATACGTATATGTATAACTGATTCACTTTGTGATAAAGCAGAAACTAACACACCATTGTAAAGCAATTATACCCCAATAAAGCTGTTAAAAAAAAAAGAGAACTATTATCAATACGGAATAACTTAAGGAATATTATCCCTATGAGCTTTTCTTGAGGGATTTACTAGATAACAAGCTTCAGATAAGCAAAATAACCAAAAAGGCATTGATATTAAGGATTGGTGGTGAGCATTAAATGCATAGCTACTTATAAAATGAAGAATGAATGAGAGTTAAAGGGAGAGAGTACAGTATGCAATGGCTTTGTGATCTGAAAATATCAATATAGCACAACTACAACAATTCAGGGGACAATGAGGGGAACATATGCAGATTTTTTTCAAATTATCTTCAGTAATCATATTTGCGATAGTAGTATTTGTACTATTTTTCTGAGACTGTTGAGCGGGTAATATAAAATAAAGCAAGTAAAAAATCATGGGAAATTCCAATCTGATTAGCTCCTGTATCTTCAAGAAACTAGGACACTCAGTTTGGAAGAAAGCAGACATAAATGTAACAGGGAAAAGATTAGGTAAAATCCGTATTTCTGTATTTGAATGGAAATACAGTATCTGTACAGTGTATATATTTTCTAGCTTTGTCCACTAAAAAGACCTAGAAATAATGACAAACCCAGTAGCAGTGAGCACCCCTAGTACACAGACTGTGGCCTTCAGAAACCATTTCCCACTAGAAGAAATCAGGGCCTCCTGAGAAATGGCAGATTTCAGATCCGAGGCTGGAAGTGTCCAAGATAAGTCTGGAATATTTTGTCATACTAGATGGCAAAGAGGTTTTCAAAGATCACTAGAATCACGTTAAAGGATGCAGGAGCCAACTTAAAGATCTCTCACTCCCAAAGAGAGTCCATTTAACTTCAATAAGGGTAATAATTGAAATGAATTAAACCCATCACATATATTTAAACACGTGTGTTCATTTTACATAGTTATATATTTGTAAATATATAAACATAAAGTATATATCTTATAAATAAATGTATATAATTGGTCAGCTTGGGAGATAGGGAACTTTATCTTGAAATCTGATAAAGAAGGAGGATGGATCAAGCATTTATCCTGCCTTTACTATATGAACTATCTCTTTAATTGAAGTATCTCTTTAGAGCAGTATTCCAGTTAATAAATGGAAAAGAAATGATTGCATTGTTCTGGGGACATAGGCAAAGCTTTATTTCTTGACATGGGCACTGGTTATGAGGTCTTACAATAATATTATAATAATAATTTCTTCAAGCTATACATTTATTTTGTGTGGTTTTCTGTATTTTCTTTATTTTAAAATAAAAAAAATTTTTTTAAACCCACTTGTATATGTAGGCTAAAGATAACACATCTACCAGGCAACCTTGGTCATTAAGACTTCCAAGTTCAATTCTGCCTTGGAGGACAGGGTATTGGCTATAACATGACTTCTTTTTTTTTTTTTAATTTATTTATTATTTATTTTTATTTTTGGCTGCGTTGGGTCTTTGCTGCTGTACGGGGGCTTTCTCTGGTTGTGGAACACAGGCTCTAGGTGCGCTGGTTTCAGTAGTTGTGGAACACGGGCTCAGTAGCTGTGGCTCGTGAGCTCTAGAGCGCAGGCTCAGTAGTGGCGCACGGGCTTAGTCGCTCCGCGGCATGTGGGATCTTCCCGGGCCAGGGCTCAAACCCGTGTCCCCTGCATTGGCAGGCAGATTCTTAAACACTGCACCACCAGGGAAGCCCCTATAACGTGGACTTCTAACTGCATGTTCTCTCTAGCTTTTAGACATTTAAAAAAGAGTATCTAATGAACACATAGAGGTCATGAGAGTAAGCTACAGGCTTTTATTAGGAGCCAAGAATGAGCTGAGTAATAAACTATGACTTGGCTCAGAGCACAGGGCTCCCTGCATTTGACATTTCTACCTTATTCTAACCAGAAGCTCTCTGGGGTCACACGGAGAGGAGTCCCAGAAAACGTCATGAGAAATGTCTATTTACAATGGTGGCTCGATATTGTTAGGTGAATTCTACTGTAACAACGTCCAACATGCAAAATTTCAGGTTAATTGTGATATTTCCATCACGACATACATTTCCATCACAATTAGATTCTACCTTTGAAAGAAGTTTTGGCTTCAAGGTTCCTTTTTTTTTTTTTTTTTTTTTTTTTTCGGTGCATGGGCCTCTGACTGTTGTGGCTTCTCCCGTTGCGGAGCACAGGCTCCGGACGCACAGGCTCAGCGGCCATGGCTCACGGGCCCAGCCGCTCCGCGGCATGTGGGATCTTCCCGGACCGGGGCACGAACCCGTGTCCCCTGCATCGGCAGGCGGACTCTCAACCACTGCGCCACCAGGGAAGCCCCAAGGTTCCCTTAAATAGCAGCTTGCAGGACAAAGGTAAGCATTTGTTTACAGAATTGTAATTGCTTCACAGAGTGGAGAGAGGTGTGGGCTGTTCATTGATTGTGCCAGCCAGTGGGCAAACCAGACAAAGTTATACCACGGGGGTCCCTGGCTGAGAGGGCCATTATGTGCATAAAAATGCAAAGAATTGGGGAATGTCATTCATTTCCTACTCCTCAGGCCAAACTCCCAACTTTTCTTCTTCATAAGCTTGGATCTTCACATAATAAGACATTTCTATGCTAAGGAAAACCAGTGAGTTCAGGATTTCTGAATCCTTTTGGTGAGCACATTGGGCTACCCACTTAGCTAAGTAGTTAATAGTCAAATTAGTTATAAAGGCTGTTTTTGCTATCCTGGGGCTCTTTAGATCTCTGTTCCCTTCCTATGTTTGGAGACTTCTTTGTGGTATAAATTTTGGTGAGAAGATGGGACTATCTTTCACTGTGAAAGCCGAAGAGGCCAATCACAGTTGTCCTCTGTCTCTGCGGTGTTCAACCAACACCCAAGGATTCAACCAACTGCAGATGGAAAATATTTGGAGAAAAGATTCCAGAAATTTCCAAAAAGCAAAATTTGAATTTGCTGAGTGCAGGCAACTATTTACATAGCATTTACATTATATCCATCGCTATTTACGTAGCGTTTACGTTGTACTAGGTATTATAAGTAATCTAGAGATTGAAACCAAGCAGATCTATGTAGATGCCTTCCAGGTGACAAGACCCCTAGTGTGTCCCCTGCTTACTGGTGATTAGAAAAATACTGTGGGAATATACTCCTAGGCCCTCCGTGAGTAGAGAGAGAAAGCAACGAACCTTAGTGACTGTGACTGGAAAAGTAAGGAGTGCAGAGACGAAGACAGTGCAGTCAGGCAGAGAAATGACTATAACTTAAACAATAAATCAGCCCCCAAGGACTCCCAGTTCTGTCTCAAAGATAAAGATAAAGACTAACGCACATTCCTCAGTTGTTTTGCAGAAACCAGACCCCAGCCAGATGGAGAGCAGTGACTGTGAACACACAGACGGCAGATGGGCTGGAACCTGAAGGTTGTAATGTTAACCCCCGTGGCCTCCCCTGGTTACCCCACCACCCACCAATCAAAAAACCGCACAAGCCGATCTCATGCCTCACAACCGTCTCCCTTGCCTTCCTTTAAATCCCCTTCCCTGAAAGCCACCGGGGAGTTTGGGTCTTTTGAGCATTAAACGCCTATACTCCTTGCTTGGTACCTTGCAAGAAATGCTATACCTTCCTTCACCACGACCCAGTGTCAGTAGATTGGCTTTGCTGTGCATCATATGAGCAGACCCAAGTTTGGTTCAGTATCAAGATGATATAAAGTAAACAGGAGGTTATAGTGCTATACTGTTTTATCTAAGGGACCTGGGTTTCCAGAAGATTTTGGTATCTTCAGGGGTCCTGGAACCAGTCTCCCATGGATTCAGAGGGGTAACTGTGCTTATTCTCAGTCTCACTTGTGGCTAGAGAGCAAGCATATAACCCGACTCAACCGATCAGAAACATTCACTCCAGACTTTGTGGCCTAGAAACAATGATGGTGGAGAATTCTTGACAGTAGTGGAGAGAGGCAGTGGCATCTTGTTTCTAGGGATGGCTCTGACGGAATCAATAGTGTGAACTTCAGTCTCCTGTGGGTCAATGGTGGCAGAAGCAGGGTCTTCACTGGTCTAGTTCTAGAGCGTAGGCTATACTGCACGGCCTACCTATGTTCCTGCTTATCTTTTTTTAAGTTTTTAAAAAAAGATTTATTTATTTATTTTGGGTTCCATACTCATCGATGCTTTATGTGCGTGGGGTTTGGGGCATGTTGAAAGCCAGGAGCAGCTGAGTTTCAGGAATAGGTTGTAGGAAGTCAGAGAGAGGAGCTATGAGAAAAATCAGGTGCCTAATAGAGCCGGAGGAGCACAGATGCCGTGAAGGTCTCCATACATCTGTGAACACCTTCAAGAGGAGATGCTACAGAATAACGAATAAGGTCTCATAAGACCTTGGCTGGCCTCTGGATCCACTTAGGAGCAGTGGAGGAAGCACTGTCTCCTGCCTGGGAGGCAAGGACAAGGCAGAACTCCAGAGACGGGAGTGTGGATGAGAGTCAAAGGTAAGAACTGGTGAAGGCAAATGAGGCATCACACAATTGGAAAAAGGAGACACAGAGCAGGACAGCTGAGTTCTGGCAGGCTTCAGTCCTTTTATTTTTAATCAGGTATTTTCACGTAAAATTTCTATACCAGGGCTTCCCTGGTGGCGCAGTGGTTGAGAGTCCGCCTGCCGATGCAGGGGACATGGGTTCATGCCCCGGTCCGGGAGGATCCCGCATGCCGTGGAGTGGCTGGGCCCGTGAGCCGTGGCCGCCGAGCCTGCACGTCCGGAGCCTGTGCTCCGCAACAGAAGAGGCCGCGACAGTGAGAGGCCCGCGTACCGCAAAAAAAAAAAAAAAATTTCTATACCATAATATTCACCGCTTGTAAATGAACAAGTCAGTGATTTTTGAGTTGTGCAACCGTCATCATAATCCAGCTTTAGATAATTTCTATCACCTCAGAAACTTCTCTTGTGTCCATTGGCAGTCAATCCACATTCCCGTTCCCAGCCCAAGGCAAACACTGGTCTACTTTACATCTCTAGAAATGTGCCTTTTCTAGAAATGCGATACAATTGGGTCTGGCTTCTTTCACTTAGCATGATGTTTCTGAGGTTCTTCCACGATGTAGTGTGTATCAACAGTTTGCTTTCTTATTGCTGGCTGGCACTCCATTGCATGTAAATATCACATCTTGTTTATCCATTCCACAGTTAGTGGACAATTTGATTGTTTTCACATTTGGGCTCTTATGAGTAATGCTGCTATAAATATCTGCCTACAAGTCTTTGTGCGGACTTATGTTTTCATTTCTCTTGGGTAGATACCTAGGAATTGCTAGGTCACGTGACAATTTTGTTCCCCTTTTGAGGACTTGCCAGACTGTTTTCTGAAGTGGCTGCACCACTTCACGTTCCCACCAGGAGTGAATGAAGGTTCCAGTTTTTTCACATACTCACCCACACCAAGTATTGTCAGTCCTTTTGATTAAAGCCATTTTAGTAGGCATGTAGTAGTATCTCATTGTGGTTTCCAATTTGCATTTCCCTAATGACTAGTGACACGGAGTATCTTTCCATGTGCTTATTAATCATTTATGTAGTTTCTTTGCTGAAATGCATATTCAAATCTTTCGCTCATTTAAAAAAATGGGCTGTTCGTCTTCTTATAATTGGGCTGTAAGAGTTCTTTACGTATTCTGGATGTAAGTCCTTTATATTATTTACAATATTCATTTTATTTGCAAATATTCTCTCCTAGTCTGTGGCTTATTTTTTTATTTTCTTAATGGGACATTTTGAAGAACAATTTTTTGTTCAGATAAAGTCTAATTTATCATTTTTTCTTTTATGGGCTATACTTTTGTTTTGTATCTATAATGCCTTTGCCTCATACAAAGTCATAGAGATATTCTCCTATGAAGAAGTTTTATAGTTTGAGGTCTTACATTTAAGTCTATGATCCATTTTGAGTTAATTTTTGTGTATGGTATGCTGTAAGGGTACAAGGTTTGTTTTGTTTTGTTTTGTTTTATATATTGATATCCTATTGTCCCAGCACCATTGGTTGAAGTGACCATCCTTCTCCCACTGAGTAGACTTGGCACCGATGTCAAAAATTAATTGACTATAAATATAAGGGTTTATTTCCAAACTCTCAGTTCTGCTTCACTGATCTATATGTGTCTTCTTAGGCCTATACCACACTCTCTTGATTTCTGTACATTTATGGTAAGTTTTGAAATTGGATAGTTTAACCCCTCCAAATTTGTCCTATCAATATCAAGTAAGGGATATTGATAGTAGATCTCCTTTCTTGTGATGTCTTTGTCTGTCTTTGGTATCAGGATAATACTGATTTTATCAAATAAGTTGGGAAGTGTTCCCTCCTCCTCTATTTCCTGAACGAGTTTATGGAAGATTGGTATTATTTCTTCTTTAAAAATGTGTTAGAATTCACCAGGGAAGCCATCTGGGCCTGAGCTTTTGGTGGCGTGTGGGGAAGATTTTAAATTATTTATTCAATCCCTCTACTTGTTGGAGCCCTATTAAGATTTTCCATTTCTCCTTGAATCAGTTCTGATAACCTGTTCCCATTTGCCTGGACTCAATCTGCAGAATGTCATTCCGTGCTGTGCAGCTGCTATGCCTCTGCTCAGTTTCTTAAGCATTTCTTATTTTTATATTTTAGCCTAGCTTCCTAGGGCCTGCCGCTCTTCCTGCAGAGCTTAGTGGTCAGCCACGTTCAGGCAGTTTTCAAGTCTGCCATGGTTTTTGCTTTCCACTGGGCACTCTCAGGTCTCCCTGAATGTTGGAGCAGCCTCCCAGTCAGGCAGATATGTGTAGAGAACTTATCAAGCCTCCTCTAGTCTCTCATTTCCAGGATACATTTCTGGCTGGTTCTCTTGCTGTGGCTCACCTCACCTGGGATCAGCCTAAGGCTAGGAGAGCTGCAGATTCCCCATTCGACGCCGGCACAGGCTCTGCCTTCCATTCTCGATCAAGTCAGCCCCCTCTGGCAGTGAAGCTGCTGGTTTTCATGACCGGCGAGAATGCCCTAGACTCCTGTTGTTCTTACCTGATGTGCCAGAATATCTCACAAATAAACAATTCTCAATTTGTTATTTGTCTTTGGCTAATTTCCAGGGCCTTGACATGGTTGTTGTTGACAATTTTGTCTAGTGTGTTTTAGTTTGTTTCTTGCAGACTGGATGTGTTGACTTCTTCATGCCTCTAAGTCCCCATAGTATTTTTAAAATGCTGAGATGCTGGGTGGGTGTGTGATCTGTCAGCTAGGCTCCTCTTTGGTTTAAAGGCGCCACTGGGCATCTGGCAGAGAAGGGGTATAAGCTCTTTTTGAAAAAGTCAAGATATTCTAGTATGATGCTAGGAAAGGTGTGAGTTGGGGCACTGAAGAGTCTGAGAGGTGGTGGGAGAACAAGAGGTGATGGAGATGGTGAGGACGAGTGGGTCAGGGATGCAGAGGTGGAGGCAAGAACCGAATGCATCGTTCACTGGAAAATATGAAATTTTAAAAAATGAAAAGCCTACTTTCCATCCTTTAACGCTACCAACCTAATAGCCCCTGCTTCCATTAGTGTTTCCCCCCAGGCACCTGCCTTGGTTTGAACTTCCAGTCCCCTGGGGAGTGAGCACGTGTTAGGGTAAGGATGGGAGTACTGGCCATGCCATGAGGAAGGTAGGGCAGTAGGGGATCAGGTGCCACTGGCAAGTAGAAATGGCCTGCATGTCAGCATCAGCTTGGGGACCTGGAGTTGCTGACCTCAAGCTCAGCTCTAACTTTCACATAACGTTTTGGTCGTAATACTTTAAACCAGGGGCCTTGTAAATGTACAAGGGGCCTAGAAACAATGTGGGGTGGGAACATTGTTTCCAAGGGGTGGGAAAATTATAGCACGCAGGCCAAATCTGGCTTGTCATCCATGACTGTAAATAAAGTTTAAATGATACTCGGCCACACCCATTTGTTTCTATATTGTCTATGGCTGCTTTGGTGCTACACAGACAGGGCTGAGTAGTTGTGACAGAGACCATACGGTCTATAGGGCTAACATATGTACTATCCGCCCCTTTACAGAAAAAGTTTGCCAATCCCTGGTTTAAATTAAAACTGTAATAGATAAACCCCTTGAGGCGTGATAATGTGGATAGAGCATCCCATATAAAATCAGAAGACATGGGGTCAGGCTTGAGGCATGATATTACAGATGTAATCACAAGACAGGGGATCGCATCTGGGCTCTGCCACATATCAGCAGTGGCGCCCAGGGTAAGCACTGGCCGTCTCTGGGCACAAGTCCACTGGGAAATAGGAATCGGATGACCCATTTTTGGGTCGGATGACCCATTTTTGTCATTTGGTGTGGTTGTTCAAACAAAATTACTATATGAGGAAGCATACTGCAAGCCATGTAACACCATACACATGCTGTTCATTTTGACATTTACAGAACACCCACTTTGACCTTCTAAACCCCCCGTTTGGATCCATTTTTCTTGTGGAATGAACCCTACCTTATGTACCTTTCATGTAACATCGGTGATGGAGCATTTTTTAAGGTACTTTCCCTTGATTTGAAGGGGGACCGGGAGACCATTTCCATCACAGAGCAGAGAAATATGGGATGGGAGAATTGTAAGAAACACTCACTCCTCACAGGCACCGCGCCCCCCCCCACCCCGGCCCATGCAATAGCTATGCAGGTCAGCAGCAAAGGAATGGTTTGAGGGCCACTTTTCTTCCCGAGGACATCCTTGCTGGATAAGACAATCATTTAAGGCTTAATCTTATGAATGATTTCTTTTCCCTCGAAGAGTCTGAACACGGTAAACCCCATTACAACAACAAGGATAATTCAATGGTTGACATGAAACTAAAATTTGGGTGAGAGTTTCTCAATAATTGTAACACTGAGTTATAACACAGAGCCTGGAACTCCCAGCCGCTGTGGTTAATTTCACTAGCAATTTCCTCACACAGCTGGCCAAATTCGAGAAAGGCTCGGCCAGCTGAGATGAGAATTCTCAGTGTGGATTCCTGACTGCCATGCTGAAGTCATCTGTACTCTCCTGGCAGGCCTTCTCAGTGGGGGTGGTGGAGGTCTCCAGGTTCAGGAGACAAAGGTCACATCTTCTCCCCCTCCTCGGTGTCCATAGTTGAATTGCCTACAGAATGAGGTGTGATCTCCGCTCACTTTCCGCCTGCCCCTGTGAGTTCAGGTCCTGGTGTCTGAATGCCCAGGATCCAAGGGAGTTGTTGATTACATATAATTGCCTTACAATCAAATGGCAGGGGAGGACTTCTGAGAGCCTGGTGGGGCCAGAGAGGTTAAGACTAAGGGCATCTGAAGAAAAGCAGAGTCACGTTCTGTCCCTGGTGGCAGATGTGTCCCAGGTGGCCTGCCAAAGACGTCATTAAACAAGAGAAGTCAAGGAGGCCTGTCAAAGGAGGATGTGTTTATCGGTATAATTATTTGTTGAAATGGAGAAGGCAGGAGATTGGAGGTAAATGGCCGGAGGCATGAGTAGGTGATTAGATCTTGTCATTAGAGGGGCTAGGACAAAGAGATGAGTGAGGTCCATTACGAGAGAGGAAAGCAACAGAAGCAGCTGTGAATAAGCAAGGCAGGGTTGTTCAGAGCCAGCCCTGTAAACAATATATATCACTAGCTAGTTCCCTTTTTCTTGAAAATAACAGAAACTGATTTTGGCTAGCTTCAAGAGAGGGGAAAAGGGGGGCGGGGACAGTGTTTGAAGGGATAACTGAGGTATCTTGTAGAACTGAAGGACTGAAATGCCTGCCAAGGATAAACTAGAATCAAGAGTTCAATTGCCGTGGAGACGCCAGGCATCTCCTTCTCTCTGACTCTCGCCACCTACTTCTTTTTGTGTCTTCTTTGGATTTTTACTTTTTACTGCCAGATGACATGTTTTGCTAACCAGGCTGTGGCTGCCTGTAGCTCCTGAGTTAACATGTCCTCAGTCCTTGCTACCTGGAGGGACTGAGTTCCTTTTCTTAGAGCCAGACTTCCTTGGAAGGACTCTGATTGGCCTGGTTCTGGTCAGGTGACCTTAGCTGGACCAGTCACACGGAGGAAGCGGGACAACTTCTGCAGTAAAAGCGGTAGACGGAGACAGACAGTTCCCAGAAGGAAGAAAGTTTCTAGAAAAGAGAAAAATGCTGCAGAGAAATAACAGTAGCTTTCAATGACACCAGATGTCCTGCAGGGTGATTTTTCCATCTGCACCCTGCGAGGCTTCAGGAAGATGAGGGCAGAATCTTAAAAATGCTGGGCAGAAAGCTTAATGTGGTGGGGTTTTTCCTCGACGCTGCCTCGCAATCACAGCATGATCTTGAACAAGTCAGTTCATCTCCCAGAACCTCCCAGCTGCCACACCCGTAAAGTAAAGCAACAATATCTGCCTGGTAGTACGGTTTGGTGGATTAGATGGGATGATACAGAGGAAAGTGTTTTATAAGCAGAACATCCCTGTTTTTCTCCTCCCTCCTGCCTGGGCCTTCCTGTCCCAGGTCCTTTGAGGCTGAGAATTACCCAACTAAACAATCACTGTGTCAGGGAATGTGTCCAAACCACAGTGTATCTGGATGAGGCAGGGCTTAATGGTGCCTTCACGATCTCGGTTAGCTCAACTCATCATCTCTCAGAACCAACGCCTCCCGTAAACTTCTCACCCTAGAAATTCTTGCTGGTCAACGGTGAAGACCTACTCTAAAGCACTCACCACCTGCAGCCTTATGGGCTACCATGCTGCTACCTTTCCTACGTCTCCCCGTTCTCTCTTCTAGGCAGCTTCCTGACCGTGCCATCATTATCACCTGTTTGCTTCTCATCCTCTGGAGAGCACACCGCCCGCCCAGCCCAGATGCCTCCAGAGACCTCATGCCTGTTCGGCATCTCTTTTGCAGTTACCTGGACACAAGGGTGTTTGCGAAGCTACTTCCTCCGTAACCTTCCCAGGAAAATATAGTGCTCTAGGTCAGCGGTCCCCAACCTTTTTTGGCACCAGGGACCGGTTTCGTGAAAGACAGTCTTTCCGCAGACTGGGATGGAGGGGATGGTGTTGGGATGATTCAAGCGCATCACATTTGCTGTGCACTTCATTTCTATTGTTACTACATTGTAACATATAATGAAATAATTATACAACTCACCATTGTGCTGACAGGAGGTGGAGCTCAGGCGGTAATGTGAGCGATGGGGAGCGGCTGTAAATACAGATGAAGCTTCACTTGCCCACCACTCGCCTCCCGCCGTGCGACCTAGTTCCTGACAGGCCGCGGACCGCTACCAGACCGTGGCCCGGGAGTTCGGGACCTCTGGTCTAGGTAATTGAAAACCACTTTTTTAGTGTGAAAAAAAAAAAACAACTTCATGGTGGCTGATTCTAATGGAAAGTTTCCCATTCATATATAGACCTTCTTATCTTTGACTCAGGAATTTCATATCTGGGTTCCAAAGCTACATAAGGGGATTCACAAAATAACTTACTGCGGCATTCTTTGAACAAGGTCAACCTTAAAAACAGCTGAACTACCCAAACCAAGGGGCTGGTTTAATAAATTGTGGTAACTAGATAACTATCTTGAAGACACTAGAAATTGTATTTAAATTATATAAAAAATGTTTATAACATCAAGGGAGGAAACAACTCTTTAAAAAAACGGTGGTATACAGAAACTATCATTTTCTTATGTAAGAAGGCATTTCCCTCTCTTCCTTGCTAATGATCCCTGATTTTATTTAGGTATAACCTCCATCACGGAACACTGTCTCCAGAATAAAGCCTGTTGCTCTAAACCAGTCACAGTTATAGTTCCTACTTTTCACTGATTGGTTTAAGAGTGGCCATGTGACCCAGTTGTGGCCAGTGTATACATGAGGGGAAGTCTTATGCTGGAGGATTCCGGGAGAGTTTTCTCTGTTTCTAAAAAGAAACGCACAGGAAGATGAAAAGAGCTCTGGAGATGGATGATACCAATGGTGACACAACAACATGAATATACTTAATACCACTGAACTGTACACTGAAAATTGGTGAAGATAGTAAATTAAAAAAAATTTTTTTTGGCTGTGCCGCATGGCATGTGGGATCTTATTTCTCTGACCAGGGATCGAACGCACGCCCCCTGCATCGGAAGCACAGAGTCTTAACCATTGGACCTCCAGGGAACACCCAATAAATTTTATGTTATGTGTATTTTGCCACAATAAAAAAATAATTGAACAAAAAAAGAGAGAGATGTACAGAAAGAGATTGCCTCTGCTACTTTTTCTTCTGGGGAATGGGGGGTGGGAGAGTACTGTATCTGAGTGTGGAAATAATTACTAGCATAATGCCCTTCCGTCCCAGTCTCCCTCCCTAGGTCCTCTCATCAGCTTTCACAGTTCATACGCATCTGTACGCAGGTGACTTCCATAAGGACCGATCATCCGAACTCCACACCCACACATCCAACTGCTACTTGACATGTTCTCTTAGCTTTATTACCATAAGACTCTCAAAATTAACATGTCCCCAAACGAATATTTGTTCCGTATAGAAAAACTGTCTAACTTGCCCAAAACTTACCCGTTATACAACGAACTCTTGAATGCCTTTCCCAGGGTTCACCAATTTTTAACATTTTGCCATATCAAATGGAAAGTTCCATGTCTTCTGACCCCTCCTCCTTGGAATCTGCTCCCTTCCAGGGTCCTGTCTCTCAGTACTCAGCACCCCTATAAACCTTGTTGATCTTGCCAGTCTGGGGGTTGTTCCAGACGCCTGCATCTTTCTCGTCCCGCCACATAAACCAACACCCAATCCTGTTAATTCTACCTTTAAAATAATCTAATCCATTCACTCCTCACCATTTCTGCTGCCATCACCTGAATCCATCACCAACATCTCTTTCTTGAACTGTTGCATTTGCCTTACTCCATTTTTATTTGGAATAGCTACAGTTACAACTTTAAAACACATCCAATTGTATCCGTTTCTTGCTTAAAATCTTCAATGGCTTATCCTCAATGGCCTATTCATTTCTACCCCCGACCTCTTTCATACCACTCAGGTTAGACATCGGTTCTATACCCCCATAATACTTTATTACTTTTCCTTCTTAGGACTTTTCATAATTATAAGCATTAGAGTAATTTGTGTACACATTCATTGCCTACCGCTCTCCCCTATAGGTCGTGATGGTGGGACTTTGATGGTATTAGTCATTCTGTATCCCCCAAACCTACTCAGCGTCAGTTCAATAGTGCTCAACATACATTTGTTAGATGAATGAATACGTGAATTGAATCAATGCATCTCCTCCAGTGAGCAGATTGTAATCTGTTTGGAAATTGTCTTTAAAAAACCCTTTTATTATAATTGACTTATAACAAACTGAGTATATTTAAAGTAACATATTTTGACGTATGTATACATTTGTCACATACGATGATAATTCTCATCACAATCAAGATGATATCCATTATCCCCAAAAGCTGACTTGCGCTCCGTTGTAATTCACCCCCACGTCCATACAACCACCTCCACCCCAGGAAACCACTGATCTGCTTCCCACCACTACGGATTAATTTGCACTTTCTAGAAGTATATATAAATGTAATAATACAGCATGTAATTTTTGGGGTCTGGCCCCTTTCACTCGGTGTAACTGTTTGAGGTTCATCTATATTCATCAATAACTCGTTCTTTCTTTTCCCTGTATGGATATACCACAGTATGTTTATCCATTTACCTGTTGATGGACACTTGGGTTGTTTCCAGTTGTTGGCTATTGCAAATATACCTGCTCTGAGCACTTGTGTATAAGTTTTTGTATGAATGTATGCTAAAACATTCCCCTTTCTTTGATGACATTCCTTTTAGTTACCCCCAATCTCTGCAAAGCCTGACACAGCCAGCCAGTCTTACCTGGTGGTGGGAAAATAAAGGGACAGGAAAGGGCAGTGTGGCTTGTCCCCTGTTCACTATCCACTGTGCTGGTTCGGTGTGGTGACCAGTAGCACAGTGAATGGTGGACAATAGCAGAACTGAAAGTAGTCCAGACTGTGACGTGGACTTGACTCAGAAACAGCTGTGAGGCAAAACTTGCCCCCCCCCATCAACAGGTACACTCGGCGGTGGGGACAGGCTGGCAACTGAGATGCATGTAAAAGATGCCCAATCCATTGCAGGCACCCAACACATCTAAATTCCCTTCTGCTATATTTGCTTTCTTGATTGCTTTCCTTGCAGGTTATGGGTTATTTTCTTGATAATTGTGGCTTGTAGGTAAGTAACCTTTGGGTAAGGGAGGCATCACTCCGCTATTCTTTTAAAATCTTAGGCCACACATCAATATTGCAATATACACCAATCTTATGTCTGAGAGGCCCAAGGTTACCATTCTAACTCAAAAGCCCTCTTTGAGGAGAGGACTTTTTATTGTATACAGGTATCCTAACGTGTCTTACAGGATGAGCAGTGGGCCTCCTTTCATTTTTTCCTTTTCCTCTTTCCAGTTTTATTGATATATTATTGACATATGACATATGTAAATTACAGGTTTACATACATGTATATATTGTAAAATGATCACAGCAATAAGTTTCGTTAACACCTCTGTCCTCTCACATAATTACCATTTTTGTGTGCGTGGTGCTAAATTTAAATGTGTTATCAGCATTCTTTTCAAATTTGCCTCTTTGGTACGTGGGCCTCTCACTGTTGTGGCCTCTCCCGTCGCGGAGCACAGGCTCCGGATGCGCAGGCTCAGCGGCCATGGCTCACGGGCCCAGCCGCTCCGCGGCACGTGGGATCTTCCCAGACCGGGGCACGAACCCGTGTCCCCTGCATCGGCAGGCGGACTCTCAACCACTGCGCCACCAGGGAAGCCCCTAAATTTGTCTCTTTGATGGTGGCTAACTTATGCCTATAAGTTTCCCTCCTCATCAATTTCAGAACGCCCCCGCCCCCCAAAAAAAGGCTAAGGGATGTTGAAACTCAAGCCAGTAGGTTTTATTTACATCTCACAGCAACTGAGCATTTGGAAATATCTGGAGGCCTGACTAAACGTGCTTACTTTCATCTAGCTGCTTAGGGCTGTTGACATGAACCTAAGCTTTTGTATAACCCTTTATCGAAGACTGTCAGAATTGCAGGAGGCTTTGCAGACCGTGTTGTCCAACCGTGTCATTTTTAAGAGGAGCCAGCAGCATCTCAGAGACGTGAAGCTCCCCACCCTGAGTCACAGAGCTCCTTAGTGGTGGGGCTGGACGACGAACCCAGCCTCCACGCTCCCAGTCCACTGCTCTCTCCATCCTAACCCCCCAGCCCCTCAGCTCTCATCTAGTTTTTCTGTGCTTAATACGTTTTCCTTGAATTGATTTTTCTCCTCTGCCTCATCCATTACCTTCAAGGTTATTTTTGGTGCTCTCCTCTGCCTTTTTCATTGTGCAGACTGATTTCCCAGGCTTTGCTGAGGTTGGTGGTACTTCCCACCCCAGGGTCTTTGGCTTTCATTAACATGTTCATGTTTCATTCATTTCATTACCTGTTCTGTTCTCTCCCCTCCCTGCCCCTTTATTGTCTTCCTGGGGCCTATAAAACAAACCTGTCCCCAAGACCCTTTACCACCACCTCTCCTCCCTACTGCCAGCTCCCAAGATGCTGCTATTTCCCATCATGCTCTATCCCCACCCCCTTCAGTCTATTCCCCGCTTGCAAAATCTGCTCATAATGACAACCCTTGGAGCTCATCCTTCAGTGATAATTCAAGGCTACACCAGCCACTGCGTAGTCATGACCTATATATCTTTCTGATGGCGTTTCTCCCTACCTCCACAGGGTTTTCAATGTGTGGAGATGTGTCTATCTGGGATGATTCCTCCTCTCCTGACTATGTGGTGGATGGGGTATCTGCCAGGTGCTTGCAGGTAATGGTTGCTTGGTGCGTGGATGGTTTGGGAGTTGTGTGTGGAGGTGGAAAGAGAGTTGGATGTAGCATCATTCCAGACACCAGGGTTCTAGTTCCAGGCCCTGGATCATCACAGGAAAAAGAAGAGAGCTTTAGATAGGGTCAGACAACCCTCCTTTCAAAGTTCAGCTCTGTCCTTGATTAACTTCGTGATATAGGCAAACCTGAGTTTCCTCATCTGTAAAATGGGGATGATAGTCAACTACTTTCATTTCTGAAGGGAGTACTAAATGTGGCAAAGGGTCTAAATTTCTTATGCCAGCGCCTAGCATTTTCTACTGGATTCAGAAGGGGATGGATTCAAATCCTGGGCACCATGTGTCCTGGGCAAGTTCATTGAGCTCTTTAAGCTTCCGTTTACCAAACTATAGTGCAGGAAGAATGAGTACCAACCTAATGAACTGGTTGTGAGAATTAGTACGCCAAAATATGTAAAGTAGCACAGTGCCTGGTATGAAGTAAGTACCCAATAAATGTCAGCCATTTTTTCCTTTAAATCAGCTGAATTCTTTTAAAAAATTCTTTTATTGAAGTATAGTTGATTTATAACATCATGTAAGTTTCAGGTGTACAGCACAGTGATTCAGTCACACACACACACACACACACACACACACACACACACATATTCTTTTTCAGATTCTTTTCCATTACAGGTTATTATATAATATTGAGTATAGTTCCCTGCACTATACAGTAGGTCCTTGTTGGCTATCTATTTTTTATATAGTAGTGTGTATATGTTAATCTCAGCCTCCTAATTTATCCTTCCCCCACCCCCCTTTCCCCTTTGGTAACCATAAGTTTGTTTTCTGTTTTGGAACTAAGTTCATTTGTGTGTTGTTTTTTTTTTAGATTCCAAATATAAATGATATCATATGATATTTGTTTTTCTCTGCCCGAAATGTCAGCCGTTTTTTAAGTGTTCAATAAATACTACTTGCTTTGCCCTTGTCACTTTATCCTGTAGCCCTTTTTTTTTTTTTTTTGCAGTACACGGGCCTCTCACTGCTGTGGCCTCTCCCGTCGCGGAGCACAGGCTCCGGACGCGCAGGCTCAGCGGCCATGGCTCACGGGCCCAGCCGCTCCGCGGCGTGTGGGATCTTCCCGGACCGGGGCACGAACCCGTGTCCCCTGCATCGGCAGGCGGACTCTCAACCACTGCGCCACCAGGGAAGCCCCCGTAGCCTTTTTAAAAAAGTAAGTGGGTGTACCTCCTGACCATCTTAGGAACTTTGAGAAGTTTGTGAGCTAAGCATTCATTAAATAATTTTATATATACTGAGTATATGTATACTGAGTGTATACTCTGCAGGGAGAAATTCCAAACTCTATGGTGCTCAAAACCTAATTGGGGTTCAAGGTGGTGGAGTAGAAGGACGTGCGCTCACTCCTCTTGTGAGAGCACCAGAATCACAACTAACTGCTGAACAATCATTGACAGGAAGACACTGGAACTCATCAAAAAAGAGACCCCACATCCAAAGACAAAGGAGAAGCCACAATGAGACAGTAGGAGGGGCGGAATCACAATAAAAGCAAATCCCATAACCACTGGGTGGGTGACTCACAAACCACAGAACGATTATACAACAGAAGTCCACCCACTGGAGCGAAGGTTCTGAGCCCCACGTCAGGCTTCCCAACCTGGGGTCTGACAATGGGAGGAGGAATTCCCAGAGAATCAGACTTTGAAGGCTGGTGGGATTTGACTGCAGGACTTTGACAGTATTGGGGGAAACAGAAACTCCACTCTTGGAGGGCACACACAAAGTAGTGTGCACATTAGGACCCAGGGGGAAGGAGCAGTGATCCCATAGGAGACTGAACCTGACCTACCTGCTAGTGTTGGAGGGTCTCCTGCAGAGGTGGGGGATGGCTGTGGCTCACTGCAGGCACAAGGACACTGGTAGCAGAAGTTCTGGGAAGTACCCCTTGGCGTGAGTCCTCCCCGAGTATGCCATTAGCCCCGCCAAAGAGCCTGTAGGCACCAGTGCTGGGTCACCTCAGGCCAAACAACCAGCAGGGAGGGAACTCAGCTCCATCCATCAGCAGACAAGCAGATTAAAGTTTTATTGAGCTCTGCCCACCAGAGCAATCCCCAGCTACCTACCACCAGTCCCTCCCATCAGGAAACTTGCACAAGCCTCTTAGATGGCCTCATCCACCAGAGGGCAGACAGCAGAAGCAAGAAGAACTACAGTCCTGCAGCCTGTGGGATGAAAACCACATTCACAGAAAGATAGACAAAATGAAAAGGCAGAGGACTATGTACCAGATGAAGGAACAAGATAAAACCCCAGAAAAACAACTAAATGAAGTGGAGATAGGCAACCTTCCAGAAGAAGAATTCAGAATAATGATAGTGAAGATGATCCAGGACCTCGAAAAAAAAATGGAGGCAAAGATTGAGAAGATGCAAGAAATGTTTAACAAAGACCTAGAAGAATTAAAGAACAAACACCTAGAAGAGTTAAAGAACAAACAAACAGAGATGAACAGCACAATAACTGAAATGAAAAATACACTAGAAGGAATCAATAGCAGAATAACTGAGGCAGAAGAATGGATAAGTGACCTGGAAGACAGAATGGTGGAATTCTCTGCCATGAAACAGAATAAAGAAAAAAGAATGAAAAGAAATGAAGACAGCTTAAGAGACCTCTGGGACAACATTAAATGCACCAACATGTGCATTACAGGGGGTCCCAGAAGGAGAAGAGAGAGAGAAAGGGCCTAAGAAAATATTTGAAGAGATTATAGTCCAAAACTACCCTAACTTGGGAAAGGAAATAGCCAACCAAGTCCAGGAAGCACGGAGAGTCCCAGGCAGGATAAACCCAAGGAGAAACAGGCCGAGACACATAGTAATCAAATTGACAAAAATTAAAGACAAAGAAAAATTATTAAAAGCAACAAGGGAAAAATGAAAAATAACATACAAGGGAACTGCCATAAGGTTAACAGCTGATTTCTCAGCAGAAAGTCTACAAGCCAGAAGGGAGTGGCATGATATATTTAAAGTGATGAAAGTGAAGAACCTAAAACCAAGATTACTCTACCCAGCAAGGATCTCATTCAGATTCAATGGAGAAATTAAAACCTTTACAGACAAGCAAAAGCTAAGAGAATTCAGCACCATCAAACCAGCTCTACAACAAATGCTAAAGGAACTTCTCTAAGTGGTAAACACAAGAGAAAGAAAGGACCTATAAAAGCAAACCCAAAACAATTAAGAAAATGGTCATAGGAACATACATATCAAAAATTACCTTAAATGTGAATGGATTAAATACTCCAACCGAAAGACAAAGGCTTGCTGAATGGATACAAAAACAAGACCCATATATATGCTGTCTACAAGAGACCCACTTCAGACCTAGGGACACACAAAGACTGAAAGTGAGGGGATGGAAAAAGATATTCCATGCAAATGGAAATCAAAAGAAAGCTGGAGTAGCAATCCTCATATCAGATAAAATACACTCTAAAATAAAGAATGTTACAAGAGACAAGGAAGGACACTACATAATGATCAAGGGAATCAATCCAAGAAGCAGATATAACAATTATAAATAAATATGCACCCAACATAGCAGCACTTCAATACATAAGGCAAATGCTAACAGCTATAAAAGAGGAAATCAACAGTAACACAATAATAGTGGGGGACTTTAACACCTCACTTACACCAATGGACAAATCATCCAGACAGAAAATTAATGAGGAGAAACAAGCTTTAAATGACACAATAGACCGCATATATTTAATTGATATTTAGAGGACATTCCATCTGAAAACAGCAGATTACCCTTTCTTCTCAAGTGCACACAGAACATTCTCCAGGATAGATCACATCTTGGGTCACAAATCAAGCCTTGGCAAACTTAAGAAAACTGAAATCATATCAAGCATCTTTTCCAACCACAACGCTACGAGATTAGAAATAAATTACAGGGAATAAAAACGTAAAAAACATGAACATATGGAGGCTAAACAATACGTTTCAAAATAACCAAGAGATCACTGAAGAAATCAAAGAGGAAATCAAAAATTACCTAGAGACAAATGACAACAAAAACAAAACCTATGGGATGCAACAAAAGCAGAAAACCTATGGGATGCAACAAAAGCAGTTCTAAGAGGGAAATTTATAGCAATACAACCCTACCTCAAGAAACAAGAAAATTCTCAAATAAACAATCTAACCTTACACCTAAAGGAACTACAGAAAGAAGAACAAACAAAACCCAAAGTTAGTAGAAGGAAAGAAATCATAAAGATCAGAGCAGAAATAAATGAAATAGAAACAAAGAAAACAATAGCAAAGATCAATAAAACGAAAAGCTGTTTCTTTGAGAAGATAAACAAAATTGATAAACCTTTAGCCAGACTCATCAAGAAAAAGAGGGAGAGGATTCAAATCAATAAAATTAGAAATGAGAAAGGAGAAGTTACCAGAGACACCGCAGAAATACAAAGCATTGTAAGAGACTACTGCAAGCAACTCTATGCCAAAAAAATGGACAACCTAGAAGTAATGGTCAATTCTTAGAAAAGCACAACCTTCTGACACCAAACCAGGAAGAAATAGAAAACACGAAGAGACCAATCACGAGTAATGAAATTGAAACTGTGATTAAAAATCTTCCAACAAACAAAAGTCCAGGACCAGATGGCTTCACAGGTGAATTCTATCAAACTTTAGAGAAGAGCTAACACCCATCCTTCTCAAACTCTTCCAAAAAATTGCAGAGGAAGGAACACTCCCAAACTCATTCTATGAGGCCACCATCACCCTGATACCAAAACCAGACAGAGATACTACAAAAAATGAAAATTACAAACCAATATCACTGAAGAATATAGATGCAAAAATCCTCAACAAAATACTAGAAGACAGAATCCAACAACACATTAAAAGGATCATGCACCATGATCAAGTTGGGATTTATCCCAGTGATGCAATGATTCTTCAGTATACACAAATCAATCGATGTGATACACCATATTAACAAACTGAAGGTAAAAAACCATATGATCATCTCAATAGATGCAGAAAAAGCTTTCGACAAAATTCAACACCCATTTATGATAAAAACCCTCCAGAAAGTAGGAGTAGAGGGAACTTACCTCAACATAATAAAGGCCACATATGACAAAACCACAGCACACATCATTCTCAATGGTGAAAAACTGAAACCATTTCCTCTAAGATCAGGAACAAGACAAGGATGTCCATTCTCGGCGCTATTATTCAACATAGTTTTGGAAACTTTAGCCACAGCAATCAGAGAAGAAAAAGAAATAAAAGGAATACAAATTGGGAAAGAAGAAGTAAAACTGTCACTGTTTGCAGATGACATGATACTATACATAGAGAATCCTAAAGATGCCACCAGAAAACTACTAGAGCTAATCAATAAATTTGGTAAAGTTGCAGGATACAAAATTAATGCACAGAAATCTCCTGCATTCCTATACACTAATAATGAAAGATCAGAAAGAGAAATTAATGAAACAATCCCATTCACCATTGCAACAAAAAAAATAAGATAGCTAGGAATAAACCTACCTAAGGAGGTAAAGGACCTGTACTATAAGACACTGATGAAAGAAATCAAAGATGACACAAATGGATGGAGAGATATACCATGCTCTTGGATTGGAAGAATCAATATTGTGAAAATGACTATACTACCCAAAGCAATCTACAGATTCAATGCAATCCGTATCAAATTACCAATGGCATGTTTTATGGAACTAGAACAAAAAAAAATCTTAAAATTTGTATGGAGATACAAAAGACCCCAAATAGCCAAAGCAATCTTGAGGGAAAAAAACGGAGCTGGATGAATCATACTCCCTGACTCGGACTATATTACAAAGCTACAGTAATTAAGACAATATGGTACTGGCACAGAGACAGAAATATAGATCAATGGAACAGGATAGAAAGCCCAGAGATAAACCCACACACCTATGGTCAACTAACCTATGACAAAGGAGGCAAGGATATGCAATGGAGAAAAGACAGTCTCTTCAATAAGTGGTTCTGGGAAAACTAGACAGCTACATGTAAAAGAATGAAATTAGAACACTCCCTAACACCATACACAAAAATAAACTCAGAATGGATTAAAGACCTAAATGTAAGGCCAGACACTATAAAACTCTTAGAGGAAAACATAGGAAGAACACTCTGACATAAATCACAGCAAGATCTTTTGTGACCCACCTCCTAGAGTAATGGAAATAAAAATAAAAATAAAAAATGGGACCTAATGAAACTTGAAATCTTTTGCACAGCAGAGGAAAGTATATACAAGATGAAAAGACAACCCTCAGAATGGGAGAAAATATTTGCAAACAGATCAATGGACAAAGGATTAATCTCCAAAATATATAAACAGTTCATGCAACTCAATATTAAAAAAACAAACAACCCACTTAAAAAATGGGCAGAAGACCTAATAGACATTTCTCCAAAGAAGACTCAGAGATGGCCAAGAGGCACATGAAAGGCTGCTTAACATTAGTAATTTTTAGAGAAATGCAAATCAAAACTTCAATGAGGTATCACCTCACACTGGTTAGAATGGGCATCATCAGAAAATCGAGAACAAATGCTGGAGAGGGTGTGGAGAAAATGGAACCCTCTTGCACTATTGGTGGGAATGTAAATTGATACAGCCACTTTGGAGAACAGTATGGAGGTTCTTTAAAAAACTAAAAATAGAATTACCATATGACCCAGCAATCCCACTACTGGGCGTATACCCAGAGAAAACCATAATTCAAAAAGACACATGCAACCCAATGTTCATTGCAGCCCTATTTACAATAGCCAGGTCATGGAAGGAACCTAAATGCCCATCGACAGACGAATGGATAAAGAAGATGTGGTACATACATACAATGGAATATTACTCAACCGTAAAAAGGAATGAAATTGGGTCATTTGTAGAGACATGGTTGGACCAAGAGACTGTCATACAGAGTGAAGTAAGTCAGAAAGAGAAAAACAAATATCGTATATTAATGCATATACATGGAATCTAGAAAAATGGTATGAAAAAAGATGGTATGAAAATGGTATGAAAAAAGATGAACTGGTCTGCAAGGCAGAAATAGAGACACAGATTAGAGAACAAACGTACAGACACCAAGGGGGGCGGGAAACAGGGGAGATGGTGGTGGTGGGATGAATTGGGAGATTGGGATTCACATATATACACTAATATGTATAAAATAGATAACTAATAAAAAGAAAGCTAAAAAAAAGATCATCCTGGATTAACCAGGTAGGCCCTAAATTCAACAAGTGTTCTTATAAGAAGAGGAGAGACAGACAAAAGTGGTGAAGCACAGGGGAGAGGCCACAGGAAGATGGCGGCAGAGATCAGAGTGATGCAACCATAAGCCAAGGAATGCCCGGGACCACCAGATCCTGGAGGAGGCTAGAAACCTCCCCAAGAACCTCCAGAGCGAGATTCACCTGCAGACACCTTGATTTCAGGCTTGTGGCCTCTGGAAATGTGAGAAAATAAATTCCTGTCATTTCAAGCCAAAAAAAAAAAAAAACCACCTAACTGGGTCACAAGCATGTAGCAAATGATTTCAAAACACTTTATCACCAGAGCCAAAACAATAAACTGCAAATTGAACAGTTGCTTCAACAATTCAATTCTACATCCATTTATTAAGCACTTATTAAAAGCCAGGCATAAAGATGAAAAAGACCTGACATCTAGGAGTTTACGGTCTATAGAGGTACTATTACTAATACATTGATGATGATGATGATGGTTTGATGGTGATGTTGATGGCGGTGGCAACACTTCAACAACAATAGCTAAGATGTATAAAGAGCTGACTTCCAGACAGATGCTGGCTAAGGGCTTTGCATGCATTATCTCATTTAATACTCATAAGAACCCCTTGAGGTAAATAATGTTATTCTTTTATGGGTGAAGAAAAGGAAGATCAGAGAGTTAAGTAATTTCCCCAATGCCACACAGCTCCTAAGTAGCAGAGTTAGATCTCAAACTCAAGTCTTAATGGTGTCAAGACATTTTAACCAACTACTCAACCACTAGGCACTGCCCTTCCATGACCAATTATAATGAAGAAAGAGTCACATAAATGCTGTGATAGAGGACAAAGCGCTACGGGGGACAGGCGGGGAGCATACTAATTCTGATCAGGGTGACGGCTGAAATCTTCATAGCTGAGGTGTCATCGCGACTGGGTCTTCAAGGATAAGTAAGAAATCAATGGTAAGGGATGTAGTAGGAGGGGATTCCACATGGAGGGACCAGCCTGGACAATGCAAAGAGGCTTCACAACTCTGGATGTGGTTGGGGAGCAAGAGGCTAGGTGGTCTGTTGGGAGGGAGGGCTCTTGGGGAGAGCGTTGGAATAAAGGAGAAACGAGAGTAGCTTGGGGGTCTTTGGAGGATGAGCTTTTGTGGTGCAGCACAAAGGCTAGGAGGCCTCATGTTACTTGTTTTATTTTGTCAGCTAAAGGAACTTAATTTAGGATCCATAGGGAAAGATGTTTTTTTCATTTTGATTCTTGGAGCTTTTTCCTGTGTTTGACCTGGGAGCCAGGAGAACTGAGTTTTATTGAAAGGCCAAAACCGTAATGGACTCTGACGTCAGGCCCAGGGTTTGAATCCAATCTCTATCATTTCCTGGCTATAGGACTTTGGACAGGTTAGTTAACACTCCTGAGCCTCAGTCTCCTCCTCTACAAAATGGGTTTGTTGGGAGACTTGAACAAATGAATATACGTGAAGCGTTTAGAACAGTGCCTGGTACAAAGCCAGCTCTTATAAAATAGCGTTATTATTACTGGTCATGGGTTAACTACTGACTGGCCATATGACTTTCTCTGTCTGAGCCTTGAAATCCTTATCCATTAATGAAGGATAAGGATAATCCTTATCCATTAAACCGTATCCAATTATTCGATATTGAATAATATTTCTGTGATGCCTTCTGGTGTAAAATGGTTTCATTCCAAACGGCTCCTTTGGTGAAGAAGTTGGAGAATGTAACAACTTTAGAACATTCATTTCCTAATAAAACAAAGAGCTAGAATAATTCAGGGGCGCTCACCTATGCTGCACAAGAGTTCTGTCCAACCAAGCCTTCTCGGAGCTGATGTATTAGCAAGGCCTACGGCCTCATCCTCGGCGAGCTTCCATGTTGTCAATGGAGATAGACAAAGGCTGCTCCCAACTGCATTTCTGAAGCAACCTGTCAATTCCAGTGACCTCATTATCTTAGCTTATTCAACAGTTTGGGATATTTTTTGATGACCCAGGGGACCTACCATTACTCAAGCATTTTGATCAAGGCACTGTTTTGCCTTCACTAAGTCTCTTGCCTGCTCGGTGGCCGCGGGGTCAGCGGCAAGTGAGACATCATCTGCTACCTGTCCACATCATCAGCGGTCCCTGCCCTCCTGCAGTGTCTGGTGTGTTTGTCAGGCAGGCTGTGTGGGTCCCGTGTGCTGTGTCTGAGGCCACCTCCCAGGAGACACACACAGGATCGGTGCCTCTAATTCAGCCAGTGGACATTTAGCTCATTAAACAGCAATAGATTCAAACAGAAAAATGAAACCACACACATCCGTAGCGCTAAATACGTTTCCTTCTTTCCGTCTTAAGTTTGATTTACTGAAGGGAAATGTGAGGAGCTCTGCATAACCGAGAGGCTGAAAGCGTCCAGGCAGAGAGATGAGAGGAGATTGGCTCCAAGCACTATCCTTCCTTGCGGGGAGTGAGTGGTGGTGAAACCGTATTTCTCCATGGTAAGCTGTTTCTTGGGGCCCGAGCATCCCTTCTTCCAGTGCTGGGGGGAGAGACTCGGGCAGGGCTGGTTGTGCCCGTGGAGTTGGGTTCATTGTTCCTGCTGGTCTCAGGGGCAGCAGCTGGCCTGCCAGCTTGTTCCCTCCAAGCCGTTTCCCTTTGCCCCTTCCAGCCTCAGGAAAGAACACCAGCCTGTGGGCTGACACCCCAAAGTGGCCTGATAGCTGGGAGGTGACCCTCCTGTAGAGAATGGAGCTTCTCTTCTTTAGAGCAGTAAGGCTATATTGGGTTGGCCAAAAAGTTCGTTTGGGTTTTTCCATAAGATGCTAATAAGATGGCACCAAGTTCATTTAGTCCTTGGTTTGTGGTCAGATTCTTTATAACCCCCAAACCTGGGAAATGTGAAATGATTAAAAAAAAAATTCCAGGCTTTTCACTGCATTCCAGGGTCTTATTCAGATTTCTGTGGTTGAGAGCCCACATAATAGCTTATACACTCTAGTAGACTTTTTTTTTTTCTTGCCTCCAACATACCTGTTTCCCACTTAATTCTGTCCAAAAATGTCCAGATTTGCTTTGGGGGAACCACTGCCCCCTAGCGTTAGACTTGGGTATGGCCCCCACTCTCAATTCAATGGGGAGAGCAGGTTGTCTTGAGCCAATAAGCATGTCCTGTCCCTGGTCATGTGACACAGTTTAGGCAAACGATGCTCAAGGCAACAGTGATGGGATGGGGGTGGGGAAATCTACCGTTCTCCCATCCAGGAGCTGGCGGAAGAGGAGCCCTCATCTTTCTCCTGGGTGTCATGCTCTGAAGCTACCAGGTTGGAATGGGTTCAGCCCTTCTGACTTCCTTGACAAGGGATATACTGAGGGTGACGTTGGCACACAAAGGAGGCCAGAATGGTGAGAATCAGGGTTGGTTCTGATGACAGTGTGACTCTCTGGGAGAAACCACAAGTGAAGCCAGAACCACTTCCGGATTCTTTTTTTTTTTTTTTTTTTGCGGTACGCGGGCTTCTCACTGTTGTGGCCTCTCCCGTTGCGCAACACAGGCTCCGGGCACGCTCCGCAGCATGTGGGATCTTCCCGGACCGGGGCACGAACCCGAACCCGTGTCCCCTGCATCGGCAGGCGGACTCTCAACCACTGCGCCACCAGGGAAGCCCCACTTCTGGATTCTTTAGTTATGTAAGCCAATTACTTTATTTTGCTTTAGGCCAGTTTTTCCTCGTAGTTGCAAAGGGAAATTTTGGAATAGATGGTCCTATCAACCACAGAAATGGGGGAAACTAATGGCCGAACCTACTTTATTTGGTCTCATTTATTCCTTTTTGTTTCAACATTGCAGATTCTGTAAGAGCTAATGTTTATGGACAATATGTGCTAGACATTAACTTACATGTTATGACTTGCTGAAACCCACCATGAGGAGTGTACTGTTATTAACTCCATTTTACAGATGAGAAAACTGAGGCACACAGAGGTTAAGTCATTTGCCCAAGGTCACAGGATAAGTGACAGAGCCACAATTTAATCCAACAGGAGACTTCTCACATCTCCCACAACTCTAATATCCTACGACTATAATTTCCAGAAGCAGAGCCAATGACTGTTTCCACTGGGAACTATCAAGCATGCAGCCAGTTTCATTGCCTGGAGCTTTCTCAGCTCTTCTCAAGCCCATCTCCTTTGCCCAAATGATAATTGTCTGTTGCATTCTTAAATCATCTTGCCTCCTCCTCCAAGCCGGACACCCTGGTTTCTGTAACATACATCTCGTCTCCATATGAGAACGTCATCAACCCACTTCCACCACCCTTCAGCACTTGCTTTTTCAGAAGAGTCCCAAATGCAAAGTCTACAGCATCGGGAAGCACTCAGTGGGATTAGATTCCTTGGGAATGAACACTTCACACTTCTCTAGGTTTAGATCCACGTGTTGAAATCTTGTGCAGCTTGCTACACGCTGGTTTTGCCCAGGTCCCTGGGGGGAGGGAGGAGTTATGAAATGTTTCCTCATTGCCCCTCTCTATATTCTGCCAATTGCATCCTCTAGGCTCAATCTTAACCGTATGAATAACCACTCTCCCAATTCCCCAGTCAGGGAGGCTTCCAGATCCTCACATTCACTCTTCCCACACTTTGATATTCCCCAGGTCCTGCTCCTTGGCGCTTCTATGACCTGCCCCTTTATGCAATGTGGAGAAAAGGATTTGAGATGGATTCTACCTGGCACTATTAGGGGCGGTAAGAGAGTAATGAAAAAGGGCACATGTTGGCAACAGTGGGGAAATTGTCCAGAGCATCAAACCTCTGAGAGTTGACTGGTACCCAGGCTTTCCAAATGCTCACCATCCTCTAGAATCTACTGCCGACCATATGAGAAGGGTATACTGTATATATATCACATACCCCAGCAATCCTGTCTCTTATTTATCCCATCCTTATCAAGCAGTCATTGGCTTATCTGTTCAAATAAACACATATGTATGATTTTATGCTAGAGGGTAGCTTTTATAAGTCACATAAGGAAACCTTCAGATCCCTGACTGTACCAGTTATATCCTCATTCCATTCACTCGTCAACCGAATCATGCATTGATCCATCCATCTAACAAAACTTGATTGAACACCTATATGTGCCACTGTATAAAGTACTGAGGATACAAAGACGAAAAATAAGTGGGTTTTTTTGCCCTTGGAGCTCACACTTTAGTAAAAGAGAGACAAATAAACAGAGTATTTCAGTCCATTTAGGTAAACATTTTAACAGAGTTAATTACAGGGTGTCATAGGAGCAGAGAAGAAGGGCCAGGCTTTGGAAGTCAAGAAGGGCTTCCTACAAGAACAAAGACGCAGATGCAGAGAATAGACTCAAGGACACAGGGAGGGGAAGGGTAAGCTGGGACGAAGTGAGAGAGTGGCATGGACTTATATATACTACCAAACGTAAAATAGATAGCTAGTGGGAAGCAGCCGCATGGCACAGGGAGATCAGCTGGGTGCTTTGTGACCACCTAGAGGGGTGGGATAGGGAGGGTGGGAGGGAGGGAGACACAAGAGGGAGGAGACATGGGGATATATGTATATGTATGGCTGATTCACTTTGTTATACAGCAGCAACTAACACACCACTGTAAAGCAATTATACTTCAATAAAGATGTTAAAAAAAAAAAGAAGAAGGGCTTCCTAGAAAAGGTGACAATTGATATTGACAGCTGAGAATAACTGTAGCAGACAGCACGACTCCCCAGTATCTGTCCTCTCCTTTGTCCTGGTAATAGAACCTATGAGGTTTTAGCTGGCCACAATGGCGATAGACTCATTTCCAGCCTCTCTTACATCTTTGTGTAGTCACGGAACCAAACTGTAGTCAATAGGATACGAATGAAAGAGACGGGTACAATTTGGTTACAAAATTTTTTTAAAAAGGGTATCTTGCCCTCTGTTTCCTCTTACCCATTCTCCTTGGGTTGGCATGTAGGTAAGGTAGAGTGATCTAGCTCTGAGCATATGGATAATACCCTAGTGGATCACAGAGCCATAACACAGAAGGAAACCGGGTCCCTGGATGACTCTATGGGGCAGAGGCATCCATCAACACTGTCCTCCCACGACAGCCCCTATATGCAGTCATCCCATTATAATAGCAGCTTAACCTGTACCTTTACACAATAACCAACCACCCACAGGCTGAGCTCTGCATAAGAAATTCAGCATTAGATATTACAATGTCCCCTCCCCCTTGGTAAGGATGATCTAGAAAGGGTTGGTGGTGGTCGTGCATTGATATTTCTGGAGGATGTGGGGTTGAGTGAAACACTGGATTGTGGTGAGAGCATTAAGCCATAGCCACAATGAACACCCCCATCCCATACAGCCAGGGTTCCCTGCTACTCCTTCTACCAGGTCTCCACTCTGCAGGGTGCTGGGAGGGGGAGTGGTTCAAGGGGACGGAACAGGTGACAGGAGCTTCACTCTGCTTCTCAGCCTGTGACTTGGACTGCCTCTGGCTCCCACCTATTTCCTGGCACCCTCTTCCCCTTGGGCCTGCCGCTGCTCTGGGGAACGCTGTACACCCTCATCAACTTCTGCAATTCCAAGACAGAGTCCTGTTCTGATTTCTGAGACTTCCCACGGCACGGTCGTCTCGAGGTTTTCCTCCACCCAGTCCTCTTGAATGAAATCCCCAGATCCTAGGTCTCTCCTAATTACATGTGCATTTCATTCATGTCCCTAGAACCTGTCACTGGACCTGGTCTGTACTATGACTCTCAGTTTCTCCTGCTCGAATTACACCAACTCTTTGGACTGGGTCAGTTTTGACTCATATCTACCTATCTGCCCTGATTTCCCTATTTGAATCATGTCAGAGGGAGTTTCTGGCCTGCTTTATAGTTGGAGCTACAGAACCATCTTAATACCTCACGATCATTCTTTCTTTTTCTACCCAGCCACGTGACAGAGACCACCTCCCCACACTACTCTTCAGGCTAAATCTTGGCAAACGAAGAATGCCAAGGGCAAAGAAATGCTTTCACCATACTCCAATATTTTCCATTTGCTATCAATCAGTAAATCAGAAGGCAATCAGCTGCCTCTGTCTCAGAAAATATCTACAGGCAATGGGGCAGGTAGGTGAGAGTCTCCATGAAATTTGTCTATATGAGCTCCAGCCCTTATGGACTAAAAAAGAGAAAATTGCAGGATTTGTGGGAAATCATCTGTGGACCCAGGATAGACTCAGAACCCTGCTCTGCCATCGTTTTTGTCTCTAAGCCCTGGATGGCCTGGAATCTCCACCCTCTCGCTCTCCGTTTCTCTCTCCTAGGTGTTCTCGCAGTCCCGGGGCCTGTCTCTAAGATACCGTTGCTCACATACGACATGCTGAACGGTCATGACTTGTGAATGTGCCCCTCTCCCCTGCAAGGTGAATCATGCATCTTCCTGTCTCCAGAAACTAGCACAACACTTGGCACGTGGGAAGTGTTTATAAAATGAATGAAACCTTAGAAAACACCATTGACACGCTGGTTACAGACCCTTCTGATAGGTATCTGAGCACCAAATCACAAAACAGCCCAGTTCTGAAACTCTGGATACCCCTGGCATTCCATCCTTGGCCTTCACATGCCACACCCCAGTAAATGCCCATACCTGTTAGATGCCCGTTAACCCAGTCCCAAGATTTCTGATCTCTGAAGCCTGCTTTGCATTCAGTGAGACCTGGCTTTCCTCTCTGCATCCTCTGAATTTTACACAGGTCCCTGGACTCTAATAGTTCTTGATTTGCTGGTTCAACGGTTTCTGGTACCTTAGGTGAGACACACCCCATTTCTAGCCAGATCCTATGAAGCCTCTCCCTCGCCCCCTTGGGTGATGAGGCAAGGGTCTGGACAATAAACCCAAAACGGGATGGGGTGGGGGCTACTTGTTATCTACAATTGGGAAAGACATTTGAATAGGAGATTTCAATAAAAAACCCTCATTCAAATTCCCTGGCAGTCCAGTGGTTAGGACTCCTCGCTTTCACTGCTAGGGCCTGGGTTCAATCCCTGGTCAGGGAACTAAGATCCTGCAAGCCACGTGACGTGGCCAAAAGAAAAACAACCCTCATCCAGATTCCTTGACGATGCTACCCATGACTTCTCTTGCTTTCTTTTTTTTCCCTCTTTAAATGTTTTTATAACATTGGTAAGTGAGTGCCTGGAAACTAACTCTCCTACTGGGCTCATTACCTGGAACCCCACACTGAACCCTCAGACACCCTCCTACCCTCCAAGAAGTTGCACAAAGCTCAAGGTAGCATTCCTAGACACCCCCTGAGTCACCAGATTCCCTTTTCCACAGCTCACAAGTACCAACAAGGAACTTTTTTTCTGCTTCAAAAGACACTTCTCCCTCTGTTTGGTTTGCCTTCAAGTCCATTTGAATACAAAAATACAATGGAATTCCATTAAAATAATGTCTGGGGCCTGAGACACCAGGATAAAAGACAGGAAATTGCCCTATTCTTTACGCAGCACTCCACTTGGAGCTGACAGTTCCTGGATAACTTCAGCGGGGGTGGGGGTGGGGGTGGGGGTGGGGGAAGCAGGCTGTTAAAAAAACAAGTGGGCCATATTTCATGCTGGCTTGCATTCTCCCATGGCTGTTTTTACTAGGAGCACAGGGGGATCGTTAGAGCAATAATACACCAGGCTCATTTATAGCGCTCTTCCCCAAATGCTGAATTTTCATAATTATTCAACAGGAAAATTGTTCCTTGGGCTGAAATTGTAAATGCTTAAGTCACTGTGGGAGAGGTACTTTCAGGGTGGGCTTTGATGATAAGTAAGCTTATAAATTCCAGAGTTGGAAAGGGCTGGCCCCTCACTTGAAATATGAGTGATCTGGGACCCAGAGAGGAGAAGAGATGCTGGCCACACAAGAAGCCGCGGCAGAGGCAGGTCCGGAAGCTGGACTTCTGACTCTGGTCCTGAGCTGTCCCCCTTTTCTCCTGCCTGATTTATGCTGGGATGTGTAGGAAGCTTCTGTACCTGAGTATTCTTCTTCTTGTATTGAAATCAAATCTTAAAGGCTGTAAGGACCAGCCAGAGAAAGTGTTCTCAGGCTGAAGCCAGAAAGGATATAGACAGACTTATGGAAGAAACTCCTTGAGCATCCGGGCATTGGGATTTGGGGTTGGGAGACTTCAGTAAAGCATGAATTCTTTCCACGAACTGGATCATAATTTCTTTTTAAAAATGTTGAAAAATAAGCATGAATTTGGAAAGGATTATCAAAGCAATGAAACAGATAGACAATAGGTGACCCAAAAGTTTTTAAAGGTGGGAAAACCATGAGCCCCCAAAGGCGGCGGGGGAGACTGGACCACAGAGGTGGGCAGGTCTTGTCCAGGACTAGGATTGTAGACTTATCCTCAATTCCCACGACTGACAACTCAAAGGTAGAGCTTATTTATTTCTCTTTTTTTCGGTTAGGGATACAGAGGCTGTGTTGTCGAGAACCAGAGGAACTAATTAGTAGCTACAGGCTCCATTCCCTACTTTCCCCACCACTCCCCAAACAGGCGTGATTCTGAGTTTCCAGAATATTACTGGACAAGTGAATGAATAAATCAGTGATCAAAGAATAGTTCGAGGGCTTCCCTGGTGGCGCAGTGGTTGAGAGTCTGCCTGCCGATGCAGGGGACACGAGTTCGTGCCCCGGTCCGGGAAGATCCCACATGCAGCGCAGCGGCTGGGCCTGTGAGCCATGGCCGCTGAGCCTGCGCGTCCGGAGCCTGTGCTCCGCAACGGGAGAGGCCACAGCAGTGAGAGGCCCGTGTACAGCAAAAAAAAAAAAAAAAAAAGAATAGTTCGAGAGAGATGATGGCAGTGGTTCCGAAGGCAAAGACCACCTTGTGTTCTCCCCTCTGTCTCCCAGATGGCAAAATATAATACGAACTGATTTATGCAGGAATGAAGATTCGCCAATAGATTAATCTTCCAGGTAGTGAAATTAGCTCCTTTAAGCAGAAAACATTGTTTCTGTTCTTTTGCTTTGAAAACACTCTAACCCTATTACATACTTCTAAAACCAGGCTTATGAAACAGAAACATCATCTTTTACTCTATTCCAGAACATTAATAAAATATAAATACTTATATTAATTATAACTACATGTGCCATCTCATTTAATCCTCACAAGATTATGGTATGGATCCAAAAAAATCCAGTTTTTCAAGGTCATATGGCCAGTAAGAGTCAAAGTCAGGTCTTGGATACACATTTTCTGATTGCATAGCCCTTGCTTAAGCTGAGAAGTGCCTCCTGACTCCTTCTCAGGCCATGGCCAATGGCAAGATCAGGGGTCTGCTAGAAACATGGGCATGGCAGACTGGAGAACGAGGCATATTGGGCTTAAGCAACAAGTTGGGGAATAAAGGAAGGAGGCTAGGACGGTGGGGTAGAAGTGGGAGCCCTGAACCCCAGAAAAGGGAGGTGGCCAACAGTTAATGCTGCTGCCCAAATGGTGTAAAAACATTAGCTGGGGCTTCCCTGGTGGCGCAGTGGTTGAGAGTCCGCCTGCCGATGCAGGGGACGCGGGTTCGTGCCCCGGTCCGGGAAGATCCCACATGCCGCGGAGCGGCTGGGCCCGTGAGCCATGGCCGCTGAGCCTGCGCGTCCGGAGCCTGTGCTCCACAACGGGAGAGGCCACAGCAGTGAGAGGCCCGCGTACCAAAAAAAAAAAGAGTTAGCTGGCTGCCTGAGGGTCTGAGTGGTGGGCAGGGCCTGGCAGAAGGAAGACCTTGGCAGGGGTGATGTTCAGAGATGCGTGCTTATGGATGAGCGACGTGCTTAGAGCCAGGCCCCAGAGAGAGCGGATTGTGATGCAGGGGGCAGGGTCCAGCCCCAGGGGCTCCAGACTTGGGGAGACAAGACACAGTGCGTGGGTCTTGGCCAGGCATGCTGGGGTTCAGGGCAGAGATCATTAGGAACTGGGGCGGCAGGCAGGGGTGCCGACCAGGCCTGTGCAGCTGGGCCTAAGGTCCCGCATATTCCCCAGCCCCACCCTCTGAGCTTCCAGTCACCCCAGAGCTGAAGGAAGAGGACTTCGGAGTACAGGCAAGAACTTACAGCAGGAACTGTGTCACAAGTCATCTTCGAGCGGCTCCTCTGGGGGCAGGAGAGAGACCACTGGACACCAGGAGCATTGTTTGGAGATGGGGAGGTAGCGAGTCTTGGCTGTGGACGCTAGATTCTCACTCATTCGCTGTGGTCTTGAACCAAGCACACGATCTCGCTGAACAATATGGTGATAATAATAGCGCCCATCCTTCTTTTCAGGGTTAGCATCTGACCTCATACCATAAATAAGAGTATACAAGAAAGCCCTTCCACTTCCTCTGAAGTAAGGAAATATGGTCATTTCCCTGTTGTCTACTTAACTTTGAGGACAGAGAATGGAGAATTTGGATTTTTCCATATTTTTAATGCAGGAGCTAAGGTATTGTGTGTCTGCAATGTGGCAGGCACTGTGGTAAGTGTCCCAGGAAAACAAGGATGACTAAAAGCTTGGGCTTTGAAGGCCAGGGCGAGGAGCTAACAGCCATCAGTCAGGGAGATAAATGCAGTGTATGTGTGGAGCCGCTGCATGGACTCAGAGCCAGGAATGATTTATTTCGAACAGGGAGGTTCAGGAAGGGGCTCACGGAGCAGCTGGTGTCCGAGCTAGACCCTGGAGGAGAGCTGGAATTGAGGATCGTAGCAGAATCCAGCTTGGAAACTGTCACCCGTGGGTTTGGTCTTAAACTAATTTATAAGGCTCTAAACGAATGCTTCCAAATGAAGGTTGTACAGCTGAAGCACTCAGGGATCATATAGATAATTTGCAAACGGCCAGATCTCTTTCAGATCCCCTGTTTCAGGTGCCTTGGGAGTGGAGCCTGGGTGTTTGCATATTGAAGAGGTCCCCATTTCCTCCTCTACGCCCCAACCCAGGTGATTTTGATGAGGGTTTTTGGTTAAGAGCCAGCGCCCTAAACCAGTCCCAAGCTTTAGCGTGGTTAACCATCTCCTGGAGATCTTATTAAAAGACAGATTCCTGGGTTCTTCCCTCAAAGATTCTGATTCATGGGGTCTGGAATGAGGCCTGGAATCCCGCATTTCTAACACACTCTCAGGTGATGCTGGCGCTGCAGGTTTGGGGACCACCCTTTGAGTAGCAGGGCTTTAAACCGTCACTTGGTCCTGTGGTTCTTGCTAGGATGGTGAGACCCAGAGTGAAGAGATCCCCTTAATCAGGAAATGCTTTGGCAAGCAAACGCATGCTTCTCCATCCTGGACCTTTATGAAGTCACACTCAGTTACCTTAAAACCACCTGGCCTATAGAGGTGACATAAGGACAGCCCAGAGGGGTTCATAGCACCCATCTGTAGCCTCTGTACTTGCTTCCCCTGCCTCTCGTTCCCCGCTGACCCCTGCTTCTCAGTTATGTTCCTATATAAGTCTTGTGTATCCTGCCTCCCCTGCCCAGGAATATTAGGAATTTGTTCTGCATCTTTTTATGGCCAGTCCACTTGACACACAGCAAAGAGATGGTTTGGTCTCACCAGACAGTTTGGCTCCGAGAACAGGTGTTCTGCACATCTCTTTGACACTCACTCTGGAAAGATCGGCACAATGACTTTGGGTCCTGTTTGTCCTTCACATGTTTTTGATCAGCTTCATTTTGGAAAAATATTGTTCACGGGAGCAATTCAGTTAGTGTGAAGGAACTCTTCCAAGTTAGGAAGAGGAAAAATTCTTTTTGTGTGTTAGGAAAAATTACCTGGAAGGGATTGTTGAGCTAGCTGACCAACCTTGGGATTTGGTCATTTGAACAAGTTAGCTGTTGACAGAGGACGCCTGCCTTTTAAAAACCTGGCAACGTAGGCCTTGCATTGTGGGTTTTCGCTAATTCAGTGGATCCTGGCTGATGCCCCACTTTCAGCCCTGGGGAAAAGTCAATCTCACCAGAGTTGCTTTTCAGAAACAACATCCTCATGAATTTCAATTAAATAATACAGACCTTTTTTACCCTTTTCTTTTAAAGATTTTCTCTCCCTTTTCCCCCCCCTTTTTTTTTTTAACATCTTTATTGGAGTATAATCGCTTTACAATGGTGTGTTAGTTTCTGCTTTATAACAAAGTGAATCAGTTATACATATACATATGTTCCCATATCTCTTCCCTCTTGCGTCTCCCTCCCTCCCACCCTCCCTATCCCACCCCTCTAGGTGGTCACAAAGCACAGAGCTGATCTCCCTGTGCTATGCAGCTGCTTCCCACTAGCTATCTATTTTACATTTGGTAGTGTATAGATGTCAATGCTACTCTCTTACTTCGTCCCAGCTTACCCTTCCCCCTCCCCACATCCTCAAGTCCATTCTCTATGTCTGTGTCTTTATTCCTGTCCTGCCCCTAGGCTTATCAGAACCATTTTTTTTTAGATTCCATATATATGTGTTAGCATACGGTATTTGTTTTTCACTTTCTGACCTACTTCACTCTGTATGACTGTGCCGGAAACAGTACGAGAGGAGATGTTGGAAATGAAGAGATAAATTAGATTTGATCACCTGTACTCAAATCACTTGGTGGAAGAGGCATAGCTCTAACTACGATGCTATGTGTTGTCAGAGGGGTACCAAGTACAGTGGAAGTATAGAAAAGGGAGTGTTCATTTTTGCCTCAAGGAAGATTTATGGAGAGAGAGATACTGCTTTTTCACACAAGAATGGTCAGACTTTCAACGGATTAATCTCCAAAATATACAAATAGCTCATACAGCTCAAAAAAAAAAAAAACCCAATCAAAAAATGGGCAGATCTGAATAGACATTTCTCCAAAGAAGACATACAGATGGGCAAAAGGCACATAAAAAGATGTTCAACACCGCTAATTATTAGAGAAATGCAAATCAAACTACAATGAGGTATCACCACACACTGGTCAGAGTGGTCATCATTAAAAAGTCTACAAATAACAAATGCTGGAAAGGGTGTGGAGAAGGAACTGTCCTACACTGCTGGCGGGAATGTAAACTGTTACAGTCACTATGGAGAACAGTATGGAGGTTCCTTAATAAACTAAAAATACAGTTGCCATGTGACCCTGCAATCCCACTCCTGGCATATATCCAGAGAAATCCATAATTCAAAAAGATGCATGCACCCCAATGTTCACTGCAACACTATTTACAATAGCCAAGACATGGAAGCAATCTAAATGTCCATCAACAGATGAATGGATAAAGAAGATGTGGTACATATATACAATGGAATATTACTCAACCATAAAAAAGAATGAAATACTGTCGTTTGCAGCAATATGGATGGACCTAGAGACTGTCATACTGAGTGAAGTAAGCCAGACAAAGACAAATATCATATGATATCGCTTATATGTAGAATCTAAAAAATGATACCAATGAATTTATATACAAAACAGAAATAGATCCACAGACATAGAAAACAAACTTACGGCTACCAAAGGGGAAAGGGTGGGAGGGATAAGTTAGGAGTTTGGGATTAACATACACACACTACTATATATAAAGCAGATAACCAACAAGGACCTACTGTATAGCACAGGGAACTATACTCAATATTCTGTAATAGCCTATAAGAGAAAAGAATCTGAAAAAGAATATATATATATTCAAATATATATATTTGTATGTATAACTGAATCATTTGCTGTACATCTGAAACTAATACCACATTGTAAATCAACTATACTTCAATTAAAAAAAAGAATGGTCAGGCTTTGACAGGATAACAATATCTGAATATAACACAGGAAATATACGGTAATTAGGAGGATGGATATGTATCACGTCTCTTAGATAACCACAATGAAGGTTTTGATAATACTAATGATAGTAACAGCAAATGTCTTTTGGATACTTTCCATATGCCAAGCACCGTGTTAAACTGTTTATACGCATTATCTACTTTAATGAAATCCTCCCCACCAGCCTACAAAGTGACAGTATTGACCCATTTTACAGATGGGCGGAGTGAGGCTTAGAGAGATTCATCAGGTCACTTGCTCAAGGACTTATGGTGCTGGTGTTTGAAGCCAGGAATTTAAATCAGTGACTATTAACTGGTATTACTTGCTAAACACCCACAGTGCATCAGGCACTTCACATGGTCATCTTTAAAACAACCTTTTAAAGCAGATATTACAGCACCATTTTACAGAAGGAGATACATGTGCTGAGAAGTGAGTTTTGCACATTTATACAGTCACTAAATGGAAGGACTGGAATTAGAAACTAGGTCTGTCTGAGCTCCAAAGACCATCTTCTTTTGACCTTGTCAGACTTTTGCCCTTTCATTGGATCCTTCAATGTCTTAAACCAAAGGGGTGACAGTAAACATGAGTGTTCCTGACAGGCTGCCTGGGGAAAGCCTGTGCACTTTTGCAATGGAATGATTGCTCCACATTTTCTTAGAGCTGGAGGTGCAAATGGCATGAAAGATTGCCTGGAGGAGAAAAGAAATAAGGACGCGTGGGGCTCATAGGGAAGAGGAAGGAGGTGAGATGCTGAGACCAGCTGGTAAATGACAAGGGACAGCTTGGGTGAGATGGTGGGGCAGGCTGCAGGCAGCCTGGGGCTCTGGAGTCCAGCAGTCCCGGGTTCTAATCCTTGGTGACTCTGGCCTATTCACCTTTCTGAGCTCCAGTTTTCTCAACCGTAGAATGGCAATACTAATACCTTTCTTCTCGGATTATGGTCTCGGAATAAATGAGCTAGCTTGGAGCATAGAGGACGGCCCATGGGCATACAATAATCAGTAAGTACCTGCTTGCTGCCCTGTTTACTTTGGCTCCTGCTGACTCTGATTAGGCTGTAAGAGAAAAAGAGTCTAATTTCTTGAACAGGAAGGATTTGATTCCGGCAGGGAGGCCCGGGGTCATGGACAGGCATGGGGACCCTGGAATAATATCCATTTGTTTGGCTCCTTCTCCAGGCCAGAATGCTGACTTCCGGAACCTTCATCCAAGCACTAAATCCATCTAATTGGTTGGAAAAGCCCTGGGTGGATAAATCCCGTCAGCCCACCACTGTAATGTCAGCGGCATTTATGCCTGAGATGAAGGATGCAGAATGAATGGACATTAGACCCCAGGTACTCTGCCACGAATGACAGCCCAGACAAGACACCCCCCTGAGCCAGGAAATGCCAGCCTCTGGGGGGGATGGGGTGGGGGTTTGGGGGTGCAGCAGACAAGGATGAGCCCTACATGGGGCTTACAGGCTCAATTGGGAAGTAAATCAAATTTGCCTAAGACATGGAGACGTGGACAGAACACCAGAATGCCATGCTAGGCGAGTTTGTTAACCTCTCTGAACCGCTGGTTTCTGCCTGTGAGACAGGCACCGTGATGCTGGAGGGCACAAAGTGAGAAGAATAAGTAAACAAAGTAGCACCGTTCCTGCAGAGCTTCAGAAACTCCAGAAATGCTACTAGGTCCCTTCTCCTTTCCTATTCTTCCTTTCTCCTGGAATCACCTCTTTCTTTGCTCCAAAGAGCCCAAGACCTGTACACGCCTCATTCACAAACCCAGGAGTGCACCCCATTCATCCACTTATTCATGAATACCATTTATTCATTCATTCATCAATTCTGTTTTGGTCACCCAAAATGTGTCCAGGTCCTAGCCAGAGAGCTGCATACAAGGGAATCATCAGACCTCTCCCCTCCCCTTGAGTGGTTCAGAGGCTGATGGGGGACAGTGGCACTATATTGGAAAAAGTCCCAACAGGAGATGGCACACACACTGCCAGGAGGGAAGGGTGGGGGGGAAGGGTTAGGGAGTTTGGGATTGACATGTACACACTGCTATATTCCAAATAGATAACCAACAAGGACCTACTGTATAGCATAGGGAACTCTGCCCAGTATTCGGTATCAACCTAAATGGGAAAAGAATTTGAAGAAGAATAGATACATGCAAACGTAGAACTGAATCACTTTTTGCTGTACACCTGAAACTAACACAGCATTGTTAATCAACTTTGCTCCAATATAAAATAGAAAGTTAAAAAAAAGAGAGAGAGAGAGATGGCACACACAGTGCAAGGTAACTCAAGGAGGGTTTATTTGCAAAGGGACTAATTGTTAAGGGATGGGTGGAGCCACCAGCAGCACGGCTGTCACCACCCCCAGGACCAAGCGGGGAGAAGGGAACTGACCCTGGAAGCCAGCAGGAGAGGGTAGTGCACAGCAGGCCACCTTGAGAGGAGCAGTGACCTGGCAAGGGACACAGGCAGCCTGAGGTAACCTCTCAGGGAGGAGCCCGGCTGCTCCTTTCCCCCCTGAGCCTCCCCATTAGCTGACATGATCAGAAGCTCAAGGTTCATGAGCTCGTGGATTTGGTCCACAGTGGCCGGTCTGCCGGGGCGGAGGGCTCAGTGGAAAAGGCTGGAAAGTGACTCTAAGGGGCAAATGCAAGACGTCCAGCACATGCAGTACAACTGATTACAAGGGGAGGGTGACGCTAGAATGGGAGGGTGGGGTTGATTCCCACCATTCCTTTCTATTTCACTCCCTCCAGCCCACCCCAACTTCAGTCCCCAATTCAGGGGAATGGAGTTGATCTCCCTGCCTCCATCCATGCCCCGGGGCAACGGGCATCTCCTGAACACTCACATCTGTCTCACACCCCAGCTTGACATCTTTCAGCGGCTTCCTACTGCCTTCAGGGAAAAGCCCAAAGCCCAAATTCCCTGGGATGACCAGCAAAGCCCTCGGGTCCTGGCCCTTTCTTGCCTCTCCAGGATCATTTCTTGTTACACTTCTCCCCACTCTCCCGCCATCTCGATCTCCCACCTCCGCCAGTACTACGGAGTTGACCTTTCCCTGTACCTAACGCGCTCTCCTTCTGGGTCTTTGGACCTGCCTTTGTCCTTTGGACCCCAACCTGAGACGTTCTCCCCTCTCCGCTTTGCCTGGCTAACTCCGACCAACCTTAAGAAATCATGATCTACTGAAGCATCCAGAAAGCTATAGAGAATAAAAATTAGACGTCCACATACCCGCCCCCTGTATCTAATAAATGTTGAAATTTTACCACGTTTGCTTCAGATCTTTTTTTTTGTTTAAAGAAAAAAAATATCACAGCTACAATGGAAGCACCTATTATACTTCTTCCCCTCCTGTAATACTATTTTAAAGTTAGTGAGTATCCTACCCATCCATGTTTTTACATGTTGGCTAGATACCTCTGCTCTAGAAAGGGAGATAATTTTTTCCAGCATGTTGCTACAAATGGCATTATTTCATGATTTTTTATGGTTGAGTAATATTCCATTGTATGTATGTACCACATCTTCTTTATCCATTCATCTGTTGATGGACATTTAGGTTGTTACCATGTCTTGGCTATTGTGAATAGCATAATCACCAGACATTACAGTAACTTCCAAGTTTCCTTGCAGCTCCTGTAACAGCATGACTGCTCAAATCTCTATAATCATGTTGGAGGGAAAGCAACTGATCAGAAAGAAGGGGGAAGGTGACGGGTGCAGCCTTCACCCTCTCTCCTGGCAGGTCCCCTCCTACTTTGCCATGTGGCCATCTGACCCTGTCCAGCAGCTGCCCATAAACACTACCAGTTCTCTTGCTGTTTTGATCCCTTTTCCATGTTTAGCATCATTACAATACCTGTCCCATTTTCCAGACTTACAGAGACACTATCTCTCAATGAGAGGAGCGGTGGAAGGCTAGGAGGCTACTGTTCTATCACCAAATATCACCTAATATCACCTAATCCTGGAGCTTTGGCTTTAGATGTCATGCTCTGCATGCTTAAGTGTGTGGCTCAGACCACTCTGCTGGCTCTACAGAAGCCATTCTAACAAGGATTAACCACAGGACCTATGGTATATCATGCCAGGAGGGTTTCTCCTAGCATCGGTCCCAGGGACCTTAAAAATACATGGCACCATCACTACCATCATTACCACATTTATAATCAACATCATGCTTTTGAACTACCTTTATGGATATATAGAGATCTACTTCATTTATTTGAGTTGCCAAATCATATTCCTTTGTATGAATATATCACACTGATTTATCCATTTTCCTTAATGGACATTTAAACTTTTCAATCTTTTGCTGTTATCAACAGTGCTTCAATTTAAAAGAAATCCTTGAGCTTACGTAAAAAATAGTTCTACAAGATATACATATATACGCAGAAGTAGAATTGCTGGATCCCACTGTATGTTTCATTTATCTATCTATGTATCTAAAATGTTGCCAATTTCTCCTCCAAAAGGATGTGTCCATTCACATTCATACCAGTAACATCTGAGAGTTCCTATTAGAAGCTCACTTTTCAAAATTTCTGGATTTCAAATTTTAGGGCAGCACCAATATTTTGGGAGGCTGCCTGGTGTGGTAGAAACAGCCCTGAATTATGGGTCAATAGGAGGATAAACCTCTGTCCCTGATTCTGCCCCTGCCTTGCTGTAAGGCTTGTACAAACACACTCCCCTCTCTGGAACTCAGTGCCTTATAAATTGAAGGCATAGGATTAAAATGTCTCTTAAGTTCTTCCAGCCTTAATCTTCTGCCATATGTGCTTTAAATAATGTCTGAATTAAGATGGTGAGAGGCTGCACTCATCCATGCACTTACTTCTTTCATCAGGTCCTTATCATGCCCTACTGTATCCTAGGCACTGGAACCGACACAAACAGACCATGACCTTGTCCTCAAGCACCTCCCACTTGAATGGAGGAGACAGACAAATGGAAAAGCCCTGGCCATTGCATTCCAGACTAGGGATGGTCAGGGAGGGCTTCCTGCTGGAAGTTAGACTTTGCCTTAAGGATGAGTTGTAGTCATCCAGGCAGAGTACCAAGTGCAAATGTCATTCCAGGCAGAGAAAGGCATGGAGGCTAGCCGGGACTTGTGGCATTCGAGGATGTGTTAAGTGATACAGACTGATTGTTCCATTAACGTGTGGTTGCCACCTTCCTGTTCCATTTTTAAATTCATTCAACAATATTTACTGGGTGCTATTTGATGCCAGGCACTCCGGTAGGAACTGGGGATGTAAGATAAACAAAATGTCATGGTTCCTGCCCAGGTGGAACTTTCTGTCTAGTAGGGGAGGGCAGTGTAAAGGAGATCGAGAAATGAGTATAAAGAAAAAGAACAGGGTGCTATGTGCGATAATAACACATTGAACTAATTTAAGGTGGGTGGGGCTAAGTCTTCTCTGAGGAAATGACAGTTCCATTTGGGACATGAAAAGAGAGTGGAATGGAGCCCGTAGAAGCCTGAAGGATAAAGGGGCTTCATAAACATGGGACTGAAAAAGGTCCATGAGGTGGTGGAACATAGCAACTGGGAAGCAAGAAAGCAAGGGATGTGATTGGCTGGGTGCAGGTCATGCCTTTTGAGACCAAGTGAGGAGCTGGGCTTTTCCTAAGGGCGGTGGGAAAGACTGGCCACTGACCCCTTCCTTCCTTCCTAGAAATATCTCCTGGTCATGTAGTATGGAGAGTTTAGACATTTGGAGTCATCTCCCCATCCCAAAGCCAGCCATCCTCCTAAAGGATTGTAGGATCCCTCAAACCCCAAAACCTCCCTCAACCCCACTCCATCACCAGTTCACAAGGCCACACCTTGCACCTGACCATCACCAGTGAAGGCTCCGCCCATACAGTCTTACATGCACACCTCCCCCTCCCCTGTTGTGGCTTCCTTCCTTTCCCTTCCGGTCCCTCACTCAGTTTTCCTTCCAAGGTTGCCCTCAGCCCTTGACTTCTCAACAGTGCTCTGTTACCCAGTTGTTCATTCCTTCTCTCTGGCCTGGACTTGTCCAACCCATCAGCTGTCAACCTTTGCCTACGTCTTCACTCCCTGTGTCTGTTCTGCAAAGTTCCAATGGCACATCAAGTAAGCTCTTTTATTTTTTGCGGTACGCGGGCCTCTTACTGTTGTGGCCTCTCCCGTTGCAGAGCACAGGCTCCGGACACGCAGGCTCAGCGGCCATGGCTCACGGGCCTAGCTGCTCTGCGGCACGTGGGATCCTCCCGGACCGGGGCACGAACCCGTGTCCCCTGCATCGGCAGGCGGACTCTCAACCACTGCGCCACCAGGGAAGCCCGACTAAGCTCTTTTCATCTCCTCTTATGTCTGGGCTGCCGCGGGCCGATGCTGCAGGTGTGTCCCTTTGGGAACTCATGATTTCTGCTCCTGCCAGGCCTGGAACACTGCCCACTCTGAGCTGCCCTGGCCATCCCTTTCTTCCACACATGGTTGTTTCAAACCTTCATTCCTCTCCACGCAAAATTCCTGTTCCCGTTCTCCTGCCTGAGTCTCAACAGATGACCTTTCTTCCTGCTTCCAAGTGAAAATAAAAGCCATCGAACAAGAACTCCCTCAACTAGCTGGCACGACACCTACTAATTAACCCTTATTTGTGCTCTCTTCCGCCTTTCCCTTTGTCCGTGGCTGATCCTTGACCCGCGCTCTGAATCCCAAAGTATTTTTCCCTTGGCGAGGAGGTGGCTCCATCGATTATCCATTCACAAGAAGGACGATCCCATCAATCTTGGTCCTTGCTGGGTCCCCTGTGCCTAAATCAGTCCTGAACCCATAACAAGTGTCTGAGAAATATTTGTCCCATGATCCCTCTCTTCTGCCTTCAGTTTCTGCCTCTCTATTGGTTCACTGCATCGGCATTTAAACCTGCTCAGAGTGTGTTCACCACTCAAAGCAAAGACGCAACCCAACCACAAGAAACAGCTCCTGACCCGGTGCACGTTTCCCTCTGGCTACAGCTCCTGTCTTGTTTCCCCTGCCCCTTCCCCAGCAGGCACTTGAATGCCTCCCTGAAGCCTCCCCCATTCACTCCTCAGTCCCCGCCCCGACTTGGCTTCATCCTCCCAAGGAAACTGCTCTCCCCCAACACCTCATTTTTGCCACGCACAACGCACACTTTTCCTGTCTCAGAGTACTGCCCTCTTGGCAGTGGATGACTCTGCTGCTCCCTCCTTTCTTTGGAAACCCTCTCTTCGCCTGACTTCTGTGACCATGACCGTGCTCTCTCAACTCTCCTCTGCTCTGGTCTCCCCACTTCTCGGCCTTTCCCTCCTCCAACCCACTCTGTTCCAGCCCATCAGATCTCTCTAACGCAAATGGGATCACAGCCTGCCCTTTGAGTCCTCGCTGGTGCTCTACTATCCTCTGGACGATGTCCAGATTCTCTCCATGTGGTTGTCAGACTCAGCCTGCTGGGTCTCTCCATGTTGGTTCTACAGCCTCACCTCTGGCTCCCTCCCCATGGGTTGTTCCAGGCTACCAGAGGCCTCTAGCCCTTCATCCATTCTGTTCCTCCTGTGATGCGACCCTCTATCACTTTCCTCCCGCAGCTTACTTGGCTTCGGGACCACAACCCTAACATGACCCCAACTGTTTCAGACCTTCTGCTGTCCTGGCGTAGGTTTGGACCGGTTTTGCGTTCCCCATCTTGTGCCGACTCTGAGTAATAGCCTTCATCCTTGAGATGTGCTTCACAGTTTGCAGAGTACATTCACGTTCATATTCTCCTCTGATTCTCTCAACAGCCACGTGAGGCGGGAATATCCACTGTTACCTCCATTCCACAGAGAAGGAGACTGAGGGTCAGGGAGTTTCAGTGACCTGTCCAAAGTCACACAGTGAGTAGATATTGGATCCAGGACTTGAACCCAGATCTTTCAAAGACATTTTAAAAGAACGTTTTATTTTTTAAACAATTTTCAAAGGTTACTTTCCATTTACCATTATTTCAAAATATTGGCTCTAATCCCCATGCTGTACGATACATCCTTGAGACTACCTTATACCCAGTAGTTTGTACTCCCACTCTCTCACCTCTATACTGCACCTGGCCCCCACTGCTAACCACTAGTTTGTTCTCTGTATTTGTGAGTCTGCTTCTTTTTTGTTATTGAACTCAGATCTTATGACTACTCACCCTGGCAGTGTGCTTGGTTTCTCTCTGGTTTCCACACTCCTTCACCATATCCAGTCCCAACCTTACCGAGCGGTACCCCGTCATCAAGGCCAACTGAGGGTGGCCAACCTCCAGAGCTGAGCCCATGGCCTTGGATCCCCCTGGTCACAATGGGCCTGGTGGTGAGAACTGAAAGTGACCAGATTGGGGTGGGGGTGGGGGGGACACACCACCAGGAAGCCTCCTCGTGCCTGAGGAGGAAATGTTTTCCTTTCCTCGACTTCACTTCCCCAGTGAGTGGTGGATCACCTGCCGACACGACTAAAAATAAGTGACTGGAAGGATGGAGGTGGCTGGGATGGCAGTCAGTGGAGAGATGACGAAAAGGCAGAAGCAGATGGCAAGTCTTCAGGCTGAAGGAAGACCTGTCAGGAGGCGAAATGACGGCTGAGCAGGCCCTCCGTCGTCCCCTCGCCACTCAGATCCTCCCGGCCTCCCGCTGCCTCTAGCCCACACTCCTTCCTTCTGTTCCTGATTAATAAAACCGGCAGCACCGGCCCCGGCAAGTGGTGAGGGCTCTGTGCGCTCCATCAAGCCCACCATCTGCTTACAACTGGTTTTCCGCTGCCCCTTTGAAGGCAGTTTTGCCCGAGTCTTGTCAGTATGGGTCCCCTGACAAACAGTCACACATCTGGGCTGCTTCCAAAGGAGCTGGAGGGCCATCAAGCTGAGGACTGTCTGCGAGAGCACAAGGTCAGACAAGGTCACAGTGTATCGCTGTATTTACAGAGACAGGGACGGGGCAGAGATGCCTGACCTGACCTGGCATGGCTCGACACCGGCCAGAAGAGGGGGCTTCTCCCCAACAAGGGCTCTTCTGAGCTGGGTGAGTTCAGCCAAATCACTAAATCTCTCTGGGCCTTTGTTGCCTCATCTGCAGGAGGACTGAGATTACAGGAGTTTCCTGTTTTGAGGTCAGGAGGTAGACTGGTTATCTCTTCAGTTCCCTTTGTAGGGCTCTGACTCTCCATGCTCCGGTTTGGTGACTACTTGGGCTTCAACTTATGACCTACAAACTAGAGGATGGATAAAGCAGGCAGGCGTGCTAGGCTGAATGATGGCCCCCTGATACGTCCACATCTTAATCCCCAGAACCTGTGACTATTACTTTATATGACAAAAGGGGCTTCACAAGTGTGATTGGTTAAGACTTGAGGTGGGGAGAGCATTGTGGATTATCCAGGTGGGCCTGATGGCATCACATGGGTTCTTAGAAGAAGGAGGCAGGAAATCAGAGAGGAGAAGGTGATATGATGACAGAAACAGAGGCTGGAGAAATGTGATTTGAAATTGGAGGAAGGGGCCACCAGGCAAGGAAAAGAGGCAGCCACTAGAAGCTGAAAGAGGCAAGGAATCAGGTTCTCCTCTCAGGAACCAGCTCCGCCCACATCTTGTCTTTAGCCCAGTGAATCTGATTTCAGACTTCTGACCTCCAGAACTGTAAGAGAATACATCTGGGTTGTTTTAAGCCACTAAGTTGCTGCTAACTTGTTACAGCAGCAAAAGGGAACGGATCCAACAGGACTAATCTTATCCATGGGCAAAAAGAGCAATATGGTAATATGGCCCAATGCAAGGCATGTAGGGAGGCACTCTGTCTGAAAACCACACTCTGGGAGACGCCTCCAATGGAGACATCCCTTTGGGCCAAGGAGGTGACATCCCCTCCACAGCAGTGATGAGTGATAGGAATTTAACACGAGCCATGCAGGTAATTGAAAAGTTTCTTGTAGCCTCACTAAAAAGACTAAAAGCAGCTGAAATTTATTTTAATAACATACTCAACCCAGGATAACCAAAATAGCATCTCGACCTGTGATCTATATGAAAGAGACATTTTACATTCTGTGCTCTGTACCAAGTCTTTGGAACTGAGTGTCTGTTTCACGTTCACAGCACATCTCAGTCTGGACCAGCCACACGGGGCTCTGATTTGATCTTGGGTCCAATCAGCATAGCTCTAAAAGGTTAAGACTGTCAACTCCTAAGAGCTGCTCAGTTCATCAGACTCCTTCTAACTGACCCTGGGTGGATGAAGGTCCTCGGGAAGGTAATGGCTCTAAAAGGCCAGCACAGAATGTATGAGAGATGCTATTACGAATGGTCATCCAGGGTCAAGCCAGCGGCTGGTAAGAAGCGGGGCTAGAATACAAGCGCCTGCCTCCCTGGCCAGGGGTGGGATGGGCAGCGTGAGGCCAAGAGGAACAGCTAAGCTCGCACTGTGTACACTGTTCTGTAGCTTGGTTTCATCTACTCAGTAATGTACACGGTTCTTACGCTCCATGTCCTTCAATATTCTTCAAGCACTTAAATTTAAATGACATCAAGCCAATAAGTTATAGGACATTTATAGTCCTTTGCTTTATGTAATTTCATATTTCTTTAGAGCCAGCAAGCTATCTGAGTTTAAGTAAAATATTCAGTGTGGAATGCCTGACCCAGAGCCTGGCACATAGTGGGAGCCAGACCCGAAGGACCTGCTGATTCGTGGCTGCTGATAAATGGCTGAGGTGACCTGAGTCACGGGGTTCCAAGGTCAAGCTCCAGAGCTGGGCCTGCTCTGTTTGGTCTGCTGGGCCCAGGTACGCCTCCCCCTGCTGCCTCCTCTTCACCACTGTCCTGATCCCAGCTCACTGCTGTGCCTGTGGCTCATGCTCTACCTGCCAGCCTGGAGCTTGTCTCCCCTCTCCCTTCCTGACTTGCTGGAGCTTCCACTGACTCAGACTGAGGACCAGTCCGTCAGCCACTGGAACCTCTCTTGTCATCTTCACTCCTCACTCTGATCCAGATGGAATAAAGATGACGGCTGACACCTGTGAGGGCTTACACAAGCCAGGTAGTACTCTATGTTGTGGCGACTTGTAGGATTCCCATTTTACTGTAGATGCCACCGAGGTACAGAGAAGTTAAGTAACTTGCGAGAGATCACACAGCTGTTGTGGGAGAGTCAGCTATGAAGCCAGGCAGTCTGACTTCAGAAGCCACGAACTTCCTCACAGCATCACGCAGCCTCTGTGCACATCCCGGGAGCCTGGTCCAGCACCTCGCACACCGTCAAGGTCAACAGAAGCCAGGTGAGTGAGAGAATGGAGGCATCTCTTTTGCGGTTCTGACTCTAAGTGGCAGGAGGCTTCATAAGTCTCTGCTGAGAATCTAAAGGGACAGAATTGGAAGGCGTATACCTGCCCCCACCCCAAGCTGACATCCAAGGAATGTCCTGTTATACCAGAGGACCAGAGTATATGATAAAGAGCCTGAAAGGCTACTTGACTGACCTCTAGGCCTCTCGGACACCAAATCCTTAGCATCCTAAGCAGTGACCCAGGAGACGGGGAGGTAGCTGCCGCCCCACTCCCCCCACTACTCTCCTCCTCGCCTGCCAGCTCTGCCCCCGAGCCAGGCCTTGCCACCTCCCTCTGAAGTCAGGAAGGAGAAGCCCTGATGGACAAGGACTGAGCCTCAGTTTTGTTTCTCTCCACTTGCCAAGGCAGGGGACACGAGTTCGAGCCCTGGTCCTGGAAGATCCCACATGCCATGGAGCATCTAAGCCTGTGCGCCACAACTACTGAGCCTGTGCTCTAGAGCCTGCGAGCCACAACTACTGAGCCCGCGTGCCACAGCTACTGAAGTTCGCGTGCCTAGAGCCTGTGTTCTGCAACAAGAGAAGCCACTGAAATGAGAAGCCAGCACACCACAACGAAGAGTAGCCCCCGCTCGCTGCAACTAGAGAAAGCCCACATGTAGCAACGAAGAACCAACGCAGCCAAAAAAAAAAAAAGTTAGGTATCAATTTACAGAGTAAGAGGCAGAGGCAGTATTGAAAGCTTCTAAAACTTGGTCACTATTGGGCAGGGGAGCCAGGGCGGAGAGCAGCAGGGTTTAAGAAATTTGTACCTTCTGGCCTGGTGTTGGGCCTGAGCCTCTGAGGTGGGACAGCCGAGCTCAGGACACTGGACCACCAGAGACCTCAAGGCCCCATGTAATAGCAATGAGTGAGAGCCGTCCCAGAGATCTCCATCTCAACACTAAGACCCAGCTCCACTCAACGACCAGCAAGTTACAGTGCTGGACACCCCATGCCAAACAACTAGCAAGACAGGAACATAACCACACCCATTAGCAGAGAGGCTGCCTAAAATCATAATAAGTTCACAGACACCCCAAAACACACCACTGGACTCGGTCCTGCCCACCAGAAAGACAAGATCCAGCCTCACCCACCAGAACACAGGCACCAGTCCCCTCCACCAGGAAGCCTACACAACCCACTGAACCAACCTTAGCCAGTGGGGGCAGACACCAAAAACAACGGGAACTACGAACCTGCAGCCTGTGAAAAGGAGACCCCAAACACAGTAAGTTAAGCAAAATGAGAAGACAGAGAAACACAGCAGGTGAAGGAGCAAGGTAAAAACCCACCAGACCAAACAAATGAAGAGAAAATAGGCAGTCTACCTGAAACACAATTCAGGGTAATGATAGTAAAGATGATCCAAAATCTTGAAAATAGAATGGAAAAAATACAAGAAACGTTTAACAAGGACCTAGAAGAACTAAAGAGCAAACAAACAATGATGAACAACACAATAAATGAAATTAAAAATTCTCTAGCCGGAATCAATAGCAGAATAACTGAGGCAGAAGACGGATAAGTGACCTGGAAGATAAAATAGTGGCAATAACTACTGCAGAGCAGAATAAAGAAAAAGAGTGAAAAGAATTGAGGACAGTCTCAGAGACATCTGGGACAATATTAAACGCACCAACTTTCGAATTATAGGGGTCCCAGAAGAAGAAGAGAAAAAGAAAGGGACTGAGAAAATATTTGAGATTATAGTTGAAAACTTCCCTAATATGGGAAAGGAAATATGCAATCAAGTCTAGGAAGCGCAGAGAGTCCCATACAGGATAAATCCAAGGAGAAATATGCCAAGACACATATTAATCAAACTATCAAAAATTAACTACAAAGAAAAAATATTAAAAGCAGCAAGGGAAAAACAACAAATAACATACAAGGGAATCCCCATAAGGTTAACAGCTGACCTTTCAGCAGAAACTCTGCAAGCCAGAAGGGAGTGGCAGGACATATTTAAAGTGATGAAAGGGAAAAACCTACAACCAAGATTACCCAGCAAGTATTTCATTCAGATTCAATGGAAAAATTAAAACCTTTACAGACAAGCAAAAGCTAAGAGAGTTCAATACCACTAAACCAGCTTTACAATAAATGCTAAAGGAACTTCTCTGGACAGGAAACACAAGAGAAGGAAAAGACCTACAATAACAAACCCAAAACAATTAAGAAAATGGTTATAGGAACATACATATCGATAATTACCGTAAACGTGAATGGATTAGATGCTCCAACCAAAAGACATAGACTGGTTGAATGGATACAAAAACAAGACGTATATATGCTGTCTACAAGAGACCCACTTCAGACCTAGGGACACATACAGACTGAAGGTGAGGGGATGGAAAAAGATATTCCATGCAAATGGTAATCAAAAGAAAGCTGGAGTAGCAATTCTCATACCAGACAAAATAAACTTTAAAATAGACTATTACAAGAGACAAAGAAAGACACTACATAATGATCAAGGGATCAATCCAAGAAGAAGATATAACAATTGTAAATATTTATGCACCCAACATAGGAGCACCTCAATACATAAGGCAAATGCTAACCGTCATAAAAGGAGAAATCAACAGTAACACAATCATAGTAGGGGACTTTAACACCCCACTTTCACCAATGGACAGATCATCCAAAATGAAAATAAATAAGGAAGCACAAGCTTTAAATGACACATTAAACAAGATGGACTTAATTGACATTTATAGGACATTCCATCCAAAAACAACAGAATACATTCTCTTCTCAAGTGCTCATGGAACATTCTCCCAGATAGATCATATCTTGGGTCACAAATCAAGTGCTGGTAAATTTAAGAAAATTCAAATCGTATCAAGTATCTTTTCTGACCACAACGCTGTGAGACTAGATATCAATTACAGGAAAAAAACTGTAAAAGATACAAACACATGGAGGCTAAACAATACACTACTAAATAACCAAGAGATCACTGAAGAAATCAAAGAGGAAATCAAAAAATACCTAGAAACAAAGGACAATGAAAACACGATGACCCAAAACCTATGGGGTGCAGCAAAAGCAGTTCTAAGAGGGAAGTTTATAGCAATACATTCCTACCTCAAGAAACAAGAAAAATCTCAAATAAACAACCTAGCCTTACACCTAAAGCAATTAGAAAAAGAAGAACAAAAAACCCCCAAAGTTAGCAGAAGGAAAGAAATCATAAAGATCAGATCAGAAATAAATGAAAAAGAAATGAAGGAAACAATAGCAAAATCAATAAAACTAAAAGCTGGTTCTTTGAGGAGATAAACAAAATTGATAAACCATTAGCCAGACTTACCAAGAAAAAAAGGGAGAAGACTCAAATCAACAGAATTAGAAATGAAAAAGGAGAAGTAACAACTGACACTGCAGAAATACAAAGGATCATGAGAGATTACTACAAGCAACTATATCCCAATAAAATGGATAACCTGGAAGAAATGGACCAATTTGTAGAAAAGCACAACCTTCTGAGACTGAACCAGGAAGAAATAGAAACTATAAAGAGACCAATCGCAAGCACTGAAATTGAAACTGTGATTAAAAATCTTCCAACAGGGCTTCCCTGGTGGTGCAGTGGTTGAGAGTCCGCCTGCCGATGCAGGGGACACGGGTTCGTGCCTCGGTCTGGGAAGATCCCACATGCTGCGGAACGGCTGGGCCCATGAGCCATGGCCACTGAGCCTGTGCGTACGGAGCCTGTGCCCCACGATGGGAGAGGCCACAACAGTGAGAGACCCACGTACTGCAAAAAAAAAAAAAAAAAAAAAAAAAATTCTTCCAACAAACAAAAGCCCAGGACCGGATGGCTTCACAGGTGAATTCTATCACACATTTAGAAGAGAGCTAACACCTATCCTCCTCAAACTCTTCCAAAATATAGCAGAGGGAGGAACACTCCCAAACTCATTCTACGAGGCCACCATCACCCTAATACCAAAACCAGACAAAGATGTCACAAAGAAAGAAAAATACAGGCCAATATACTGATGAACATAGATGCAAAAATCCTCAACAAAATGCTAGCAAACAGAATCCAACAGCACATTAAAAGGATCACACACCATGATCAAGTGGGGTTTATCCAAGGAATGCAAGGATTCTTCAATATCCACACATCAATCCATGTGATGCCCCATAGTAACAAAATGAAGGTAAAAAACCATGTGGTCATCTCAATAGATGCAGAGAAAGCTTTCAACAAAATTCAACACCCATGTATGATAAAAGCCCTCCAGGAAGTAGGCATAGAGGGAACTTACCTCAACATAATAAAGGCCATATATGACAAACCCACAGCCAACATCGTTCTCAATGGTGAAAAACTGAAACCATTTCCACTAGGATCAAGAACAAGAAAAGGATGTCCGCTCTCACCACTACTATTCAACATAGTTTTGGAAGTTTTAGCCACAGCAATCAGAGAAGAGAAATAAAAGGAATCCAAATCGGAAAAGAAGTAAAACAGTCACTGTTTGCTGATGACATGATACTATACACAGAGGATCCTAAAGATGCTACCAGAAAACTACTAGAGCTAATCAATGAATTTGCTAATGTAGCAGGATACAAAATTAATGCACAGAAATCTCTTGCATTTGTATACACTAATGATGAAATATCTGAAAGAGAAATTAAGGAAACACTCCCATTTACCATTGCAACAAAAAGAATAAAATACCTAGGAATAAACCTACCTAAGGAGACAAAAGACCTGTATGCAGAAAAGTATGAGACACCGATGAAAGAAATTAAAGATGATACAAACAGATGGAGAGATTGTCATGTTCTTGGACTGGAAGAATCAACATTGTGAAAATGACTGTACTATCCAAAGCAATCTACAGATTCAATGCAATCCCTATCAAACTACCAATGGCATTTTTCACAGAACTAAAACAAAACACTGCACAATTTGTATGGAAATACAAAAGACCCCGAATAGCCAAAGCAATCCTGAAAAAGAAAAACGGACCTGGAGGAAGCAGGCTCCCTGACTTCAGACTATACTACAAAGCTACAGTAATCAAGAGAGTATGGTACTGGCACAAAGACAGAAATATAGATCAATGGAACAGAATAGAAAGCCCAGAGATAAACCCATGCACATATGGTCACCTTATCTTTGATAAAGGTGGCAAGGATATATAATGGTGAAAAGGCAGCCTCTTCAATAAGTGCTGCTGGGGGGTTTCCCTGGTGGAGCAGTGGTTAAGAATCCGCCTGCCAATGCAGGGGATAAGGGTTTGATCCCTGGCCTGGGAAGATCCCACATGCTGTGCAGCAACTAAGCCCATGCTCCACAGCTACTGAGCCTGTGCTCTAGAGCCTGCAGGCCACAACCACTGAGCCCACATGCCTAGAGCCCGTGCTCTGCAACAAGAGAAGCCACCACAATGAGAAGTTCGCATGCAGCAACGAAGACCCAATGCAGCCAAAAATAATAATAATAATAAATAAGTGGTGCTGGGAAAACTGGAAAAACTGTAGGAGAATGAAATTAGAACACTGCCTAACACCATACACAAAAATAAACTCAAAATGGATTAAAGACCTAAATGTAAGGCCAGACACTATCAAACTCTTAGAGGAAAGCATAGGCAGAACACTCTATGACATAAATCACAGCAAGATCCTTTTTGACCCACCTCCTAGAGAAATGAAAATAAAAACAAAAATAAACAAATGGGACCTAACAAAACTTAAAAGCTTTTGCACAGCAAAGGAAACCATAAGCAAGATGAAAAGACAACTCTCAGAATGGGAGAAAATATTTGCTAATGAAGCAACTGACACAGGATTAATCTTCAAAATAAGCAAGCAGCTCATGCAGCTCAATATCAAAAAAACAAACAACCCAATCCAAAAATGGGCAGAAGTCCTAAATAGACATTTCTCCAAAGAAGATATACAGATTGCCAGCAAACACATGAAAGGAAGCTCAGCATCACTAAGTATTAGAGAAATGCAAATCAAAACTACAATGAGATATCATCTCACACCAGTCAGAATGGCCATCATCAAAACATCTCCAAACAATAAATGCTGGAGAGGGTGTGGAGAAAAGGGAACCCTCCTGCACTGCTGGTGGGAATGTAAATTGATACAGCCACTATGGAGAGCAGTATGGAGGGTCCTTAAAAACTAAAAATAGAACTACCATACAACCCAGCAATCCCACTACTGGGCATATACCCTGAGAAAATCATAATTCAAAAAGAGTCATGTACCACAATGTTCATGGCAGCTCTACATGGAAGCAACCTAAGTGTCCATCAACAGATACATGGATAAAGAAGATGTGGCACATATATACAGTGGAATATTACTCAGCCATAAAGAGAAATGAAATTGAATTATTTGTAGTGAGGTGGATGGACCTAATGTCTGTCATACAGAGTAAAGTAAGTCAGAAAGAGAAAAACAAATACTGTATGCTAACGCATATATATGAAATTAAAAAAATGGTTCTGAAGAATCTAGGGGCTGGACGGGAGTACAGATGCAGATGTAGAAAATGGACTTGAGGACATGGGGAGGGGGAAGGGTAAGCTGGGACGAAGTGAGAGAGTGGCATGGACATATACACACTCCCAAATGTAAAATAGATGCTAGTGGGAAGCAGCTGCATAGCACAAGGAGATCAGCTCTGTGCTTTGTGACCACCTAGAGGGTGGGATAGGGAGGGTGGGAGGGAGATGCAAGAGGGAGGAGATAATGGGGATATATGTATACGTATAGCTGATTCACTTTGTTGTACAGCAGAAACTAACACACAATTGTAAAGCAATTATACTCCAATAAAGATGCTAAAGAAAATTTAAAAACTTGGTCACTAACCACTCACCCTGTTTGCCTCTCAATATGCCACCTTGCCTCCCTGTGACACCTGCGATCCTGAGAGACTGGTGTCCTAATTATGTACCCTGTCACCTGCACACCATTCCACATGCCATCAACGAGTTGTGGGAAAGCTGTTTCTTTTCTCCCAGTGGATCAACATATACACAAACATTTGCAGAGTACAATGTATATATCCTTTATCATTAACGTTAGCATCCAGGCCACTGCTACCAAATTTGGTAAAGGATTTATTTTGTGAAGTTCAGAAATGTATTTATTTACAATGCATTTTATTTGCAAGCTCTAAAATGTATTTATGTTGGTACTCGTGTTCTTTGGCTACATTTGGTGAATGTCCAGTTGGACATTTTATTTTTATGTTTAGTCATGGCAAAATACACATAACATAACATTCACCTTAACTGTAAAGAATTTTTCTGTAACCCCACTGTATCCCTAAAACTCAGCTCCTTGCGAAGGAGCTCTGGGATCCCAGCCCTCTTCAGTGTTAATGTCCCAGGCCCTCCAGCCTTCGTCTTTCTCAGTCCTGGTGTCTGCTTTTTTCCCATGATGGCGTGACCTTGACACAGGCAGGCTTGGCATCTGACGTGGGTTCTTTCTTGGATCTGCCACTGAGCACCCCTGAGGCTCTTCATTTCTGATTGGTCGGGGGACTCCTACGCCTGGTCTGACCCAGATACCTGGGTCACAGCCCCAACCTCTGACTGATTAGAAGATGCCTTTGGCTGCTGTGCCCTCAGCCTTCCAGTTTCTATAGCAAAAGACCGCATATAGTTCCGACGGTCCAGAGTTCCAGAGTGGGATGCTACAAGGAAGCCACCTTGGACCCATCTGGTTCTTGGGCATAGGCATCCGTTTGGCTTGGCCCACTCCACCTCAGTCCTTATTAGCTGAAAGCCACCATTACTAAGGACTTCTGAGCCATCACTGTGCTGAGAGCCTCACACACGTGATCTCATTTAATGCTCACAACAGCCCTGCAGGCTGGTATTATTACCCCGTGCTACAAACCCGGAAAAGGAGATCAGAGCTGGTCGTCAGAGGAGCCAGAGTCAAGCCCACGTCTGTCTGACTCCAAAGCCAGTGCTCCAAACCAGAACGGAACTGTCTCTGCTCTGACCCCTTCAGCTTTCCCAGCCCTGTTATCTCCTGGGACATCTACTGAAGTCTATGACCCCAGAGCCTGTGGTTTCCACCCCAGCTTCCACCGAGTCAGCTCATTGACTCCAGATACTGGGGTTGCCATAGTTTCCCACCACTTCATCTCCAGGACCTCAGAGCCCAGTGGAGGGCACCCTCTTCAGTGAAACTGGACAAGGTCAGACTCCAGCTGAAACAGGGTTCACTCCACCAGCAGACAAAAATGGGCACCCAGGTCAAGGGCAGAACACTGTGAAGGCCAGCGTTCCTGAGTGTTCACTGACTCACCAGGCATTCATTGAGAAACCCCAGGATGTACTATGTTTGGGAATTGGGAATCTGGGCCCCTCCATGCCCAGTCCTTGGAGGGTAGGTGTGAGTCCTGAGTACTAAGGTAACCAGAGGGTCCTGGCTTTACCTCCAAATAAGAAAGAAAACCCACTCTAATTCCACTCTCCTAACTCAACTGCCCATTCCAGCTTTGCATATTTCCTTGTGGACCATTCGAATTCATATTTTATATAATTACAATCATAATGAATACATCAAATTTTTTTTTTTTTTTGCGGTACGCGGGCCTCTCACCGTTGTGGCCTCTCCCGCTGCGGAGCACAGGCTCCAGATGCGCAGGCTCAGCGGCCATGGCTCACGGGCCCAGCCGCTCCGCGGCATGTGGGATCCTCCCGGACCGGGGCACAAACCCGTGTCCCCTGCATCGGCAGGCGGACTCTCAACCACTGCGCCACCAGGGAAGCCCTGAATACATCAAATTTTGTTTTGCTTTTGTCATTTAAAACAGCCCTTGGGCCACATCTGGCCCACTACATGTTTTTGTAAATAAAGTTTTGTTGGAACACAGTCACTTCCATTCGTTTACCCATTATTGGTGGCTGCTTTCACATGACATGGCAGAGTTGGGTAGTAGTAACAAAAATTGTATGTCCCGCAAAGCAAAAATATTTACTTTCTGGCCCCTTACAGACAAAATTTGCCAACCTTTGATTTAGAGTATTATAAAAAGGTTCTTATATTATTGGACAGTCTTGCTGGTTATAAAATTAATGGCTATACATCTGTCCACTGGGTGGCCTGTAATTTTTAACTCTGCACTTCCCAAGTGGTCAGATAAATTTGTGGTCTGGGTAATCTGCAATGAAGATCTTGGCTTCTGTTGACTATTTCCTTAGGGAAAATTCCCACGTGGATTCTTATGTCAAATCATCTGGCATTATCACCGGGGGTGGTTGAAATTTTGTCCCTGTTGTGTTCATTTGTTTTGTCCCTCCTTTAGGAATTGACTTTCCTGACCCTTGACAGACTGGTAGCCCCAGCTGGATCCAGAACCTCTTTTTTGAATTTCTGTTCAATTGAACCCTCCCGTTTAGTTCACCAGAGGCTGTTCTTCTGCACTTGCCTTGACCAGCCTTGCATCCCCGTCATCCTTCTCCCTCCACTTCCATTGCTCCAGCTCCCCTCTGCCCACCCCTCCCCACACCATAGTTCTCCTTCCTCTCCTTCCCTCCCTCACCTCTCATTTGCAATTCCCACACCTGCAAAGGCATCAAGCACCCAGAATAGATCTCTCTGTGAACCACGAAGAGGGGCTCAGGCTGGAACGCCCACGCAGATCACGCATAAGGGGCAATCCATCACGGGATTACCCTCTCGGGTCTAACACAATGCTGGGCACCCTGGCCCAAGGGCTGCTTGTCAAGAGGATCTATGAGTCTCTGCCATCAGCCTCACTGGTGTGTCTGCCTGCAATTCACCTCCACTTTTTCTACATCCTCTGGCTCCTCGGAAACTTTCCTCATATTGGCTTCTGATTTACTGCATGCATAGACTATTTCGATGGGAGAGCAGCTAATAAAAAAGGAAAAACTCTAAAAATGGATTTTTGCCTAACGCTGCTTGCCAATGAGTTTCTTTAATTGTGGAATTAGAAATATAGGCAACTACTTTTCACCGAGCCAATCTGCCACAGTAATTTGGATCCTGGAGGAAATGGAATCCTTCTGGGAGGTCAGCCCCCAGTGGTTTAGAGACTCTGGCTGACAGAGCTCATCCCCCGCAGTGACTGATGGGCAAGTTCCTCTGCTGGCAACCTGGCCTGAACCTAGAGGCTAGAGGGTCCCCCCCTGATGCTTCACTCCCGAGAGCATCTCTGACCATGATCGCCACGCTCTGCTTAAAAGGGAGAGGGAAGCGGGAACACAAACCCGTTTTTAGGGAGTTCATCCATTAGAAACGTCTCCCTCATGAGAAGCTTAAATCTCATCTCCTCTATTTTTTTCCACATTGGCCCTAATTTTGCCTTCTGGTAAGAGCTGAGCAAGTCTGATCTGTCTTTTTCGTAGCAGCTTTTTGGATTTTTTTAGGATTAACAGCCTGTCTCCCTGTAATCTTCTCTTTTTAACCTAAATATTTCCAGTTCCCTTAACCACTTTTCACATGCCGTTGGTCCTAGGTCTCTTGTTAAAATGGGGCCTTGCTGGAAGTCGTAGTATCAGTAATGAAATAATAAGAGCGAGTGTGTATTAAGTGTTCATTATGCTGCAGGTCGAAGTCCTTTACATCCCGTAACGTGTTTAATCTTCATGGCTGTTCTACAAGGTAAGTGCTGTTACCATCCCCATTTTGCAGACGGGGAGACTGAACCAGGACATTGATGGTTAAACAGTGAGTTGAGTCCTGGCACTCCTGCTTGCGTTCATTGGTTCTTCAGGTTGTTTAGCCTTGTTATCTTTATCTATAAAATCAAATGAGTCCTATGTCCTAGAGATGCCGTGAGGATTCTAAGAGAAAATGTGCCTGCAGTGTGGATAAGGTCAGCGTGAGGTTTCCCTCAGTCCCTTTATGGGAAGGGCTGCCCTTCACTTCGACATTATCCTTCCCACACAGAAACTCTGAAAACCAAGGCTCCTTTAACCTTCTCTCACCTGGGGTCACCCTCCCCTCATTAAGCTAACACACCCTTCCTCTCTTTGCTCCATTCCAAACTTTTGGCCCTGATTGGAATCCTGTGCCAGTCTAAGGATTCTGGGGAGAGTGACCTTGACTTTGGGCTTGCTTCTAGTATCGGCGCTGGTGGGTGGTGGGACAGAGGGCCGCCATGCATGTATGCATGTACTGTCTGTGATCCATTTTACACATGTGACAGGGAGTGGCTACCTGGCCTTTTGGAGCAATTGTCAGTTCCTGCAGGGGAGGGTGGATGCTTTGTGGACTGTGGAAAGCTACCTGGATAACGGCTTGATGTGCTTCTCCCCTCCCCCCGCCCCACGGGGCTCGGATGGATACGGGTCAGGGGTCCCCCTGCAGCCCTTCCCTCTGTGTGGTAGCGGTTTCCAGCCGAATTCTCTCCAGAATTAGCTTTTTTATGTCAGAGCTGCCGTCGACCCAGTTTTCCAAATGAGCTGTTATAGAAATACAAAATGAACTGCTAATTTGGTAGCTACTGATTTCTTTAAACAAACACTTCAGAAGCATAAATACAGAGTAGAGCATTTTGGGAAACACATATAATCACTGGGCCAAGGAGAAGAAGAAAGGTTCTGGCATCTCCCAGCCCCGGGGCATGTGCTGGGTCCAGCCACACCACCGCAGGGCCTTACCTTCATCCCAAACTGCACCAGGCTGTCAGTTCTCAAAGAACAGCCCAGCCTTCCTTGGAATTCTTGTCCCTCTTGTCATATGTCCCCAGATGTGGTTCCCGGATCAATTTTATTCTGAACATTTTACTTTGAGATAATTACAGATTCACACACAGTTGTTAAGGCGGAACACTGAGAGACCCAGCATACCCTCCACCCAGTTTCCCCCAGTGCATCCCTATTCCACACAGAAAACAAATTAATCAAAATAACTCTGTAAAGAAGAATTTCCTCCTGTCCAATCATGGGTTTTTTTAAAAAGCTACTTCATAGCTGCATTTTAAAAATCTAGGTATAAAATCTCAAAAAGCATACCATAACCTGGGGAGATACTTGGGATATATAAGACAAAGAATTTTTTTTTTTTTTTTTATAACTAAAGACTCTTTAAAATCAGTAAGATAAAGATTAACACAATAATAGGAGAATAGTAAAAGATGTGAAGAAACACAGTCTTACAGAACCATAGGGCAGTGTCACAACAGGAAACTGACTGGATCACTGATACTTTTTGACCCTCAGCAGCGACCACTGTTTTCTTTTCTATCTCCCCCCGCCTTTTTTTTCCTTTCTCTCCTTCTCTCTTGCCCTCTTTGGTCTGTCTGCTTTCTCTCACCAAGTCCTTCCTTCTTCCATTTTCTCCTCTCTTTTATGGTCTTTTCCCCATGTTTTACCAGATGCAGTGCTCTGGTCAAGCTCCCATTCCAGCTCTGTCCCTGGGAGAGCCCTGGCTGGGTGTGCCCCTCACCCTGCAGGAAACTAGCCATCCTTCCTCCAAAATAACATTCTCCCACCCTCCACCCTGGGGTGGGGTCTTAGCTTGAGAAATGCTTCCAGGCCAGCTGTTTTCAGAACCCACTAAACTCAATGAGTACCAGAACTGGGGTTCACCCATCTGATTAGCACCCACAGCACTGATTGCCCCAAATACACCCCACACGTTGCCCCTCTGTCACCCACTGATGGCCCACTGTAGAAGTTACCACAATCAAAATTCTGCTCTTACAAGTGGGAGGATTCTTACCAGCCACCTGATTCAATTTTCTCTTGGATGACCTTCCCTTTTTATAGGTTTTATAGTTTGGGAAACCAAGATGCTAAAGGGAAAGGTATGCTAGGTCCCTTTGAAACAGGAGGGAAGGGGGCAGGACACAACCTTCAAAAGGATGACACAGCCCTTGAAGACATGACATAACTGGTTAGAACGACTAGGTCCAAGATGGCAGAAGATTTGACTTCCAGTGGACCTTGAGCCTCACTACACGCTCATTGTAATGCATTAACATATGCTAAATGACTCACCCACTGGCGCCATGATGGTTCTGAGGTCAACCATAAAAGGCCAAAAAGTAGGCAGTGGGCTAATTCCTGGAAATCCCCACCCCTTCTCCAAGATAGTTGGAATAATCGTCCCACTCATTAGCCTATGAAATTACCCAGCCCATAAAAACTAACCACCCCATATTTCAGGGCCCCTCACCTTCTGAGATGGTCCGCACTCTGTCTGTGGAGTGTGTTTCTCCCAGGGCTGTTCTCGCCTTTTGAGACAGACTGCATTCTGTCTAAGGAATGTGTATCTCTATAAATAAATCCACTTCTTACCTGTTACTTTGTCTCTCACTGAATTCTTTCTGCAACGAGACATCAAGAACCTGAGCTTCATTAAGTCCTGAGACTAGGTGTGTGATCTCAATTAAAAGACAGTGGCGGGGCGGGGGGGGGGCTTCCCTGGTGGCACAGTGGTTAAGAATCCGCCTGCCAACCCCGGGGACACGGGTTCGATCCCCGGTCTGGGAAGATCCCACATGCCAGGGAGCAACCAAGCCCAGGCACAACAACTACTGAGCCTGTGCTCTACAGCCCAAGAGCCACAACTACTGAGCCCGCGTGCTGCAACTACCAAGCCCGTGTGCCACAACTACCGAGCCCGTGTGCCACAACTACTGAAGCCCGCGTGCCTAGAGCCCTTGCTCTGCAACAATAGAAGCCACCGCAATGAGAAGCCCATGCACTGCAATGAAGCGTAGCCCCCGCTCGCCACAACTAGAGAAAGCCTGTACGCAGCAACGAAGACCCAACGCAGCCAAAAATAAATAAATAAATAAATTTATTTTTTAAAAGACAGCGTGTTCGAGTCCCAATGCAGGTTCTGGCTGGGTTCAAATCCCAACCTGAGGTGTGCGGTTTCACCTTGGCCAGGAAATGGAGAGCTGGGGCCAGGAACTCACGTTCTGATTCCTCATCCACTACTCCTCTCGCTCACCTGACACCTCGCTGCCTTACCCCAGCCGGAACCAGATGGCTGAGCCCTTCTGAGGCCTGAGAAGTGCCAGCACCAGCCTTCGGCGCACCCGCTCTGTTTGGGGATCTGCAGCAGGGCCTTGGCCCCGTCTTTTCCGGTGCTCAGATTCCCTGGTCCCTGCTCCATCACATACACAAACAGTGCCACCGTGATGAAGAGAACACTGTTTGGAGTCGGGCCTGTAATTCCGGGACACTTGCAGATGGTGTGGCTTCGGGTGAGTCACTTTATCTCTGAGCCGCCTTTCCTCCTCTGCAGAGGAAAGCTAAGACCCTCTCAACACGGATATCGCGATGTGTCAGTGAAACGAGATGTGTTGGGTTTAGCCCCAGGTTGGGGGGTCACTGGAAGTGCACAAAGAACAGCAGTCAACATCACTCAGAAAAGCCTGGGGGCCTGAGAATCATCATGGAAGCCGCACCCAGTCCTGGGATTGGAAAAGCACTGGACTGGAGGCAGGATCACGCCCAGGTAGGAGCAAGGGGGAGGGGCTTCCGGCTGGCCTGGGATGGATTCTTCTGAAAACTGAGCCCTGTGAAAATGGAACATAGCAGGCAGCCCAGACCACCCACTTTTGAGCATACTGAGCACAGTTTTCTTTGTTTTTTGAAAATTAATTAATTAATTTTTGGCTGCATTGGGTCTTCGTTGCTGCACGCGGGCTTTCTCTAGTTGCGGCGAGCAGGGGCTACTCTTCGTTGCAGTGCACGGGCTTCTCACTGTGGTGGCTTTTCTTGTTGTGGAGCACGGGCTCTAGGCACGCGGGCTCAGTAGTTGGGGCTCACGTGCTCAGTAGTTGGGGCTCACGGGCTTAGCTGCTCCGTGGCATGTGGGATCTTCCCAGACCAGGGCTCGAACCCGCATCCCCTGCACTGGCAGGCAGATTCCTAACCACTGGGCCATCAGGGAAGTCCCCAGTTTTCTCTGGATTGAACTTTTTTCCCCTCCGGCTCATTATCTGCTCCCCTCAGCTCTGTGGGTTAGACCTGGAGACATCTCTGTCTCCAGGGTCTAACGTCCTGCATTTGGCCACCACCCTGAGCACTGGCAGGAAGTCTCTCCGGCCGGTGCAGGGGCCTCCAACCGGCTCCATCCCCGAGTCTCTCCACTGGCGTCCTCTCAGGAGTTTTCTAGCTGAGAGCTTCCTGAGCCTGACTGTACATCAGAACCACCTGGAAAGGACGGAATTCAGGGCTTCTTGGGAGTAAGGCTGTGGTCTCTAGACACGGCTGGGACTGGGGGAGGCAAGTGAAGTGTCCAGGGTGCAACGTTTAAGGGGTCATCTGCTCTCAGGGTTGTGCAAGCATGGGGCCTGCCCCTGAGACTGAGCCCCTCCTTAAATTTCGTGCCCTGGGTGCCTTGCTTACTTCCCCCCTTGTTCCAGCCCTGTCTCTAGATCCAAACTTGGAAAACCTGGCTGTTGATTCTGGTGGGTACCCAGGGGGACTCTGGATGCCCCCTTGTGTTGGGCCCTGATCTGAGCAGCTCTGTCTGCCTGCATCCCTGGTCCTGGTCTTGCTCCTGGAAGCACAGAAGCCTCTCTACTTCCCCCCAGTGCCATGGCCAATGCCCATCAATGTTCTCATTTCCTGGGAAAGCAAGAAGGGAAAATATCCCAAACCTAGAGTCTTTTCTTCATTGACAATTTTTCTCGGTTACTAAACTGAATTAATCCCTCCCACCCCAGAGGAAGTGATAGCTCTTTGGAAACTCACGGTGATCTTGTGTCCGTTTCCTATTTTCTTTGGAAAATCTGGGGTGAGGGAAACAGTGCTCTAGGGCCCTTCAGTCCCTTCAGGAAGTATGTATGGAGTATTTCCTAGGTACCAGGCACTCTGCTGGGTGACACAGACCTGGTCTCTGCCCTCACAAAGCTAATGTTAGTGGGGTAGATGCCACTGAGCACACAGCTACAGTCCCGTGAAATGTGGCCAGTGCTGTGATGGAGACACACAGGGAGCGGGGCAGGGGAGGGCAAGGCCATGATGACCAGAGACCAAAGCCATTCCTGAGAGAGTGACACTGGGCAGAGTTCTAAGGATGAACTAACTGGACTGGAAGGGGGAAAAGAACATTCCAGATACAAGAACCGTGTGTAAAAAAGCCCTAAAGAGGGAAGAAATATTTAAGGAGCTGAATGTGATTGGTAGAGGGCACAGGAGGGGCAAGAGTGAGACCGTAAATGGAACCATAGAGGTGACTGAGCCTGGAATATGTGAGCATCACTGTCTTTCCCTCCAAGACCTGGTCAACTTTTGCAGAACTTGGAGCTGGTGAGTGACTCCATCTGGCTGCCTTCACAAAGTCATCACTGGCAGCATCATGGCTACTAGACCAAAGGTCAGTAAATGTAGGAGGAGACAACGCTATGGACATGGTCTAGGAAAGACAAGATGGCGGCTTGGGCCAGACTGTTGGAAGGAGATGTGAAGTGAAGAGCACGGGAAAGGTCTGCTCAGAGCCAAGTTCTCCAAGAACCATTTTCCCCAATCCCTGCAAGGCTGGGATGGCTGCCTGCCTCTATGATTCCACGGTACCTTGTGCTTAACCCCAGTCGGAGCCCCTTTCATGCTGCAGTCTATCTCCCTCAGTAAACTTGACATGACTACTAATTCCCGATCATCACCCAAAAATTCAAATACTCTCACCTTCTAAGAAGCTTCCGGTGCGTGGGTTTACGATGGGGGGCGAGGGTAGCTGCACACGAGGATATAGTTATTGTGGGTTGTTTTGATGTTGTGTTGCTTTCTAGACTCTAAGCTTCCTGGGGGCGGGGCCGTGTCTGCTTGTTCACCATTGTGCCCCAGCACCCAGCACTCTGCCTGGCTCACCATGGATGCTCAATAAATACACACTGAATGAGTGGATGAACTTCTCCCCCCAGCCTCCCCTAAAATGCTGTCTCGCTTTTGGTCAGGAATCCAAGAAGGCCCTCACCCCCATGGATCCCCAGATGGGCCCTAGGAGACAGAGCATTCCCGGCAGAAAAGACATGACTAAAGCAAGTGCATGGTTTTATTGGCTCCTGGCTTATAGAATTGCCTGGAAGATTAGGGGTTGGGGTGAGGAAGGCCAGTGCACTGGTTAAGTGTTGGAAGTCCAAGTGAACACAGCACGTGTGTTTTCCCTCCTCAGCATCCAGACCCACCTCTTTGGGCCACAGCCCGTTTTGCAGGGAGGATAGAGGATATCTCAGTCCCTTTGGTGTTGGTGGGACTTCATGGGCAGCTCCAGGATGAAGTACAGGATTTGGGACTGAGCCAATCAGTAAAACATATTCCCCTGGTGTTAAGGGTTGAATATACTGTCATCTCAAATTTCATATGTTGAAGTCCTAACCCCCAGTACTTCAGAATGTGACCTCATTTAGAAATAGGTTCACTGCAGATGTAATTCATTCAGATGAGGGCATTCTGGAGTAAGATGGGGCCCTAAAATCCAATAGGACTGGTACCCTTACAAAAGGATGCCATGTGAAGAGACAGGTGCGCACAGGGAAAGCTCCACGTAAATATGAAGGCACAGACCACGGTGATGCATCTACAATCCAGGGCGAGAGGCATGAGAGAGAGTCTTCCCCCCAGCTCTCAGAAGGGACTGCTGACACCTGGATTTTGTACTTCCAGCCTCCAGGACCGTGAGGCAATGCATTTTTGTTATTTAAGTCACCTACTCCGTGATACTTTGTGCTGGTGGCCCTCGGAAGCGAAGGCACCTGGAGACACTTGTTCTGGGGTGGGCACCAGACCTCACCTGGTTCAACTCGAGTGACAACTTTTGCAGGTGCCGCCTACAACGCATGTGGTCGCTCTCTGTTGGATTGCACCTGAAGTTGGAGCAGCTGTCGCCATTTTTGTCACCATGAGGGAGAGTCTTTCTGAGAGTGGAAACCACAGAGAGGTAGCACTGCTGAGAGATGGGGGGAGAGAAACTTGGCCCTGGGGAGGTGTTTGCAGACCTGTATCCAGCCACGTCTGAAGCTATCCCTACTTCTAGACTATTTAGTTACATGAGCCAACAAATTCATTTTGGGCTTAAGCCAGTTTGAGTCAAATTTTCTTCAACTTGTGACAGAAAGAGTTCTGATTTATATAGTTTAATTTTTTTTTAAGGGAAGAAAAAGTGTTTCCTGGAAAAAGCCTGGGAGAGATCACATGCAAATGGAAGGAAGAGCTATCAGAATCACACAGCAGCTCCAGAAATCTGGGGAACTATAACTAGGAATACACCCTGCTGGCATATTCTCTTTCTTCTCTCATCCTTTTTGGAGGGTTTCCTCGTGTGACAGTAGCATAGCAGCACAGGGAGGTCATGCCAACATATGACATGGCCAACATGGCAGCTACCAACTCTGGGATCACATCCTTTTAGAGTCCCAATCAAGAATCTGGAGACAATTGAACAAAATCCCAGATCATCACAATGGCCAACAGAATGGCTCCTTCTTCTCTGTAAAGCATGGGACCTGACTTAAAAGTTCCCTTTGAGTCCCTTTTGGGTCTGATATGCTGTGATTCCTCTTGTAGGAAATAGTAGTCCTATGGGCTGTTAGAAGGTACTCAGACAAAAGAGTTCCATGGTCAAATAGATTTGGGAACCTTGGATTAACCAGTAGGCAGGTTCCCTGCAGGACTTCTCAGAGCCTTTATCATGTTGATATAAGTTGAGAGTTCCAGGGGGTATGGGATATGTGTGCTATATTTCTGAAACTTATTTGATGAGAAAACAGCTCTATCCCAGAGTATCCAAAGGACTGGTATTCCTTAGGACATAATTTAAGAAATACGATATAACCCATAATGGTAGGCACTGTGTTTTCTTCAGTTTTGTTTTCTCCTCTGTGTCTAGAATAGCATATCGCATCCAGAAGACACTCAAAGCAATCCCAGAAGCTCAGTGTTGGAAGGGGCCTCAAAATTCAACTGGCCCCATGTTCCATATGGTACGTGAGCATGTTTGACAGCTTCTCCCCACAGCTCTCTCTGATATTGCCACATCTGCCCTAATTTAGTTGTCTCGGTGTCAGTGTGGCACCGCACGTCCTGGATAAGACCGGGACTCTGATGCCTCAGTGCTTCTGCAAGGCCACCTGATCTGCAGCACCCAGCGGAATTCCCTCCACCTCACCTGTCACTGAGCTACAAGCTTCTCTCAGTCCCTGGGGATTCTGAGTGCTATTAATGGCCACTTGATGCCACCTAAATAAAAACCACTTTCACCATTTAAGAAGCATCCCAGCCACTCACAAAGCCATCCATTGTGTCTCACCGCGTTCACGTCTTGTTAGCTCTGCCTCGTTCTCAATCTCTAGCATCTCTGCTGCCCTAGCGCCGGGATGCGGACGTGCTGGAAAATACAGATGAGGGAATTGGAAAATGCCGATGCCAGAAGGCACTCTGGGGACCATCTTGCCCCAACCCCACGTTGCTTTATTTGTACTTATAGATGAAGAAACTGAAGCCCAGGAGGGAAAGTGACTTGCCTGAAGCCACACAGCAAATAAGTGGCAATGTCAAAACTTGTCAGTGTTAGTGTCCAGGAAGGAGTTAAATAAATGGTCCCTCAAATGTATTTCTAGAGGACACTGGTCTTTTGGGACGGTCAAATCCGTGTTGGAAACACGTATTCAATACTATTTGCTTGGAAAGCACATTGAAATTCTGCAGTAAAGAATCTTGTTGAACTTCTGTTTGATCCAGTGTTTTCCAAATTCATCTGACCAGGGAACTTCACCTCCCTTTTTGTAAAAGGGCATGCTGAAGAGTTAGTTCCTCAGAACTTCTATTTTAAGGGCTGGACTTTGGGTTCATCTGTGCAGTTGCGGCACTGGGTGGGGGGATGTGGCAGTCAGGTGGGGCGTGCACTGAGGAGGGCCAGTGACAGGAACGTCAACACTGAGAAAGACGGCCTGAGCGTCCTTGACCGATGCCTTTGCCAGTCTGCCCACTGAGTGGAGAGAGTGAGGCCAGAAGGGGAGCCCTTAACGGTGAAGCCTGATGTCAAGAGATGAAGTCCAAATGGGGATGTGGCCAATCTGGTGAGTTCCAGGCTATTGTCTAAATCTAGGGGGGGAGGGGCACCCAAAGGGGATGGATAAGATAGGGCTGTGAATTCTAGGGTCAGGAGATGATACTGTGTGGACACAGATACTCTACAAAAAGAGTGTCATAGGACAGGGAAAATAGGACCTAGTTCCTGAGAAATGGGTTGGCAAGAGTAAGGTGGGGTGTCATCCTAGAAAGGCAGTGGGGACATTAGGTAGATGTCCCTTCTCTGCCCTGGGGGACACAGATACAACCCAAGCACCCTGGAGGCCTGGGAAGATGTGCACTAATTAGGCGCCCACCTTTTCCGGGGACCCCTGGGGGTACAACTGCATATGGAAATCTGAAGGTCCAGCACGGCTTGGAGTAAAGGGAATTTCCAAACTCCAGGCAGAGGGCAAGGGAAATTAGCCACTCCTCAACACTTCCAGGAGAATGGCAGACTGGAGTCAACACATTCCCGAACACTGAAGTGGGCCCGATTCCAGGCTCATGGAACGGCAGCAACCCAGAGATGCAAGTTATAATCCCAACCGTGCTGCTAAACGCCCCTGTGGAACAAGCCCTTTTCCTCTGGCTCCCAGCGCTGGCATCTTTAAAGTGGGTTGGCCTCAATTATTTCTTCATTTCCTTCTATGACCTTTTAATTCTCTGGTCATTCAAGTAGAGTAACCCAGGATTGGCCTTCGGTCTGTGTGTGTTCCAAGTTCCCCACATCACTCTTCCTTGTTTCTTTGTAGATCTGAGGTGAGCCTCTCATCCTAGAACTGCAAAAATGGGGAACTGCACTTCTGTCATGAACGTGCTTTACAACCCAGGGAAGGCACGTTTGAGAAATACAGCTTTCCCGAGGAAGCAGAACCCATACGCCTTGTGAGTCAGCCAGACCCGAAGCCGCCCTGGGCTCCAGCGTCCCCATGGGCAACCTCACGGGGTGATTGGGAGCGTCAAGGGAGATGGGCGTGCCAGTGGTTTATAAACTATACACCCTGTGGTGTGCTGTGCCCACGGAAGAGGGTTGGGGATGAGAAAATGGTGATGATGATAAGGGAAAAATTGCTGGGCTACTGAGGTTAAAAGTTGTGATGAAAGGGCTTCCCTGGTGGCGCAGTGGTTGGGAGTCCGCCTGCTGATGCAGGGGACACGGGTTCGTGCCCCGGTCCGGGAGGATCCCACATGCCGCGGAGCGGCTGGGCCCGTGAGCCATGGCCGCTGAGCCTGCGCGTCCGGAGCCTGTGCTCCGCAACGGGAGAGGCCACGGCAGTGAGAGGCCCGTGTACCGCAAAAAAAAAAAAAAAAAAGTTGTGATGAGAAAAGAAGCAGGGTCATTAAAGGCAAAACTCTGCCTCCTCTAACACCGGGCCTGGAGCTGCTGTTTCTGGAGACGAAGCAGGGATGCCCCCGCGGGAAGCGGGTGAGGGAGGCACCGCTTATGCTCAGCGTGGGAGCATCCTGTCTCCTTCCGCGCAGGCAGCGGTGAGGGGGCGGATCAAGGTTTTTCCTGGGAGCCAGAACTTCCCAGGAAAATCAGCCAAGATGTTAACTCACTTCACCCCAGCAACAAAGGCAACCGTATGGATGAAAAAGAGTCTTTGGGTCCAGTCTCATCTCATGTGCTCTGCTGCTGGCCCCCAGAGCCTACACATCCTGGCTTTAAAAAGAAATTATTTTTGTCTTAAAACCCCTTGGACGTCAGTGAATGGTTAGGGTAGGAGGAAAGAGGCCAGCAGGCAGTTTGGACTGACCTCAGTTCTAATCCCCACTCTGCTGCGATATAGATGGATGGTAGGATCAGAATCAGGGACCTTGAGAAAGCCACAGTTCTTTCCTGAATCAGTTTCTTCATTTGCGAAACACTGGATTCAGCTCTAAGGACACTCCCAGCTCCCCATTCCCGGATGGGGATGCAAAATGGGGAGAGAAACCACAGCAGACCCACTACATTGACACCCCTCCCTCCCCGCCCCGCCACTTCAGGGAACTTGAGACAAAAGGACCACAGTTTAGACACGCCAGCGACAGCTCCCATCCCCAACCCCATCAGGAGGATGGGAAAGGGGCCATTGAGGAGTGGCGGAGGAGCTATTTGGTCTTTCCAAGGGGCAGACCCTCAACTGCAGAAAAATCCTCTAGGAACTGGGCCACTGGGGAAAGGGAACATTAATTGAGCACCAGGGTCTGACAGCCGTCTTCCCATCCCTTCTCCTGTATATTTCCAGAATTTGTTTTTAGATATTCACCATCTCACTTCTTCTCTTCTGAACATGCTTGTATGGTATTGCCCATAGCTGAATGCTGTATTTTAGTTGGGGTTTAGAACAGTCCTGGTTGTCAGAGCTGCCTTTCTTAACGTGGACACTCTACTCCTACTGATACGGCCTCAGACTGTGTTTGCACTTTTTTTAAATGCAGCTTCTGTTTCACACTCTTGGTGAGTACTTGGCCTTTGGCCAGCTAATCAGCCGCTCCCCTACATGTTGCCTTTATCATTACTGCAAATCAGCTCTCCCCATCCTGCCTTTGTGATTCATTCCTGGGCTCGGTATGTAGACTTGACATTTATCTCTGCTAAATTTCATCTTGTTGGTTCAGGTCCATTGTTCCCAGTTCTCAAGAGCTCTTGAGTCTACCACATCAGCCTTCTTCTCCAGCTTCGAGTGGTGGTGTGGGAAGTGGAGGGCGGGGCCGGCTGCATCGAAGCTGGGCTGGGTGGCTGCAGACACAAAGCCTGGCTCAGGGGAGTAGGTGAGGAGAGCCGGACTGGGAAGGATGGGGTTTAGGAAATGGCCTGGCTGATGGGTGGTCCAGGAAGTGGCAAGGAGTTCAACAGAGGACACTGAACATGAGTTGGTAACTTTGAGTTTGGTGATAGTTTGCAAGGCAGTTCAATATGGCGGGCGGGGCATGTCAGCCATAGTCCTAGGAAGGTATAATATTTACTGAGGTCAGGGCACTAATTGTGAGACCCAATCAGTGTCTGGGAAAGTGGAGGCCAGGGTCCGGGGCTCTGGAGGCGAAGGAGTGCTGCCAAGGACCAGGCAGCGTGCTGACTTAGCCTCCTCTTCCTCTTTCCCCTCTCACATCCAATAAATGGCCAAGACCTACCGATTCTACCAACCAACTATCTTGCAATTAGTCTTCTCTCCATGCCTTTGCTTCTTCCCGGGTTTAAAAATTTCCATTTGTTGTTACTAACTGATCTCCTTTGAGTCTCAAGCCATCCCCCATATGATGCCCTAGGTTCTTTCACACTTACAAGTCTGGCTGTACCACTTCCTAGTTAAACCCTTTAATGGTTCCCGATTGTCATTAATATGAAGAACAAACTCCTCAGCGTGCTGCAAAGACCTCCTGTGATCTTGCTTCTGCTACTTCCTCAGATTCAACTTAAGCCCCATCCGGCCCAAGTGAATTTCAGGCATCAAATCTCGCTGGCCTTCCAGCTTTAGAACTTCCTCATCCATCTGGCTGGACTGCCCACTAACGCTTCTCTCTCTCGTCTGTGGACTCTTTCTACCTGGTGTGACCTCCTCAGGAAAGCCCACTGGGAGCCCAAGGTCCGAAGCCTGGGCTACCTCAGCACCACAGCTAGCAGCTCTGCTGACTCACGACATCAACTCACAACACTGCATCTTATTAGAGAGTGTATTTGCTTAGCTCCCTCACTAGACCATAAGCTCCTTGGAAAAGGGATTGAATTTTGTTTATCTCTGCATATAATATGTGACCAATAGGCTTTTGATGAAATAGAAATAAGTATTAAAGTTTCCAGCTATGCAGTCTGGGGTTAGGGCAGGGTCCCAGGATATTGGGGTCTAGGAATATAAGATAGAATTGAGACCAGACAAAGAATGAAGACATTGGGGGTATGTGTGTGTGTGTGTGTGTGTGTGTGTGTGTGTGTGTGTGTGTGTGTATGATTATGAAAATAATTAGGCTTTGGGGCCAATAAACCAGGGATTTTGAGATTTGAACCAAACCTGGTTCTTTATATCTGCTGCTTCATAGCTATGTGCCTTTGGATAAGCTCACTGGTCCCTCTGAAGCCTCAGTTACCTCGTATGTAACATGGGGGTAATGATGCCCGGTTCTGAGATAACGTAAATCAAAAACGTTTGACCCAGTGCCTGGTGTGCAGCAGGTATTCAGCAAATAGCATCTACCTGGTCATCTTGGTCGTTATGCTGAGGAAATGTAAGTCAACACACCAGCTGGATAGGACATCAGCTTCCCTATAGGAGTCCAATTGTCATCAAATGCCCCTTTAGTAAATTAGAGCAAAGGAAGAGACAGGATCTTAATAGTCAGACACAGGAAGGACTCATCCCCAAGTCCTCACTGGGACAGCTGCTCAAGGGGCCTGGAACATGTGGGCAAGCTCTCCAGGACCCCTTCAGCCCTGACAGACTGGAATCTCTTTCCTTAATCTCCCCTCTTCCATAGTGTTTTTACTAGTCCCTAGAAACAGCTGTCTTTATAATGCTGCCTCACAACAGGCAAGTGGCAGCTTCCAAGATTTCAGTTTATCTTCCATTAGCTGTTTTGGAAATTGATGCCTTCCTCTAGAGAGGCCCCAGAGACCCTACGCTGAGACGGAGGGACAGCCCCGGTCCAGCCTTCTAGGCGGCACACCGACAAATCATCGCTCTCCTCGTTTGCATCCTGGGCAGGTGACTCATATCATCGGTTTATGTTTCGAAGGTTGATACTTTCTGATTTCCTACCCAGCTTCTGAAGTGCACTCTCTTGGGAGAATGAACATTCTCTTCGTTTACGATGTTTGTATGTTCATGACCGCATCCTTAAGAGGTCCCCCCAAAGGGCCAGGGGTCAGCAAACTTTTTCTGTAAAAGGCCAGATAGTAAATATTTTAGACTTTGGGACACCTATGATCTCTGTCGCACATTGTCTATTTTGGGGGGCAACCTCTTAAAATGTAAAGCCCATTCTTAGCTTGCGGTTGCACAAAAACAGGCTATGGTCTGGATACGGCCCCAAACTAGACGTCTGTAATTTGCTGACCCTTACCTCACACTAGTCACTGAATAAACGCATCCCTATGTGTATTTCTCCCTCCTTCCCTCCTTCCTCCCCCTCCCTCCACGTCCCTCCCTCCCTTGCTCCCTTGCTCCCTCTCCCCACACCCCACTACATTTATAAAGCATTTACTGGGTTGGGTGCTGTGGCCAGAGATATAAAGATGAGTAAAACAAGAGCCCCCTTCTCGAGGAGTTTCCAATACCCGAGGCAATCGAGCCCGTAATAGTAGCCCACACGGTGCACCGACACGAATGGCAATCTGGCTGCACTGACAGCATGAGTTACTACTTGGTGTGATAGGTACTATCTCGGGCCACCACACCACAGGCCCTGGAGCCAAGAGGAGAGACAGAAAAGAGGACCCGCCTGCATGATATGGGGTGGATCCCAGGGAGGAGGGACTGGGAATTGGACGTCGAAGCAAGAGTCTTCCTAGCAGTGCTTTCCAAGCAGGAGAAACATTTCAGCAAAGAGGTGAAGGCAAGGAAGTAATCGACTTGTCTGAGGACAAGAATTCATAGGTAGTCAGGTGGGGTCCAGAGCATTCTTGGATGATGGGATGATGTCACAGGTAAGACCATGATCTCTGGTTCAAATCTCAATTCTCTCACTCACTCGTGGCGTCTTCAGGCCAGTTCTTTAAGCTCCCTGAGCTGGGTTTTTTTTTTTTTTTTTTTTTGATTTGTCAAGTCAGAGGTAATATGAATGTTGGGAGGAATATGTGAATTAATGAATGTAAAGAGCTTAGCACAGAGGGAGTGTTCAGTAAATGTCAGCTACTCTTACCAAGACAGGAGAAAGATAACACAGAGGAACATTGGTAGAGGCTTCTGGAGCCAGATCACACTTGCCTGCACTGACTTTGGACTGTAACATGCAGACAATAGGCCCCTTTTATGATTTTGAGCCAGGGCACCAGGTGGGGTCTGCCTTAGGCTCTAATCTCCTTTTTGACCTTGGACAAAACCTATGGGGCAGGTTGGATGATACCCACTTCACAGATGAGAAAAGCAAGGCTTCAGGAACTTGAACAACCTCTTCTTCACGGTCAATTGGCTCATAAGCAGCAGACCTGAGACTGGTGTTCTGTGCTTCCCCCACCTCACTGCTCGCTAACCGACTGACAGACGGCATCACGCCAGCCTCACCCTGGCTCCAATCAGCAGACAGATCAGAAGTGGCTGGCGGGGCTTCGTGCCTGCTGCAGTTGTGTTTATCATCCATCAGAGGAGAGAAGCGATGTGCCAGGCTGGTGAGTCAGACCCCCGCAGAGAGAAGATTTGAGGTGATGCAGCTTATGGGGTTGGTCCTGGGGACTATAATTCGGATTGTCGGATATGCTTGGGAACAGAATATTTCAGCAATTCGGGGCAAGCTGAACACAGCCCTCATCCAGGGAGAGATCTGAGTACTTAAAGGACTGATGAAATCAAGGCTAGACTGGGAGTCGGGAGGCCTGGGTTCTGCTCCTAGCCTTGGTATTGCATGGGAGAAAATTATGTCTTGTTTTTATTTCTGGGTTTCAGCCTCCTTCTGGGTAAAATGAGGAGTCTGGGAAAATTCAGTTTAGTAGTAGGTAGTGTTAGAGTGAGCGTATGGAAAAATTCAGATCTTTTCTCTTTAAACAGACCTTTAGCTGGAGGAACAGTGCAGTAAAGAATAGTGCAGAGTCTGTATATGAGCCTGGGCTTTACCCATAACTCTCTGGTGTGAACTTGGGCTTTTCTACTCGTGTCTTTGAGCCTGAGCTTTTGCACCAAGTGGGCTGGACCAGAGCAGAGATCTCTAACTGATCTTTAACTGTGGGCTAACTCTGACTCGTGGGATGAGATTTACTTGGTTCCCACACAGATCTATTTTTCTAATTATCTGTCATCTCTTTATTGAGCCGACATTTAAAAAGTGGGAGATTGCACATCCAATTCTGGATTTTGAAGTCCTCCTGAAAAAGCAGAAGGCCTAGTCATACCGGGCCCCGCTCATCCTGGAAGCACACACTGAACTGGGCAGTGACTGCTCCCCTTGGACTGGGGTCCACTACCAAGCCCACCATAGCCACACAACCCACTGGCCTCATCAATGTCACCTGCCTCTGGAAGCACCCCCAGTACGCAACCCCAGGACAAGGGCCTTTGAACCCTCATTGCCTGCCCACAGGCAGGGACCTGCCACTCTGCTCCCTGAGGCTGAGACCCTGCCCCCTTGGGGACCACGCCCCCTCCCCTGAGAAGGTCACAGAGTCTGGTGTCTGCTTAGATGACTGTATTATAACACATTGGAATTATTTTCGTTTTTCATATATAAATTTATATTAATGTAGTGAACATACCTTTCCAAACTCCTGCACCCTCTTGGAGATGCTTACGTGTTCCCCTACGGGATGCGAGCCTTCCCACAGCTGGGTGCCCCCTGCAAACAAGCTGCGCCTCGCAGCTCTATCACTCTAAGCCTGAGTGGTCACCCCAACTCTTTGGCCCATCAGCCACACCCAGAGAGTTGACTCTATGCAAAAGCAGGGTGAGGGGAGGCCAAAACTACAAGTAATGACTCTCAAAGAGTGGACATTTCCTTTACTAGAAGCTGCTTTTATTTCTGTCGCCTGCTCTGTCTTCTTTCACTTCAGACACGCATACCCCAATTCTTCTCTGACAGCTCCTTTGGGTAAACGGCTGCCACTCAAACTCAGCAGGTCCTACTGAACCCACAGTGTCTCCCCCGTCTCTGTACCTGCACCTTTGCCGTTGTTCCTCATTTCAATACACGGCACCTCCAAGTCGCCTGAGCCAGAAGATGGGGAGTCATCTCGATTTCTCCCCCTCGTCCCCCTCCCCAGCCCATCAGATCCAAGCTCTAGAGATCCCACCTCCCTGAATGTGTCAGTTTTTCCGGTCTCACTGCTACATCCAAATTGAGGCCACCACTGTCTCACTTGGACCCCTGCAGAGCCTACTAACTCCATCTCCCCTCATGCACACGACTGCCCTCCAATGAATCCCATTCCACACACCAGAGCGGTCTTTGCCCAAATCTGATCACAGCACGCCTCTCTTTAAAACATTTTCAGGACTTCTGATAGACTTTAGGATAAAGCCCCAGATCTGTAACAAAGTTTGTGTGCTTCTGCAGGATATGGACCCTCTCTAGGCAGCAGGCCTGGAGGAGTCACCTGTCTTCTCGCAAAGCTCACATTCACCCGAAGAATGGAGATGGGGCTTCCAGGCAGCTGCTCGTGGAGCTGGAATAACTCCTACCACAGTGGTCAGGAGGTCCCGTGGACCAGCTCACCTAGGGCTCCAGGAGCTCAGCTGACCCACATCAGAGTGAAACCTTCCAGTCACTGTCTGTGCAGACAGAAAAGGGCCTCTTGGCCAGGGCAGGCTCCCTAGAAGTCACCTGCAGAGGTAGAGCCTCTAGGAATTGGTAGAACTTAAGCGCCTCATTATTTTGACTTGAGGGCAGGGATACAGGCCTCCTCACAGCCCCGATTCCGAGGTCACACCTGGAGACGGCCTGTCCCCTGGCTAGTTGCTCACGATTTTAGGGCCTTAGGATTGAGGATTAGAATATCTTTGCCAGTTATTATCATTGTTCCTGCCTGGTCCTGGGTCTGGAGAGTTATAACTTTAAGGTAGATGAGCATTTAGAAAAGTAAACGGAGAAAAAGAATAGTGAGTCCAGGAGGAAGGGAAGGGAATCCACCGGATTTTAAAAGAGCCCAGGGTCCTGTCACATCTACACTCCCTGCTCGCTCCAGCTCAGGTGCTAAGATGCCTCAGGCTGCCTTCAGTGCCTGGGTTCACCTTTCCAGCGTGGAACTTTCTCTCTGGCCAAGCTTTTGTGATGCAGCCCGCTGGGACAGCTACCATCACTCCCCACCACCACCCTTCAGAGAGAGTCCATCAACATTTACCCATGGGACGGTGGCCTCTTTCTTCTGAAGAGTTATGGTCATGAATGGAACCTAGTTCTGTCAGGGCCAGCATGTAGCCCCAGCCTCTACCTGTACAGGTGGGAAACCCGAGGGCCAGGGAGGGGAAGTGACCTGACTTAGGTGACAATGGCAGGCTTGGCTCACCACGTGTCCTGTTGTCCAATCTCATGCTTATTGCATTATAGCAAATAGTCTTATTAACCACTTCTACAAAGTAATAAAATGCATCTCACTGATATCAGTTTTTAGCTAACCATTAACACAAGAGTCTTGGGGGCTGGGTGTAAGTGAAGAGGGTGCTGGTACTGTGCTGCTGCAGGAAGAAGAGAAACGAATCAGGCCAAAAGTGGAATAGTTTCGTCGTTTTCTATTGCATTAATTTTAGCTTTTATTTGCATTAAATCCCACCTCCTGTGCTGTTTTTCATTTATCTTATGGCTCTTTATCTAATTTCTTAGGAGGAATACTTAGTGCAATTATTTTCAGCTTTTCACAGAAAAAATAATAAATAAATAAAAGCATTGAAAGCTGTAAAATGTCCTCTGAGCACAGCTTTAGCTGCGTCCTATCGACTTTGATAGGGAGTGCTTGCCTTTTCATTACTTTCCAGATAATATATCATTTGTTTTTCATTTTCTCTTTGAGCCAAGGATTATTTAGAAAGTACTTCTTAATTTCAAAATAGTTAAGTCTTTTTTTTTTTTTTTTTTTTGTACGCAGGCCTCTGTTGTGGCCTCTCCCGTTGCAGAGCACAGGCTCCGGACGTGCAGGCTCAGCGGCCATGGCTCGTGGGCCCAGCCGCTCCGTGGCATGTGGGATCTTCCCGGACCGGGACACGAACCCGTGTCCCCTGCATCGGCAGGCAGACTCTCAACCACTGTGCCCAGGGAAGCCCTAGTTAAGGCTTTTTGGGTCATATATAATTTCTAAATGATTTGTTTATATAATTTAATTTCTGTCAATATTGATGCTGAGAAGCAGAACAAAGAGGAGTTGGCTCCAAGCAGGAGATGAGCAATTAAACTTCTCAACTTCCGGCTGGCGCCAGCTAAGTTGGACATTTTGATCCTACCTCCCCTGATCTAGGGGAGGAGGAAGCAAGAGGAAACTGGGGAGCAGAAGCCCATGATGCTCTCCGTTCAGTGTCTGTTCTGCTTCCCAGGCAGTGACCTAGAGGACTGCTTCCCCCTCTGCCCCTGTGTTAGGCATCTGTCACTGTCCAAGCCCTAGGAGGCATCTTCCTGCAGGGCTGGGTGCTGGACACCTGGGATCTCACATACCCCACGGACAGGCATCATTTCCATGTGGCAGAGGTGGAAACTGAGTCCCAAAATGCCATAGACAACTTCCTCCGGTTACATAGCTGGGACTGGATGCAAACACACATTTCTCTGGCTCCCAAAGCCTTGCCTTCATGCTGTACTACTCTAGTCCAATCTTGACATTCCCCTACGCCTGCGACTGCTCAGAGTCTTCAGTTGGGAGTACCGAGGCCCCAAGCTTCAAAGGACTTAGTTATAATCACAAAACTAGTGCATGACATGGCAGGGCCCCAGTGAAGTTGGAATTATAACCATCAAAGAACACATGTTCATGGCCCTGTCTTCCTAAGTCTCTCCTCCCTCCATCTCCCCCATCTTCCTTCCACATTTCCCTCTACTTCATCCCAGTCCCTGAGTTCCTAACTGGGAAAATTAAGAAGTGTGGAGGCGTGTGGTACGGATTAGGACAGCACAGGGAGAGGGGCTTGCAGAGGGAAAGCTTTGCTGGGGACAGGAGGCTGACAAGACCAAATGACTCCTTCACACCGAGCTTTTCCCAGCCACTCCCTTGGACCTCCGTACTACCCATATTGATCTTTTTAGGATATTGACCCAATGACCAAGAGTTATGGATCTTTTTTTTGGAATGGGATCCCATATCATTACAATAGACCATTCAAGGAGTTTTATGACTATGCTGCTGGGAACTGGGATTTTCAAGCTGAGAAAGTTCATGTGGTCTTAAGAGAGGCTGCCTTGAGTTTCTCTTACCTCGTGGGCTGCTCCCTCCTCCTCCCTGATTCACTCCCCCCCACCACCTGCGAATTCACTTACTCTCTCACTCGTTTGGCGTTGTGACTGTGTGGCCGCGGAGAAGCCCTTTACCTTCCTGGGGTCTTACTCTTTGCTCGCCAGGAGCAAGTCCTTAGTCTGTTCTCCCAGACTTCCTTCTTTCTTCCTTCCAACCTCTGTGCCCACCCCCGGCATCATCACCATAGGCATCAGGCTTTCTCTTCTCCTGGGTTAGTGGATGTGGGTCCAGCATGCCATAGGTGTCCATAAACACTGAATAAAGAAGTGCACAAATGCACAAACAAGTAAAGAATTACATTACTACCTAATTGGCACTTGGTGGGGTGGGAGGGGGCAAGAAGGGAAGCACACAGGGCAGAGAAATTGCTCTGTAGCTGTTCCTCGGCTCATGTGGTGGCAAGGATGGGAGAGCAGAGGATGTCCTGTTCCCAGGACAAACCCATAAGCACCCGTCATGCCCGGTCTCCCAACCTGCCTTGTCTGGTCCTGGGTCTTCCTCTCTGGAGCTTCGGGCTGTCTCGAGGCCTCAGCAGCAGAACCTGAGGCAGCCAGGTATGTTCCTAGCCAGGTTTGTTGAGCACAGCTTTGGCACCAGCCCTACTCCATGGTCCCTGGGCTTTTTCAGGTCCGTGGGGTTAACCTCTTTCAACCCCATTTCCTCACCTGCAAATGGAGCTAAGAATACCCATTCTTAGTTTCAGTGGAATAACTCCAGATAAGGAATGTAAGGTAGTGGCTGAGTCTCCAGTGCCCGTAGAGCTCTCTCCTCCCTTCCACCATCTATTTTCAATGACACCTCTCCTGTTTCAGGCCTTTCCTGACCCTCAGCTTCCGTTTCCTTCCCCTAGAGCTGGGGCTTTGGGGTTCTCCACTGCAGGCTTAGTCTGCCCTTGGCTTGCTGGACCAATCCTGAGGTGTAAACAGCCCCAGACTCCCACTCTGAGACTCCTCGTTGATGCTGCCCTGACCTCTGCCCCCGTTCTGAGTAACGCAAAGTGCAGTGTTCAGCTGGGTCCAGCCAGGGGGAAGCCCAGAGCTGTGCTGGGAGCTGTCCCCACGAGAGCACCCCACCCCAGCAGTGTCTGTCTTCTCTACACACACACCCTGCACTTGCATTTGTGTCACTCACTTGGAAATGACCAAAGCTATTCACCATCGGATGAGTCTGTGCGTGAGTGTGTATTTGTGTGTGCCGTGTGTGTGTGTCGCTGTGGTTATTTCTTCAGTTAAACTAGTGGTTTTCAACCAGACTACACATTGGAATCTCTCAGAAAGACGTTTTAAAATGCCAATCTCCAGACCCATCCCCAGACACGCTGATTTAATTGGTCCAGAGCGGACCCCGGACACTGGGACTTTTAAATAGTACCCTCGGGTCCAGTTGGTATTGGGATGGACTGAACTAGGTGTGGCGTCCCCAGAGTCAGGGATGCAGCTCTATCCATCCTTGTTACCTCCAAGCAGCCCGGGTTAGTCCCGAGAGCACATCCATTGACGAGGAGTCATCCTCTTTGGGACACTTTGCTTGATCCCCCCTCATCCCCCGCCTGGATCAGGTCTACGCGTCCTTCTTATTACACTGTGTCTGATTTCCTGTCTACCCATCTGCCGCTCTCAGTCGACTACGGGCTGCCTGCCCTAGGGAAGGATCCAGACTTTCGTCTTTGGATTCTTTGTCAAAACCTTCACACATCAGAATGTAGCAGCACCCCAAGTATCTGGGGACATCTTATCCCCTCCTCCCAGTCTCCCTGGTTGTTGATGAAGCCCCTCTTTCCTTCTCGATGTTGTCTCCCTGCTTTTAGAAACGGTCTGGCCCTCCAGCTCTCATAGCCTCTGTATTAATTAATCATTTCCTGTTATGGAGCAGAGTACCCCACAATTTAGCAGCTGAAACAATAAATATTTATTATCACACACGGTCTCCATGCGTCAGGAATCGGGGGCAGCTTAGCCAGGTGGGTCCGCCTCAGTGTCCCTCGTGAGGACGCGGTCAGGGTGTCGGCAGGTGCTGCCGTATTTGGAGACTTGATTGACTGGGGCTGGAGGATCTAAGCTCCTCACAGGGCTGTTGGTGAGAAGCTTCATGCCATGGTGGCCTCTCCCTAAGGCTGCCCGTGACGGCCTCCCCAAGAGCCACTGATCCAGGGCACAAAGGACACAAGCAAGGGAGAGACCAGCCACGCCGGAAGCCAGTCTTTTTAAGTTCACGGCATCACTTCCTCTATAGGTGGTACGTCACACAGCACAACCCAGGTGCAACGTGGGTGGGATTTAACAGGAATTGGGGGTCATTGCAGGTCATTCTCAAGAATGCCCACCATGGCCCCCATGCAGAAAGCTGGCCTGAGATTCCAGAGTGGGCATCCCATCCCTGTCCTGGCTTTTCATCATTTCCCTCTTGAACCACAAACATGTATTGACCCCTCCTAAGTGCGGGGAAAAGTATGGGAGGTAAAGTGCATTCTGGCCTCTTCGGGATCATTTTGGAGAAGGGCTAATAAAATAATGCTCCCCTGTCTATCTGTCCCAAACTTCTTACTAACACCTGAGTTCAGAAAACTTGTCAGTGGAGACTCAACAGTAAACCAGAAGTTCCAAACATCTCCAGAGCATGAGCTTATTTTTTACAGTTATGACATTTCAAGACCAGAAGTGGGACTTGGGGGGGTGTCCACGGAAGATCTGAGGGGAAAAGGGTGGGCTGGTGGAAGCCCACCTCCTCTGCAGCCCCCAAAACGTGCATGAGAGAAGCAAGACAGAGGCAAGTGTGTGCTGTGGGGAGGAGCCCACCAAGCCCAGTCCCATTTGGGTCAGTTCCATTTCTGGGTGACTCCAGAAGCTGTTCTTTCCCTGGGGCCTCAGTTTCCCCATCTGTGAAATGGGCCCACTGGACTAATATTTAGACTATTCTTTAAAATAGTGGCACCTTCAAGCTACTAGGGAAAACAATATGGAGGTTCCTCAAAAAACGAAAAATAGGGTTGCCATATGATCCAGCAATCCCACTCCTGGGCATATATCTGGACAAAACTATAATTCGAAAAGACACATGCACCCCAATGTTCACTGCAGCACTATTCACAATAGCCAAGACATGGAAGCGACCTAAATGTCCACGGACAGATGAATGGATAAAGAAGATGTGGCACATATATATAATGGAATATTACTCAGCCATAAAAAGAATGAAATAATGCCATTCGCGGAAGCATGGACGGACCTAGAGATTATCATACTAAGTGAGGTAAGTCAGTCAGAGAAAGACAAATACCATATATCACTTATATGTGGAATCTAACAATGTGACAGATATGAACTTGTTTATGGAACAGAAACAGACTCACAGACATAGAGAACAGACTTGTGGTTGCCAAGGGGGAGGGGGTTGGGGAGGGATGAACTGGGAGTTTGGGATTAGCAGAACTGGGAGTTTGGGATTAGAATAAACAACAAGGTCCTACTGTATAGCACAGGGAACTATATTCATCTCGTAATAAACTGTAATGGAAAATAATATGAAGAATATACGTTTAAAATCACTTTACCGTACACCAGAAACTAACACAACATCGTAAATGAACTATATTTCAATCAAACAAACTTAAAAAATAGTGACACCTACATTTTCCAAATTAAGTCTTATAGCCGATGAGGTGAATAAATGATTACTGCCTCATTGCCATATAAAATAGACAAAATTATAACAGCTACCATGCACTCCTTGCTTAGAACGTTCTTGATGCTGTTCTTAAATGCTTTGCACACGTTAACTTGTGGAATCCCCGCGGTGGTCCTGTGAGTTAGCTACTCTTGTTTTTTTTCTTGTCATCATCCCATTTTACAGAAGAGGAAGCTGAAGGACAGAGAGGTGAAGTAACCTGCCCAAGGTCACACAGCTTGTAAGTGGCTTGAACTCATATAGAGAGGCCCCAGGGCCATGCCCTTGGTCCCCCAGCTATACAAATAGAAGCACAATAGCTCCAGTGGAAGAGGGGGGGGGAGACTGGAGGCACCCATTTGCACTCGTTCTCTCTCCCTCTTCTCCTGTGGGGCACCCCATAAGCACAGTTACAGACTCCTAGTGTTTGTGGACCTTTCCCCTTGTTTCTGAGCCCTGAAGAGCTATGACTGTACTTTTCTAAGTGGGCTCTGCAGACACGTGCATCCAAACCGTCTGGGAGGCTTATGAAAATACAGATTTTGAGGCCGCTCTGAGGTCCCCAGGATCTGACCCTCTGGGTGGAGCCCAGGAATTCCATGTTAATAAGCACTCAACTGGGTCTCGGGCTCAATGACATGGAAGAGCTGCTGTAAGACAAGCGTGGCTGGGCAGCCTGATCACAGCCATTTGGCTTAGAAGGGCCTGGATTTAGAAATCTCCTTAAGGAGAGGGAAGGCCAGGGTCTCACAGCCCAGCCAGGGGTCTCACCTGATTGGGTCTCCAGGCATGGGCACTGTCAAACATGACCACACCTCAGGCCCACAACCTGGGTAGTGGTCACCCAGAGCGAGCAAGGAACTCTGCTTGCCCAAGAGCAAAGCCTGGGGCTTGGTCATTGTGACATTCTAGGTTAATCAGCACATCTGCGGACACACCAGGTGACACGAGAATGTTTTTATGCTTTGGAGAGAAAACAATTTTCATGACTCTTCAGCACGGCCCAGAAATCAGAGAAACAAATGGTGTTCAACATTCACGTGTTAATGATTGTTATTCCTTGAGACTGTTACCCCCCCAAGCACTGATTACAAGCTTGACCGCAGAGACCGTCTTTGCAGTGGGAAGTCTGGTTTCTTATGTCCTCTCCTGGGGGCCTTCTTGGCTGTTAGATTTGGCAGAAGTCATTAATAAACGTATTATAGACACAGGGTAATCGTTTCATGCTTACGAGCATAGCCGTTCCACATAAAAGAAACGCTGCCCCAGCAGAAAGGAATGAACACGGATATGGGCCAGAAAGGGAGAATGGGGAAGCATTAGTCACTCCTGGCTTCATCCTGGTGTCGGAACCAGGAGAATGGACCCTCTTCTGCCACACTTTAAGTCACAGATACACCGTCCTCTAGCATTTTCTCAGGAGGTAACCCTCCAGCGGTTTTTGAATTACATGGGCACTTCAATTTATTAGCGGACTCAACTGTGTGTTCAGTTCACAAGGCAGCCTACCCTCCAGGAGGGACAGTTTGGTCAGTGGCCACAAGAGAGGAGCAGTGAGTCCATATTCTGGCTAATACCCTCACATGTGGATGGATGGATGGGGGCTCTTTCCTGGCTTTGAAAGATACAGGAGCAAGGGAGGGTCCCTGAAGATCGAGCTTTATTTGTTTCACGTACGTGTACCTTTGGGCCTCACCTGCACTCCTATTACGGAATCTGGGACAGCAGGGGGTTCTGTTTCCAGGACACTGCCCCTTCCAAGTCCCTTCCCCAGGGAGAAATTAAAGGAGTGTTTTAGAATTGACATTTAGGCCCTGGGATTAAGCCTGTAGAACCAAGAGGGTGGAGGATTCTTGCCCCATCCTTTTGGGTGTATGGGTGCCAGAGCAATGGTGGGCTCCTTTTGAAAAGCCCAAACTTCACGTAGGAGCAGGAAAGAGTAAAAGAGAAGGTGCTAACGTTGGCACACTGGCTTCTGTTAGCCAGGAGCCTGAATGATAATGATAAGAATATCATAAAGGCAGCTGACCATCACCATGCTTGCCAGACACGACCAGGCAGGCAGGCATCACACAGATGAGAGGCTTGGGGTTCGGTAACATCAACGCAGCCGCACGGCTAAGAGGTGGGTTGAGTCTGGGAACACAGGTCTGGCTCAGTCCATATAACTCTGCCTCCTGGGTGGGAAGTAGGGAATAAAGGCCTCTGGGACTTGGTCAGGACCCAACATCTCAACCTGCTAAGGAATATATTTTAAAGGATAAAAATTAGGTGGAATCAAGTCATTCCTTGTACCCTGCGTGAGGAGGTGGGAGGTAAGAAAGGCCACTGTCTAAGGAGCCCCGCCACTTGGAACCAGACACGTTGACAACTACTCATCCCAGAGTGAGGTCCACACGCATACAAGAGGTGCTGTAGCCATGGTGACTGCAGGCGCAGGGATGGCCCAGTTCCATGGTGGTTAAGGGAACCATGGCCCCACCGGACCCCCCAGCATCCTGGAGACTGAAGGAGACATACCACCAGTGAGTCAGCCCACCCAGCGGAACTCATGGAGCCGGCCGGCAGGGGTTACCCACCAGGACAGGAAGAGGTGGGCAAGGGTGGCCGACCAGGCTGTCAGTGCTGGAGGGGGCCTTGGAGAATCTATTAGTCCAGTCTCCCCATAGTATGGGTAGAGATACCTGAATCTGGGAAGGGAAGGAACTGTGACATCACATCACCTGTTGATGACACCCCTGGGACTGGATCCTGGCTTTCCTGCCACCAGGGTCATAACCTACTCTGGACACCTCCTCACTACTCTTCACAAAACCTGAATCTTATTGCATCTCCTCAGAGCCCTGCTGTGTGGCCCACAAAGCTGCCTGGCCCTTGAAGTACCCAGGTTGCTGCTCTGTGTGGGCCTAGCAGGGAGGCCCTATCTCCCATCACCAGCCTCTTTGGGGGAGCGATGCCTGTGGGTCCCACAGGCTATGCAATTAGGGCAAGGCTGGGGGGCCTCTGCTGGGGGGCTGCAGCCTGACCCGCGGGAAGGGGAGGGGATAGAGGGGGCTGCTGTGTGAAGCCAGCTGGCTGGGCGGGGCAGGGTTGGGGGGCACGGCCTGGAGGCTGGCACAGGTGAGCATCCTTTTAAGCAGGATCAGTAATGGCAAAAGTGAGACCTAAGCCACCTGTGTGGCCATCCCCCGCACTCCCTTCTGCCATTGTGGTCCCTGCTAGGTAACCTTGGGTCCTCTGCTCAGGACCCAGCTTTGGGTCTCTCTCCTTAATCCTCCAGTCCATTTCCTATGTTCTTTCCCATTCCAGGTCCTGCTAATATGACAATGACTCTTAAAGGGTAAATGGATTATTTCCCCGCATCCTGAAGGGCTACATTTGCAGAAGCTGGGTCTTACCCTAAAGCTGTGAATAGAGGGTAGAGGCCCACACTCCCCCCATAGGGTGAGGCCCACGGGTGGGCAGGTTCTGGTGTCTTTGTAAAGCTATGTTTGGCAGTAGTTCTGACCTGGGTAGGAATCCTGCCCCTTACTAGTTCTTTGACTTTGAACAACACACTCAACCTCTCTGACCCTCTGTTTTTTCATCTGGAAAGTAGGAACAATACTTCTCATCTTCCAGCGTTGCCCTGAGTATTAAGTGAGATGACGCAGTGAAGTGTCTGTCATAGGACTCGGTAACTACTTCTTTCACAGGAATCCTTAGTTTTTCCATCTGTGAAATAGGAATTCCTATCTTCCCCACAAGATAGTAGCCTGGAATGTCATGCTTTGGAAATCAAAAAAATTGCTCCATAATTCAAGTGTTGTTTTTATTTGAGGTGATTTGAATTCCCGCAAGAGCAGATACAGGGGAGGGCCACCTTTCGTGTAGACGCCAAGGTTCACACCGGGTCACAGAGAGGGGAAGTGATCTAAACAGCAAGTTGGGTGACAGTGTGTCCAGACACCCCATCTTCTGAGCTGGGTCTGGGCCTTCTGGATGCTCTTCATTTAAGGAAAAAGGGAGTTTTGAGACGAGCTCAGAGGTCAACCTCTAGCTCTGGATTTATTGCCTCTGTGACCTTGGGCAAGTACTGGGCCTCCCCAACCTTCATTTCTTTATTCTGAAATGGGGATGATAAAACCTCCTGCAGAGGGTCGTTTAGAGGTTCACAGTAGCAGCTGTGCACATAACCTCCAGCACAGGGCTCCTAGCAGGTGCACTTCCCACGTAAGCACTGAATCCTGGTCACACTTTCCCCTTGTTATAGATAATCTGGAAGCCCCCCAGCTCTGTGCCCTGTCTCCTGAGCTGGAGAAACCCCTCTGTGTTAATTCTGCCAAGCAGTCATCTAGTCACTGCTGACACGCCTCCGGGGATGGGGAGCTCACCACCCCACCGGGCTGGCACCCCTGAACAGCTCAGATGGGGGCGAAGTTCCTAGTGTAATGCCATGAATTCTGTCTCCACGTAATTCTCACCACTGGTAGGTCTCAGATTTATCGAATCCTTCTTCCTTCTAATTCACCTGTTCAGTGACTCTGAGTCTTCTTGTCTCTGTCAACCAAGCCCTGACATGGATCAGCCTCAAACTTCCCCAGCTCCTTTCAACTTGGGGTTCATCAGACCTTCAACTTTCAGGGTCGACTTTGCATAGTCCAAGGTCAGTGCCGACCTTGGCAGCAGCATCTCTGAGGGCTCAGATCCACCAGGCCAGGCCCATGGATCCCTCTTATGGCTCCAGGTTCAGCCTCTGAGCTTCTGTCCCGGTCTTGCTAATCCCTTCCCCCAACAGCTCTGCCCTCACTCAGGAAGGCTTGGAAACAGATCACCTTACACACAGGCACGTTATATACGATCCCTTTTTTGCCAGCTTCGGGGTAAGTATTATTATTCCCATTTCACAGATAAGGAATGAAGGCTCAGAGAGATTTAGCGACTTGCCCAAGGTCACACAGCCAGCAAACTGTGGACCTAAGAGTGGAAGCCGGATCTGTTTGATTTGATACGAGAGATGAATTCTTCCTACACGAGTATGAGAGAAATGTGAATTCATCCTAAACAAGACAAGCAATCTCTTGCTTCTGTTGTTTCCCTATGTTCTGGGTGAAGGATAAAAGCATCCGCAGGGGTGCTATGCTGAGGGCCGTCAGAGCCGCTTAGGTGATTCATAGCTCAAGCGACCAGGCAGCCCCCTAACAGTGTCGAGAGGGGCGGTGTTGTGGCACTGGCTTTAGCGGGGGCAGATTGGCGGAGCCGGGCCAGGCTGCTGCTCGCAAGCACATAAGAGTAACGTCCTGAGTTTGACTCCTGCCACCTCCATCCAATCGGCTGCCTCCCACATGTTTTTACCTCTGTCGTAAGTCCTTCTGAGAGTATGGATGTGGACAGTGCCCAGGGTCCAGCAGCTCCTTTGGGAATTTGGTCCAAGGCAGAAGATCCTATGGAGCCCTGGAAGGCACTGTGCCAGCACCGTTAACCCCGATCTCTTCTGTTCTCTCCACACCCCAAACTTGTGTCATTCCTGCTTCCGGGCCCTCATCCTCGTCCACTCCTCCGAGTGGTGCAGTTATCCTGGGTGACGTCAGCTTGGCTGGGCTGCACTGCACTTCCCAGTATCCCTTCCCCCACATGTCTGGTTGGGACCCCAGGAGAGAGGTCCTCGCAGGGGATCTGGTGGCGGAGGTGATGTAGGGGCCACTTTACAGCTTCCAGACCTTTTGGCATAGCTGCTGCCCGCCTGGTTGGTGGCCTGTCCTGCCACTTCTCCATCAGCCCCTGGAACCTTCTCCAGTCTCCCCTCTGCAGAGAGAACTGTTCTTGCCGGCCGGGTCTGCTATTTTCACCCTATGCTTCTTTGCCGTGAACATGTTTGCTGTATAACTAATTGACCGTAAGGTAAGTTTGCCGCGAAAGATAAAATAACTAGTTGCCTGGTTTTGGTTTGACAGTTTGGTTTCAGCTGGTTGAAATGTGTTAGCATCCCTTCTAGTTAGTGATGGACGTGATTGATGGCTTTATCCAACTGAAAGATGATGATGATTTGTCCCAGATCGTCGAGTTGGTTTCTTATTTTGAAATGCACCACAGTGGCGAAGAAAGAGGTTGAGGGCCTCGAAGGCACAGATTTGAACTCACATTTCCCATAGAACTTTGAAACGTCTATCAACCCAAGAACACACAGCAGTGTAGAGGCGGTTACAATGTAGTACAAAGCTGAGTTACAAACATGCATCCTAGTATTTGGAAACGGATGCCTCTCTTAACAAAGGAAGAAATTTTGGCAGAAAAGAAGAAGTGTGAATGCCGAATAGGATGAATCCACAAGAAAAAAAAAAGAAAGACAAAGTGTAAAATGCTATGAATGAAAGACTTGGAAGACAAGGGTATGGGTACAACCCACAAAATAAAATCAGTTATTTGCTCAGTATTGCCATGAATCCACACACAGTTAAAATGTATTTAAATAGTTTATATTTTGCAGTAAAGCCTTTTTAATTATGTTATTCATTTCTCGTGTTCCATTATGTCCCTTTTAATGTCCCTCTTTTATTTTATCTTTTACGGCAAAATTGCCTTACGGGCAATAAGTTATGTGATGAAAATAACGTACTGCCAAAATGCTTGCGGCAAAGATGTCCAGGCAGAGATGCTGACGGTAAAAGCACCTAGCCCTGACATGGATCAGCCTCAAACTGCCTCAGCAGTTTGCCGACCATCCCAGGAGTCCCTCTCCCAAGCCCTTATTTCTTGTTGCTCTGACTTCCACCTCCAAATCCCGACCATCCCAGGATCCCTCTCCCAAGCCCTTATTTCTTGTTGCTCTGACTTCCACCTCCAAATCCCCCAGGGCTGGGCCTGACAGAATCGGGCTTGGCCACTCCTTTGCTTCTCCACTTGTTTCTCCAGTGCATTTGAGACCAATCGTGTGCCAGAGACAGAGGAGGCACTCAGTAAACATCAGAGGTCAGATTGTCCTAAGCTCAGGACCCAGTGCTCTGTGAGCCCCTGATGGGAGCAGCCACTGGGTTGGTACTGAATGCACTGCCGGGCGTGCTAGGTCCTGCTTGCCAGTGTCCGAGGGTGACCCAGGGGTGCCCCGCTGGCTCTCCTTTCCATTCAACCCTGGCTTCCCCAGTGTGATCAGTTCTGTGGCCGTGTCTGCTGGGAAGGTCAGTTCTGACGTTCATGCTGGAAGCTTTTGTGTGAATCTCTAACGGTGGACACATCTGTTCTCTAATCAAAACACAGGCAGATTTCTCGTGCTGGGTCCTAATTTGCTGAACTCATGCATAATTGATACAGATTATCTCCATTTTCCAGCCAGATAATTTGTCACTTACTCTTTCAGGGATGATGCTGAACTGGCTCAGGGCGCTGTGGATGGAAGGCACCACCCGCACCCTGTTCAGCCTCCATTCCTGCCTCCCTGTAGGAGCGAATCCATGGAGAATGCAGACGGGCGCCCCCTGCGGGAAGGAAGGAGGAATCCTGTTCTTCAGCAGATGTGTGCGCCAGGGAGAGGAGATGGGCGGCAGGGTGGACTGTCCAGTGGGCAGACCCAAGAAAAGAGTCTCTCACCTGAGTCTTCAAGGACGGCCTGAAGCCATCCAAGGGCCAAGGAACTGCGAAAGCCTTTAAGCTCCAAACTGGACTCTGAGGCAGCCACAACCGAAGTGACTCTGGTGCTGAGCTAGAAACCCAATAAACCCTGGGCTCGGAGCTGGGGTCAAGTGGGTGAGAAAGGACCAGGAGCGGGGTGTGGGGTGTCGGGTGTCCCACTTTACGTAAATTACATTTGCAACAACCAAACCCAAAAGAACATACTTTGCCTAAGGGGGTCCTGTGAACACAGGTCATCATCAAGAACATCTCTCTTTTTTTTTTTTTTTTTTTTTTTTTTTTTTTTTTTTTTTTGCGGTACGCGGGCCTCTCACTGTTGCGGCCTCTCCCGTTGCAGAGCACAGGCTCCGGACGCGCAGGCTCAGCGGCCATGGCTCAGGGGCCCAGCCACTCCGTGGCATGTGGGATCTTCCCAGACCGGGTCACGAACCCGTGTCCCCTGCATCGGCAGGCGGACTCTCAACCACTGCGCCCCCAGGGAAGCCCAAGAACATCTCTTTAAAGAGCACTCTCCCCTCCGTGCCTGCCTGATATCTGTGGGTACCAGAGTTGGACTTGCGCACTCATTTTAGGGACATGTGCAGAGAGAGACGTGCACCTGTCAATCAGGGCAAAGGGAGGCTCCATGGGGGAGCGGAGAAGAACCGGATGGGGAGTCAGGGTGCTGGTTCTGCCCCTCCTCCACTGGGTGACCACAGCAAATCGCTGTCCCTCTCCAGGCCTCGGACTCCCAGTGGCCAGAGGAAAGGACTGGATTAGGTGGTCTCTGAGGGCACATCCAGCTGCAACATTTTCTAGGGACAGAAGGAAGGAGGACAGGCATTCCCGAAGGTCCTACTCTGTGTCAGGGGCTCTTTCCTCATCATTCCTCAGGCCTCCCAGGAGGGAAGCCCTATCATACTCCACAGACCAGGGAGCTGATGCTCAAACAGCTGGGTAATGCATCCAAGGTAAGAAAGTGGCAGAGCCAGTGGCTCCACCACTAGGAGATGATGCCGGGGGTGGCGGGGACCCCTGCCTGGCTGACCCCCCGACACTGTGCGTGTGTGTCATTTCCCATCCGATCCTGGAGGATGGGACCAGCAGGGAGCAGCCAGTGGGGCTCGCTGCACCGATCCTGTTCCAAATCCAAGACAAAGCTTTGGGCCACCACCTGGGCTTCTGATGGGGAAAGGGAGGCCGATCTATGTAATTAACACCCCACCCGGCCCCTGGAATCTTTCCTCCAGCCATAGGTGCCATCCAAGAGGCAAAATCAATGACCTTGATAGCATCAGGGTTGCTCCAGCACAAACCTTTAAGCAATTCGTTTTCTACATTTATAAATAAGTCAATAAAAAAGATGTTCGACACGATTTCCCCAGAGAATGGAAAAAGCATGAATTGATTATCTCTTTTAGTCTATGTCCAATGGCAGGTAATGGAGAGTGGCGACGAGGGGGACCGGCTGGGGGCTTTGGAGAATAATGTTTGGGTAAAGATTGCCGTTCCAATGTGTCATCATGCATCTGACACAAAGAAGGAAAAAAACAAACAAACAAAAAGACAAGGCTAGCTGTGCTTCTCCTCTGAGCCTTGTTCCCACCCAATATCTGGCCAAGTTGTAGCCCCTGATACTACAGGAAACCATGGTTGAGTCACTCCCTTTGTTGCTGCCTTCCCCCTTCGCTTTAGGAGAGCTGATTAACTGGACCGCTACCAGTGGCTTGTCATGAGGGTCTTACTTAAGGAAGAAATGGCTACCCTGTGAGTTCCTTGGGAATTGATAGCCCTGGGGAAGTCTCTTCCTCCTGCTGCTCAGGGGATGGTGAGAAAGGAGGACAGAGCCAGGCTCTGAATCAATGAGATTAAAATATTGGAGGTGGTGAGAGAGGAGTGCCCAGCAGGGAGATGCCGCAACCTGGGGAAGACGCAGGAGGAGAGCATAGTCCAGAGAGAGTCTGGCCAAATGATTCAGGCCCTACAGCTGAGTCCCCTTGGTGGGAGGCTCCCACAGGGGAGTGGACAGGCGGGGCATCTGGGAATTGGGCTGATCTTTTAAGATCTGGTTTAAAGAAGATGGCAAAAAGTATGGTGGTTGTTTTCAACCCTGACTGCCCAGTAGAATTATCTGGAAAGCTTTGAAAACACAGTCCTGCCCAAGCCCCACCCAAGTCCAGTCAAGTCAGAATCTCTAGGTGTAAGATCCAAACATCGAAGCATTTGAGAAGCTCCCCGGGTGATTCTGTGGTGCATCTAAGGGCTGAGTCACTGGTCCCAAGGAGACTGTGGATGAATATTCTTCTCCAAGTGTGCTCCACGGACCACCAGCAGCTACTGGCATCATCTGGGAGATCGTTAGAATCTCAGACCCCACCCCAGACCTACTGAAGTGGAATCTGCAAGATCCTCGGGACATTCAGATGCATATCAAAGCCTGGGAAGCGATGGTTTAGACAACAGATTATTCTGGGTTCTCTTCTGATGCCAGCGTCCAGGCAAGTTACTTAACTCCTCCGAGACTGTTTTACTCTATGTAAAAGAAGTATCATGGTACGCCCGTGGCAGGGCCATCGGGAGGAGGAGATGGTGTCATTTCTGCAAAGCACTAACCCAGTGCCCAGAACACGGTAACTTCTCAGAAGATGCCAGTTGTTTTCCCCTCTAAATGAGGGTTAAAGGAAATGAGTCCTGCAAGGCATTTAGAAGAGCGCTTGCATACAGTAAGTGCCTAATAAGTGTGAGCTACTCAACGTTCCCTAGGCAGACAGAGGGAGCCTTTGTGTTCTTCTGGCTCTCTACCCATCCATTTCTTCTAGCCCTCGGAGTGTTGTATTTTAATCAGCTATTTTTATAAGTCCACCTACCCCCACTGGATCCTATGTATCTACTTGGTCTTAATCAGCTCAGCTCCCTGGGCCTAGTACAAAATAGGTCCAGGAAATATGTATTAAATAAATGAAAAGGACATAAAGGGCTCTTTAGCTGGTGAATAGAGAGCCAGCAGGCAGTATGTACGTGGGGCTTCTGAGTCCCTAGACCTACAAGTTCTTGGTTCTTGGGGAGAACCTGATTCTTAAGAAGGAGGAAGGTATCCTTCTGGCTCATGAGTGGAAAGCAACTAATAAATTGTCACGGAGGGTTCTGTGTGTTGAATCAATTTCAACGCACGAAACTAAGGGCTTTACAGATATAATTAGACTGTGAGGTTCTAGAAAAATGAAATCAACTTTGGGATCATTTCTGGACTTCCTTCATTCTCAGTGTGCTCTAGATAGAAAACAAAATGAGGGTCAGTGCCCTTCTGGGGTTAGACCCCATGGCAGGCGGGGAGGAGGCCTGGCAGATGGCAGTGATGACCTCCTAACGTGGTCACCCTGGGGCTGCACACAGACAGCACCAGGCCTTTTGACGGAACCGCTTAATTGGCCTGAACACAGGAGAAGGGACAGGTCAGATTTGCTCTGGGCAGGGCCTTGGATGGGAGCCTGAGGCCTCTGAACATACACTCAATGTTCTTCTCAGGAAGGCTGTTGCTACCGAGGCCAGCGAGAGAGGATGGGAGCGAAAATATTGAGAAACAGCGCACGGTCCTCCGTAGGGAGCTGGAGATGGGCCAGCTTCCCCAGGACACCAGGACCAAGCTAGCAGGTACCAAGGGGTTGGCGAGCGTTTCTCATGGCTTTCTAAAAGTGAATCATGTTTGTTAATTTATGCATTCGCTCATTCGACGAAAGCTTTCTGGGTTCCTACTCCGTGTGAGGTAGACAACATGCTTTTTTGTGCATTGTTTCATTTGATTAAAAAGGTTTTTTTTTATTTTCAGTAATAGTCTTTATTATATTGTAATCTTATAGGCATTTCAAAAACCCTGCACAAAAATATCCTATATCACTCAGCAATGTTATAAGCCTACATTTCTTCTTCATCTTCTTTGTTTTTCTTAATGGGAATAACTTTTTATTTATTTATTTATTTTCACCTTTTATTTTATATTGGAGTATCCATTTGATTTTATTTACTTAGACAAGAACTCTCTGAATCATGTCCTATCTTCCCATTTCGACCTCAAGATAAACAGGCTTAAAGAAGCTAAGTGACTTAGCCCAAAATCACACAAGCAAGAACCTGATGGGATCTGAACCTCTGACTGTCTGCATCCAGCCTGCAGCAGTAGGAGTTTGCAGTTATGGCCTCCTGGCCCTTTAAGACAAACTTTCCAGAACACCCTAGGACATGGGTGACAGAACATCCCAGCAGGACCAGGTGCTGCTGAGAAGCAGGAGGCTTTGCTTCAGGTCGTACTGGGACGTGTCAGGCTGGGCAGGGGAGGGGAGGGGCGGGGTAGCGGGTAGGATACGCCAGATCTGAGCCACCTTCTTTGTGCCAACCCCTTGTCTCGGGCAGACAGACTCCTGGCAGAAAGAGCACTGGGGAGTCAAACACGTGGGTCCTATAGTCCTCTCTCTGCCTCTAGAGGGATAGTTGACCTTGCAGAGGCCCCTAGCTCTCACCATCTGGGGCTCGGGCCAGCTGGCTGCCCAGATCTCTGAGAATTAGGCTGGCCTGATTCCATGAGCTGTGAGGTTAGTGCGTCCCTGGAACTGAAGACTTTCCCTTTGCACTTTCGCTAGCACACATACAGGACCACACACTTCCAACCTGACCACGGTAGCCAAGGGCTTGCCATTAAAGGAAGTCCTTCTTTCCTCCATCCTCTGCTTCTCCCAAGCTTGGCTTCTTTTTCTATGACCTGGGGATGCTGGTAACCTCTCTCAAGTTTCTAAGCGTGGGGTGCCGGAGGTGACGAGGGATTCCCCTGACTGCCTCAGCAACTGGAACAATCACAGGGTATGACCAGCCCTTTGTCTCTCCCCTGAGCTTCACCCTCAGTGTTCCAAGACTGAGTGAGGGCCAGCCTGGAGGGGAAAATTATTCCTGTGAAAGGGATGCTCGAGGAGTGTGTAAGGAAGGGGTTGTGGGATCGTACAGGACACTGTCAGGTCCTATCTTATCTGCTTTGCTTCTTCTCCCCTGTTCCCTTCTTGTTCTGGGGAGGCAGGTCTGTGCCCATCACTGGGACCCAGGGAAGAAAGCCAGAACCACATCCCACCTACTGTTCAACCCTGTGGGAGGGGGTGAGGTCCAGTCTACCATGCTGAGATGTTCACAGCTCTCCTCCAGCAAGTGTGTGATGCCCAACCAAGACCAAGGGACAATCCTTCATTCAGCTTATTTTTTAAGGCGTCTAATAAGTGTCAGGCACTGGGCTGGGCTCTCTGAATGCAGCCAAGAAAATGATTCTCATGGTCCCTGCTCTCAAACCTTGCAATCGTGTGCTTGAAAACTGCAGTAAATGAATAATGACACAAATCATTATAAGATCAAAATTGTAGGAAGTGCTGCAAATGCCTTCATGTGCTACCTCCTGACCTTCCCTCTCCCTCCCGGACTGGGTCTGATTAAAAGTGAGACAGCGATGGATGAGCCAGTGGAGGACGTTGGAGCTGAAATTCAATCCTGAATCTCCTTTCACTCTCTGGCTCTTGGGACCGCAGAGCAAATGAGTAGGAAAGAGAAAGGAAGAAGATGCTGTGAAAAAGCAGCTTGAAGCCTGAAGGTGTTAGTGCAAGGGATGGAAAACTACATTCTTTCGCTTCCGTCTCTTTTCCGTTACCGATGTTGGTCTCCTCTGCCCTGTCTTAGCTCAGATCCTTGTCCCTGGATGATGCCGTAGCCCCCGCCTTGCCTTGCCTCCTGCCCACCACGATGCAGCCTCCGTATAGGGCAGTAAAGAACCGCTCTCTGCCTAGACCAGAGTTTCTCAGCCTTGGCGCTAGTGACATTTTGGGCTGGATAACCCTTGGTTGTTGTGAGCTGTCCAAACATTGGATGTTTAGCAGCCTCTCTGTTAGCAGTGACAACCAAAAATATGTCCGAGGATTGCCAAACATCCCCTGGGAGGCAAGACCATCCCTGGTGCTTAGACATATTATGTCCTTGAACTTGACATTCAAGGCTCTCCATGATCTGATCAAACTGTCGTTCAGTGCTCTCTCTTTCTGTCTTTTCCCTCACATCCTATTACATGGCCACAATCGAGTACAGAAGATTTCCTTGCAGTGCCCTACCCCTTTCTCCTTGCCTTTGGCCACGCCATTCACTCTGCTTGGGGTGTCCTTCTCCCTTCTCTGTCCATTAAAGAAAGATCTGCTTATGTCACAAGATTCAGATCAAAAGCCACTTCTGAGACGCTTCTCCAGATATTTGGAGAAATAAGGATCCTGCCAAATAAGGATCAAAAGTCTGTCTGCCCCCGGAATTGCACAGAATCACAAAATGTCCAGACTATAGGACACCTGGGCAGTGAGCGATGTGTTCTTTCAGGGAGGCAGACGGAGGTGCAAAGAAGCGGAGGGTCTTGCTGGAAATCACACAGCCAACCGAAGATGGAGCTGGGCCAGAACCTCAGGCTCTAAATTCCTAGGTCGATATTCTAACCCTGCCTGCCAGCTTTTGCAAGACGAAGGCACCCTCTAATCAACAGGCAGGTTAGTTTTGTGGCCATGAGTGCGCAAAACGTCTCTGCACCTCAATGCTCCTCTTTGTAAAATAAGTGGTTGAATCAGGTGCTCTCTATGGGTCATTCTGTGCAGCTCTGTGCCATTCGGAGTCTGTTTTATTTTTTGAGAAAAGATTGTCATCCAAATATATTCATATTCATAGGTATTCGTATTATCACTACTCCCCCAATCCATCCCCCTATGTTGGAACACAACCCCAGAGCTAACTCCCGCGAAGGTTAACACAATGGTTCTGCTACTCATCCTAACAACGCTTCGCATCATGCCTTCACGTCACCCCCCAGCATCATTCTTCAAATTCAGACACGAACCAGAAATGACAAATAATTCTTGTAATGTGTTCTTTGAGGCAAATCATTTCTGATTGCCTGGGACCCCGACGACCTTGAGCACGCACCACCGAGACAAGAGGGAGAAGTCCTGGAAAACGAACAGCTTCAACTTCTTGCCGACGAGAGTGCTCTGCTCACGAGGCAGCAGCAGTACGTGCTGATTACCAAACAGATCATTTTCCAAATGAGGCGAGTCTGTTGGGGATCGGTCCATGCATGGACGTGCCTCATCTCACTACACCCTAAGTAGCCTTCAAAGTATTTTCTGCGCTAGTAAGGAGACAGACATTCCCTCACTGGTGCGTGGGATGTCTTACTTCATCCTCCCAATGAGCTTGGATATTTATTGTTATCCCTCTTCTACGAAGGAGGGAAGGGAGCCTCTGGGAATGCCAACAACTTTGCTAAAGGATCCAACGTGTTGATGTCTCATCTAGGACTAGGGTTCGGGTCCCTTGGCTCCTAAGCCAGTGCTATGCACCAAGGGGCACCTCTAGGGGGTAAAGTTCTTTCTCAGTGCTTTTATTATTTGGCCTCATTCTCTGCGGACTGCAGGTGAAAGCCCGGGGTTGAGGAAGGGAGAATACATGGATGTAAGGTAGGCTCGTCTGGCGAATAAGGGGATTAGACTGGGTGATCATAAATATTCCTGCTGGTTCAAATGTATGGGGCATGGCAGAAAGCAGATCGAGTGTTTTACAAGCATGATTTCCTCTCAGCTGTACAGGAACCCTATGAGATAAATACTAGGCTTGAGGAAATCGAGACGCAGAGTAGTTAAGGAGCTTGCCCAGGGCAGAGCCAGGATGTGGGACTGAGGCAGAGATGAACGGCTGTCCACCAAGGTTTGGTACTCCCTTCCAAATTGTGAAGCTGTTGTTGAGAAGCGGTTGCCTGGCAAAGAGCCGCACTTCTCAGCTCTCCTGTGATAGATGGGGCCGTGCTGATCAGTTCATAGCAAAGGATGTTGTGGAAATGAAGATGTCACTTCTTGGTAGAAGCCACTTCGTGGTCTGCCTTCTCCTCACCATCTCCTCCTGCCAATGGACATTGATCCCTAGACGGACTTCAGAAGCTGTGTGCTGTACACAGCAGAATGTCTATCAGGCTGGATCCCTGAATGACTGTGTGGAACAGAGTTCCCACCTCTACTCCAGACCCCTCCCACACTTCTGATTGCACCTCACATACAAGAGACATAAACTTAAATGGGCTTTAGTCATTGAGATATCAGGAGTTACTTATTACAGCAGCTAGAAGGGCCCTGACTAAGGCAGAGACAAAAAAAGAGTTTTGTTTCAGATGTGCATGTTCATCACTGCTACTCTACAGAAAGGTCCTAGGATTGTTTCCATTTATGCAGAGTGTAGATAATTTTCTCCTATTTCCAAACCCAAGAGCAAAAACGGGTGATATTCTTTCCTCTTATTATGCCCGAAGAGTATATTGGAGTGGCATTCATGATTCTGAGGCTCATTTAGTCTCCCCATCTCAATAAAGGGCACTGCCAGCTATTCAATGGCTTGGCAGTCAGCCTGGATTCTTGTCTTTCCCTTGCCTCCCATACTTTATCAACACGTCCTGTAGGCTCTACCTTACCAATAAAACTGGTAGTGTCCTTCAGCTGGCTGATACCAGCTTTTGAGAGCTGGCTGTCAAATCGTCAGGAGTGCCGCAAGCTCATTGACATCATGTTGGTAGCCTGAGGCAGCTCATGGTGGGAGTATTTACACTACGGGAATTGGCAAATGCTACAAACCAGGATTTCCCCCCCTTCCAGAGCCCATTGTTAAACAGGAGACAGGGCCTGGCAGGAGAGGTGAATGGGCTGACTATGCCCAAGGAGCATGGAGCAAGGAAGAGTCAAGGGAAGAATCCAAACAGAGCAGAGGATTCTAAAGGGCACCTGGAAGAAGAGTGAAAACTGGGTCTCAGGTCAACATTCATCCAGGAAGGGCGAGAACAAGTGGGTCCAGGAGGGGCAATTAGAACAGAATCCGGATAGACTTATCTAAGGCCCCTTTGTTAGGGCATCAGAGAGAATCAGTTCCTGTCTATAGCTTTCTAGTGGTGTGACATTGGGGAGGTTACTTAGCCTTTCTGAACCTCGGTTTCCTCTGTAGAAGAGGATTAACGCTATCTTCCCGAGGCGGGTGTGAGCACTAAAAGAGTGCTCCATGTATGACAGCCTCCAGCACAGTGCTTGGCATGCAAGTGTTCAATAAATGCTCAGTAACAGCTCATTTTCATACCCTTACCTGACTTTCTGCATGTGAATGATCAATCCTTTCGTTGTCTGTATTCTTTAGTTGGACCCTAGAACCAGAAACTGTAGGGTATCAAAGCTAGAAGGGACGTAGAGATGAAAACTCTGGATGTCTGGGCTCATCTTGGGCGGGCTAATGAGACGAGGTCAGCGGGGATTGGAATCTCCATACAGAAATGGCCAATGGACCCACAGGAGGGAATTGCCTGGTGGTCCAGTGGTTAGGACTCCAAGTTCTCACTGTCGAGGGCCCGGGTTCAATCCCTGGTCTGGGAACTAAGATCCCGCAAGCCACATGGTGCGGTGAAACAAAAAAACAAAAAACCGACAAGAAAAAGAAACGGCCAGTGGGAGGACTTGAGGCGGGTGGGGCGCTCAGGTAGATGTATACACCAGAGCTATGGAATTCATGCCTTGTCATGAATATTTGTTAGAAACAGATATAGCAAGCCCTTAGACCTGTAAAGAGCTTTTCAGCTTACAGAGCCTGTTCAGACCCAGGTTTTTACTCACTGCCCCCGACAAACGATGGCGGGGGTGGGGGGGGTACTGTCCCTATCTGCAGGTGAAGAGACTGAGGCACAGAGAGCAAAATGACCACCTCCGATGAGCCACGCGGCCTTAAACTAGAGTCTGAGCGGAGATGTCTACTGCTTACTGTATCATACACTCCTGTCACCTGGAGACGGAGCCTGCAATGCCCCCAAAGCGGTTAATTTCTGAGGAGCAGATTCCTTCTCAGACACCCAGCAAGTGCCTTGCATTTTAATGGGCCCTAGGTGCTTACTGCTTGCAAAGAGGTCAGGTTTCTAAATGGACAGCCAGATGGAGAGGCCTTCTGGACCCTCCCTGGGGCCAAGTGAGGCTACTCCTGCCATTGGCTCCTGCTCTCCTCGCCCTAGAATGGTTCCAGCGCCTTCCATGCTAATAGCTCACTCCTTCTGAGCTCCTTTCATTGCTCTCCGGCTTAGATTCCAAGTGGAGAGCAGAAAGGCTGGAGACTGGCAGGGCAGCTCCAAATGCAAACACCTGCAGGCCCAAATGCAAATTCTTTTTTCTGTCTACCAAGAAAACACACAGACAACTTTAATACGCAGTGCCTTGCAGCAGTGCAACAGTGAGGGTCACTGCATATCCAATACGGTCTCGGTTCAGACACAAATAACAAAAACCCAGTCCCCATGCCTAGGGCTTTATATCTTGCAAAGGACACTCACGATCACCCTCATAGTTGATTCTCATAGGAAGCCAGGTTCAACACGTTTGATGAGAGTGGGTATTCGCTGACTGCTGACTGTGCCCTGGAGGAGCTCACCACCCACATGGGGAAATAGGATGTATTAGGGCATAATTACACAAGGGAGTGGGAGACCCATGTGGTGCCGTGGGGATGTGTGAAGAGGAGGGGTGACATACAGGCTGGTGAGTAGTTAGCCCGGTGAAGGGGCAGACAGAGAAGAGTCATCAGGCAGAGAGAACAGCATGTGTGAGGTCCTAAGACTGAGAGAGCTCAGGTCTTGCATTAGTTTCCTGCGGCTGTTGTAACCAAGGACCACCAACTGTGTTGCCTCACAGTTCTGGAGGCTGGAAGTCCAAAATTAAAGTGTCAGCAGGGTTGGTTCCTTCTGAGGACTCTCAGGGAGCACCTGTTCCAAGCCTCCCTCCTAGTTTCTAGTAGCCTCAAGCATCCCTTGACTTGTAGATGACATTCTTCCCTGTCTTTACATCATCTTCCCTGGGTGTGTATCTGTCTTTGCATCAGTATTTCCCCCTTACTACAAGGACACAGTCATATTGGATTCAGACCCACCCAAAAGGCATCTTCTTAATTTGACCATCTGCAGGGATCCAATTTCCGAATAGGTCATATTCACAGGCCCAGGGGCTTAGGGGTTTAGGACTTCACCATCTCTTGGCAGGGACACAATTTAACCCATTAACAGTGCTGCTTAAAGGATGAAGGCGGTGTAGAGATTGAAGAGGACGACGGCAAGAGGAGATGAGGCTGGCTGTGTCTACCAGGGCCCTCTTAGGGAAGACGCATAAAGCATGGTGAAGGCTTTGCCATTGATCATAAGGGAAAAGAGAAGCTCATCTTTGTTGCCCTCACATAGTCACTTCTTTGGGTTCCTGGAGCTCGACAGCTCTCTGAGAGCCCTTTCCTGGGTGAGTGGGTGTAGGTCTCCCACTCAGGGTAAATTCTTTGAGGAAAGAGACCAAGTCTTATTATTCACTGGGACCCCCAGAACAGTGATCAGCACATGGGCCGGGATTAATAGATGCCTACTAATTGAACGAATTTAGTTCAATCCTTGTACCAGCTGAGTGCAGAGTTGCCTCTTCATTTATATGTGCTCTTCATACCATTTTGCATCATTGTTGCTATAATACAAAATCCCTTTTGTACATCTTTATGAATATTCTTGATTTCTTAGATTGAAATGTTTATCTCCTCCTCTTAAAACTGGAATCCTTCATTATGTTCTCCTAGACTCCTGTATCTAATAGTGTGAGGCTTGCAAAACAGATCTGGCTGGGTGTTTTGTTATATGTCTCAGAAAAGAAGCCCCAATAAATTGTGTGTGTGTGTGTGTCTTTAATGTAGAGGGAAGTAATAATCGGTTTGCCATCTTAAGGTTGACAACACTGAAAATGGGATTTATCCAACCTCAACATTGTTAGAGATTGTAAGTTTGATGATCTACTTCTAGGATTTAAGATTTGCCTGGGTCTCTCTCTCTCTCTCTCCCTCTCTCTCTACTGACTCCTACAGGCTTACTCAGAGAGAAGCAGGATTTTCTAGCCCTGGCACAATCTTTGGATTTCTGAAGGAAAGAGGACCTGCAGCCCCAGAATGTCTCTCCACAACAGAGCAATGGAATGGCTGACCAATCAGGTGACATGTGAAAGGAAAGTGCAACTGGCTATATTGCAGCATCCAAACTGGAAAGGAACCTAAAGAATGGCCCATTTTACAGGTGGGGTGAGAGAGGCTCAGGGAAGAATGGAGACGTACCTGAGCAGAGCCAACAGGTAACAACAGGCCCAGAAGGGAGATGCCCTTCGGAAGCTCAGGTCACTGATGCAAAGCGCATCATTACCTGCTGTCAGGTGAGGACTGTATTGTCAGGATTCATCTCTCTGGGCTTTGGTGCTTACTGGTCTCCTGAGAAGCATCACAGGAAAGGGTGAGCAGCGTTACAGGACTGCCCAGGATGGCTCTCAATGAGAAAGAAAGAAATACACAGGCAGCCAGGTTTCCAAGTACAGCACACCTTGGGCCCTGCATTTCCAGACATTAACCTCCCCCCAGAGACCCAATGCAAGCACTCGTCCCCTGAGGAGCCGTTTCTCCAGCACGCGGTGCCACAGGTACACCACGTCCAGGTACTAATCCCATGACTCTGCTCCCAGACATTTTGCCCCTGCCCTGGGTTCCCAGGCCCTTTACCTGGGCTAGTGGATGGTTAAGAGCCACTGGACCAGGACTTTAGGGTTTGAATCTATGCTCTGTCCCTAACTAGCTGTGACCTTGGACAAGTCCCTTTATCTCTCTGAGTCTGTTTCCTCATCAGTTTAATGGGGAAAATGGTAGTTTCTTCCTCATTAGGTTCTTGCAAGATCAATGAATGCAAAATGCTTAACACAATCCTTTTAGATCCAAAATACTTGATTCACTTTGCTGTGTGTGTATGATTCAAATATTAATGCGAAGCAGAAATCAATTCAAATCAATCCTCAATGTGTATGCCAGGGACTGCGCTCAGCCTCCCAGATGTCTTTGGGCCCCTGCTCAAAATAACTTTCACCCAGCACTCTCTCCCTTTCTGTAAAGTTTCTCGGCATGAGATGGATGGTGTGAGCAGTGGCCGTGAAGGCTTGAATGCACAAACTGTAAATGGCTCAGACCGTGTCTCCCTGGAACTCCAATTTCAACACTGTTTTGATCAGAATGATGGTTTCTGCCACAAGCAACTGATTGGCCTGTACAATTCTGTCATCCCCCAAACTGATTAATTCTTCAGTAATGACACTGCCTGTGGTCGCTGCTGGCACGCAAGCTACCTGTACAAGTAAATACAGGAGCATTTACTCCTTGTCAAGTTCTCCAAATTCTTTACATATGCTATTTCACTTAGTTCTCTTGGCAAAGCCCTGTGCAGCAGGTCTCTGTGTAGGGGGAAGCTGGGGTCAGTTCAGAGAGGTTAAATAAGATGCCCAGGACACACAGCTAAGAAGAGGAAGAGAGCTGGGATTTGAACTCAGGTCTTTTTCAATCTTTCAGCCACGTTTAAAAAAAATAAAACAGGTTTACTGAAGCATAATTTACGTACAATAAAGTTTACACTTTATAAGCAGAAAGTTCAAGGAGTGCTGGCAACTATATACAGTTGTATAAGCGTCAGGTAATCAAGCTACCGACCGTTCGCTAACCCCAGAAGTTCCCTCTTGGCCCTTGGCAGGCAATCTGCTCATTCCAACCCCGGCCCCTGGGAATCACTGATTTGTTTTCTGTGCACATAGTTTTGCCTTTTCTGGAAGGACATATAAATGAAATCATGCCATCTGTAGTCTTTTGTACCTGACTTCTTTTATTTATCATAATGCACCGTTGTCACCTGTGTCATTGGTTTGTTCCTTTTTATTACCAAATAGTAGTCCATTGCATGAATATACCACGGTTTATTTATCCACTCACCATTCGATGGACACTTGGATGATCTCCAGTTTGTGGCTATAATGACTATAGCTGTCATAAACACTTGTACGTAAGTCTTTGCAGGAACATATGTTTGCTGCACTTCTCTTGAGTAAACCCGCATGAGTAGAAATTCCAGAGTCTCAGGTTAAGTGGATGTTTAACTTCAGAAGAACCTACCAAACTGCCTTCCAAACTTTCTGCATCTTTTTGAATTCTCACCGGCAGTGTGCATGAAAGATTTTTTTTTAGCTACATTGAAACATTCACCTCATTCTGAGTTGGGAAGATAGAGAATGATGAATGCCACATTTCATTGAATCTAAGATGCCATTAATTTTAAGATGCACCATCATTCTATGTATCAATAAAAAAATCTGACCAACTATGACACAATGCTTTCTTATCACTTAGAAAAAATATTTTATACGTTTAAACTGACCTGTAACTTGCTCTTATACACATTTAAAATGGGAAATAAAAATGAAAAAATTGGGTAGTCCTAGAACGTATTCATCTTTAGAATCTTCTGAATCTTTTTTTTTTTAATTTTCATTTTATATTGGAGTGTAGTTGATTTACAAGGTTGTGTTAGTTTCAGGTGTACAGCAAGGTGATTTAGTTATACATATCCCTATATCTAGTCTTTTTCAGATTCTTTTCCCATATAGGTTATTACAGAGTATTGAGTAGAGCTCCCTGTGCTATACAGTAGGTCCTTGTTAATTATTTTATATATAGTAGTGTGTACGTGTTAATCCAGACCCCCTAATTTATCCCTCCCCTGCCACCTTGTCCTTTTGGTAACCATAAATTTGTTTTCTAAGTCTGTGAGTCTGTTTCTGTTTTGCAAATAAGCTCATGTGTATCATTTTTTAGGCCGAATCTTTATTTGGCTCTAAGCCTTGGGTGTCCATGTATATCCACATGGACTACAGGTGCCGTCCACTTACTGGATGAGGCAGCATCCTTCTCGAAACAATGCTCTGTTACTGGCTTCCGGATTTTCTTTCAAGCCAATCTCAATGCTCTGAACTTTCTTATTTGATTACACTCATCTTCTACCCCTGCCACCTCATTGAATTATGTATCATCAGAATTTAAGAAAAACTTCTGTTCTAATTCAGTAAAAAGTTTTTTGGCCGACAGATGTTTGATGCCTTCAAGATAGTCCCACTTGATGGATGATAAATCAGTCACACTAGCCTCTATGGCTTTAAAGTTCATTCTTTTTTTTTTTTTTTTTTTTTTTTAAGCAATGTGACAATTTCTCCTGTCCTCCGTAGCTATGGTTCTACATGGTGAGCAATGCACAGGATCCCCAACTGGAGTTCTGACACTATTAGCAGCCATGGCACTGAGTCTACACACGTGGGGGCTGTAATGATTTTCTCATGACTTACGGCCAGCAAGTGATTGAAAGATGCCTTCATTTGTGGGAGACAGCCTGATTTTAAGATGTTAAAATTGAAAAAAAACTGTGCATCTTAGAATTGATCAAATATAGCATATTTTACCCCAAACTTGGGTTTCTGCCATGCTCTTTTAAAATTTTTTAATTAATTAATTAATTTATTTATTTATTTTTGGCTGTGTTGGGTCTTTGTTGCTGCACGTGGCTTTCTCCAGTTGGGGCGAGCGGGGGCTGCTCTTTGTTGCGGCGCGCAGGCTTCTCATTGTTGTGGCTTCTCTTGTTGCATAGCACAGGCTCGAAGCGCGCAGACTTCAGTAGTTGTGGCACGCAGGCTCAGTAGTTGTGGCTCGCGGGCTCTAGAGCGCAGGCTCAGTAGTTGTGGCTTACGGGCTTAGTTGCTCCACGGCATGTGGGATCTTCCCGGACCAGGGCTCGAACCCGTGTCCCCTGCATTGGCAGGGGGATTCCTAAGCGCTGCGCCACCAGGGAAGTCCCCATGCTCTTTTTTTTAAACAGCCCCCCAGACCCCAGAAACATCAGCTTCATCTTCAACACCTCCTTCCTCCTGAACCACATCCAATCACGATGATTCTCCCATTCTTACCTACTTCTATCACCTTCATCCCATGCCTTATTCTCTCTTTCTTAAGCTATTGCAAAAAACCTCCTCCCTTATCTGCTCGCCTTCTAGCAATTTCTTCACCTTCACTCAACCCTATTCATTACCCTCAGAGTGATCATTCCACTACGCACATTTGAATGTGCCGTCTCCTTCCCAAAACTCTTTCCTGGAGCCCCATTATTTGAAAAATAAAGTATAAATGCCTTAGCCTGACATTCAATTTCTCCTACATTCTGAGCCCTAATCTCTCATTCCAGTTTTGTTCTTCACCGTAGTCCCCTCCAGGCATGTCTGATTATTTGATCTTTTCCAAACATGCCTTGGACTTTTCCCCCCTCTGGAATTCTGCTAATGCTCTGTCTAGAGAATATTTCTCTTTCTTATTCTTATTAAAGACCACTCATAGAAGTGACGCACGATGCTCGTTTGGTCACATCAGCATGTGGTGAATTTATGAGTAAAGTTCTCTCCTCTTTCTCAGTTGCCCATAATGGGTTAATAATACACATATGTACAAGGTATGTATGTATATACACATATACACGCATAAATAGACACACATTACATACATACACACATTCACCCTATTCATTTGCTTTTTATATTGGAGTATAGTTGATTAACAATGTTGTATTAATGTCAGGTGTACAGCAAAGTGATTCAGTTATACATATATATATGTATCTATTCTTTTTCAAATTCTTTTCCCATTTAGGTTATTACAGAATATCGAGTGGAGTTCCCTGTGTTACACGGTAGATCCTTGTTGGTTATCTATTTTAAATATAGCATACATGTCAGTCCCAAGCTCCCATTCTATCCTTCCCCTCCCCTTCTCCCCCCCAGGTAACCATAATTGGCACGACCTCTGTGGAAGTTTCTTTGTGCTCTTTAATCAGAATCCTTCTTCCTTTATGTTTCCCCAACACCAGCTTGTACTTTCAACTGTACTATCTTCTGGTATAAAATGGATATAGGAGCACTACACAGGCCTATTTTTAGAATTAGATTCAATTGCGCGGTCTTAGAGTGCTGGCATTTTGGAGGCGTCTGAGTGTAATAAATTAGACCTAGAACTGGCATCAGGCCATCCTGGGTCAGGCTGCAAGTCTGTCGCTTACGATCTCTGTGACCTTGGGCAAGTAGTGGGACCTCTCTGGCTTCAGTTCCCTGACAGTCCTGAGCCAATGAGAGCCCCCAGGCACCTTCAGAAGCCCCTTCCCAAGCATGCAAAGATGCTAGGAAAACTGCTAAGTGCATTTCCGAGTCCTTGTGGGTAGGACGATTCTGCCTAGCCCCTCTTCTCCTTGGGCCCCTGGTTCATGTCCTGTGGCAGGAAAAATTCCTTTCTCCTCTGCCATATTACGCACTTATAGATGGGAAGCCTCTGGCCAGCATGGGCCTTCCTCCCCAGTCCCTGTTGCAGGTAAACGTGGCCACGTGACTAATTTTTACTAAAGCGTACTAATGGGAGCGACGCGGGCCACACTGGGGTCCAGGCTTTTAATCTGCAGGTACCTCATCCATGCTCTCTTTGCTTTTGGAGGCTGAGTGTCAGAACCACCTGGAGGGCTTATTAAAACATAGATTGCTGACCCCACCGCCAGCATTTCTGATCCAGGCCCAGAGAGGGGCCCAAGCAGGAGCATTTCTAACAAGTTTCAGGGTAAGACACTGATGCTGTTGATATGGGGACCACGCTTTGAGAAGTACATCCTAGGAGCTGGCAGAGTTGCCACATAGAAAGAGTCTGGGTACCTATGTGCCCTTGGAGGGAACGAAGAGCAGCCCTGCCAATCAGGCTCACCCACCTGCAAACATTAAATGAGCAAGGAACAAACTTTTATTTTGTTTGAGAGTTTATAGATTTTGGTGAGTCTATGTATATTGTAGCAGGTTAATCTCTCCTTAAAAGCACCATTCCTATTCCCATGGGGCTGAGGCCCAGACCCATCGCCTGGCTGCTGTCTGTCTCTCCCTCCAGTCTGGACCAAGCCTTAGAATCCCTCACACCCTCCCAAGTACAAGTATTCCCTGCTTTTCAAAAGTTTGCTTTATACCACTTCACTTTGATGAAAGACCTATATTAGCACCTGTTTTCGCTAACGGAAAGAAATCCAAAGAGTATTTCTGCTTTTACAAAAAAGGTGAAAAGCGAAAACAGAGTCCAGCATTTGTCTTGCAGCGAATCCTAACAGAGGCATCACGTACCCTGAGCAGCAAAAGTGGCCCTGCCGAGCTCCTTCCCTGAGAACTACACCCAGCAACTCAGCATCCAGCCGCCATAGTTTTGAACTGTGTCTGTGGGCATCTGGGCTTTATCTCAATTTATTTTGGGCATCCATGAGCAAGATGTGTCCTAAGGTAACTAATTCTTTGCTTTATGCCACTTCAGCTTACAAAAGCTTTCACGGGAAAGCTCTACTTTCAGATAGTGGAGGCAACCTGTGTTTTCACCAATCACAACTGCAACATCACCCAGAGGCTGAGAGTCCCCAAGTCCACAAGTCCCCCTGCTACTCGCTACCTAATGGATGGACAGTCCGTCCATCCTGCAGAAAGCTAGACTTCCCTCCCACCCACTGGACATGGCGATGAGGGTTTCTGCCCCCTGGCTGGAGCAGCTCATCCCCTCTGTCCTGATTAATTGCCTCTGGCTGCTGCCCTGGACAGCTTCTGCCCATCCTCTTCCTGTGTCTGGGAACCGCCCATCCCCCCTGCAGTAGGTACACCCACTTAGTACCCAGTTCCTCAGTCCCCAGCACTGCTCCTTGCACAGAGGAGATGCTCAATGTCTAAAATCAAAGCCACGGTGACCAATTCTGAGCAAGAAGTTGGGACAAGTTGCAAGGTGAGGATGACAGATGGCAGGGGGACGCAGTCTACCCAAGTCAGTGATGAGCCAGGAACAGGGTACGTCAAGTATTTCCCTGGTCAAGTTCCCAGAGCCCTGTCTTGTCAGAATGCAGACTCTCAGACATAAGAGGGCAATTGTGTGATGATTATAGATAAAAAAGCCTAGCAAGTATTAAGAGATCACTAGTCCAATAAGCACATGAAAGCTCAAAGCAGGATTCATGCCATTAATTCAAATTACATGAGCCGTAAGTCTGCCATTGCCTTCCTTTTAACCAGCACATCAAGGAAAAGAGGCGCTTTCACTGGATTACTAAAAGGATTTAATTAACATGGAATATTTCACAGGCAGACAACCTATGACAGACTAATTAAAATATAGTCTGTTGAAATGCACATTAATTGGTTACTAATTCTCACGTTTCATTCCCCTTTAAGGGATAAAGATATGCTCAGTAGGAGACATTGCTTTACGCGTACACGCATCTCTCTGTTCTTCGGCTCAGCATTTAATTAAAAGGAAGGACAAAGTCCATCACTCTGCAATTCTAGAAAATGGAGCAAAAGTCAGAGGGAGCAGATAAGGGGTGTCACTGTACACGGGGCAAGCAGTAGGGTAGGCAGAGCACCAGACTGGGAGTCTACTGGCTTGGGAGCTCCTCTCCTACTCTGCTCTCAATTCACTGTGTGTATCTTCCCTGCTTAACGCTGCCCATGGCCCCCCTTCACCATTATATAAATTCCAAGTCCCTGCTAGCTGGTAAGTTATAGTCAGGCCCTTGACTATCTTCCCAAGATTCTCTGCCTTGCCCATTTCACTCTAGTCAGCCTGACCTTCTTGCTGGACCTTGAGCAAATCAAGTTTGTAATCACCACTTCTGGACCTTTGCACTTGCCATTCCCTCAGCCTGGAATCACTTTCCCTGAATCTTCATATGGGGCTTCTTCCCATCATTCACATCTCCGTCCAAAGAACTCCTCAGAGGCCTTCCCTGATCACCCACTCTAGTGCCCCCCCTTTTATTCTCTATCTCATCACACTATTTTCTTTTATTCACAGATGTAACACTGTGACATTAACTTAGGTATTTATTTGTTCACTTATTTATTGCCTATTCCTATTGACTGTAAGTGCTATGGAGGCTGCAACCAATCTGTCTCCTTGATGCACTGCACCTAGGACAGTGCCTGATACATAGTAGGCAGTCAATAAATATTTGTTGATTGAATGAATGGAAATAAGGATGGAGAATAAGATCTTTGAGCTTCTGTCCAGTTCCAACATTTTAGGATGCTTTGAACTTATACAGAACCAAGAGAGACACAAATGCTATAGAAGACACAGTGTCTTAAATCTTTTTGGTACCTCCCTTCTGGCCCTTAGCAAAGCCTTGCTCACGAAGATCTTTCAGGAAGTGTTTGTGGACTGGGGTCCATCTGGATCCTGCAATTCTAGAGTTCTAAGGCATCTGCGATTAGGGCCAAGACTCCTGTCCACCTCCCCTTTTCAAAACTATAATCATGGAATCACCAGTTTACAAATCGATCTCCTCCCAAAGCCTTTGTTACCTGCTTCATCAAACTGTTTCATGGGATTCCAGCAAGACCAAGACTCTCCCTTCGGTGCTCACCTTGCAAACTAGCCTGGATCACAGCTGACGGACGCTGCTTGTGGCTGTCAGGTGGGCACTCTTGTTTTAAAAATAAGGAGTCTAGATCTTATGCACTATGATAGTGCTTTCCTGGTTATGCGTCTAGAATTCTGTCCTTCCCTCCTTTAAGGAAATCTGAAATGCAGTGGATGATAAGGCAGGTTTGAAATCTCTTTCCCGGAGGAGGTGGTAATCCTCCCCTCTAATGCTTCAGCCTCTCTCCTTCCATGGCACGTGGCCACATCTCCCTCCTCCACCTCAGCAACGTGGATGATAATGGGATCCACCACCTCGCTGCCTTATGTGGACTTTCTCCTTCTCATGAGCTGCTCATGCTAGAAGCACTGAAACAGCCTCGAGCCAGAGGCTGGACCACTTGCACCCCCAGCATTTGGCCAGATGCTTTCTTTTGCTCAGTGTTTCCAGCTTTTCATCTCGATGCAGCCACTCTTCCCAGCAGAGTGGAAATGTAAATTTCAGAGGCACAGGTGAGGGCTGAGATCAGGCCCTCCATGTGGTCCCATCCAGCTCAGAAGAGCTCTGCATAGTCATTTGGGGCCAAAGCCCCAGCTGATAATAAAGCATTAGTTTGCCTACTTTGAGCATATGTTGTAGGAAGACTGTTTTTACAAGTCCAAATACTGGAAGGATCCAAAAGTATTGTTCTAAAGTAAACTCTTAAAGCTTGATATCCTTTTTAGGTTTGTAGTCACGATCATTGCTATGAGTTGTCATGGGGGTGCCAGTGGGATAGGTTGAGCAGCACATGGCTAGCCCAGGAGATCATGGGAGGTAGAGGGGAGTACGTGTGACATGAACGGGGCAGGACTGATCGTGGTAGACAATCACAGTGATGGATAATTGCGGTGATGTCATGGGACCCTCAGAGTTAACCCACATATTGGGGCAGTTCTTATTTACATTTTGGGACAGGTAACAACTATTTTAAAGCTCTATTGTATAGTAGTTAAATAGCAAAGTATCTAGAGCCAGACAGCCTGGCTTTGGTCCTGGCCATGTCACCTACTGGCTACTACTGGGCACTGGTTTCCTCATCTAGAGACAGGGTAAATTTCATCCCTCATAACCTACTGGAGATGAAGTGAGGGGAAAGTATTAGCAAGAGCTATGAGCTCAGAGTGGAGGAAACAATAACTTCTGAGTGAGGGGAATCATGGTTTCTAGAAGAGGGACATTTGTAGTGGGCCTCAAAGGATGAGTAGGAGTTTGCTAGGCAGAAGATGCTATAGTAAGGCTGGGGAAGTAGGTAGTAGAGACAATAATGGTAGCGGTAAGGGGAGGAGGCTACATTTTAGGCAGGGAACAGCCATGTGTGAAGACTGCATGGCTGGCCTGTGAAGTGTCATGTAATGGGAGTATTAAAGGATAGGACAGATTGAAGCTTGGCCTGAGCTTGTTGTAAGGCTAAGGAATCTGGGCTTTATTCTATGCAGGAGGATTTTTTTTTCCTAGATGATATTTTTATACCTAGAAAAAGAAACAATATTTATCTTAAGCTCAGTGCCAACAACTTGATGCCAAGATAGTGCCAAGGAAAAACAATCACATGTAAATCCACTGCAAAAAATAATTGCTCCTAACATGCGGTCGTATGTCTTTTCAGCATTTTTTGGATGTATATGTGTGCTAGTCTAGCTTTACCAAAATGCCATCTAAGGAACATTTTTGAGCAGGAGAGTATCACAATCAGGCTTGCATTCCAGAAAGATCCTGCTGGTGGCCCTGGGGAGGAGGCCCGGCCAAGGCTGCAGCCAGAGGTCAGGATGCTGTTTGCTCTCACTCTGGTCCAGGGGAGAGATGAAGAGGGCCGAGGAGGAAGGAGGGATGCCTTCACCAGCAGAAACACACTAAGAGGGGAAACTGCTACCTTTGTGAAGTCCAACCAGAGTGGTCAACAGTTCCATCGATGACCAGCTAGTGCCTGCTAAGATTCTCTTCTGCAGGCCCCTGGTCCACTTTCTAATCTAACACCCAGCATGGTCTTCCATCCTGGAAAATGTTCTTCTCCTTGAGAACAAGTAGACTATAGAACTCCTCTCCCAGCATGTCCAGATCCCCTCCACCGCCCCCCCGAAAAATCTCGACTGTGCCTCTTTCAGAACCCCACGGAGGGGATTTGCAGACTGTTGGTCTGAGATGTCACAGCCAGCAGGACCCCTTTGATGTAAAAGCCAGACACCGTGCTCCCGAGGTAGCTTCACGGTGGCTTCCCTGACTCAGTAGGCACCATGTCGCCGGTGTCCCTGACCGCAGCCACAGGGAAGACAGCCCTGCTCTCTTCCCTCTCACAGCCCTCCCACGACCAGCTACATCCACTGCCCAGAAAATGAAGGTTATCACGAAGGAGCCCGAGGCTGGTCTGAGGACTGACATGTGCTGTGCTTGATGGGGGAGGATTGAGAGACCGGATAATTGACAGCCTGAGCACTAGGCTCTGCTGAGAGCCGGGATGGGCTCACAGCGTGGACCACGTTAAAATCCCATCACCCACCGCTTCCCGGCAGCCTCAACTGCCTTGCTTCAAGTGCTATTTTATAAGCAGTGTTTTCAGAGAGTTAACACATCTGGAGGGTCTCTGAAAAGAAAAGGGCCTCTGCAGAGTAACTTTTCTCTTGCCAGAGGAAATGAGAGACGGCTGTCCTTGTAACCCAATTTCCAAAGCCTATTATTAAAAAGATTTGGGAAGATTTGCCTCCTGCCAGGCTGAAGGAGGCCGGGCCAGTGGCAAAGGGGGCTAAGAGATGGGCCAGAGACTCACCGGGGGCTGGGAGGCTGGTCAAAGGGACGGGGGCAGCAACATCTCCCATCAGTGACACAAAGGACTTTTCGCCAACTCACATGTTTGCACTGATTTTTTTCCCCAAAACCATGACATGGGAAGTAGTGGGGTATAAGAGTATAGCATAGGCTTGTCATCCAAGAGCCCCGGGGCCCAAGCCCAGCTCTTACTTTTTCTTGCCAGCCACGTGACCTGCCATTTCCCCATCTGGAAAAGGAAGGTTTGTACTGTAAGTAGAAGTGAGGGGTACAGGCAGCGTGTCTGGTCCACTTCGACCCTCAGCAGATTGGGTCCAATTATTCCCCTCTTATCCACCATACATCCCTAGAACATTATTCAGCCGAAGACCAACCAGTGTGATTTGTTCATTGTTTTAGGTGACAGTTTTAGGACAATGATGTATCGAATGTCACCTAGTGAGTTCTTGACAAAGCTGGAAGCCAGGTGGCCAGTGGAATGCTATATCAGATGTGCCGGTGGTAAGACAGGTGGCTGTTGACTGCAGAAATGCCTCCCCGGGGAAGGGCTGCCCAAGGGCTGAGAGGGGAGATGCATTTGCGGTGTGTCTCACCCGCCCTTGTAGCCTTGTGTCCTGGGCCCACTGGACAGTGTCCCCAGAGGACGAGCTCTGAGCCGCAGGGGCAATCAAGTCACTTATTCTTTAGGGCTGGGGCTGTTCAGAAGAAAGGGATCCCTAGAGATCGCAAACCTGCCCCCCACCCTGGAGTGGCAGCGGTCGTGGTGGAAATAGGGTTCTGTCAGGGGAACCCCAAATCAATGCAGCAGAGGCACCGCACATGACCCATAGGGCAAGGGGCTCCCCGGGGGCAGCAGAGGTGTTGCTGAGAGGATGTGTGGACACAGAGCTCAGCTGGCCTGAGAGCAGGCGGTAATAGAATATGCGGCTTATTCAGGCTCTAGAATAATAAGGCGTAGTAACAATAACCGATGAAACTCTTCTCGTCTCAGAGCCTTCAGAGGCCCCAAGACAGCAAAGTCACAACTTAGCGAGGTGTAAGCCTGCCATGCAAGACTTACAACGGGAGGCAGGAAAAACTGCTTTACGGTTCTTAACCTCTTCATCCTGGATAAAGGGATTCTTTGGAAGAAAGATCCTTTAATACCAGCTAACCTTTACTGTGTTCTTTCCATGCGCCAGGCGTGGTACTGTGTGCTTCATATCTGTAACCAAAGTAATTCTCACAACATTGTGAACTAGTAGATATTATTATTATTCCTATTTTGGTGATAGAGAAACTTAGGCTAGGGAGATAAAATAGTTTGTCCTCATGTCTCAGATGTGCTTATGAGGCTTAAATGAGTGTACAAAGCACCTGGCAGAGCAGAAGGACCCGAAAGGGGGTTCTTCCTGTGGTTCTGCAGGAAGCAGGTGGGAGTGAACCTGAGTCTCCCCCCACCCCCCCCGCAATTGAATTCTCTTTGTAAGCACAGTACAACATCCGGAAGCACGAGAGCTAACCAGTAATAGATAAATTGGGTGGCATTGCTGACAGGCAGTAAGGGCTAGGGGGAGAATTACATAGGGTGGCCATGAAGATCCAATGAGACGTTTTGCAAATTGGAGGAAAACACTTTTCAAATTGGAGGCTGATGCTTTCAACTGCCTTGGAGAGTTTCCTATGGACGGAAAATGGCTTTAGTTGGAGGCAGTGTTATTTGCGTTGAATTTGATTCTACACAAAAATGACAGTCTCCATCCTAAGTCAGTTTACAGTTTAAGGAGGGGAAAAAGACTATTTTAGTATTTGTGTGTGTGTGTGTGTGTGTGTCTGTGTGTGTGAGAGACGGGTGAGGATCGTTTGAAAGGAGTGACTACGGAAGCCTGGAGTGACTATGCAAAATGAATGGCTGTCTACCTTGGAGATAAGAGAAGCTTAGGGGAGATGATACTCCAAGAAGTGGGAAGAGCACATGGAAAGATGTGAACTGGCCTGGGGTTGCCAGTTCAACGACCATCATCCTAATATAGCAAATCCTTCTAATTTCTGTAGTGGAGATCGCTTCCACATGGGTGATCCATCTTCTGTGCTTTATGTGGAAGGAGTTGATGGGCAATGGGGGTGGGGTCTGAAAGGAAGGAATGACCAACCTGGCTGAACACAGGAAGCACCACCGGAAGGTACATCTATTCCCCACCGCCAGGGAGGACCCCGTGCCTGAGGCTGGCCAGGGACTGAGCTGGTGGGAAGGAAGGCTGAGTGACACTCCAGATCTGGCTTTACCGAGAAGTGACTGTGAAGGAGACTTTTGGGACTGAAACATATCAGAAATGTACAGCAGCCACTGTTGACCATGAATGAAAGGAGAGGCGCCTACTACATGTCAAGTAGGGGCTGGGGTGTTTTTTTTGGGTTTTTTTTTTTTGCGGTACATGGGCCTCTCACTGTTGTGGCCTCTCCCGTTGCGGAGCACAGGCTCCGGACGCGCAGGCCCAGCGGCCATGGCTCACGGGCCCAGCCGCTCCGCGGCATGTGGGATCCTCCCGGACCGGGGCACGAACCCGTGTCCCCCGCATCAGCAGGCGGACTCCCAACCACTGCGCCACCAGGGAAGCCCGGGGCTGGGGGTTTTCAGTACATTCTTATCCTAATACTCTCAATGACTCTGTGAGTTATCTGTTACTATCTCCATTTCTCAGATTATCGGTAAGAGGCAGGTTTAAAGATCAAACGCGGGTCTGTCTAGCGTCAATGTCTACGCCTCATATACTTATCCTCTTTCTTTCTTTCCAATACGTTTCACAGTACTTCCAGATGTCTCTGAAGGTTGATGGGGCTGGGGTAACAGAATGGGCTTGGTTACCTAATCCATAACTCCCCGAGTTAGGCTTGGAGCTCTCCCCAAACTAGGTGTTTTAATGCTTCAGATCTGCTCCTGATTAGGTGAATGGGGCTTAGAAGGCACCCCTTCTCCAATGTGGAGGGAGTAACCCAAATTCTGATGAAATATATGTCATTGTATTAAAAGCTGACACTAAATCTTTTTTAGGAATGAAACACTTAGTTTGGAATATACCATGACACATTCTTGGGGGTGGAAAGTGAGACTGCCCGGGGACACGTGAACGAAGGAAACTACTCTTTGAGAGGCAAGGGGAAGATTTTGCTGTTACTGTATATAGGGAGAGTTTCTGTATTAGTCAGAGTTCTCCAAAGAAACAGAACCAATAGGATATTTATATACACACACGCAGACAGACAGATATGGGAGATTTGTTAAGGGAATTGGCTCACAGCTGCAGAGGCCGAGAGGGTCCATAACCTGACATTTGCGAGCTGGAGAACCAAAAAAGCCTGGTGGTAGGGAGCCAGGGAAACTAGTGGTGTAACTCCCAGTCTGAGGCCAAACACCTGACAACTGGGGCGGGGGGCAGGGTGTCCACCACCATAAGTCCTGGAGTCCAAAGGCCTAACAACCAGGATTTCTGATTTCGGAGGGCAGGAGAAGATGGACATCCCAGCTCAAGAAAAGAAAGACAGAATGTGCCCTTCCTTTGCCTTTTTGTTTCATAAGCGTCCTCAGTGGATTGGATGGTGCCCACCCACACTGGTGAGGGTAATCTTTACTCACTCTACTGATTAGATTGCTAATCTCTTCTAGAACCCCCCTTACAGACACACCCAGGAAGAAGGCTTTACCAGTTCTCTGGGCATTCCTTAGCCAGGTCAAACTGACACATAAAATTAACCATTACAGGGAGGGAATGAAAAGAGGGGAAAGGGGATGGGGAGAGAGCTAGTGAAAAGCCGAGAGGTACATAATGTGATAGCTCAAACCTTCAGCGGACTTACTAACCTCATGAAATTCTTGCTCCAAATGGCTCTGTTGTAAACCTATGAGAGGACTGAGCTTATGCTCAGGTTACCATGGGGCGGAAATTAGACCTCAGGTGTGAATACCAGGAACAGAGATAAGGAAGTCCAGGAGGACATCAGCAGACAGGAATTCGCAGAGATCACAGGAAGAGCTCTGGACTTTCACAGGCCTGATTTGATTGGGGATGTTGGTCAGGCTTCCCTAGATCTCCAAGGGATAGAGAGGATCTAGGGAGCACCTGAGTTCTGCCAAATCGAACTTCTAGCACCCTCCAGAGCAAGACAAGGCTCACTTCCAATAAAAGCACTGTGTTTTCAGAAACCTAGAATCCAGGCACGTCGTGAAGGCTAGTGAGAAGGAATCTCTTGCTCGCATTTCAAAACATCTCCTGGGAAAGATACCTGTTTGGATATTTTAAGGATAACAGCTGCCTATTCCTGCAAAGGGATGCCTCAGAAATAGGAAACACTGGTTTCCTAGGCATCTCATCATGAGATAGATAAGCTTAGTAACTGAAGGTAAAGGCCAGAACAAGCGGTTACGGGTGAGAGGGTGTTTTGTGATGTTACCACTTTAAGACTGTCACTCAGCCTTGAACTTGGACCAGAGACTTGGGGAGAGGGGACACTACCAGAAAGCAATTGCACAATGAGCTGAATAACTGAAGTTCCTGGGGGGGGCCAAGGGCATGCGGCAGGGATGCTCTGGAGTTTCAGAGCACTGACAACATGCAGGCCTGGCTGCCTCTCCCTTCAGCTTGGCCTGGGACTGAGCCAGTGGGAAGATCTGAGAGTTGGAACGAGATTAGAGCCTATTTCTTTCTGGTCGCTGTGACCTTGTAGTATTTAGGGGTCATTGAAGGTATGGTTATTTAGAGTTTAAATACATTTAAATCCAGAAAATTAAGCAGAGTCTTCTTTTAACTACTTCAGCAACATTTTAAACTTTTGTGAAGCACAACCAAATATACTCTGCTAACCCAAAATTTAATGGCGGCACCAAACGCCCCAATTTGGTAGGAAGTGAGAACTGTGGAGCTGGGAAGTTGCTCAGAGCCATCTCTGAGGGACAGCCTTTGCTGAATTTGTAGGCACACGTATTGGTATTTCCATGTGAGCTAGCTAGAGACCCTAATTTGTCTTTTAATCTTCCCTTTAGCGACCTACATGAAAAAGGGCAGTTACTCTCCTAAACATACCTAGTTCCCACGTCCCCCTGAGTTATTCCCATGATTTTAGAAGTGTTAAAGTCATTTATTCAATTTCTTGGCAAGTTAGTGGAAAACCATGCCTGCTCTCAGTTCTGTCTGATTCCCAAACCCCTGCCCTTAATCTCAGAAATGGTTTCCCATCAGAAGCCTCAGGGAATGAAATGATCTAAGAAACCGCATTCATTCACTCATCAATTTACTTTTCATTCAACATCAACTCAGTACCTACTGTGTGCTAAGTACACCGCTAAGAGTCAAGACTAGGAAGTTGAACATGGCATGGTCCCCGCCATTCAGGGAGCTCTTGATCTAGGCTATCACCTAGGCTGTCTAGGTGCAAAGAGATGTTGCAAAAGAGAATGATGGGCTATATAATAAAGGTCTTAACAGGGTGTTACGGGAACACTGAGAGTGAACAATTCTGCCTGGGTAGGAGCAGGAATATTAAAGCTGGGGAAGGAGGGAGCATTTGAGCTGAGCCTTAAATAAGAATTGAGAACTCTTGAGATGAAAAACTAATGATATCTAAAATTTAACACAATTTGTCCAAAACATACTTCTCTAGGGTTTCCCAACCCAGTGGACGGCATCAACAACAATCTCACTTTTCAAGCCAAAAACCTAAGAGTTTTGCTTTACCCATCCTACTCCATTATCTCCACAGCTAGCCCATCACCAAATTCTGTTAAATATTCCTCCTAAAAATCTTTTGAATACACCTATTTATCTCTAGAGGCATAACTACCATCTTAGTGTAATCTGTCATCACCATCTCTCACCAGCGCCTTGGCAATAGACTTCTAACTGGTCTTCCCATATACACTCTTCGCAGCCTCCTTTTCTCTGCAAAGACTGGTCTATTAACTCATTGGGATCATATTTCCCTAATATACTGTTTATAATATGAACCTTAAAGTCTTTACTAAATCCAACATTTGGTTTTTCTTGTGAGTCTGTTTCTACTAAGTATTTTTTTCTCACTTATGGATTAGATTTTCCTGTTTCTATGCATGTCTAGTAACTTTTTATTGTATTCTGGACAATATGAATGCTGCATCGCGGAGATTCTGGATTCTGTTATCTTCCTCTGAAGAAAGTTCAGTTTAGTTCCAGCAAACTGTTCAATCTGGAACATCATCTATCTGGCAGATCATCTTGAACTTTGAGAGGTTTGGTTTTATGCTTTTTGTGGGGTGAGGGGCATTCTGTGAAAGGTCAAGGTGTTTTCTAAGCTCTAGTAACCTCATAGGAATCAAACTGCAAAATGCCCTGTGGATCTTGTTGAAGTTTGTTTTTAGGCTTTATTGGAACAGGTCTTGAATAGTCCTTACTCAAGGACCAAGGTCAGAAAACTTTTTCTTAAGGGCCAGATAAATATTTTAGGCTTGTGGGCCATATGGTCTCTGTAGCAAATGGTCAACTCTGTCATTGTAAACAAATGGGCATGGATGTATTCCAATAAAACTTTATTTATAAACATAGGTGGCTACACTTAGAAATTATATATTCTAGGACCCATAATTTGCTGACCCCTGCTATAGGACATGTTCTGACTCCTAAGGCATGGCTTTTCTGGTGTCTTAACTGGATCTCTGGGTGTTAACAAGGTCTCTACGCTCTGGCTGGGCCGGAACCCCAGCACCTCCTGGAATTGCTCAACCTCCTGCATTTCCAGCCCACTCTCAACCTTGTAAAAGCACTGTTGGTAAGCTTTACGTAGCCTTGCCCTATGCATGTGCATCCCAGCCCTCCCACCACATAGGGTTCTGGGGACTCCCTCTGCACAGCTCCCCACTCTGTGATGGCCTGCCCCCCAGTTTCCTGCAACTTGAACAGTCTCCAAACCATATCCCTATCTCCTCAGTGAATGGGAGTGTCATGCTCCGTATGGGCTCTGACTCCCTACATCACAGTTAGAAAATTGTCCCTAGATGGAGAACTGGAGAAAATGAGACCTCACCTCACGATTTTCTCTTTCTTCAGGGATCACGATCTTGTGTTGCCCATTGCCACTGCCAGAAAGCAGCTGGCTTATATATTCCATCTACTTATGTAGTTATTTATGTCCCGTGCCAATTTTTCTATCATGGTTAAAAGCAGAAATTCCCACGTTCAAACCTGTCCTCTTCAATCGATTTGCCACTCTGTTGCCAAAAATCTAATCAGATCCAGTACCCACCCCAAAATGGTTCAATGATTTCTATTGCCCTTAAGATAACATCTGAGGGACAGAATCTGGTTTTGCCCATCTGTGAGTCCCAACACTCAGCAGGGCACCTTCTCCAGGATAGGTAGGTAATAAATATTTTTGATCAAATGAATGAATGAATGAGAAATGATATTTTGGGGAGAGAGAATAACACAAGCAAAGGCAAGGAAGCATAAGACAGCACAGAAAACAGTGAATCATTCAGTACGATTCCAGGATGCTGACTACAAATGACCCAAACGGCTTCATGTGTAGAAAATATGACCATTGAAGACCATACTCCTAAACTGCCATTTTTCAACTCCCAAAGACCTGAAACCATTTCCTCAGCGTGAAGCTCTTAAGATGAATAGACGTGTCTAGGCCAGGCAAAGAAAGCTTTCCTTGGGCTTGGGGTGGCTGTGCTCATAGACAGACAGACAGGTGGACATGTGTGCAGGCAGAAGGAATCATCAATTTGCTAAAAATAAAACCCGAACCCGTTTTTCACAGAAATCCTCAAAGAAAAGAAAACAGATCGATAGCAAGCACACCATTTGTGTAATGTCGGCGTCCTTTCCACATCAGAGAGAGTGAAATCACCTTGGAGACCAAGTTCTTTTTCAGACTGTAGAGGAAGTGACTAAAGGAGCCGTGACTTTGGAACCAAGTGAGGCCCCAAAAGGACTCCTCAGTTGGTTAAATACATTTGACAGCAAATTTCAGTTACGGAAAATGAGCATTTGTGATATTCGGGGATGGGAAAAATAGGGCTTGGGCACAAATGTCCCCGAGACCTTGGGAAGGGAGAGTGCAAAGAAGTTGAGAGGAAAGGGAGGTGTGAGTCTGCTTCTTGAGACTCTGGAAAGAAGAACCCAGAGGGGATCAGAGGTTGTCTATGATGCAGTTTTAACTGTGCCCTAGCAAACACTCCCAAAGGAGAAAGAAGCAACGAGACGAAGGAACGAGAGAGGCTGCTGGGAGCTCCGTATGGAGGGCAGAAGGAGACGGAAATTCACATTCACTGAGCACCATCTGGGTCGAGGACACACCGCCTGGGGCTTTAGGTGAGTTGTCTTATGTTGTCCTCATCATAATAACCCTGTAATAATAACCCTTTTAATTCTATTTTAGAATTAACTTAGAAGAAGTTCTCAAATTCTCTTAGAGAAATCAACTTAAAGAAATTCTCTTTAGAAGAAACTGAGGCTTAGATAAGTGAAAATATCGGAATTCACATGTAATTTGGACCCAGATTGTCTAATTCCAAAGCCCAGTGGTCCCTCCCAACTGCCAGATAGTCTCCCTGGTCTGCTGCTTTTGTATGTGGTAGGTGGCACATCAGAGCGCCGTCTACATTTTCAGGGGTCAGGCCTTTCTGCTTCCTGGGTTCCGGGATATTAATGCAGTGCTACGGACAAGAAGGTGCTTAATAATAATGGGTGTCATTTCAGAAATGAATTTACTAAAAGTCACTCATTTACTGGTAAGAATCCATTCCATTTCCCTACCCTTAAGTATCAACATTAGAATGTATGTATGTATGCATATGTGTAATGGCCAAAGACCAACTTCTGGCCGCACCAGGGGGTCCTGAAAGAATAAACACGCATCCACGCACATCTATGTGTGCCTGGCTTGTCACACTTGGGTTTTAAAGACCAGTGAAAGAGAAGCTTTGGTCTAACACAGAAACGATAGCACTTCAAAGTGCTCACTCAGCTTGGTTCCCTACTGTGCAATGCAACATTTATTAACTATATTCCCACCTGTAGCAAGGCAAGCCCACTTTTCATCTGCCAAGGGTCTTCGTCAAGGCAAACACTCTGCTCTAATGATCAGCCACGGAAACAGAAGACCAAACAGAAACAGAACGTAGAAACCCGTGGGCTCTTCTTCCACCGTCTGCATCGTCTGGAGCGCCGCCATCTGTGGCAACACCATCCATTGTCTTGCACGTGCTGGTGTTTTTATTCAGGAAGACATGGGGGTGGGAGCTGGAACATATGCTGGTGAGTTTGCCTGTGTGTTTAGAGAGGAGAGCAGGCAAGAGCCTGGGGAAAACAAACATGTGCAAACGTAGCAGGGAGCAGAAAGCCCAGCAGGGATTGCTGGTTTCCTAGCAATCGATGACCAATTTCCCTCCGGGACTATTCCCAGAAGTACAAATCTTTTTATAAACAGATGCAGGTCTTGGTTTAGTTACTGACATTCCTCAACCCAGGGTTGTGCGCACACTCAGTCCCCCAGTAAGATCTTAGAATCTTGGATCTGTATCCGAATTCACATTCCTGGGACTCCTTTTAGAAGTTTGCTCCTTGTTTGCCAGACTCTGGGTTTTTTCTCAGGACAGCTGTTCCAACCCAGGGTGTTTAAACGATTTTTTTTCCAGGGAATCAAAAAGGGGTAGTTGTTATTCTTAGGAGAGTCAGAACCATTCTCTAAGTACTCAGCTCCCTTTGTGAAACCCTTTCCAACTCGCCTGGGCCAAATGCCCTCCCCATCTTTCTCTGCACTCCCAAATTTGATCTGCTCTTAGAGCACACTTTTTTTTTTTCCTAGACAGCCATCTTTACACATATGCCATCTTCCCCAATAGAGCTCTTGGTTGCACCTGTCACGTTCCAGTGCCCAGCACAGACCTAGTATATAGTAGGTGCTTCGGAATGCTTATTAAATGACTGAATACATAGACAGAGTCCCAGAGATTTCCCATCTTCCCTCAATTTTCCCACCCCATCCCTAATCTTCAGCCTGTCTTCCCCAACCAGGAAGACTGCAGACAGAAGGACCGCTGGCCAGGACTGCTGATACCATTGCTGTGTTAGCATAGAAACTGGAATGCTATCGCCCTGGAGGGTCACCGCCAACCAGGAGAGGGCAAGCCTTACCCTATGTGTCAGGGTGGCTCTTGCCTGGAAGAGGACATAATTCCTGGTACAAACTGCCTAGGGGAAGCGGAGCTTCTCAGACCAGATCTGGCATCTGTGAGACATGGGGGTCACCTCCAGGAATGGGGATCTCTAAGCTTGACCTCTAGGGGGTTGAAATCTCATCGGGAGGCTCATGGGTGAGGCAGTGACATCTCTTAGGGTTGATCCAGAAGTTGGGAGGTGGGGTATCAGGCAAGGGGCTGTGATGGGTGGCTGCCTCCAAGGGCATGTGGATCTCCTGCTGAGAGCAGAGGAGAAACTGAGTCTGAGTATTGCCCTCTTGCTTCATTCTCTGTCCTCCCTCAGGATTTAGTCAACTCCCCTGCATACTCTGGCCCATCCCAGCTGCTTCGTAGGGGAAGGGTTTGTCTGAGACCAGGCTAGGACCAGTGGGCTCTAGGAAGAGCTGTTTACAGGGAGAGAGCTCAAGGGGCTGTAACTCTGGAGCCAAATGAACTGAGACTGCGCAGCCAGCTGGCCCTCCCACCTGGGAAGCTTAAACTCCCTGGGTTTATGCTGTTCAAAATGACGAGGTTTCCCTAGTTCCCAGAACTCAGGTCTTCTGAGAAGCTGGAAGCTAGTGGTACTTCAGCGTGCAGCAGAACTGGGAATTAGATCCAGGTTTCCACATTCCCAATCCTGGCTCCTTCTGATTCCGACATTTGAGGCATCAACAAAAACGCGTTTTCTAGCTCTCCCCCCAGCCATTCCCCTGGGCGCTTTTCACTAAGGCCTGAAGGCACGTTTTGACCCTTCCCTGCCCTTTATCTGTGTGGGTGCAGGACCCCAGGTCTGCTCCCAAATGTTTCTGCCCAGACCCTCTGGAGAGCCCCAGGCTGAGCGAGAAAAAGCCCTTAGAGAGACCTGATCCTGTAGCCACTGTGCCCAGTCAAAGAACCAGTGAGGGACCGAGCTGGAAAGGATCTCAGAGACCGTCTAGTGGAACCCCATCACTTTTCACGGGGGGACTCCAAGACCACAGGGGGCAGTGACTGGTCCAAGGTCATACGTGGTAAATGGATGATAGGTGGGGCATTGGGCCCAGGCTCTCCCATCGAGTCATCTGCCTTAGCTCTTGGCTGCTTTCGTCAGCAGGAATCTAGGGTTTTCTTCTACTGTTGCCGTTCGGAGAACCAAATCCTGCATGTGGCTGCAGACAGGCAGCCCTCATCCTGGCACCATGATATCCTTTAACAGATTTGACAGCTAAGGTCCAAATCAGGGATATTAGGCCCGACAACGGAACTACCAGCGCCCAGCAGAAGGTCATGCCTTACCCTGGGAGCGATGCTGCTCCGGCCCCATGACAGGCAAGGTCGTGCTGATTGTGGGCACGGAAGCATCTCACCGTCACGCGGCGCTAAAATGAACTGGATTAGGCGCCGCGCTCCAAAACACGGAGTCGCACCTCCTTGTTTCTGCCTGTCTTTTTCTCTCATTTTAAAGCCAGAGTCCCTATGGCCAAGTCAGCAGTCCAGTTAACTGAGATTTTTTGAAGAAAGCCTCAAAATTCAAAAAACTAAAAATCTCGATTCGGGAGACCTGCCCTGCCTCATTAATCCACTGGTCGGTTTGCAATGGATCAGGTTGAAGATGGCTTCCCCACCATCTCCAGGACGTTTCTAGGGTACTGATTTAAGGAGATCGAGCCCTCAATCCTAGAGAAAACGATCTCTGCCAGCAGCTCCAACATAGTCCCTGGGCTGATGGAAGGTGACAAAAAGTACAAAATTCTGCTTGGGTCTCCTGAGTTTCTTTTCTTCGTTATTTGGTGTCCTCCTGCAAACAGGAATATACATCCCAGGGTTGAAGAGGGCATTTATGGCTCTGAGGGGCAGAGTGAAATGACACAGACTACCAGTCACACCTCGATGTGCCCGCAAGCCACCCTGGCCTTCGTCCCTGGCCTGCCCTTCACTCTGACTCTGCAGGCACGCTCTCTCTGTCTCTCTGTCTCTGTCTCGTTAATAATAACCAGTTTCTCTACCACATGAGCTGTCACCCTCCTCAGGCTGGGAACCTCTTCTGCCTCCATTATTTTGTTTGGGTATGAGATGATTACAGAGTCAGAACAGATCTTTGAACGCCCATTTTACAGGTGGACAAACTGAAATTCAGTGAGGACACAACAGTTAGTGGGTGGCAGAGCTGTGATTTGAAAGCAGAGCTTCTGCCTCCACACCTATGCGTGTCTTTGTACAGGAGGCCGTCTCTGCACTTCCTGAGCCCTATCTTTCTTGCTGCCTTTGTCTCTGCTGTTGTCTGGAATGGTCCTTAGAGTGGAGTGGGCACTTAGGCTGCTTCCCAGCATTCGTGCATGTCCCCATTCTCCTTCCCAAGAGAACCTGAACTGCTTCAGACATCCATCCTTCCCCGACAAAGATACCTGTTTCAGAGGGAGATGACCCTCATCCCTAGATTGATCTAAGGGTAATCCCATTCCCCTTGACAATGGGAAGGGTCATGTGACCCAATTCTGGCCAATGAGAGAGCAGGCAGAATCTTTGGGAGTTTCTGGAATAATCTCTCCTCTCTTCTAAGGGAGTCACAGGAAGAGAGGTTCCTCTTCCTCTTTTGGATACTGTCCTGTCCATGCACGATGCCCAGGACTGCTGCAGACACCTTGCTACCAGGCTGAAGATGACATCAGCACTGAGGACTGCTGATCCCGGGGCAGAGAGAGGGCTAGAGCCTGGGTCCTGGTGGTGTGATGAGTGCCAAGTGTCATAACCCTGGGCTCAGCTTAACTCTGGACTTCCTGTTCTATGAACTCTGGAGGGTCCTTACAGTTTATGCCAGTGGGGGCTTTTACTCTCTTGTAGCCAGGAGTGTCCTTATTGACTGGGGTCATCCTGCCCTCCCCCCTTATACTGGTGGGTAAACTGAGGCCGTCCTCACTCAGGGCTCACTTCCTTTATGCCTCTCTGCCACTCAGCCAGGAGCCTTATAGGTTACACAAAAAGAGGAACTCAGAATAGAGACTGTCTGGGAGCTCTGCCTAGCTCAGGACAAATACTTGGGAGACTTAAAACAATTCCTATTTTGTGTTTAGTTTTAGGATTACTTGTGTTTGGAGTGACATATATATATAGTACTGGTCAGCCTTGGGGTGTGGTGGGTCCCACTTCCCCTACTAAAGGAACCACCCTGTCCACGGTCCCTGCAGGGGGCAGGGGGGCCAAGCAGCCTTGTTCATGCCATGTGACCTTCTTTCCAACCAGGCCACAGCTAACTGAATCAGGCAGGAACATCTGACTCAAGAGAGAAGCATCCTGGCTGCCAGCTGGCCTTTAAAGTGCGGCCTCTTTTAACAGAGAAAACAGGAGTCAATCAAATTTCTTTTCACCTGAGGAATTTGAACTAAAGACGCAGAACGAAGTCATCAACCCATAGAGGAACCGACATAAACAGACCCGGGAGGGGGCATGACGTTATTGCAAGGTTTGCAAACTCCTGTGAGCCACCTTGAGCCCCAAACTCTTTCAGCTTCAGGCTCAGTGACCTCTCTCTCCAGGAGTCCCTTTACCACTCCTCACAATAATCTCCCATGATGTGAGATGCCATCTTGCAGCTAGAGATCTGGTCCCCGGCACGGTGCACAGGGCCCTCCATGATCCACCTTGCCTAGCATCCCACTACTCTCTCATGGGTGTGCATGAGCCTTATAACTGAATTGTCTCCACTCCCATAGATGTGCCATGTCCTTCCACATCTTTCTGTCTTGGTTTGTATATTCCCTCTGCTTGGAATGTCCTGTTCTTCATTCACCTGGTCAGATCATATGCCTCTTCCAGAACCCAACCCCAGCAGATATGTGTACTCGTTTCCTGGTGTTTCTCTTGCATGCATTCATTCAAACACGATAGGTTTAGTACCTACTGTGTGCACTACATCATTCCTATGGGAAAAAAAGTTGGATAAGCGGAGAGCAGTGGGGCTGGAGGGGTGGCAACTTCAGCAAGAACGTCGGGGAAAGCATCTCTGAGCAGAGTCTGCGTGTGGTGAGAGAGTGACCTTGTGCAGGTCTAGGGAAGAGTGAGTCTGGCAGAGGGAACAGCAAAGGCAAAACCCTGGGGATGGGAATAAGTCTGGTGGGGGAGAAAGCAAGTGTGGAGGATAGCGAATGAGGGCCAGAGCAATGGTTAAAAAATGGGCAGGGGTGAAATAACGGAGAGCTTGGTAGCCTTGGTGGACCACTGCAAAGAATCTGGATTGGGGTCTAAGCATGAAGCTCTAGTTGGGGGGGGGATGGGGTGCTGAGAGGAGGAGCATAATCTGTCATCATCTGATCTGCATTTTGAAAAGGTTGATCTGGCTGCCGGGCTGTGGGAATGTGAGCGTGGAAACAACATCCCAGGCAGAGACGATGGTGTCTAAGGAATGGCAGGGTTGGGATTTCCTTTGGAGGAAGAGCCAACAGGACTTGCTGATGGACTGGATGCGGGCAGGAGGGGAGGGAAACAGTGGAACTGAATTTCAGACTTGTGCCTGAGTAATTCGGTGAATGGAGGCACCATTTACCGAGATGGAAACGAGTGGAGGAGTAGTTTGGGGGTGGAAATCAGGAGTTGGGTTTGGACCTGGCACTTATCAACCATGTCGTAAGATTCTGTTACAAATCTCAGACTCCTTGAGGGGAGGGTCTATGCATTTTTTCACTTCTCTCTCCCTCATTCTACTTAACCATAGGTCCTTACAAATAATAGACGCTTAGTCCATTGTTGATGAATGCTTTGATGTTCAGAGTCCCGATTCCTGCAAAGTGCAAATGGTGCCCATATATCCTTCCTTTCATCACTTAATAACCACCACGCGATTTCATTTTCATTCTGATGACTCTTCAAGCAGCAGTGACCATCACTCTTTGGTTCCAAGTCTGTCTGACCTCAGCCCTTGCCCATCCCTTCCATCTCAGTCCTTGCCCATCCCTTCCATCTCAGTCCTTTCACAGTCAAACAAAATCCAAACGGGTACCAGGGGAGCCCTCAAGTTAAAGACTCACTTCAGTAGGCTCTCTATTAGCGTGTCTTGGTTCAGGGACGTGTTATGGGCTGCCCACTGGGCTGTGCCAAAGTGGCCAATCAATCACCACCCAGACACCGAGCACCTTCTATAATAAGCCCTTGCATCTGCTCAGAACTTTGTAGCTTACAAAGCATTTTTATATATCCTCTCGTGGGACTTGTACAACCAACCTGTGAATCGACAGGGCAGGTCTCCAGATATTAAATTTCCTATTTCACTTCAGTTTCCATAACTCGTAACCAAGGGTCTTAACTGAGACTATTCCCTCTGCCTGAAGTTTCCTTGCCCTTCTTTTTGGCCTGGGAAACTTCCACTTAACCTTCCAGAATAAGCTTAAATAATGACACCTTCCCCAACCCTCAGGCAGAGTTACTCACTCATCCCTCACTCCTCTGTGTTACTTGGGTCACGTGCCTACCTTTTCAGTTACTGTGCTGTAATGCATTACATCAAATGTACAGTACATGTATAAGTACCCGTCTCCCTAATAGATAATATTCTCCTTGAGGAGAAGGAATGCATCTCATTCATCTTGGGTTCCAATGCCTGATATATTCTCCCACACATAATTAGCAATCAATAAACGAAGGACCATATGGATATTTTTAAAGCTGGAGGTCATAAAGTGGGGGACTGTGCGTATTTGGTAAGGAATATGGACCTCAGCCCGTAGGCATAAAAGATCCAAGGGAAGCTTGATCTATAACACAAAAGGCAGATGGCAGGCTCGTTTCATAGAATTTATTTCCCTGAAAGCTGATGAGGTCTGATTTATGTCTCCCCTTGAAGGTCGGGTTATGGACTGTTCAACTCACTCCTCTCTAACAATGGCTTTCGTGGGGATGGGATGGCGGGGATGGTGTCAGTTATACACAGCTTGTTTGTTTGTCCCATCCAGGGAACTTCAAGGAAATTTCTTTTCAATGCATCAAACTTTCATTGAGCAATTATGCTACTATGTGCCTGGCATTGTATTCAATGTGACAATAAGGCAAGGTGGTTGGAAGCCCCCTTTGCCACAACTGGGGCCTGTGAGGCGTATGCACAAACAAGTGTGACATACCTGGGTTCCCCATCTTGCAGCCTTCATCCTATGCCATTGTGATCTGCTCCCAGAAGAGCTAGAGCCTGGCTGTGATCAGTGAGCTCCTGTCACCCTCACGACACATTCTCCTGAACCATTTCACCAGTACTCAGGTGAGCCCACAGTACCGGGCTGATGGGATGGGCCCCAGGGAGTGGGGCAGTGGAAGGCAGCAGCACTGATGGACGTAAGTGTCAAAGCTACTCACTAGAGGACTTAATTGACTTCCACAGGCTCTTCTTTCTGCCACATCGTCGTCCATTCCTCCATCTACCCATGTGCCTATCCATGCGTGCATCCATTCATTTAGTCATTCATATACTCATTCAGATCTGTATCTTTAAAGTGCGTATCTGTATGTCTTCACTGTTACCTATTCAACTATCCACCCAGTCATGCGCCCATCGATCCATTTATTCTTTCATCCGTATCTTTATGTTTAAAGCATACATCTGCCTGTCCTAACTGATGCGTATTCATCCATCCATCCATCCAACCATGCACCGACTCATTTAAATCTTTATTTTTAAAGCACATATCATTTCTTTGCTCAAAAATTCTGAGTGGCTTTCATGTGCCACAACCTAGAAGCAAAGTTGCTTCTCTTAGCGTTCACAGTTAGCCCTTATTTTCTGGTCATATCTACATGAGCTCTCCCTTAGCCAATGGGTCTGCCCCTCTTCCCCTGGAAAGCTGGATCTTGCCTCCTCTCCTTCTCTCCCGCCATCTTCTCTTTTCCGAAGTGTCCTCTTCACCACTCCTGTCCACTTCTTGTCTGCTGCAGTCCAACTCTTCATTCACTCAAATCTTCACCCCCTTAGGAGACCGTACACTTCATTCCTGCACTATTTGTCTCCTAGGTGACCCATCCCTTCCCTGAACTCCTAATGTTCTTAGCATCTGACCCACCCTTTGGGTACCAGGCTCTTGTGTCCTTGTATTGATCTTTTTGTACATGTGACCTTTCTCCTGAGAGACCTACCTTAGCTCAGTGCTACTGAAGGCTAATTCCTTTGCCTCTGTCTCACCTAGGCCTGATCCCATCAGGACTCAGAGAGAGGAGTTAGGAATGAGTCTTACTCCTTCAAGCCCTGTGCCCACTGCTCCAGGCCTGAGTCCTGGACACCTCTGAGGCTCTGACCTGAAGCCTCCATTCTCAGACCATCGGTGCATACAAGGAGAGTTTAGGGTGGGGCTCACTTAGAAGCCTGCTTGGCCTTGACACTTGTGTCACTATTCCGGGCCCCAGCATTGGGATGGAACCTGTCTCTCTTACCGCAGATCTGATGAGCACTTTCTGTGAACTGGCTGGTCCCAGAGAACCGTCTACCACTGCGTGTGTGTCTTTGAGTGCTACCTTCTGTGTTACTTATTGCAGCACAACCACTTAGAAACTTATTGTTTCTCATCATTCTGTGGGGAGGCTGGGTGGTTCTTCTGCTGGCCTTGTCCAGCTTAACGTAGGTGACTACAGTCCACGTTGGGGCACCTGGGATGGCTCCACCCATGTGTCTGGGGTCTCAGCTGGGTGACCGGAATGGCCTCTCATCCTCCACGTGGCCTTTCTCTCTCCACGGTGGCCGCTTGTCCTTGAGGAGGCCAGGCGGGGTTTCTTCAGAACATGACAATCTCAAGCTTCCAGGAACGTAAAAACAGAAATTGCCTGACTTCTCCAGGCCTTGGCTCGGGAATTTACCGAGTGTCTCTTCCACCACATTCTACTGGTCAAAGCGAGTCACGAGCCCAGCCCAGAGTCAAGGGGCGGGGAAAGGGATTTCACTTCTTTATGGGAGAAGTTCTAAAATATTGGGCCAGGTTTTTCAATCTATGCACCTCACCTACCCTGTCCAACCCACCAACTTGGTCTCCCCTGGGTAGCACACTCTTCCAGCCTGAGTGCCCCACTTTTGGAGGTGGTTTATAGCACCTCAAGCCCATCCCTCCAGCTGGGTCATCTGGGGCATCTTCCCGTTATGATATCCCCAACCAGAGTGTATGGTCCAGGAAGGCAGGGACTGCACTGAGGCCCCAGTCACTATCTACATACTCTCCTATTGCATATTTTTTCTAGCAGTTATCACTATCTAAACTCTGCCTTTTGTTGTTGTTTTGTTTACTTGTGCATTGTTTGTCTCTTCCATTCCAATGAGACCTTCATGTAGGATTTTGCTTTTTCACTGATAAATTACCAGACCCTGGGCATACTCATCACATAGTAGGTGCTACGTAAATATTTGTTGAATGGATGAAAGCCTCCTAAAGACTGTGATCAGGCCTTAAATCCATTCATAGCCCCTCTCCCAGCTCCTGTCAGTAGAAGCTGCCCATACACATCTGTTCTTTGAGGACAATTCACTGATTTTTCATACATAGTGTGAAATGTTTTGAAGGTTGCAGAGAACCTCTTTATGCCCGTTTTATAAATGCTTTTAAGAGTCTTCTACATGTCCTGAGAGGGTTCTGGTGCTTGAAAATGAATAATTTCCTTGGCAAGACAAAATTTGAACATATGGAAGACAAGAAGATGCTGTCTGCTTTGTTCAAATTCCTTCAAATGAACTTAGCCACCCTGATGTGCACTGGGTGGAAATGAAAAATGAAAAGTAAAAACCCCAGATCTTGAAGCTGACTACGGGAATGACCTTGGATCCTGAATCTTAGTTCTTCCAGAGAGATGCATTTGCCTTCAAAGTCTGAAACTGAGGACTTCCGAAAACACGCAGATACCAGTGTTCAGAGGGACCAGAGGAGACATCATGAAGGTGAAGTATGGGCTTCATGGCACGTGTTTGCATGGAAAAGCCATGGTCACATAAGGGAGCTAGAGTAAGAGGGACAGCAGATTCTCTTCCTCAACACCCCTCTCCCAGATATCTGCTCCAACCTGGGTTAAATGGGGACACTAGATTATTTATGAGACCCTGCTACTTTCTGTGGCATTCCACTTGATTTTATATTATAAATATAGAAAGAATATAGGGAATAAGAGAACAAACACCCACCACTCAGCCTAGGAAATGAAACATTATAAATATAACAGAATCCCTCCGTGACTCTCCTTCCCCAGTGGAAAGCACCACCCTGAAACAGATATTGGTATTTCCGTGCTAGATTCTGTGTTTCTAGTACATGTGTCATGGTGGACATCAGCTATGTCAACAGTTCGGCTTGCCGGTTTTAAAGCTTTACTTGAGCATAAATACTGTCTTCAGAAGGCACTGTAACTTCTCCTTTGCTCAAGTTTTGTTGGTACACTGTTTATTTCATCATCTACCCCACTCTGATGGACTGCTGTTTCTAAGGGTTCACTACTAGAATGCTGCCATTAACTTTCCTGCTCACACTTTTCTCCCTGCACCTGCAGCAGGAGTTCTCCAGGGTGGAATTTCTCCCTTTGGTTCTGTGTATCTTCAATTTATTTAGGTCTTGCCAAATTGTTCTCCGAAGTGGTTGTACCTGCATTAGCATGAGCTCCCATCGCTCTGTAACCCAACCAGCGCTTGGTACTCTCAGACTTCGTGATTCCCGTTCATTTGATGGTGGAAAGCAGTGCCTTATTCTTGCTTTAAATTGCATTCTTTCCCCTGACGACCAGTGAGGCAGGGTGTAGTTTCATGCTTATTGACCATCTGTGTTTTTAACTTCTTTATCTTACCTCTCCAGATCATTTGCCCATTTTCCCATTGAATTGTTGATCTTTCTTCATGTTGATTGATAGCAGGGTTTCTTAACAGCAGCACTATTGACATTTTGCACTGGATGATTCTTTCTTGTCGGAGACCATCCTGGATTGCAGAAGCTTCAGCAGCGTCCCTGGCCTCTTCTCACTAGGCGTCAGCAGTAAATCCTTCCCTCCCATCCCAGGTGTGACAAGTGTGTCTCCAGGTATTCCCGAACTGCCCTCAGTTGAGAGTCACTGATTTATAGGAACCCTTTATTTTTCACAGATATTAATCCATTGTCAGTTATACCGATTGCATACATCTTCACAAAGATATTCTGGGATGGTCAACAGAACTGGTTCTTCTCTATTTCAGAAGCTTTGCTTCAGAGGAGGGAAGAAAGAACGGTCTATGTATTGTGTCCAGAGTACGAGTTTGGGTGCTTTCTCTTCCCATCTTTGTTTCAAATGTACAAGGTATGTGTTAATATTTCTAGTTCACAGATGAGGAAACTGAGTCTAGTAGTTTGCCCAAGGGCACTTGGCCAATAGGAAATGGAAACACGGTATGGATTCAGGCTGCTTCGGTAGAGTAGAAAGAATGTGGATTTTGTTCTGTCCCTGGTTGGTTATGACCAGGCATTTCCTCCATGCATGTCAGTTTCCTCATACGGTGAAAAAGAGGCCGCACACAGACCTCGATGTGCCAGCCCATTCTACCAACAGAGCATCACGGTTGAGAGCAGAATCTGAAGGCAGGGCTGCCATGGTTGGGACCTGGCTTTACCACTACCTCGTGGGTGATGTATCACTGTTCCCCTCTATGCCTGAAGATGGAGATTCAGATAGCACCAAACTCCCAGGGCTTTTGTGATGACTCGATGAGATAATTCATGTAAAGTACGTAACACGGTGAAAGTTCCATAAATGCCGTAGGATGTCATTATAACTCTACAAATAGGTGGATTGGGAAAGAGTCTGGATTGGGAAGCCCTGTGAAATGCAGATTATATTTAAAAAAGCCCCAACATTTCACTACCTTTAGATACAAATAATAATACTCAGGAAGAGTTTTGTCAGGAGGCAACCCTCCTAATTGAAAGGTGAAGAAAGAATCTTGATGGTAAGCTTGCAGTTTGTACAATGATGGCACTTTGAAAAGGGGTTCAAGCCTACCTTTGGCTTGCCCTCTCTCCTAAGACAATCTCACATTCCCTCTCTCACCTGCTGGCAGCTGGGCAGTGCTAACTGCAAAAACTCTATAAAAATAAATTTAACCCAGGGGCTCCCAGGGGATCACAGGGTCTGAATGGGGCTCTAAATTCACACCTGCCTTGCTTTTCTCCATAGAAGTTGTATTTGAAATGAGGGAGTCAAGCTGCTCCAGGCTCAGTAGACTCATGGGGAGAGAGGCAGGCCACCAGTAAGCAGGGTCCCCCTTCAAAGAGGGAGGCGAGGGGCTCTTTAAACATGCATGCCGAGAGAGTAGGGGCTGTCACACTAATGGCTCTGCAGACTCAGAGAGGGACTGCCTGCCAAGTGCGCCAGTAATTAGTTGTTAACACATGGAAATAAAAGCCGATTTAGAAACAGAGCCCATCATTTATTTATAGCAATCCAACGCGAGTATTTTTTCAAATAAGAAAAAAAACCCAAAACCTGGACATAGTTCCTAGTCAAAACCAAACCATCCAAGGAGCTCCAAACTCACCTCCTCACTCACTCGCCTTCTCTCTCACCTCTTCCTAGAAGTCCACCTAGACTGACCTGGCTGAGGTCCGCACCCTTCAACTTTCAGGCCCTCATTCTGCCCCAAGCTGTTGTGCACACGAGGCTACCACTGGATCATGTTCTCTGATCCCTCGCACATGTACCTGTGTGTGTCTTTGATGAATGGAAAGAGTCCAGGCTTTAGAGAGAACCCAGCTCAAATCCCGGTTCTAGCACTATACAGCTGTGCGGCCTCGGGCGAGCCACTGTCCTCACATCGGCTTATTTTAAATACAGGTATTAAATATGCTGAGCTATATGGAGTCCACGGTATGTACCCAGCCTAGAGCAGGCACCCTTATTCCTTCATGGGCAAGGTTTACATCTTTCATTTCTTTTTCTTCTCAATTTCTGGCAGAAAAAGCAGGATGGCATAGACTGTGCAGGCTCTGGAGATAGACTGCCTCACTCCAAATCCTGCTGTATTTCCAACCAGCTTGGTGACTTTGGGTGACTTATATAAGCCCATGGTGCCTCAGTTTCTTCAACTAGAAAATGGGAATGATAATGGCCCCTACCTCACAGGATGCTCATGAGGGTTAAGGGAGCCCTAGGTAAGAAGTCAGTGCATCCCAGTGCTCTTGGTACTAGCAGTGGTGACATGGTGATGGATGGGGGAGGGGTGTTTATTACTCACTGCCCATAAGCACCATCCCGGGAGCTGCTGAGAAAGGAGAGGGCCCTTGCTTTTTGAGTTTGACAGACTCAAGCTGGGATTACATCAGTTCTACCAGTGTGGTCCTGGGGAAGATAGAAACCTCTCTGGGCATCAGTTTCCTTCTCTATGAAACGGGGGGAATCATAGCACCTACTCCCCAGCAGCCTGAGTGATCCCGGAAGCAGATTTTCCCCCCAGAGACACCAGGTAAGAGGCCAGGCCAGCTGACGCCTCGACTTCAGTCTTGTGAGACTCTAAACAACGAGCCCAGCCAAGGGCTGGGCTTGGGCTTCTGACCTACAGAACTGGAGGCTAATAAATGGGTGTAGTTTTAAGCCCTGAGTTTGTGGTAATTTGTTACAACAGAAAACTAACACAGTTTACAAAATAAAAGACTGCCACCTGGAAGAGGGGTATCAATGGATTGTGAGCTCCTGGAAGGCAGAAACTGGGTGTTACTTATTTGGAGCCCACAGAACCTGGTAGATACTCAATAAATATTGAGTATCTACCACAGAATACGGTAGATACTCAATACATATTTATAGACAAATGAATTAATGGATACATTTATTTGAAGATGAGCAAAAGATCAGACTCAGTCTACGAATAAGTAACTTTCCAAAAAGCTACAGGTTCTGGGATGTGCACAACCAAGAGGCAGGATAGCTGAGAAGTGAGTGTGTAAGAGCAAGAGTGATGTCTGGAACTTGGGGTTTAATCTCAGCTTAGTCTGCCAGCTGTGTGACCTTGGGCAAGTTACTTAACCTCTCTGTGCCTTGGTTTTCCTACCTGCAAAATGAAGACAATAATAATAACAGCCTCATAGGTTGTCACAGGATTAAATAAGGGAGTACATATCAAGCTTGTCCATTGTAAGTATTCAATAAACATGTGGTATGATTTCACAGATAGAGTCAGAATCCTCTGAATTTAATCTTTGTTTTCTCAACAATGTGCTTGGTCTCCACGCCCCCCGCCCCATATACACTCCAAGCCTTGTTTTTCTGCTCCTGTAAAATAAAGAGGTGAACCTTAAGAACATTCTCCAATTTTAAAACTTCCATCCATCACTTTAAAGGGCATTGGACACTTCCTTTAATCTAGGCAAATGCCCTTCCTTCTCACTACTGCTAGCTTTTCAAAGGGAAAGTCATCAGCAAACAAACTCACCATGAGAGGGGCAGAGGGAGGGTTGTCTGGCTGTCACCCCACTTCCCCGATGGAGAGACGATGGGGAAACGAGTGACTTCTGCAAGGCTAACTGAAAAAGCCAGCACAGTAGGCCAGCACTGGCTTGACCCACATCAGGCAAAGCTGGTTTTTCGATGGTCTCTAATTAGCTGAGCTGGGAAGAGAGGCTGCTAGCTTTGTTGTAGTTGTTTTTCTTTATTGGGTTCACAATGCCTCAAATTCCATAACTCACAAACCAGAACTGGGGACAATCTAGTCTTAATTACACAGGGACAGATAATCTGCATTGCAAATTGTCCACAGCAAAGCTTGCTCCCAAATTATTGACGAGATTGTCACTTACCCTGCCTAAGTCCACTTTGGCAAGAGTAGCTCTATTTCTCACTGTACAATAGACAGTCCAATATTAGGCCTATTTATGGGCGGCTGTTTCTCTGCTTCTCTGGCGTCTCACCACCTAGAAGACAAGTTTCTTCAGAGGAAGCACCTGGCTATCTGTCTGTCAAACTGAGTTTGCTTTTATTCCCTAACCACAACCTTCCTTCCACTATGGAAGAAGGGAGCCGACTCATCACGGCTATGTCCATATTCATCTCTAAGCCTCAGGACTCAAGCTTCAGGACAGTGCCTGTCCAGTTTCAGCTGGGGACTTGCATCAGTGTCAAGGACGAATCTCGATAGGAGAAACTACCAAGGGATTGAGGACTGATTCCCTCAGAGCTGTTCGGGTTTCCACATCCTCCTGTTGATTCCTGAACACACCCAGAATATGGTGAAGCCTAGAGCCCTGAACACACCAGTGTTCAAGCGTGAGTACTCAAGCAGCTTGGGAAGCCCCATGTGAATCACGGAAATGATGCTCGCCCGACATTTGCCAGTTTTAGTCAACCACAGCATGGACAATTGAGAACAAACTGCATTTGATTTCTCTGTGTCTGGGAAAGGATCTTGACAAGACCTCATCCTGGGGCTAAGCTTGCAGGTAGGTCCCAGACGGGCATGTCCTGGGCTCCTGGAGCAGAGGGGAGGCTCGGGCAAGCTTCTGCTTGAGTTTAGCTCAGCCAGAGCTGTGAACCTTTGGATTCCTTCCTTTTCCTTGCTCTGGCCCTGAACCCTTGGCAAAGGTGTAGGAATCTGTTTCCATAAAACCAATTTATTTTTCCATTTATTTGATTAATTGAAATTGGTGATACTCTGGCCTCCAGGTCATAAACACTAGTTAATAAAACCCCCTTGCAGGCTTCCCTGGTGGCGCAGTGGTTGAGAGTCCGCCTGCCGATGCAGGGGACGCGGGTTTGTGCCCCAGTCCGGGAAGATCCCACATGCCGCGGAGTGGCTGGCCCGTGACCCATGGCTGCTGAGCCTGCGCGTCCGGAGCCTGTGCTCCGCAACGGGAGAGGCCACAGCAGTGAGAGGCCCGCATAGCGCAAAAAAAAAAAAAAAAAAAAACCCCTTGCATCTGTCCAGTGCTTTAGTGTTCGCTAAGCACTTTCACCTTCATCATCTGATGTGACTCTTTAGAACGGCCCTGCGAGGTAGGCAGGGAAGGGATTCCATTTGTCAGTTTAGAGAGGGGGAGACGTGTGTTGCCAATGATTACAGGTAGTCCAGAGCAGAGCCGGGACCGAAGCTGGTTCTTATGTTCTAAGTCCAGTTCTCTCGTCGGGTGACCAACCATCCGGTTTACCCTGGACTGGAGGGGTTCCCAGGATCTAGGACTTTTAGTTTTAAAACTGGGAAAGTCCAGGCAAACTGGGAGGAATTGGTCACCCTACTTCAGGACCCCACGCTGTGTCTCGTGATGGAGCCCTTTCACTCCCACCAGGTTCAGCTGAGGGAGGTGTCCTGTCACTTGGCACAGGGGAGGCAAATGTTGCGCCTGGACCAGTCTACTGGGCTGTGGCCAGAGAACAGTCACCTGTGACTGACAGATGAACCGTCTGAGCCAGATCTCAGGTTGGGGGTGGATGGATGTGTAGGGGCAGGTGGGAGAGCCTGGACATATGAGTGACCCCTCCTGGCTGGGCTCGTGGGAGAGCCTGGACATATGAGTGACCCCTCCTGGCTGGGCTCGTGAAGACAGTTCACAAGAGAAGGATTCCGAGAGCTTAAGGGCGCTGAGCCAGAGAAGGGACACCAACAGGAACTGCCTGGCCAGAAGGACCTGAGACAGAGACACCAGTGGCCTAAAGGCAAAGATGGCGCAGAGGCACAAGGGGTTGATGGGCTAACAGAGGTGGGAGGGAGGGAAAGGGCAGAAAGATGGGTGCATACGAGGTCGCCTCAGCCAGACAGGAGTCTTCTGGCCATCAGCCACTATCACAGCATCTCTCTCCTTTACGGGCTGTAGCTTCTTCCTTCCCAGCCTAGAGTCTACCCCTTCCTAATAAACTAGCCAATCCCCTCTGGCTGGGGACAGGGGAGAAGGGAAGTGATTTCCCCAAAGTGGCCTGAGCCTGAGCTGGGTGTGGAGCATTGCTGTCTGGGTTAATGGACATTTAACCTTGAACCAGAGCAGGGGCCAGGCTGGCCACTACCGGCTCACTTTCATCCACATGCCCCCTTGTTAGCTTCACTCTGGCCCAGATCCACTGCCAGGACCTCTGGCCCCGGAACTCAGCTGCCTTCCCCTGTAGCTTCAGGACCAGAATCTCAGGTCTTGGTTCCCTCTGCCTTACTTGTTAGCATTTTGACTTTAGTAATGTGAAGGGATTCAGACCTGATGGAGAAATCATTAAGCGAAACCGAGCCCAGAACAAAGCAATTGAGTGGGAAACTGTGAATACCGGCTGCACTTTTTCCTCCCCGCCCTGAGAAGGAGAAATACTGTGCCTGAGATCATCTGAGAGGCCGGCAGGGAGAGAGGCGCCCTCACCCTGGGCACCTGCACTAGGTGCGTGGAGATTGCCACCAGGCTGGCAAGAAAGGCCCAAGGGTTGGCGTGACTATGGGAAACTGTATAATGCTGGGGGGATTGTAAGTAACACAGCTGGAATCAGCAAACAGATGGGGTTTCCCATGTTTTCGGTGATGGCAACCTTGTAGGTATTATAACCTGCATTCTGGTTTTCTCTTCTGTCCGCTGGCCTTGATCTTTGATCTGATTTGTATTTTCCTTAGTCTTGATATACTTAAGTCACATCTTTCTATTTTATTACATGTATGTCTTGAAAGCTGCCTCAAATCCTCTGACAAAGTGAGGAATCGATATACAACCTGACCAGCCCTTCCACGAATGTCTTCTTGGGCGTATAGGGTGTGCTGTCAGCCTGTGTCACAGGGGAAGCAGAATGGCTGAGTACATCCCTCATCCATCCTCCACTCCAGCCTGGAGGCCACTGTGAGCCACTTCTAGGTCCTGCCACCCTAATCTCAGGAGAACCCAGCAAGTGTGCAAGGCTCCTTATGAGCTGCCGAGGGGGAAGGAGGTCATTCACAGCGTTGGCTCACCAGGTAGCCCTGTCTCAGGCCTTATTAGACGTGGTTTCCTAAATATCTTCATAGGCAAGCCAGTCTATGTTTTTGGAACATTCTCCCAGGTGCTTCTAAGTTCCCAGGTTTGCTTCCCTCATCCCATCTCTACCACCCAGGGGAACTCATTGGATCCACAACTAGAGTGAGTTAAGATACCCCTTAGAAAATTATCGGGCTGTTGAGAAGCTTCCCAACCGGCCTCTCTGCTCCAACTCTTGTCTCCCCACAATCCATGTTAATACTCAGGTTGATCATTTTAAAGTGTAAGTCATTACCCTACCATTGCGCTCTGTAGAATCCTACATGGCCCTTGGCACGAAGTCCATGTTTCCTCCCAAGCCTGCTGGGCCCTGCATGATATGGCCCCTGCCTCCTTTTCTCTCTCTCTTGTTCATTCTTCCCCAGCTTCTGTGGCACTCCTGACTATGTCAGAATGAGTCCTGCCCTGGAGTCCTTACATTTGCAGTTCCTGTGGCTTGTTACAGGATATATCCTAGTTCGTCATTGTCAACGTCCTTCTCATTCTTTAGGTACTAAATGTCATCTTCCCAGAAATGCCTTCTCTCACCAACCCATTTAAACTGGGTCCATCCCACTGTTCTGCCCGAACTTAAAACTCTCCATCACATCATTTGACTTCCATCCCAGCATTTATCACAATCTGCGATTATCTTTTTATTTATTCATTTGTCTTTTACACGTTTCCCTGAGCAGTGCATAATCTTCACAGGGCAGAGATCTGATATGTTTTGATCCCTGCTCTATTCCCAGCACCTAGAACTGTGGCTAGAACATGCAAGGTTCTTAATAAATATTTGTGAGATGAATGTATCCATGACTTAAAGCAGGAGTTGGCAAACTATGGTCTGTGGGCCAAATCGGGCCCGCTGCCTGTTTGTGTCAATAAAGTTTTATTGGAATGCAGCCTCTTCATTTACATACTGTCTACGGCTATTTTGGTGCAACAGTGGCAGACACTGAATACTTGGGACAGAGATCATGTGTGGCCCATGAAGCTGAAAATATTTACCATCTGACCCTTTACAGAAAATGTTTGCTGGCTCCTGGCTCAAACCATAAACCTAACAATAGCTTAATCCATAGGGACATTTAGTATTTCACTTGCCAAGAAACCAGAGACAGGATCAGTTTAGAGGCTGAATGATCACAGACTCATCAAAGACTCATGGTCTGGCTACTCTGCCCTCCGCTAGACAACGATACCTTCCCTCAAGGTCTCAGGATGGCTGCCACAGCCCTGAGCATATCCCTGTATATCAGAGCTCCATGGAGGAAGGGGTGTAACAGGAGCAAAAGCTGGCTTTCTCCTTTCCCAGTGAGAAAATCTCCCCCAAGGGTACCAATGGTTTTCTCCTTGTGTTTTATTGGCTGAAACTGGATCACGTGTTCACTGCTTGGCCAATCATTGGTAAAGGGGAAGAAGGCCACCATGACTGGCTGGAGACCAGTCATAATGCCTGCCTTGAGGTTGGGCGCACTTCTTTTAGCGATCAGAGAGGAAGGGGGATACATGCCAACATGCATGAGTGAAGCATACCCCAGTTCTTCACCCTGGAGATGGTTGTGACTAAAGACTGAAGTTTGTCCACTCTCTCCCTTGATAGAATCAGAAACAGATGGGCGTATTATTACTCTTTTCACTTTGCTGGCTTTCAGGTAGATCTTCTCTCTGGTCCCTGTCTACCATGTTCTCCCCACCAATCACCAGGCTTGATTGCAATAACTTCAGGCAAGCGGTTTCAGCTGACTTTATGACAATCCTACTTGATCCAGATTTTCCTAAGGAGACAGCCTGGTCTCGTGATGAAAATTTGAGGGACACTGAAAGGGAATGTAAAACACCGCAAATTATATTCTCTACCTGCCAAGTCCAACGTTTTAAACCCAGTTACATAAAAGGTATTTTGGCTTAATGCATTGTTCTCCAAAATGCCTTTATTAAAATGGATGAGACTCTCAGAAGGCCATGCGTGCTGAGTTTATGACTTAATCCTAAAGGTGTGAGGTCATACATCATCTTGGATGGCAGAAATACTGACCTTGAGGGGATCAGGGAGCAGTGTTATAGTAGAAATAGCATGGCACCATGAGCTAGCATTCCTGGATTCCAGTTCCCCCTTGCCCATTAATTTTCTACGCACCTAGGAACATTCACTTTCTCTCTGGACCTTACCTTCCTCAACCATTCCATGAAAGGGTTGGATTCAGTTATGTTTGGGAGCACTTTCAGCTGGTTAGAATGGATCAGACATGTACTCTATACAGTTCCCTACCTACATTCCTGCACTCATTCACTCATCATTCCGTTAGCCACTGTTTCGGTCCATATTCATTCAGTACCTCCATGTGCCAGGAATTCTGCTAGATGCTGGGACTTTAGCAGTCCCTGCTCTTATGGAGCTTACTGTCCAGTGAGGAAGACAAAAAATGTACATAAGTGCATATGTCACTGTGCGACAAGTGTGATGATAGGAGAGATGCCAGCTCATTGCAAACTCATGGCAGTTCAGGGCAGGGAGAGCAGATGTTACCTGATACAACAAGTCAAGGTGGCTTTCCAGAGATGGTGAGGTCTACTTTAAGACCTGAAGGGGGAATCTGGGTTAACCAAACCACAGAGAAGGAAAAGGAGAAGAATTTCCCTGATAGGAGTATCAGTATATGTTAAGAGCTTAATAACTATTTATTCCATATCTGAGGTTCAGTTTCTTTTCCAATTAATCCACTAGCTATTGCTTATTTAAAATCATGGTGGAAAGAGTAATCAGATAAGTTTTTTATTTTTATTTTATTTTAAATCTTTATTGGAGTATAATTGCTTTACAATGGTGTATTAGTTTCTGCTTTATAACAAAGTGAATCAGCTATACGTATACATATATCCCCATATCACCTCCCTCTTGCGTCTCCCGCCAACCCTCCCTATCCCACCCCTCTAGGTGGTCACAAAGCACCAAGCTGATCTCCCTGTGCTATGCGGCTGCTTCCCACTAGCATCTATTTTACATTTGGTAGTGTATATATGTCCATGCCACTCTCTCACTTCGTCCCAGCTTACCCCCCCTGCCATGTCCTCAAGTCCATTCTCTACGTCTGTGTCTTTATTCCTGTCCTGCCCCTAGGTTCTTCAGAACCAATTTTTTTTTTTCTATTTTAGGTTCCATGTATATGTGTTAGCATACGGTTTTTGTTTTTCTCTTTCTGACTTACGTCACTCTGTATGACAGACTCTAGGTCCATCCACCTCACTGCAAATAACTCAATTTCATTTCTTTTTATGGCTGAGTAATATTCCATTGTATATATGTGCCACATCTTCTTTATTCACTCATCTGTCGATGGACACTTAGGTTGCTTCCATGTCCTGGCTATTGTAAATAGAGCTGCAATGAACATTGTGGTACATGACTCTTTTTTGAATTATAGTTTTCTCAGGGTATATGCCCAGTAGTGGGATTGCTGGGTCATGTGGTAGTTCTATTTTTAGTTTTTCAAGGAACTTCCATACTGTTTTCCATAGTGGCTGTATCAATTTACATTCCCACCAACAGTGCAAGAGGGTTCCCTTTTCTCCACACTCTTTCCAGCATTTATTATTTGTAGATTTTTTGATGATGGCCATTCTGACTGGTGTGAGGTGATACCTCTTTGTAGTTTTGATCTGCATTTCTCTAATGATTAGTGATGTTGAGCATCCTTTCATGTGTTTGTTGACAATCTGTATATCTCCTTTGGAGAAATGTCTGTTTAGGTCTTCTGCCCATTTTTGGATTGGGTTGTTTGTTTTCTTAATATTGAGCTGCATGAGCTGCTTGTAAATTTTGGAGATTAATCCTGTGTCAGTTGCTTCGTTAGCAGATATTTTCTCCCATTCTGAGGGTTGTCTTTTCATCTTGCTTATGGTTTCCTTTGCTGGGCAAAAGCTTTTAAGTTTCATTAGGTCCCATTTGTTTATTTTTGGTTTTATTTCCATTTTTCTAGGAGGTGGGTCAAAAAGGATCTTGCTGTGATTTATGTCATAGGTAGTTCTGCCTATGTTTTCCTCTAAGAGTTTCATAGTGTCTGACCTTATATTTAGGTCTTTAATCCATTTTGAGCTTATTTTTGTGTATGGTGTTAGGGAGTGTTCTAATTTCATTCTTTTACATGTAGCTGTCCACTTTTCTCAGCAGCACTTATTGAAGAGCTGTCTTTTCTCCATTGTATATTCTTGCCTCCTTTATCAAAGATAAGGTGACCATATGTGTGTGGGTTTATCTCTGGGTTTTCTATCCTGTTCTATTGATCTATATTTCTGTTTTTGTGCTAGTACCATACTGTCTTGATTACTGTAGCTTTATAGTATAGTCTGAAGTCAGGGAGCCTAATTCCTCCAGCTCTGTTTTACTTTCTCAAGACTGACTGGCTATTCAGGGTCTTTTGTGTTTCCATACAAATTGTGAAATTTTTTGTTCTAGTTCTGTGAAAAATGCCATTGGCAGTTTGATATCTACCATGGTATATCTCTCCATCTGTTTGTATCATCTTTAATTTCTTTCATCAGTGTCTTATACTTTTCTGCATACAGGTCTTTTGTCTCCTTAGGTAGGTTTATTCCAAGGTATTTTATTCTTTTGGTTGCAGTGGTAAATGGGAGTGTTTCATTAATTCCTCTTTCAGACTTTCCATCATTAGTGTATAGGAATGTAAGAGATTTCTGTGCATTAATTTTGTATCCTGCTACTTTACCAAATTCATTGATTAGCTCTAGTAGTTTTCTGGTAGCATCTTTAGGATTCTCTAGGTATAGTATCATGACATCTGCAAACAGTGACAGTTTTACTTCTTCTTTTCCGATTTGGATTCCTTTTATTTCTTTTTCTTCTCTGATTGCTGTGGCTAAAACTTCCAAAACTATGTTGAATAGTAGTGGTGAGAATGGGGAACCTTGTCTTGTTCCTTAGTGGAACACAATCTTAGTGGAAGTGGTTTCAGTTTTTCACCATTGAGAACGATGTTCGCTGTGGGTTTGTCATATATGGCCTTTATTATGTTGAGGTAAGTTCCTTCTATGCCTACTTTCTGGAGGTTTTTATCATAACTGGGTGTTGAAAGCTTTTTCTGCATCTATTGAGATGATCATATTGTTTTTATCCTTCAATTTGTTACTATGGTGTATCACACTGATTGATGTGTGGATATTGAAGAATACTTGCCTTCCTGGGATAAACTCCACTTGATCATGGTGTAGGATCCCTTTAATGTGCTGTTGGATTCTGTTTGCTAGTATTTTGTTGAGGATTTTTGCATCTATGTTCATCAGTGATATTGGCCTGTAGTTTTCTTTTTTTGTGACATCTTTGTCTGGTTTTGGTGTCAGCGTGATGGTGGCCTCGTAGAATGAGTTTGGGAGTGTTCCTCCCTCTGCTGTATTTTGGAAGAGTTTGAGAAGGATAGGTGTTAGCTCTTCTTTAAATGTTTGATAGAATTCACCTGTGAAACTGTCTGGTCCTGGGCTTCTGTTTGTTGAAATATTTTAAATCACAGTTTCAATTTCAGTGCTTGTGATTGGTCTGTTTATATTTTCTATTTCTTCCTGGTTCAGTCTTGAAAGGTTGTGCTGTTCTAAGAATTGGTCCATTTCTTCCAGGTTGTCCATTTTATTGATATATAGTTGCTTGTAGTAATCTCTCATGATCTTTTGTATTTCTGCAGTGTCAGTTGTTACTTCTCCTTTTTCATTTCTAATTCTGTTGATTTGAGTCTTCTCCCTTTTTTGCTTGATGAGTCTGGGACTAATGGTTTATCAATTTTGTTTATCTTCTCAAAGAACCAGCTTTTAGTTTTATTGATCTTTGCTATTGTTTCCTTCATTTCTTTTTCATTTATTTCTGATCTGAACTTTATGATTTCTTTCCTTCTGAAACTTCGCAGTTTTTTTGTTCTTCTTTCTATGATTGCTTTAGGTGTAAGGTTAGGTTGTTTATTTGAGATTTTTCTTGTTTCTTGAGGTAGGATTGTATTGCTATAAACTTCCCTCTTAGAACTGTTTTTGCTGCATCCCATAGGTTTTGGATCATCGTGTTTTCATTGTCATTTGTTTCTAGGTTTTTCTGATTTCCTCTTTGATTTCTTCCACGAACTCTTGGTTATTTAGTAGTGTATTGTTTAGCCTCCACGTGTTTGTATCTTTTACAGTTTTTTTCCTGGAATTGATATCTAGTCTCATAACGTCGTGGTCAGAAGAGATACTTGATACAATTTGAATTTTCTTAAATTTACCAAGACTTGATTTGTGACCTAAGATATGATCTACCCTGAAGAATGTTCCATGAGCACTTGAGAAGAAAGTGTATTCTGTTGTTTTTGGATGGAATACCCTATAAATGTCAATCAAGTCCATCTTGTTTAATGTGTCATTTAAAGCTTGTGTTTCCTTATTTATTTTCATTTTGGATGATCTGTCCATTGGTGAAAGTGGGTGTTAAAGTCCCCTACTATTACTGTGTTATTGTTGATTTCTCCTCTGACGGCTATTAGCATTTGCCTTATGTATTGAGATGCTCCTATGTTGGGTGCATAAATATTTACAATTGTTATATCTTCTGCTTGGACTGATCCCTTGATCACTATGTAGTGTCCTTCTTTTTCCTTGTAATAGTCTTTATTTTAAAGTCTATTTTGTGATGTGAAAATTGCTACTCCAGCTTTCCTCTGATTTCCATTTGCACGGAGTATCTTTTTCCATACCCTCCTTTCAGTCTGTATGTTTCCCTAGCTCTGAAGTGGGTCTTTTGTAGACAGCATATATATGGGTCCTGTTTTTGTATCCATTTAGCCAGTCTATGTCTTTTGGTTGGAGCATTTAATCCATTTAAATTTAAGGTAATTATCAATATGTATGTACCTAGTACCATTTTCTTGATTGTTTTGGGTTTGTTTTTGTAGGTCTTTTCCTTCTCTTGTGTTTCCTGCCTAGAGAAGTTCCTTTAGCATTTGTTGTAAAGCTGGTTTGGTGGTGCTGAATTCTCTTAGCTTTTGCTTGTCTGTAAAGGTATTAATTTCTCCGTTGAATCTGAATGGGATCCTTGCTGGGTAGAATAATCTTGGTTGTAGGTTTTTCCCTTTCATCACTTTAAATATGTCCTGCCACTCCCTTCTGGCTTGCAGAGTTTCTGCTGAAAGGTCAGCTGTTAACCTTATGGGGATTCCCTTGTATGTTATTTGTTGTTTTTCCCTTGCTGCTTTTAATATTTTTTCTTTGTATTTAATTTTTGATAGTTTGATTAATATGTGTCTTGGCATGTTTCTCCTTGGATTTATCCTGTATGGGACTCTCTGTGCTTCTTGGACTTGATTGACTATCTCCTCTCCCATATTACGGAAGTTTACAGCTATAATCTCGTCAAATATTTTTTCTTTCTTTTTCTCTTCTTCTTCTGGGACCCCTATAATTCCAATGCTGGTGTGTTTAATGTTGTCCCAGAGGTCTCTGAGACTGTCCTCAACTCTTATCATTCTTTTTTCTTCATTCTGCTCTGCAATAGTTATTGCCACTATTTTATCTTCCAGGTCACTTATCTGTCTTCTGTCTCAGTTATTCTGCTATTGATTCCTTCTAGAGAATTTTTAATTTCATTTATTGTGTTGTTCATCATTGTTTGTTTGCTCTTTCGTTCTTCTAGGTCCTTGTTAAACGTTTCTTGTATTTTTTCCATTCTAGTTCCAAGATTTTGGATCATCTTTACTGTCATTACTCTGAATTCTTTTCAGGCAGACTGCCTATTTCCTCTTCATTTGTTTGGTCTGGTGGGTTTTTACCTTGCTCCTTCATCTGCTGCATATTTCTCTGTCTTCTCATTTTGCTTAACTTACTGTGTTCGGGGTCTTCTTTTCACAGGCTGCAGGTTCGTAGTTCCTGTTGTTTTTGCTGTCTTCCCCTAGTGGGTAAGGTTGGTTCAGTGGCTTGTGTAGGCTTCCTGGTGGAGGGGGCTGGTGCCTGTGTTCTGGCGGATGAGGCTGGATCTTGTATTTCTGGTGGGAAAGACCATGTCCGGTGGTGTGTTTTGGGGTGTCTGTGAACTTATTATGATTTTTGGCAGCCTCTCTGCTAATGGGTGTGGTTGTGTTCCTGTCTTGCTAGTTGTTTGGCATGGGGTGTTCAGCACTGGAGCTTGCTGGACGTTGAGTGGAACTGGGTCTTAGAGTTGATACAGAGATCTCTGGGAGAGCTCTTGCCGATTGATATCACATGGGGCCAAGAGGTCTCTGGTGGTCCAATGTCCTGAACTCGGCTCTCCCACCTCAGAGGCTCAGGCCTGACACCCGGCCGGAGCACCAAGACACTGTCAGCCACACGGCTGCTAGCGTTGGAAGGTCTGCTGCAGAGTCGGGGGGGCTGTGGCTCACCACGGGGACAAGGACACTGGCAGCAGAAGTTTCTACAGCTCAAATACATTTTGCCAAGAGCTTATTTATAGTGTGGACACAAAATAGATGATCTGTGAACTGCCTGTGGCGAGAGTCACTTAAGAATCACAGACCTCACTGGAGGGAGCAGTGTGGGGACTCTGTGGGCTGAGAGAGGCCTCCAGGGATTTCTGTTTTCATACCAGCTCTGCCCTCACAGCCTTGCCACAGTGGCCCTGGGCAGTCTGTTACCCTCAATCAGATAAGTTTTAAAAGGACCTGAACCAAGTTTATCGAACCAACCACCATTGTGATAGTAGGTGATACCTGTTTCATTTATTTAAAACCTACGATGTGCATTTCAAACATGCCATGTATATCAGCTCCATTAATTTAAAACAGAATTATCAAATTCTCACAATGTACTAGGTCTTTGGTTAGAGCCAGAGATACGAAGTGGAAGCGGGCATGGTCCATATTCTCCAGGAGATCACAGCTTAGTGTGGAGACAGTCAAGTGCACTAGTAATCAAGTGCACTACAGTAGGTCCCGGGTGCACAGAGGATGCTGTTCCAGTCAGGCTGGATCCAGGAAAGCTTTCTGTAGGCCATGAGCCCTGAACTGAATTAGTTTTCTTATTCATTCATTTATTCATCCATCCATCCAATCATTCATTCACTTATTTTTAAAATACGCATAACATAAAATTCACATTTTAATCATTTTTAAGTGCACAATTCAGAGTCATTAAATCCATCCACAGTGCTGTGCAAGCATCACCACTATCCATGTCCAGAAACCTCTCATCATCCCAAACAGAAACCCTGTGCCCATTAAGCAATATCTCCCCATCCCCCCTTCCTCCAGTGCCTGGTAACCTCTACTCTGCTCTGACTCTGTGAACTTGCCTACTCTAGATACCTCATACAAGTGGCATCACACGATGTTTGTTCTTTCACTTCACCCAGCACAATGTCTTTAAGACTCACCCACGTTGTAGCATAGATTGGTATTTCCTTCCTTTATAATGCTGAATAACATTCCACTCTGTGGGTATACCCCATTTTATTTATCCATGCGTCTTTTGGTGGAAACTTGAGTTGTTTCAACCCTCTGATGAATAACACTGCTATGAACATTGGTGTACAGTTATCTGTTTGAGCCTCTGTTTTTGATTCTTTTCGGTATATACCCAGAGTGGAATTGCCAGTTCATACGGTAATTCTATTTGAACCGAACTCGGAAGGCTGAGAATGACTGAGCTGGAGGAAGCAAACACACTCTGTGGATGAATGACAAGGGAGGTCATGCTTCCGGGAGGTGACCCACCCGTCGCATAATCTCTCACTCCCTCTCCTCTCAAGGACCGTGCCGTGTGACCCACCATGATGACAACCCCCCACTCTGATTCCTGGTTTCCCTAGAAGAGCCACGCTGTGGTATCCTTTATGATATGCACTCCTTTCCCATCTCCTTTCCCAGTTCCACCCAGCCCTGAACACCTTAGGTCTTTCCACGGGCTGGTAAGTACTCCTCTGCCTACCTCACTGCGTTGTTTGGGAAGAATTTGAAAAGGAATAGATACGTGTATATATATAACTGAATCACTTTGCTGTACACCTGAAGCTAACACCACTTTGTAAATGAACTATAGTCCAATATAAAAGAAAAATTAAAAAAGATCATAGCCGACTTGGTATGTCAAAAATGGGGGCAAAAAAAGAACGGTATGAACTTGAAAGTGCCTTTAAAACCTGTAAAGCAGTGGTACAGATGTTTGCAGTCATGCTTGTTACTACCGTCCTCATTGTCGTCTTTGTTAGAAAACTTGTGGGCCTCCCAGTGGCCTCTCCCGGCCTGAGGGTACCCAAAGGGTGGTCACCACAGCCCCTCACCGGTCCTCCATTCTGGTGAGGAACAGATTCCTTCATGCCCAGCCAGGTCCGCCAGGCCCATGGCGACAAAGCCCAAGTATGACACCTTAAACTGCTGTATCTGTACACTATACCCCAATTCTTCCCGATACCAGCACTTGTGATAACAGCAGAGAGGAGTGGAAATTGCCCCACCCCGTCCTGAGAGATACAAAGGGTGCCAGGCTGATCTTCTCATGTACAGGGTTGACAGATCTGTCTAGGAGGATCTGTCTAGAAATTCTGGAGCAGCAGCCTCCCACGTCAAAGAATTAATTCCCCCAGGCGTGGTTTATTTGATTTCAAACACCTGAAACATATGTACTGAGGAACAACGGTGTGTCTGGCACATTCCTAGGCCGTGTGTGGGTACAAAAGCCTAAGATACGGGGTCTTAGCCTTCAGCCCAGTCATTAATTTTGTGCTAAGGTTTTCAAATGCTTGGTACCTATTTTCTGACACCTCAGTTCCAATTATATACTGCTGGTCTGGGCTCTAAGTGTGACTGCCTTCCCCTGCTAAAGGTTGTCTGTTTAAGTAATTCCTTTGCTTTAGTCTGGGAAGCTGTCTTTTAGTGACTGCCTGCCTGTCTGGTTTTGACCTAGAGTCAATGAAAACACAGGAACCTATCTGACGCAGTATATGGTAAGATTCTAAACTGTATGACACATAAAGTTGCCCCAGAGTCCCTGAACTACTCTAGACCTCTGATAATAAACATAGCTCTGGTTTCCTCTTAGGCTTAGAATGGCAAAGAGGTGCCATCTATGCTACCAATCCTTAGCCCCCAGCAGGCATGACTAATCCATCATAGAGCTTTTAGACTGAGCCAGGGCCTGGCCTCTCACCCTTTCTCAATGCAATGCTCTAGGCAGCCGCCTTTAACTGATCTGAGTTGGCGGTCACAGTGTGTAGTAGACACTGTCCATAACCCATGTCCTCAGCCCCCAGCTGCTGGAAGCATTGGCCATAACAGCACACAATTGCACCTTTCCCCTGAGAATTGCCCTCTGCTGGCCCCGACAGGGCCACCGGTGAGGTCTCTGATGTCAGGCCTCGCCTGATACAGGGGTACAAAAGCCTGGTCCCCTTGCTATTAATACACAGACATATCCCTGGGATCAAGCTTTGCCAGTCTTCTCCCTTTGCTTTATCCTCCTTCCCTCTACCCTTACAGATTATATCTGAAAGCACACCTTTAATAAATCTTCAAGTAAGAATCCCCATTTCAGGTTCTGTTCCTAGGGAACCTGAACTAAGCTAGATCATTGGTTATGCCTGCCTCTGACCCTATACCCAGCAAGGAAAAACCAAGGACAGGAATAACTTGAGTGAAGGTGCAAAGCTTTGTATTCTCTTTCATCAATGAATAACTAGATAATCAGCCCACAGATGTGTCCTGAGCCCTGGACACCTGTTGGGCATGGGGGACAGACACACTGGCACACAAGACCGAGGTGGCCCGTGGCCTCACGGATCTTCCATCCCAGTGGGATGGGTGTAGATATGAGGGCACTGGCGGCAGAGACTCTCTAGCTCAGATCAGGCGAAGAAGGAAGAGGGTAGAATGCAAAGAACAGATTCTGAAGAATCTCGCAAGGGACAGACTTGGAAGCAAATATTTCGTTCCGGTTTTCTCATTACCTAGAGCAGGCATTTTATAACTTGTGGCTCACAGAGCCCTAGAGATTCACGGAAGAGCTTCAGAGGGCTCATAATCCCCTCCCCCCAAATTGAAAATCATATCTTTTTATTTTCTTGCAAAATGAACCATACTTTCCACCAGATTCCCCAAGGCGTCTGTGAAACACAAAAGTCAAGAATCACTGCTTAGATTTTTGGGCCAGTATATCCAAAGGTCTTGAGACAAAGACGGAGAGAGGATTTTGATAATATCGAAAACATCCACTGACGATGCAGCAGTTGTGTGTGCCGGCCCAGCTGTGATGTCCGTGGAACATCTGGCTGATAAATGAATTTTCCTCTTTCCGATGGGTTTGAGTCACGCAGTGATTGTGTTTTCGGGCTGGAAGCCTGCTCGCTGCTGGGCACCTGATTGTCTCTTTGGGTCTCCTTATTGGTAAAATGAGCATATCATGTTAGATAGTATCTTCAAGGTCTGGCCCATAAGACCAGATTTTGTGAAGAACCTCAGAAATCATCTACTTCAGGCTCTATTTAAAACGCTGCAGAGAGTAATGGCTAAGCGCTGGGCTCCTGAGCTAGAAAACCTAGGTTTGGATCTCAGCTTTGCCGCTTGGGTGGGTTTCCTCTCAGAGCCTCTGGGAAATGGCAATAATAATGAATAATAATGGCGTCTCCCCAGAGGGTTGCTATTTTTTTTTTTTTGCGGTACGCGGGCCTCTCACTGTTGTGGCCTCTCCCGTCGCGGAGCACAGGCTCCGGATGCGCAGGCTCAGCGGCCATAGCTCATGGGCCCAGCCGCTCCGCGGCATGTGGGATCTTCCCGGACCGGGGTCCATCATAGTCAAGGCTCTCCCCACCGCACCTCCCTTCCTGCTACATCTGCTCTTCCCTTTTCTGAAGACTGCATCGTTTCTCAATATCGACAGGACACGAAAGCCCATCTCCTGGGCCTGCTGATGCCCCAACAATCAGGGAGGTTTGAAGACGGCTCTAAGGACCAGGAAGCACCCGGAGCTGTTATGTTTTTGACTCACATTCCCGTTTCCACCTCCGCCAAGCCCCCACGCCCCACCTCCAGGCTCTTGTCCCATCAGAAAGATCCTGCTTTGCCTCAGATCCAAGACATCTTATCTTGCTTGATCTTAGATTACTTTTTCCCGACAAGGTTTCCCTGATCTGTTCCACGTGTCTCTGGATTTCAGGCTGCCCTTGGCCATCTGCTACGTGTTCACGGTGCTGGCATTCTGCCATATGCTGACACAGGTCATCTTCTACGTGCTCCCAGGCAGACACTTGACTCAGTCTTAACCTTGATGTTCGCCAGCTGCCTGTTTCCAGAGCCTTCTCTGGGTCAGCTCTTATTTCAGGCCAGTCCCATTTTACACCAGGGACACGTGTGGATTTGGAAATGGGTGCATCAGGTGGAAGCCTGAAGTGAGCCTGGGTCTACTGTGGGTTAGAATGCAATTTACATTACTGTTACTAATAACATCCTCGTGCATTCAGCACTTCGCAATTGACAAAGCACACTTAGGCCCCCTGTCCCATCTGCCCTTATAACAACCTGGTAAAGTAGATTTGATCTCTGTGTAAGCAGTGAGTAAGCTCAGGCCTGGAGAAATTAAGTAACTTGCCTAAGGCCAGAGAATTGTTTTTAAAGGTAAAATTAAAGACCACGTCTGTCTGACCTGAAGTTCAGTACCCTTCTTGCTACACCAGACTGGGGCCTCAGAGGGTTATGAGGCCCAGAGCAAGTGGAAAGAGGTCAGCAAGATAGGGGAGAGGAGTGGGGTCCTCAGGAGACACAGGGCCCGAAGGCGGGAGCCCAGGTTGTTCTGGGTACAGCACAGTATACCCCTTAATGAGTCTGGCATCTTTGCTTTCCCACCTAGGTAGCCTGGGGCCGGATAAGGAGCACTGGGAGCCTCAGCCATAAGGGCGCCCATCCCCGTCTCTCCCTTTCCCATCCCAGCTCCCAGGAGGTGATGTTGCATCTTAGAAATGAGCTTGAGCTTAAAAACCAATCAGATCTGAATTTAAATCTTTATTTTACTGCTGAGAGATCTTGAGCATGTTACACAGCATCCCTGAGCTTCTGCTTCTTCATCTGCTTTGCGGGGTGGCTGTGAGGATTCAATGAAATAACGGATGCGTTGCTGTCAGTCATATTTGGGGGAGCAATGGCCCATGAAGAGGATGAGCCACATGGCCAGAGAAACCCAAGAGGTCTCCCTGCAGGATGCTGGGTCAGGCTGGGCTGCGTCCTGCCTTTCTCTGGGCTCCATTTCTTTTCTGGATCCCCTTCTGTTACAAGCTAAACAGCCCCTCCCCCCTCACTGATGTGGATGTTGCTTCCTCTGGCTACAGACTCTGTAATGCTCCCATGCTCCCTGCTTAGCAGTCGCTCAAACAAGCTGGGCCAATTAAGCTGCATTCCTCTAATTGTTTTGGTGGATTTTCTCTGAACTCCCTCCAACTTGTCAACAAATTTGGTTCTAAATTTAGACTTAAGTGTCAAATCTTGGAACTCTGAGCTTTCCTGCTCTAGCCAAGCATTAGGCTTGCCTGCCTTCAGGGGTAGACTTTAGGGGTGTTTCTGCCTCCCTCCCTCCCTCCCACCCTCCCGCCCTCCATTCCTTCCTTCCTGCTCTCATTTTTCCCCTAATCATGAACATAAATGCAAGCAGTGACTCTTTTCTTTGCACAGTGCAGGTCCATACTTAGAAAACAGTTTTTCTTGTTTAAACTTCCAGGAAAGCGATGGCAGAGAATTAAAGCGGGGATTAATTGAATGCACTAATTCTTTTTAAGCTCTGGAAACTGCACAGAGGAAGTCAAACAACTTTGAAGCAGCAGGGGAGGGGAGGGTAGAGGATGGGGGCTTGAATGGAGTGATGTCTTTTCCGTTTCTTCCCCACCCTCCTGGTTTGCATTCATTAAAACATCAGCCTCAAGCACTGTTGCTTCTAATATTGGGTTGGCCAAAGCGTTCATTCGGGTTTTTCCGTAAGATGTTACGGAAAATTCCAAACGAATGTTTTGGCCAACCCAATATAAAGGCATTGTAGTGTCTGTATCAGGCAGTTAGGGCCCACCTGACGCCAGGAGGCAGATTTAAAAGAGCCCTAATTCCCCCCCCTTCTCCTCTCCTTTCCTTCCTCTCTCCTCTTCCTTTCCTCTCCTCCTTACCATCTTCTATTTTGTCTTCCTCTTCCCCTCCTCTGCTTCCTCTTTTTTCCTTCACCTGCCTCTCTCCTCTCCTTCCTCCCGTCCTCTTGTGCTCCTCTCCATCTATATCAGATTCCTTGTCCCCGGGCAACTTTCGTCCCAGTAGACTGCCTTATACTCTCGAAAGCCCTCTCATACCCCTGGTCTCAGTGGAGTCAGACAACAGCCCTGCGTGGGGCTAGGGCAGGTGCCACGGCTCCATTTGACAGATGAGAAAATAAAGCCCAGAGAGGTTCAGCAACTTATACAACGTCACACAGCTCACGAACGACCAAGTTCTCAAAAAGACCCAGGACTTCTGGCCTCAGTCTTGGTCATAGTCTGTGCCCTAAGACACTTGAATGAAAGAATGATCTCACTAAAGGATCAGATCAACACGGTCAAAGGCTTAACGGCAAGGCTGCTAGCGAAGCCAGACTCTTCTGTCATCTCAGAGCCTTGCTCCCATCAACCCAGAGGACGCCTGAGGAGCATCCCCGGCAATCCAGGTCACATGCCTGTTTGTTGTCACTGAAGTCCCAAGGATACCTCACAGTTGTAGAGGCTGCCGAGAGGGTCCTGCAAGCACGGAGACAGGATGGTTGGCTGGAAAAAATGCCTCGACAGACAGCCAGTGTTTTACTTACTGCAGACTCCAAGTCTCTTTCTCCTAGAGTCTCAAAAGGGTGTAAGCTCATACATTTAAATCTGTCAACAAGTGTTGGATCCAACAGTATTCTGAGCACATGCACAGATAATGACCCTGGCCCCTGTACAGGTGACATGTCCCTGCTAGGTAAAATGGGCTTCTCACTCCTACACACATGACTTAAGTCTTGTTTCCGTAAGAATCAGGTGGGATGATGAATGTGATCACATTTTATAAACTACAATGTTTGTATAAATACGAAGTATTCTTTTGCTGCTGGGATAAACTCCACTGCAGGTCATGGGGATGGATGGTTTGAGGACCTGGGCTCCTGGCTCCTCTCTTTCTGAATGCTGCTTGTCACCTCTGGTTTTCTTTCCTTAATTTTCCCCCCTTTTCCTTTTCTTCCTCAAAATTCAATTCGGGCAAAATGCCTTCAAAACGCTCTTTATCCACAGCTTTTCCCTCATCTAAATATATCTATTAGCCTAGGTCCCATTAACTCAAGATTGTGTGACGTGGCTTAAAAAAAATTTGATTAACAGATCCATTCCGAGAGGATAGAAAGAAGAAACCATGGCGTCCAACTGTGCCCCTCCACCTGGGGACCATTCTCATTTCAGTAGAGGCCTCCACAGACCTCAAAGAAAGAGGAATGACTCTTAGTGGAATTTCAAGTTCTGGGAATCCAGATTGCCTGTTGATCCGGCTTGTTTTTCTGGCGCTGGGGACATGTCCTATCGAACCATCCTCACACTCTCACCTCAAGATGGAATCTCTGGCTTGTTTCCCTCTGTTAGCTCATTGCTCTACCCTTGTGGCCTCTGGGACCCCGACCGATGGTGTTGGATATTTCCACTGGCTGGACATCCATGGGGGCTGGTTTGCAACATGGAGTGTTTGCAGGTTATTCCCTCTCCTCTGGGTCAAGGAGGCAGCTTGAGCCTCTTTCTGAATCTTCAGGAGTTACACCCAGTAGGTTCCCAGTGAGTGTGGATGCAGGGAAAGGGCAGCATTTCTGGAGGCATAGTTCCAGGGCAAAAACAGTATGTGATCATTTGAGGGCTGGCATCAAAAGGGAATTTAAACCCTGCCCCTCCTGGGGAAAAGAAGCAAACAGACAGACCGTTTTCCACTTGGTATCAGTTGTCTGCTCCTTTTTTCCTTCCCAGCTGGCTCACGGACTTTCCATCTCATTTATTCTTGCATGCTTGGAGCTCATTACAGATGGTGAAATTTCAGCATTTGATGGACACCAGCGCAAGACTGGGAGAGGCCTTGGTGCCTCCAGGACAAGGAAGGATGAAATGTCAGAATCTGGAGAACCTAATTCAGCAATTTTGGAAATTACCTAATCTAAGCCCCTTGTGTGCTCTGTCAGAAAGGGTAAGATTGTCAAGAGGGTACTCAAGAATGCAGTTTGCTGCAAAGAAACAACAACATTTGGACTGTGCGAGTGTACATGTACATGCCCGTGTGTATATGTGGCCATCTGTACGTGTGTGTGTGTGTGTGTGTGTGTGTGTGTGTGTGTGTGTGTGTGTGTAGGAGAGGTCTCTCCTGTATGTGTGCATGTTAGAGTCATAAGAAGTCAGAGCTGCAGTCACAATAAAGATCACCTAGATGGATCCTCTTGTTTCATGGAGGAAGAAACTGAAGGCCAGGACGGCATCTTTATCTGTAAAGTCGGACCTTTGATATCTGCCCTGTTTGCCTCAAAGGGCTGTGGAGAGGGTTAATAAGATCATGAATATAAATTTGCTTTGAAAAAAAATGTTTGCAAGCATGCATGAATCCCCAGTGTGCATAGGATTAGGTCCAGAAGTGGGAGATGCTGTGCTCATGAAGGACAGAGCTGCTCTGGGGCACAGGGAACAAAGGGCAATGAGGGGTGGAGGGGAAGGCCATTCTCCAGACTCCCTGGGCATCCCACCCCGATACACACACAGCTGAAGGTTGAACAGGCCACAGGCCAGCAGAGAAGAAAAGGAGGGGGCACGTTGAGGTCCACTGATGAGAGGAGGCTGGCGTGGACAAGACGTACGCAAAGCTTCCTAATTCTGAAGATTCACCAGAATAACAGAGAGTCACCTGGAGGTGCCGCGGAGCTTCAGGCCATCAGGTCTGGGGCTCAGAACTGCCCAGGCTTGAGTGTCAATGTCCCTGGATGACAGCTGGCTGTCAAGGAACAGCACATGAGTGAGGAAACAGGCTGAGGGAAGGGCATTCAGCTGAAGCCACAGGTCGGGATGAATCGCACTGAGGGAAAAACCCAGACCACTGTGGCTCCAAATGCAGGAGAAGGTTCTGGACCCCCGATGGCTTCCTTTCTCCTCTGAGGGGGGTTAGGTGAGCTCTGTTACTCTTCCAGAAAAGACAGTTCAGACTCACTACTCCTTTATCCAGTTGCTCAAGCCAGAATCCTTCATGCAACCCTTTAATCAGCTCTTCTTTGGAAATACATCCAGAATCCAGCCAATTCTCATCACCTTCAATGCTACTGCCCCCCCCCGCCCCGCTTCCATCTTGCTGCCCTGTCCTCTCATCTCTGCACTGTGGCCAGGGAGCCCCTGTTTACATATCAGTCAGATCATGTCTCTCTTCTGAGGGAACCCCCCGCCCCCGCCAGGTAAAGATCCCACTCACTTAAAGCACAAGGCCCTCCAGGATCGGCATCTCCCACCAAAAAGCGGCTCTGATTTTACCATTTACCACTCCACACCCACCCTTGCTCAGTGCACTTCAGCCACACAGGCCTCTCCTGCCTCAGGACCTTTGCACAGGTTGGTCCCTCTGCCGGGATGCTCTCCCCACACATAGCCACATAGCTCACGCTGTCACTCCTTGTGGGTCCCTGTTCACGTGTCACTTTTTCAAAACTACCTTCCCTGTTCTCCTCATATAAAATAGCTAATTCTCCTTCTATCCTTAGCCCACTAAGTCTACTTCATTATTTTTTATTTCTTTAGTTCTTATCTCCACCTGGTATGCGTGGGTACTGTTAATTTCTGGCTGCTGTGATGCACAAAGCCAGGCGGCACCCAGGAGGCCCCACTGGAGCCCCACCTCCCCGCGGGCAGGGCAGCAACCTGATGCATTTGACTCACTGCTACAGACCCAGCTACAGGGCTAGACCAGGGTTCAGGAAGTGCCTGCCGAGTGAAGTTTTCCTCTTCCCCTCACTGCACCTTCTACACTGCGCCTTCCTCCTCCATGTCTGCTTCTCTAGAGCACGCCCTGGAAGCCTCACGAGGGCTCTGGGAGGAAGGCCTGATCACTTCCCAGGACTTCCTCGTGTTGCAGAGTTGAAGCCTGAAGGCACAGAGCGTGAACTCCGTTTTCAGAATTCCCCTGCCAGTCCCTCCGCCTGCTGGCTCTGCATTTCTCCACACCCTCCAGAAGCCCCATCTTCCTCCACGTGCCGTGCTTCTCTCTGCCTCCCAGCAGGAATCAAGGCACTCTTGCCATCATTCGCTGTGACTAGTTGTCATGGCAACAGGGACAACAGACATCCACAGAGCCCCTGGTCAGTGTGCACCTGGAGTTTAGCAAGGTGGCGGTGGTGGCGAGGGCGGGGGGTGGGTGTCTGGCTGCCTGCAAGCACCCCAGGAAGCAGGCATCCAGGAGGGGAGAGCTGCCAGTCACCTCCCCCGGCCACTCCCCTGGCTTAAGAGCCGGACTGGGACTCCGGGACAGCGGCAGGTGTGATTACACATTGCTTGGAAGGAGCATGACCCTAACACAAAGGCACGATTAACTGCAGGGGCCAGTTGCAGCCCATGGGAAAGATCCTCTGTATAGGACGGCCAAACAGGGACAGGCTCCCTTCCTTCCTCTGTCAGGGACCCAGCACTCAGAAGAGCTGACAAAGGGAGAAATGGACAAAAGAGTAAAGAGATACACAGAGAAGTGAAGAGTCGAGGCCAGTCACATGGCTGAACCCAGATGTGGCCCTGGTTAATTGCTGGGGTCAGTTTCAATAAGAAGCCACAACAGTCTAGATCCTTCCCTTGGGATAAAGGGTTGACCTAGCTACATGAGTTATACATTAGTTTAAGCAATGTTAGCTGCTATAAAAGGTAAACTCCCAAATCTCAGTGATTTGGCCCAACAGAAGTTTACTTCCCGCTCTCCATAAAGCCCAATCAGCACTATTGATGGTAGGAGAAATGCAGGAGTGTTCAGGGACCCAGGCTGATAAAGGGTCTACAAACCAGGTGTCTTCCAAGGTTGCCCTGGACCTTGACATCCAACAGACAAACCGTGAGAGCAGAGGACAGAAATGGAAGACTCACTCTGCCCACATTCCATTGGTCAAACTTCATCACACAGCCCCACCTAACTGCAAGTGTGTCTGGGAAATGTAGTCTAGCTGTGTGGCCAGGAAGAAGAAACCCATCTGATGAACCGGTGTCAATCAATTCATCAAATTTGACGAATTCCAGAGGCTGGAAGGGACCCTGGCCCTGAAGACAGAATGCAGTGTCTGAAGGGAGCAAACTAGAGGTAGACCATGTTCAGAGCCAACGGGAGGGTGCCCCCATGCGTGCACACAGCACCCAGTGACGTGACCACCAGGATTTGAATTTTTGGCCTGATTCCAAAACCAATAGTGATTTGTATCATGAAGCGCGCTCCCATAGGAGCTTCTTGGATCCTGTTGAAAGAGGAAGGAGAGAAGAATGAGAGCAGGTAAGGGGGTGGGTGGCATGGACGTGGAAGGTAATAATGACAAAAGGGGTTTGTAGCTTAGACACTGGGATGCTAGCCCTCGACCCTTGTTAGTTTTGCCCCGTTTGATGCTGTTAGGTTTTCCTCTGGAGTGCCTTACCATCCTCTCTGAGGAGAGCTCAGGTTCATGAGCACATCAGCAGGGTGACAAGCAGGTAGGGGAAGCCAGGGGTGGAATAAAATGATGTCACCCTCGGGCCCAAAAGACAGGACATCCTACCAGAGCAGCGGAGGAAACTGGGGTCCTCAGAGAAAGAGGCGAGGGAGGGATTTTCAGTCCCCGGGGACGGGGGGCGGGCGGGAAGCGCCAGGAGGGCGGGTACAGAGCTGGCTGCTAGAGTGAGAGGCTGGAGGGGCCAGAGGCTCCAAGGGGACCCCATCAGTCTCACCTGGGATCTTTATAGAGAGACCCAGGCCCCGCCCCAGGCCTTTGGACTCAGACTGTTCAGAGGTGGGGCTCCAGTGTAAGAAGGATCCCCCCGACCTTCCCCAAATTTGCTCATTCTACGGATGGGTAAATAAGGCTCAGAGAGAATAATGATTTTTTCCAAAGCCACAAAACTAGCTGGAAGCAGAGCCTGGCCTGGAACCCTCATCTCATGTCTCCTGGCAGTGTCTATTCTACTCCTGTAATTGTCCTACACACACACACACACACACACACACACACACACACACACACACACGCACGTGCACACATGCATGCACACATGCACTCATATATACACACAGCTCTAAGCCCTGAAGAACGCAGGTGGACTAATAACCTCCAGCAGAAACCCTGACACACTGACAGTTGGAGGCTGATTTAGCTTCATGTTCCCATAACTGATCCTGCAGTTTGCACAGATCGAATCCATTATTTATCGTCCCACGTTGGGCAGCTGGTCCCTTCTGTGTCTGCTGGGCAAGAGCCCTAGATGCGGTTTGCACACGTGGCAATGGGGCTCTGCCCCAGGGGTAGCCCAGGAAAGAAGACCCGTCTTGTCTCAGAATGGCAGCCTTCTTGTTGAGTGGCCCATGCACAGGGTCCATTTAGAAACCCTCAATCATCAGCAAAAAGAAAAAGTTGGGGGTGAAGATCCCTGGTCTGAATTACACAAAGTCTGAATTACAGACTTTTAAAGACAGCAGTTTTTAATGGCTTTCAAGGCATTGAGGAATGTAATGGACAGAGAGGGAGCAGAGGAGCCTAATTGGAGGCACTTTGGGGACCACTTTAATAAATAGGAGAGCAAGTCCTGTGTAATTAACACGGTATTCCATGTAGAGAAACCAACTTTTTAAAAACTAAATATAATAGTTTGGAGGTGAGGGACAACGTATATTATTCCTTTGCATGAGGAAAAAGTAATTTACATACAATAATAAAGCAGTTACACAGACCAGATTATCTATCAATCACACCAGCCAAGGAGATTCTAGACCCCGTGCAAACACAGGACACAGGGTTCCCTGGCTCATGCCCCGCCACCAGGCCCTAGACTGCTTCCCTGACAGCCTAGAGATATTCACGGTCACCTGCTCCTGTCTCAGGCACCCCACCCCTTCCCCCAGATGCTCCTCTCCCTCTCTCCCTGGCACTGGCATCGCAGGCAGGACGCTGACAGCACAGACTCCCCTCCGCCCTAGGTGTGCAGTACAGGCACAGGACGTATTATGATAACACAGCCGGGAGACTGCCATTGATTTCCTGCTCCCAGTCTCTGCTTTAATCCATATTTTTATTAAACTTCTTTGTGCAGGAGGGAACATTTAGGGAAAACCATGAAGGGCTGTCAGGTGTTGTTATTAGTCTTCTCAGCTCCCTCCAGTGAGCTATTCCAGGGCAGAAATATTCGCCATCGGGCAGTGGACCCAGGGGCCAGACTGGAGGCAGGAGCTCATTTGGCCAAACAGAAGGGAGAATAAAAGATAGCACTCGAGATGCCAGGAGGACAATGGGAGCAGCAGTTTCCAATTTATTTCACTTCTATTGAGTGCTTTTTAGACCCCAGCTCCCACATCTGGCAAGTTGGCACTATCCTTCCCTTCGAATTACTGAGGTTTAGAACTGGAGGCTCACAGAACATCCAGACCACTCCACACAGCCTTATTTGGGTCCTTCCAGGTGTGAGGCTCGGGGCAAGGTGCTGTGTGCGATACAGAGACAAATAAGCCGGGCAGTGTCTGTGCAAAGACCCCCTCTCCCACTCGAGTTCAAGGCTACATTCTTTGTTTTTGGGGGGGGGGTGGTACATGGGCCTCTCACTGCTGTGGCCCCTCCCGTTGCGGAGCACAGGCTCTGGACTCGCAAGGCTCCGCGGCCATGGCTCACGGGCCCAGCCGCTCCGCGGCACGTGGGATCTTCCTGGACCGGGGCATGAACCCGTGTCCCCCGCATCAGCAGGCAGACTCTCAACCACTGTGCCACCAGGGAAGCCCTAGGCTACATTCTTAAAGATGCTCTCACTCCTGAACTTGGAGCTGCTTCTGTTATAATGCTTATTACGGTATTCACGTGGTCTGTGCTGCTTCTCCCACGAGACTGTGACTTCCTGGAAGACAAGGGGAGCATCTTAGTCCCCTTTTTATCTCCAGGATGGAGCATAGTGCCTTGCACATTACTAGGCACTCAGAAAATACCTACGAACGAATGAGTGAATGAGTGAATGAGTGTTGAATGAACAAGCCAATGGCTGAGTTCATGCACTGCAACTGACAAATCCTGGGGTACTTGTTGAGAGGGAGGGTAAGATACACCCAAGGTAGGCGAGTTGCCACCAAGGGGTCAAATTGCTCCAAAGTAGGGTCTGAAGGACCACCTCGCCTACTTCACAATCCCATCCTCAGATCGTGGTGCCTCTTAGGCTCACCCTGACTTTCTAGAGCTCTGTTCCTTCCCCACCAGCCCGAGTGGTGCAGGGCAGTGAAGGTGCAGGGTGTGAGAGTGGCAAACCCCTTCCTTGGCCCAGTGCGCGTGGCCGAGCATCCTGCCTCTTCTGAGCATCCAGACAGACGCTTCTGGCCAACAGGAGCACTGATTTAGATCACAGGACATGGGGCATGGAATAACCTGAGAAGATTCTAGGCAGCAGACCAACAAGGGCCAAGTAACTAAGTGGAACAAAAACCCAGAGGGTGGAGGGGAGCTTAGAAGGCTCTCTGGATGCTTTCTGCTGAGGCACGGCCTCCTGGGGGCATGTGCAGGATGAATACATCAGGAAGAAGCATCAACTCTGAGGGGCAGGGGAGGGAGGCAACACCCTGGCACCCTGGCAATTCCACTCCAGCAGGAGAGCACACTAGGCCAGGCCCCCATGGCTCTGGCCTCCCCTTCCCTTGCTTCCTGCACTGATTTCAAAGCCTGGGGCTCTTCTCACTATACCCTCTGCCACTGAATTCACTGCTCCCTGGAGGACTTGGAGACCATCTTAGGACAGATGCTCTTTCCCTTGGGAGGTGAGTTGTGGATATATTTTTCTCATGCATTTTCTGTCTGGGGATGATAACAGTGAGAATGAGGCCTACAGCTCCCAGATGAGGGAAGCAATGGAGACATGTATTGTCACTGGTCCCCGCCTTGTAACTGTCCATCGGCACCAGTCACGAGTAGCCTTCATTCATAGAGAGAGGTGTCCTGGACTCCAGCAAGGGGCTTTGGACCACTGGCTGCAGAATTCTCAACAAAACTGTGGCCAGGATGAACTTGCCTTGTGACCTCCCTGAACACCATGTTCTCAGGGCATCAGCAGGCAGTAGGGTCCCCAGGGCCCCAAGAGAAATTTCCGGAGGGACTGAGCTGGTTCAACCTGGAGTCCCTGACTATACCTTCCACCTGAAAGGTCCTACATGTCAGCTGTCCAGGCAAGAGGGATGGGGCTTGCTCTGTGTCCCCAAGGGGCAGAAGCAAAGCCAGTAATTATAGGAAATAGAACCAGGTGGAAGAAGAAAAGCTGCTAGAACTCTTAATGGAATTAGTGAATTAATAAGCACGGTGGAAACTTTTGTCTCTCGAAACAAAATTAAGTCCCCTAGCGTGGAATATCTAGTTTTCCCATGTATTTACTTCTTCTAATTCTCCACCACCCCCACAGGGAGATCAGCCTCATGTTACTGCCCCGTCTATAGAGGATAAGACTAGGTTCCAAAAGATCAAGTGGTTTTCTAGAATCATCTCCCCAGCATAGGGGTTTGAAGCTCAGTCTTTTTCCCTTTGGTCTGATGCTCCTTCCAGTAGGTCCTAAGTCCTGGGGTTCAAATAAAAATCTCAAAGGCTTTAGAAGGGACTCACAAATTTTTGGCATCTTCCAACTATAGGTCCCTATATACGGCTAGTGGGCCGGAAGTGCTTCCCTCCCAGGGTTGGTAGTGCCTGGGGGTCCCAGGCTGATGCAGTGCTGGGGAACTCGGAGACCTTGTTGAGTTTCTTGGGGCACACTTGGAACCCAACACAGATCTCTAAGATTTCCCCAAACTGGGGGTGGGGGCTCTGTTCCCCCTACTGACTAGGTAGGTATATAATAGGACCCAGAGACCCTCGCTGGTATTGTTAACATTCTTCCTTCCTCTGCATCTACTTTCCCTCTCCCCCACCAGGTTCAGCCTAATCTCATGTCCTTCCAGGTCCTTCTATTGTATCCCTGGATCTTGGCTTTTTAACCCACATATCAAGGATATGATGTCATTATCTTCTAGCTCCACCCTGGCAATTCCACTCCAGCAGCAGGTCTCACGTTCAGCTGTCTGAATGCGGAGGGTCCCAGGTAACGGGAGTGTGGAGCCGGGGGCGCATCTATAACACTTCACAAACATCATCCTGCCACAAAGGTGTGTCTTCTTTACATCTCTCCATCTCCCCGGACACCGTTGTAGCTTAACCACCGGCATCCCTTCACCTACGACCTGAAGAGCCACAATGGGATTTTAAAACTTTCCCTTCGGGTTCCCGCCAACCCGTGTTCCCCAGAGCTGCCAAATCTCTCTCTCCACAGTGCAAAACTGGGTTATGTCAACCGCTGCTTAAGAGGCATCAACAGACTCCACGGCACTTGGGATGAACCGCAGAATCCCCGCCTGCTCCCACCATGCCTGCCTCTCTCATCTCACTGCGTACAGCTCTCCCCTTGCTCTCTGAGCCATGGTCACGCCACGGTCACCGCGGCCTCCGTCCAGCTTCCTGAGCACACCAAGGACATGCCTCCCACATGTTTGTTCTTCTGCTTGGAATTCTTTCCATGCCTGATCCCCACTTGTTTCTTCCCCGGCTATTTATCCTTTTCAAGCATCAGGTGCAACGCACACCCTCGCCAGAAGCTTTCCTTGTATCCCCCAGTCTAAACTGGATTTCCCCTGGAATTCCCTCCCATTGTATGACCCTTTTACTTCACTGACTTTTTCGTCGCTTGGAATTATAGATTCATCTTCGTGTTTAGTTATGACCTGTTGTCCCTCCTATAAGACGCGCTCCACAAAACAGGGACTGCTGTCTGTTCAGCCCTGCATCCCTGCGGAAGCTCACCCTTTATCCTGGGGCACATGAAGAAGAAAGGAGACGGAAGGGGGAAAAAGAAAGGGAAGTAGAGAGAAAAGGTAGGCGTGAGAGAAGAAATGGGAAGGGGGAAGGAGGCGGGAGGAAGGCGGGGGAGGCTGAGGGACAGAAGAAGAGCTGGACGAAGGTCACAAAAGACCAGAGTCCTCCTAGCTGACCGCCGGCTTCCTCCTCTCTGCCCAGTGAGCGACCTAGGCGTCCGCTCCACTGGACTGTGGCGCCCTCACCTGACAGGTGGAGCCCATGCACCCTGGAAGGAGTCGTACGGCCATGTGTCTCTGTGTGTCAGGAAAGAAGCCAATGCTTGCATTCTCTCTCCAGTTCACCTTTTACCCTGGGCCCCTTCCCCTTAACAGCCTGAGGTATTTTTGGATATAATAACAGGCAAAAACCCCCAAAGAACAGGAAGCAGCTGGAGGGCATACCATACAGATGGTGCCTGGACAGAGATCCCGCAGGCCTCCGGGAATCTGGCTTGATATCAGGATGATTTCTGAGCACTGGTGCCACAGCTGAGCAGGAACGCCATAGAAATTCGAGATCCCCAGACTTCAGCTAATCAGGGAGGTGAGAGAAAGCTGCTCAGTCCTCTGTGCCCCTCTCCCAACACTGGTGGCCTCTGCTGTCCCATCTAGTCCTTCTAGCCTCTGCCTGGTCCCCTGCCTTTTCCCCCTCTCCTGCCCAAATCAAAATGCCAGCAGCTCTAGGACTCACAGCCCTGCTCTGTGCTGGAGGGTGGATGTCGAGTCATAAAAAGTACTGGCTTGAGTTCCACAAATCTGGTCTCTGGTCTTGGCTCTGTGACCTCAGGTACATCCCCTTCCCTCTCTGGGCTCCAGACGGCTCATCCACAAGATGGCTTTTAGTAGCCCTAGGACCCTGAGCTGTGTGCTTCACGATTCCCTTGAAGGTACCAGTCCATGGGGCTCCATATTAGTTTTCGTTGCATAATAAAAACCTTAGAATCTCAGTGGCTTATGACAACAAACAGTTGTTGTTCTGCTGGTTTATAGGTTGACTGAGGTTCAGCGAATCTGGGTTGGCTGGGCTGGGCCAGGTCAGGTTCAAATTTGTCCCATGTATCCTTATTCTGGGGCCCATACTGAGGCGGGGGGAGTGGCTGTCTAGAGCACGGTCTTCTCACGGCAGATGACAGGAGTGCAAGAAGCCAAGCTCCGTCATGCAAGCACATGTAAAGCCTCTGTTCCTATTGTGTCTACCAACGTTCCATGTGCTAGAATGTGCACAGAAGTGGCATGTGTCATTTTCAGGCTGAACTGGGTAATGCAGCATGTCTTCCCCATCGCCCCCTTAGATGGTGCCAGGTCAATCTTGAAGTCACAAGAGGACAGACCCACGGGTGGGCGCAGCCTCGATCCCTCAGTCACCATATAGAAGAGAGGAACACAGCCCACATCAAACTGTGTCATGAGCAAGAAATAGACTTGTATATTGTCGAGCCACTAAGACTTGGGATGTATTTGTTATTACAGCCTAGCACAGCCTAACCTGATGGATCCACTACTAATGCACTGGCTCCTAAGTCCATCATCTTTCCTTCTGTTCCTAATTCAGGCTCATACGTTGACTCACAGGCAGACACCAGAGGTAGGACCCAGCAGGAGCTGGTGCAGAAAGATCCTGTGCTTGTTCCCAAGGAGCTCTGACTCTGGACAGGGAGAGATGGGTTATGAGAGAGCCTTGGGGGAGCATTCTCTATTATTTTTCAAAACAAAATGACAGTGACTAGGTTGTACGTACGTGCATGTGTGTGTTTTATTTTAGTATAGAGAGGCAGAAAACCAACAAACAGAATGGACTACAATTTCCAAGATAACCCTGGCTTTCATTTTTAAAATAACAGTAATATGTACTTGAGCATTCAAACAAAATAGATACAAAATGAAAATAAGACTCTCTCTCAACCAGTCCCTCTGCTCCAAGGTGGCTACTTCAAACAGTGTGTGAACAGTTCCTTGTATTTTCTTTTGGGGAAAAAAATGTGTATACTCTCAAATGCATATCTACATGCGTAGTCTTCTCTATTTACGACTCTGCTCTGTATTTTGCTTTTCGTCACTCACTAAGACAGCATCAAGATCTTCCCAAAACACCACCTGCACATCTCACTCAGACTATTTAATGCCTTCAGCGGATTCTATCATATGGTGGTATCATCGTTTATTTACTATGGCCCCGATTGAGAGACGCTGTTTCCAACGTTACTTGTTTGTTTATTTTTTCTACTACAACCAGTGCTGTCATGACTGTAGTGAATATCCCTGTACTTAATTTATTGGGCAGCTTCCCAGCAATGGGCTTGGTAGGGTGAAAGAAACGTATGCTTTGGATATTTCTTTTCTTTTTACCGTTTTTTGTTTTTGTTTTTTTTTTTTTTTGCGGTATGCGGGCCTCTCACTGTTGTGGCCTCTCCCGTTGCGGAGCACAGGCTCCGGACGCGCAGGCCCAGTGGCCACGGCCCACGGGCGCAGCCGCTCCGTGGCATGCGGGATCCTCCCGGACCGGGGCACGAACCTGAGTCCCCTGCATCGGCAGGCGGACTCCCAACCACTGCGCCACCAGGGAAGCCTGGATTTTTTATAAATATTGCCAAATTGTCCTCTGCAAATTGTGCCACTTTGCATTGCCACCAGCAGTACAGAAGAACGCTCCATGGACATCCTCACCAGCACTGAGTTTTCATTTTTGTCAATTTTGCAGTTGGAAAATGGCGTATTATTCCTTTCAGGGTGAATTCCTTATGGGAGGGTTTTCTCCTCATTGTCTGCTAGAAAACTTTCTTGAGCAAACTATTTTACAACAGGCTGTGAAACAAATGTGACAGAGAACACGATGTGGTGTGCTGGGGACCTCGTCACCTTGGTACCCCATCAAGCTCCCCACTGATGTTCTCAGCATCCCTGAACTTCTGCCCCAATTCCCTTAACTATTTCCCTGCTCTGTGAGCTGGGCTGTACCACGTGGTCACTTTTCCCTCCTCCCTCAGACCAAGCCAATCCTGAACAGCCAGATGCAAGAGCTCCTTGTCAACAGAGCAGTTCAAATAAAGGCAAGTGATTGCTTGTTGGAGATGGTACAGAAATGAATTTCTGTGCTGGGTGAGGGGATAGATTACATCACATGTTGGATTTATTTCTTTGTAAAAATTGATCCACCATACTTTTTTCTGACTTAAAAAAATAATAATGCCCTTGAAGTGGATTTGAAAAATGCAAAAAAAGCATAAAATGGAAAGTATAAGTTGCCTGCAATCCTACTATCCAGTTTCACATGTTGGCGTATAGACTTCTAGTCCTTTTACACACACACCCACACACACATACACACACTTACCCAAACCATGAGATATTCTTCCAGAAGCAATGTAGCATGGTGGTTAATAGTATGGATTTTTGAACCGGACAGACTGGGTTTGTATCTCAACTTCACCACTTACTATGGGCAAATCACTTTTATTCTCAGGGCCTCAATTTCATCATCTGTAAAATGGGCATAATAATAGCATCCACCTCAAACGGTTGTGGGTATGTTACATGCACTAATTATAAGTTAAGCTGGCAAACAGTAAGGGCTATGTGTGTTATCATCTTTTATTATCATTAATGATTGCTTTCCCCTGTATGGATATACCAGAATTCATTGATCTAAATCCTCTTCTGCTGAACATTTGGCATTTTTTCCAGCTTCCTTGTCATAAGCAATAGTGCAATAAGCAATCTTGTATGTGAAATTTTGTGACCATTTCTAGCTATGGGAATCGTACATCTAATAATATAGGTAATTTCAAAGCTTTTGATGAGCATTGCCAATTTTTCCATATAGATTGTGACAACGTGCATTTGTATCAGAAGTATATGAGAATACTTATTTCCTTGCTCTTACACCAAAGCTGGATGTTATTATTTTTAAAAATCTACTAAGCCTCTCCTCCACTCTCACTCCCACCCTGAATGTATGATTCAGTAGACCTTTTAAAGAGGGAATCTGATTCACTTTGTTATACAGCAGAAATGAACACAACATTTTAAAGCAACTGTACTCCAATAAGGATGTTAAAAATAAAATAAAATAATAAAGAGGGAAAAAAATTTCAGAAGAAAACCAGCAAATTGTAAACATCAAGGTGCAGCTAAAACCATGACACTAACATGATAAACCTTTGAAAATGGAAGCTTCTCAGGTTAACTCAAGGGGATCCCACTGCTAATAATGCTAAAGCCTTGGTTCCAACGGTACAAAGAGCATGAACACCTCTAATTTCACTGAGTTCCCGAGAGCCATGGTTAAGAGAGAGACAGGGTGGGTGAGAAAGTGTATGTTCTGATCAGTACACACGTATCTCCAACTTCTGAAAGTCATCAGATCTACGTGAGCCTTCACAGATTTCCAGGGACTAGGAAGAATGACTTTAAAATAACAATGAAACTAGCAGCAAATAGTTAATCCTGGTATATGAATAGTCCTGGAGCGTTGCTACTCCCTGGGGGCACCAGCTAGGCTACGTCACGTCACCCATCCTGCATTCAGGATTCCAGTGGGTGAAGGGGGCAGAGGGTCACAGACCAGGCTCTCAGAGATCCCTTCCAGCTCTGACATTTCACCAGCCCGTACTACCTGAGTTTACAAAAGAGATTAATAGTGTACACCGCAACACGTTTTAACGGTGGCCCTTGACCAGTACATGTAACTGGAGGCACTCTTCGAAGTGACAAGATGCATTAGCAGGTCCTGGCCCCGCAGAGTCTGTGTTACCACCAGCTGTCAGCGGTGACCGCCGCCGAACTTGCTTCAGCAGAAGGAGTCTATCCTGTGTAGGCTTTAGGGTCACCCCAGTTTCTCATCTCAGCCCCATCTTCCCTGGGTCCATGAGATCTGGCCTTCGCCTCCATCTTCCAAATGAGAAAAGGCTTGGAGGAGAGGGAGCAAGTATCAGCTGCTGTACAGACAGGGAGCCTGATGCAGAGCCCAGGAGTGGAGGCTGATTCTAAGGGCCGAGGATTAGCGGGATCTCCCAGTTTAGAACTTATCCACATCCACAAAGCCACAGCGGAATGGGGCATAGCTTAGTGTTTATGAGCTTGGACTTGGGAGTCAGACTCCCTAGGTGTCCATATTGACTGCACTTACTAGTGTGACTCGAACAAGTCACTTGTGTCTCAGTTTCCACATCTGTAAAATGGGGATAACAACAGTCAGTACCTACCTCATAGGGTTGTCGTGGGGATTAAAGGGGCTAATATTTGTCAAGTGCCTAGAAGATTGCCTGGCATGTAGTAAGCTTTATATAAGCATTTGCTGACTAAGTAAGTCAACCACTTTGAGGGAGCTGGCGTGGGGCAGTAGGAAGACTAAGGCCTTGCAGTCTACTCTAACTCTGCTGCTCTTTAACTACCTGCCCTCAGGCAAGGCGAACAATCTCTCTGAGCCACGGGGTTCCTCACCTGCAAATCAGATTTTACAACACTGACTTCCCAGTAGGTCTTGTAGATGTTAAGGACTGGTCACAATAATGCTCGATCACTGTGACAGTTAAATTTATTTAGCAATGTATTCAGAGATCACTTGTTTGATTATTTTAGTGTCACTATTTTACAGATGGGGAAACTGAGGCCCAGAGAACCTAAGTGTCTTGTCCCAGGTCACAGATAGACGGTAAGAGAGCTAATATGGGAGCACTGGCTGTCCAGCTCCTTGCACTCTCTAGGATGAGAACATGAGCTAAATGAGTGGAGCAACCTGGGAGTGGGGAGAAGGAGGTGGGTGTGCAAGCAGGTGGGGAAGGGCCACCGAGCCCTGCTGGTCAGAGGTCAGAAGCATCTCCCGCCATGAGGAGCGGTGCATTCTCTGGACCACGTGTCCCCAGCTTAAACAAGACCCTGGATCAATACCTTAGCTTTTTAATCAGCATAAAATGAAATTAGGACTTTGCATTCTGGATTTCCATTTGAAAAAGTCAAGGCTATATTAGTGGTTAGATGCCTCTAGAATATCTTCATTTTATCTTAGTTCTTCTCAGGGGCATCAGGGTGGAAGGATGTTGAGGGCAGCAGCTTCAAGTTGAAGGGCAGTGTTGAAACTGCCAGGGACAGAGACGGAGAAGCAGGAGCCCAGAGAAGCATCTAAAGTGGGAAGGGAAGGGGAAGGTCTTGCGTGCTCAGGGCTTTCTACGTGCCAGGACTAAACCAGGGGCTTCCACGTGGTCACCTATTCTTAATTCCTCTTCAGTGGATCATATCATTCAATTCAAAGGTGGTGAAACTCAGGCTCAGAGAGGTTGAGGAGTTTGCCCATAGTCACACAGAGACCAAAACTTGAGTTATTCTTCCAGAGGCAGAATCAAGAAGAGTTTCTTCTATTTTTTTGCCCAGGGGTAACTGGACGGAGGTGGCTAAATATATCATAGAGGCCACCGTGATACGTTCTAAAGTCAGTTTTGTCAGGAACTTCAAGGACAGGGAGAAACGTGAAGGAAAGGGGAATGGGGGAGGGGTCTGAGAGCAGAGTTACAAGTCAAGGACATCAGTAAATGGTCCCGCTGCTGACAGGCACCGGGAGGCTTAATGCGGATGCTGAGACGCCTCGTGTACAGAATAGCATCCTAACTCTCTGGAGCCAATCTGAAGCTGCTATTCAGAGCTCAAGCTCACCTAGTCCTCTTACTTCCCAGGAACTCTGTCCCCTCATCTGCGAGGTGGAGCACACTGGCACTGCCGTATGCTGCGGGGTTATTGTGAAATTGCAGATAATAATAACAATAAGAGAAAGGGGCTTCCCTGGTGGCGCAGTGGTTGAGAGTCCGCCTGCCGATGCAGGGGACGCGGGTTCGTGCCCCGGTCTGGGAAGATCCCACATTGCCGCGGAGCGGCTGGGCCCTTGAGCCATGGCCGCTGAGCCTGCGCATCCGGAGCCTGTGCTCCGCAACGGGAGAGGCCACAGCAGTCAGAGGCCCGCGTACCGCAAAAAAAAAAAAAAAAAAGAGAAAAGAAACCACATGTGACCATAACAAGCTATTTCACTCTACAATAATAATAGTAAGGAAAACAATAGCAAAAATAATAAGGTTTAAGCGTTCATTGTTAAAACCCGTGTCTAGTCACAGCTGTAAGATTCTGCAGTGGAGAAAATGCATGGAGGGTGAGTTCCACCACTCCACAAGGAGTATCTCGGTGGTCCATCAAGCTCCCTGGGCTCATTCTTGTAACACCTAATGTTTACTGAACATGTACCATGTGCCAGGTAGACACTGTGCTAAGTGCTCCCAAGAACCCTATAAAGTACATATCATTGTACCATTACTCTTTTTACAATTATAGAAGGCAAGGTTACCCAGCCAGTGTATAGTGGGGCAGGAATGAAAACAACCAAGAGCCTGTGTGTTCCTACCTGCACCTCTACCTTGCCTCTTACCTGGAGCTGGCTCACATCTCTCCTCACCCCTCCGTCCCCTCTCCCTAGCTGACCTACCTTAGTATGGAATGCATCCTTCTCTGCTCTGTCTTCCTTATTGATTTCCCATTTTTTCACTAGGTCTCGATGAAGGAAAGACCACTGATCCACAGCAGAGTGTGTGGGAGGAGATAAGATGCAGAAATCCATATTTGGGCTTAACAACGCTGTTAAAAGATTTTTATTCTTTTCATTTCAGCCAGGACTCTGGCTCATAACTGGACATGCTGGATATTATTATCTGTTAATAGTTTTTTTTTTTTTTTTGCGGTACACGGGCCTCTCACTGTTGTGGCCTCTCCCATTGCGGAGCACAGGCTCTGGACGCGCAGGCCCAGCGGCCATGGCTCACGGGCCCAGCCGCTCCGCGGCATGTGCGATCTTCCCAGACCGGGGCACGAACCCGCGTCCCCTGCATCGGCAGGCGGACTCCCAACCACTGCGCCACCAGGGAAGCCCTGTTAATAGTTTTATCCCTGCTTTTCTAAGTGATCCCCGAATCTCAGGGGCTGGAAGCCTGGAAACTACTTTTCCCAGACTCCCTTGCCAGCAGGGGTCAGCGAGATTTAGCCAAAGAGAGGCCCTATGGGTGCGATTTCTGAGACAGAAGAGAGGAAGATGCTACCCTCCAGCAGCAGCTATGTGGCACAAGCGTGACCTATAGCAGACAGTAGGTGGGGTTCTCGCCAGGGGCTCTGTGGCGTCTTCCTCCTGCATGCACTGAGTTCTGTAGTAGCTTCCTTGAGCTCTGTGCATTTCCACATTTTCTGAAATTCAGCAGTGCCTCCCTGACGTCTTTCTCCCAGCAAGCAAGGGTTGAGTAACCCTTGGTTCCCTATATTAAATAAACACCTAACATGGCTTCTGTTTCCTGACTTAACATCTGCAAACACATTAGATATTCCCTACAGAGTCATAAGTAGAAAGCACCCTGCACTTAGAAATTAAATTCCTCTGTTTAAATTCCACCTCTGTTGCTGACAATCCATGTGACCCTGGGAAAGCCATTTAGATTTCTCATCTACAAAACAGGACAGACAATATTTGTTCTGCTTACTTCACAAAATGAGTGAGAGAGTTAAAGGGCTAATGGATGCAAAAGTCTGTTCTAAGCTGTACAGATTTCTACACAAGAAGGGAATTGCTATTTTCGTCTCCTTTACAGAGCTTCTTTGTGAGAAACTGTATTTTCACGTTGCCCATTAGACAGACCAGAAACCTCCTGGTCAGCCCCACAGCTGATTATACAGAAATCAGAGCTAGTTACTCACCCCTAGAAATTTAGGCCACTGCCCTACCCAGATTCTGGATTCCACCATAATGGATTGTAATGGTGGTTATGCCATTCTCCTAGTTTTCAACCAACTCTGCAAGCCTCCTGATAGAGCCAAGTATATGTCCCAACAGCTCATTCTAGGATAGTCTGTTGTAGAGAGCTTCTCTAGTGGGTTATTACTGAATGGGTACAGAGTTTCAGATTGGGAAAATGAAAAAGTTCTGGATACGGATACTGGTGATGGTTACACAGCAGGGTGAAGGTACTTAATGTCACTGAACACTTGCAAATGGCTAAAATGACAAATTTTATATCATGTATATGTTGCCACAATAAAAAGGAAGCCCTCTAGGAGATACTGATGCCTACTAACATTTGAAAAGGTTTGCTATGATTATGTTACACCATGTTACAAATATAATATGTTATCATTTTATGGATCTTAATAAGGATTCCATAACCCTATTACTTTTCCCATCAACGCCTGAAACTTCAATAAATTTATTCATTTTTTTAAAAAAAGAGAGATCAGTTAAGACCAACCGAACTGATAACCTGTAATAACCAAGGAAAACATGTAGGTAGGGTAGGTTTGCTATGTACTTGAATGAAAGTACAGATTAGTTGAACATGTCTGTAACTAGATCTGTTTTTTAAATTCAGTTTCAATCATAACTTCAATAATAATTGTGAGCTGGCCTTAATAATTTCAATAATAAGTTTTTATTCGCACTCAAAAATAATTTCGCTAATTCAGTTTCAACTTATGAAGAGCTACCTTTTTTAGTCTCCTAAAAATGATGTACCAGAAAAGGTATAATCTCAATAATAAATTACTTCTTCAATAAAACACAATATTTTAAGAGGAAAAACGGTGGAAATGTAACCTCTGATGTAGTGGCCACTTTGATTGCAATAAAAAAGAATTCCAGGACAAGGCTGGGGAGAAAATACCAAGATGAAATTCATCCACTGATTTATTCATAGGTGAGTGATTGCACTAAGGAATGAAAGCAAGCAGTAAATATAAAGCCACAGATGCCATCAATGTGGTTACATGATAAAAACAAGAACTTAAAAATATAGTCAACTGAGGATATGGGGAGGGGGAAGGGTAAACTGGGACAAAGTGACAGAGTGGCATGGACATATATACACTACCAAACGTAAAATAGATAGCTGGAAGCAGCTGCATAGCACAGGAAGATCAGCTCGGTGCTTTGTGACCACCGAGAGGGGTGGGACAGGGAGAGTGGGAGGGAGGGAGACGCAAGAGAGAAGAGATATGGGGACATATGTATATGTATAACTGATTCCCTTTGTTATAAAGCAGAAACTAACACACCATTGTAAAGCAATTATACTCCAATAAAGATGTTAAAAAAAAAAAACCAGTCAATTATTAGGATGCTTGAAACAGGAAGGGGAGTGACCATAACATCTCTTGTAGCTCAGTTTCTCTGATTATATCACAGTGCATACCTAAAATGAGTGCAAAACTTGAAGCAAGGCTGCCTGTTATTCTTTAAAAAAAGAACAAGTGTCCCAAATTTAATGACCTTTTCTCTAATGACAAGTGGCTGTCAGGAGTCTGCTGTCTAGCAGATATTTTCTGAAAAAAAGAAATCATGCACACTTAATCTGTCCCTTCAAGGTAGAGGTGACATTTTAACAACACATAAGAGAGTAACTGCATCTCAAAAGAAAGTCGTGCTATGGAAAGAGCATTTGGAAGAATGGATGTTTGGAAGTATTGCCATTGTTATGTGCTTTTATTGCCAAATATTATGTGTTTTCCCTATAAAAGTTTTCATATGTGTACACTCAAAAGACATGGAAAGAGAATGTTCTTCTGATCTGCTTTAAAATTCCCCAAAAGGAAAGTTCCAGTGTAATTTGGAAACTATTTGTCAAGACTATAAAAGTGCAATACCTTTAATTTCATTTGTTAGAAAAATGAGACAACTTGTAGGATTCCTGGAAGGTGTTTAAGTAGGCTTGGATCTGAGCAGAGGAAAAAGGGAAAATCCCCTCCTATGTTTTCCATACTGAACCTCTGTTAATGCAGTCAAAGAGATCATCAGTTCTTTAGGCTTCCATAGCATACAGTTGATGGCAAAGTTCCTTTAGGTCCCTACTTCATTTTATCGATTTTCTAAAACTTGGTCAACTTGTGATGGACTCCTCTTTACAATGTCAAAATCTCCTGACAAGAAGGTCCATTTGGGGCTTCCCTGGTGGCGCAGTGGTTGAGAGTCTGCCTGCCGATGCAGGGGACATGGGTTCGTGCCCCGGTCCGGGAAGATCCCACATGCCGTGGAGCGGCTGGGCCCGTGAGCCATGGCCACTGAGCCTGCACGTCCGGAGTCTGTGCTCCGCCACGGGAGAGGCCACAACAGTGAGAGGCCCGCGTACCGCAAAAAAAAAAAGAAGGTCCATTTGTCTGCATTAGCCATAGGTGTTTGCTGTTGTTTTGTGCAGTATTGTTTTTTTTTTTTTTTTGTCTGTGTTGGGTCTTCGTTGCTGTGTGAGGGCTTTCTCTAGTTGTGGCGAGCAGGCGCTACTCTTCATTGCAGTGCACAGGCTTCTCATTGCGGTGGCTTCTCTTGTTGTGGAGCACAGGTTCTAGGCTCATGGGCTTCAGTAGTTGCAGTGTGTGCGCTCAGTAGTTGTGGTGCACGGGTTTAGTCGCTCCGCAGCATGTGGGATCTTCCCAGACCAGGGCTCGAACCCGTGCCCCCTGTACTGGCAGGTGGATTCTTAACCACTGCACCACCAGGGAAGTCCTGTGCAGTATTTTTGAAGCTGGTAAAGTCTTTTTATTTATTTATTTATTTATTTTTTGGCGGTTTTGGGTCTTCGCTGCTCCATGCAGGCTTTCTCTAGTTGCGGCGAGCGGGGGCCACTCTTCGTTGCAGTGCGCGGGCTTCTCATTGCGGTGGCTTCTCTTGTTGCAGAGCACGGGCTCTAGGCGCACGGGCTTCAGTAGTTGTGGCACGCGGGCTCAATAGTTTTGGCTCGTGGGCTCTAGAGCGCAGGCTCAGTAGCTGTGGCGCACGGGCTTAGTTGCTCCGCGGCATGTGGGATCTTCCCGGACCAGGGCTCAAACCCGTGTCCCCTGCATTGGCAGGCAGATTCGTAACCACTGTGCCACCAGGGAAGTCCGAAGCTGGTAAAGTCTTGAGTGAAATCTAGTGACAGCCTGTGAGAAATGAAATCATCCTTATTTTAGAGCTTTCCCATAAAATTAGCAACTTTACTATTTTTCTGTAGAGAGGTTGATTTTTATATGCTTCAGAAAATAATGCAGAAAACACTTTTTAAGGCTGTAGTTGTACCTGCAGGCTTCTTGCTTCTTATGAGGTAGATAAGATGATTTTTAACGAATAAGCTCTATTTGAATGGAGTCAGACTATAAAGCTCAGTTCAATTGCTCCTTCGGTGAGTTCTCACTTTTTATCCATCCTGTGAATCAAACCCATGCCCATTCCAGGGGCTCCAAAACCCTACATGACTGGCAGCCCCAGCCTCTCCAGCCTCTTTGAGCCCACCCACTCACCCATCACTCATGAACCACAATGGCCATCTTTCTTTAGTTGGAGCACGTACACTTATCCTACTAGTCTTTATCCTGGCTGTTCCCTCTTCCAGGAACGCTCTTCCCCCAGATCTTCCCAAGGCTAGCCCCTTCTCATTCAGGGCTGAGTTAAAAATGCCACCTGTCCCAGAGCCCTTCCTCAGCCCCTCTCCCTATTGCAGCATCACCCCAGCCATTCCCATTACACTGTCTTGTTTTACAGTCTTTTGGTCTTAGCTTGTTTATGTGTTTGTCTACTGCTTGTGGTAGTAATATAAGCTGTAAGTAATATAACAATGTAACTGTTATGAGAGCACAGGCTTTGCCTATTTGGTTTATCACTATACCCCCAGTACCCACAATAGCGCCTGACACAAAGTAGCTGATCAGTAAACATCTGTTAGATGAATAAATGAGCAGAATGCTGCAGATGTCTAAGGCAGATTCTTCTTCCGAGCAGCAGGTGTAGGAGGTCCACTGTGGAAGAACTGAGGAACTGATGTTTGCTGAATGCCCAGTACATGCTGGTCCCTTCTAATAAGCATGTCACCCTCTCCCCGACTCTTCAGGGCAAGTGGCTTCCCTTGTCCAGATGAGGAGGCGGAAGCTTAGTAAATTCACACAGCTAACATCTGGAGCCTCACAGCTGATGCCTGACAAAAAGCCATGTCTTGGGGTCAGTGTGTCAGACTCAGGACCCGAGTTCTTCCGGCTGCAGTCCTTGGAAGAGCATGGAGATGCAACTCCTGGAGGGCTCTGTCACCAATATGCTGGGTTTCAAACTTCTAATTGTCTTCCGCTAATTAGATCATTTACGAAAAGATTTCTTCCAAATCTTTTGGATGAGTCTTCTAGATCTTCGACTAAAATTCTACTAATTGGCTGTATGACTGTAAACAAGGACTGTAACCTGTTAAACCAGGATAAGAAGAGTGTTCGCCTTGGGGTTATTGTGAGCATTAAATGAGATGATGACAGATATTCAGCACCTAGAGCAGAGCTCGGATTATCGTGTTTCTCAATAATGATGGCTGCTGGCATTAGGATCACTGTCATCGCTGCCATAACTCTTACTGTTTCTGAAGCATTTCTCTCCCTTCCTTCCTTCAATAAATACTCCTCTAGCTCCTATTAGCTGCCTGACACCGTACTAGGTGTCTGAGATAAAAGGATAAATGAAGACAATTTTCACTGAAGGTGGTGTGTGCAAAGCACCATGGGAGTGTGGAGGACGGTGTGTCTCCCCTTGCTTAGGAGATTATTTTTTTATTTTATTTTATTTTTTTACATCTTTATTGGAGTATAATTGCTTTACAATGGTGTGTTAGTTTCTGCTTTATAACAAAGTGAATCAGTTATACGTATACATATGTTCCCATATCTCTTCCCTCTTGCGTCTCCCTCCCTCCCACCCTCCCTATCCCACCCCTCCAGGCGGTCACAAAGCACCGAGCTGATCTCCCTGTGCTATGCAGCTGCTTCCCACTAGCTATCTATTTTACATTTGGTAGTGTATATATGTCCATGCCACTCTCCCCCTTTGTCACAGCTTACCCTTCCCCCTCCCCATATCCTCAAGTCCATTCTCTAGTAGGTCTGTGTTTTTATTCCTGTCTTACTCCTAGGTTCTTCATGACATTTTGTTTTTCTTAAATTCCATATATATGTGTTAGCATACGGTATTTGTCTTTCTCTTTCTGACTTACTTCACTCTGTATGACAGACTCTAGGTCCATCCACCTCACTACAAATAGCTCAAATTCGTTTCTTTTTATGGCTGAGTGATACTCCATTGTATATATGTGCCACATCTTTATCCATTCATCTGTTGATGGACACTTAGGTTGCTTCCATCTCCGGGCTATTGTAAATAGAGCTGCAATGAACATTGTGGTACATGACTCTTTTTGAATTATGGTTTTCTCAGGGTATATGCCCAGGAGTGGGATTGCTGGGTCGTATGGTAGTTCTATTTGTAGTTTTTTAAGGAACCTCCATACTGTTCTCCACAGTGGCTGAACCAATTCACATTCCCACCAGCAGTGCACGAGTGTTCTTAAGGGCTTATTGATAAGCTTTGTGGAACAGTTCACAGCTGAGTTAAGACTTGAAGGATGGAATGGGATTCTTCTAAATGGAGAAGTGGGGGCAAAGGAGAGCATCATTAAGCTTGTGTCAGAACTGGGCCTTAGAATTGAGTCAACATTTTCCATGGAGTGAACAAACTAATTACAGTTAGGGAAAAGGAGCAAAGAAGCAAACACACACACACACACACACACACACACACGGCGGGTGGGGGGGGCAGGGGGAGAGTGAAAGAGAGAGAGAGAAAGAGAAGCAGTTTGAAAACTGAGTGCAAAATGTGGCTAAATTCAACCTTTCTAACATATACCAGATCCACTTTTAGTGGCAATATTTTTCAGGAAAAAGAACTGGGTTTTGCTGTCAAACAATCTGGACTCAGAGTAAAAATTCAGCTGCGTGACTGTGTGATTTCAGACATGTTTCTTTACCTCTCTGATGTTTAAGTCCCTTGTTTAAAACCAAAAAAAAAAAAAAAAAAAAGGAGGGAGGTAACAATTCTTACTTCATAGAGTCATAGAGTTGTTTTAAGAATTCAATAAAATGACATAGGTAAAAACGCTGAATAAAGGATCTGGCGACTAGCAGATGTTCACTAAATGTTTGCTTCCTCCCTTCTGAAATCTGGTTCCACATGCACTGACCACACGTCAACCCAAACTGAAAATCGCCAGATGACATCATTGCTTTCACATTAACAAACCCATGAGGAACACAAACACTTAACTTAGTTATCAGCTTAAATGGAAGGCAGGATTTTCCTTCCCCAAAAGTGAAAGCCAGGAGAAGTCGGGGTCCCTGGCATAGTTCATTGCTGGCATTTTTCATTTGGACATTTATTCAGTGCTGACCAAGTAGCAGGCACCTTGGCGAGCACTCAGTTTCTTTGTTCACTGAGTCCTCACAGCAAGCTTGAGGGTAGGAACTCCACCCATTTTGCAGATGAGGGCAATTTCAGCTTCGAGAAGTTAAGTAACCTAGTCAGGATTACAATTCTGGCAAATGACGACCCCAGGCTGGCTCCCAGAGTGCCCTGGCTCCAGCTCTATGCGCTCATCCAGGATGCCTCATAATATCTTGGGAGGGACAGCGTCACATCCAACCCAGGGTGTGCAGCTATGAACATCAGAGCACTGGCGGACTGGAGCTGTCCGTGGTACTTAATATTGTCCTTAATTGAACACAAGCATTTTTGTGCATTTCTCTCAGTCTGCTTCTGTCAGTGCCTCTCTCTCATCCTCTTTGTATCTAGGCATATGAATAGCATTCCTTAACTACATTTCCCCCTCTCTTTCTCTACTCCACGTAGAGAAACTAAGGATCACAATCTCAGTATCTCTAAGCTTTACAGAGCATTGGGGCTGGGATCTGAGGCTCTTTCCCCCTACCTTCCCATCTGTTGCCCTCGTCTGCCTTCTCTCCTTGGCATCAGACACAGACCTTCCACTTTGCTGCCTGCCAGGATGCATTCTCCAGGCCCAGAACCACTTAGAAATAATTATTTTAAAAACAAATAAACTCTTCTCTCTGTGATCTTTACTCACTTCACATCCACACCCAGCAGTGGCTATTTTTACTCACCCTAGCTCCTGGCAGGTCTCTTTGGAAAGTCACCGTGACATTTCGTGCAGCCTGGCCTGGCATTCATCTAAAATATTTTTTCAAAAACATCCTGCTCTAGAGAAATGTCAGCATTTATGGTACATCCACAGGGATGCATCAGCAGAGGGAAAGATCCACTTAAGAAAGTCCCAGCTTGACAAGGAGTGGGTTTGGAGGCAGATACACCCGGAAGTAGCCAAGCACGCTGGAGCATGCTGGGAAAGAATGGTGGTGAATACCCATGTCTGCAGTGAGGTCACATGGAGAGTATGGTGTGAATTTGGAGTCTGGAGAGAGGATGGATACATAAACTGACCACAAGTAGGTGGGTGTTCAGGACAAAGCAGGGGGCGGTTATCTGCATCAGTGGGGTCCAGCTGGTCTTGGATATGAACAAGTCATGTTTTCTCCTTACCACAATGTGAGGCCTCCTTTTAGATCAGACATGGGTAGGAATTCTGGAGCAAGCATACACAATACCTTTCATGGTTGGTGCTGAAGAAGAAGCATGGGAAGAAGAGCCTCAGGTTCTAGTCCTGGTTTGGCTATAAGTTACTGTTTGATCTTCAGCAACTCACATCACCTCTTTTGGCCTCTGATTTTGCATCTGTAGAATAAAGTGGGACACTAGATGGTCCCTTCTAGACCTTAAATTCTTTGGGTCAAAGACTAAACCATGAAGATGTTTGCTTATCATCGTGCCAAGCCTTTGGGATTTAAGTAGTCAAAAGGAGGTCATTTCATCCATCAGTTCATTCGTCCATTCATCATCCAAGTCTATCCATTGGTCTGACCATGCAACCGTCTATCCATCCAGCCACCATCCATCCATTTACCTTCACTAAGAACTTTCTATATGCCAAGAACTAAGCTAGGCACTATGTCATTGATACAACCCAAGATGTAACTTTAAAGAATACATTGTGAGAGGTGTGGTAGCCAGCCTCCAACATGACTTCCAAGGAGCCCTGCAATCTGATATCCACATCCTTGTGTAGACCCCCGTCACACTGCACCAGGGTCAGTCTATGTGACCAGTAGAACACAACAGAAGTTATGGTATGTCACTTGTGAGTCAAAAGACCCCCCAGCCCCTCTCTCTCTCTCTCTCTCTCTCTCATCTTGCTGTTGCTTTGGGGCAAGCCAGCTCCATATGCAAAGAAACTCAGTCAGCCTATGCACAGGCCCACGTGGCGAGGAACTGAGGTCTCCACCTGACAACCAGTAAAGAACTAAGGTCTTACAATAGCCACATGAGTGAGTTTAGACACGTATCCTCCCCCATTCAAGCCTTCAGTTGACAGCAGCCCCAGCCAACAGCCTGGTTATAACCTCGTGCGAGACTCTAAGCAAGAACCACTCACCTAAGCTGCTCTCTGATTCCTGACCCACAGGAACTGTAAGCTAATAATGTGTTTTGCTTTAAGCCTCTAAATTGGGGGATAATTTGTAACACAGCGATAGAAAGCAAATATGAAAGGGAAATGAAAACGTGGACCTATAGAATTATTACACAAACTTTTTGAACATCCCAAAACATCAAAGCTAAACAAGGCCTAGTGCCCACTTTCAGGGAATACACAATTGAAGTAAAAAGTGCTAGAAAGTAATGAAATTGATAAAGTGGCCAGTTGGAGAGGGAAAAGGGAATCTATACTTCTTACCTTGGGAAGGTTTCATGAATAAGTGCCTTTGAACTGGATTCTGAAAGACAGGTGGGATTAGGGAGTACAAGTGGAAAGGTATACCAATTTCCAAGGTCATCGTTAGCCAAAGTCAACCACTTGGGTAAAACTGGACGCATGAAGAATGGCGGGTAGTTTAATGGGAGTGGTACTTAAGGGAAGAAAAGGCCTTGAGTATCACACAGAGACGTGTGCCCTTTCACTTTTGAGCCATGCTCTTCAAGCTTTAGTTATTTCTACCACCTTTATTACGTTGTATCCAAGTATCCCATATATCATAATCTTTTTATTTTTAATTTATATTGACTAGCTTCATAACATTGTAATTTTGCCCCAAGTAATAATATCCATGAAACCATGGGTTTGATAGGCTATTCATGTTTGTTCCAATAAACATAAAAATGAATAATCACCGTTAAAAGAATATGCTATACAGTTCACCATCTAAAAGTGTCTAGTAGCCCAGCAGTGGTACATCACACTTTGGAAAACACCTCGAATAATGGTGCCAGGGGGAGGGGGATGCCCTGATGGGAGCTGTGCTTGGGTAGCGTCAGCAAGTCCTTCAATGTCACCGTCTCTGCTGTCCGTCAGCCTGGAGGCTTCCCTCTCCCTTAGCACGCATGACATCCAATCAATGACCAAGTCCATTGATCTTGTCTCCCCCATAACTCTTTGTTCCCCTTCTCCCATTCCCTCCACAACTTCCCTGGCTTAGGTTCTTGTCATTGTGTTGCATGTACCGTTAGAGTAGCTTCCTGACTTCCAGGACTCAAGACTTCACCCTCCTCCACCCTAAGACTGCAACTCTGACCATGTGACTCCCTTGTTCAAATTCTTCCCAATCACCTTCAGAATAAAAACCAAACTCCTTAGCCTTGTGCACTGGGTACTTCGTGCCTAGGACCCCTCTATACTTGTCCAGCCTCATTTCTGGCCCTCATTCACCCAATGACAACACATACATAGACACGCTTCAGGCTCTAGCAATGGGGAAGGATTTGTACCTCCCTGAACAAGACTGTTCTCATGTGCACACCTCTGTGTCTCCGGACAGGCTGTGCTCTCTTCCTGGAATGTCCTCCCTTTGCCAGTCCACTGGTGCAAGTCTGCTCACCCTCCGGGTACTGGTTAAAGATTCCATGATTCCTCCACAGAGATATCGGCATACCTTTCCTGGAGCTAGGGTTTCACGAGGTACAAACCTCCATCATAGATCACACTGTGTTACAAACGTGGCTTGATCTTCCACCTCCAGTACTAGACCGTGAAGACAAAGTTGAGTGGGATTTAGCTATTCTTTTGACTTCAATACCCAGCACACATAAGCCACTAAATAATGCTTCTCAAATGAATCCATGCCTTACAGGGGCACAGGGCAGGCCTGTGGTTTGTCGAAAAGAGAAACTAAATCCCAGCTCCCTCCTGCTGCTTCACCTTCCCCTGATGAAAGATTTCTTCCTGACAGGAAGAGATTGAACGGGCCTGGGGTGGTGGTGTAGGTGGCAGGCGCAGTAAACTTAGGGAGATCCCCTCAGCCCTGGAAGGTGAAGCTCTGGTCGATGCTTCCTGATCCCCCTCAAGTTCAATGTCTTGGACAGACACAAGCCAATTAGCTGCTTGCTGCAGGTGTCTGGTTTGCTCAACGTGGTTTGCCTTTTTGATTTGCAAACCTAATATTTTTCGTGGATTTGAGCTGGTTCCCCTAGGGAGCTGAGATAAGCTGTTCCATCTCATCTGCTGAGTCGGCTCTAATGGTCCTTGTCTGCTTCACATCCAGCATCAACTGAGTTCTCAGGCTTGGCCTCCAGCTTGGATGTGGGCAGAGGCCTCCTGCGCTGTGGGCACGCCTGCACGGGAGGCTGGGATAACCCTGATTGGGGCCAAAAGAATCAGTCTCCCCCACTGATTGACTAGGGCGGTCCTGGGTGGTACCTGGGGTCTGCCAGCTCCTTCTGTGTGCTTCAGTTGTGGACTGGAGTGGGATCCCTATCCATCTGGCTTTTTGAGGAAAGGGAACTCTGCCCCATTCATGTTTGCATCCCTGCTGCGAGCTTATAATGATAATAACCGTTTCTGACAATGTTTAAGCCTGTGTCCAGGGCTGGTACACTGTTAAGTACCGTCAACATCCCTTATTGTACATAATCCCCGTAACAGTCCTCTGAGGTTGATATGATTATTACCTCCATTTAATAGAAGGGGAAGCTTGAGTTTTAAAAGATTAAGGAATTTACCAACACCAACGTTCCCTTCTAGCAGGCTGGAGACCAGGCGGGGTTTGAACTCAAGTTGGCCTGATACCCCATCCCCTGCCCCTGACACTGCACTCCCCTGCCTGACACAGCATCTGGGGAGTGTTCCCTGAGGTGTGGGTGAAGAAGGCATGAATGCAGGCTTTTCCCCCCACCCAAGGCCCTACTGGCTGCTGGATGGGGGCAACTGTGGACCAGCTGACCGCCCAGAGGTCACAGCTGCCTTCACCCCAGCCCTCCTAAAGATCCTGTGCACGGCATTGGGTCCCCCATGTTGCCCACATCTCTCTGAACTGCACTTGTGTCTGCTAATCCAGATAGGCCCAGTACTTGGCCCTCCTTGCCCACCTGGCTCCCATCCCAGACACCAGCTTCTGCAGCCAGAGAGCGATCCCCAGCCCTGCGTCCTGGCTTTCTCCCTGCTCTCTGCCAGCTTTGCTTTTCTTCCACTTTTTAGTTTGGTTAAGATCTGGAGTCTCCCCGGATCCACTATTAGAGAAGAATGATTCAGTACTCAGGAATTTCTGAAGGGGAGACATTTTACTCCAATGGGGAGTTTCTAATCAATTCCCAGATTAATGTAAAGCCCTCTTAATTGAAGGAATCTGATGGAAATTAGAAGGCTCCTCTGTTTCTATAAAACATCTGGAAAAATTCGATATGGCAGGAAGCGGATGCTGACCAAGTGACACGTTTAGGGTTGTGTTAATACAAGAATTGTCCTGTGTTAGGCAATGAGGAAGGCAATTGGCCCTGGACTTAGTGACTCCCTTGGTTACCTGCGGAAAATAGATAACATTTCCCTCGGAAGAGAAAGAAAGGTGAAGGATGCCAGAGAGAAGGTACCATGGCCAGGACCCTCTAGCGCTACCTTCTTAATGAGCTGGCATTAGTCTAGCACCTGAAAAGCAATGGATGTGCCACTCGGTGGCCCCTGGCTACCCTCTGCCAGGGTAGCAGAGCAGAGCCAGTCCTACCAGCAAGCCCTGGCTTTTGGTAGTGACCCGGGGAGAGGAGCCATGACCCCACAGCCGGGCTGGAGAGCTTGTGATGGTCCCACTGCTGAGAATCCCTAAAGAGACTTCGTGTGTCTGAACTGTAGGGTCAAGGGACCTAGCAAAATGAGGAAGGGACTTGTCCAAGATTTGGGGGCCCCTCCTAACATTTATTCATTGAAACTCAAACTCAGGCTAGATGTGGTTAGGGTGTAGATGCTCCATGTAGCCTTTTATGGGACCAGCTCTCCCTAGGTCCACCAGCTCCAACCATCCTCACCCCCTCTACACGTCACACAGGTGCCCGAGGGATCTTCCTACCATTTGCATCTTCCTACCATTTCCCCTCTGCTCTCAGGGGGTCCCCATGATCTGTGGGACCTTTGGGATCTCATTCCTGACAAATCTCCAGCCTCCTTCCTCATCGGCGCCTCCCTTGCCCACCCCACTGAAGTCAGCCACCTGGTGACAGTTTCCGGAAAAGTCAGATTGTGTTACCCACCCCTCTGGGTCCTTGCTCATACTATCTGCTGCGCATGGAGCGCCCCTCTGCTCCTGTCTAAGCAGTGACCCCCATTCAGCTTTCAGTAACCAGCCTACGTGTATCTGACTCCATGAAGCTTTTCCTGACCCTTTCCCTGCCCTCCCAGGAGAAAGGCCCCCAGTTGTACACACCCCACGGAGATGTCTGACTTGCACCCATTAGCACACTGTTGTCTCCTTCAGAACCACGCCACTTGTGCAGATCCATGATGTGCAGAGTGGTCCAAGGACTTGGGCTCAGGGGGTCCAAGGGCTTGGGCCTGGGGTCCAAGTCATAGCTCTGACATTCTCCGCCGTATCACCTCAGCAACTAACTTAAACTTCTGGGTCTGTTTCCTCATGTGTAAAAAGGTAATGATACTAGCACCTCCCTCACTGGGTTATTGAAAGAATCAAATGTGAAAATTTAAGCAAAGTGTTTCGCTACACTGCCTGGCCCATGATGGACAGACACCCAGTAAACATTAGTCGTCGCTAGTTTTTAATTGTTATCATCATTATGGTAACTTGCATCATCACCTCTTGGGCTCAAAACTGGTCTGGGGGGCTTCCCTGGTGGCGCAGTGGTTGCGAGTCCGCCTGCCGATGCAGGGGACGCGGGTTCGTGCCCCGGTCCGGGAGGATCCCACGTGCCGCGGGGCGGCTGGGCCCGTGAGCCATGGCCGCTGAGCCTGCGCGTCCGGAGCCTGCGCTCCGCAACGGGAGAGGCCGCAACAGTGAGAGGCCCGCGTACCACAAACAAAACAAAACAAAACAAAAACAACTGGTCTGGCACCTAGTAGGTGCTATGGTCAATAAATATAAAAACAAGGGCAGAGATGGAGGATTCAATTTCACTGAAAGGGTGAGACCATTCATTAAAGTCTTATCTGCTAATAAATATTTGTTGAACGAATGAGCGAACAAGAGTGGGTGAAGTGTGACTTTCAGACTGGAATGAAGTTGGAGAGTGAGCCCAGGGAGGGTAGAGAGCAGATGGGAAGTTGCCCCGTTTCTGTGGATAGGACCGAAGAAGGCACTGCCACCTGGTGGCAGGAGGGAGGGCGCCAGGAGGCCCTGAAGCCGGACAGCACGCAGGTGAAATGGTGCCAGCCCCTTGGGTCAAGAAAGTTATTCCTGGAGGATCAGAAACCTGTTCTTTGAAAAGCTGATTAACTTTTGCGGCTGGCGTTTTCTACAATCATTTCCTTTGTGCTGTCTTTTGGTCTTCAGCATGGTGTGCTGGTTTTAGGGTTCTGGTGGGGTAGGGAGGGGTTGTTGTTGATGCAGCCTGTCTCAGCTGTTATAAGGAGAAACAGAGAAGGCGACTGAACTGGAACGTAAATAGAGAGAATGCAGTAGAGTGATGGCAGCATGGGCTTCGGAGCGAGACCCACCCAGGTTTGATGCCAGCTGGTTCTATGACTTCTGTATCTTGGTTTCCTCATCAGTAAAATGGGGATAAGAATAGTATCCACCGCGAAGGGCGGTTGGGAAGGCAAAGTGAGAACATGCCTGTAGGGTGCTGAGCGCCATGCCTGGCACACGGACGGAGAGGATAAGGAGACGTTAAAGGCATTGTGGGTGATGTAGCATCCACGGGGGTGGGCATGAAAGAAGCAGACGGAGACAGGGTGTGAAGACCCCAAGAAGCAAATCAACTCTGGAGAGCTGAGGATCTGGGGCACATGAGGGTCTCCCTCCAAGGTGTAATCTGTTCACTTGGAGGGCTCTTCATTCTATTCAAATAAGAAAGGCTATTGTCTTGTGGGGGCTTGAGCGCGATTTTCAAATATTTGAGAATGAGTGGGATGAGGGGCAATGGTGTAGGACCAGTTGATCTGGATGTCCTTTCCAAGTCTAAGTTTCTCTGATTCAAGAATGGGGAAAAACCTGGGAAGGGATTATATTATTGGTTCCAAGCAGGGCTGACCATGCAGGTCTCAGAGAAGAGGAAGCAGCAAGGCAGCGGTTATGAGCGTGAACTTGGGAGACAGAACTGGATTCAGCTCCTGGCTTTGCTACTTGGTAGCGGTGCGACCTTTGGAAAACTACTTAACTTCTCCGAGTCTCAATTTTCTCATCTTAGGGATGGTAATAATACCCTAGGGGGATTTTCTGAGGATTAAATAACAAAGGACAGAAAGTCCTTAAGTCCTTACCTTGTACATGAAACATAGTGATGGATTAATTACATTTAAGTATAGTAATGCTGATAATAATAATTAATTATTATAATAACAAGATAGCTTTACCTACAATAATAATACAATACATGAGAACAACGCAATAATAATGCCTATGATTGTCATTGCTGTGTCACTGGTGAAGTAATGAACAATTCCGTCGTGGTTCAGATTAAACTGGAGGCTGGGGGGGGATGGGGAAGCAGTTCACACCCCAGCACTCAGGGCTGTACAGTGTTGGGACAGTGTCCTGAGTCTCCTATTCTAGAGACCAGTCAGAAGGATCTTGTGCCAGCAGCCCCATTCCAACCCTTGAACCTCATGAGCCCTGAGAACTTGGAAGCTGCTTTCCCTGGTGAACGGGGTAGAGTGTTGGCCCACCCTTTGAAACACCACCTGCCCCCTTTTCTGATTCCCCTCTTTGGCCTCATCTCTGACCTCACAGCAGCAACAAGAACCCAGATGATAATAATAACGCCCGCTATTTATTTTGAATTTGCTTTCCCTCACCGGCCACATGGTGTGGTGTGTTCTCCACACGTCATCTCACCGAATCTTCACGAAAACTTGTTAAAGGGTCCCTGCTTTACAGATGGAGCTCTGGGAGGTCAAGTAACTCGAGGAAGGCCACTGAGCAGGTGGGCTAATATCCAAGCCTCGTTAAGGGAGACTCGGGGGCCCGTTCTCTTAGAGTAAGTGTAAGAGAACCTGAGTGACGAGCATCATCGCTGCTCCGCGTTGCTTCTCCAGGTGGGCACCAGCCGAGGGCTCCCCCACTGGGAGCGTCAGGCCGAGTGAAGGCACCGAGGTTTTGTCTCGATGGTGCATCTCTTCTCCAAGGACTGGCCAGGGTGAAGTCTGGGGGAGTCACCCGAGAGAGCATTACCCCTTTCCTCACTGCGGTGCATGGAGCCCGTGAAAACTCCAGGCTTGCTGTGGTTCCCTTGGCCACTGTGAGGGCATTTCCCCAGGATCAGAGAAGGCTGTTGTGTGAGCAGTTCCCCACCTGCTTCTCTAGGCAGCCCTGACACTTGGACACAGCATGAGGGCGGCCCAGGAGTGGATGCCAGGCAGTGGAAAGGCCGGGGGCAGTGAGGAAGAACTGGTTAGGAAATAAAGAGCACATCATCTCCCTCCTTTCAAACAAACTCTGGGTCACAGAGAGAGCTCATTTCTGTTGGGTAGAAGGGCTGCTGGGATTGGCTTCATCAAAGCCTCTCTATCTGTGTTTTCACGCCCTGGCTTTATGGTACACCCTACCCACCCCCACCCCCGGCCCACCCCACGTCTGCCAATTTGTAAGCCTGGCAACACCAGTAGGAAGCAGGGTACGCACAGGGATCGTGTCATAGGGCCACAGCCAGATTTCACCTTACCACCTCCACCATTTACCAGCTTTTCAACCAGTCCTGGTCTAGAGCAGAAGAGGGTTGGAAGTGGTCCCATCTTATTCTCAGGGTCTGACACTGAGGATCACTAACTTAGTCACTTGGTCACTCATCTAGTGACCCTGGGATCCTGCCTCCTTCACGACTCCCAAGTCCACCTTCTATGAGGGGCATTTCCTGCCTTCGTCCTGCGCCTTTTACTCTGTGTCTCGGGATCCTGCGTTACCCCCAGCCTTCTGGGCTCCTGCCAGATGTGCACCAGATTTGGAGGGACCACAGCTGGTACTCCTGGACCCCTGCAACATGCCCACAAGAGTCTGACTTCCCGCCCACTTAGATCCCAGAACAGAGCCTGCCCCTGGATTTCCCATTGCTGGGCCCCCCATGCCCGTCACAAGCTCTGGTTAATCGAAGGGACTGCCCACAGGCCGACAGTTTTCTGGGACTGTCTCCTATTGTCCTTCCTCTTGACTTCAGGGTAATTGGTTCTGTCTGCTAGATCGACCCTTCCTCTTTGGGTCTGACTACTTCCTGATCTCATCCCCTCCTGGCCTGCCCTGTCCAGTGGCAATGAACATGGCCATGTCGGGCCCTACCCCAATGCTTACCAGAACCTCCAGCTGAGCTATTTGTAATAATGGCATTTTTAAGTAATCATCACCTATTCATTCAAAACGCTTTTACTACATTCCTGCAAGATGTCAGCCGAGGACGCTTGATGCTGGATCTTCACAGAGAGGAAAGTTTTGATCATCCCTGTGCTACTGGAGCTTTGGTTCGGTGGAGACAGGAAGCAGTCGATAAACTGGCAAACAAGGAATCGAGAGGTACACTTGGGCAAATTATGATTATCTTGGACAGAGAATTATGGGGAATTTCACACCTTCCAAATCACATATTCCTGCAATATTAGAAGTTTTCCAGGCATTCAGTAAGCAGTGAAAAAACGCAAATATTATAAACAAACAAAAGAATATTTGTCATCCAAGTCTAGGACTCCATCTCCAAGTCCTTGTTTCTAAATCAATCAACTGAGTATACGGTGATGCCATTTATGGAGATGAGGAAGATTATGGTGGAGTTTGGTTGAACCATATACCTTTGCTGTATGTATAGGGCAGTAATGATAATAACAATGTAACTAAGATTTAGTAAGCAATTGCTACATCTCTGACACTCTGCTAACTGCTTTAAATACACTGCTTCATTGAACACTCCAGGCATTATTATCTTCATTTCCAGAAACTGCAGGCTAGGTTAGAGCCAGTCACTTGACCACTACCTCCCAGCTGGGAGGCAGAGGATCTGGGTCTCTAACCAGGTCATTCTGCTCTCAGGCTGGTAAGTCTACTTCCCTAAGAATAACCCTCTGCATTAGCGGGTGTTAGCACATCAGAGCAGCTCTAGGGAAAATTGAAAGTAGGAAGCAACATTTAATCTTCTGCTCTGCAGGTAAATTGTTGGAGTATGTAATTTTAAACCCCTATGGGGAAGCTGAGAATCCTTAAGAAGGACAGTTTAATAAACAGAGAGACGTGGAAGCAGATGAATTTATTTTTAGCACCTAAAAATAAAGAAGGCATTAGAGGCAGAGAACAAGAAATTACTCTGCATATTAAAGGGGGAGAGCTAAGAACACAGAATAGGGGACCTGGAAGTTCGTGGTTGTCCATCCCTCACTTTCTGGCAGGTCCCTGTCAGGACAGAGCCTCTTCTCCATGATCTCACTGATAGAATCACACAGGGGCACCCACAGGGATGCTCACTGCAACCACAAACTTAGAAAAACGCAATAATGTCCTTCATGGAGAGGCTGGATGAACAACAGATCGTAACCCACCCACACAAAGGAATAGTGTAGGGCTATTTCAATGACCATTTGAATTGACATGGAGGATGTCCACGAAATGTTATTTAGAGAAAGCAAGTTGCTTTCTCTAATACAAAATGGTATTATTTTATTTTTATGAAAAGTAATAATGCTTTATATATATGTGCAAAAGTATGCAGATATATTATATATATGCATATATGCATATTAATATATATCCAAAATGCTAGTCTGTACAAAGAAAACATGTGGAGGGGAAAACATCAAAATGCTAACAGGAGCATGGGAGACTTTCATGTTTTAAGTTGTGCATTCCTGAAATGCTATAATGTTTATAAGGATTCATTGATTTGAAAAAGAAAGGATCATTAATAAGAAACAGAGGGCTTCCCTGGTGGCGCAGTGGTTGGGAGTCCCCCTGCCGATGCAGGGGACACGGGTTCGTGTCCTGGTCCGGGAAGATCCCACATGCCGCGGAGCGGCTGGGCCCGTGAGCCATGGCCGCTGAGCCTGCGCGTCCGGAGCCTGTGCTCCGCAACAGGAAACGCCACAACAGTGAGAGGCCCGCGTACCGCAAAAAAAAAAAAAAAGAAAAAAAAAGAAAAAGAATACGAAACAGAATAACTCACAGACATAGAGAACAGACTGTGGCTGCCAGGGGGTGGGGGGAGTGAGGGGGGGATGGACTGGGAGTTGGGGGTTAGCAGATGCAAACTGTTATTTACAGAATGGATACAAAACAAGGCCCTACTGTAGAGCACAGGGAACTGTACTCAATATCCTGTAATAAACCATAATGCAAAAGAAGTTTTTAAAAAAAGAAACAGAACGATTTCTGCTTCCTCTGGCTCCCCCTAATCCCCCTCCTCCCGACCCGCACAGGAACCTTCGGGAGAAGAGGGCTGCCTCTAGTCTTTCTCATTACCCTACCATGTGTCAGGCCATCTGGCCCCAAACCCCAGTGTTAGGACACCTCCTGTCCTACAAAGCTAATAGGACACACCCTGGCTGGTACTGGAGCTAATGACAAGCTTAGGAAGACAAGCTTGGGAAGATGCCCGCCCCTCCTTTTTCCATCTCCATACGGCTGCTGCCCTGATTTCTTTCCCAGAACCCAGGTTTGCGGGAAAACATGTACTCTGGGCTGTTTCTGCACCTGAGAAGACCTTAACGGAAGCTTTCGCACTCACTCACTTTTCTCCCTTCTAGGGAACAAATAGGCCTGAGGGTCTGTTCCTAGATACACAATCACACACACGGCGCACAGACACACACACGGATACAGACGCACACATGCACATACCGACGCACTAAGTGACCGAGACAAACAACCTACAACTGCTCAAACCCCAGGCTCACACAGCTACAGACACAAGGCAATGACACACGGGCACATGCATGCACACACGTACATACGCACTGCGAACCCGTCTAATTCTCTCCAGTTTTGAAAGAGAGAAAAGAGACAGGCCCTCGGGCAGGCTGACCGCAGACCCTTCTGACCATGCAAGGCAGCGTTCCCTCCTCCTCTCCTGTTCTGCTGTTGTCCCCACCCAAGCTCTTTTTGGAAGCTCCCCTTTTTTCCTAGCACTAGGGGCTAACTGATGCCCAGACAGAAGCACGAGCTGGACCACCAATTAAAATCTGCCTGGGTTTTTTTTTTTTTTTTTTTGATTAACATGTATACACTGCTATATTTAAAACAGATAACCATAACCAACAAGGACCTAGTGTATAGCATGGAGAACTCTGCTCAATGTCTTGTAATAACCTAAATGGGAAAAGAATTTGGAAAAGAATAGATCACGTGTATGTATAACTGAATCACTTTGCCGTACACCGGAAACGAACACAACATCGTTAATCGACTCTACTCCAATATCAAATAAAAGTTTAAAAACAAAAGAAGCTGCCTGGGGCGGCAAGGAGCAGGTTTTTCCTTGGTTGTTTCAACCCTCAGTCTGTCTGTCTGTCTGTTCCCCACTGTCCCTCCAGAGCAACAAAAGTGCCCTTTCTCAGCAAGCAGGTCAGCCCCAAGGTCTCTATCTCCCAGTTCCTTCTTCTTTCATGCAGCTGGTCCCCTCTAGCTGCTGTGGCCACCTCCGTGGCTCCCCACCACCGACCTCCCTTCTGCATACAAAAGATGAGCTCAGAGAGAGGAGGAGAGGGGCTGGGGAGGAGATCGTCACACCAGGAAGGGACTCATACCAAAGACATGTATTTTTGCCGGGGTAGGTGGGAAGATCTTTTTTTTCCACATTTTTGTTCACAAGTTCTAATGAAGGGTGTTTGGGCTGACAAGGGATCTTTTCACTTCCCACACTAGTGGCTATTAAGAGCCATGCCTTTGTCAGCATCACTAAGAGAATGATGAGTGTTATCTGTCAAGGAGCTTAGTTCTCAGGCACACACCCACATTTACTGACACTGCTGGACAAAGTATTGGGAGCCGGGAACCTGGGCTCTAAGAGTCAGACTAGAATAGGGCGATGGGTGTAACAGACCCTGCCAGTGCCCCACCCCCAGAAGGCTGCTTACTGAGAACCACTGCCTGAGGTCCGATCACCCCTTCCCCACCACCTGTGAAGCACACTGCATCCCTGCAGAGAACAAGCCAAAAGTTCCCAAGGTTTAGTAGCCTTGGAACTGCCCTCAGCCAAGGATGGATGGGCAGTTGGTGGGTATTTCCCAGCTTCCCTGTCCTTCAGCTGCAAAAACTCCAAGGCATGTTTTGAAGAGTCCCCCCCAGGGGGACTGAGCTCCCACTGTCCCAGTAGTAACAGGCTTGATAACGGGCCAATTGCTGTTTTTTCCCTTCTCTGCCTCCTCTCCCCAAGGCAAGAGAATGAAAAGAAGCCTTTCCCAGAGTCTAATGAGTGATATGAAGGTGAAGAGAAGATGCCCTGGGAAGCGAGGAGATGCAACCCAGACTGTGGGGTGTTGAGGAAGACTGTTTGGAGGAAAGGATGCGGGACTGAGTGGTGACAGGCAGGGGTAAGGATGCTGGACATGAACTTGGACTCACTCCTCACATGGGCTACCTCCAGAGGGGTCAGTCTGCTTAAGAGACACAAAACGAGGTAATGCATGTGGAAGCGTGTGGTAAACTGGCAAGCCTTGTATCCTGTGAAACATCATTATGAAGAAACGTGAGCAGGCGAGGCTCTGACGTCACCCCTTCTCCAGGGTCTGCGCTCGGTAAAACTGCAAAATCAGGCAGCTTATCCTGAAAGCCACAGCTTCTCCTTCTGGGCCCTTTTCCAGAATTCCATGGTCCCGTCACGTTATGAATCTTTTGCTTCTCACCTCCTTTTAAATCTGCTCTTAAAAAGTCTCTGATGTTTATCCTACACTCACTGGGTTGATTTTAAGTCCAAAGGTTCTCTCTCTGGTATCCTGAGTCTCCTACTTATCACTGACCATCAAACTCCCAAAAAGGAACCGCCTAGAGCAGCTGCCTCCTAGGGAGGGGACAGGGGCTGGTTAAGGGTGCAACACAGGAAGTGCCGGGCCATCTGTGTTTCTTCCCAATGGAGACCCATTTTTCGGCTCAAATCCCAATCAGGAAGTGACTGTTCTCCCCAAAGGGGGCGGCAGAAAATCTTCCCGTTGCCCCATGCTGAGGATGGATAGAAAGCTCAGGTTTAGAGAAAAGCCACACAGAACAAAGCTCTCTCTTGTTTAATGAACAGAGCCAACAGCCAGCCTTTGGCACAGCTTATTGGAGGCAATAAAAGCCTCCGCAAAAAAGATCAATGTTTAGGGCTTCCCTGGTGGCGCAGTGGTTGAGAGTCCACCTGCCGATGCTAGGGGACGCGGGTTCGTGCCCCGGTCCGGGAGGATCCCACGTGCCGCGGAGCGGCTGGGCCCGTGAGCCATGGCCGCCGAGCCTGCGCGTCCGGAGCCTGTGCTCCGCAACGGGAGAGACCGCCGCAGTGAGAGGCCCGCGTGCCGCAAAAAAAAAAATCAATGGATAATGATTATACTTACAGTGGCCGGTGAGCACCTGTATTAGCAGAGATGGAGAATAGTGTAAATAGTAACAAGGGCCCCATAGAAGGAAGTGAATGTAACAGGGATGAAGAATACCCACGTATGAGTTCTCCTGCATTTCCCCATCCCCACCAGGAGAATTCTGTTTGTTTGTTTGCTGGGTCAGATCTTGGCCTCTTTTTCTTGCTGAGATTTCAGGTAAGGGATGCAAGTGGAGAGAATGCTAAGGAAATCAGAGAGATTTCTGATCTACACAATAAAGGTGTAAGGAGGGGGGCAGCCTGCCACAAGGGGTAAGGATGGAGGGAGAGAGTTTACAGGTGCATGAGATCTAGGAGGAGGTTATTCAGAAGAACAACAAGGGTTGGAGAGATTTTTAAGAGATTTATTCCGAATTAAGGATGTACACTCGCCTTTTGCATTTCATCAAAAGACAAGTAAAGAATTGAAATGTCTTTAATTATTGTTTGGTTGCCACAGAAACCACAGAGCACCCCATGATCTACTTGGATTACACAACCCGTCCCACACAGAGGAGAGACCATAGGTGGCACGTATGCAAAGATCAACAGAGCTCAGAAACGGAACTCAGACCAAGTTGGCACCAAGACTCTTTCGCTTTTAAGAGGTTTTACCAAGTTCTTGGTGAAGAGAAACTGCAAGGGTCTCTCAGGGCCCCGCTGAGGAATGCTGGGAGTTTACTGTATGTACACGCATCAATGTTAATTTCACAGGGAACTGCACCCGGTTCCCGGTTTGGAGCATGGAGTCAGTCACACTGCACAGATGCCCTGGTTACCTACAGAGCCCCTGTAGTATTGCTGGATGAAGAGACAGATGCCTGTGAGAATCAGGTTTCAGCTGCTGAGAGCGGGCAGCTCCGTGAAGGCCAACCCCTTACAGGATGCACAGGTATCCGGGAGGCTCATTTCACTCTGGGCTCGCTACACGTTACACCGGCCCTTGAATCTCTCCTTCAGAAAAATGAAAATGCCATCCCTGGCTAAAGGAAGGGCAGGCAACATGGATCCCTTGGGAGAGGAGGTTCTCTTTAGGCTCTGGAGTAACTTAGTTTGATGCTGAAATTATGCCTGATAGGGCTGGGCTGCCTGTTTCCTGAAGAAATGGGGAAGAATGATCCTGTCCCCTTTCCGCTCTCCAAAAGAGTGATTTCCTAGATTCTGCACAGAATCTCCTTGCCTCTAGCCCTGTTTTCAGCCCAGCATGTAGAGATTTCTGTTCCTCTGCCCAACATCTGCCTATGCATGGGGCTCAGAGAGGAATTCTGAACAAACTGAAAAAGTGAAAAAAAGAAAGAAAAACAAAACCCTCTCTGCTGCTCTATAGAACATCAGCACGCAGCATGTACCATGCATACAATTCTCGGCATGTAATACAAGCTCTGTTCTTATTCCGTGTGCATGCACACACACACACATATACACATACCCCTACCCGAACAATAATGCCTTCCGCCTACACTGATCCCTGAATGTTGGTGCTGGAAGGGCCTTAGGCATTTGACAGATGAGGTAACTGAATCCAGGGAAATTCAAGGACTGGCTCAAGGCTACACAGCAGGCGACGGCTGATCCAGGACGTGAACTAGTATTTCAGCCTCTTTGTCCGCTGCTCCGATCATCTATATACACACTTAGTAGGGCAGCGGGTACCTCACTTTATCAGCCTGGAAGCTCTTCTGCTTTGCAGCTGAATGGAATCACTCTAGGATATAGGAAGACTGAGGGCTCCCCTTGAACTTGCTGAAACCTCGCCCTTTCCTGTTTGGGCCCATGGGGCAGGGCAGTGAGGAATTCCTGGTGACAGTACAGTTGAAAAGCCAGGCGGGAATGCCATTAGCGCCTGTTAAGTAGTACATGCAAAAGGGACTGGCAAGCCGCAGTCTCTTCATTTGTAAGATAAGCGTATAACACAAGCTATCACACAGGACTATGGAAAGGATTACAAGAGCTATAAGAAGATCATACATATCTTAGTACAGGGCCAATATATTTTTAGCTAGGCTCATTATTAGAGGGCACTGAGACCTTAGGTAGGGCAACTGGATCGACTGTGATTGGGGCTCACAGCATGAACTGAATTTACAGCTCATAATTCCAGCAGGAAGTAGGCAGTGCTGTAACTCAGGTTCCTGGGGCAACAGGAAGGACCCCAGCAGTGACAGCTGCCCAGCTGGTCTCCATGCAGTGAAACGTGGGACTTGATGCCGATCTCTACCAGGCAGGATCAAGGAACACGTCGACACCCCCCAGATTTAGCCAGGAGTGGCTTGGGAGCTAGCACTGGTCTGAGCTTGCAGCCGGGGCCCCTAAGGATGTCGTACAGCTCCGGAGAAGGAAGAAGTGGGGAAACAAAGTATGAAACCACAGACGGTGAGACTGAAGTCAGTCCTGATCTGACATGCTATTTGTGATCTCCAGCAGCTTGGCACAATGCCTGACCTTCTTGGGTGCTCTGTAAGTACTGGCTGGTTGAATGAACTAATCAAGAATACAGACCAAGGTCAAGTTTGGACCCAAGGTTCTAAAGCCCTTCTCCCCTCACTTTCCATCCATCAAACTTCCTATCAGAAGTCAGAATCTCCCTTGCGATATCTTGGGCTGGCCTTTCAGTTATCTTCTACAGCGTCCAGCTCTGAGCCTTGGGAGTATTGCCTGGGAAATATCAATTTCCCTTTGATTTTCTCCCACACACCTCAATTAATTACCTGATGCTGTCTAGTCGGGACCTTCTCTCCACGTAATATAAACCTGAGGAAGGAACATCTCTGGGCCACTTTTTTTTTTTTTTTTTTTTAACATCTTTATTGGGGTATAATTGCTTTACAATGGTGTGTTAGTTTCTGCTTTATAACAAAGTGAATCAGCTATACATATACATATGCTCCCATGTGTCTTCCCTCTTGCGTCTCCCTCCCTCCCACTCTCCCCATCCCACCCACTTTTTTGAAAGGCCAGGCACCTTCATTAATGTTTGGCCCCGGCGCGAGGTGGGTCACCCCAAGCCTTGTTGGCGTGTGGCTGTCCAAGGGGCAAGTTGCAGGGCACCTTGCAGCTCAGATCGCCCGTGGCTGAGTGCGCTCACTGGTTGGCCACACTGGGTACTCTTGGCGGCTCCAGCCGCTGTGTGGACTCCCCAGTCACCTCCCCCATCAAAAAGGATGAAGGTTTTCAAACTCTACTGGCCATGACCCACAGCAGGAAATAAATACATTTTACAGAGTGACGCAGTGAGTATACGCGTACACTGTACTCCATCATTTCTGTGACACAGATGTCTTTTCACATTTTAACCTCTTGGAAATTTGGATGAGTCATAAACTCTGACATCCTGCCATTAATTGGCAGCAATCTCTCTTTCTGAGTGGTCCATCAAATTTTGTGTCTTCCAACAGATTATGACTTTGATTCAGTGAAATATGGTATATGCATAACTGAGAAAATACTTCTCATCTTTACTACATGATGCCCTATGATACTTTCTATGTTCTTTTCTATTTCTTCTCATTTCCTTCTAATGCTGATCATTTAGTCAGCTTCACCAGCCTCTAAACGGTCTCAATCTGCTGTTTTCAACACAGTGCCATAGAGACCGTTATGGGCTAAATGTTTGTGTCCCTCCCCCAAATTCGTATGTTGAAATCCTAACCCCCCAATGTGATGGTATTAGGAGACGGGGCCTTTGGGAGGTGATTAGGTCATGAGGGTGGGGTTCTCAGGATAGGATTAGTGCCTGTCTATAAGAGGCTCCAGAGAGCTCTCTTGCTCCTTTCACCATGTGAGGACACAGGAGAAAGATTACCGACCACCTGTGAACCAGCAAGTGGACCCTCACCAGACACCGAATCTGCTGGTGCCTTGATCTTAGACTTCCCAGCCTCCAAAACTGGGAGAAATAAGTGTCTTTTGTTTAAGCCGCCCAGCCTTCAGCCTGGGCTGATGACCACAGAGACAGAGGAAGATGCTAGTGAACTCTGTGACTGAAGAGCGTTTTCATTAAAAGAGTGGACCTGAAATTTACAAGGATTGAGCTACTGGGCCAGGTGAAAAGGTCATGACTAGGAAAGTGGGGAAGAAAAATGACAAAGGACTCGGAATCAGTTAAAGCTGAGTTTCTATGCCAGCTCCCTTATTTACTAACTGTGAAAATGTGAATAAGTTATTTAAACTATTAGTGTCTCAGTTTTCTCAACTGTGAAGCACTGGTAAGAGCTCTTCTCACCCAGACGTGTAAACACAAGAAATAAAAGGGCTTCCCTGGTGGCGCAGTGGTTGAGAGTCCGCCTGCTGATGCAGGGGACACGGATCCGTGCCCCGGTCCAGGAGGATCCCACATGCCGCGGAGCGGCTGGGCCCGTGAGCCATGGCCGCTGAGCCTGCGCGTCCGGAGCCTGAGCTCCGTAACGGGAGAGGCCACAACAGTGAGAGGCCTGCGTCCGGCAAAAAAAAAAAAAAAAAAAAAAAAAAAAGAAAGAAAAAGTGCAGAGCTTTGACCCAGGGCCTGCATGTAGTAGGTGCTTAATAAATGGTGGCAATCAGGTCACTGGTAATGACGATGATAAGAATAATATAAAAGGAAGTAGCTCAATAAAGAGCAGCTGTTATTATTAAAAGCAGTAAAAAGAGTGGTACCCAGTGTGACAACAGCTGATGTAATGAACTTGATTATCAATGAAACTGTAACCTCTTTCATTCATTAAATCATATATGTCCTTGTCACTACAATTAAAATCCTGATTCTTATCTGATTCAATACTTGGCGAGCCTACTGAAGGCATCTATGTTAAGAGCCACATATGGGTCCCCACTGATGGGAGTGCCATTGCTGGGGTTATCCTCTTGGGCAGATTCTCCAGTTCTTGGCTATAGCTCTCATACAGAATAAATGTCCTGGACTGTGGGCTCAGTCAAACCTTTCCAGCATGACCACACTAATCATATATATATATATATTTTTTTTAATTATTATTTTTTTTTTGCGGTATGCGGGCCTCTCACTGTTGCGGGCCTCTCCAGTTGCGGAGCACAGGCTCCGGACGCGCAGACCCAGTGGCCACGGCTCACAGGCCCAGCCACTCCGCGGCATGTGGGATCTTCCCGGACCGGGGCACGAACCCGCATCCCCTGCATTGGCAGGCAGACTCTCAACCACTGCGCCACCAGGGAAGCCCTAATCTTATATTTTATGTGTCAACATGTGCCTCCAATAAATTGCTTTGCTAGCTCACTGTGGGACGCACTGTTCCCTGCATCGTGCTCTCCCTCACTGATGATTACAGCCTGTTGGCCATTTGTACCCAGTACTCTTACTTGCTCAGCTCTACAGGTGCACTCCTTTTCATCTCCAATTGTTCTCTTTTATCAGTGGTCTCCTTCAGTCTTTGTCAGCCTGGATATTCATTTTGGGGTTCATCGTCTATTTGATCTCCCTTCTGATGTTTTGTTAGCATTTCTTCTATCGTTTCTCAGGATTATTTCCCATGATTCAGCCTTTATACACTTCCTAAAACTTTTAAACCTTTGGATAACTGGATGAATTGCTCACAGAAGCGTAACTTTTTTGATTACAGAAATTAATCCTTGGAAACGCATTCAGTTATCAGGAATACTTTAATGCACGTATTAAGTTCAAGATAAGTGAGGTATGTTTAATATTACAGGCAGAAGAAACTCTAAGCTTCATTTCAAAACTACTAAGTAAATTCTCAGAGGTGCATGCAATTCTAATAAACAGATACTTTCTGTCACCTGTCATTGTCAATATTTGTAAATTAACAAGCAGGGTTTTATAGAGAATGCTGGGTGCTTGTGTGTTCATTGGGTTTAGTGACTATGTGAAGCATACGTCTTCTCTATAAAAACCCCTCCCTGAGTTCCTGTTGGTAGACTGCTCCTGGCTGCTTTTGGTCTGGCACTGCCCCATTTGAATCAACATATGCTCAAATAGTCTCAGTTTACCTTTTCACAGCATTCGCTCTCATCATCTCCCAAGCACTCTGTAATAGAAGCAAAGTAAATATTCCCACCTGACAGAGGTGAAATGCAATCCTAGAGAGATGAAGTGATTGCATCTGCTGTAATGCCACAAATAAATGGCAAATCTGGAACTCAACCCCAAGGTTCCTAAGTCAGTGCTCTGTCTACTGTACCAGGTGGGCAGGGATGACAAGAGGGGATGCTGGAAGTAGCCAAGGCAGTACTGCTCTCCCCATCCCTTCTGTGCAGGACAACTTCAGGTCCATCTAGGACACAGAACACTCTAGAAGGAGTCACATCCTTGGCCAAAGCCTCTTTGGCCATCTCAGAAAGCAACATGAAGACAAAACAGCCCTAGATCACCATTTGCTCAGTGGTCAGCCTCAGGCCTACGCAAGCTTGTGAAGCAGAAAATCTTATTTTCCAGTTTTCTGCACCAGCTCTCCTGGAGCCCTGAGCCCTTTCTTTCTCGTAAGTGGAAACCCTGGGCTGAGAACTGGAATGCCCTTATGCCAAGATAGGATCCTTACTCCTCACAGGTATCCGACAGCTGACATCTGAACTACATAGGCCAACTCCAGGGGTCCTACTTATGAGAATACAGTGGGCGCTGTGCCTCTGAGGCTGCAACGTGGGGGCCTGGCCAGACCTCTGCGGAATGGAGAACTCGTCATTTCTACATGTAAGTGTGTTCTTCGTTCAGTTACACAACTGTGGTCTGTGTCAACTACTCAATCTAGATGTGCACTTTTAGGAGAAGACATGTTTGAAGGAATTTCATCTTTAGACACTGTGAAACTGTATTGGTGAAGTTCTTCTGAGAAACTATTCACAATATAAACTCATAAAAATAGAAAGTTTCCTCAACTTGATAAAGAGTGTATATTAAAAAATCTACATCCAACAAACTTATTGGTAAAAGACTGAATGCTTTCCGCCTAACATCTGGAACAAAGTAAGGATGTCCACTCTCACCACTCTTATTCAACATAGTGCTGTAAGTTGCCAGGGCTACAAGGCAAGGAAAAGAAACAAAAGGCATGCAGATTAGGAAGGAAGAAATACAATTACCCCTATTTGCAAGTGGCATGATTATTTACATATACAGTCCCAAGGAATCTATAAAAAGCCTCCTAGAAAAAATAAGCGAGCTTAGCAATGTTGCAGGATACAAGATCAATATACAAAAATCAATTGTATTTTTGTATACTAGCAATAAATCCATGGACACTGAAATTAAACATAAAGTACATTTACAATTGCTCAAAAATGAAATACTGCATTCAAAATATATATAGGACTTGTATGTTAAAAACTACATGTGCTAAAGAAAGAAATCAAAGAAGATCTAAATAAATGCAGAGACACAGCATGTTCATGGGTTGGAAGATTATATATATATACACACACATCAGTTCTGCCCAAACTGACATACAGGTTTAATGCAATTCCTATCAAAATTACAAGATGTTTTTTGAAGGTATAGATAAGACTATCCTAAAATGCATATGGAAAGGCAAAGGGACACTTTTGAAAAGAAGAATAAAGTGGCAGGGATCAGTCCACTCGATTTCAAGACATTATATAGCAACATTAATTAAGACTGTGGTATTGGTGGAAGGATAGACACATAAGTCAACGGAACTGAACAAAAAAACCAAGGAATAGACCCACACAAATGTGCCCAATGGATTTTTGATAAAGTTGCAGAAGCAGTTCAATGGAGTAAAGACAGACTTTTCAACAAATGGTGTTGGAGGGAGTGGATACCCATAGGCAAAAAGATGAATCTGAACCTAAACCTCACAACTTATATAAAAATGAACTCAAACAGATCACAGACTTAGATATAAAAGGTAAAACTGTACAACTTTTAGGAAAAAACAGGAGAAATACTTTAGGATTCAGGACTAGGCAAAGAATTCTTAGCCTTGACACTAAAAGCATGATCCACAGAAAGAAAAAGTCACAAACTGGACTTGATCAAAATTAAAAGCTTTTGCTCTTTGAAAGACTGTTAAGAGATTGAAAATACAAGCTACAGAGTGGGAGGAAATCTTTTCAAATTACATATTGGACAAAGGGCTAGCATTTGGAATACCTAAAGAACTCTCAAACTCATTAGTAAAAAATAATTCAATTCAAAAATGGACAAAAGACATAAAGAGACATTTCACTGAAGAAGATGTTCAGATTGCAATAAGCACGTGAAAAGATGTTTAACATCATTAGCTATTAGGAAAACACAAATTAAAACCACAGTGAGTTATCACTATATACCTATCAGAATGCATAAAAAAAAAGAAGTGAGAACATCAAACGCTGGTGAGGATGAGAGAAACTGAATCACTCATACATGCTGGTGGGGATGTAAAATGGTGTAGCCATGCTGGAAAGTTAGCAGTTTCTTAAAAAACTAATCATGCAACTACCATATGACCCAGAAATTGTACTCCTGGGCATTTATCCCAGAGAAATGAAGACTTATATTGACACACAAACCTGTACACAGATGTTTAAAGCAGCTTTATTCATAACAGGAAAAACTGGAAGCAACTCATATATCCTTGAATGAACAAATAAACTGTGGACCCTCCATGTCATGGAGAACTACTTGGCAATAAAAAGAACAAAGTGTTAATACACAAACAACCTGGATGAATTGTCAGAGAATTATGCTAAGTGAAAAGAAAATCCCAAAAGATTACATGCTGTTTGATTCCATTCATATAACATTCTTAAAATAACAAAGTTCCAGAAATGGAGAAAAGATGAGTGATTTCCAAGGGTTTAGTGGGGGTTGAGGGCTGAAGGGAAGTGGGTGTGGCTGTAAAAGGGCAACAGGAGGGAATCCTTGTGGGGCTGTAAATGTTCTGCCTTTTGACTGTATCCACATCAACATCCTAGTTGTGAAATTAGACAACTAAGATGCTACCATTGGGTAAAATAGGGTAAAGGGTACACAGGGGTTCTCTGTGTTATTTCTTACAGCTGCATGTGAATCTAAAAGTATCTAGAAATAAAAAGTTAAACTTAAAAAGTCAAGGGGAATGAAAACTATAGATATGATAAAATTTCACAGAACACACACACAAACGTGAGTACATGCAAAACTGGTGAGATCTGCCTAAAGCCTATAATATAGTTAATTGTATTGGTCTGATTACCATAGGAAACAAATTGATGTTTACTAAAGGGAAAAGAGGTGGGGAGGGATAAATTCGGAGTTAGAGATGAACAGATACATACTGCTATATATAAAATAAATAAACAACAAGGACCTACTATATAGCACGGGGGACCATATTCCATATCTTGTAATAACCTATAATGGAAAAAAATCTGAAAAAGAATACACATATGTATAACTGAACACTTTTGCTATACACCTGAAACTAATGCAACATTGTAAATCAACTATACTTCAATTAAAAAAAATTAAAAGAAAAAATGTATTGGTCTAGTTAAATGCAATTGTGCCAATGTCAACTTCCTGGTTTTGATAATATACTATGTTATGTAAAATGCTGGGGGAATCTGAATGAGTAATAGGTATGTAGTTCCTCTCTATTAAATTTGCAACTTCTTGTGAGTTTATAATTATTTCAAAATTTAAAAAATTAAGTACTAGGACAAAAAAAGATACATTTTAAAAATAAGTACTGAGAGCAAAATAAAATTCCAATCCTTGCAGTTCTGTTAGAACTGTTACCACTTTTGGGGATGTGAGTCCGTAAGCAGTCTTGCCAGCGGTGTGAGTTGCAAAGTCAACCAATCAGGACTCAGCAAGGGGGAACTGAAATGACGCTTCCTCTCTGCAGCCTCAGAGAGCTTACACCACTCATCTCAGATCACACGTCAGGAGAGCTAGGCTTTGCATCTGCCTACTCTGGAGCCTATGCCCACTCTTCTAGACCATATGGCAAGGTTGAGTAAGGCAGACCCCCGTCCCCAAGGATTCCCCAGTCTCTAGTGAGAGTGGGAGGGGAAACAAGACACATGGCCTAGTTGTAGCCATGTCCCCTCATGGACCAGTTAACTAGTTGCAGATAAGTTCCCTCATACCGATCAGACGTCAAAGAAATGAAAAGGATGTGACAAAGGATATTGAAGTGGAGAACACAGTCTCCTCACTCTTAAGTGAACTGCTCTGGGAAGGTCTGTGCTCTGAAGGCTGACACAAGGTCTGTGCTCTGAAGGCTGACACATCATCTGGGTGTGGTGTGGCAGGCACCCCAGAATTGTGTGTGTGTGTAGGGGAGTGCTGCCGTAACAGAAGGGGCTCATCTGCTTGCCCATCTGGGAAATGGGGAGTCTGCCAGACTTAACTGTTTCCTTAGGTCCTAATAGGCTCCCAGAAATCATTGGAAAATAAGATATCAGGGCTGCTATTTTGGTTCTGGAAAAAAAGGAAATAGGATCAGGACTCAGAGATGTGCGGCGGAACAGGGGTTGCTCCCAGTCTTTCCATAACTGCCCCGGGTGGGCAGGAGCCTAATCCAAGACAGGAGAGACTCGGGTGCTGGTTTCTGCCTGGGGACTCTGGCTGAATGACAGCAGGACACTTGAATGTCCTCTGACCCACCTCAGACTCAGGAGGCGTTGACAAGAGCCCTCTTGTGTGGAGCAGTAGTGATGTGCCAGACGTTTCTAAGCAGTGCATGTGCCTGATCGTGTGTAATCCTTATAACAACCCTATGTGATAGGTCCTGTCACTACCTCTGATTTACAGATGAGGAAACTGAGGCACAGTGTCTGGCCTAAAGTCACACATTCACGATGGAGCTGAGATTGGAACGTGCAGCTCCAGATCTCATGCTTTCAACCACGATGTTAGGGTCCCTCTTTCTGTGATTTTCCTTCCTCCTGACACATCCTGAGAAAAGCCAAGGCCAGTCACCCCCCCAAGCCCACTGCTGGTGTGACACTGATGGGAGGAGAACCTTCTCCCCATCTCAGGGCCGCTGCCACGTGGGCAGTGAGAGGGACACAAATTCATGCTGTACGCCTGTGTGCGTCTGCTTCACAAATTCTCCAGCGTGTGTCTACCGCAGTGCCAGAGACTGAATGGAAAGGCTGGTCTTGACCACTAGAGCCCTGAAGGACCAACAGCTAGAAAGCTGGGATACACCTGGCAGGCTCAGCCCATTAAAGCTGAAAGAGGACAGAGGTTGGAATCAAGAGATTAGGAGTCAAATTCCAATTCTGCCACTTCCTGGCAATGTGACCTTGTCAGGCTTTCGCCCTCTTTGTGTCTCAATGGTATCTTCTGCAAAAGAGAACGCTATCTCTGTCTGCCCCTTAAGGGTGCCGTGAAGACGGCGCAACAGACAACACAAGGCCTGGATCTTAAGCTTTATTCAACTGATGGAATCACTGTTGCTACTCCCGTGCGTAGAGGAAGCCAGAGGTTCAGATGGTGAGGAGAGTTTGCTGGCCTTCCACCCTGCTCTGTCATCGTCAGCAAAGGGGCTGCTTTCATATCTCTCTCCTCCAACCAGTGAGGCTTCCCTAACTACGGTATTCAAAGTAGCATCACCCCACCCTGCATGTCACCTCATCACCCTTCTTCCCATCATAGCACTTCCTATCATTTGACTTAATGGGTTTTTTGAGATGGTTACATAAAATAATGTATAATCCACCTAAAAACATGAGGAGTTCAGCCCAGGTTATTTCCTGGGGTAGAGGGAACACTTCCTCCACATAATTATAAAAATGCTCAGCTGGTGCCGTCTTCTGGAAAGAGTATTTTGACCCCAGCTTCACAGAACAGAAGCTGGGTCAATTACACCTTAGTTGCCTGGCTCCGAGCCTGCCAACGGTCTCCCTATCTCAAGTAGTTGGAATCGCTCTTTTATTCGCTTCTAGAATTCAAGTTGCCCAGAAGTTTAAAGAGCCCATGGACTGCTTTGGCCACCTTCCCAGTCTTTTAATTAGGAGTGATATGCCTAATTTCAGAACATGTGGTGTAGAAGACAAAACATGGAATCTGGAACTGTCCAGAACTGAGGTTGGGACTCACCTCTACCACCTACTATCTGTAAACGTTGTTATCATTAACAAAGGAAATAACTACAGATTGCGGAGCTCCTGATACACACAGGCATTGCACAGGACAATCTGTGTACACAATTTTGTTGTTCCTCAAAAGAATGCAGAAAGACAAATAGTAAGAGACTTTTTGCAAATAAGAATATTGAATTAGATTAGAGAGTGAAAGGTTTGGAATTGGATCTCAGGTCCACCAAACTCCATAGATGTTGTTCAGTCTACTCTATTCTAGCAGATTTTTTTGAGCCTCATTTTTTATACCTACAAAATGGACCTGTTCATATCTGTCTGATAGAATTATGATGAGAATGGGATAAGGCACCACATGGAAAAGACAGGGTACTTAGTAGGGGCTTAATCCATGCGGCCTCTTTCCCTCCTCCACATGTCTAAAGGCTCATCAGAGCACGAGACAGCTCGCTAGGGCTTCCGGTTGAGGACACAGAGGTCTAGAGGTGATGAAGAATTTACACAAGCAGAAGGGAAACCCAAATTTGTTTTCTCTCCAATGGAAACTCCAATCAGCCATTTCTCCCCTAAGCACATCTGGCAAAAGGAAAGGCCAGGAAGCCTTTGCAGCTCTGTCCTTGGGTTCCGGCTCTAAGGCTTAACCAATAATCTGCTCCTGACCTGGAAGGAATAAAATTGCAAGGACTGACGCGCTCTCCCCCTCCACAGCGATCACCAGGACGCAGCAGTGTGATATCGGAACTGAGGAAAACATTTAAAGAAGCCATAGTTTATAATGTCTTCGCAGGTACTCTCAGCTGGCTGTGGTCTGGGGTCCAAAGCTTTCAGACCAAAGCTGCTCCCCAATTTAACTGAAGGTAAGTCCACACCAAATAAAGCAGCCTTAAGAAAAAAGAGGAAAAGTAAAACACACCACTGAAAGATCTTTAAGATGCTAAGCGATCCAGAGGATGAGTTTTTCTTGGTCAAAAAGAAGACCTCCCTTGGGCTTCCCTGGTGGCGCAGTGGTTGAGAGTCCACCTGCCGATGCAGGGGACGCGGGTTCGTGCGCCCGGTCCGGGAAGATCCCACATGCCGCGGAGCGGCTGGGCCCGTGAGCCATGGCCGCTGAGCCTGTGCGTCTGGAGCCTGTGCTCCGCAACGGGAGAGGCCACAGCAGTGAGGGGCCCGCGTACCGCAAAAAAAAAAAAGAAGACCTCCCAAATCTTGGAAAAGGAGCCTTGGGAGTTATCTTGCCTGGGGAGGCAGTTTCTAGCCCTTTCGAATAGTTTTCTAGTTCCATATTGATTTCACCTCCAGGGCAATGTTAACCAAAGAACCAGATAGACCTGGCACCTAGGGAAAAGCCTGTCTGCTGCAGAACCTCAACTGGCCCTACCTGTAAAACTGGAATAATTCTGTCTGTCGTAGAGCGTTACTATGAGAGTTAGGTGTATATAAAGCACTTGGCCTGGCATATGGTCATTGCCTTCTCGTTCCCCTCCAATTTTGCCTCCAGTTTCCCAATTCCTAATGGCAGAAATCCATGAAGTCTGTCTGGATTACTGCTATGTTTCAGGTTCATCTGCCTTCCTAGATGTTGGAGACCGGTTCTGTCTGCCCACTAGGATTCCTTCCAGCTGCCACACCTACGACGTGTGCTGACGTCCTACCCACCCTGCTCCGTGCACCTACATCTCACGCTAATTCACTCTTGGGCTTCACATTCCTGCTCGCCTACCTTGGGTTAACAACTCCACCCGAATATTTTTTTAAAACTGAAGTACAGTTGATTCACAATGCTGTGTTTCCGGTGTACGGCAAAATGATTCAGTAATATATACATATTCTTTTTCATTATGGTTTATTAAAGGAGATTGAATATAGTTCCCTGTGTTCTACAGTAGGACCCTATTGTTTATCTATCTTCTATATAGTAGCGTGTATCTGCTCGTCCCAAACTCCTAATTTATCTCTCTCCCCACCCCCTTACCCCTTTGGTAACCATAAGTTTGTTTTCCACATCTGTGAGTCTGTTTCTGTTTTATATTTAAATAAGTTCATTTGTGTCTTATTTTAGATTCCACATATAAGTGATATCATATGGTATTTGTGTTTCTCTTTCTGACTTACTTCACTTAGTATGATAATCTCTAGGTCCATCCATATTGCTGCAAATGGCATTTCATTTTTTATGGCTGAGTAGTATTCCATTGTGTATATATATATATATATATATATATATATATATATATATATATACACACACTGCATCTTCTCCATCCATTCATCTGTTGATGGGCATTTAGGTTGTTTCCATGTCTTGGCTATTGTAAATAGTGCTGCTATGAATATTATGGCTCACGTATCTTTTCAAATTAGAGTTTTGTCCGGGTATACGCCCAGGAGTGGGATTGCTGGATCATATGGCAACTCTATTTTTAGTGTTTTAAGGAACCTCCATACTGTTTTCCATAGTGACTGCACCAATTTACATTTCCACCATCATTAGCTTCTTGGTTTCTTTCATTATCTCTAGGCATGTCCTTGCCCCCCAAGGCTTAGGACCCATCCATTCCCATTTCTGGAATAGAACTCAAGCCTGTCTCCACGGATCCTCTCAGGCAAGGGTGATCTGTGCTACTGAACTCCCCTCATATCTCTAAACCTACCTGGTTTTCTCTGGTCTGAATCTTTTCATGTACTGCTCTCTCTGCCTGGGACTTTCTCCCTCTTCGGGTCTCACTTTAGAACTCTCTTCATCCAGGAAGCCTTCCTTGAACCTCCAAACCTAGGTTTTGTGTTCTTACTTTGTGTTTCCATAGCACCCCTGTCACAGACCTTACTACACTGGGTTATAATTGCTTACTTACTTGTCTAACAAGCCTTCTTCCTGGTGGTAGAGCCCATGGGCAGGTTCTCTTAGCAGTAACCCTAAGTGTTGCTGAAATCAGAAGGATGTACAGAGGTTGAGTGAAGGTGTTGTTGGAAAAGAGGGTTGTTCGGATATGGGAAAACCAGTGAAGGGGTCTTGATGGTTCATCCAAATGTGGCTGGGAGCCTAAAGCCGATACTGAGAGCAAGATGACTGAGCCAGAATGATGAGACCAGGGAGGATGGGCAGGGTGGCTAGGAGGGAAGAGGTCTTGGATGAACATTTGAGACAGGGGATGTGATACTGTGATATAATAAGAAATGTATATTTTAGTCTTCATCCTCAGATCCTGGCCAAAGCTCCAAAACCTTTGTAATTTACTCATCTATAAGGATGCTGGGGGCATGTTTCATTCCCATGTTTGGTCTTCAACCCCAGTTCCTGATACAGATCTCCTAAATCCCTTGGAAGCTCGTGGCTGATGTGTGTCTTTTGTTCTAATCAGGTGACTCTGGGTGGGCTCCTGGATAGCTTCAGGATGGGGCTGGTCACCAGAAAGCTCCCTCCACGATCAGAAGCTTGGAAATTTTTGCCCTACCCACCATCCTTTGGGCAGAGTAGAGAAACTGGAGACTGAGTTAATAATCATGCCTATGTGATGAGGCCTCCATAAAAATCCCCAAAGTATAGGGTTTGGAGAGCTTCCAGGTTGGCGAACATATCGAGATGCTGGGAGGGTGGTGCATCTGGACAGGGTGTGGAAGCTCCTTGCCCCACGCCCATACCTTGCCCTGTGCACCTCTTCCATCTGGCTGTTCTTGAGTTGTAATCTTTTAAATAAATGGGAAATAGTAAGAAATGCCCTTTCCTGAGTTCTATGAGCCATTTGCGCAAATTATCAAACCTGAGGAGAGGGTTGGGGGGACCCCCAATTTATAGCCGATTGGTCAGAAGTATGGCAGGTCCAGACTTGTGATCAGCATCTAAAGCATGAGTTTGGGACTGAGCCCGTCACATGTGGGATCTGATGCTAACTCCAGGTAGATAGTGTCAGATTTGAATTGAATTGTTGGATACCCAGCTGGTGTCGGAGAATTGGTTGGTGTGGGGAAAAGACCCACAGTTCAGTGTCAGAAGTGTTGTGTGTAAAGAGGAAACTGTGGTTTCCTTTTAGGGGATGTCCCCTCTGGTCCTCAGCATGCCGTGTAACAGGGCCATGAATGGGCATTCCCCAGCACTCCTTATAACATACTCAGACATGCAGGTCCCAGACCATCACCTTACGAACCAATATCATGGATGACCCCTGCTGGTCTGAAAGAGAACACAGACAGAACCCCTTGCTTTGCTTGGAAGGTGCAATACACAGATTGGCTAGGCTGTGGGTCACTACATCTTCCTCCTGACTGGCAAACAATGCCCCCGCGTCCCCCGCCTTTCTCCCCAAGGTGGACCCTATCATGACAAGGGAGCTGTTACTTCTCAACAGTGGCCATGAGGTAGCTGGAACTGGCTGACCTTGACCCAGCTCCTCAAATCTTAGAAGTCAAGCACTCAGTATATAAGAGAAGAGATGAAATTCAGCAGCACACAGGTCAGAGGATTGGGGGTCCCGAGCCAGCCTCTTCCTCCCAGTTCTTTCTTGTGACGGGAATGAATAATCACCCCAATTACAAAGCAACCTAAAGGAGGCAAATCCACTTAACAAAACGAGGCGCTTGGGGAATGGAGAGAGGGAGCAGTCTGCAGAGGTTTTGGCAGAAGGTTCTGGGCTAGCTCCCTGGAAAGCTCATATTAAACAAGCATCATGGTTTTCAGAGCTCCTGAGTTGGTGGCCTCAGACACTTTGACAGTTTCTAGAAAATGTCTTCCTGCGTCATCATCGTCTCCGGGATGTTTAGAGACATACACACTGAATTAAACTTAGTTAGAATCCAACAGCTTTCTAATAAAGGGCATGATCGTTAGATGGGGAGGGGCACGGCAGCTAATCAGAGCCCTGGGGAGGCGTGGGGCCTGGCTATCTTCTTCTAACAGCTCCTTGGGGATATAATTAGCTCTTGGCACTTGAGAGACCTGCCCAACGCCTGCTACAGCCCAGAGAAGCAACAGCGTGTCAACAACTGTGGCAGGGAGGCCCAGGGCTGAAGGCCTGCACCGCCCTTACCTGATCCCTCTATAGCCCCGCTCCTAAACACTGCCCAAAGCCTGGGCTTCCTTCTGGGCTCAGGCCAACATGCTATTCTTCGGAAGTGGTTAGCCCAGTCCACAGTGAGAGGCAAGACAATACGGTCTGTTTTTAAAACAAAGAGAGATGGAGAGCCCCAGCCTTGCCAAAAGTCCAGATGATGTTGAGAGGACCAGAAAGTGAAAGATAAGAACCCCAATTTCCTTTGTCCAATAGCGCAAGTTCCTTCAGTCCTCCTTCATGAGGTTTCGGGGTGTGGTTCAAAGGAGCTTGTCAGATACTGTTGCTCCTTTTTTTTTTTTTTTTGCTCCCCCATGTAAGGCAGCTGTGCTCTGGAAAGGGAGAGAAGGCTCGATGGCACAGAGTCCTAGTGTGGACACCCCAGAAAGTGTGGCTGGCCACTCTTTGCATCACATTTTTTACCTTTTATGGCTCCGAGGGCATTTTATTACAATAACATTGCTTATCTGGACACTCAAGACCCCAAATCCCAGTCCCTCTACCCCAGCTCCTTCTTAAATTCTTCAACAGGGCTCTTCCACTGCAACCACGGAAAGCTACAGGAGCCTCTCAAGCCGACAAGCCCACCCTTAACGCACAAACCCTGACCCATCTTCAACAGCGCCTCTGGCCTCTTAACCTTGACTTCAGCCTCCATCCTAACCCTTCACCGGGCCGCCCTTGACGGCCAGGTCTCCTCCAAATTTTCCAGCTGGACCCTCGGCTAGCTGCACTCTGACCCTGCTTGAATTAACTCCATCATTGAATCCGAGCTAAACTCCCAACCATTCCTTTGCCCATGCTGTTCTCTGATGCAACTCTACTTTCCTCTCCCGTGTCCTCTCACTCAGCTGGTACTAAAGCTCCTTTAGCACCAGCCTCCAAGAGCAAGCACCCTGTGCTAACTTGAGCGCATGTCTGGCAAGCTACCACCCTCATCTTAGGAAGGTGAACTTCAGAAAATAGTTTCTACAATGCTGAGCGTTCAGTGCTTCAAAAGTCAGACTCTCTGTAAGAAGTTCCTTGAGTATGAAGCAAGGAGCACTAGGATAGGGGTTAAAACACCTGGATCCAAGCTTTTATTGCCTCACCCAGGGCTGTCCCACCGTTCAACGCCAAGGATCTCCAATTTTATAGAATAAAAATGAACAGAAGACCCTGAAGGCACGTCACCAGATGGATCCACCTTCCCCTGCAAGTCAAGAGGTACAACCTCAGGCAAGAGCATGAATGACTCTGGGCCTCAGTTTCCCTATCTGGTTCCTAGCCCGGTGCCCTTCCTCCACGACCTCATGCTTAGGTGACGCTCTTTAGAGAACAGTTGGGTCTGTTACCCAAGCTTTGCTTTATACCCACCAGTCATGGAGAAGTGGGACTTGATCTGGGGAAATACTTTCAGGACTGGGAAGTTAAAACCTGCTTGCAGCCCAGTTGTGCTGTTTGATTGATATTCACTGTGGCAACAAGTCCCAGAATGATTGTGAATGAAGGTCAGGCCTGTCTTTTCTGTCCCATCACACTTGCGGGAACTGAGGAGAGGGTTCTGGTGGAAAGTCGACCATTGGGCAGAAATAAACCACCACAAGACTTACCTTGTTCGTGCCCTGGCCATCTTCCTCCTTCCTTCCTCTTTCTTCCTACTTTCCTTTCTCTTTTCTTCCTACAATTTAAGGGTACTTCCAAGCATATGTAAGATACAATAAGAAGTCTTTAAGTGACTTGGTCAAGGACACATGCCAGCAAGTAGGTCACAAAAATAACAGTGTTGGGAAGTTAAAAATAATGTTCCAAGTTTTTCAAAAGGGTTAACATTTGTCCTGGGCTAGTAGTGACATGTAAATGGGTGAAGACCGGCCAGCTGTAGCCTCTTCAATAACTCTTCTTAGATGACGTCATGGAACATGGAACTCTTCTTAGATGTACACGTGCGTGTGGGTGTGCATACACACACACACAGATGGGGAAACTCGTATCACTGAAGGTATATGATTTATCCTCATCATCTCGTTTAATCTTTATAATAAAATTGGGAGGTAAATACGCTTTCCCCATTTTGCAAATGGGGAAATTGAGGCTTTAGGGACTTACGGAAGGTTTCTGGGTTTACATAGCAGGTAACTGAGAGATTCCCAGATTCAAACTTGAGTGTGCCTGTTTGCAAAATCCTTGTTCTTTGGCCTACACAATGCTGCCTCCCAAGAGCACAGATATTTCTCAGCGTAGTTTCTCAGTATGAGCTTTGTAAATGGCTTCCAGTGGATTCTAAGATATTTATAAAGAACTGTGTTTTGCTCACTGGATGTAACTGAGACTGAGACATAGTGCTTTCTTTTTTCCTTGGTTCTGTCTTTGTAGGACATGCATGCATTCTGGAGTGTGTCCGTAGGGTCTTCTTTTCATTTATTTATTTATTTATTATTATTATTTTTTGCGGTACACGTGCCTCTCATTATTGTGGCCTCTCCCGTTGTGGAGTACAGGCTCCGGACGCGCAGGCTCAGCAGCCATGGCTCACTGGGATCTTCCCGGACCGGGGCACGAACCCGCGTCCCCTGCATTGGCAGGCGGACTCTCAACCACTGCACCACCAGGGAAGCCCAGAGTCTTCTTTTCAGATCTTCAGTGTAAGGCGGCATCAATTAAGCAGTTTATAAGACAATTTATATTTCATTTTGAAAGTCTTCTCTGTGCCTGGAGATTCTGGGCAGAGCCAAGCTGAGCTGTACCACATGGCAGGGGAAATGATGCATAATTTAACACCGCAGTGGGGGCATGGGGACACAGACTGTAATTTTAAAATGAGGGGAAGACTTGCCAGTGGACGGCGTGTTTGAGTTTTTATCGGCAGCTGTGACTGTTGTCAGTGCCTCCCTGGCCCTTCCCTGTACACTTCATGCCTCTGTCATTATTAAGCTCTCTTGTCTCCAGCATGTTCTTGGCTGAATCTCAGTGGGCTCAGGACAGCCCTCCTCAGAGCTGCTGGGCCCCACCTCCACCCTCCAAATGCCCCCAAACTTCTCCTCTGCCAGGGATGGAGTGAGAGAGCTACCAGCCTCCCCTCATGGATCCCCCTTCCTCTGACCCCAGGGCCTTTGCAAAGGTTGTTTCCTCTACTGGAGGTCTGTTCTCTGACTCTTGGAAACCACCTTCTGCCTTTGGAGCTCAGCTCAGTGGGCGTTCTTAAGGGAGAGGACCGTGATCGCTTAGATAAAGCCAAGGTCTCTTTTCCACGCTCTCCCTCAGCGGCCTGGATTTTGCTCCATTGCGTGCATCACAGTTGATACCCAAACACTCATCAGTGTGATTCTTTGGCTCCTATTGATAGGCATCCCCCCGCATAGAGGGGTCGTTTCCAAAGTAGGTTACACGGGGTGATCCAGGGAGTGCTGAGAAGGTAAAACGAGAATGTCCACTGATCTTTACTTTATCGGAAAATATGAACTGAGCCCTACTCAGACTTCATGACTACATTGACACCCGCACCCTGACCCAGCTCAGGGTCACGTTGAAGAGTGGAGGTTTGACAAAGCCAAGCGCTACTTCTTCTTGCAGATAACGTTGCAATGAGTCCGGCTTGTGTGTGCTCAGCTACAAGAATTTTTATCTAGCTGTAACTAAACCAATCCTTACAAAACAGACGAGCAGCTTCAAAAGATTCCTGCAAAGAAACCCTGGGTTGGAAACGGTGCTAGCCGTGTGAGTGCAATGGCCCTCCCGGTGCCAGCTCAGCATCCTGAAAACAACCCTGAAAACAACTCCGCTCTAATCCGGTCTGAAAAGAAAAGTCAGCCCAAAAGGTTGTAATTGCCAAAATGACTATTTGAGGTATCTAAGTGCATCCAGTATTATTCATGATGCTTTGTAATAAAAATGTTAAATTAATACTGTATATTTCACCTACCCCTCAGCATTTTAGAGCTTCTATTTTGTGTATTTTTATTATTTTCACAAACTCTTGGAACAGTGGTTGTCTTAGTTCTGGCCGTTATTACAAAATATTCCAGACTGGGGAGCTTAAGCGGCAAACATTTATTTCTCATTGTTCTGAGTCCTGGGAAGTCCAAGATGCAGGTGTCAACAGATTCGGTGTCCGACGAGAGCCTGTTTCCCAGTTTGCAGACAGCTGCCTTTACACCATCTCTTCCCATGGCCGAGAGAGACCATCTCTTTTCGAAACGGCACCAATCCCGCCACGAGCGTCCCACCCTCATGACCTAATCACCTCCAAAAGGTTCTACCTCCTAATACCATCACAGTGGGGGGTTAGGGCTTCAACAGATAAATTTTGGGAGGACACAAACATTTAGTCCATAGCAGTGGTCCATGTATGTAATTTATATTATATATGATAGTATAAAGAAATACCTATACATATATGGGGAAGGTGTGCTCAAAATTACGTGCTGAGAGTGGTGTCCAAATTCTGTGGACAATGGCACCATGCTGTAAAGCCACAGAGAGCAAAGAGCATAACTCTGTACTTATGACTTGGCACAGAAAAGAGCTCAGCTGGGCATGAAAGCCATGCCCGTGTTGAACAGATGAGTGACAGGCTGGCATCGTCCGAGAGCTTCGGGTCAGGATTTAGGTTCCTCAGAGCTGGTGTTTCTACTTAAGGCTATAGGAGATGCTGAGGCCAGATGGTGAACCAATTAACAGTCTTTTAAGGAAAACCAAGATTCAAATGCAAAGCCAACATCCCCCAACCCTGTTGACTCAGGCACCATGGCTAGGAGACCATCTTTTGTTGCCTGAATATGCTCTCAGGACCTCTCTCTACCCTCCATGCTAAAACAGCTTATCCAAGTATATTTTCCATACTGTCACTCCCCAGGAGGAATTCTGGCGAATAAATTTTTCTCCATCTAATTACACATTGAATGGAGGAGGCAGCATTAAATATTTAAGCTCTCAAAGGGAAGTGGGGGTGGAGGGCATCTCCCTGCAGCTTAGAATTCAGACAGACCTCGCTACAAAGGGGAAGTTATTTAACATTTCTGAAACTGAGTTTTCTCCCACAGATCATATAGATAATGTGTAACCTGCCGGGTTGTTCTGACGATCAAGAAAGAAAACTTGTATGTTCTCAGGACAATTATTGGGTCAGGAAATGTAATCTCCTCCCTCCCCCTACTCGTGTTATTGTGCTCTGCCCGCCTCTGAAGGTACCCACTCCTTCGGGACATTCCTAATGTTGGTGGCTGCTGGATCCGCCCATGACCCCCAGTGGGTCCACCAACCCACCCTTGCCCAGCCCAGTGGGTCTGTCTGGCAACACTGTCTCTGTCAAGCCCCTTAGCCCAAGGAGCACTGAACTTCCATCGTGACAAGTTCATCCTGCTCAGGTCACACCCCTGCATACGGCCTTCCTGACTACATCCTGTAGCAATGATCTCACCTCCTCCTTTAGAATCAGACATCTGAATCCGCAGTCAGGTCCTCCCAGCTGCCTCTAGCCCCATCTCCCCACCTCGCTCCGTTCCCAACCATATTGGAACTTGCAGTTTTCACAACCCAACATGCACTTTTGTGCACCATGGGCCCTGGGATTTGCCCTTCCTTCCACCTGAAACATCCTTTCCCCTCCGTCTCTGGCCAACCCAATGACCTTCGTTCACCTAACTGACTCCTACTTCTCTTTCTAGAGACTGGGTTTCACCACCTCAGTAGGACCTTCTCCTGTCTCCAGGCTGGGTTAGGGTCCTCTTCTCTATGCCTGCCAGTTACTGTTTATTTCTGGACTCTCCTCAGGTGAAGTGAGCACCCAGCCTTCTTTTACCTGTCTCCAGTACCCAAAATGGCGGCAGCTGTCTAACGGACGTTTTATCAATAACAGAACCATCTTTTCCTTTGCTCATTTTTTCCCCCATAATCGAATCTTATTTTTTCAGTTTGACTATTAGCTCCTGGAGGACAGATGTTTGTCTTTACTGTGGGGACTAAAAAACACACTGCTTTGTACACAGTAGGCACTCAATAACTACTACTTGTTTATTGGTTGACTGATGGATTGAGGGAGGATTGAATTCGCAACAACCAATACAATGGCTGGCAGAAAAGTAAGAGACAACTTTAAGAACTGGGTGGGTTGAGGAGATTCTGAGTGTGTGGGTGATAGAAGGTATTATTGGGTTGGGGGTAAGAGTAGAGCTGGCATGTAACCAAAACTCACATAGTCTAGACCTGGGGTTCTACCACATAGGCAAACTCCTGTGAGAGCCAAGAGACCCAAAGACCTCAAAAAGTGACTCAGTCCCATATCCTCTGCCTCTTCCTGCCTTCCCAGGACAGCTTGACCACCCCACTTCCAGAACCCCTGGAGGAAGCATCTGGAAGGCTGAAGGTGACTGGGCAGCATCTCCGAGGTCATGAGGGCTAGCCAGAGGATTCCTTGTCTGTCCCAGCCCATCTCTTCCCGTCTCGTCATCCTCCCTAGGCTGCTCTCACCCCCTGCCTGGGACTGGGGCATCTGTTCAGTAGGTCCAGCAGAAGAAGCAGAAAATCCCTGTCTCTACGCTGGCCTGGAATGGAGAGCTCTCCCTCCCATGGTTCAAGGGGGCTACCAAAGATCTCCTGCTCTAGGATACCTTCCCTGCTGGTATGCTGTGAGTGGAGCTGCCAGATAAAACACAGGATGTCTAGTTAAATTTGAATTTCATATAAAAAGCCAGTAATTTTTAGTAAAGTACATACCATGCAATATTTGAGACACACTGGTACCAAAAATTATGTGTCGTTTAGGTGAGATTCAGATTTAACCGAGGATCCCGGCTTATCTGGCTAAATCTGCCAACTCTGGCTGTGACCTAAACAGGAGGTGAAATCCACATAAAGTGGGTGAGATGGTGTCTATGAGCCCCAAAGGAGATAAGACACCTCCTAAATCTCAGCCCAAAAGCCACCAATCGGGCTGCAGAGCAACGCGCTTGTGTGCACCCCAGCGTGCTGGAAAGTCTACCATGCCCTGATCAAAGGGATGCTCTCTGGTTACTGTTAAGTAGGCAGAAATAGCCTCATAATGGCAATGGATAGAACACAAGGCTGTATCAACCTCATACAAATGTCTTCTTCTTCCCGCCCTTCCTTCCTTTCACTACTCTTCTTTCCTTCTTTCTTTATCCATCCATGCATTCGGTGGAGAATGGTGGTACAACTGGCCAGGCTGCAGATTCGTTAAGGGCATGAGTTTTAGAACCACACTGCTTGGGTTTTAACTCTGGCTCTATCACTTATTACCTGCATTACTTAACCTTTCTGAAAATCTCTCTTAATTCTCTACTGCTAAGAAATTACCACAAACCGAAGAGCTTAGAACAACACAAACGTATTCTCTTCCAGGTCTGTAGGTCAGAAGTCTGACATGGGTCTCACTGGACTGAAATCAAGATGTCAGCAGGGCTGCATTCCTTTCTGGAGGCTCCAGTGGAGAATCCTTTTACTTGCCTTTTCCAGCTGCTAGAGGCTGCCCATGTTCCCTGGATCATGGCCCTTTCCTCCATCTTCAATATCACCAATAGGGCAAAGTCCTCATGCTGCCATCTCTCTGGTTCTCTGTAGCTAGAAACAGTTCTTCCATGCTAAGGACTCATGTGATTAGGATAATCCAGGACAATCTCCCCATCTCAAGGTCCTTAACCTTAATCACATCTGCAAAATCTCTTTTGTCTTGTAAGGTAACATACTCACAGATTCCCAGGATTAGGTCATGGACATCTTTGGGGGGTTGTTGTCCTACCCACCAGAGTTCCCTTTTCCTTATGCATTAAATGGGATAATAACAGAACTTGCCTCATAGGGTGGTTGTGAGGATTAGATGAGCTCATACACGTAAACTGTTTGGACCACAGTCTGGTATATAGTAAGTGCCCACTGTGATGGCCTCTACTAAGCCAGGACTGTGCTCGGGGCAGAAGTGGATGCAAAGATCAATTCTTCACACCCCTCCTGACACTGCCGGTCTAGAAGAAGCCTTCTTGGCCATACTGAATGCCCCTTCCTTGAATCTATGCTCACCAGGCAGCCTTCTGAATTGTAACTGGTCCTTGGAACAGACAGCGCCAGGAAGAGGCAGCCCAGGCAAATGACTCCGGCATCCTCCCCTCTGAAGATAAACTTCAATATTAGAATTTGGGGGTTTCGATCTATCTCTCTCTCTTTTTTTTTTTTAAACATCTTTATTGGAGTATAATTGCTTTACAATGGTGTGTTAGTTTCTGATCTATCTCTTTTGCATTTGGTCTCTGGAGGTCCATCCCCCAGAGGGTCATTCCTGAGTAAGTGACCAAACTTCACATCCCTGAACTTGGAAAGCTCGATGCCTGCAAGTCAGCAGACCCCAAAAATATGTGCTCATAAGTGTGCTGCATTTTTTCCCCTAAAGTGTCAGTGACTACTTTTTTAAAAAATTTTTATTTTATATTGGACTATAGTTGATTTACAATGTTGTGTTAGTTTCAGGTGTAAGGCAGAGTGATTCAGTTCTACATATACATGTATCTATTCTTCAAATTCTTTTCCCATTTAGGTTGTTACATAATATTTAGCAGAGTTATCACAGAATACGGAGCAGAGTTCCCTGTGCTATACAGAAGGTCCTTGTTGGTTAACTATTTTAAATATAGTAGTGTGTGTATGTTAATCTCTGCTTTTAAGACACGGAAAGGTTTCAGAACCTATGGACAAAGTTGCAGATTCCACGGGGGTGCCCTGCCTCTTGTCTGTAGCCACAGCTCCTTCGTCAATTACCCCGCGGACACACCCTGCGCTTTAGAATATGAACTCGGACACTCCTGCTCCGAAGGCATGTCACATTAGCTCACACCCCAAGCCTTCCTTGATCTCCTTCCTTAGTCTCACATAGCACATTGTGCTAACTGCCCCTTCTCCCTACCAACACACACACACACACACAGAGCATAGCGTTTATCACCCTGTGGGAAAATCAGAAAAGTATCAAATACCGTAATGAACACTCACACTTCTTGAGTGTGTACCATGTACCAGGGTCAGTTCTGAGCACTTCATCCACATTAGTTCTGCACTGTTCCCATGACCACGTTCCACAGGCGAGTGAGCTGTCTAACGCTAGACATGGAAGGAATGAAAGCAGTTCTCTATGGCTGAGAGCCAGAATGGGATGGGGACGATGACGACCAAGGATGGAGAGGGGGGTGGTTCTGATGTACTGCTTTGGCAACATCTGGTAAGGCCCCATGTCATTAAAACATAGGATCCAGTTTCTCAGATGATGAGAGCATCCAACTGGGAGCAGCCAGAGCTCTTGGAAAGGCTGCCATTAATAAGTGCATCTTGGGCTTCCCTGGTGGCGCAGTGGTTGAGAGTCCGCCTGCCGATGCAGGGGACATGGGTTCGTGCCCCGGTCCGGGAGGATCCCACATGCCGCGGAGCGGCTGGGCCCGTGAGCCATGGCCGCTGAGCCTGCGGGTCCGGAGCCTGTGCTCCGCGACGGGAGAGGCCACGACAGTGAGAGGCCCGCGTACCAAAAAACAATAAAAAATTAAAAAAATAAGTGCATCTCTATGAGTCAACCCATACCAATGGGCGGGGGGGTGGGCAAGTTCCAGCTTAGATCTTAGTGCCGCCCGTGACCTGGTCTGGGTGCTGCAATGTGGGATATACCATTTCATGCTTTCCTTAGGAACCTGATCAATGAAACCACCTATCTTTTTATTCTCATCCCTTAAAGCTAAAGAAAGAGGAGTCAGGCTTGAGACCTTGAACCTGATTTACTGACTAATTCCAGTCTCTCTCTGTGATCATTACCTGTGTCGCTCACCCACTTTAAATCAACTGAGACTGTACTCTTGTTGCAAATTGGAACCACTTTGGTTCACTTTTTTCTTCCCTATTCATCTGGGGGTTTGAAAAGCCAAGAAAAAAAATTTCGCAGAGTAAAAAAGAAGGATCTGGGATTCACTGCAGCACACATGAAAAATAAACCTGCTTCTTAACCCCTGACGGTCATTTTTCAAATACCTGGTCCCCAAAGGCCGGTTTTACACACTCCATTTATGTTGGCTGCCACTGGGACAATTACGGACAGATAGCTTTTCCCATCTGAGCAACTTCTTGAATTAAAAAGCAACTGTGCCGAAGGGAAGGGACTTGTGTCTGCTCTATCACAGGCCTTGTAAAACATGCTTCTTCTCCTCTATCCCACCCTACCCTCAACACACACCGTGACCACCTTTCCCATGAAGTACAAGAACCAAATTCAAAACCGGATTTCACGTGTATCGTGGCTGTTATTTTAATTTCCACCCGTAGCGTCCTGTCCTGCCGATGTTATCTTCCCAGAGGCCACTGCATCACGTAATACAAGTTTTCAAGTTTTCCTTAAAAGGACCTGAGAGATACCGGCAGCATTCAGGATTGCGGGGTGCAGTCTTCAGTCTAGCACTAAGATGAGACATCTGCAGAAACTACCAGAATAACAGACAGCAGAGTCTCCGTGGGCAAGTTATTTAAGCACTCTGGGTCTCAGTTTCTTCACCTATAAAATGGAAATGGCAGTGGTAGCTATAGCATAGGCTAGTGAAAGGGGCCGATAGAATAAAGCACACGTAATGCCGAGCAGGTAGTGAGCGCTCTGGAAATGCCAGCCGACACTGAAAGCAAGGATAACGATGCAATGTTATATGGCTTTTACACGGACACCGCTGCTCTGTAAGGCAGCCTGTTAAATAAAACAGTGTGAACCTAAAGAGCAATCTACCCCATGCCTCCTCTAGCGCCCTGGGACCCATGGAGAGAGTCCAAGCCCTTTCCCCTGGGGCTTGGGTTCTTCTTGGATGAAGGCCCCACCTCCCCCTCTGCCCATCTCATCTCCTTCATGCTTCAGTTCAAACGAATGACCTGCTCACTCTTCCCCAGGGCTCTTCAGCGCATCATCTACCATTCCAAAGTTCTCTCCCTTGCTCGAACCTTCTCCCCCTTCTGCAGCTGAATCTGCGCCTCCCAAACCCTACAGGATTTTGTTCAAATGCTGCCTCCCCTGTGACGCGGTCCCTGATTTCTCCCAAATCCAAAGGCATCTAAAGATCATTTGCTGCAGTTCCCTTTTTTTTTTTTTTTTTTTTGCGGTACGCGGGCCTCTCACTGCTGTGGCCTCTCCCGTTGCGGAGCACAGGCTCCGGACGCACAGGCTCAGCGGCCATGGCTCACGGGCCCAGCCGCTCCGCGGCATGTGGGATCTTCCCGGACCAGGGCACGAACCCGTGTCCCCTAGCATCGGCAGGCTGACTCTCAACCACTGTGCCACCAGGGAAGCCCAGTCCCCTTTGTTAAGGATGGGAAGGAGTGAGAGCCAAGCAAAGACTCCAGGACCACATGCCACTGGGGAGGTGGAGAAGGTTCCTACACTGAGGATGATGTCCTTTGTCCCTCTCATTTCAGACTTCTGCAATCCTGACCCAGTCCCCTGCACCCACAGCAACAGAAAGCCGTGCTCAGGAAGGAGTAGAGCCCTGGTGGCCTTCATCTTCAGGGTATTCAATCCTATGCATATTTCAACACCCAATTAAGTGGTTCCCTGAACCTAGCTTATTATCAGAGTCACCTGTGAAGCTTTTGTAACGATGCAGACAAGCCAGCGCCATCCTTGGAGATGTGCATCTGTGTTTTCAATAAACTATTTCAAAGGCTCAACATTCCAAGAAGGTGCCCTTTCAGTCTCCCACAGAGTAGTATAGTTATTTCGCAATGTTTTCTCTCCCTGTCCTGGGAGACCACATCTGAAGTTTCGTCTTTGAAACTTGCCCGCACCCTCCTAGCAGCTAGGGCAGTATTTTTTACACAACAGATACTAAATGAATAAATGTCTGATGAATCAAAGTGAATGAAGAAATGAGTGAAGTATTGTGCGAATCGGTGAATAACAGCGATAGTAGTAGCTACTATTTTTAGTGCTTGCTCTGTGCCAGAAACGACTAAATGTGCTACGTCACCTAAACCTTGTACCCCTATGAGGCAAGTACTGTTCTTTTCATTGTATAGTATAGGAACGAAGGCTCAGAAAGGTGAAGTGACTTGTCCAAGTTTGAACAACCTGTAAGGTGATAAATAGAATTTTTAAGGAAACCAGGTAATGGATGGACGATGCCGCCTGTCCTGCGCCCTCCGCGGAACTAGCGCTGCCCCTGGCGGGCCTGGAAAAAAGAGCAACGTTGCTCTCTTCTGCCCTCTGCTGGCCCAATGCGGTGTAGCGGAAAGACAGCAGGAGCGAGTCTGGCTTCCTTCAAAGGGTCTGAGCCCCACTTGGGTTTCAGTGCCCTCTTCACCAGATCAGCCATCCGCCTTCCATCTGGGACCTTCATCTTGACCAGCACGTCTCTCCACAGGCCAGGTTTGGGCACAGGCTCAGGGTGGGCTGCAGTGAGCTGTGGGAATGTGTGAGGTGCCAGGCTGCCCTGGCACCTGGAATTCCCAAGGGGCATCCCTGCCCTTGGCTCAGTAGAGACCCTTCCTTAGCTCCACCTGAGTCTATCCTAAGAAATCGTGAGCTCAAACAGAGTTTAGAGATCCCTTGAATACCCTCCTATCTAGGGTTCTTGACTGGGGTCCATGGATGAGTTTCAGGGCATCTCAGTTTTGCTTGTTTGGGTTTATATCTTTTCTCTGGGATGGGGAAGGGTTTTGATTCAGACCTCCAACTTATGAACCATGGTGCCTAGTTTAATCCCTACACACACACACACACACACAGTAGAGGTGGGGCTGTCACAGCCCAGAAGGAGAAGGGAGGGATTGGCCCAAAATTGGACCAAGGGTCAGTGAGACTTTCCTGCAGCTCCTGACACCCGCCCAGTCCATCACAAACCACAACCCACACTCTCCCAAGCCCATCTGCCTCTCCTTTGCAAAAAGAGGCCAATTTTCAATCAGGACTGCCCTATCCCAGAGGTTATGTCTCCTGGAGGTTAGATGAGAGACTTGGCCTTGCCCAGATAGCTCTGTCCTAGCACAAAGGGGCAGCTGCATCCAGCTGTTTCCACAGAGCTGGTGACAGGTAAGAGTGCCCAGAGCCAAGGGGGCATGGGGCCAGTGGCCACCCCAGGGGCTACTCTTAGTTTCATAAAACCCCTCTTATGACTCACACCCACCTTGGGAGACAGCTGGGGCAAATCTTTCCATTTCACAGAGGGAAAACTGAGGCCGTAAGAGATTAGGTAACTTGGGCCTCCCTGGTGGTGCAGTGGTCGAGAGTCCGCCTGCCGATGCAGGGGACACGGGTATATGTCCCGGTCCGGGAGGATCCCACCTGCCGCGGAGCGGCTGGGCCCGTGAGCCATGGCCGCTGAGCCTGCACATCCAGAGCCTGTGCTCTGCAACGGGAGAGGCCACAACAGTGAGAGGCCCGCGTATGGCAAAAAAAAAAAAAAAAAAAGAGATGAGGTAACTTGCTCAGACTCTCAGCTAGACCAAGGCAGAGCCGGCCAGCCCCTCAGCTCCATGCTTTTTGTCTACATCCAGGCTCTGGGTTTAATGTGTTCATGTTTCAGCAAGAATGTATGTTCAAGGGTCAGACACCTATTGCCTCTGTTGAATAGTATCTCTGCAATCAGCCTTTCCAGAAATATCTCACACAAGGTAGAACAAAAACAAATGCCATGCACTTCAATTTCATATGCGCTCGGATTATCTCCTACACATAGAAGGACCAGGAAATAGCCTTCATGTAGAGAGTTCGGGTCTCTCACTAGCACTAACCCCCAGTCTCTGCCCCAGAATTTCTCTTAACTGTCCTTGGCCCTTTTTGTTCCCAACAGGTGATCAAACCAAACAGGCAAACCCACTTTCCAAAGTGAAGGAAGGCAAAGAACTACAATTTATTAATGACTTCGGCATCCCAAGGACTTTCACTTCATTATCGCATTCTTTTAATAGTTAATGAATCTTGTCCAGCACGTGCATGAATCCATGCATTCATCCAGATGTCTTAAAGGCCTACTTTGCCCCAGGCTCTGTGGTCCTGGGGTGCAGCAGTGGCTGGTCACAGCCCCACCATGACAGAGGTAGTCTTCTAGCCAGACAGACAACAGCGACAAAAACAAACAAACAAAAGTGGCCATGAAGAGAACCCAGGGGCAAGATGGGAATAAAGACACAGACCTACTAGAGAATGGACCTGAGGACACGGGGAGGGGGAAGGGTAAGCTGTGACAAAGCGAGAGAGTGGCATGGACATATATACACTACCAAACGTAAGGTAGATAGCTAGTGGGAAGCAGCCGCATAGCACAGGGAGATCAGCTGGGTGCTTTGTGACCGCCTGGAGGGGTGGGATAGGGAGGGTGGGAGGGAGGGAGACGCAAGAGGGAAGAGATATGGGGACACATGTATATGTATAACTGATTCACCTTGTTATAAAGCAGAAACTAACACACCATTGTAAAGCAGTCATATTCCAATAAAGATGTTAAAAAAAGAAAAACAACAAATAGAAAGGAGACAGAAAGATTCCAGGTGGAGAAGAATGGTGGGCGGGGGCAGGGACCTACATAAGATGGAGAGACCCCGTAAGGCATCCTGAGAAGACCCTTTACGAGGAGCTGTGAGGGCTGAGAAGGAACAAGCTGCGTGACGCAGAGGGAACAGCCTTCCAGTTAGAGGGAACAGCAAATGCAAAAACCCTGACGGGGGGCAAGACTTGGTCTAGGTGGAGAGCAGGAAGAAGGCCACCACTGAAGAGCAGCGTGACACACGAAGAGGGGGACGAGGGGGGAACAGGGGAGATGCAGGAAGGGGACTGTGGGCTCTAGAAAGGAGCCTGGAGTGTTTGCAACAACCTGGTGAGGTCTGTACTACTTCTGCTCCCATTTTACAGTTAAAGAAACAGAAGATGGCATGTAATATTGGGGAGAACTAGGTTTGGGGTGGGTTGCTATTTGGGGGGATACCTCCCCTGATGGTCAGAAGTAGGGGCGAGGGTGGAGGCAGCTAGTGGGGCCCCCCCGGACTTCACCTGATGGCGTACAGGTTGCAAACCGCCCTGGGCCTTCTCCCGGGCTCTCTGGAGCGGTTGGAAGAGGCCCATGGGAAACCAGGTGACGACGATGTGGACCATCGTCGGGCCGCGCGGGGATGGCTGGCGGCTCCCTGAGCCATGCCTAAAGTTCTCACTGGCCGAGCTAAAGGGACAGGTACCTGAAGGATCTACCGTGAGGGGGTCCTGATGCCCTGGCTTTGGGAAGGAAGCGCATCTCCAAGCTGGTGAGACTCCTGTTGGGGTCTCCCAGGTTTTCAGAAATGCATTTGGGGCAGAGTGGGGCTGCCTCCCCAGGGAGGGGCAGAGGGCTGGGACGGGGCAGGCTGCAGGTACCGGGACACCTTGTACCCCTCACGCTGGCTCCCGGGCCCCGTGCCCGCCTGTCCTCAAGGACGCATCTAGAGGATTTTCCTTCCCCTCCATGAAGCATGAGGGCAGTATCGCCAAGGCAGAGCTTGTGTGGTGCTGTGACTGAATCTCCTGCCGGGAGCCAGGTGGGAAAGTCATCATTTCCCCACAGGCCCTGCGAACACTCGGGCCTCATCACCCCCCCCATCCCCCAACATGCGTTCACCAGATCCCTCCCAGCTGCCGTCCTTGTTGGTTTATTTTATGAGTTTTTAAAAATTTGTTTTCATTTTATTTTTTTAATGAACTACAGTTGCTTGTTGGTTTTATTTAAACGTTACTCTGTTTGGATGCATTTTCCCCTACTAAATATATAGTAGCTTTTCTGTCTAATTTTGTATTTATTAAAAAGGGCTTTCCCAATGGTCTTAGCTTCGGCTGGGGCTCTGAAGTCCGCCGCGTCGGACACTTGGGACCCTCCCGTCTGCTTATATGAGCTACTTCCCTGGCTCCCAGGGACAAAGGCACTAGGACTGACCCCCTCGATCACACTGGCTCACGCTTCTACAGCGTTTACTTATGTCCGGCTTCATTCTCGTCACCTATCGCGAGTTTAATTGTTTAATCACCACGACGACCCTTTAAGGTGAGGACAGTATGAACCCTATTTTTACAGATGAGGAAACTGAGGACAGAGAGGTTAAGAAACCTACCTAAGGTCACACAGCTAGTAAGTCCAAGAGTCAAGTTGAATATAGGCAGTTGGGCTCCAGTTGCCTGCTGTTGGCTCCAGTTCGAGTCGGCATCTACCCCCATGATGGTAGACTTCTGTGTGTTCGGCCATTTACTAGGCATCCCCCACTGCCCATGGACTCAGCCTGTTCAGACTGGGCTGTCTCAAGCTCAGGACCTTACTCTTCTGTCTGTCGGTTGGTGGCACCATGAAGGTGAAGGTCAGCTGTTCTTCCTGCTAAGCGGCCTTCCCTGCCTGTGTTGTAACAGGATCAACTTCTCTCCTTCGGGGGACCACTCTCCCCTCTCTCCATGTGCTTCTTGCTGCCAATCGTAGAACGCCAACCTCCAGCCACAGCGGCTGGTCCAGGGGTGGGAAGGCCATGGGGACCAGTAAACCAAGGGCCTCCTGTGCGTGTGTGTGCAGACACTCGCTGAGGGAGGTCCCTCTTCCCTCTCGGGTCTCCGTGCCAGGATGACGTGAGCCTGGAGCTGTCCACAGCCGGGTACCCTCCCACGGCCAACAGAGGGCAAGGGTGAGGCCCGCATGGATGCTCAACGTCCTGGAAGACAACAGTCTCAGGGCTGGAGGTAGTTTCAGCTGGGCTTCTATCACTTACAACCACCCAATCTGACCCCAAACTAGGGACCTTGCAGCCCTTCTTGTCACCTCTGTCTTCCTCATGACACATGCTATTGATTTCCAGGTCCAGTCACTTCTTGGTTTCTTGGCCCCATCCTCTTGCTTCCATCACTGCCCTGGTGCAGACAGTCATGATCGCTCACCTGAACTATTGGCACGGTCTCCCCCAGACCAGCCTCCTCCAATCCAGCCTTCCCCTTTCCACCAGACAGAGCCATCTCAACACAAACACGGGCCAGCCAGGCTCTCCCCAAAGCATTGCAAGGATTTCCCATCAGTTTCCAATGATGCCCAGACTCCTTAGAACAGCAGGTGAGGCCCTGAATGGCTGGAGGACTGAACTGTCTCAGCTTTGGGCGATCACTCACGTGGTCCCCACTTCCCGGAACAACTGTCCGTCTCTTCCTTCACCGGGTCAGCCCTTGTCATCCTTCCAGGCTCAGCTGAGTGTCTCTCCTCCAGATAACCCTCCTTGGTCACCATTCTAAAGGCCCCAACACATAGCATGTGCCCATCGCTATCCTCTGTCCCCATTAGGCCATACGATCCTTGAGGGCAGGGAACACAGCTCATGCTGACAACCCTAGTGCCATTTTGGTGGCTGGAATGTGGTAGAGCCTCAGCAAATGACTGACCTGCATTAACCTTCTGACCCTCACTTTCTCATCCATCAAAGGCGGAGCTTAACAGGGGGATCAGCTCCATGCTTTGTGACCACCCAGAGGGGTGGGATAGGGAGAGCGGGAGGGAGACGCAAGAGGGAGGGGATATGGGGATAGATGTATACGTATAGCTGATTCACCCTGTTATACAGCAGAAACTAACACATCATTGTAAAGCAATTATACTCCAATAAAGATGGTAAAAAAAAAAAAAAAAAAGGTGGCGCTTATACGAGGTGAACTCTGTAGAACTCTATGATTCTGTAAGTCGGAAGCCAGGTCAACACATGATGACTTCGGTGACACCTTTACCAATCGAATTTTTGCAGTCGAGCAAAAGTTCAAGGGATGAGCTTCTTTTTCCCATTTCCTGTCCTCTCCCCCATGTAGGAGATCTACATGTGGCTGCTAGAAATCACATAACTCGATCCATTTACAAAAACAGAATCATTTTCATGTTCAGTCCTGATAGTTTGAAAAATTTAATCCCTTGCATTTTCTCTTGACTTCAGGCCAGAGTCAAAGTAGATTTACGAATTTCGCACGATTGCAAGTTAACAGATAACTTCAGGTTCTGCTGAGCCAGTGCGAACCTTTAATGTTTAATCAAGAAGTGGAATTAGGAGTTAAGTACTCCTGGCTTGGGATATTGAAAAAAAATAAAATAAGAAATACCCCTAAGTCTTCTGATCACAGCCAACTTCCAGTCTCTCTAGCCGGCCAAGGTTATTCCCAGCTGATGTAACTTCAGAGGCTAGTGCTCTCCAGTCCTAAGGCGATGAAGTCTTCATTTTAACAACCCGTGGGGGAATGGAGGAAGCCATACAGGCAAGCCAAGGCACTTCAGCACCACCCCAGAGCCCGCATCCACTGCAAGAGATATGGTAGTTGGTGTATGGGTCTGCTAGGGCTGTGGTAGCAAAGGACCACAAACTGAGTGGCTCAAACAAAAGAAATGCACTTTCTCACAGTTCTAGAGGCTGGAAGTCCAAGATCAAGGTGTTGGTAGGGCAATACTCCTTCAGAAGGTGCTAGGAAAGGATCTGTTCCAGGCCTCTCTTCTAGCTTCTGGCAGTCCCTTTGCCTATGGCACCTTAACTCCAATCTTCACATGGCATTCTCTCCACATGCGTGTCCGTGTGTCCAAATTTCCCCTTTTTATAAGGACCACAGTCATATTGGATCAGGGCCCACCCTGCTCCCTCAAGACCTCATCTTAACTAATTACATCCGCAAGGACTCTATTTCCAAATAAGGTTACATTCTGAGGTCCTGGGGGTCAGGACTTCAAAATGTGAGTCCAGGTGGGTAGGGAGACACAATTCGACCCATGACAGTCATCTGGGTGGGAAAATATTTGAATATTCAGTCATTTGCATCTAGACATTGCTTTTGGTTCGTTCCACAACTCTAGCTAATTGTTTTTAGGATGTTTTTGCTAATAACTTTCCATCCCCTTTCTGCAAATAGCCTTTTAAGGGTCTACTATAAAAGGCTCCAGCCTTGATTAAGCTGATTTATAAATTATATAGCTTGGCATCTTCAAAAGCAAGAATATGCAGAAAATGCAAGAATGTTGGCAAAGCTGCCAAGTTGATGGCTGCCATGGATGTCTGGAGTCCAGCTCTCCTCTTTAGCCCTGCCCCTCTGGGGGCTCACCTTCACAGTGGCATACTTTAGAGCTAGCTTCTCAAAGGCAGCAAGAAACAACTTTTCTCAGCATTCAGGTAGCAGAGCAGCTAGAAATGCTGGTTCCTCTGTGCAGAACCCTGTGAAACATTGATATGGTAAAGCCAAAATGAATATAATCAATGTATAAGGGCCTGCTAAATTGGTCATTATCTTTTTGAGATTCTAGTTTTGACAAGAAGCAGCAGGCCCCAGTGGCTTCAGGGGGGAAAAAAAAAACCCTTAAAACTGAGGAAATGATATTTATGTCTTTTTTAATTTTTTTATTTTTATTTTTTATTTTTTCTTTTGCGGTACGCGGGCCTCTCACTGCTGTGGCCTCTCCTGTTGCGGAGCACAGGCTCCGGACGCGCAGGCTCAGCAGCCATGGCTCACGGGCCCAGCCGCTCCGCGGCATGTGGGATCTTCCCGGACCGGGGCACGAACCCGTGTCCCCTGCATCGGCAGGCGGACTCTCAACCACTGCGCCACCAGGGAAGCCCTATGTCTTTTATTTTTAATTGTTGAAAAGCTGTCCACGATCAGATTTCAGAAGAAGAACAAATTGGTCCAAGTCAGGGACACCAACGTCTCATGGGAATACCATCGTACCCTGTACCAAGCTGGAAAAATAGAAAACAGCAGGATCCGGTTGTGGAGCCAGATATTCCATGGAAGTTGACGGCGTGAAACAGTACAAGTGGAGCTGTCATGCCGAAGCAAGGAACAGCAGCCCCGCAGCTTGTCTGTCCCCTCAAGCCTTTGCCCCAGCATCCAGGTAAGCTCTGAAGGCAAGAAAATCTACCAGCTGCTTGACCACAGACTTGTTCTCACCTCTGCTTCCTCCAGGGGGGTCACAGTCTTTGATGGGTGAGACGTGACACACACGCACGTGGAGGTCAAGCTTTCTCCCTCTCCCTAAGGCACAAGATGGCATTTGCCACTGTCTAGATAGATGGAAACCAATCCTGCACTCCTGGCTTCGCCCCAAGAGAGCTTCCGATCCACCACAACCCCCTCCCATACCATGCATGCACCCTGTGCGGAAGATGAATGGCTTCCCCCAGCCCACTGCCCGCTCCTCCATCCATCACCAGCTGCCTACCTGTAGCCTCACCAGCATCGCCAGCCTTCCCCATCACGTGCCCTGGTGACCCGCCTCCAATGCATTTCTCTTGCCCTGAGCTCTAAATTACTCTGACAGCTCACCCTTGATAAGGAATGACGGAGGATTATGTTTCTGATCAGGGGCTGACTAGCTGTGAAATGCAAAGTCCGTGTCCCCAAAGTGCCAACTGTATCTTAGAAAACAAGGAGGGAGCCTAACCAGCCCGATAGGGCTTGAATTCTAGGAGGAAGAAGGCCGGAGGGCTTGATCATTTCATCCATCTGAAGTGAGGTTATCAGCCCCTTGGATTTTTACTATGCCCTTTCTAGTCCTTTGTCCCTTAGCTGACCCTCTCAGGCTTCCAGACAGCAGAGGTCATGGCTGGCATAGCCCCACTGGCCAGAGGGGTAGACTGAGGTGTAGAGACAGCAGTCAAACAAGATTCTCAACAGCTGTCAAGGGGTCACCGTGTCTGATATGATGGGTGCCCATCTCCCTCCCGTGGCTAAGTCAAAGAAGGACCAGGCAATCAGGAGGCTGTGTGGGTGTGCCTGTCCTCAACTGAATGAGTGCCAGTCTCTATCAGGGAGGTTGGCATGCTGGGAGCCATGGGACTTCCTTATGGTGCTTGGTAGTTTGTCTCCTGGATGAGGCTGGGTCAAGGCTATCTTCTCACATGACTACCTTGTTAATCTGGTCCCCACCTCAGAAGGAGGAGACCTAAATCCTGGGCTGGGATGGGTTGGACTGGGCGAGACTGGGTTTATGAGATCATGGCTGCCAACAGAGGATCCTACAATGGTACTGCCTGGGGCTGGAGGAGTGAGCAAAGGCGAAGTCAGGCAGGAGAGTCAGGGTCCGCAATGCCTGGACAGGAAGAAGAACTGAGGTGATCTTGAAAGCAGACCTAAGGTCAGTTCCCAACCGCGGATTAGGCGTGGGCAGCCAGAGCCTCAGGCCATAATCAGACTGGGGGGAAGGACTGGAGTCAGGTCTGGAGAGTTGGGCCAGCGAAGGGCAGGAGTTGGGAGAAGAAACCTAAATGCAGTCTATCTGAGACTTGCATGAACTACTGAGGGGAGGATGTGCAGGATTAGGGGTCACATAGATCCAGGTTTAAATCTTGGTTCTCACACTTACTGTGTGTCCTCAGGTGAGTTGCTTAACCTCTCTGGGCCTCATATACAGCAAGGACAAGAGGAGTACCTTCTTCATAGGGTTATTGTGAAGAGTGAGCAGGATAGAACTGAAAACGCTTGGTGCTGTACCAGGCATCTAGTAGGTGCCTATTCTGAGCTCTTTCTTCACTTTCCCCAGTCCATAAGCAGAGGGGTGGGTCAGTGCTAGGCAGCTGTAGCAGAGGCCTAGGGAGTTGGTGCCTGGAGGGAGAGGTGCAGATGGGAGCTGGGTCACCCTCTAAGAGACAGGCAGGGTTTAGCTGTAGGGAGAATTACGAGAGAAGGAACAGACATGGCAAGCCACCGTGAGGTGCTACAGGGATGATCCTCACGCACTGGGATAGATTCTTGCAAGAACTGACTCCTGTACCTGGGAAGGTTAGGTCCCTCCCTCTCCTGGCCACAATAGATGGCAGTCCTCAGTACTGTGGAGGACAGGGGCACTTAGAGAAACCTGTCCTTCCTCTTATGACCCGAGCCCCCTCGGCTCTCTCTGCGCTGCGCTTTTCCCCTCCTACACGGCTTTGGGTGGCAGGTACCAAAAGCAGAATCCAGATAGTTTATGGGCCATTTCCTATGCAGCCGAACAAGAACAGAGGATAATTATCCATTGGATGTAGTTTACCGCATTGCATTTGGTTGCAGGTCCTGTACCCAGGGACGGTCACAGCCCAAGCCTCCCTAATAACTTAGAAAGCAGAGCAAAGGACACAATTATTCTGTTTATTGAGAATTAAAATAAATCTGGTCAGAGAAGAAGTCAGCCGCTATTTGGCTCTTCCCAAAAGCAATTACCTGTAATTTTTCTGCTTCATGAAAGACAGTCCCTAGTATTTGAGGTCCAAAACCATTACAACAACCTGAGAAGGTCCGGAGGAAACTAATCATAGCATTTTCCTCAGCGCCCCATCCACCGCACTTCCTTATGATTTGGGTTCAATTTATAGCCTACGCGGCTCCTGACAGGTGCAGAGAGAGAGAACTGCGTGTCTGTTGGTGGAGGTGTGAGTGTTAATTGGAAAATCCTGCAAACCACCTTTATCAAAGGCGAGGCAGCCTGCTGGCCTATTAGTTCAAATGGTTTCATCTTGTCCAGCTGAGCTGTGTTCTGGCTCTGGGACTTCTTGTTGGCTTTGTGCATCTGTATGTGTTTAAATTAAAGATTTAAATTAATTAAATCAATTGTGAGGTGTACTGCAAGACAATTTTTACTACTCACAGGGAAAATGCTGAGGTTTGTGAATAATTTACTTAAAAAATCACTTCCGGGCTTCCCTGGTGGCGCAGTGGTTGAGAGTCTGTCTGCCGATGCAGGGGACACGGGTTCGTGCCCTGGTCCGGGAAGATCCCACATGCCGCGGAGCGGCTGGGCCCGTAAGCCATGGTCGCTGAGCCTGCGCGTCCGGAGCCTGTGCTCCGCAATGGGAGAGGCCACAACAGTGAGAGGCCCGCGTACCAAAAAAAAAAAAAAAAATCGCTTCCAGTGGAATGAAGGTCATCTTAATAGTATTATGACACCCACTCACCTGTGAGGTACTTAATTTAGTGAGAGATTATAGGTTAGCCTCAGAGCCAAGTCCTAGAAATGGCATTGAAGCCACCACCTGTCTCATCCAGGCTGCATGAGCCAGCAGGGAACAACGGCCACTGTCAAATTGTTCATAGTTATTTATATGATAACGTGTTTTTAGATAGGATAACTTTGAATGGAGATCTCGATTCTTTCATCCTCCTACACCACCACCAGAGGCGATGTCCAGATCTGAAGACATTTATGTGACAGTATTCCACGTGTGTACATCATTCTGCTATGTGAATCATCCCCCCACCTCGCCCCAAATTGCTAGGAGGGCATCATCCCCAGTTCTTAGCTAGAAGTCCCTTTGAATGACCTGTACTTTCCCAGGTGTCTCTGCGGGAAGTACATGAGTAGCTATGGCAGTTGGAACGGCAGTAAGTGACCTTAATGAAGTTTGGGATGCTGTGGTGGTTGGTACTTGATGTGCACAGCTGTCCCCATCTGTGCAGAGAAGATATAAAGGCAGTGAGGCTGCAACATCTGCCTGCCCTCACTCATCACCAAGACGGGCCTGACTTCCCGTGCAAGAAAACTTGTACTGGAGAGAGCGATCTCAGAGTGCAAAGAAAAGCCGTTTCTCCTTGGTGCCTAAGAAGGATGCTGGCTGAGACCCTCTGCTTAAACAGAAACACAAATGAATGTAAAATCTACATTTCCATTTGCTTGTTTGTCTTTCCCCTTGATTACTGACTGTGGCAGCTGGGTTTAAAAGTGGGGAGAAGGGAACTAACAGCTATGGAGTGAACCAAGCCTGGTACTTGATTCTTATAAATTGGCAACGACTGTAAAATATGGTTATTACAGAAGTGGGCATTGTTGGTTTCCTACTCAGTATCCTTTCCTCTCTTCCTCCTCCGTAATGGAGCTCATGTAACTTGTGGGGAGCTGACTGATCTCCACATCCAAGAGCAGACTGTCACTGGTATAAACTAGGAATAGTTATCCCATCCCTTTTCTACTAATGGGTTCAGAACCCAGGCTTCACCAACCCAGGCACGACACTCCCCTGGTGAATGCTATTGGTCCGGAGTGGGCACATGACTTCAGCTGGTCCAATCAGACTAATGGGACCACTATTTATCCCATGGTTCCCACAAGCTGTAGACCAGGCAGCACTCTACATTCCGTTCCTACTGGTGTCCCTCACCTGATCACAAGGAGAGCTGGTCAGGACAATGTGGACATCGTGAATTACGGGGGCATGACACTGAACCTGAATCACACACACGACCTGCTCTACCACAGGGCTGCCTGGCACAAGAAAACCTTCTTTACCGTTTAAGCCTGTTTGAGGATGGATTCTACTACTTGCAGTCTAGAGCACCCTAAGCAAATATGATTGGTGCCACCCATCTTCTAGACGCAGCGTGTGAGTCATACGTATTAAGTGGTGTTGGGATTAGTGCTCCTTGAGTCAGGTGACCATCTCTGGTCCAACCAGCTGAGACAGCTTTCAAGGATGAGAGGCGAGGCATGTTCCCCATTAATACAATGGTTTAGAATGGACCTGGCTGCCCAAGTCCAGGGGCCATTTCTTTGGAATGTAGATGGAGCAGGCTTCCCAAATCATATGTCCCATGCCCAGCCAGAAGGGAACTGTCCCTTTCTTACGGTATTTTCCACTCCAGAGTCTAGTTCCATGTCTGACACATTCTTAATAAATATTGATCTAATGGATAAATAGAAGACTGTGTCCACCCGTGTCCTACCCATTCCTTGTCTCTATTACATGTTCAGCCTCACTCCATCTTCTCAGTAGAATGCTAAGTAGCACTTTCCCCTCACATGCGTAAAAGGGAAAAGAACCTCAGCAGCCCTTTAAATGCCAGATAACAGCTTGTCAGAAAGGATGTGAGTAAACACGCCTCTGCTCTGGTCCTAAAGTGGCATCTCTGAGGACAGGGACTCTAGCACTGTTGTGACGGTGACATAGATGGTAGTTTGGATGTGGCCTCCACCCCCAGGTGGGGCCCAGTCTCTACAAGCCAGTCACCCAGAAGCCTGAGTCTGCAGCTGTGTAACTGCGTTTAAAAACAATGCTGACCCAGTGAGCTAGTAAAGCGGAAGATGTGCTGGGGACCCTGCGACTCAGCCATTCCGTTTGAGGTACATGCCCTGGAGAAACTTGTGTTCATGTTTAGCAGGAAGCTTGTATAAGGAGATCCACTGCCATATTGTTTGTAAGCCTGAAAAAGATGGAAGGAAAAGAAATTCTGGTGTAGTCATATGATGGAATAAAATGAATTAACTAGCTCCATACATCGACACGGATGGGGCTCAACATATCGAATGAATAAAGCAAGTGGCAGAATGAAGCATGCCTTATGGTAGCATTTATGTGAACATTTCAAAACATGAGAAGTAAATGAATGTGTTTTGAAGGATGTGTGTGTGCGTGTAGTAAAAGAAATATGTTTAAAAATGCATCAACCAGAAAGAAGGACTTTAAATTTATAATCCTAATTGCTTTGGGGGATGAAGTTTATAGACTGAAATTGGGGGCCATTTGTCTTTAACTTTACCTGTTGTATTTTGTGTGTGTGCGTGTGCGTGTTTATGTAAAATATATCTGAGGCAGAAACAAGCAAAACTTTTCATCTGCTTAATTGTCCAGTGAAAACACTTCTTGGGAAGCCTCAGGAAATGGGTCCTTCTGTATAGCTCGGCTTGCCAGACTTCTGAGAACTCACCTCATTAAGAACTAAAGCTTCATAAAAATACGTATATTCTTTACATTATTTCATGACTTTCTAAAAAAGCAATTTTTTCACAGTAATACATGCATACATTAAAAAACAACAACTAAAAGGCTTATAATAAGTACATCAGCTGCCTGCATAGTCTCCTCTCACTGCTCAGCTACACTACCCCATTAGCAACCTATTTCAACACTTCTAGCTGCTTTTTCTGGATTTACCTCCATATTTTTAAAGCATATGCTTATATAGATCTTTCTGGATTTTCCTAATTAGATATGAACTTCCCATTGTGGGCGAGAAGTATTTTACTCATACCCATAACTCATTCCCTCTACTCTTCTCCTGTTCCCCAATATCATTTTATTTCAATTTTGTACTAAATCAACACAGTATTTACATTATTAGAGCTAAATAAATACTGTTCGTTGCTAACCAGAAAATTTTATTGTGATTTATTTCCTTTCTCATACAATCTTGCTTTTCCTGGGTTAATAACTGCCTTCAGAAAACAATTTCATTCATAGCAGCATTATTTACAATTGCCCAGATATGGAAGCAACCTAAGTGCCCATCAACAGATGGATGGATAAAGAAGATGTCGCCACACACACACACACACACACACATACACACACACTGGAATAGTACTCAGTCATAAAAAAGAATGAAACTTTGACATTTGCAGCAACATGGATGGACTTAGAAGGCATTATGCTAAGTGAAAAAAGTCAGACAAAGACAAATACTGTATGATATCACTTATATGTGGAACCTAAAAAAGAAACTAGTGAATATAACAAAGTATTTTGTATAAAATAAGCTTCAAGAATATATTGTACAACACAGGAAATATAGCCCATATTTTATAATTATAAATGGAGTATAACCTTTAAAAATTTTGAATCACTATACTGTACACCTATAACATATAATATTGTACATCAATTATACTTCAAATAAATAAATAAATACTTTAAAAATGCTTAATTTTTGATATAGGGACCTGATTTTATCCCGATATTTCTTCGACTTTTTCCTTGACTTTCTTAAATTCATTTTTCCGATGATAAACCTATTGTCTATTGGTTAGTAGTAGCAGAATTTAAACTAACTGGAGACCTCATTTCTGGAATATTCTATATTCTTACTCGGGTCAAGAATGCTGCCCAGTTCACATCCTAGGACTTCTGTTCACCATTTCCTTGGGAACTGCTTTTGCCAACTTCTGCCTATTGAATTCCCCTTTCCCTGAACTCCATGCCCTGTTTGTTCTTGGATTACCCGCTCCAGCACATGAGTGCTTTCTAAGAAAGAATGCACGTGAAGGATTTGAGCCCTTGTACATCTGAAAATGATTTCAGTTCACCTTTACACTTGATCAAGTCTTGCTTTGGCAAAGACTCGAGGTTGCAAGTCATCTTCCTTCGTAAACATGAAGTCGTTAACATATGTGAGTTTTACTCCAATTTGAAAAGATACGCGCACCCCAATGTTCACTGCAGCACTATGTACAATAGCCAAGACACGGAAGCCACCTAAATGTCCATCAACAGAGGAATTGATAAAGAAGATGTGGTTCATATATACAATGGAATATTACTCAGCCATAAAAAAGAATGAAATAATGCCATTCGCAGCAACATGGATGGACCTAGAGATTATTATACTAAGTGAAGTAAGTCAGACAAATACCATATGATATCACTTATACGTGGAATCTAAAATATCATACAAGTGAACTTATTTACAAAACAGAAACAGACTCACAGACATAGAAAACAAACTTATGGTTACCAAAAGGGAAAAGGGAGTAGGGGAGGGATATATTAGGAGTTTGGGATTGACATATATACAATACTACGTATAAAATAGATAAACAACCAGGTCCTACTGTATAACACAGGGAACTATATTCAGTATTCTGTAATTAACCATAATGGAAAAGGAAAAAAAAACACATGGGAGTTTAGCTTGCAACAGTGTTAGTAAATAGTTCTGATGTCCTTTTCTCTGTGTGTTAACCCCACCACTTTGGAGTTTACAGGGCTAAGTGAGGTGAAGAGTAGAATGCTGGGAGCATTCTAACAATTGCTTTAAAATTAATTACTCCATAATAATAACTTTTAAAAGCAAAGGCCAGAGAGAGAGGAATAAACTCTGATGTCATAGTATGGAACTATCGTTTGCATGTCCAGTTCTCAAAATGGCCAGTCTGTTCCGGCTTTAGAACACTTTTCTTTTGATAATATCACAACGTATCAGAGACTGTGAAGAACTTGGGATTCATCAGATGGAGAGCCGGGGGTACCCTGAGAAGTGGAGTGTAAGGACTCCCCAGGCTGAAGTGCAATGGAACTCCGGTCTGTCTCTTGTCTCTCTGCTCAATATTTAAATTCTGCACGAAGCATGTGACTGGCCAAGCCTTGGATCATACTGTTTACAGTCCACCTGACGGCAGCCAGTAAATTAACAACTAAACAGCTAACTAAATAAATAAGGAAATAATTGTCTTCGACACGACGCAAAGGTGAAAAACAAAGTCTTTCCCTTTGTCACAGTGCCCAGCCCATTTCACTCCTCTACAAGAAAAAGAAAGTAGGTCTGGCTCTGTCTCCCAAACTACAGGCTGAACGCTGCAGACTGCTGGTCCCAGGGTCTGTCTTGGTTAGAAATGAGTTCAGTGTGGAGTTTGAGCACCCTGATACAGTATAGACTCCCTCCCGGTCAGGGTCAGCCATCACTCGATGCTGACATATCCTTGGCAGCATTACCCTGCATGATACATTTGTACAACTTGATCATGAAGGGTTGTCAGAGTGAGGTATTTGCAAGTCAGTTAACTGGCTGGAAAGCCTTTGGATTAAGATGGCAATTAGCCATCTTGCATCCATGTTCCCTCACTAGGAATAGCCCAGCCTGCGTGCCCACATCAACCTGTGTGAGTCTAAGGATTGTCATAAGATGGGTGTATTCGCTGCCAGTGCTCCTGACCCAGGGGCCAATTTGTCTAAGTGACAGCTGGAGATCTGCAGACAGTGGAGCTGGTGGGGTTGCAACATGGCATCATGGAAAGTGTTCTGGTTTAGGGATCAGGAAGGTGTGAGTTTATGCCTTGACTCTGAAATATACTAGCTTTAATAACTTGAGCAACTACCTCAGTTTCCTTGTCTGTAAAATGGTGAGGTCCACCTTTTGCAACTGTTGTGTAGATCAAGTAATTTCGTGTTGGTAAAGCACCTAGCATATGTCTGGGGTATATAGGTACTCAGCCTCCTTTCACCTCCAGGGAGGGGATGGTAGGGCACTGATTTAACCATAAAACACACAGAGAAACAAAGTTCCAAGGCAGGAGGAGGTTTCTCGTGAAAGGAGACAGGATTTTAAAAACCTGCATTTCTAAGAAATTCCCAACCAAGGGTAGTCCACTGGAACTTGAAATCTGGGTGACCCATCAAGGGAGCAGAGCCAGAGGGGCCCCTTCAGCTGTTTAAGAGCCAACATACACCAATCCTCTGTAACTCTGTCCAAAGGAGAGAGAGTCCTTGTCCTGAGGGAGGAATTGGAGAGATCACTGTGAGCAAGTGACCTATAGGACAGTCCAGAAATACCAAAGATCCAGTGGGGCTGGGAATTGGGTACATACACAAAATTTCTTGGTGACTGAGATCTGCTTGTTAGAGACATTCCAACCACCACATTGATTCAGCAACTCAGTAGCTATGGTTAGCTGTATAAGTGTCATATGTTGCCTGCTCTGGAAATAAATCTAGGACACTCAGCGATTGAGTCATTGAACAAATATTTACTGAGCACTTACTATATGCCAGGCAATGTTCTAGGAACTGGGAGAATAAGGTTCCTGCTCTCATGGAGATTACAGTCTTGTAGGACAGAGGAACTAACCAAATAATAACAGATGGTGGTAAGAGCCATGAAGAAAATAAACAGGTTTGTGGACTGCGACCAGGAGAAAGAAGGGATCGACTGTGATTGAGTGGCCTGGGACAGCCACTCTGGGTTGGTTACTTTAAGAGGAGAAATGAAAGAATAAAAAGGAGCCAGGAATGAAAAGGACCTGGGAAAAGAATGTTCCAGGCAGAAGGAAAAGCCAAGTTCAGAGTCCCTGGAATAAGAATGACCTTGGTGTACTTGAGGGATGGAAAGAATGCCAGGGTGTCTAGAGCGGAGTGAGCAAGGAGATAAAGTACTAAGAGTTGAGGCTGGAGAGGTGGGAGCCATATTTATATTGGGGCAAAATGTCAGATTTTACTTAATTGAAATGTGGAGACTCTTTGGAGGGCTTCAAGCAGGGGAAGACACATTCAGGAGAGAGGAACTGGGACCTTAAGCCTGTCCCTGCCCCTCCACTGCTGTAAGCTCCCACGTTCTGTTCCTAGACTTGGCATGCACCTGTTGGTCAGGATGCCCTCCTCTCGTCCCCTCCACCCACGGGGAGGAGGACCGGGCCAATGCTCCTATGCACTGACCTTTAACCCATGACTCTGTTTGTCCCTCCGGCTCAGAGTTTTCCTTTGACAACACCTGATACCTCATTCAGAGCCAGGTTTAATACCACCAACTCTCCAATTCATTTTCTATTTTCCCTGAGTCCAAGTCACCCTATTTTCCCTGCTTCCTGGACGTTACTGCTGCCAGGACTTCCCATATTATAGAGAAGTGAGGGGCAGAGGTTCATGGACTAAAGAACAGCATAGAATGCTCCAGACATCAGGGGTCAGGAGCCTCAGCTGCCTTGGGAATCATTACTCCACCCCTCTGGTCCTCTCTGGGTTCCCTAAGCTGCACCATGTTGGCGTTGGACCCGATGGCCTTTAAGGCCCCTTTCAGCTAGTTTATAGAGTACAGTCGTATCCTGGAATCTGAGAGAAACAGAGAAAAACCATAAGGTAAAAAGCAGATATGCTGTACGTTTTAGAAAAAATGGCTGCCTAGATTGGGTTTAAAACCACTCCTTGTTTCTTCAAAACCCCACGAAACCACTCTCCAGCCCCCTGAGCTCTTGGCTTCTGGTAGCTGTATGTTTGCACCACACAAATGTCTTCCAGGAGACAACATGAATGTTGGTGTCATTTAATTGGAGCCTTGCCTGGTGTTTATATTTGAAACGGAAGACTTGGAACTAGTCGGTTTCAAACGTATATCAGCCAAAGCACGAAATCTTCTCCCTATTTTTTTTCTCACGTATTAACATTTTACAGGAGTAATATATGTTTATTATTCAACAACTGCTATAGAGATACATGATGTAGAACTGAAAGTCGGCCGTAACGTTCCAGTGATAACCACAGTAAAAAAAAAAAAAAAAGGACATATTCTCTTACGTATGTACGATATGTATGTATGTATCATATATAAATATACTAAAAAAGATGTTTTAAAATGTTTGTGTTAGGCTAAATAATGCCCCCCACCACCAAATATATCCACATCCTAATCTCCAAACCTGTGAACATTACCTTATTTGGGAAAAGGGTGATTAAGTAAATGTGAGTAAGTTAAGGATCTTGTTTTAAAGAGATTATCCTGAATTAGGTTTAGGGTTAGGGTTAAGGTTAGGTAATGTTCCAGGCAGGCCCTAAATACAATCACATGTACTCTTCTTTTTTTTTTTTTTTGGCCACGCCATGCAGCCTGTGGGATCTTACCCCGACCAGGGATCGAACCCGGGTCCCCTGCAGTGGAAGCGAGGAGTCTTAACCACTGGACCACCAGGCAAGTCCCACATGTATCCTTACACGAGGGAAGCAGAGGGAGATTTTACACACTGAGAGGAGGCTATGTGAAGGTAGAACAGAGACAGATGTTGGTTTTAAAGACTGGAGTAGGGCTTCCCTGGTGGCGCAGTGGTTGAGAGTCTGCCTGCCGATGCAGGGGACACGGGTTCGTGCCCCGGTCCGGGAAGATCCCACATGCCGCAGAGCGGCTGGGCCCGTGTACCGCAAAAAAAAAAAAAAAAAAAAAAGAGCAGTCCTCCACCCCTTCAAAACCCCAAGTTTTCCTACCTAGAGGCAAATATTTAAAATTCTTCTGAAAACTTCCCCCATATTTCCAACCAGGGTGAATATATATTTTTTATATACAGTAAGTTCCCTACATACGAACGTTCAAGTTTCGAACTTTCAAAGATGCGTACGTGCATTCGCATGTCCAATCACGTAAGTTAGTTCACGGGTCTGGCGTACATTGTCACGTGCGTGCATCCTCTACAAGGTTGCGCTATTGCGTCCTTTACTGTACAGTACTATATAGAGTACGGTGGTACAGTATCTTTATTTCAAGCCCAGGATGTCCGGAAGCAAGCGTAAAAGCAGCGGTGATGTAGCCGGTGCTCCTGTACTTTTCAAGGTACTGTACTATAAGATTAAAAATGTTTTCTTTATTTTTTGTGTTTGTTTTTTTATGTATTAGTTGTGTGAAAAGTGTTATAAACCTATAACAGCACAGTACCTAAATAGCCAATTGTGTTAGTTGGGTACCTAGGCTAACTTTGCTGGACTTACGAACAAATTGGACTTACGAACATGCTCTCAGAACAGAACTTGTTCTTATGTAGGGGACTTACTGTATTGTCTGTTGACTTTGTATTTTTTTAAAAGGGATTTAAAAATTTTATACCTCCTAAACATATGCATGTATACACACATGCATACATGTACACACGCTTGTCCTCATGATGCTGTCGACTTCCAAAATAATTATTATATAACTTTTGGCTAAATCTATAGCCATATATTTATTATTTACATTGATATAAATTGTATTCATAAATATTCTATGTGGCGTGTACTAAGTTTACATTTCCCTTCTTGAACAACATTTTGTTGTTGATGATTCAGTTAATGATTGCTTCAAGTTTTGACTTGCCCACTCCATTTATATACATATCACTATACGTGCACCCCCAAACTCTGCCAGAAACAGAAAATCTTTCTCAATATATTCCAACACACGAGATAATCTGTGATTTTTGTCCTCCATCCCCCACCTTGGAAGCACCCTGTCGAGATCTCCCCATCTTCCTGATCATTCAGAATTGGTTGCCTTCTAGATCTGCATCTCTACTGTCATCTGTGAAGTTCTTTTCCTTGTTTCCTGTTGGAGACCTGGCTCCCTGGATTCTCTGTCTTTCTCTTTCCTCCTTGTGCCTTATTCAAAATGAGCAGTCAATATGCTATTAGCTTCTGGAGAAAGGGTGCGTGTCATGAAAATTCTATTGCATACCTTTATCTTGCCTATGTACAACAATCTAGAAGAATCATTTTCCCTAAGAGTTTTGAAGGCATTTCCCTGCAGTAGGGAATATCTTACTTGGCTTCTGATATCGCTGTTGGTAATTTTAGTGCAAACCTCATTTCTAATATTGTACATGTGATCTTATTTTCTGCTCTGGGAGTTTTTACAGTTTTCATTTTACCCCCATTACTCTGAAATTTTATAGTGAATTTATTCATCGTGCTGAACATAAAGTAAGTCCTTTAAATCTGGAAACGCTTCAACTATGGAAAAATTTCTCTTACTAGTTTTTGGATAGTTTTATCCAATTTCTTCATTTTTTGGAAATTTTCGCAGACTTTGAACCTTCTGGACTCATTTTATAAGGTGTTATCTGTTCCCTACTACTTTCCATCACTTTGTCTTTTTATTCCACTGCCTGGAGTTTTTTTTCAAATATATATATTTGTTCATTCTATCAAACTTTGTATTTTGGCTCCTTTAATTTTCAAGAAAAAACTTATTTGTTATTTTAAAAGATATTTTTTAAAGCATCAACATTGTTTCTTATCTCTTTGGAGATATACACTAAAGCATCTCCCTCCATAGTACCCTGCTTTCTGCTCCTGCATTGTTTTTGTTTTCTTCAAGTTCCTTTATTCTGTTTGTGTATTTTTCATTTAAAGGCTTTACACAAATGTTTCAAGTGTCTGGTATCCTTTCACATTGGAAAGTGAGGCATTGCAGAGATGGCTAGCTTTGTGTGCATAGACCATTCTTATCCCATGGTGGGTTCCCATGAGGATGCTTCCGCAGGTGTCAAGGCCTTTTGCTAGGAGAACCTCAACTTCAATATCTGTAAGACTCGTCTCTCTTGCAGGTCAGCTTGTCTATCTTACAATTCTCTATTACAAAGACCAGAGGTTTTCTATTCCCTAATTCCCAGTTTGCAGTACAAACAACCTGCACCTCCCACTCTACCCAAGCTGTGTATGGTATTCTTGAGTTCTAATGTCCTCTGGTACACCACTTCTCCAAAGAGAAAACCTCCAGGCTCCTGCCTGCCAGGTGAGGGAGAGTTGTCTGATTGTCTAGGGTAGAGCCAGGACTCTACACAGAGTCTCAATTCCTTTTACAGAGTTTCAGTCAGTCTTTTACTTTGCAGCCCCAAACTTACCTTCACTTTTTTTTTTTTTAATTAATTTATTTATTTTTGGCTGTGTTGGGTCTTCGTTTCTGTGCGAGGGCTTTCTCTAGTTGTGGCAAGCGGGGGCCACTCTTCATCGCCGTGCGCGGGCCTCTCACTGTCGCGGCCTCTCTTGTTGCGGAGCACAGGCTCCAGACGCGCAGGCTCAGTAGTTGTGGCTCACAGGCCCAGCTGCTCCGCAGCATGTGGGATCTTCCCAGACCAGGGCTGGAACCCGTGTCCCCTGCACTGGCAGGCAGATTCTCAACCACTGCGCCACCAGGGAAGCCCCTACCTTCACTTTTAATGACACCTATGACTAAGTCCAGAGTATTTACAGGGTTCTAGAAGAAAAATCAGTTGACTTCTTGATTACCCATCCAAGAACCTTGTGGGCATTTTATTTCAGCTTTCTCTGCTATGCAAAGTTAAATTTTACTTATCCATCTGTTTTCTAGCATTCAAAGTTCTCCTGATGCTTCTCCATTTTCTTTTTTCCTTTCCCAGTCTTTGTCTGCATTTTCGACACTCCTATTAGTGGGGTCTTGGGTTAGAGCAGAGGAAAACACCTGAATTCTATCATCCACATTTTATAAGAAACTAATCTCCTCCCTTCCACTTCTCTCCTAGCTCTGAAGTCAAAATCTCCTCGTCTGAATCGGTGGCCCCCAAAACTTCTTTCCAACTGCAGGTGGGTGGTTACTACTTCTATTCCCTATTGGATGTGGAGCAGAGAAAGCCTCATCTGCCATGCAGCGCCCTCCCTCACCCCCATTTTGCACCAACCATCCCCTCCCCTTTAAACCTCCTTTAAAATTTCCTAGCTTGGAGCAATTTCTGTGGCCGAGGCATCTCACCTGATTGCTCCAGACCTATAAGCAGAACCTAGACCCCATGCACTTGCTAAGTGCTTCCACAAACACAACTTTTTACATCTTTACAACAATTCTGAATGATAGGTGTTACTTTTTTCCACTGCATGGATAAAGAAACTGAGGTTGAGAGAGGTGACGCTTCATACATCCAGGCAAGGGTGCACCGCTAGTAAGTGATAGAGCTGCAATCCAAATCCACAACAGCTCTTTCTATCACACCCTGGGACTTAACAGATGAGTACCTTTGCCTCCACACCCCCATATTTACTAATCTGATGTCTCCTACTCTGCGGCAGTATCAGAGACTATCTACCACCACCACCATCACCTCCACCAATTGTCAGCCCTACCTACCCTTGGTTGTGTTCATGTGTCAGTTCCTGGTATAAACAACGGCTTCGAATCAAAGACTCCCCCTTTGATTGGGTAAAGTCCTTAATATGCAAAGAGACAGAATAAATTCAGTCCACTTATTTTGTGCCCTTGGACAAACCTCTTAATCTTCTCATCGTCTATTTCTTTATGTTTGAGTTTGATCTTCTGTTTAGGGATTTCTAGTTATATAAATGCTCAGAACTTTATGGGGCTACCCAGTCCATCTCTGCAGTATTCATATCCCCTTCTTTCTTTCTGTATTGACCTCGTTATCTTTGTCCCGCTTCCCTAACATCTGTCTCCACATGTGCCATGAACTAATTATCGCTGCCTCCGAGCTTCACAGATTGTTAGAGCAGAAAGAAGATGAGCTTTCACCCAACCCCATGGGTCTGCGTGGATCCTGAGATCGAACTTTCTTACCATTTAATACCCTTCTCTCACCATATCACGCCACTGTCATCAGCAAGCCACGTGTCAAGAGAGACACAGCTTCCCAGGCTGTGTCCTCAATAAAGAGGATTCCCACCATGGGCAGAGAAGCCATTTATTCCTTCATACATCTAGCCACTCATTAATTCAACGAATAGTTACTGGGCATCGATTATGTGCCAGGCTCTCTATTAGGTCCTGGGCATACAAGGAAGAATAAGACACAAGCCAGCCTCTGACTCAAGGGCTGACCAGACAGTGGAGGAAAGAGATCCGTAAATCAACCGTCACCATGTAAGTTACGACTGGTTGGATGTGTGGCTGGCTGTGTACCAGAGGAGCACTTCAATCAGGCCTGCACTCTGGTAAGGTCATGGAGGCTTCCCAGAGGAGGCAATGCCTGGGTTTTGGAGGATGAGCCCCACGAGTGCTCACTTGCTTCTACTTCTTGTCTAGTCCTTCTGATTATTTTATAAGGAATGATTAAATGTGAGTGCTGAAAAGGCCTTTAGAGATTATATAAACAAACTCCCAATTTTATAAACAGGGAAAGGAAGTCAGGAGAAAGGTGATGACATATCCAAGCACACTGGTAGGGATGCCTGAGGAAATTCTATTTGTACAATTGGGTCCTTCTAGCAAAGCGATCATGTCATAAGGCTATTTCCTGGGTCACCAAATTGTCCTCCAAATCCGTTGAAAGCTATGGGCCTTGGATTATAAATGAAATGATGCCGTTTGGTTAAAAAGTAGTAGTTCGATAGGCACAGTGCTGGTTTAAATTATGGGAGCATCACTGACTTTTGGTAACACAATTTTTTTTTTTTCCTCTTCGCGGTACGCGGGCCTCTCACTGCCGCGGCCTCTCCCGTTGCGCAGCACAAGCTCCGGACGCGCAGGCTCAGTGGCCATGGCTCACAGGCCCAGCCGCTCCACGGCATGTGGGATCCTCCCGTACCGGGGCACGAACCCGCGTCCCCCGCATCGGCAGGCGGACTCTCCACCGCTGCACCACCAGGGAAGCCCTTGGTAACACAATTTAAAGGCTCAGTGGGGCATGTGTGCCCTTGCAGCACTGGCAGCCCAGCCTGGGCTCTCAGAAAGAGCATGACGCACCCAAGAGCCTGCCATTCATTCTTCAGGACCATCTGGCGAAACGAGTCACCCATGTTGGTCTGTGGTGGGTTGCTATGCCTGCCTGAACGTCCCTCTCTCTCTCTCCCAGGGCTCTTCAGAGACCCACAAGTTTCCAATCCACATCCTCCCCCCACCAACCTCGATGCAATGACCAGAGTTATAACCACCTGCCCCAGCATCAGGAACCTCCCCCTCCTCCATACTGGGTCTAAGGGTGGCAGGGGGAACAGAAGGGAACAGGGATGCTTGCTCTTGTTTTCCCCAGCTCTGGTCACCCTGTGCTCTTTGGTAAGAACCTCCTCTCTGTTTCAACTTCAGAATGAGGAAATTAACTTCCAACCTTTCTAAAAACCTCAAGGTCCCTAGGGTGGTGAGTGACAGCCAATTTCAGAAGCAAGGACTCTTGACTCAATCCAGTCACTTCCCCCTTTTCTCTATACCTCCTCCAATGCAACACTGGATGCAGAAGGGAAGTCCCAGCAGTAAATAAAGGATGACTTTTGGGGAAAGTTCCTGAGTCTGTCTGAAACAGTTTGTAAGGATATAATCCCTCGTCTCCCTTCAGGGGAGTTCCATCAAAGCACATGGTCTTCCGACGACGACCCCTTAACTCTTAGTTCCGAGTGGCCACCTTCTGTGCTAGCACAGGAATGTGTACACGATGTAGAGGACGGATGGATGCCCGACTCCCTAGGAACTCTGCCACCATCCTCCCCCCGCAGCACACAGCACTCACTGAACCACAAGGGGCCCCAGCTCAGGCTCTTAGATTTTTGTTCCCAAGCACCTGCCTTGATCTACTCTTCACGTCTGTTAGTTATCCATCATTGCTGCGTAACAAATTACCCCAAGACTCGGTGGCTTACGACAACAAACTCACAGTTTATTATTCCATAGTTTCTGGGGGTGAAGGATCCAGGCATGGTTTCCTGGGTCCTCTGCTTCTGGGTCTTTCAAGGTGCAATCAAGGTGCAGGGGCCGCCGTCATCACAAGGGTCAAATTGGGGGGAAGCTACTTCCAAGTTTGCCCATGCAGCCATTGACAGGATTCAGTTCTTCATTAGCTGGAACCTTCCTCAGTTCCTTGTCACGAGGGCCTCGTCAAAAGCAGCTTATGACATGGCAATCGGATTTATCAGACAGAGCAAGTGAGAGGGCAAGACAGAGCGAGCAAGATGGAATTCAGTCTTTTACAACCTAATTTTGGAAATGACATTCCATCACGTTTGCCGCATTTGCTGGGAACAGGTTACTAGGTCCCGCCCGCAGAAAAGGAGAAGGCATTACACAAGAGTCTGAGTACCAGGAGGCTGGTCACTGAGCATCTTGGAAGCTGCTTTGTTGGTTTCCCAGGGCTGCTGTATCACGGACTAGGTGACTTGGAACACAGTCCTGGACGCTAGAAGTCCCAAATCAAGGTGTCAGTAGCACCACGCTCTCTCTGACCGGCTCCAGGGGAGGACCCTTCCTTGCCTCTTCCCAGCTCCTGGTGGCTGCCAGGTTCCTGTGCATTCTTTGGCTTGCAACAATCCCTCTACCATCATCATATGGCATTCTCCCTGTGTGTCACTGTCATTTTCTTTTTTTGTTTGGTTTATATCAAACCAAACAAAAAAATTAATTCAACAAAATCTATATTAAATTTTATTTAATTATTATTAATTAAATACCAAATTTCTAAAAGTATAATTCAGATGGAAGAATCCACAGTTATGCACACGAATACAGATGACTTCACGTAAATAAAATCAGCGATACCAGAAGAAAATACTTTTATTTTTGCCACTATGACAAAAGGCCCAAGTGAAAGGTGCAGAGGACACTTCCTAGAACAGTGATTTCCAGCTTCAGGGGGAGGGAAAGTGTTCTCCTCTGTGTGTGCGTCTGTGTCTCTATGTCCAAATTTCTCTCTTCTTATTGGACACCAGTCATGTTGGTTTTTGGATCCACCTTAATCCCATAGTTCATCTTGAGTTGATTATATCTGCAAAGACCCTATTTCCAAATAAGGTCCCATTCACAGGTTCCAGGTAGATATGGATTGGGGGAGATGCTGTGAAACCCAGTACAGCTGTCTACTACAACACCAATTTTGCCCCTTCCATCCCCCAGCGGTGGCCTCATTTCACACTCCCTTTTCTGTCCTCTCATTGCTGTTCAACCCAAACTTGATCCTGATGCACAGGCTACAACGACTCGAGAATGATTTGGTTATTCACGGCTGGGTGCCCATGCCTCTTAGAGGATCAGAACAGCTTTAGGGCCATCCTATCCTGAGACTGACCAAGGGATTTTTCAGTAACAAAGCAGTTAATACACGTGTCCTCTGTAATCCCCTGGGATCTGGACAATATTTCTGCTGAGAACAAGACCTTGAGGGATTTGGGAACCAAGGTGAAGACATCAAAGCAAACTGGCTATGTCTCTGTGATCTTAAAGTCATCATTTTCATTTCCTTTCCTCTTTCAATATACCCGAACCCGTGACACATCCCCTTCCAGAAATGCATCTCACTAAAGCAGTAGTTCTCATTGGGACTCCATGCTTCCTTGGCAAGGAGAAGTGGCTGGTGGGGAAGTGTATAAAAATGTCTGGGTGAGTGACATGTTGTTTGAAGGTAATTCTGATACTGACCCTTTCACCCCCATTCCCCACCAGGAGATACTGGGCAGTAATGTAATTAAAAAGGAACATGCTCACTAAACCACCAATTCACAACGATTCCACTCCTACCCATACACTTAAAATACTCAATTAACCCTAGAGAAACTTATTACAAGCACACATAAAGCACATCAAAGGATATTCATTGCAGCATTGTTTGTAATGGCAAAAACTTGGAAGCAATGCAAATGGCCTTCAGTAGGAGAATGGATAAGCAAATGCTGGTATATTCCTAAAATGGAATATTATATAGCAATTAAACCAACTAGATCTATACAAATGTATAAAAATAGATCCTGAAAAGAAAACCAAGTGAAGAAAAGCAAATTGTAAAACGTTACATACTGAATGATGCCATTTATGTTAAATAAGAAACACACCAAACATTATGTTTATGGGCATCTATATGTGCAGTAAAAGCTGAAAAACCACGAACAGGAAGGAAATCAACCAAATGCATGGGTCCTGATTGCCTTTAGGCATGGAGGCAGGAGAATGAGACTGAAGAGGAAAGGATGATTTTAACTTTATACTACACTAATTCTTTTATGTCGGGCTTTATAGAAACCTGACATAAAACAACCGAATGTTGTTGTTTCACTGGTATTTGTTATATTCTTATTGGCAATCTAACACAACACTTTAAAACAACTATATTGCATTAAACATTTTTTAAAAAAAGAAGCAGAAAATCTGAATAGGCCAGTTACTATTGCTGAGAAGATTATTACTGAGATTATTCAGAAAACAAAAAATTTACTCTGAAATAAATAAATAGGAAATAAGAATGCAGACGAGGCTCTAATTTGCAAAGACTGAATTCCCAAGGGAACGTGGTCTCCTACAGCTGTGCCAGGCATGACCTGTGTGGCCATGGGAAGGACTGTGATGTCCTGGCCATTGAGACAAGTGCAAAGAGTATGAACTCATCCCATATGAGTTCATCTTGAGTTGATTGTATCTGCAAAGACCCTATTTCCAAATAAGGTCCCATTCACAGGTTCCAGGTAGATATGGATTGAGCTGGTGGAGAAACGCCAGGTCCTGGGTTACAACTAAGCTACAGGATCGCCCACATTTTCATTGCCAGACTACTCACTAAACCTCTACTGGGGCATCGTAACTGCAGAAAATCCTTAGACCTGGAGCAAGAGGGGAAGAGCGATCCTGACCTGACATCTTTCTCATCCTGAAGCCTGTCCAAACTTTTGAGTCACTGTTCTTGGATTCCTGTATCTGTTCAATGACATCTTTCAGGAGCCAGTCCAGGGGACATCGCTTCCAGTGCAATCAAAACAACCATGTCTGGGGCTTCCCTGGTAGCACGGTGGTCGAGAGTCCGCCTGCCGATGCAGGGGACACGGGTTCGTGCCCCAGTCCGGGAAGATCCCACATGCCGCGGAGCGGCTGGGCCCGTGAGCCATGGCCGCTGAGCCTGCATGTCCGGAGCCTGTGCTCCACAACTGGAGAGGCCACAGCAGTGAGAGGTCCGTGTACCGCAAAAAAAAACAAAAAAAAAACCATGTCCAGAACACGATCATATCCCTACGAGTCATGGTCATAAGAAGAACCAAACCAAGTTGTTGAAATGACACAGTCATCATCCAGATACAGAAACAAAGTGGCTTGAAGGGCGCACAACTCGTCATGCCCCGATTGAGCTCATCATCTCTGGCCCCTGGTCCTCTATCCTATTTCTTCCACATCCTGTAATAGCACCACCACCCGCTTGATTTCTCAAGCCGGAAACCCAAGACTCATGAGTAACACCACTTTCTCCTTTGCCACATACAATCAAATGACCACTAAGTGCAGCCCAGTCTACCTGCTAAACACCTGTCAAAGCCATCCACTGGTCTCCATCCCTTCTGCCACCGTCTAAGTCCAGGCCTGGATCACTTACTCAGACTGTAGTAACAGCCTTCTAACTGGTTCCTCCGGCCACCGCCCTGCTTTCCATCCATTATCTACTGAGCAATCAGAGGCATGGTTCACAAACAAATCTGCTCACATCCTTCCACCCCTTAAAACCTTCAACGGCTTCTCTGGTTCTCTAAGATAAAGACTCCGATCTTCAATGGCTTACGATGCCTTCCACGTTAGGCTAACTACTGTGCCACCCCGATCCCTGTGTTCCAGCCACACTGCAGTTGATGTGCCCCTTTTGAAGGAACTACAATGCAGAGGACATCTCCTTGAGACCCTGATCCCTCGCTATGATGCTAGGCACTGAAAGCTGGGTTTTTGCCTTTTCCAAACTCAGTCTCTAATTACCTCTCTCTGAACTTGGAACGTGTTTATTGCCATCAAGACTCCATCTTTACCACCCTTCAAGGTCCAGCTCAAAAGCCACGTTCTTAAGATGCTTTCTGTGATTGCATCTCCTGCCCCCAACACACACACACACACACACACACACACACACAGAATCACTCTCTGTCTTCTGTGTCCGAATGTCATTTCATTGACTCTTCTTTTTCAAGCCATCTGTCTGTCCTTCCTTCTGGGCCTGAAGGCAGGAACAACATCTTTCTCTGAATCAGTAACCAAAAAAAGTCACTTCAATATAGTAGGTGCTCAATAAAGATGTGTGGAATTGAGTTTAACAGCGTGGATGGACTGGAAACAGGTCTCGAGTGTGAAGGAATGAACAGGTATTAAAGACGCCAAGCGTTCCAACTTTTCTTAAGAAGCTCTGTGGCTCCAATGTTCATTGCAGCTCTATTTACAATAGCCATGATGTGGAAGCAACCTGAGTGTCCATCGACAGATGAATGGATAAGGAAGATGTGGCACATATGTGCAATGGAATATTAGCCATAAAAAGAAACAAAATTGAGTTATTTGCAGTGAGGTGGATGGACATAGAGACCGTCATACAGAGTGAAGTCAGAAAAAGAAAAACAAATACCGTATGCTAACACACATATATGGAATCTAAAAAACAAAAAAAAGGTTCTGAAGAATTTAAGGGCAGGACAGGAATAAAGATGCAGACGTAGAGAATGGACTTGAGGACACGGGGAGGGGGAAGGGTAAGCTGTGACAAAGTGAGAGAGTGGCATGGACATATACATACTACCAAACATAAAATAGATAGCTAGTGGGAAGCAGCCGCATGGCACAGGGAGATCAGCTCGGTGCTTTGTGTCCACCTGGAGGGGTGGGATAGGGAGGGTGGGAGGGAGGGAGACGCAAGAGGGAGGAGATATGGGGACATATGTATGTGTATAACTGATTCACTTTGTTATAAAGCAGAAACTAACACACCATTGTAAAGCAATTATACTCTAATAAAAATGTTGAAAAAGAAAAAAGAAGCTCTGTGGCTCCCCTTTTAAATTCCTCTACACTTAAAACCTCTGCCAGCCACTTCCCTTGAACCATTTGGACAGATGCACTAATAACAATGATTTCTAGTGAGACTTTGATGTCAGTGCCTCATTCCCACTTCAAAAAAACCCAAAAAACCCTGTATTCAGAGGCACACAGAAAGGGTATAATTATCATATCAGGAAAATATGTTAATTTGATGCAATGCATTACTGCTCTGACAGCTCTCAGCCCTTGCACCAAATGGCTGTAAAATGGATGTTACGGGAAAAAAAGTACGCTTTTCTTCCTACTCACAATATAGGTACAGAGCAAAGGCACAAAGAGTAGGGGTCTGACGTTAAGGCAGGAAGGCTGGGACGGCGAAGGTTTTCAGTGGCTGGCAAGTGTACCGTTGTGATAATGTTTCCAGCATGGAGGAGACTGTCTGAGATGCCTCCCCACTCAAACAGGAGTATTAAAAGTCCATAGTGAGGGCTTCCCTGGTGGCGCAGTGGTTGAGAGCCCGCCTGCCGTTGCAGGGGACACGGGTTCGTGCCCCGGTCCGGGAAGATCCCACATGCCGCGGAGCGGCTGGGCCCATGAGCCATGGCCGCTGAGCCTGCGCGTCCGGAGCCTGTGCTCCGCAACGGGAGAGGCCACAACAGTCCACAGTGAGGTGGAAGCATTGGGGACAGGCTGCAGCGCTGGCTGTCTACTCGGGGAAGACCTAACTGCCCTGTCAAGGATGGAGCTGATATACCCCATCCGGCTTCCTGGGGCCTCCAAGGCTGCCGGCTCCTTCCTATCCAGAGCCCCCCTTATGCATGCATGAGTCTCTGTGTCCAACCTCCAGTTAGGAGAAGAGCTGCCCCCTGCACGAGGCTCAGAGGACCCCACTGACTCTCCTCTCTGGGCTGAGAGGGAGTGAGGTCTCCCTGACCGAGCCACTGCAGGCACCTCCTTCCTAGAAAGTAGGTAATTCCTCCTCCTTGCAGGGATGTTGTGAGAATTAAATGGGGGATGTGGCTATAACATGTTTAGCTTAGTGAAAATGCTTTAAAACGGTAGTTCTTCTTATGGTTACTATTATATTATCATCTGAGTATCCTAAGGAGTAGGCTGATTAAAAATAATAATCAAAGGGAGTGATAAAGTGACCCAGGTCTTAAGGAACCCCCCTGAGAAGCTCTCAGTTTCTACCATTTCAGGAGGAACTTCTATGTATGGAAAGAGCATTTTGCATTCACACATCTCTGGGTCTCTGGGCCTCTGGGCCTCGGGGCCACTGGGCAGGGATGGGAGAACCCAGGAGAGGGATGGCTGTCCTTCACCTGCCCGGTGTCTGGGTGATCCGGAAGTGTGAGAAGATGCTCTTGTAGTAGATGCCCATCCCCAACTGCTTTAGTCCTTTAGGGCTGCTACAACGGATACCATAGACTGTGGCTTATAAACAGGATAAATTTCTCATAGTTCTGGAGGCTGGGAAGTCCAAGATCAAGGCATCGACAGATTCAGTATCTGGTGAAGACCTACTTCCTGGTTCATGGTCGGTTGTCCTCTAGCTGTGTCCTCACATGGTACAAGGGTGAGGGAGGTGGGGCCTCCTTTACAGGGGTGCTAATCCCATTTGTGAGGGCTCCACCCTCATGACCCAATCACCTCCCAAAGGCCCCACCTCCAAATATCATAGGTTTTAACATATAAATTTTGGGGTGGTAGGGACACCAACAATCAACTCACAGCACCCACCCAAATAATTTCAGGATAGGTACAAAATCCCGTTCCACTCTCCACGTGGTGCGCAGGTGGAGGGACTGGCTGACTTAGGTTAGATCAACTAGAAATGTCCCATTAGTGAGCTGGCTCCCCCCTGAGGAGAGAAGGGGTGAGGGAAGCTGGGGGACTCATGCTCTACCCCAAGGAGGAAGGAGGTCGGGGCAGAGAAGCGGTGGGGGACACTGGGGTCTGCTCAGCAAACAGAACGTGTGAGGCTCAGATGCCCTCTCTTTTCCTGCCTTGCATCCGTGGGAGCACCAAAGGAGGAATCGGCCGGCTGGTGTCCAGTGATCAGAGGAGGGTCCAGCGGAGTCAGGAGAAGGGATCTCCATGCATGCCAGCAGCAGCCCATGGCCCCAATTACTGAGGTAGGGGGCACCAGCAGAAACCCAGAGGCAGAGAGCCTTGGCAGGGAATGGTGCAAAGCCAAGTCTGCTCAGTCATCCTGGACAGCGCCCTTGTTGATCACCAGTGCCAAAGCCCAGGCTTGCTGGCAGCCCTGGGGGCGGGTTGAGTCCACCATTGAGACCTTGCTGAAAGTGACAGGAGGGGTCCCAAGAGAGCAGTGTTGCCAGAGTGGAAACCAGACCTCCAGATGGAAGGGGAGGGAACCAGTCAGGGTGACAGACCAGCCCTCAGGTCTTCAACTCACAACTGAAGGATGGGAGACAACAGAAGACCTTTGACAGGGGGATGTAGGTGTGGACGAGGGCACAGCTAATATAAATCTGAGAGGGCTTGGTGACTGGGAGCTCAGGGGAGGCCCTGGAGAGCCAGGGTCCAGGAGGCTTCGGGGGGTTTAATTAATTTCTGCCCTGCCTAGCACCCTGGGTCACTGCCCCAAACCCCTACCCAGCAGCATGACTGCTAACAAACGAGGTTCTTTAGTGCAGATTAGAAGAAAGTGCCCCTTCTCAAGACGCTTAACTTGCATCTGTCAGGAACTTGTCACGATATACTGATTTTGTTAGAGCAAGAAATTTTACTGCCGTATGATAAAAAACTGTCGTAATAAGCGCACAAGTCAGCAACATGAGAGGTACCAGCTTCGGCACGGTGTCCGCGTACACTGTCCAAACCACCGTGGGGCGTGAAGCCTCTGGTCCACATCTGGAGCTGGATTTCACTGGGGCTGTGATAGGGCGCTGAGTCTTGCCTCAAGTGGGGTGTCCAGGCAAGAGAACTGCCTCCCCAAAAATGCTCAAGGCTGGGGCAGAGCTGGGGGGGCTCAGGCCTATCGTCTTTCCTAATCCAAACTTCAAACTCACCCCTCAACGGAGCTCAGCAGCAGAGCCAAAAGGAACGTTCATCACCCAGTTAGACCAAGGGAGAATTTTAGAAACAAAATACTTGCCCAGCTTGGTTTGTGTTTTTACTTAAAGAATCTAAAAAAGTAAGTGGGGTCTCCAGGAGCGGCAGAATTAAGAAGACACAAGGCTTTGAGCTTTCTTTGATGTCGAGAAGCACAGTTACAAAACAACCATGGATTACCGTGTCTCTCCCCAGTTTCCAAAATGCTTCAACAGTCACTGTATCGTTTTATCCACAGAATACTTCTCTGCGAAAGGCAGAGTGGGGATTATCCTCATTTCGCAATGAAGAAATTGCACTGCAAAGTTTTATGACTTCTCCAATGCCATGCATTTACTCAGTGATTCAGGAACATGCGGTCTTAATCACTTGGGGATTGGGGCACACTGTGAGCACTTAGGAGTCGCCTACTGCATGGAAACATGCAGAAAGAGAAACTAATGGACGGGTTGCTAGGTTACAGCATTGATGAAGTGACCTGATTGGCCAGGCTGACCTGGTGTAGGATTACTTGGGGGCTACTGGGCTTTAGTAAGCATACAACAGAGTGCAATGATGAAATGATGCTTGTGACCCCAGCCATAATCTAAGTGGAGGGGTCAGAGATCACAGAGAAATGCACATTGGGACCATGTCTGTAACTTGGCATGTTGTAGAAAGAGCACACCTCTTAGAGTCAAAGTCTGCAAGACATGGGACCATCTATTTCATCTCTCTGGGTCTTGGTTGGCCCAACTGTTCAATGAGGCAAATCCTATCGACTTTGGTAATTCATGCAAAACCGTAGGTGTATTGTCCTGGAATGTAATAAAAACTCAGCAAATATTCATTGCTATTCCTCTCCTCCTCAGAACATGGTTAAAGGCATCATTCAGCCCAGCCATTTCTCAGTGGAAGACAAGGTGGTCCCATGAAGTTGCATGGAACCCAGGTACAGAGAAGAGTAAGGAACTGGCTGCCCGACCTCTCCTGCTTACCTGGCTTCACCTCTCCATCTTTACGTCCTGAACTCATTCATTGGAGCGTGTGGGTATTCACTCATGCTCTCACTCACTGTGTAGACATCACTGGAACTCACTAGTGTCTTCAGCGCTCCTCTCTTTCTGAGCCCACACCTCTTGAATTTAGGCACAGCCATGTGCCTTGTTTTGGACAATGGAATGTGAGCAGAAGGGATGTATGTGCCTTCTGGGTGAAATCATTTAAGGGTCAGTCTATTCTTCATGCTCTCTTCCCTCCCCACAGCAAACCCCAAAGCCTGTTTGGGAGGGTGGCATCTAAAATGGTGATTCCTGGGCTTCCCTGGTGGCGCAGTGGTTGAGAGTCCGCCTGCCGATGCTGGGGACACGGGTTCGTGCCCCGGTTCGGGAAGATCCCACATGCCGCGGAGCGGCTGGGCCCGTGAGCCATGGCCGCTGGGCCTGCACGTCCGGAGCCTGTGCTCCGCAACGGGAGAGGCCACAACTGTGAGAGGCCCGTGTACCCAAAAAAAAAAAAAAAAAAAAAAAAAAGGTGATTCCTCTGTAAACCTGGATCCCTGAGTAATTACAATGAGTTATTATAATCCTCCCTCTGACCCACGTTAGAAATAAAGCCCGCATGAGCAGTAGACCTTTGGAAGTTTTGAATACTGAGATTTGGGGTTACTTGTTACTCCACCATACTCATACTTATTCTGACATATATTCACTCGATTTTTCATACATTTAACAATTTTTTTTTTTGAGCAGCTAACAAGTGCTGAGTACCCTCTAGGTGTTGAGGACTCATAGGGAACAAAACAGACCCAGCACCTATTCTCACAGAGTTAAAGTCAAGTGTAGTAAATAAACATATATATTAGGTTGTCGATGCTATGAAGAAAAATAAGATAGGGTAAAAGGCTTGGGGGAAAGCTGTTCTGGATGCAATGGTTAGGGAAGGTCCCCTGAGAAGATGCCATGTGAGCAGAGACCCAGGTGAAATAAGGGAGTGAATGTTTCCCAGTGTCTAGGAGGGAAGCGTTCTGGAGAGAGGGAAGAGTGAGTGCAAAGGCACTGAGGTCAGATCACAATGCTTGGCATGTGGCAGGAGCAGCAAGAAGGCCAGCGTGGCTAGGACAGGGTAAATACACAAGAGAGAGGGCAAAAGATGAGGTCACATCAAAAGACACCACTGAGAAGGTGAAAAAGCAAACACAGTCAGGAAGGAAACATCTATAATGCACATCTAACAAAGGACTCATACCTGGGATATTTTTAAAAGAAATTCCTACAAATCAATGAGAAAAAGCCAAACAACCTAAGTTCCCTTAAATACGCAAGAGATTTGAACAGGTAACCTACAAAAGAAGATACCCGGATTGCCAATAAGCCAATGAAAAGGTGTTCAAGCTCATTACTCCTCAGGGAAGTGAAATTTTCAAGCAAAATGAGACATTCCTATACATGCCAAGAATGGCTAAAAAGACTGAACTATTCCAAGTATTTGCAAATATCCATCAACAGTAAAATACGTAAATAAATTGGATAGTCACACAATGGAAAACCTCACCTTTGTGTGTATCAAAGCACAGCGCATTGATACAAGAACATGGGCAAATCTCAAAATTCACATTGAATGAAAGAACCTAGACACAAAATTGTCCGTACTCTATTATTCCATGTACATGAAGTTTAAGAACAGGCATAATGAATCCACAGTGATAAAAAGACTAGTGGTTACTGGGAGTGAAGGTGGGTATAAACTGGAAAGAGATATAAGGGAACTTTCCAGGTGATGAAAATATTCCATACCTTGATCTGGGTGGTGTTCACCTGGATGTATACATATGTAAAACTCTATTGAGCTGTTTCCTTAAGACCTGGGCATTTTACTGTATGTAAGTTGCACCTCAGTTGAAAAGAACCACAAAAAGAGAGAAGACAAGAGGTTGGCCAGGTAGAGGCAGTGACATGGCGTAGGACCTTAGGGCCCTGGTGAGGATTTCGGATTTCTTTCTACAAGAGATGGAAGGCACTGGAAGGTTCTGAGCAGAGCCAAGACATGATCAGACTTACATCTCAGAAGGATGATTTTGTCTGCGGGGTGAGAAGTAGACCTTGGTGGGATCCAAGTGGGTGGCAGCAAACTCTGCGAGCAGAAGACCCGCAAGAGGGGACAGTGACGTAGCCCTGGGTGGTGAAGGATCAGGGAGGGGCAGCAGTGGCCAGGTCCTGGGTAAACGTCTGAGGTTGTGAAGGCACGGTTTGATGATGGGTTGGGAGCCAAAGAGATGGGCTGGAGTCTGACACTGACTTTGGCCTGTGCGCCTGGCATGAAGCTGCGATGCCCATTAGACGCCCCATGGAGTGCTGATGAACTGAGCCAGGGTGAAGGAGCAGCAAATGTCAACTCTCCCCCCATCACACACTCACACTGCCTTAAATAAATAATAAATAAATGAAACACAGACTCCTTCCCCTTTGTTTTCGTCTTACAGAAGGAAGACGTGAATCTTAACATGCCAGCTGCTGAGACTGGAAAACACAGCTGAGACTTGAAGGCCAGCTGGGCTTGTCGTGACACCGTTTCTGGGTCTTCCCTCCGTCCTGGTGTCCCCGGGTTTGGCACACGTGGGGCCTTGCCCCTGCTTCTGCCGCACCTCTGCTTTCAGCTTCGGGTCGATGAGCTTCTGCTCCCCGCACCCTCCCACAAGGGGGGCCCAGCCACGCGCAGGTGGGAAGGCTGTCAGAGCAAATCGCCTCCATGCCTGTCTTGAATAAACATGCCATTAGGGAGCCGAGGACTGTATGTGGAGGAGAGGAAAAATGTCATTTTGGTAAAGGCCTCAATTAGAAGGAAGAAAAGCCAAAGCGACAGCATTAAATATTCAGGTTTCAGGACTATTAGGAGGTTCTCTACGGGGGCACGGACACAGCAGAGCTGTCAACTCCTGGGAAGTAGGAAGGGCAGCTTGGAGAGATGGGGAAAAAACCCAGGCATTAAAATCAGACCGGCTGAATTTTCAGTCCCAGCTCTGCCACTTGCCAGCCGAGTGGCCTTCCAGAAGTTAATTCACTTCTCTAAGCCTTGTTTTCTACATTTTAAAATAGACTTACAAATAGGGTAGGATCAGCTACGATTCACGGCTACAGTAAACACTCAAGATACCTGCACGCTTTTCCCCTCTTCCCACTCCAGCCTTGAGTGCTGTTACGTAACCCAAGCGTCCTCGGCATATGGATGCAATTTGCATCACATGAATATTAAGAGGGCACTTTTTTTTTTTTGCTTTTACTCGCACTTTCTTAACGCAGGACCCTTGAGACATCGCCCTGCTCCAAGACACGAAAGCTTATGCTCTGTGCCTGAACTGACCCCCAGATAGCCACATGAGGGCAGCACCTCCCCAGTGTGACAGCTTCCTGTGCAGGAAGGGATCCGTGCTCCCTTACAGGCCGGGCTGCGTCCACCTGGATCCCCCAAACTGGGGCGCCCCCGCGCAACGCACTCAATCACGCCTCTCAGTGCTCACATGCTGGTGTGACCCCCTTCTGCACACCATAAAGCTCCGTAACTCGCTTAACTGATAGAAGGTGGACGCTTTGCCACTTCTGGGCCTTCCACCTGCCTTTCGAGCTCTTAGGAACCCTGAGCTTCCACGGAAGAAACCGGCCAACCCTCCTGGAGAGACCACGTGAAAAGGCCCTGAAATTACAGAGGGAGAGACCCAGCTGTCCTGGCCTCCCGGCCGAGCCTCTAGATATCTCCAGCCACAGCTGCCATCTGACCACACTGATGAGAGACTCAAGTGAGACCTGCAGCAGAACTTCCCAGCTGGGCTGTCAACTCACAGAACTAGGAGAGATAATGAAATGGTGGCTGTTTAGAGGCAATGGGTTGGTGTGGCCCGGTGATCGAGAGCTGAAGCAAGCAGCTGTGTTTTCCTGCATCTTCAGTTCACCAGACTCTCATGGTCCATAGAGGAGTTTGGGGAGAAAGCCCGTTTCACTTTGGACCATGATGAAACATCTCCCTCTACTTGGCCTGCATCCCCTCCCTCCCCTGGGTGACAGCTGGATTTTCACTGGGCGGGCTGGGAGCAGTAACAGAGACAGATTCTACGCTGCCCTCTGCACTTCCTCTGCCTCAAGATTTCGTTCAGAATAACTTTCTTCTCTCTCCCCCAGCTGAAAAGCCCTCAGACAATTTAACACCTGCAGTCTGGCCCACCTGCTCCTGAGGTGTCCCTGGGGCCAACCTCAAGCCGGGACTCCCTTTGTTGTAATGATTAAATGAGAGAAATCCAAGTATGAAGTCATTGGTTAGTTGATAAAATCACTTGGAAAGGTGAGGCCTCTTTATAATTTGATTAGAGATGACCAACGCAGGGCAGGGAGAAGGTTGAGGGACCCTCTGCTCTGTGACCATCTTGAAATGCACCAATAACTTCTGGTAGAATAAGTAGATGATACATCTTGCCTGCCTGCCACTAACTGGAAAACTAGCATAAATGTTCTGATGGACAAAATGTAATTTTATTTAAAGGAATCACTGAACTTCCCCGGAGCTTGTTGTTATTATATACTCTCTCAAACAACGGATACCAAAATCAACTGCCAAGGTGCGTCTGTGAGACATTTTGCACTCATAAACAGGCCTCCTACTCTGAAAGGATAGGAACCCTTGATCTCATCTAACTCTCATCTTTGTGAATGAGGAAACTGCAGCTAAGAAAGAAGAAATGGCTCACGAGACGTGGGTGATTTCCAGAAGAGTTCCAAGTTCAAGTCTCCCAACCTGGAGGATGGCAACACAGGAGCCCACATCTGTATGCAGGAACCTCCAGGACACAAAATGGATCTTTAAATATCTCATTTTTAAGACAATAATCCTGAGCCGGAATGGGCATAAATGATTTGAATTTTTGTAGTGCTAGATTTATAGAGACGTTTGGTGTGGCCTCATCTTCAGAGAAGAACACTTCTTCAGGATAAGCTACACGTCAGTTGGGGCGTGTCATCCTTTGCCCATATTTGTCCCATGCATCACTAAATGTTTATTGAGCATCTACTTTTCTTAGGCACCTTTGGATTTAAGCCTTTGCTCTCCAAGGGCTTACAAAAAATTAAGATGCAGTGAGATTGGTGCTACAACAGAGGCAGCATGGGTGCTGAGCAGACACGTTGCCTACATCCCCTTTATCTACACTGCGCATCCCTTCCTTGCCTTCTGCATGCTTTGCTCCTATTGGCTCACACCTGCAGCCTTCTTTAGAGGTTACTTTCAGGTTCCTGGAGGCCCTTTGTCCTCCACAAACAGCCAAAGTCCCTGGGAGTTTACGCACTTCCAGGGGTCTGAAGCCAATGACTGGCTTGCCTCTAAGGGGGACAAACTCTGCAGTGTGATTGACATGGCAGAGCTCCCTGCAGGATCTGGCTGAGGCTGGGGCTTTACCTAAAATCTCACCCTGGTGTGGCTATGTCCCCTCCCCTATCTTACGCTTTTAAGGGTTAATCTCTGTGACTGTGCTTTCACAGGGCAAAGAAAAAGCACAGCTAGAGGAACCCAGCTCCTTCTTACAGGTCACGTGCTGTTGGGACAACATCATTTCCTCCCTCACAGTTATTTATCTGCCTGACCTTTCCTTAGAGACCTGATCATGGAAGGAAATTGGTTTTCTCTCAGTGTACCTATAATTTAAACTCCAGCCCCCCAGGCTTTGATGGGGTGTATTTGACAGAGCACAGGGTCTGTCTATAGGAAACCTGTTGAGGAGGGTCTGGGCCCCCCCAGGGGACATCTCCAGAGTGAACTAGGGGAATGATTTATAGCTGCAAAGATGCGAGTTACGGGAAGGAATGGGTTTTCAGGGCAGATCCTGGTAAGTTGGGAAGGCAGAGGAATGGGTGAGGCTGGCCAAGCAGGGCTACAGGATCTGTGTGCTCGGGCATCGGATCTACCAAGGAGGAGGGTGGGGAGAGATGTCCTGGGAGCATCAGAATCGCTAAGAATTGCTGAGTGCAGGATTCCCACTAGTGGGGTGAAGACTTGCCTCCCGGTCTTTGCAGTGTTCCCTCCTAATTCTCACCGACACAGACCGCACAGATTCAAGTTCACTTGCCTAACTCCAGACAGATGGAAAACAGGATAATTAACCAACGCTGAATCATTAGATCATTGATGCCCAGTGAGGTTCTAGGCTTTTATAAATGGTTAACCTGAGAGGCTGTACGAGGTAACAGTCACGCTCAGACTCTGGAGCCAGATTCTGAAGGGTTGACTCTTGCCTCTGCTCTCTGAGCAACGTGAGCTGGGAAAATTCCTTAACCCGCACTTGCCTTGATTTCCCCATCTGTAAAATGGGGTGAACCCAGCAAGCCTTGTGGAGTTGTTATGAGGAGTTCATATGTGTAAAACACCTAGGAAAACGCCTGGTGCTATGTGTGTGATCGCCATATTAATGATCCTTCACACTTCACTACTGTTAGTCCAATTTTATAGGTAAGGAAACTGAGGCTCACAGGATGCAAAAGTTGACCCAAATACTGCAGCTGGTTCTGTTTCACAAACACTGCTTAATATTTGATGCACTCTTGCTAGAAAATGGTAAAACTGGCGTTTAAGCAAAGAACCCGTGTTCTTTTCACAGCTCACTGCTTTGTGCTAGAAAGAAATGTGGGCTAGTCCACGTTAATAATTTTATCATATTAAGTGGCATGCAGTGATTGCAGGTCATCCAAGAAAGATTCAAATACAGGTCCAGTGGGAAGGGACTTGATGAGTTCAAAGAATGACTTCTAATTTGCATGGGGATAGTTTACCTGAGAATGAGTGATTTTAAGTAGGTGTTAAAAATCCTTCCTACCTCCTTTGATCGGCTAAATACTTCTTTGGAAACTGCGTCTCTTCTACTAATTTGCTTAATGAACTCCTGCCTTTGTTTCTGAGCACAGGGAGAGGTAAATCAGAACAGGCACTGTTCCAGGGACCACAGATCTAAAATTCCTGCAATGGCAGTGAGGGCTTATTAAGGAGAATTAATTGTGGGAGGATAAGGCTGAGTTACTGGAAAGTCAGAACCGAAAATCTGCTGTACCACTTTGTCACTTTGCAAACATGCAATAATTCCAACCTGGTTCAGAAAATCCATCCATCCGTTTCTTCATTCCGAAGTCCTTAGGTTTTAGGAATAGATATGGATGATCTAAAATTAGCTTCTTGACTACTTATATGTAAATAAACAACTCTAAAATGCTTGGGGCTGGAAAAATTAGCTCTTTTAGGTATATGACACAGTTCTCTCCCAAGTCTTGCTTACCTTGTTAATTTATTTCACAAACCTTTCCTTGAGATGCTTCAAGGAAAATGTCAACTTAGCTTTGTCCTGAGCTAGCCAGAATTTGAACTCAGCTCCTTATGTCTCCAAAATCCCCATATTTCTCTCACTCTGTGTCTTTAACCTCTTTTTAAAAGGGTACATTAAATAAATTGTGGCGTACGTGTTCAATGGACCGCCACGAAGAACAAAGGGTTCATTCAATTCATTCAACACGTACTGAATTCCTCCTTTGTGTCAGACGCTGTCCCAAGTGCTGAAGACATCACGATGGACAAAAGAGTCCCAAATCTCGCACTGCATCTAGCATGGTAACTTGCACATCGTAGGTCTCTATGTGGTTACTGTTGATCGAGGGAACTTAAGATTAGGAAATGGGGACCAAATATCAAAGCTGAGATATAACACCCCCCCTCACTCTGTTTCCTTATAGGGAGAGGTTTGATGTGTTTTCTGAGACCTGAAATTGGTCTCTTTTGTAGGTGGCATTTCTTCACAGTGGTGAAGGATTCTAAACCTTCAGCATTCACCCTGTTCACCCTATGCTCTCCCCTCTACCTGTACCGACTCGAAGTCTGCCGCTGAGCAGATGCTCAAAAGCCCCATAGACGTGGACTGACTGGGCAAATGAGTGAATGGATGAGAGTCTGAATAAAAAGACAAAAATGACTTGTAGCACAAGGGCACAGGTACTTTATATTCCCACACTGCCAGACTCCACCATCGTTCCAGGTGTGGGGAAATGTCTAGCAGAGATTTACCTGGGGCAGGAGGGAAGTGGACAAAAACACTTGTTGCTCCCTTCTCAAATGTCTCCTGGGGAGTAGACATTTGAAAGGCTCTAACGATCTCTTGCTGTCAAGCCAGACGTTGCCACAATAGTCCTAACTGTTAAAGGGAATTAAAACATCGTTCAGTGTTGGAAGGAGACCAAGTATCAGAAAAGGCAGGGAAATGGGGTTTGGGCAAATTAGTTGAGAGTAAGAGTTTGCAAAGTTTGAGCCAATTTTTTCCTTCACCTGAGGTTCAAAAAGAAATATGCTTCCTGCCCCCATCTATGTTAGAATTCTCCTGGGGCTAATCAATAAGTAATTAGAATTAGATGGAAATTTAATATACAGAGAGATTGATAGAGAGAATCCACATAGTGGTAAATGGAAGGGTCCCCTGGGGACTTTAGGGAAAAGTTCCTGAGAAAGGCTGAGCTAATGAGGGTCTTTAGACATCTCCAGCTCATCCCCAAACATCAGTGTCTCAGTTAAGGCTCTCTCCCCCTATCCCACCCTCCCAGGAATCTGGAATGCCTGGATGCAGGTCCGTGACCTCTCCACTGTGCCCAACACCCTCGGGAAGGCTGGCCTTGGAGCAGGGACAAAGCTAAGAATAGCCCGTAAAACAAGGAACAACACAAACTGGAGAGAAACACTGCTATATGTGTATTCATTAAGTTATACATGTGTATGCAAGAGGGGAAGACTGGACGAACAGAACAATGGAAGGTGGCTTAAAACCGAAGAAAAATGAAGATACGCAAAAGGTACAGGTAACTCATGAAATTATTGAAAATTTATATGAGTGATAATTTGGCCCTATCCATCAAAATTACAAAAGCACACACCCTCGACTTAGGAACTGCTCTTCTAGGAATGTATCCTACAAATAGGCTCACCCACATGTGAACTGGCACGTGTGTACCAGATTATTCATTGTGGCATTAATTATGTGATCAAAAGTGTACAAATAACCTAACAGCCTAAAACGGTACAATTAAATAAATGTGGCACGTGTGTTCAATGGAATGCCATGAAGAGCAAAGGATTCATTCAATTAATTCAACATTTACTGAATTCCTCCTTTGTGTCGGGCGCTGTTCTAGGTGCTGAAGATATAACGGTGAACAAAGAGTAAAAAATCCCTGCCCTCCAGAGCTTACATTCCGGTGGAAGATGCTTCTCTTTATGTACTGATAGAGAGTGATCTCCAGGACCTTCGTTTCATGAAAAGCGCAAGATGCAGGCTTTACAGGTAAACAGCGACATATATATTGAGCATCTTTGGAAGGACACACAAGAAACTGATAACAAGGTGTTCTCTGGCTGGAGGACTGGAGACTTCCTCTGTTTACTCATTGGTATCCTTTGAATTTTGACATTTGGAGGTTACCTATTCAAAATAGGTTACCTACCCAAAAACATGATTTCTACATTTTTATTAAAAGGTGGCAGAGGATGTAATTATCGGCCCTAATTCTGTCCCCTCACTTCCAACTCCAAACTCTGCAGGAAAGGGCTCTGGATCACAGTGTGATTACCTGGGCTGGGAAGGTGGGTACAAACTCTTTCCCTTCCCTTCTCTCTCACTCACACCCTCTTTCTCTATTGCCTTTGTTGCTTTCAAAATGCAGTGAGGCTGCAGTTACCTTTTGCTCAGAAGTTTCCCTGAGCTATAGGGGTGTAAGTGGGGCTGGAGAGGGCTATGGAGATCTGCTGTGGAGAGCAGACGAGGGCAGCAGAATCCCTGAGCTATAGGGGTGTAAGTGGGGCTGGAGAGGGCTATGGAGATCTGCTGTGGAGAGCAGACGAGGGCAGCAGAATCTGCTGTGCATGTGGCTGGAGCATCTCCTGGGTCCTATCTGTTGACCACTCCCACCTAGCAGAGATACCTAGATGGGAGACAGGTCCAGGGGAGGAGAGAAGGATTCTCTGTTGGCCTTGACAGCAGAAGGTAGGACTAACCCATTGTACTTCTTTCCGTGTGTGTGTGTGTGTGTGTGTGTGTGTGTACGCACGCGTGTGCATGTGGATTGGTGACTAACTAGTCTTGCTCGCCCGGGACTTTCTCAGTTCTAGTACTAAAAGTCCCCTGTCCTGGGAAACCCCTCAGTCCTGGGCAACTAGGAGAGTTGATCACCCTATCTGTGGAGGGGGTGGGATTGTGAGAGGGAAGGGAGGTAAGGAGAGAAGAGGGAAGAGAGAGACATCGCCAACATAAAGGCTTTGTTCTCTGAGTTTCACTTTCTTGGCATTCATATTCTAAAGTCCTTGAAATATGGCTCTCCACTGACTACATACATGACTTATCTATCTGAGCCTCAGTTTATTTATCAGTAAAATGGGGCTAATAGTCTAATAATCACCCCTCCTGGGGTTGCTAAGAACCTACCACCTCTTCTCTATCACCAGTTCTCCACTCTGCTTACCCAGCTGAGTTTCTGCAGCCCAGCTCTACTGTCACTCTCTCCTTCTCTTGTATTTGCCTGGCTGAATCCCAACCTGGTTAAATCCAATTATTTTCCCACTCCTTCCCCCAACCTGAGAAGGGAACGCAACCAGAGAAAAACACAACATTGCGCTGTCCGGTCTCACAGCCCTCCAGTGGCCCTGGCACTACTCAACAGCACTGCCACAGTTCCCAGATCAATGCATACTCTTATTCTCCCAGATGACTGTTTCATACCACTTCCTCTCCCCTCAAACCTCCAACACAACACCCACCCTTCTGTCTTGGTTGACGCCCTTGAACCTTATTTTACTGAGAAAATAGAAGCAACCAAAAGAGAAAGCTGCCATCCTCCTGTCACCAGACCTCCCGCCCCACAAGCACAGCCTGCATCTGTACCCGTATTCCCTGCCTTCCCTCCTGTTACAGAGGATGAATGGTCCTCACTCCCATCTGAGTCCGGCCCTTCTTCTTCTGCCCTGGCTTCCATTCCTCTCAACCACTCAACACTCAACCCACTCAGCCCCTGCAATGGTCATGTCTCGCTGTCATCCCTCACTGCCCCCTCATTCCTGGATCACTGCCATCTGTTCACAGATGGGCTGTATCAATCTCATCTCATTTTCCACCCGTCTCCCCTTGCTGACTGGTAACCGAATTGGGTCTCCCCCCAAATTCATATGTTGAAACCCTAATCCTCTATGTGCCTGTATTTGGAGATGGGGGCTTTAAGGAGTTAATTAAGGTTAGATGAGGTCATAGGGTGGGGCCCTCATCTGATAGGACTGGAGTCCTTATAAGAAGGGGAAGAGGCACCAGAGCTCTCTCGCTTGCTTTTCTCTCTCTCACTCCCCCTCTACCTCTCCCCTTCTCTTCCTCTTTCTCTTCCTCTCCCTCCCTCTCCCTCTTCCTTTCTCTGAAATGAATGCACGAAGACCAGCCAAGAAGACAGTGCTCATCAGAACCAACCCCCTGCCTTAGACCTTGGACTTCCAGCCTCCAGAACTGTGGCAAAATAAATGTCTCCTGCTTAAGCCACCCAGCCTGTGGTATTTTGTTATGACAGACTGAGCTGAATAATACACTCCCTGGGTTCCAGCCACACTGACTTCCTTGCTTTTCTCAAAAATTCCAAGCACATTCCTGTTCAGGGACTGCATGTGTTATCCCCACAGCCCTGAATGCTCTTCTCTGACAGCCCGCATGGCTCTCTCCTCCCTTTCTCTGCATCATTCAGATCTCAGCCTGTGTTGAAGTTCCTCTCACTGTCCTAGCTGAAGCAGCCCCAAGAACCCTTTGCCTCTTCCTCTGTCTTATTCTTCTTCCTGTTGCCTCTGTCTCTGCCTGATGCATTTGCTTATTTTCCGTCTCCCTCACTGGAATCAGAGCATCTCTGGGAAGAAGCTCGCTCCAGACCCTGCTCTAGTGCTCACACTGCAATAGGGAAGAACATTTGTATTCTATGACAAGTAAATCACTATAGGGCTGTTGCCTATAAGCGTAAATGATACACAGTGACCCATCTCTGGGGACCCTGCCTCCTAGGTCATGAGCGTTAAGCTAGACCAGGGGATATGCTCTGTGTGACCTCAGAAGTGGCAGGTTCCCTTAGGGTGGAATCAAGGAAGGGTGCGTGTTAGAGGTGCGGGGTGAGAAAGAGCCTTAGCTTGGAGCCCCGCGGTGAGGATGGAGGTGGCTGGGAAGTGAGATAGGCCTGCCCTTGATGATGTCATTCCATCAGGCTTCGAAGGCTGCAGCTGCAAGGGTCCCTAAGAGCATCTGGTGAAGCTTCTCCATGGCATCCCCAACAATGTCACCACCCCGACTGAGCACTTCCAGGGAAGGATTCACACTGCTCCCTGCAAATCGGTTCTAATGATGAGAGATTAGAAATGTCTTCTTCACATTGTGCCCAGCTCTGCCCCCTGCATCTTACCCCTAGATCCCAGCCCTGCTCTCAAGAGCCACAGTGAACTAGCCGTATTTTTCTTACACTGGAAACTTCACCTCTAAACTTCTTCTCATCTCTAAGCTTAAGATCTCTGTTTTCCAATTTCTCTTGGGCATGAATGACTGAATGAATAAACGATTTCAACTTCCTCAAAGTCTTAGTCACCTGCCATGGTCTCTGCTTGCTCTGTAAGTTCACACTTAAGTCTGTGGCCCAGAACATTTCTTGGAATTCTTGTATCCTCAGTGCCTGATGCAAGCAAAATCATAAAGATGGGAAAACAGTGCTCAGTCAGTGTTTGCCGGCTGAAGGAATGGGACAAAATCCTGCTCATGTTAGGTGCGCTGGGCTCGGGCTGCAGGGAGGCCACCTGAGGAATTCATTTTTCCTCCCACAAGGAGAGAAAAGATTATGAAACAAAATCATCCTGCTGTCACTGAGGCAAGTGGGGTCTTGGTGGGGTCAGTCTAATGCCTGAGGCAGTGATCAAAGCTTACACTGCTAATAATTCCCACCCTGTGAATTTATTAAAATCCTCTATTTTATCATGCAGACATTTGGGAAAGGAAATACGTTTTCTATTGCCACAGACCCTTATGTGCCTATTCCAAACTCAGGCTAACCCACCTACTGCCAAGACAACCCCTGCCCGGAGGGTCCCCCACCAGCCCGAAGGGACTGGCTACATGTTTCCTTTGAAGCAAATGATTTTCATTGGCCCAGGAGACTGGCTATACTTCAGCGGTGATTTAACTCTATGTTGGGTTTTCTTTTTTTTTTTACAATTTTGTTTTTAAATGACATAAGCAATACAAGCTTGTTGTAAAAAGTCAAATCATGGAGAACTATATAAAGAAAAATTTGATAGCATTCCCATTTGTCCTGCAAATTGCCCCTTCCTCACCAAGATCGTTAGGGAATGACCTTTCACACTCTCCCTCTGCTTACACACGTGTGCACACTTACCTCATCGCTCCCCTTTATTCTGGCTCCCCTTTTCGAACCAAGAGGTACCAGTAGCCTAAAAAGCATTTTCTCCTTGGAGTCAGAATATCTAGTCAGATTTTTCACTTCTTCCTCTAATGGCTGCATACTGCTGACAGCCTCTGGGCACTATTTTCCTCCTCTGTAAAATGGGGACACCGATATTCACCGTGTCTGACACATAGGGCTGACAGGAAGAGCAAATTGGCTGAAGGAGGTTAAAGGCTGTTTGGATGCTGACGTGCTTTATGCAGGTAAGCCTGCCTGTTTGGCCTCTTGCCTGCGGAGCTGCAGAATTCAACAAATGGCAGATTCGAAACTCAAAACCCTGAAGAGTTTGAGGGACATAAAGATAAGATAGCGTTGGGGCAATGAAGAGTCCTCGGGACCCTGGGCCAGTACCAAGCAGCATCCCTGGGCACTGCTGGTAGCTTGAGTTCTCCATCTTGGCTTCTAAGATAGCTGTGTTAGCTACTGGTAACACTGACAGTGACAAACAATGCAATTTTCTCCTGCACTAGTCAGACACGACTGCCACGAGCTGAGCCCCGGCAGCAGCCTGCCCAGACTCGGGCAGGTCGAAACACTGATTCTTGATGGTTTTCAGGCAGCCCTTGAGGCCACCGTTTCTGGATCCCCTGCCAGAGTTGAGAGCAGGGGATTAGTGTGAGCTGAGCTGAGACTCCTCAGTTGGGTGGCTTGGTGGGTGGAGAGATGAGGGGTGGGAAGCTGGCTGGAGCTCATGTTATGAGGGAGAGTGTCAGGGCTGTCATCCCCACCATGGGGAATGACCAATGGTCAGAACACTAGTCCTGACTGGATACTGGGGCCATCCAGGTGACAGCTGATCACCAGAGGCCCTGGCAGAAGAACAGCCTGGATATAGTCCTTGTTAGAACCTGAACAGAGAAGGTGTGAAAGCTGGTTTCCGATCAGGTTGTTCTAGGTGTTCAAATCAATCTGGATACAAGAAAACAAGAATGGAACTTAACCCATCTACTTCCATGGCTTCATCCTCACCCCACCCTCTAGCCATAGGGACATACTTGCAACTCCCCACTGTGCCAAGGTCACACGTGCTTTCCTAACACACAGGCTATTCTCTCTACCTAGAATGCCATTCCCTCTGGGTTTGTTTGTTTGTTTGTTTGTTTGTTTAAGCTGGCTAGCTAGCTCCTACTTCAACTCAGGAGCAGTTGAAGTAGAATATCTTGACCCTCACCCCCAGAGAGAGTGAACCCCCATGGCACTGTGTTCTCCTTCAGTGGCCTTACTGGAGTCTATTGGAATTGCTTGTGGAATCTGAGCTCCCTGACTTATGGTCTGTACATCTCTAAAGATTGGATGGGCAGATAGACGGGTGAGTGGGTAAATTAACGGAATAAGAATGGGAATGAAAAATGTTGCCTGCTTAGCAGTAAGCAAAAGATGTTGCAACCATTAAGCCACTACCTCTGCCTGGGACGATGAGCCCTGAGGGAACTCAGGATGGAGGCAAACGGGCTGCCCACTGCCAAGCCCTCAGCCGCTGCAGCCATCCCTGATGGTGCACCCTGAGGAGACTCAGCATGGGACAGCACGGGATACTGGCCCCGGGTAGCTGAGGTGCATATCAAAGGAATGATTTCAGTGAGCCCAGACTCTTGCATCTTCCCATACATAGAAGAGCGCTGGATTTCTTAACTTCAGACTTCTGATTTTCTTTAATTAACAGTAATCTTATGATGTCCCGACTACCCGTCTTTGTTGCAAAAACTCCTATATATCCCAGCTTCCCCTCTTGCCTCTTTGGAGCAGTCTATCAGAGCTAGCTGAGATGCTGCATCCTGGGCTTAAGTCCTCAGTTTTGTGCACCAAATAAAACATAATTCTTAACTTTTAGGTTGTGCTTTTCTTTTTTCAGTTGACAATAATAACTCCTCTTAATTAAGAGAAATAAGCTTAACCATAGGCAACATTAGCTCACCAGAGAGAACTAGGGAGACAGCTAAGAAGAGTTCACCTGGGGTCAGGGCAAACCTTAAAGACCGGCTTCAAAAACAATCCAGCACTAGTTTAATTAGATCAGACTTCCGCGCAATTTATTCCCCAGGGCATCGTGGAAAACTATAGAGCAAGCAGTCGGTAGAGTCTAAAGGTTAAGTAAAATGCCATATATGGCGGACAGCCTAACAGACAGCTTGGGTAAAAAGGCCATCAAAGAGAGTTCTGCTAAAACTGTCATCCAAGGGTCACCATGCACACACTCAAAGAAGTGCCCTCTGTGAGTGACACCAAAGGCTTCACACTACAGGACAAATAGAATTCACTAAAATAGCAAGCCAAATGACAAAATAATAGAAAATAAAACCACAGTAAAAACAAGCCCTGGAGAGGGGAGAGGAGAATTGGTATCTACCTTAAGACACTGGAAAAAGAAGAACAAACTAAAACCAAAGCAAGGAAGGAAATAATATAGGTGAGAGTGGAAAATAATGAAATAGAAAATAAAAATATAGAGGCTTCAACTAAACCAAAAAATGGTTCTTTGAAAAGAGCAAGGAAATGGGGCTTCCCTGGTGGCGCAGTGGTTGAGAGTCCGCTTGCCGATGCAGGGGACGCGGGTTCGTGCCCCGGTCCGGGGGGATCCCACATGCCGCGGAGCGGCTGGGCCCGTGAGCCATGGCCGCTGGGCCTGCGCGTCCGGAGCCTGTGCTCCGCAACGGGAGAGGCCGCAACGGTGAGAGGCCCGCGTACCGCAAAAAAAAAAAAAAGAAAGAAAGAAAGTCTGAATAGACCTATAGCAGGTAAAAAGATTAAATTAGTAATAAAAAAAAAAGCTTCCCCCCAAAAAAAGCTCAGGATCAGCTCGCTTCATTGGCACATTCTACTGAACACTGAAAGAAGAGTTAACACCAACTCTTGCACAAATGCTTAAAAAAAAAAAAGAAGAAGAAGAAGAGGGAACAGGGATCCAGATTGAAAAGGAGGAAGTAAAACTATTTCTATTTGCAGGTGACATAATCTAGTATATTGAAAATGCCAAGGAATCCACTTAAAAAGTTATTACTAATAAATGAGTTCAGCAAGGTTACAAGACACAAAATCAACAGATAAAAATCAAATATGTTTCTGTATGAGTCAGTAAGTAAACTGAAAATAAAATTAAGAAAATGATTCCATTTACAGTAGCATCAAAAAATACAATACTTAGGAATAAATTTAACAAAAGTGCAAAACTTACACTCTGAAAACTACAAATAATGCTGAAAGAATTTAAAGAAAACCTAAACCTATGGAAAGACATCCCAGGTTCATGGATCAGAAGACGTCATACTGTTAAGATGTCAATAACCCCAACTGATCTCCAGATTGAAGACAATCTATAGCAAAATCCCAGCTGACTCATCTGCAGAAATTGACAAAATGATCCTAAAATTCATTTGGAAATGGAAGGGGCTCGAAATAGCCAGAAGAGTCTTAAAAAAGAACAATATTAAAGGCTCAAACCTCCTGATTTCAAAACCTACTACAAAACTGAAGTAATCAAGATACTGCGGTACTGGCTCATAGTATAAATGGATAGATTTTTTTTAAATTATATATGCATGTATTTTATATATTATATAGATAGATATTTATAGATATCGATATGTAGATAGAAGACACATATATAGACATAAGGATGAATAAATAACCCAGTTTTATAATGGGCAGAGGATCTGAAGAGACAGATGTAATAAGATATATGAATAAGCAACAAACACATGAGAAGACGCTCAATGTCATTAGCCATCAGGGAAATGCAAATGAGATGCCATTTTACACCCACTAGGATAGCTGTAATCAGAAAGATCATGACAAGTGTCAGTGAGGATGTGGAGAAATTGGAACCCTCACACGCTGCTGGTGGGAATGCAAAGTGGTATACAGTGACGTTGGGAAACAGTCTGGCAGTTCCCCAAAAAGGTAAACATGGACTTACCATATGACCAGCAATTCCACTCTAGGGATATCCAAGAAAATTGAAGACATGCCCCCACAAAGACTTGCACGTGAATGTTCACAGTAGCTTTATTCCTAGTAGCCAAAAATTGGAAACAGCCCAAATGTCCATCAGCTGATACACAGATTGATAAAATGTGGCATATCTCTATAGTAAATATGATTGCCAATAAAAGAGATGGATCAACAACCATCTGCTACAACTTTGAGAACGGTAGACTAAGCGAAGGAAGCCAGTCACAAAGTACCACATATTGTATGATTCCATTTATACACAGTGCCCAGAATAGGCAAATCTGTAGAGATGAAAAATAGATTAGTGCTTGCCTAGGGCTTGGAGGGGAAGAAAAATGGGGGATGATAACTAAGGGATATAGCATTTCTTGGGGTAACGAAAATGTTCCAGAATCGATTATGGTGATGGCTATGCGACTCTGTGATTATAAGGAATTGTACATTTTAAATGGGTGAACTGTAAATGTGTCACTTGTAAATTACATCTCAATAAAGAGGTTTTAAAAAACAACAAAACACCCTGGACTTAGAGTCATGGGCCCAGGATTTCAAGTCCTGGTTTGCCATTTACTAGCTCTGTGACTTTGGGTAAGTTCCTGAACCTCTCTGATGGTATGTTCTCCTCTGTGAACAGGGTAAAATAATCTCTGTCTGGCCCATCTCATAGGATCCTTGTGCAGATATAAAGTCTTAAACTTTATTAAACTATATACCTGTAAGGCAGTTTAAGACTTATAAGATATCTATCTTATCTTTATCTAGATATAAAGTCTTAAACTGTCGTACAATTATAAAGTCTTAGGACTTTGCTCTCCTGCAGGCCACATGGCACATCTCTTGTCTCTTCCAGACTCATAGTTACGCCTGCACATCTTGCTGTGTTTTTTCTGATCCTGGGGGTCTGGGCCAACCCCTCACCTAAAGATGAAAAAGGTGAAGCCCAGGGAGGGTGTGGCCCCTCCAAGGTCACAGGTCTAGATGGTGACAGTGCCTGGCTAAGCCCTGCCCCTCCCCGCTGGCTGCAGGGTCCTTCAGCACACACCCCTGTGGTCCCTGAAGCTGGAGCCTGACAGGTAGGCCTTGCCTCAACCCTGTCCTCTGACACCATCCTCACGTCATCAGGTCATTTTGATTTCAATGAAAAAAGCCAGTGCCTACCGAGTGTTTAAATCGAGCCCAACATTCTGCGTTCTCATGTGACCCTCACCAACCATTAGGGGAAGGTACCGCCAGCATTCCCATTTCAGAGATGAGGAAGTTGAGGCTCAGGAAATTGAAGCCACGAGCCTTGAACACAATGGAGTTGGGCTTTGAACCCGCTCCGTCTGACAGCAAAGCCCACCATTATGACCGCCAAGCTCCCTATCTCTCGCCCTTCTAGCCATGGGCCTCCTCAGTTCCGATGGCCTCGTGATCACCCCACTGCAGCCTCCCCTGTGGGCTCACCTTGGGCTTCTCGCCTACTAACTGCTCCACCTGACAGGTCTGGAGCCCTGGAATCTCTGGCCCCAAATTCCGCCCTTCCTCCTCTCCCACCCTTCAGTGCAGGGAAGCTGCCTGCACCCTGAGCTGTTCAGGGGACTCTCCTGGCCTCAGGCTGAGACTCTGTAAGAGGGGACATGGCACATGTCCTACCTCACAGGGCTGGTGGGAGGATGAAGATCCCGAAAAAGGAAAAAAAAAAATCCTTATTTTAAAGCAGGGCTTCCTGATATAAAAAGGAAAAAAAAATTGGACCCAAATTCATTTAACTGATCTGGGGGTGAGGGGTGGAGGGTTGGCAAGACATCACCCCTCCTGGTCTCTGCTTCTCCCCCTGTAACAGGAGACAGTGGGGCCGACCCCCTGGGGTCCCTTCCAGCTCCCACCCTCTGGGCCACCTAAGAAACTGAAGCTGCCACCAGATCAGCGAGCTGCCTCGGGGCTCCAGGACTCCGGATGGTAAACACAAGGCTTTATTATGTCCTTTTCTTCCTTTGTGTGCCTCTTAAGTGATTAGTGTAAAGCTCTATGCACAATAGACTTTTAATTAATATTTGTGTAATGCATAAATGCATGAACCCTGGTGGAGCTCCAGGAGGAAGGGACTGGATGCCTCCCTCCATCCCAGGCTTCACAGGAAATAACAAGCCAGGAGTTCCCCGGGGTTGGGGGGTGGGGCGCCAGGGCTGAGAGGGGACCCTTCGCACAGCCTTTGTGCCTTGGGTGTCCTTTCCAGAGGTGAGGAGAGAGGAAGCTGGCGACCCCCCTCCCAACTTCTCTTTTTTACTTCCTGGGCAGGTGAGTGTGGAAGGGAAGAGACTCCAGGTTTGGGCTTGGAGACCAAAGCCTCATTCCGGAATTCCGAGCAGGAGGGCGGGTGATTCTCGCTCCTGGGGAGGCCTTTCTGCCCTGCTCCCCCCCACCAGGACACAGGGCCCTCCCCTTCTCAAGGCACACTATCTCTCCCCCATCCTCGCTTAGTTCAACCCACTTCCTCTACTGGGTGTGGCAGGCTGCCCCATGGGGACCACACTCAGTGTGGCTGGCTGCCCCATGGGGACCACACTCAGTCTTTCCTCCCCCACCTCCAGGGCTCCCTCCCACACTTCAGGGCTGTTAGTGGAAAGGCAAAGGGTGCCTGCCAAACTGTGGCAGATGGAAGGAGGGGAGGATGGCTGGCATCTCTCTACAGCGTGCCAGGGCCAAACACAGCACCTGCTCCACAGCAGGAAGCCAGCGGTTGGCACTCACCTCCCTGTCAACCCCGCCCTGCTCTCCGTCTTCACCCCCAGCCTCCTTAGGCTCAGTCTGTCCTGATTTCTGAGCCCATCCCAAGCCAGGATGGATGGAAGAAAGAGGTCTATTGGCAAGTATAGGATTGGGGGCCCAGCTGTGTGCTCTCTGAAATCTCCAATGCTGCTGACTTGAAGGCCGTCCTGCGGGGCAGCCTCGGGGACACCAGGAGCCTCCCCCGCCAACCCATCCTTCACTGGGCTGGACTTACTGCCCCCTCTCTGCCCATACCTCACTTAGGGCCCAGCTTTGGGCCCTGCCTCTCTCTTTGATCTAAGTACCCCCTTTCCAGTATTTCATTTGTCCTGTTTATTAATGCCTGTTCTGTGCAGGGCACAGGGCCAAGACTGGAGAATGAGGTTGTGATGTGTGTGTCCGCGCGGCTCCTGAGGGGAAACTGAGGCTCCAGGAGGCTGAGTGTGAAGTGGTCAGATGTGGTGAAGTCAGGAGACACAGAGAGTCCCGCCCCACCCTGCAGAGGGCTCCCAGGACCCCGGGCACCCCGTCCTCTCCTCTGGAATTTGGTTCCTTATCCTTCAATGAGCGGATTGCGAGGGCTGGGGAGACAGTGGTTCTCAGTGATCAAGAGCCTGATAAAGACAGTGGATTCTTTCAAAAAATGCAGATGTATTCATACGTGAGACATTTTGCGAAATAAATGAAAGGCACTCAGTTGACCCTGGAACCCTACAGTCACACGGTCTCCGGGGACCCCAAACTCCCAAGACGACTTAGTGCCCAGTACCCTACAGTTGATAAGTCCAGCCCATGACCTCATCCTGGACGGAGTGCATCCACCTAGAGGTCAGGTTTGTTGTGTGGTTTTTAATATTTTGTGTGCTTCATTTTGACCCAAGGCCAACGAGACATCAGGCGTTGTCCGACTGGTCTAACAACATAGCAGGACTGATGCCCAATTCCTGGGATCTTCAGGACAGGCTTTCTCCTCCCCACCTACACCCAGCCACTAGCTTAGCACAGCTGGGGCTGTGGGTGTGGGCTGATTCATCTTCCTAATAAAACCCATCCATCCAGTTTCTAGAAGAAACAGATTGGAGGTATCCCCAGGGCTAGACTTGGGGAAACAAAGTAATAATGTTATCAGTCTTAACAGAACTATTTAAATACAGGCTGGCTTGCTGCGGAGATGAAAGGGGCACTTTTGTTATGAAAATGAAGGGAAGTGGGAGGGTTGAGTTTGTGTTTTGATATGTTAATGACGTTGGAAGCCACCAGAGTGGGGACGGATGGGAAAGCTGTGTTGCCCAGCATATTTGTTTGTGCAGTTTCATTTAACAGCTAGGCTACGACAGAGCTGCGATCGGGGCTGCGTGAAGATAATTACAGCCCTGTTATTAATCAGGTGGCTGCAGGAGATCTGCAGCCTCCCTGACGCAGCACCGTCGTGGTCTCTTTCCACCACCTAGTGGCAACTCCAGGAATTGCCTGGGGGGAAACGAAAAACGAGCAAACCATTTGGGTTTCTTTTGGTAAAAGGAGCAAAAACTGTTGCTGTTTCCGAAAAGATAAGATATGGAAAGGTCTCTGGAAACAGTGGCCAGTTTGTCCCTTTTTACCGATGCTGAATCTGAGGTCTGAGAGGGTAATTTGCCCAAGGACAGAGTTTTGGGCTGGGATTAGTGTTTTGAAATCCATTGACTTTCCTAAAATATAAACACTCATATTTCTCCAACCCTTACTCCTTCATCCTGTCTGTTTTTCGACCCTTTTGTATAATGTTTGTATTTATTTACTTAGGATTCCGTTTCTGATTTTGTTTGATTTTGGTTTCCCCTAGCTCCTGTATAGACTGAGTTGAATGCAACTGAGAAATAATCTCACCAGTAGAGGGAGTGGCAGAGGAGATGCAATGATAGAAAATGAACTGCCTCCTAGAATGGGAAGAGTCAGGTGCGAGAGTCTTCACACCGTAAATTTATACAGCTCTGAGACATTATAATTAACTAGGGTCCATAGGGTTCACTCTTTGTACAGTACCATTTACGAGTTTTGACAAATGTATAATGACATGTATCCACCATTACAACAGCATACAGAATAGTCCCCCTGCCTCCTAAATCTCCTGTGTTCCACCTACTCATCTCTCCCCTTGTCCCCCCGAACCCCTGGCAACCACTGATCTTTCTATGTCTCCAAAGCTTTCCTTCTTCCAGAATGTCACATAGTTGGAAATCATACAATATGTGTAGCCTTTTCAGATTGGCTTCCTATACTTAGCAATAAGCATTGAGGGTTCCTTTATGTCTTTTTCTAGCTCGAGAGCTCATTTCTTTTCATCCCTGAATAATATTCTATTGTATGGATATACCACAATTTGTTTATCCATCCACCCGTTGAAAGGCATCTTGGTTGCTTCCAGTTTTGGGCGATTATGAATAAAGTTGATATAAACATTTGTGTGTAGGTTTCTGTATGGTTATAAGTTTTCAGCTCATTTGGGTAAACACCATGGAGCACAACTGCTGGGTCAAATGGAAAGTGTGTTTAAATTTGTAAGAAATCATCAAAGCGTCTTCCAAAGTGGCCGTACCATTTCGCATTCCCAGCAGCGGTGAATGAACGTTTCTGTTGCTCTGCATCCTAATGCCTCAGCATTAGGTGATATCAGTGTTCTGGATTTTAGCCATTCTAACAGGTGTAGTGATATCTCACTGTTGTTTTAATTTTCAATTCCCTAATGGCATATGATGTTGAGCATCTTTTCATATGTTTATTTGCCATCTACACTGATCCATACAATGGACTATTATTGAATGATAAAAAGAAACAGGCTATTGGGCTTCCCTGGTGGCACAGTGGTTGAGAGTCCGCCTGCGGATGCAGGGGACACGGGTTCGTGCCCCGGTCCGGGAAGATCCCACATGCCGCGGAGCGGCTGGGCCCGTGAGCCATGGCCGCTGACCCTGCGCGTCCGGAGCCTGTGCTCTGCAATGGGAGGGGCCACAACAGTGAGAGGTCCGCGTACCGCAAAAAAAAAAAAGAAAGAAAGATAAAAAAGAAACAGGCTATCAAGCCACAATAAGACATGAAGAAATCTTTGATGCATGTATATCTTCTTTGGTGAGGTGTCTGTTTGGATCTTTTCCCATTTTTTAATCAGGTTGCTTGTTTTGTTATTGTTGAGTTTCAAGAATTCTTTGTATGGTTTGGATACCAGTCCTTTATCAGATGTGTGTGTTGCAAATATTTTCTCCCAGTTTTTGGCTTGTTTTTTCATTCTAACTGCCCCACCTTTTTACTTTGTTGGCCAGTGAAATTTTTCAGAGTGTAGAGTATGAGAATAATTGAAGGGAAGAGAAAGGGAGTGAGAAGAAGCAGTACTGGGGTTATGAATTAGATTCACTTTAATTTCCTTTGAGAGATAGGAGTAGAACAGGAAATTCTCCCAAGGTTGTCCACTCAGAGGCACCGTTTCTTCTCTAAAAGCCAGGTTTCTGTTTATCAGAAGCCTTCAAGGTCCTGTCAGTGGTGAAGGAATGAGATGCAGGCTTTTGTGTTGGGCTCCAGGAGAAAGGATGCTCAGGGAGTTGTTGTATGATCCTTACAGGGACCCTGAACCTTCCTGCCCTGCCCTTTCCTTCCTTGGCTCAAGGAGAAGAACGAGAAATGAGAATCCGGCAGATTCTTTATGCTGTGGCTGTACTGTTGTCCTATCCTAACAGCAGACAAATCGAAGACCCTTTCCCCCTTGGGACGCTCTCAGGTTCCTCACGTATCTTCCTTTTGGACAAACGTCAGCAGCCTCCCTCCCTGGCTGGGTGTTAGTGTCCTGTCCACTCCCCCCACCCCTGCCCCTGCATTTTGTACCCAGTGACCTTGATGATCACTGAGAGGTGTATCAGAGCTTTGGTGGTGGTGGGGAGCTCCTTCTATTTAAGCCCAAATGGGAGGGTGGACCCCATGGCTCTCAGCTGCCCCACCCCAGCAAATACAGCTCTTAGACCCCGTACCCTGGACCCCATGTTTTTAGAGGTCCCCACCTGAACAGACAGCTCAAACTAAACATATCAAAATGCTCCTGCGTATTCTGCCCTCAGGATGCATTGCTCAGCATTTCTCCAGGACAACCTGTAACCCTCAACATCTGTTCTGTGGCCAACTCTGTGGTCGGGTCCCAGGAAACCCTCCTATCTCTTGCTCTGTATCCTCCAAACCAAAGGCAGCTGTTGTTGGAATTCCAGGCAGCTGTGTGCTGCTGCGTGGCTGCCAGGCTCAGAGAGGGATGGTGCACTGGAGGATGGGGACGGTGTGAGCCGCAGAAGCCTTTTGGTAAGCAGAAAGGGAAATTAATTAACTTGTCAAATCATTCCTCTCAGAGAGCATAACAACTATTGATTCCTGCTTAAAGAGAAAGGCCAGGTTTTGGCTTCTTTTGTTGCTATGTGTTGTTCCGGTGAAGTTAACACAGGACTTAATGGAGTGTTCATAAAATCACAAACATAGGCACTTCCCTGGTGGAGCAGTGGTTAAGAATCTGCCTGGCTCATCCAACAGAGGGCAGACAGCCGAAGCAAGAAGAACTACAATTCTGCAGCCTGTGGAACAAAAACCACATTCACAGAAAGATAGACAAGATGAAAAGGCAGAGGGCTATGTACCAGATGAAGGAACAAGATAAAACACCAGAAAAACAACTAAATGAAGTGGAGATAGGCAACCTTCCAGAAAAAGAATTCAGAATAATGACAGTGAAGATGATCCAGGACCTCAGAAAAAGAATGGAGGCAAAGACCGAGAAGATGCAAGAAATGTTTAACAAAGACCTAGTAGAATTAAAGAACAAACAGACAGAGATGAACAATACAATAACTGAAATGAAAACTGCACTAGAAGGAATCAATAGTAGAATAACCAAGGCAGAAGAACAGATAAGTGACCTGGAAGACACAATGGTGGAATTCACTGCTGCAGAACAGAATAAAGAAAAAAGAATGAAAAGAAATGAAGACAGCCTAAGAGACCTCTGGGACAACATTAAACGCAACAACATTTGCATTATAGGGGTCCCAGAAGGAGAAGAGAGAGAGAAAGGACCCGAGAAAATATCTGAAGAGATTATAGTCGAAAACTTCCCTAACATGGGAAAGGAAATAGCCACCCAAGTCCAGGAAGTACAGAGTCCCATACAGGATAAACCCAAGGAGAAACACGCTGGGACACAAAGTAATCAAACTGGCAAAAATTAAAGAAAAGAAAAATTATTGAAAGCAGCAAGGGAAAAATAACATACAAGGGAACTGCCATAAGGTTAACAAATGATTTCTCAGCAGAAACTCTACATGCCAGTAGGGAGTGGCATGATATACTTAAAGTGATGAAAGGGAAGAACCTACAACCAAGATTACTCTACCTGGCAGGGATCTCATTCAGATTCGATGGAGAAATCAAAAGCTTTACAGACAAGCAAAATCTAAGAGACTTCAGCACCACCAAACCAGCTCTACAACAAATGCTAAAGGAACTTATCTAAGTGGGAAACACAAGAGAAGAAAATGACCTACAAAAACAAACCCAAAACAATTAAGAAAATAGTCATAGGAACATACATATCGATAATTACCTTAAATGTAAATGGATTAAATGCTCCAACCAGAAGACACAGGCTCGCTGAATGGATACAAAAACAAGACCCATATATATGCTGTCTACAAGAGATCCACTTCAGACCTAGGGACACATACAGATTGAAAGTGAGGGGATGGAAAAAGATATTCCATGCAAATGGAAATCAAAAGAAAGCTGGAGTAGCAATACTCACATCAGATAAAATAGACTTTAAAATAAAGAATGTTACAAGGGACAAGGAAGGGCACTACATAATGATCAAGGGATCAATCCAAGAAGACGATATAACAATTATAAATATATATGCACCCAACATAGGAGCACCTCAATACATAAGGCAACTGCTAACAGCTATAAAAGAGGAAATCGACAGTAACACAATAATAGTGGGGGACTTTAACACCTCACTTACACCAATGGACAGATCATCCAAAATGAAAATAAATAAGGAAACAGAAGCTTTAAATGACACAATAGACCAGATAGATTTAATTGATATTTATAGGACATTCCATCCCAAAATAGCAGATTACACTTTCTTCTCAAGTGCACACGGAACATTCTCCAGGATAGATCACATCTTGGGTCACAAATCAAGCCTCAGTAAATTTAAGAAAATTGAAATCATACCCAGCATCTTTTCTGAACACAACACTATGAGATTAGAAATGAATTACAGGGAAAAAAACGTAAAAAACACAAAACACATGGAGGCTAAACAATACGTTACTAAATAACCAAGAGATCACTGAAGAAATCAAAGAGGAAATCAAAAAATACCTAGAGACAAATGACAATGAAAACACGACGATCCAAAACCTATGGGATGCAACAAAAGCAATTCTAAGAGGGAAGTTTACAGCTATACAAGCCTACCTCAAGAAACAAGAAAAATCTCAAGTAAACAATCTAATCTTACACCTAAAGGAACTAGGGAAAGAAGAACTAACAGAACCCAAAGTTAGCAAAAGGAAAGGGGTCATAAAGATCAGAGCAGAAATAAATGAAATAGAAACAAAGAAAACAATAGCAAAGATCAATAAAACTAAAAGCCGGTTCTTTGAGAAGATAAACAATATTGATAAACCATTAGCCAGACTCATCAAGAAAAAGAGGGAGAGGACTCAAATCAGTAAAATTAGAAATGAAAAAGGAGAAGTTACAACAGACACCACAGAAATACAAGGCATCCTAAGAGACTACTACAAGCAACTCTATGCCAATAAAATGGACAACCTGGAAGAAATGGACCAATTCTTAGAAAGGTATAATCTTCCAAGACTGAACCAGGAAGAAATAGAAAATATGAAGAGACCAATCACAAGTAATGAAATTGAAACTGTGATTAAAAATTTTCCAACAAACAGAAGTCCAGGACCAGATGGCTTCACAGGTGAATTCTATCAAACATTTAGAGAAGAGCTACGACACATCCTTCTCAAACTCTTCCAAAAAATTGCAGAGGAAGGAACACTCCCAAACTCATTCTATGAGGCCACCATCACCCTGATACCAAAACCAGACAAAGATACTACAAAAAAAGGAAAATTACAGACCAATATCACTGATGAGTATAGATGCAAAAATCCTCAACAAAATACTAGCAACCAGAATCCAACAACACATTAAAAGGATCATACACCATGATCAAGTGGGATTTATCCCAGGGATGCAAGGATTCTTCAACATACATAAACCAATCAATGTGATAAACTATATTAACAAACTGAAGAATAAAAACCATATGATCATCTCAACAGATGGAGAAAAAGCTTTTGACAAAATTCAACACCCATTTATGATAAAAACTCTCCAGAAAGTGGGCTTAGAGGGAACGTACCTCAACATAATAAAGGCCACATATGACAAACCCACAGCAAACATCATTTTCAATGGTGAAAAAACGAAAGCATTTCCTCTAAGATCAGAAACAAGACAAGGATGTCCACCCTCACCACTATTATTCAACATAGTTTTGGAAGTCCTAGCCATGGCAATCAGAGAAGAAAAAGAAGTAAAATGAATACAAATTCGAAAAGAAGAAATAAAACTGTCACTGTTTGAAGATGACATGATACTATACACAGAGAATCCTAAAGATGCCACCAGAAAACTACTAGAGCTAATCAATGCATTTGGTAAAGTTGCAGGATACAAAATTAATGCACAGAAATCTCTTGCATTCCTATACGCTAATGATGAAAAATCTGAAAGAGAAATTAAGGAAACACTCCCATTTACCACTGCAACAAAAAGAATAAAATACCTAGGAATAAACCTACCTAGGGAGACAAAAGACCTGTATGCAGAAAACTATAAGACACTGATGAAAAAAACTAAAGATGATTCCAACAGATGGAGAGATATACCATGTTCTTGGATTGGAAGAGTCAATATTGTGAAAGTGACTATACTACCTAAAGCAATCTACAGATTCAATGCAATCCCCATCAAATTACCAATGGCATTTTTTACAGAACTAGAACAAAAAATCTTAAAATTTGTATGGAGACACAAAAGACCCCAAATAGCCAAAGCAGTCTTGAGGGAAAAAAACGGAGCTGGAGGAATCAGACTCCCTGACTACAGACTATACTACAAAGCTACAGTAATCAAGACAATATGGTACTGGCACAAAAATAGAAACATAGATCAATGGAACAAGATAGAAAGCCCAGAGACAAACCCATGCACCTATGGTCAACTAATCTATGACAAAGGAGGCAAAGATATACAATGGAGAAAAGACAGTCTCTTCAATAAGTGGTTCTGGGAAAATTGGACAGCTACATGTAAAAGAATGAAATTAGAATACTCCCTAACACCATACACAAAAATAAACTCAAAATGGATTCGAGACCTAAATGTAAGACTGGACACTATAAAACTCTTGGAGGAAAACATAGGAAGAACACTCTTTGACAAAAATCACAGCAAGATCTTTTTTGATCCACCTCCTAGAATAATGGGAATAAAACAAAAATAAACAAATGGGACCTAATGAAACTTCAAAGCTTTTGCACAGCAAAGGAAACCATAAACAAGATGAAAAGACAACCCTTAGAATGGGAGAAAATATTTGCAAATGAATCAACAGACAAAGGATTAATCTCCAAAATATATAAACAGCTCATGCAGCTCAATATTAAAAAAACAAACAACCCAATCCAAAAATGGGCAGAAGACCTAAATAGACATTTCTCCAAAGAAGATATACAGATGGCCAAGAAGCTCATGAAAAGCTGCTCAACATCACTAATTATTAGAGAAATGCAAATCAAAACTACAGTGAGGTATCACCGCACACCAGTTAGAATGGGCATCATCAGAAAATCTACAAACAAAAAATGCTGGAGAGGGTGTGGAGAAAAGGGAACCCTCTTGCACTGTTGTTGGGAATGTAAATTGATACAGCCACTATGGAGAACAGTATGGAGGTTCCTTAAAAAAACTAAAAATAGAATTACCATAGGACCCAGCAATCCCACTACTGGGCATATACCCAGAGAAAACCATAATTCAAAAAGACACATGCAACCCAATGTTCATTGCAGTACTATTTACAATACCCAGGCCATGGAAGCAACCTAAATGCCCATCGACAGACGAATGGATAAAGAAGATGTGGTATATATATATATATACAATGGAATATTACTCAGCCATAAAAAGGAATGAAATTGGGTCATTTGTAGAGACGTGGATGGATCTAGAGACTGTCATACAGAGTGAAATAAGTCAGAAAGAGAAAAACAAATATCATATATTAACGCATATATGTGGAACCTAGAAAAATGGTACAGATGAACCAGTTTGCAGGGCAGAAACTGAGACACAGATGTAGAGAACAAACATATGGACACCATACGGGGGGGTGGAAGTGGGGGTGTGATGAGCAATTGGGATTGACATGTATACACTGATGTGTATAAAACTGATGACTAATAGGGACTTGCTGTATAAAAAAATAAATAAAATTAAATTAAAAAATTTAAAAAAAATTCTTTGTATTTGCATTGTTTTAAAAAAATCTTACTGATATATAAAGCATTTATATTATTTTCTTCTAGAAATTCTCATCTTTCAATTAATATTTATATTAGTGTTTGCTATTTAATATCCCTTTATGCTTTACAAATCAAACATATGGATATTATAAATGTAATGTTAATATATTTTTATTTGAAAATTATTTTATTTTATGTATAGATGAAGAGGGTAAATAGTACACACATATATGCACACACGCAAATTAGATAATATATCTTGTAAATGAGTGACTTGAGATTTAGTGAGAGAGGTAAAGTGATTCGTCCAATGTTACACAGTCAGGGAATGGATCAGCTAGTTTGCAGGCTCGGCTGCTTTGACTCCATGTCCAATGCTATCTCTGCTTACATTAATGGTAATTGCTACTGTTGCTTTTGTTTTAAACATATTGTATAGCTTATATGAATTTCTCTTGTGTAATTTATTGGCACTTGTTTCTTTAATTCGTAAAAAAAAAAAAAAGAAAAAAAAAAAAAGAATCCACCTGCCAATGCAGGGGACACGGGTTTGAGCCCTGGTCTGGGAAGATCCCGTGTGCCACAACTACTGAGCCTGCGCTCTAGAGCCCGCGAGCCACAACTACTGAGCCCGTGTGCTGCAACTACTGAAACCCGTGCACCTAGAGCCCGTGCTCCACAACAAGAGCAGCCACCGCAGTAAGAAGCCGGCGCACCGCAACGAAGAGAGTAGCCTCTGCTCGCCCAACTAGAGAAAGCCCCCGTACAGCAACGAAGACCCAACGCAGCCAAAAATTAAAAAAAAAAAAATTATTTAAAAAAATCACAAACATAGTAGGGGAAGCCTATGATCATGTTACAATGATAAATAATAACCAATACTTAAATTTGTGTGCGTATCGCGTGTGTATCATCAGTGAAAATCGTGATGTAAGTGATAGTATATTAGAGTTTGAACAGAACCAATAGGATATATGTGGATATATATATGAGGAAACTTAGCTCATGCAGTTATGGTGGCTGAGAAGTCCCACAAACTGCTTCTGCGAACTGGAGAATCAGGAAAGCTGGTGGCATTGCCAAGGGTAGGAGGAGATGGGTGTCCCAGTTCAAGCAAACAGAGCCAGTTTGTCCATCCTCTGCCTCTGGATGAGGCCCATCTGCCCTGGGAGGGCCATATGTTTTGCTTAGTTGATGGATTCAAATGCTAATCTCTTCCGGAAACACCCAGAAATAATACTCACTGGCTATAATGCATCATCTTTGTTTGAACCTAAACTGTTTCTGTTAATACTTTTATTGACAATTCCAGTTGCTATGGTCTCAGCAGAGCAGTGTGTCCAAATTGGAATTAATAATAATAATGATTTTGGAAAAACTCTCTAAGAATTACAGACTCAAGAGAAGTTGTCTTATTTGACATGACATTCAATGAAACACATGTTGTGTGAGAATACTGACTCTTACAATACAATTACTGCTTCTGCTGGAAGGCAGGAAAAAATAGATTTTATGGAACAAATTTACAAATAATGTATGTGTTTGTTACGTCTCTGAACATCAGTGTGTCATCCACAGAACTCCCAGACCCATGCAAGAAAAACTGAATTTGGTCGTCTTGATATTTTGCTGACTTTCAGTCATATAAAAAACATAGCCAGATTTTATATATATATAAAGCAAGATACATGTGTGTATAATGTTTCATATATACCATATACATAAACCATAGCAAGATTTTATATATATACAAAGATAATATATATCTCCAGATATATATGTGTATATGCGTGTATGTGTATATCTATATAGATATATACTTATAAAGGTATATTCTTGAAGGTGAGGGGATAGAACATCTTTACTTTTATTTATTTATTTAGGGAAGCACTTGATTCTTCCCTCTTGAATATTTAGACTTATGATCTCCATTTGCTCTCTTGCTTAAGTCCCCCAAATTGAGGAGTGGCCTTGCCCCCAGGACCTGACTTTGCAACAAACCTCTCAAGTATTATAAAATGCTCATGCTGGGTTTGAACAGGAGGCTCCTACTAAAATACCTGGTTAGTGGACTGACCTTGTATTCTACAGCACTTTCAGGCCAACGTGGTGTGTAGAAAACACTCTTACAATGAGTTTGCTGAAACCGCTGTTTCGGGTTCAAGGGAGACAATATGAAAGTACCACTGAATGCAGGGATTTGATAACCGGACGTGATCGTCACCATTTTACAGCTGCTCCATGAAATGAGGACGCCCACTGCTTTCTCCCTAGGCCCACTTTTTAGAGAGTCAGGCTACCCTTTCACAAAGTCTACTCCCATGGTCCTCATCAAAGGGACCCGTGACCCCTCCCCCTGCCAGAGCTGATTGGACCAACCATGGATACATGACTCAGTCTCAGCCAATCACATTCTCCCTCCCCAGGATTTGTTAGCTGTGGGTGTTGGACTTAGAGATGATGTGTTTGAGAGAAGGAGGCTCCTGAGGGTCCCATTTTGGAGCAGCCATGGTTGGGGTGAACATGCTGAAGCAGAGAAGCCCCATCAGAGAGGAGAGAAGAAGGTTGCAGGTGGGACAGAGCAGCAGAGATGAGTGACAGGAGCAAAGGGGAGACTGAGGTCCATGACTTCTACTCCCTTGTGGGGCCTCGGCTCCCATCAGATACTTTCCTGTCCCTCCATCTCCTTTCTCTGATTTAAATAAGCTAGTGGACTAGGCCCCAAACTTTGCAATGACAAGATCCCTGAATAAGACAGAAGAAGTGAAACCTACAGAGGGGAATGAATTTGACCAAAGTCACACAATCAAGTTAAAAGAGATCAGGCCTTCTGACTCCAAATCCAGGGCTCTTTCCCCTCAATCACACTGCCCCCCAATTTCAATTCATATGAAGGAGTTTTCAGGGTATAAGTCTCTTTGACTGTGATTCCTCAGAGATCAGGGACCATGTATCTTGTCAATTATTCTCTCTCCTGCCAGGTATATATATGTATTCAATAAATGTCTGTAGAATGAATGAATAAGGGATGAACCGAGAATGACCTCAGCTCTCAGTCCATGTACTCATTTAATTCAGGTTGGCTCAAGGAACAGCAGGTCAGCCTGGTCTCCCGTGGGATGCCAGCTCCCATCTCTGGCCCTGAGGTCTTCCAGTCCTTCATCTCTAAGCCCAACAGAGATAAGTCACTTCTGGATGGAAGTTTTAGGAGCCAGCATGGAACATGACACTTTCTTTTGCCTCTGCCTCAGTCATAGAACATGTTCTAAATAGTAGCCACTCCTTCATGCCGGGCCCCTAAGTGAGGACAGTGTAGAGAAGAACCCCCAGCCAGCCTGTGGAGGATGTATCTCAGGTCAAGTGAGACTTGCTGGTTGTTTGTTACTGCAGCACAACCTTGCCTCTTCCTGACTAATACATGCCCCTCAGCCTCTCTTGCCAGGGCCCTTCTGCCCGGCCCCATTCCTGGCAACCTCTCTGCTCATCTTCTTGTGCTGGAGGATTTCTCCTGCATCGAACTTCTCCTCACGACTGCTCTCCTCCCCTCTTCTCGAGCCTTTGCTAGTTGAAGAGCCTCTCTTTAAAGAAAGTACCGGACTTCCCTGGCAGTCCAGTGGTTGAGACTCCACACTTCCACTGCAGGGGTCATGGGTTCGATCCCTGGCTGGGGAAGTTCCACATACTGCATGGGGCAACCAAAAAAAAAAAAGCACCATCCTGGAACAGCCTGAGTCTCAGCCCTTGGTTTCCGTCAGTACCCTCACAGGCCTGACATTTCCGCTTCCCATTTCCCTCCACTGCTTCTGATCTTTACTCTCTTCTGCTCATGGGCCATTGGCCTCAGCATCTTCTGACACTGACCTAATAAAACTGCCTGCCTACCAAATGGTTATCAACCAGCAGCAACGTTAGCACTCCCCACCCTCAGGAAGATGGACCTGCTCCCTGGAGGAGAAAGAGTAGCAGATGAAAATAACCATGACGGAGTGGAACTGGACAGGGTGCAATTGTAAAACAACTCTCGATTTTTTCCTCTTAAGACTGTCTGACAAAGCTACTTCATCACCCCTTTCTCCCCACTCCAAGATGATATCTCTGGCAGGTCCCTCAATTTCCTGTCACTTTCAGGAAATGAAAAGTCCTTTGGTCACAGCAAGTCTCAAAATAGTTTGATTTCAGTGATAGAATGTCCAGTCCCCTGTAATTCTTAAAACTTTGAACTTAAACTTCTCGCCTGCCTCCCTGGAAGCCTGGAGAGGGAAACGGCAGTGTGCTTGGGTCCCTCTCTTTTTCTACCTTCCCCGATGACTCCTGATCCCTCCAGAAAGAGAACAAGTGTTTGTAGATTAGATTGGGGATATGGACATTTCTACTTGAGGGTGCTGTCATGATTTGGCTTTGGAGTAAGATGGGGTTGGAGGTTATTCTAAGACAGGACTTTCCTGTGAGGTCTTGGGGGGTCCCTCCCGTGGCTCTCTGACATGGATGAGGTATTCCCCACGTGGACTCCTGTGGACATCCTCAACTTGACTCTTCCCCCAGCAGAGCTGCTTCGGAGGGGTCTTTTTTTTTAAAATTAATTAATTTTTTTTTTTTTTGCAGTACGCAGGCCTCTCACTGTTGTGGCCTCTCCCGTTGCGGAGCACAGGCTCCGGACGTGCAGGCTCCACGGCACGTGGGATCCTCCCTGACCGGGGCACAAACTCGCGTCCCCTGCATCGGCAGGAGGACTCTCAACCACTGCGCCCCCAGGGAAGCACTATTTTTTAATTTTATTGAAGTAGAGTTGATTTACACTGTTGTGTTCATTTCTGCTGTACAGCAAAGTGATTCAGTTCTACATATATATATTCTTTTTCATATTCTTTTCCATTATGGTTTATCCCAGGATATTGAATACAGTTCCCTGGCTATACAGTAGGACCTTGTTGTTTCTCCATCCTGTATATAATAGCTCGTATCTGCTAATGGGAGGGGTCTTCTTGCACTAGCAGACCACCTTCTTGGCAGGGGCCCTTAGGGAGGGGTCCTTCCCCTGCCATCACAGGTGACTCGGACTCAAGACCGCTTTCCAACTGGTCTCCACGAGGCCCCTTGCGCTAGGCGTGAGGTGAAAGGCAGTGACACCAGCTAACATCTCCGCATAATACAGGAACAACACGCTTCAAAGAAATCTTCTCTCTCTGACATTTCAACCTCCCCCCTTCATACCCTCACCTGGGTGCTGAGCTCATTCGCGGAAGCCTTCTCCATCTGTCTCGCATGGGTATCAGAGCACTTTGCTCTGAAATGCACAAGTATTTTTCTCCCTTCGGGGGAGGGGATGGTTCTCAGCTAAGTCTGAAGCAAAGTAACGGTTCATTAAAATGAGGTTATATGTTGAGAGTTAAGCTCTGTGTCTCCAATTGATCCCTGATGAAAAGAGTAGAAAGTCTGAGCCATTTTGGCTCTTTCCTGGTGTTAATACAAATGTCCTCTCCTCCCCAATACTCCATCTTCTACTTATCAGTTGATTTTGATGGTTATAAACTCTAATTATACACGGATAGAGACACTGATGGAGACAGACATAAACACACAGAGGCCTAGCCAGCTTTGCTTACGATAGCCATTAAACGTCATTAAATAAAAATAAATCCTTGCTGCTATTTACCCTGGAGCAGGCTGCCCAGAGTTGTCTATCCAAGAAGCAGCGTGAGAGCCAGTCGGCACGTGTGACTCAGAGCACCTGCCTCTCTGACTTTGGGGCACTGTTTGTCTTTTCTGTAGTGTTGTAACCGAGCAGGACCCTATGCAGCGGTCCCCAACCTTTTTGGCACCAGGGACCGGTTTCGTGGAAGACAATTTTTCCAGGGTCAGGGATGGTTCAGGCAGTAATGCGAGCAATGGGGAGCGATGGGAGCGGCAGGTGAAGCTTCACTCACTCGCCCGCTGCTCACCTGCTGTGTGGCTCGGTTCCTAACAGGCTGCAGACCAGCACCAGTCCACGGCCCGGGGGGTTGGGGACCCCTGCTATAGGGCCTTCCGAGTTCCAGGACAGACCTCTCCCCCATATTCTCTGCTTTAGCTCCTCTCTCAAGTACCCAGATTAACAGTATTTGATGCACGTTTCCTGAGTTATTTTATAGATGCTAAACCCCCCACCAAATGGAAGATATTAACTACTTGATGACCATGAACACACAGCCCCCAGACCTACTAGCACCTAAGGATGGATAATGTTAACCCCTGTGACACTGCCCTGTTACCTCACCATCAACCAGTCAGAGACTTGTGCACGAGCTGATCACATACCCTGTGAGCCTTCTCCCCCGTCACCTCCCTCACCTGGCCTTTAAAAATGCTTTACTGAAACTCATCAGGTAGTTTGGGTGTTTTGAGCCCTAGTTGCCCTGGACTCCTTGCTGGGCACCCTGCAATAAACATGCACTTTCCTTCACCAAAACCCCGTGTCAGTAGATTGGCTTTACTGTGAGCGGGTGAGCGGACCCAAGTTTAGTTTGGTAACACTGTCTGCTGATGTGAGGCGTGCCCTTTTGGATGGTCACCCACACTTCACTCTGGTGAACCTCAGTTTCAGCCGTTCTTGCTTTGCGATTTCTCCAGGGGTTTTGAAAGTATATTTCCTGTATGTTGCAGAGTCCACATTTTAAATCAGACCACTTAAAACATCCCTTATGATCTTGGAAAAAACCCTCTCAGCTTTTTGGGTGTGCACTATCTGGTGACAGACAAATTTTATTTATATATGTGTTTACTTGCTAGCTTACTTATTAGTTCATAACTAGTAAATGCAGGAATAAAAAATGCTATTGCTATCAACTTTGATTAAAATAAAAGTTAAAACCACACTTTATTTTTAAGCAGGAAATCTAAGAAACTTTAAGAAGCTACTGATACAACCCTTTAGAAATCAAGGAACCCTTGAATCAATTAACTCGTATATGAATATATTAGAGAGAAGGTTAAAGGACTGTCTACAAATCAGGGACTTCGCTGGTGGCACAGTGGTTAAGAATCCGCCTGCCAATGCAGGGGACACGGGTTCGAGCCCTGGTCCAGGAAGATCCCACATGCCACGTAGCAACTAAGCCTGTGTGCCACAACTACTGAACCTGCACTCTAGAGCCCGTGAGCCACAACTACTGAAGCCACGTGCCACAAATACTGAAGCCCGTGCTCCTAGAGCCCATGCTCTGCAACAAGAGAAGCCACTGCAATGAGAAGCCCACGCAATGCAACAAAGAGTAGCCCCCGCTCGCTGCGACTAGAGAAAGCCTGCGTGCAGCGACGAAGACCCAATGCAGCCAAAAACAAAAATAAAATAAAATAAATGAACAAAAAAAAGGATTGTCTACAAATCAGTTTAACAAAAATTATGTTAAATTTCTACGTAGTTTATATCAGGCCATAATAAAGTTTCTACCTAATCTACATACTGCAAAATAAGGACCTGTCTTATTGAAACATTTATTTTAAAAGTCCTAAAGCCATATGATTTGTAACCTTGAGGCTATAAATATTTATTTTAAGACACTACATTTATTAGAATATTTGTTCTGAAAACCGTTCATTTACTTGAAGTTGTAAACTTTTCATAGGTGGTGGGATTTTATTCACCAATCTTGAGATAATTAACCCATTGACTGTGGCTTCATTGATTTAGTTCTAATTAACTCTAACAGTGTAACATCTGTATGGATTCTCTTAGAAGTGGGAACACAGCTAAAGGCATTAGGGTGTGGAGAAAAGGGAACCCTCTTGCACTGTTGGTGGGAATGTAAATTAATACAGCCACTATGGAAAACAGTATGGAGGTTCCTTAAACAACTAAAAACAGAACTACCATATGACCCAGCAATCCCACGACTGGGCATATACCCAGAAAAAACCATAATTCAAAAAGAGTCATGTACCACAATGTTCACTGCAGCACTATTTACAATAGCCAGGAGATGGAAGCAACCTAAGTGTCCATCGACAGCTGAATGGATAAAGAAGATGTGGCACATATATACAATGGAGTATTACTCAGCCATAAAAAGAAACAAAACTGAGTTATTTGTAGTGTGATGGATGGACCCAGAGTCTGTCATACAGAGTGAAGTAAGTCAGAAAGAGAACAACAAATACCGTATGCTAACACATATATATGGAATCCCCAAAAAAAAAGAAAAGGTTCTGAAGAACCTAGGGGCAGGACAGGAATAAAGACGCAGACATAAAGAATGGACTTGAGGACACGGAGAGGGGGAAAGGTAAGCTGGAACGAAGTGAGAGAGTGGCATGGACATATATACACTACCAAATGTAAAATAGATAGCTAGTGGGAAGCAGCTACATAGCACAGGGAGATCAGCTCGGTGCTCTGTGACTACCTAGAGGGGTGGGATAGGGAGGGTGGGAGGGAGGCACAGTGGGAGGAGATATGGGGATATATGTATATGTTATAGCTGATTCACTTCATTATAAAGCAGAAATTAACACACCACTGTAAAGCAGTTGTACTCCAATAAAGATGTTAAAAAAATAAAATAAATCTTTTATGAACTTTTTTGTCCAAAAAAATTAAAAAGTTACATATACATTTTTAAAAAGTGGCTGTTTAAAATGCAATGCAGAGTTCTGGTTTTCATTCTGTAAGCGATCTAGAATCTCAGAGCTTCAATGCAAAATACTTAAAAAGAGAATAATTACACCACAAATTTATTCTTGCTTCTTTTCCTCTGAATCCACAAATAAGCACTGAAATGGAACCCAAGCTGGAGAGGTAAACCAGGTTCCAGACAGCCTGGCTTTCTGTTGCTCTGAAGTTCACTTCAACTAAACAAGCTGCATTAAAGTCTTACTGTCTCAGGCCCTGAAATGGGCACAGGGGCCCAGAGATCAGCGACAGTGTCTGACCCATTTTCTTCCTTTCTGAAGCGGGAATGCCTTTATTCATAGACCCTTAACCTCAGATACAGATATTTGCATGTAGTGTCAGGGATTCATGGGCCACCCTCACCTATCCAAAGAGACACGGAAAACTTGTGGATCTTTCTTGGCTAAAGACCCTTGAGTCTGGAACAAGAGATATTCTACTATCAAAGTGGAGGAATCTTTGTTTTGGGAATCCAGTGAGAAATGGTGGGTCAAGAGGTAGGTGGTAATTTCTGTAGAAAGAGTGCCACCCCCGGGGAAGGAAAGCCGAGGTTTCAGCCCTATGCCTGCCTCTGATTTTCTTTGTGACTTTTGACAAGTCACAAGCCTTTTGGGGCTCAGTTTCCTCATCTGCCAGATGACAGGATTGGACTGAGTGACCGCGAGGTCCCTAGATGCCCCAAGATCCTACCTAAGAATTTATGAAAGAGGACGGCTAATTGGCTGGGATTCTTCAAATAATTCCACTTGTGTCCGGCCACGTGGATCCCTTCTCTCCTCACCCAGCTCTGTGTTGTGCTGTGGGCAGCAAAGATGCCCCACTCCCTAAGTTTAACTGTTTTTTTTTTTTTAAACATCTTTATTGGAATATAATTGCTTTACGATAGTGTGTGTTAGTTTCTGCTTTATAACAAAGTGAATCAGCTATACATACACATATATCCCCATATCTCCTCCCTCTTGTGTCTCCCTCCCACCCTCCCTATCCCACCCCTCTAGGTGGTCACAAAGCACCGAGCTGATCTCCCTGTGCTATGCGGCTGCTTCCCACCAGCTATCTATTTTACATTTGGTAGTGTATATAAGTCCATGCAAATCTCTAGTTTAACTGTTTTTACTCCACTAAATAGAATGTGATGGAGGCTTTATTTGTCAAGTAATTAAGAGCAAACAAGCCCTTAATTACAAGCAGACCAGAGTTCCAGCTCCAGCCCCGCAGAATCACTGTTCACTTCCCTGAGGTCCCAGGGTCTTCCTCTGTGAGATGAAAGCCTGCCTCGCACAGTTAGTATGAAAATTAAATTTGTAAAGCACCTCGACAGTGGCTGGCACGAAGCAGAGCTCAATGTATGCTAGCGTTATTACTGTTGCTCTTGTTATTAGTACCTAGTATTCCTTGACATTAAGACACCTGCTACAATTCTGGGCATGTCATAGAAGCTCACTCCATGCCAGTTCTTACTACTGTTTGACGATGCTAATGTCTTTCCCAGGCACCCCACCACCCTTTCCAGGTTTATAAATCTGCCTCTCACCCGTGTAGCCAGCTGCCTCTTGAACAGGAACCAATTCTCTGTAATCAAGCCTGTGGAGATGGCAATTCCCCATCCCGGCATGTGCTGGGTACTCACAGCTTTATCGCTCTCCTTGGTTAGAACGGAAATACTTTATAGCATTTACGCTTTTCAGATTGAAACCTGCAGGGTTGGCTTCTCAATTCCTGCCCCACCCCGCGCCCTCCCCCGGGACCAGAGCAGAACTTGTCTTCCGGAAGACAAACCAGTGGTGAGGTTTCTGTCAAGGCCCTAGACCCTGCTGGCTGGCTGGGAGAGCACCTTCTGGATAGAGAACCTTAGCATGGAGGTAGGATTTGGTCACCTGTAGTTGATGGGCCATCAGCAAGAGAGCTACTTGGGACTGGTCCTGCTAAAAGGGCCAGCAGGGTTCTCACATTTATTGCTTACTATGTGCCAGGCACTGAGCCAAGAGCTCTGCCCCAAACAACTCTGGGACCCAGAGCAAAACTAACCACTAACTTGATACGGCAGTCATGGGGCTGAGAATTCAGAATGGATGCTGACCGGTAGCCCCTTCCAGTATGTTCTGGGTGAATATCAGCGCTGACCACGAGGGAATTATCACTATCCCTCACTATTCCTCAACCAACTCACATGGAAACTGAGGACCAGAGAGGGTCAGTAACTCGCCCAAGGTCACCAAGTAAGTGGCAGAGTCAAGTGCAGCCCTGATCCGATCTGTGCGGGCATCTGGGCTCTGTATCGCCCTCCCTCCCACATGCACAGATTTTTTTGTCACTCTGCATTTTCCTTCCAACTTTGCATCTACATAAAGCATCTTGTTTCCATCTCATTCTCCCTCCTTTGTAGGGACGTGCTTTGAGCCTCTGCCTGTGGGTAGAAATTGAATCCAAGCCGAGGCCCCACAGAACTTCTGTTAGCATTTTTCAAGAGGCCACGGAGCTGGTTTCGCCTGAGGGCTGAACTTTTCCAAGTTTCTGGCCCAGGCCTGCAGGGGCTCTTTCCTCTCTCTCTGCGTAGCCCAGCAAAGGTTCTCGAGAGCTGTCAGTCAGATCCTCAGTAGAGATCCCTTTCATGCATTCATACCTATGCTACCTGAAATCTGACTTTAGAAGGGGAAGAAAGAGAACTAACGTCTTCTAGATTCCAACAATGTGCCATGCATTTTATCACACTGACTCTGAAAACCCATCTGGTGAGGGAGCCTGGGGGCACCCAGGCTCCGGATTGGTGAGGCGGAGATGCAAGTTCAGCTCAGATACTTACTAGCCATGTGGTCTTGTTGGAGACACTTAAACTCTTTTTCAGTGGAAAAGTGGATAGTAATACTTCTAACTAATGAGGTTTTTGGTGGGGGTGAGGGTGGATAAAAAGAAACAAGATGTGTGAAGTGTTTAGCATACCACCTGGCACACAGCAAGTGCTTAAAAAACAGAAGCTGCTTCGTTATCCCCATGGCCAATGAGAACACCGAGAAGGGTTCAAGTTCCACGCTTAAGGGCTTCATATGCAGCCAGGTGCCTCTAACTCCCAACACATTATGCCAGATGATTTTTTCTGTTAAAATTTTAAATGTATCTAATGTTTCAATTGCATAGGAATTGAAATTCCTTCAAAAAATGATACTGAGAATTTACTTTTTTTTTTTTAAACATAGAGTTCGGTACCTTTGTAATCACTCTAGAGAATGGGGTGGTCAGAAGGTAAGTGATAGCAAAAAGGGAAGAGCTGTTTCTTTCCTAACTTTTCACGCCCCAGCTTGACATGAAAACCTCCCAAGGCAGGGAGCCCGCTGCTCAGATCAACAGGGGATTAGCTCCTTCTAGCTTTCGGCAAAGTCACAAATTGATCCATGGGGGTGGCAGGTTGCGAGTGAACAGAATTCATTTTGAGAAAATCAGACCTATCTCGTCCCCTGTTTTCGCAGTTACGCTTTTCTAATTTGGGCCACTTTCTGTGGAATTGGACCAGACTGGGCAGGGGAAGGAAAAAAAAAGAAACTTGCCAGGATGTACTGAATGTCCTTTAAGTTCAATTACTCCTCCATAGAGCTAGTCTTCACAACCATACTGTGAGGTCTGCAAAGCTATCTCCATGTCACAGTGAAGACCAAAGCTCAGAGAGGTAAAGGGGCCCTTTCTTTCTTTTTTTTTTTTAAAGTTAATTTTTACTGGAGTATAGTTGCTTTACAACGCTGTGTTAGTTTCTGCTGTACAGCAAAGTGAATCAGTTATACGTATACATATATCCCCTCTTTTTTAGATTTCCTTCCCATTTAGGTCACCACAGAGCGTTGAGTAGAGTTCCCTGTGCTATACGGTAAGTTCTCGTTAGTTATCTATTTTATACATAGTAGTGTATATATGTCAATCCCATTTTCCCAATTCATCCCACCCCCCTTCCCCCCTTGGCATCCATAAGTTTGTTCTCTACATCTGTGTCTCTATTTCTGCTTTGTGAATAAGTTCATCTGTACCATTTTTCTAGATTCCACATATAAGCAATATTATATGATATTTGTTTTACTCTTTCTGACTTACTTCACTCTGTATGACAGTCTCTAGGTCCATCCATGTCTCTGCAAATGGTACTATTTCGTTCCTTTTTATGGCTGAGTAATATTCCATTGTATATATGTGCCACATCTTTATCCATTCATGTGTTGATGGACACTTAGGTTGCTTCCATGTCCTGGCTATTGTAAATAGTGTTTCAATGAACATTGGAGTGCATGTATCTTTTTGAATTATGGTTTTCTCAGGGTATATACCCAGGAGTGGGATTGCTGGGTCATATGGTAGTTCTATTTTTAGTTGTTTAAGGAACCTCCATACTGTTCTCCATAGTGGCTGAACCAATTCACATTCCCACAAACAGTGTAGGAGGGTGCTGAAGGGGCCCTTTCAATGTCACACAGAGTAAGTGGTACAGTCCAGATAAGACCTGAGGGCTCTCCAGCCCCCAAACTCATATTCCTCCCACTGCATCAGGTTTTTCAGGAGTGAGGGAACTGGCTTCCAGTTCTGGCCATGATACTAACTCATTATTTCAGAAGCTCTCTTTTTTTCTCTTGAGGCAAATTTTTATTCAAAATGATGGGTCAAGGGCAAGATTGAGTTAGATCAGATATGGCTAATGGAGTTCACACAGAGTTCAACTGTGATCGATTGGTAGTGGCTGCTTGACGCTCTGGTTGAATGAGATTCTGAGGCGGCCATGTCTCGGCTCATTAGGAAGAGTGCTGTGATTGATTTGTGATGTCTGCCTTGGGCACATCTGTGGGAATGTGTCACAAAAGTGCTGTCATTGTTATTTTTGTCCCCATAGCTCATTGCAAGGTGGCTGCTCCTCCTCAGCCTCCCACATCCATTTTTAAGCCAGAAAAAAAAAAAAAAGGAAGGAGTAAAGGGGAAGAGAACATACCTGTATCTGGAAAGCAAAACATTTCCCAAGAATTCCTAGCAGACTTCTGTTTACATCTCACTAACCAAAGTTGTATGACATGGTGACACTAGCTGAGTGGGAGTCTGCAAAAGTACGCATTTTGCCTGGGTCCATTTCTGCCCCTCAAAAGAATTAGGATTCTGTTAGTAGAGAAGTGGAAACTGGGTGTTGGGCAGGAAACCAACAGTGTCTGCCATGTGCACCATCCCTGGACTGGATTATCTCCATGGTCCCTTCCAGACAAGTCAGCCATCTGATAATTTGGCAAATTTAGTTAGTCTTGGGTACAATGGTATTTTCGTCAATGAATATGCAGCCCCTGCTTCACTGGGGGTCTTTAATAGATAGTCAATGTAAGGGAATCCATGCCAATGGGACAGTCCCTAGAAGTTTAATCCAGGAGCACAGAGAACACATGGGAGACGTTATCTCGAAGAGCAATGCTCAGAAAACCATGGAGTGACCTTGGCATAGTGTCCAAGGATTGGCAGCAATCCCACCCAGGCCTGGATGAGATAGGAGAGGGGTAACAAGGAGAGTTTCAAGTGGCACAGCAAGTTCAGGGCAGAACCGGAGTAGAAGTCAGTCTTCTGACTCCTGGGCCCAGGGTGTGCGGCAGTACATGGAACACAGTGTCTGTCTCCACGGAGCCGACATTCTGGGAGTGTGAGTGGTGAGACACTAGAGTTCATTGGCAGCGAATCATTTCTTAACTGGATGAAATGAAACATTTCATTCTGCAAATGAAACAATGTGAGCACATAACGGGAGAGCTGTCGGTACAGAATGAATGAATAAAATTTGAGCCAAGATCTAACATGTGAGCAGCAGTTAAGTGGGGCTCTACAGCGAGAGGGTCCAGTAGTGCGCACGCGCGTGTGCATGTCTGTGGTGTGTGCGTGCGTGTGTGTGTGTGTGTGTGGTGGGGAAGTGACCCCAGACTGGGGAACTGGATCTGTAAGAAGCCACAGTCCTCTGTCCACCTCCTCCTACTGGTGGGTCTCACCCAACTTCAGCTCCTCTGCACTTTCTTTCAGGCAGTGCCCTTGGCTAGGCCTTGGGTGATTCCCATAGTGTCTGGTTACCAGATAAATACAGGACCCCCAGCTAGATTAGAAATTCAGATAGACATTCGATTCAGGGGTAGGGCTGCCAGCCTTGAGCCTGGAAACTCCCCGTATCTGGGCCTCTGTTCTCTCATCTGTAAGACAAGGGCAAAGGAGCAGCCCTGACATGAGTGGAGCGAAGGAGGGAGACGCAAACATGCAGAGGCTGGAGGATCCCATGATCCTGGTTAGGAACTGGGGACCTGGGTGCTATTTGAAGCTTTTTCACACACTCACTCTGTGACCTCAGGCAAAGCACCTTTCTGAGCTTCAGTCTTCTTGATAAAATCAGGGTTTTGTGATCCTCTCCACTTTACCCCTTAGCCCAGGGCCACCATTTTAATAAATAATAGCAACAACAACAACGCCCACTGCCTCCGGCTTAGTTCAGCCTTTTCATCTCTTCCTGGGTGACTTCCTGTCTCCAGTGTTGCTCCCTCCATGCCATCATCCACGCAGAAGCCTCCGGGACCTTTCCTAAGCACAAATATGATTTTGTGGCTCCCTTTCAGAGAATCCGGCAACGGCTCCCATGACCACCGTGTCCATGTTTGTCCCCCGTGAGCTGGGCTCCTGCTGGCCCTTCTGGGCGGCCATCTCTCACCACCAGCCTCACTTTCTGTCCTCTAACCATCCTGAATTACTTGAGCTTCTCAGAATGATCACATTTCTTCCTCTGGGTCTTTGCCTGTACCCACCTGCCTGAATTATTCAATGGATGAGTGATGGATGGATGGAGTAAGGGGCATGTGGATAAGCCGTAATGGTTTCCAAAACCACTGTCATCATTCAATGTCTTCATCTGTGCCACATGTCATGGTGAAGGGGCTGAGAGTATCTTGGGGATTCTGGGGGACAGCTGTTGAGACCTATTCTGGGGCTTACCATCGCAAGCCTCATATATATGGTCCCTGAACTTGTGGCGGCTAAGGGAAATTCCCACCTCCCTCCCACTCCACCTGCCCAACATAATAACATCCATCTGAACAACTGGGTTGCAGCCTGAGGCCAATCACTGGTCATTTGTGAAACTGGCTCTCTTATGCACAGAGAGCTTTTATAACGTGTCCCTTGGAGATCTGAATCCAGTCCGCTATGCAGCAGTGAGTGGGGTAGCTCCTGGCCTGCTACCTTTGACTGGAGAAGGAACAGCCAGATTAGGTACAAGCTGGGAAAAAGATCACCCGCTGCACACGAATTTCCTTTGTGACCTTATTAAAAATCCTCCCGGGGGACTTCCCTGGCGGACCAGTGGTTAAGACTTCACCTTCCAATGCAGGGGATATCGGTTCGATCCCTGGTCGTGGAGCTAAGATCCCACATGCCTCGCAGCCAAAAAATCCAAAATGTAAAACAGAAGCAATATTGTAACAAATTCACTGAAGGTTTAAAAAATGGTCCACATGAAAAAAAATCTTTAAAAAAAAAAAACTCCCAGGTATCAGGTTTGGGGTTACATGGTAATAAAACAACCAGATGCTACCGACCGCTCCTTTCTTCCCCTGAAATGGTTCCTGGCACCACTTCTTGCAGGAAGCCTTCCGTGATTACCTCTTTTCTTCCTACTGTCCTACACTGAGTCTGCTCCACTCTATTGACTCTCATTGCTGTGGTGGGGTTGGCACCAATGTGGGTCTTCCCTGGATGGCAGTATCAATTCCCTTACTCTGTAAGTTCCTCCCCTGGGAAATAGGAGGAGGGTAGGGGGTTTGAGGCTGTGCGTCCTCAATGTCCCATTGGCATCACTGCTGAATCACTGAGCTACCTAGTGGGGGAGTCACTCATCTCAAGCCCATATCTTCCTTCCTCAGATGGAGATAAACGGCTCCTGTTGGAGATCTTGAGCAGCAGTTGAAAAGAGTTTGGAGATCCTCTGTGAGTTCTTGTGAAACGAGCTGTTGCCTCAGAACTAGATGTATGAGGGTAAAAAAGGAAAATACAGATACTGAGCACGCTGGAACCAGACACCCAAAAGGGCACGGCTCTCGTCAAAGCATCCCTGTGCCGGCCACACCTCATGCCTATGCTGGTGTTTGTTTGCCAGCCTTCGAGAAACACCTTTCAGCCAGTTTATCAACAGATAGGCATAAATCAATTTTCATGCCTTATAGTCCACACTTTAAAGAGATTCTCAAATCCCATTATCCATTGAATGACTTGGCCTAGAAAGATTTTTGACTATTTCTGAAAATCAAATTCACCTCCTGGGGATAAACACTGGCCACCACTGAGATAATTCAAGAGTCGACTTCCCCACAAATTTCTTCTTCCTCAATAGATAGCCTGGCATCATAGAAAGAATTTTAGAGTCAGACAGGTAGAGACTGGAATTCTGGCTTCTTCATCTGTCACCTGGGTAGCATTGGGCAACTGCCTTAGCCTCTCTGAGCCTCTAGGTCCTCGTCTGGAAGATGGGAACCCCTGTCGTATCTAACAGGGTCAGAGTGCACATTAAGTTTACCTCGCTTAATGTCCAGACTGCATGGTGGATCCTCATGAAGTGTTAGTCCCTCCCTTTTACCCCTTCCTCTGAATCCCACCAAGCTCTGCCTTCACTGGCTAGCCATCTGTATAGGGCACCTAGGGTACTCTGACATATTATTCATATGTCAGCTTATCCTTATTTTACTTATTCCCACACTGTCATTTTAAGTGTACAGCCATGCTTACACATTTCTGTACTCCTTCTAGTGTTAGTGTGGTATATGCACATAAGAGGTGCTCAAAAAAAAAAAAAAGCCTATTTCAATGAGCCATGTATGTCAGGGGTGCTGAAACTACTTGTGATAAAAAGAGTCACAGGAACAACTAAGCCATGCAGCAGGGCCATGAAATCAGAGAAGGATGCCATTTCCAGGGTAATAAGTAACTACTGGCAGTCATTTTGTAAACACATTTGGCCTCCCGGTGTCTGCTTTGAACCTCTTGCAGATTGCTTAAATTCTGATGTTCCTTAACAAGTGATCTGTTCCGCCCTGGTGCCATTCTCCAGATGCCCTCTAGATGGCGGTGTTGAACATGGATTAAAGCCCTGAAGTCTTTGGAAACTCACAGAAGGGGGTGGGGGGAGCAGTGGGAAATCTCTTTTTATTATCAATGCATTAAGAATGAATTTATCATCCTGGTTCAGCAAAAGCCTAGCTATTCAGTAAGAAGCTCTATCCCCAGCCAACGTGCAGCTTACTCAGTTCAGTTACATACAAAGCCAGCTCAGGCCTTTGTCTCCTGCTCAGAATGAGTAACCTGCCTTCCCAGAGGTTTTGGCTTTCCTGGCCGACAAGCCTGAGGACCTTTGCTTTGCCCCAGGATGTCTGCACTAGAGCGGGTGGGGAGCGTGTGAGGGCAGTAAGCAGACTCAGAAAGTACTACACTCTGAAGTAAGAATGAAAGATGGATTCTCCAGCAAAAGCGGTTTTAATAGAGTGAAGCTAATAATAACAGTTAACATTTACTGAATGCCTCCTGCACGCCGGGCACCGTTCGAATGCCTTCCTTTCCCAACTCATTTAATCTTTACACACCCCTATGGAGCATGACTCTCATTAGCTTAGTTTTATAGACAGGTAACTGAGGTCCAGAGAATGAGTGAATCACACAATGTCCCACCTCTAGGGGTGACAGAGCTGGTATGTGGGTTCGGACCTGGCTATAGCAGCCACGCTCTTTACTGCCAGGCCATGCTTTTTCCTCACCAGGGCCCACCCCATGTGGCCAGAGTGTGTCCCGGCTCACAAGTGAGACAAAGAGGCAAGTGGAAAAAGCCCAGTGCAAACCCATCCCCACAGTGCAAAGCACACAAGCCATCACTCTGGAGCAGGTGAGTAGTAGAGAAACTATACGTTGCTGGAACAACCCATAACGTTTAGAGCCAGAGACCTGAGCTTGAATCCAGGCTCAGGCAATTTCGTGGGCAAGTTACTTAATATCCTAGAATCTCAACGAATTCCAAGTGGAGGGTGCAGTTCAAGGAGGGGCGGGTTGAGGGGTGGGGGAAGCTAGACAGTTGCAAACACTCAGGAGCCAGGAAGTGAGTGGTTGGCACAGCCCACAGGATGCAGGTGCCAGGGATCAGCTTAGGCTCCGCTCAGAAGGAGTAGGTGCTCTGAGCAGGAGGGCGAGCAAGGCCTTCTTGGCCACGGCGGCCATTTACTTAACAGTTAAGAGCTTTGGGGACTTCCCTGGTGGCGCAGTGGTTGGGAGTCCGCCTGCCGATGCAGGGGACGCGGGTTCGTGCACCGGTCCGGGAGGATCCCACATGCCGCGGAGCGGCTGGGCCCGTGAGCCATGGCCGCTGAGCCTGCGCGTCCGGAGCCTGTGCTCCGCAACGGGAGAGGCCACGACAGTGAGAGGCCCGTGTACCGCAAAAAAAAAAAAAAAAAAAAAGAGCTTTGGTGCCAGGCAGCCTTGATCTGACTCTTGGATTTTATCCCTTATCAGCCACGTGGCCCAGGCCAAGTGATTTAACAGCCCTGAGCCTCAGTTCTCTCATCTGTCAAATGGGTATAATAAGATTATGTATGTGAAGGGCCTGGCACAGGGCAAGTGAGGATGCGGGTAATGAGCAGCGTTACGGGAGAGGAGTGGCGGCGAACCCTTTCCCAAAAGGAAACTGAAGGCACAGAGAGTGAGACCCATCACTAGGGGTGGCGGGGGCTGAATTTTCCTACACCAGCTCCCAGCCCTACTTCCCAACTGCCTGTATTCAGAGTTTGCTAGCAACCACTCATTCTAATCTTCACCACCTGAGAAGAGGCCTGAGGCTCCTCTCCACAGCATCCCTAAATGGCTGGCTTCTTGCTTTGCTCAGGAGTCTGTGTGTGCATTTCTTGGAATCTCTTTCTTGAACACTGAGATTAATATCGTCTCTGCCACTGGTCTTGGGAGAGGTTGAAGACAGGGCGGGAGGATGGAATGGATGGGAGGAGGCAGGCAGGCAGGGAGGGCAGTGCTATAAGTGAAGCGGGTGGGACCAGGGGCCAGTCACTCCCTTTGAGCCCCTTCACCAAAAGTGGAGCTGTGCCGACAACTCTTTGGTAGAGGTCATACACAGACACGAGCTTCATTAAACCACAGTGTGAAGGCTTTGGGGGAAACAGCAAGAACACAGGGACCAGTCCTTCAATGCAAATTCCTTTCCATTTATGATGCTCCGTGAGAAGATTACTCAATCATTCTAAGTGGACCTGACTCTCTGGGCCATGCCATCTCCAGAGACGCCCTCGGCAGACACTCGCAGGAACCCTCCATTTGAGAGCCCAGAGCACCAAAAGCATCGCTTTACCTGTGAGTGGAACACGGTGCAATGAGGCTTCGGGAGTACAAAATCTGGAATTAGAGACCAGAGTTTTGTGGGGATGGTCATTAGACCAATGGTCCAGTGGTCACTAAAAGTCCTTTCAAATGACTTTTCTATGAGAAATTCCCCAAATTACAGGTTCTAGAGGGGACGATGAATCCAACAAAACCCAGGCCCTTAAGAAGATGGCAAGACACCAGAGGAGGTGACAGACTCTACCACTAAAGAAAGAGCATTTGAATTACACATAGGGTTCCTTGAGGGGGACTACACACTTGCTGCCCAGGTTCACCGATTTTGGCTAAATGTTGCCAGGCAGTTCCACTTTCCTGGTGTGGAAACTGAGTCTCAGAAAGAAGTTAAGGGGCTTGGCAAGATCATACAGTTGGAAGTAAGAGAAGAGGCTGCGTTTGGACCCAAGCCTGCACCACCTTGACCATGATGAATGGACCAGACCGAGTACCAGGCTGTGGAAACACCTGCTTGACTCATAGGCAGGTTCAAGGCCCATAAAAGTGATTCAGAAATGGAAGGAGGGCTTCCTTGGTGGCGCAGTGGTTGAGAGTCCGCCTGCTGATGCAGGGGACGTGGGTTCGTGCCCCCGTCTGGGAAGATCCCACATGCTGCGGAGCGGCTGGGCCCGTGAGCCATGGCCGTTGAGCCTGCGCGTCCGGAGCCTGTGCTCCGCAACAGTAGAGGCCACAACAGTGAGAGGCCCACATACTGCAAAAAAAAAAAAAAAAAAAAAAAAAAGAAAAGAAAAGAAATGGAAGGAGATGCCTGAGTTACCCTTTCTGAGAAAGAACAGGGACCCAAAACACTGGGTGATTTCTCAGACCTCTTTTCTCTGGGACTCCCACATGAAGCAGGCAAAGTACAGGGAAGGATGGCCTTGAGCTCTAAGTTCAAATTGAGATTCCCAGATTTCCAGATGTCAAGAACTAGTAACATGATATGAATAAAAAACTGAAAGTGCATCAGGGACCAACTTTTTATTTTTCACTTAAAAAACTTACTACCTGCTATCACCATCATTTCACATAAAAAAGGGCATTTTAGTACACAGCTAATTAAGAAGGCTTTAATCTCCTTAAGTAGAATGGTCCTTTACATTTAATAAATTCCATTTTATGAAAATTCACTACTCTCTTTATTTTTCCCATTTTGCTGCAGTCAAAGGAAACTTTCATTGCTCTCTGTCAGCAGTTCTTGGGAATTCTAGCCCCAGGCCACACCATCTTGCGTCCTAAACTCTGGGTCATTTTGCTGTAGCGGAAGAGAAAGAGGAGACCTGGGGGCTGGGGAGTTGATGGCTTATCTCCAAGTCACCCTTCGGGCCCAGCAGAAAATTGGGACCAAAACTGATCAGGCTCATTTGACACTAACTCAGTCTGAATTTAGAGAGAAGTGTGAACTGTAACCTATGGTCAAAGGTGGATTCAGTTTCCTCTTCACAGACACATGCTTTCGTATGTGATAGGAACTCCTTTAGTGACGAGTTGCTAATTAGACATCCTTGGAAAAGATGGATGGATCAGACTGATTTGCAGACAGCATTCTCATTGCAGGCCGCTAATGGGCGCTTCCAAGGTGCTGGTGAGGAATCCAGGAGAGCATAAGCCAATGCGGAAGCAGGCACAGCTCACGGACTGTGCTCACCAAAGCAAGTTTGCCCCTTAAGACACCTGTGATCTCCATCGCCGCAGTGATTTCCGAAGTTGCCTGGGCGACAGACTGACCACTTACGCAAGGCCCCAGGGGCCTGGGGCTATTACCTCCTTCTTGGAGGCAAACTCTGTTAGTGGCTAAGTGCTCTCTGCGGACACAGAGGGCCCACCTGCAGAAGGTGTGGACCCTGGACCCAGCCCGGTGCTGGCGTCTGTAGCAGGAAGGGAGATGGGATTTCCAGGGCCCCCTCCAGAGTGAGCTGTTAGGAGAATATTCACATGTTATAAAAAGGTCAATTAGCAGGTGGCGCTACACGTTTCAAAAGGATTCATTCAACATACTTATTGGGTCCGAGGAAAAGAAGAAAAGCCACTAAACTTTCCCGAGCTTCTAGAAGATGCCATGCTCTGTGACATCTACTACCAGGATTCAGAGATAAATGGGACAAAGCCAGAGCCCTCAGAATGGACCCCAACTGGGGGGTGCGGGGGGACAGCGACAAGCACAGCAGTGGCAAGATGAAGATGTTACGCACAGCGCTGGTGACAAGAGAAGCACCGCTGAGCCCCTGGCGGGTAGGGGTGTCTCACAGAGGCGATGCTTAATAATGACACTTACCGATCACTCCTGTGGCCCAGGCACCCAGATAAGCACTGTTACGACATCGTTTCGTTTAATTCCACCAACAAGATACGATTATCCGCATTTTACAGACATGGAAACAGGCTTTGTTTGTGAGATTCAGCAGAAGACTATGGTCCTACACTAAGTGTGCATGCACGCACGCGCATATATGCACGTACAGCATTGCAGCTGCCTGAGGGGACTCCTCACTCCTATGGGCCCCGTCCAAACTCCTGCAAAGCCCTAGCGGTACGGTCATACATTTTGATGAAATGTACAGAATCGACAGATCTTAGGCGTGATCAGTTAGGACCACTGTCCCTTTCCACTCTGGTTTTTCCTCTGTCACAATTCCCTTCATGCTGAGGGTGTTGAGCGGTTAGGACAGTTGTGGCATCTGGCTCACGAGAGGCTGCATTTTGGATCCATTTATTTTGGGTTTAGTGGGATCTATCTATAGGGATTTTAGTCACCCTTATGTGTGTGGTTAAGTTACTACTGGCCACCGGGACGAAGTAACAGCTTCCAGGAATCCCCCTCCTGCCCACCATACCAGCCCACTGGGTGTGGCATTGTGAAGTGCAGAGCCGGGTGGTACAGTGATATGAATGGGTCCCGCAGGAGAAACAAGGTGTGAAATGTACATAGCCAGACGCCAGTGTGTGGAAAATTCTTCCAATCGTTATACTAGAAGATGCAGTTTCCACTGACGCCTAGTCAAAACAGACGTTTCCTACTTGCAGAAATCGGTTAGTGTGTATGTACATTGATACATTTGTACCATCACGTACCATCCGCTTCTTTTGTTTTCTGAATGGAGTCCGGCAAAAGAGAATATATCAGAATTCCTGACTTTGTAGGCCACCCGCATGTAACAGTCGTGCACACGATGGTTCCATCCGTGTTTGATGCATCCCAATTCTCAATAATATCTTTTTTGATCAACCAGGCGAGACAAAAGGTGAATTATATTTCTATTCACTCTTTAGAAAATTACATCACAAAATTGTTAGCCTCTGAGGACACAATCACAGAGTATGAAGCCATAAAAGGTAGGAAGAAAGTGTTAGAGAGGTGGCTCAAGCAGCTAATTAATAAAAACTTTCTTATTTTTCTGGATATTGTGTTTGCAGTATGTGTCAGCCAGTTTTCAATGTAGTCTGTTGTAATAATTTCTCATTTTTTCTCACGTTTTTCTCACTCTCACTATTTTTCTCACATTTGCACTTAATTTTGTATTTGTTCCTTTGTATTCATTTTCCTAATGGGGAATCCCCAGAAGGACGTAAGTTTCAGACTCATCTACGCCTGCTGGGGGAAGGTGTCCTTCTGGTGATGTCACCAGCGCTATTGACACATTAGACTCTCCTGAGGCCTCCTCCCTCCTCCCTTCCTCTGGTGACAAAATCACCCCACACTAACAATTCCACTTCGCACTTCTTCCTTAAGACTAGCGGTTTTTGAACTAGCGTCTCCCCAGCTGAGCATCTTCCCTCATCACTCCTGTTTCGCTCACGCCACCCCTGTGAATGAGCTCAGAAGTGTCATGTGCTCCCAAGAAGAGATATTTTCATGCAACCCTTTCAGTCCAGATTCCACCTTGGCATTTGTATGTTTGCTCCTGAGTGGCAGGAAGAGAAGCCAGTTTCTCTGGGTCTTGGTGACAGTCCCTGGGTCTGTCTGCTTTAGCAAAGGTGGATTAAGTGCCTCCTTGTGCCAGGCACTCAGCGAGATTTAGAAACTCAGAGATGAGTCTTAAACCCACAGCTGTAAGTCTTGTGGGGAGAAGCCCATGTCCTCACACTGTGACGAGGGGGCTGAGTCCAGAGAAGTGCCCTGCAGTCAACCTGAGAGGTCAAGGAAGGCCTCCTGGAAGAACTTACACCTGAACTGGGTCTTAGAGGCCAGGTGGGGAAAGGCGGCCATTGGTAGCATCCCAGTTATTCAATTAAAGTCCTATATTAGGTGCTGCTGTGGAAGCATCTTGCAGATGTGATAGAAGTCCCTAATCAGTTGACCTTAAACAAAAGGGAGATCCTACTGGGTGGGTCTAATCTGCAAAGCACTTTCAAAGAGGGCTTAGGCCTTCCTCAAGCTCAGAGACTTCAAACAGCCATTGGGTCTGCAATTCCTCCCCAGCTCCCCACTCCCCCCATCTTCCCTCCCGACTGTCACTTGTGGACAATAAATTTCGGCTCATGCCTGGGGGATTCCAGCCTGCACGTGATCTTGGCTTGCCTGCCCTACAGAGCTTGCATTTACTTGTCCTCCACAATTGCATAAATTGATCTATTATAATAAATCAATATATAGACAATAAATCTATTACCTGTCTATCTCCTATTTGGTTCTGCTTCTCTGAACCCTGACTGATAAAGACGATGATGATGATATAATGATAATGATACCAGCAAATCATACTGATTGAGAATTTATCACGCGCCAGACGTGACGCTTACACTTCTCAGGCATTAATCTCACTTATTCTGCTCAGTAACTCTGTGAGATAGGTGCTATTATTACCCCTTTTCACAGATGAGGAAACTGAGGCACAGAGAGGTTGAGCACCTTATCATACAGCCAGTAGGTGTCAGAGCCAGGATTGTCATCCATCTCCCCTGGGCTTCATGCCATGTGATAGGGAAACAAGCAGGTCCTGCCATTCAGTGTTTAGAGCGGGCAGCGATGAGCAATGAGGAGGGAGAAGCGCTAGGATTTTAGTAGGAGCTAAAACTGCCCCGTGCGCCAGCCTGTTTTCCCCTTGAGAGTGGAGTAGGTGGGAAGAATCCTTATATAGAGAACAGAGAATGTCAGAAGGCACTCCGAGATCTGCTATAGTCCATTTCCCACTGGACAGATAAGCAAACTGAGGCCCTGCAAAGGTATGAGGAGCCTCAGGGTGGTAATAGGCCATCAGGTTGGTAATGTCACATGCAGCAGGTCCTTTGGATGCAGAATCCTCACCAGGACCCTGCCCTTCATGGTGCAGGGAGACTCTTCTAGGGAGATCCTGTTATGTCAGGAGCTAGGTAACCTCCAGTGGGCTCCCACAAGGCCCTGCCCACTAAAAAATTCAGTAGTGTAGCCAAGGGTTAGGCTGAGGTTTGGGGAGGAGACAGATTTGATACTTTAACCTTTGGCATTTCCCAGGCAGGAAGGAGTGAGTCTCCAAACCTTGTATATAACAACACAGTTACAGCAAGGCTGAGGGGGTGGCGTTATGCTTTGGCTCAGATGTGTACCTGATTGTACCAATGGCAAAGAGGGAGTTATGGCATCCATGCAGATAACGGCAATACTAATACTGGTGGTAATGATAATAATCCTTTCATAGGTTGAAATGACTTTTCACATATGTTTCACGGGGCATTTTTCATCACTTCTTTTACTCTCACTTCACAAATGGGAAAATGAAGAGTTGTTAAGGGATGGGTTCTAGGTCACACAGCTAGTATTTTTTTTTTTTTTTTTGGAGGCTTGTGGGATCTTAGTTTCCCAACCAGGGATCGAACCTGGGCCCTCGACCATGAAAGCACAGAGTCCTAACCACTGGACCGCCAGGGAATTCCCCTCACACAACTAGGAGTGATGGAGCAGGTCCTGGCCTCAGATCTCCCTTGGCCCCATTCTTCATTGTCCTTTGCTGCCTTCTGCTTTTTAAGTGCTCTACACAGGTCTCTGGGCCAGGGCCGTGGTCCCCATCCCCTCCACTCCCTGCTTCCATTTTGCTTTGAGAACAACAGAATACTACAGAGGTGGGGAGTGGCTAGAAGACCAGCCAACTTCCAGGCTGCGAGATGGTGGTGAGTTTGCACCAGTTGCAGTCAAAATCATGGAGATTAATTACACTCAACCCAAGAAATGGGCTTTTAGGTGCTGTCAGTCAGAAGTAAATATTTTGAAGTCAAAAACTGAAAAATGTCACAACTGGTGTTTCGAATTCACAGATATCTTGGGTGCCTTGTAACACCTTTATATTTTCCATTTAGAGAAAAGAAAATACCTCTCTTTAAAAATCACAGGGGCTTAAGGAAACACTCATGCTGTGTTGTGGTTTCGAGTTGTGTAGGTGCCATGGGTCGGGCCGTTGGTGTGTAACCTACACAGAGGCAAAGGCGTCTGCTAGGAGCTTCTGTAGGATGGAGTGCAAAGGTCATGGGCTCAAAGACATGACTCCAAGGCCTTCCTCTTCCCAGCTCCGTAACCTTGGGCAAATTCATCCCCATTCACCTGTTCCTTCATCTGTAGGAGGGGATCTGGATCAACAACCTCTCTTAACTGTTGGGACTAAAGGACATAACGCACATTCATTAACTGCCCAGAACTGGGCTTTGACAAGAGGGGAGGTTTTTAATTCCACCCATAGTCTTTGAAGCAACTCATAAAATGCTTTTCAAACAGTAAAGTGTTACAAGGTTTTTGTGAAAATAATGAATAAGAAATGAGGGGGAGCCTTAAGTGGAAATGTTAACGCTCTCACCCTGACCCTAAAATCTCTCCAGCCTATTTTAGTTTTTGCTGGGCAAGAAATATCTACAGTGATTCATAGGTTTTTTTCTAATCAAATAGCCGTGTACATATAGCATCCGTTGACAGGGGTCATCACGACAAATACGTGTAAAGCACTTTTCGAAATTTTTGTTGGCATTGTTTCATTTCATTCTCTCAATAACGCAGTGACGTGCTGGTTCTATCACTGCTGTTGCTGCTGCTTCTACTTCTGCTACCTTTTGCATTTATTGCAGGTCTGCCGTGGGCCAATGACTGTGCTGAGTGCCACGCGTACTTCATCCCTGGTGGATCCCTATGACGTAGGCTATCGATAGCATTTTGTGTGTGAGATAAACCAAGGCTAAGTGGGTCAAAAAAAACAAAACAAAACAAACAAACAAACGAAAACGCTTGCTCCAAAGTCACACAGTCAGTCAGTGGCAGAGCCACGACTCACATCGGAGCCAGCCTGACGGTAGCGGCTGTCACAAAGCACCTGCCGTTATCTCATGATTCAGATGAGGAAACACACCAGGAGACTTTGCGGTTCCAATGACCTGTCTTGTATGGGGCAGAATCTGGACCCAAATCCATGTAGTCTTGCTTCAAATTCTAAGCTGCTTCCACCACATCTGTCTGGATGTGGTCTCCCAATCTGGTGACGGTGAGAAGGAGGCCGTAGTTAGTCTGCCTCTACTGGATGCGTCCATCTGCCAGGCATGTGCTAAGCTTCTGATCAACTTTGTCATTCCATCTGCCCAAAACACAACGATACGTGTGCTCGTAAAAAGAGGCTCAAGGGTTCAATATCCGAAAGGTAAATGGCAGATATCTCAAGGCGGTAGGATTTTAGATTATTATTATTTTTCTATTATTACTATTGTTATCTTCTTCCTCGTAATTTTCACATGACTTTTTGAAAACAAATAAAGACAATGACACTTAAAAGCATAAAGTCCAAAACTACGCTTTGTTGGAGGTGTTACTGATCCCTACTTTCCAGCTGAGGAAATTGAGGCCAAGAGATGGGAGCGCGTTGTCTGTTCAGAATTAACCTCAAAGATACTGCTCATCCGTTCCACTAAGCCACGTCCCGGGAGCCCCGATCTGCCCTGGGCAGGAGAGCGATGTCCTGGGCGGTTTTACAATCTCTCCCATGACAAGGGCATGGCTCCTCCTACCTTAAATGAGAGCCTGGATTCACATGGCAGTGGGGCCCTGGGTGTTCCTGCAGCAAGATTAGGCACGGCAGTTCACGGGGATGTTTCCAGGCAGATGTGAGGGCAAGTGGAGCTGAGAAAGCCTCTGAGATGATGCGGGAAACACCTGGTGTGACCAGCAGAGAGCGGGACGAGGTCTCCTGCAGGCTCAGGGAGAATGAAATGAGACAGCAATGCAAAGCTGCTTGGGGAATAGGTTAGGAGGTCCATTTGCATCTTGCTACCTTGATGTATATATGTTATAGATTTACCTTATAATTGGTCGGTCCATGATTGATCATTAGTAAACAAACATGCATCTTGGTGGGAAGCTCTGTTCTGTGTACAGGGTTATGGATGGAGTCATTCACTCACCCAATGGATATTTTATTCTGATAAATGCTAATTGCCGCTCAGAGGGCCTGACCAAGGTAATTTGCCTGCAAGACAGGAGGCTACTTGGGAGACTGGGCTTTGGGTATACTTTTTCTGCTCTGACTGAGTTTGTGTTCCCGGCCTCTGGGGACACTGCTCAGTGCTTGCAACAGGGAACGAGGACAGGGTTTTCCCAATCACATTTTAGTAGCTGCCTCCTAATCTCAGTGCTCAGCGTGCGAGCATCTCTCACCCACAGGCTGGCTAAGCAGGGGCACAGAGGCCAAGGAGAGAGAGAGAACCCAAAAGAAGGGGAAATTGCAGCGTGCAAAGGAGGAGAAGAAGCAGAGGTGATGGTAGAAGGTGGCAGTTAAGGAGATGGAAGCTGGGCTGGAGGGGCAGACGGGTGACAGAGCGGGAAGACAAGATGTGGGTTTTCTCAGTGCAGGAGAGAAGAAAATGAAGTGAGAAAAGGACAAGAGGGGGTAGAGGATTAGAGGTGAGGCGGTAAGAGAAGGAACTAGGTCTTGGAACAAAAAGTGAAGAGTGAAAGAAAGTTGGGGCAGAAGGAGCCGAGAAAAACAGGCTAAGATAATAGTGTAGAAAGAATCCCTAGACGGTGGGGTCTAGGCAGGAATTTGGGGCTGAGGGAACATCGCAGAGGAGAAGGGAGATTATCTGGTTCCCACTGGCTGCGCCAGCCTGCACAGATTTTCCGAAGGGAGGAGGTGTTACGCGTCAAAATATTCAGCTCTGATGCGTGCATTAACAGAGATCAATTTGTGTTTAAGAAATCTTGATGGGACACCCCAAAGCACAAATCAAAGCCATCACGCAGATCAGACTGTTCATGCAATTAACACACATCCAGCACCTGGCGTCCCGACGGGCACCGAGGTTGGGTTTGTTTGCTTATTCACTTGTCTGTCTGTGTGCTCCGAAGGCGGTGGAAGAAATCGTCTTCAGGAATGTGCTGTGGGCTCTGCTTAAAGGTCATCACATCCCTGGTTTTCAGCTATCCTGCAAAGAGCTCATTCGCAGCTCCCCTTCGGCAGCAAAGCCGCCAGCTCTCTCTCCGCTGTTTGCAAGGGCTGGGAGGCAAACCAGCCCAGGGATGAGAGGACTGAGCCTGGCACAGCTGCGGGTCCTGGAGACATCATCAGGCTGCTTCCTGAGCAGACCGACCCCAGCGGGAGGGAGCTGGGCCTGGGGGGGTCTCAGTGGGACCCGGAAACTCTGTGCCCTTGGAACTGCACCCTTTCTTTCTTTTCTTTTGTCTTTTTTTTTCAAAATTTTATTGGTGTATAGTTGATTTACAATGTTGTGTTAGTTTCAGATGTATAGCAAAGTGAATCAGTTATACAAATACATCTAACCGCTCTTTTTAAAATTCTTTTCCCATATAGGCCATTACAGAGTACTGAGTAGAGTTCCCTGTGCTATACAGTAGGTGCTTATTAGTTGTCTATTTTATATATAGTAGTGTGTATATGTCAATCCCTATCTTCCAGTTTATCCCTCCCCGCCTCTTATCCCTTGGTACCCATGTTTGTTTTCTGTATCTGTAACTCTGTTTCTGGAAGAAAGGGTGCAGTTCCCTCACCAGATCAGCAAGGGAACAGCGCCCTTTCTTCCAGGGCTCGTGCCTGGATTTCTACCAAGAGGTCCCAGTGGGACAGGAGTTCTGCCCTGACCCCCAACACATTTGACAAACACCTTGACTTCCACTTAGTTCTTTCTGCTCCTTCTTCTTTGCAGGTGAACTTGTTCCCTGTACCCCCAGGCCTAGGTTAGAGCCTTTGTTTAACTCAGGGACATATATGTGTATTCCTCCCTCCCTCCCTCCCTCTTTCCTCCCTGACTTCCTTCCTTTCACAGGACACAATTATTTATTGAATGTTAACCGTGTACCAGGGACTAGTTGAGCTTTCATTCTAGCTGGGGGAAATATCTTAAAAAAATAAAACCTATAGAATGTTAGATGGTGATAAATGTCAAGGAGGAAAATAAAGGAAAGAGGAGGCTAAGAAGCATCATTGTGCGTATACGGACAGGTGCTGTTTGGTGGCTACAATGTGAGCATCCCCACAGGCACAGAGAAATAAGGGACCCGCCCCTTCCTGCAGGTCGGACCTCTTGGAGTGTGTCACACTGGCCACCTGCCTGGGTTGGTTTCACAAACTCCTGCAACACTTCATTTTCTGCATTTTCCCCCTTTCCAAACTTCCGGCCTACTGCAGGGGTCCTGGGGTGCCATTGGGTGAGGTGGCCTGGTACCTCTGCTCTGGTGCGAATCAAAAACAAGTCACCCTGCTAGTCTCACGGTGACCACGGCTGCCATATATGATTGTATAGGTTGTGTAGTGGACAACACGAAAGAATGTTCTTTCCACAGACTACAGTGTGAATGATGCTCCCTAGGGTTGGGCAGTACACAACCTGCACAGCCGATCATGGCAGCCCATCTGGGTCCACACAAACACTGGGCGACCATGCTGTGGTTGGACTCGGCATGAAAGAGGGCATTGAGCAAACAGCTTCTACTCTAGAACTGGCTGACACCAGGGCCTCCCAATGGCTGGTGTCACTTGTTCTCTCCAGTCAGATGTCCTAGACTCTGATCCACACTCACAGAGACCTTTGAGACATGCCTGTCCCTTCTGTTCTCAGCTGGCCCTCTATGCTCTATTGCCGGTTTCACCTGGGCTGACTCCATGACCTCTTCAGCCTCATTTGCATCTCAGGCCTTGACCCCTGTCTCCCTGGTTACACTTACTCCCTGGCCAGACCCTCCCAAGCTTCTAAACTGGAACATTCTGTCAGCTTTGCCTTGCTGCTGCCATGCCCTGGGGAAGCTCCGTTCAAAGCGCACCACTCCCTTTGCACATTGGGATTTGCAGGGTATCAGCTCTTCTCCAAGCAGGATCCATCACACGTCCAGGAGGAGAGAGTCACGTTGGGGGCCAAGGTCTGTCTGACTGCAAAGCTTTTGTGCTTTTCACTTTGCATCATTGCCTCCTTCGGTGTGTACAGATTCCCAGCACAGCTTGCCCAAGAAACAGACACTGATTCCCTACAGAAAAGATGGGAAACAACTCCAGCTGCCTTATCCACTTCCAGGGGGACAGGCAATGTTAGAAAAGGTATCTCTTCAACTTCCCGGACAATAGGAATTACAAGAGGTATTTGTTAAACATGTAAATTCCAGGGACCACTCACATCCACAGTGTCAGAATTCTGGGGGGACAATCCTGGAAATGATGTCCTTAAAACACATGCCAAGCATTATTCACAATAGCCAGGATGTGGGAGCAGCCTAAATGTCCATCAGCAGAGGAATGGATAAAGAAGATGTGGTCCATATATACAGTGGAATATGACTCAGCCATAAAACGGAATGAAATTGGGTCATTTGTAGAGATGTGGATGGACCTAGAGAGTGTCACAGAGTGAAGTAAGTCAGAAAGAGAAAAGCAAATGTTGTATACTAACACATATATGTGGAAGCTAGAAAAATGGTATAGATGATCCTATTCACAAGGCAGAAATAGAGACACAGACGTAGAGAACAAATGCACGGATGGATACCAAGAGGGAAAGGGGTGGGGTGGGAGGAATTGGGAGACTGAGATTGACACATATACATCATTGATACTACATATACTATAGACAACTGAGGGGAACATGCTGTATAGCACAGGGAACTCTACCTAATGCACTGTGGTAACCTAAATGGGACGGAAGTCCAAAAGGAAGGGGATGTCTGTACGTGTATGGCTGATTCATTTTGTTGTGCAGTGGAGGCTAACACAACATCGTAAAGCAACCATACTCCGATAAAAACTAACAAAAAAACCCCACACACGTTCCGGGGGACTCTTGCTCTCATGAAATTTTAGGAAACTTTGGGGGGAGGATAATAACAATAGTGGACATTATTGAACCTCGTTATTTATCTCATGCCAAGAATTGTTCCAAGTGCTTTCCATAGAGCATTTTTTAATTTTGCAAACACCTTCTTGGGATATGCATTTTTATTCCCACCGTATGGATGGGGAAGGGAAGCGCAGAGCAGTTAAGAAACTTTCTCAAGGTTATACAGCTAACTTGGTCTGACTCCAGAAGCTGCCCTTTAACTACCATGCTGTACTGTCTCTCAAAGAAAAGGATCTCTTCCCGTCAACTTCCTACACAGAAAGAATGAGCGATGGCCTAAGTGGTGAGATGAAAAAACCTTTGAGGAAAGGACATTTGCAATACACTAACCGTGGCTTAGAATTTTATTTCAGCAGAAAGTTTGATGTCTATCAAAATCTGGCCCAAAGGACTACACTTGAAGCTGATCTCATTCATTTAAGATCTGATGAAGGAAGGAGTCAGTGACAGATTTTCTCGGGGGAAATAAAGAGAGAAGAAAAATGAGAATCCATCACCTGCTTGGAGGGAGAGGTAGCCATCAAGCGAGAAGATGTGCCACATTTCAGGGGGAGGTACTGGGACTAAATCGGACCACCTGCCTCTGTTCTGGCACCACCAGCTCTGCTCTCTGCAGCCCCAGCTCCTAAACACTCTGCTTGACTTCCTGATCCAACACAATCCATCCTTCCTTCCAGCCCCCCGTTTTGTCACTTTTTATGACATTTATTTTTTCCACTTGTTTCCACATGTATATGTGTTTTTTTCCTCCTACTTCTCACTCAGACTTTAAACTTCAAGACTGAGACAGAGTCATGTGTCTCTTTGCATCCCCACAGTGCTCAGAACATTCCCTGCTCCTTGAAGATGCTTGGTAAATGTTTCACAAATAAGTGCACAGATGGGTGCCTGGGATGCCCTAAGATACCGTCACAGACTTCAGAGTCCTGAGGAAGCTGCTTGAGAACTGTGCTTCTCAACACTTAACAGGCAAAGGAATAACCTGGGGATGTGGTTAAAATGTCGATCCTGGTTCAGAAGGTCTGGGGTAGGGCTAGAGAGGGTGCACTTCTAACAAGCTCTCAGGTGACGCTGGAGCTGCCAGTTCAGGAGCACACTCTGAGTAGCATGGCTTTAGATGATCACTTTCCTCTTATTTCATGGGCTGCCTCTTGATGATCTGACAGTTCAGAAGAAGAGAGCTGGGAGCTGGGTTTACTCCTCCTGAGATGCTTTCTTCTGTGCTTGAACTGGGCCAGGCTACCTAAGTCAACATTCTTATATGGACTGGGCACTGATTTAAAAAGCACTAAATGTGGTTCAATTCAATTCAATTTAACTCCTTGCCACACGCTGAAGTCCCGGTTTGCCTCATGGTTTTACCCATTTATATGATGACCACACCTGTCATCACACCCTCTCACACATTTCTGCCCTTCAAATATTAATTCTCCCACCAACATATCCAAGGGTGAGATAATTAAAGTGCTTCCACTGTATTTTTTTTAACATATGCTCTGCCTCTTTGGGTTGAAAGCAGTCCCCACCCGCCTAAGCCGAATGGCTACCTTCCTGCCTTCCCGGATAGATCTGGGGATTCGGACTTGTTCTGCTTCTGTTACTCCTTAAATGATTCCCCAGTTCTGATGCCACCACTGGACGCCGATAATGAATCAGGAAACTTCTAGCTGGAGTTTATTAAAAACATCGCAGGGACTGGTTATGATGGAGAGCGACAGAACTGGTGCTCTCATCATCTGAAATTCTGAGAGCCAGGTTGTACACCATCATTTATACTCTCTGCCTGCTTAATTCCATTTTTCCACTCTTTCAGGCCAAAGATGGTATCTGTACAGCACCTGTTCTGGCACCAAATGGTTACTCTTTCTGGACGTTCCCTCTTCCTAAATCTTCCCTGTGAAGGAGAAATGGTCACTGTTCTATAAATAAAACACATTGGCTTTAGGTGTTTTGGGTGATCCCATGCACACCAAAGATGAGACTGAGCTTTTCATGGGGTCACAATTCTGACTTTCTAGACCCACACGCTGCACAAAGGACTTGAAGCTGATCATGCAGATATACAGATGTAATGGAAAGATGAAATACAGGCTTGGGGGAAGACTGAGTCAAAGGAGAAAGTTAAAACAGGCATACACATCACAGCTTCCTAAATAGTTTTTGAAAGAAAATGAAAAACTTGGCTCTGAGGTTCCTGGTGGCCAAAGCATAAAGGGTAACAGAGTCAGTTGCATTATTAGCATTGGAAAATGCATGCCATCTCCCAGTTAACAGCAGTTCTCTTGGTGTTCAGGTCTGAAATCAGTTTATCCCATGAGTATTCATGTTGGGGATGTGGGATGTGGTACAGTATAACAAACTACATCCTTTCCAGCCTCTCCACAAGATGCGTAATCCCTTTTTGTAAGACACTTTCTCCAATGCAAGTCAAGAGCAGATGTTCAAGGACAGCTCAGATAAAGCGAATTGTTAACTCGGATTGAGAGGAGAGGTGAGTAAACTGAACTTTCGAAGGGGTCACGTACGGCTCGACAAAATATTAAATGTTATAATACAATTTTATATTTGTTCAATGAAAAGAGACTATTGTCTGCATAGTACAAATTACATAAATTGAAACCCAGTAAAATCAGTGTAGGCAGTGAAGTGTGGTCAAAGGGCGTCCTTGTGTTTTGTCTTGCTTTTGCATCGAGTTCAACTAAAACCTGGGGGGAGATACATGGGCGGGTTTGGGGTCAACTAGACATGGATTCAAACCCCAGGTCTACCACTGATTATGTGAGGGACCCTGGAAAGTACACAACATCTTTAAGCTTTAATCTTCGCTTTGGCAAAAATTAGACAATTGATAATTCTTTGGAAAAGGCCTGGAGGGCAGGTATGCATTTTGATTTCCTGAGCAAATCAGATCTCTAGCCTTTAAAAACAAAGTAAATATGAAGTTCGAGAACACTGGAGAGATAGGCTTTCTAAGTTGCCAGCCACCCGGCCCACAGAGAAGGTGAACCAAGGGTCCATCTCTAAGCAGCGTGAGGAATTTTCTCCGAAAAGTGTCCCGAGCCCATTTCAATTACAGGAATACCTAAAGTGTCAACTCCCCAGTTTTCCCTGAATTGTTTCCCAATCTTTGTTCTTTTCCTGATTTGAAATAGTAACTCCTTCAGTCGGGAGATCCTCTAGAAACAGAAGGAGAAACAAAGAAAACAGTTAAATGAAAACCTAGCACTTGTTTGCTCTTGGCCTAGGGGTCAGGGACATGCAGCTGTTGACCCTTCAGTGTCCATGCTCAATGCTTCTGACAGTTTCCCTTCTTGTCCTGGGCTCTTCTGTGAGGGATGCGAGCGAAGGGCAGGCTACGCCATAATGAATCCTCAGCCCCTTGAAGAAACTCCAGCAAAGAACTGGAGGCACACCGACAGTCTCATGCTTCTTCCTTGACCTTGTTTTTAAGGTCAAGGTCAAAGTAAACCTTGACCATCTTGACCAAAGTAAAAGAAATCTTCAGCGTAAGCACCGCCTTTGAGTAACTGGTAAACCACTCTCTCTTTCATGCATCTACATAAGTTGGTCCTTTGTTCTCAATGATGAGGATATGCTGAAGGAAAAGGAAGTTATCCTGAAGGTCTAGAGTCCTTCAGCTTGGCTAACAGAGAAACTCTGGTTGGTAATGCACATAGGAATTTCTAAGCACTCCACATCTCTGATCTCTATTTTTAACCCTAACCCTAACCCTAACTAACCCTAAGCCTAACCCTGAAAGCATTAGGGTAAAGAGAGGAAACCGGTGTAACTAAAAATTAGACATAAACGCAATTCCAGCTTTCCATGCATAAGTGAAGCCAGGCTGTTTCCCTCTGTGTACGTGTGCGGTGGAAGGAGGGAGGGTGGGCGGGTCTATATGAATATGGATTCCCACATCTTAGATTTTCCCAATCGGGGATGCAGTTGCAGTATGACATATGGCCAGAGAGCTACAAGCATGTACCCCACGGCGTGGCAGTTCACTGTGGTTGATGAAGCAGACACCTAATTTTACTCCTAGAAGATGAAATCACCGAAATAAGGATATGAAAGCCCTGGCCAAGGCTGACACATTTTTTTGTTTGTTTGTTTAAAGGCTTCGGCTTCAAATTTATCACAAGAACAGAAATCTGTTTTCTCTGACAGAAAATTCATTTCACCCACAAAATCCGTATTTCCCTCGCCTGCTTTCCATTCAGACAAGCAAGCCCTAGCAAGATAAATGTGTCCTCCAATTCACCAGCAGTAAGAAAGATAAAGGCTTGGAAACTCCACAAGTACGTGCTCCTAATTATCATAACGGGCATTTTTTTAATTTGGCAAACCATCTATTCAGATTAGACTACAGCCCAGAAGCCTTTTATCTGAGGATAACCAGTGTGAGGTGGAAAGGTAGCTCAACTGTGTGATTTCCACAGCTTTAATAGCCCAAAGAGAAGCATTGGAAGAGATCCCAGTATTTGCGTGTGAGTGATTTTTGTGAGGGGAGATCTAAAAATACTCACAGCAGCCTCCCTCCCTGTCGTCTCCCCTCGAAGTCAGCCCCAGACCTTTCCCTATTTAAACAGCCAGAAAGATGTGTCAGAACTTGCCTGTTATTATCCGCATGTCCCAGTTTCCCCTAAGACCTAAATAAACAAGTGAGTCCAGCAAACGTGTCAGGAGGCTCGGGCTCTGCTTAGCATTAGGAATCTATTTACCCATTTAATAACTGTTATTTATCCAGACATTTAATTGGACCATTGTAAACACACAGGGAAACGCTTGGGGGAAGGTAACTCTGTTGCTGAGAGGAGACAGATATTCAAAACCCTGCTCCTGCGGCCCAACCCCCTCCTATAAAGTGAGTCTCTGGTCTGGGATTGGAGTGAACTTCTTTTATATGTGGTAGGGACCCACGGCTTGGGTACCACAACCCACCTGGCGCGCTGCTCTGCACAGGCTAAGTGTGCAGTGCATCCACAAAGGAATGAGTGAACGAGGGCCGGAAGGGGACCCCAGAGAAGGAGAACGTACGGAGATCAAGGATATGACTCCACAAGCAAGAGCCTTTGTTCGTGACCAGGGCTTTGCTGCTGTAGAGGACGGAGGAGGCCATGCTTTAAAAGGCTGCCCATGAGTCTAGGGCCACAAGAACTCTGCAACTTTAAATCAGGCCACTATGGCGGCAGGTGCCCCAAAGAAGCACGTGATGCTCTGGGCATCATGGAAGCACTATTGAATCTGTGAGTCTCTTCTCAGCTTTGCTCCTCAGTTTTTGATCTGTTCCTCCTCTATCCGTCTCCTGGATTGGGGGGCTTTTGCTTTCAGCTCTGTATTAATCCCTGAGACCTGACGACATTCACTTTGGCCCTCCATACTCCTTCTTAGATATAATTTTGCATCTGCCTTTGCCAACCTCAGGTCCTCAGTCCATCAGATTAAGCTCTGGATCCTGGGACCCAATCCTGAGTTGATTCCCTCAACATTTTTCTTCCCTGATCCCTGTTGCCCTGGTCTGACGCTTCTGAGTTCTCTCAAGGGCCATCTTTCTTTATTATTATTATTATTCCTCTTTGCTTAGCTCCTTCAGATTGCTATTCCAGTGGGTCTATGTTTCTGATTTGTGATACTGACTTTGCCCCAGGAAACCTCTGCGGATGGTGGGTCAGTTCCGCCACGCCCTCTGATTGATCAGGTTCTCAGAATCCTGGTACACGTCCCAGGTGAAAGCCTGCTTCTCAGAGAAGGGAGTTTGGTCCATAGATTCATGGGTCACCCTTTGAATAGTAACGGGATAGTCTGATTTTCTCAGCAAAGGTTCCCGTCTGCCACTCCTGACACTAGCCCCAATTTCCAAATGCCCCCCCCCCCCAGTGAAACCTCTCCTTGAGATCACAGGGACTGAGGTGGGTCTTAGAACACAATGAGTATCAATGTTGCCCACTGACCGATGGACCAGATGACTGGAATTCCTCTTGCGATAGCCTTCCAGTTCTTTGATGGTAAGTAAAAGTCCCAGCAGCAGATGACCTATGGTAGATACAGCACATGGGGGCCATTTGGTATCACTGGCTCATGGAATATTAAATATTCTCTACAATCAAATAGGTTGTAAAATGCTTTTTCTGACATCCCCCTTTCAGAAAATCATGATGAACGTAAGCTTATAAAAGGCCTGCGGGGAAGAAACCTGCCTTGCTTTGTTTCCCGCGTGCTTCCCATGCTTACCTGACCACCAAATCCATTTCTACAAAGTCACACCTACCACGTCCTGGAGCTAGTATTACCTGGAACACACTTTGCAAAAATATCGATCTTGCTCTGATTCCCTGCTCCGGCTTGCGCGCGCGCACACACACACACACACACACACACACACACACACACACACAGATACACATACTTGCACACACTTAGCAGTCACGAGAACCACCGTGCAGACATCATTCTTCATCTCAACCTGCTCCTTCCTAGACCCGCACTCCTTCTGTAGACACACAGCCTTCACCTCCATTCTCACTCGCCCGGGTACCACCCCCAGGGGCACCCCAGCCCCACTGAAACACAGAGAAGTACTCATATTCACAGACACAAGAATTGGGCATGCAAATCAGGGATCGGCAAACTTCTTCTGTAAAGGACCAGACAGTAAATGTTTTCGAATCTGCAGGCCACTTGGGGGTTGTTGCTGCTTCTCAAATCTGCTGCTTTGCTTACAATACCTAAGCAAATGGGCGCAGCTGTGTTCCAACGAAACTTTATTTATGGATACCAAAATTTGAATCTGATAGAATTTCTGCATGCTACAAAACATTACCCTTCTTTTGATTTGCTTTCAACGATTTAAAAATGTAAAAGACATTCTTAGCTCATAGGCCACAGAAAAAACAGGCAGCAAGCCGACTTGGCCAGTGGGCCATAGTTTGCCAACTCCTGCTTTGTACCATCAACAGACTCCTGAAAACTGGAGGAATTTTTGCCCAGAGAATTTTATTGTGACACCTAAAGAGGCTGCTCCTTCAAAGATATTGTGATGACTTCTTCAGCAATGCAGATCTCTCGATTCCCGAATCTGGTGTCAAGGACGGGCCTCTGAACAGTTATGTTCTCCCCTGCCATCGTAAGGTACCTCTGCATTGAAGGCTGGCTTTCTGATCTCCCCGCATCCTGGATGGGGTCTCACGCCAAAGGAGCCTCTCTCCTTAGCCAACACAAGTCCCACCGGCTCTCTGGCTGTCAGAGGCTTGGCGTCTGAGTCGGTTCTAGTTGGAAGCTTTCTGGCCCCAGTTCTGCTAGAGCAGTTGTGTGCTGTAACAAGTGACGGTATCTGCAGAACACCCAAGAAGCCAGGCTCACGTTTGCATGCTGCCACCACCCTGATAAATATCGCATCCTGAATCTGAGAACCGATTTGACTTACTGACAAGGCAGCCCTCCCTCTTCACCTGAAAGACAAAGCTGGCCGCCCTGCCCGCACATCTACTTTGCCATGAGCCCAGAGGCAGAAGGGAACCACTGCCAGCCAAGACAGCCACAGACGGCATCCCCGCTACCTTCCAGGAAAATGAGGCGAACGCTCCATCAGCCCGTCATTCTCCCTACAGGATGCCACGTGCCCAGCTTGAGGGCTACTTTTCCCTATTGTTTGGGTAAGGAGCAGACCCCAGTTTGGTGTACTTTCTGAGGAAGGTTCTGGGTACCGAGCAGGTGGTAGGATTTAGAGGTGGATTCTAAGCCAAAGGGAATGGCTTATTGTCATCAAGTCCTTTATTCATAATTCATTCAGGCAGTCAACGAATGTTGGCTGTTTGGGGGCAGGCCCCATGCCAGCTGCTGCTGGCGCAGAGGTGGGCGAACAGCTCAAAACTGCCACCCTCCCGGGGTTCCCTGCCCAGGAAGGACAAGGACTTAATCCGTCAGTTACAACACAAAATACCTGCAGAAGGTGCAGGATCAACCAGAGGGAGTGACTCAGCCTCTCTTTCTCTCTCTCCCTCTTTCCCTTCCTCCTCCCTCTCTCATTGTCCCTCCCTTTTTCCTAAACTACTAAAGCTGACTTCTAAGCTGCACCCCCGCCCCACCCTGGAGCTGTGCTCCCACACCCTCCTTACACACAACTGTTCACTAAAGCAACCTTACACTTTTGAAAAATTACAGTCTTCTAAATCAATCAAAACAAAACACACCTTCATCACCAAGTGACGGTTCAAACAACAGTAACTGCTCAACCTTATACTTTTTCATCTGCAAGTCTAACCATGTCACTCCCTCACATCCCTTCAATGGACGGATGGCTGTTACACTTAGAACAAAATCTAGAGCCCTTCCAGGGCCCAGGGGCTCAGCATGTGCACCCCCATCTCTACCTTCTCCTCTTTGCTTATTATGATTTTTCCAGAACCTTCACAATGTTCTTTCTTCCTTTTCTCCCTCTAAGGGCAAGGGGTCTGGAATCAGGTGGTTGTATACAAATAAATACTGACTAATTAGCTAATAAGCTAATACTTATTAGCTGAGTGATTTGGGGCAAGTTAGTTCACCTCTCAGTGCCTCAGTTTCCTCCTCTGTAAAATGGGCCTAATAATAGTGCCATCTCACAGGCTTGTTGTGAAGATGAAATGAGCTAAAGCACACAGAGCACTTGAAAAATGCCTGGAATGGAGGAGGTACTCAATAATGCCAGTCAGTGCCACTGTCGTCAGCATGCCTCCCCTTTCAGCTCAAAACTTGAATGCCACTTCTTCAAAGAAGTCATCCTGGACACAATCCAATTAAGTGCCCTTTTCATCCGCTCTCATTATATCACTATGTGCGTGGCTCTTGGTTTAATATCTGTCTTCTCATTACACTCTTGGTTCCATGGGGGCTGGGTCCACATCTGATTTGCTTCCTGCTGTGTCTCTGTGTCCAGTGGTGTGCCTGGTACATGACAGGCATTAAATAAAAGGATGCTAAAAGGATGAATAAATGAATGAAAAAGGTAGGCAAAGGATAGTCTTCCTAGAGGGCACGACTCTGAGGGGGCTTTTGTAAACGTCAACAGGACTTTCCGGGGATGGTGGGGGTAAAGCAGCTAGCGCCAAGGCATGTAGAGAGGACCCTCAGGGAACCATGAGTGGTGGGAGGGGGTGAGAACTGAGATGAGTGGGATGCCCATTCCTTCATCAGCTTTCACTATCTGTGTGGTGACGAGCGTATCACTAACCTCTCTGAGCCTCTGTTTCCTCATCTGTAAAATATGGAAGATACTACTTGACCCTATCTATCGTGTTGTCTCCCTTGGCGGGGGCCGGGGGGCGCTACAGAGATACATGTGGAGAGGGAGTCTCACACAATGATTGCTGCCACGTGATACGGACTCAGCCAGCGTTAGGACCACCCCCCCTCGCCCACATTCCCTCTTCCCCTGTTGCCCTGCCCTCTGATGTCCCATCCGGAGATACAGCCCTGCTCAGATTCTGAATCAGACTTTTTCTCACTTAAATTTTTCAAAATATTCGTCCATTCATTCATTTTTTTCTGCGCCAGTCTTGTGTTGCCTGACACTTCGGCAACCCTCTTCTCTCCTGTCCCGGGGGTGAGGAACTAAGTCCCACCCCAGGATCCAGTGGCTGGCTCATGGCAGCGAAGGTCCTGAGTTTCTTCCCTTCTAATCACACTGGGAACTGAGAACCTCTCGGAGTGACCTCTGGATCCAAGTCACAGCCTCGCTTGCACCTTCCTTCCTGTGTTGGTTCTGCTTAGATTGATCTACCTCCCAGTTTAGTCCTGAATACCTGCAGGCCACTGAGGGCCTTGATCTCCAAAGCTGGTGTCCCACCCTTCCTCTACGCCTGGACCCCGGGGATAGACCCCTCTATGTGTTTAGAGCTGAATGAACTGGGGGGGTGGGGTGGGGAAGGACACCGGGAGATGGTGGCTGCTGGGGTACATGCCTGGACTGGGGAAGGCCCCAGTAGTGTGGTTTCCCTCGTGAGGATAAGCACCCCTTCCAGGCATCTCATGCACACACCTGGGAGAGCACGACCTAAAACCCACCCTGTCAGTGGCTGAGCCTTTGCCAGAAGCAGCCTTTAACTAAGGGAGGAAAGGGTAAGAGGGCTTGAATATAAAAAGGGACGAGCGGGCGGCTTCTCTCCTTCCCTCTTCCGTGTAAGTACGTTTATGTACCCTTTGTGCACACAGATCTCATGAGTTAACGTGAGTATGGAAAACCCACATACCGAGGACTGACATCCCTCAGAAGCTTATGGAATATAGCAGGGAACCCAGCCCCAAAGTTGAAGTATGACAAGTTCACCTTGAGGGAGAAGCAGCAGCTGCCACACCATAGCAGGGGGTTGGTCATTGACTTCATTTAGTGCTGGAGTTGACATGCATATCGTCCCTCCCCTTGCTGCACACATAGAGACATCACTAATAGATCACAGCACATGTTCCTGCTGAACCTGAAGTAGCTCTCAGAATTCTTCTCAATAAAGCAAGGACTGCTCTCACGCCCACTTAGGAACTGAGTTCCTTCTGCTGATCTTACATTCCTGGGGGCGGGGGGAGCTGGTGGAGGGTGGCCCTGAGTAAGAAAGGACTTGAGATGTATTTTCTCCCAGCACAGACATTAACCTTAATTCTTGCAGGTGGGCTAAATCTATGCATTTGGGGGAAAAAAATCACTTGTACAGTCTGGGTTGTGAGCTATCTTTTAAGTTCATTCATGGTTCATTAGGAGGCAGATTATGGGGCAAAGCACTGGGGATGTTCCTGGCAGTGGGCCAAACAGAGTCTTAGGATGTTTCTGGCAGGGGCATCTCTTGGCATTTCAGGGAATTTAGAGACGCTCTCACTGCGGAGGACAGTCTTCCCTGATGTCTCCCAAACTCTGCTGCACAACAGAATCACTTAGGAAGCTTTTAAAAATCCCAACGCCCAGGTAATACCCTGTACCAATTATATCAGAATGTCTGGGGGTGGGTGCCAGGCATCCATAGCTTTTGAAGGTCCCAAGTTTGCAGCCAAGTTTGGGAGCCACTGGTCTGGACATCATACTACTGTAGAGTTACCCAACTCCCTTCTCCTCAAAGATGTCTTCTGAGCTCCTTTGATTCTCACAACAGCTCCATGAGGTCACTTGAACAGGTGTCATTAACCCATGGGACAGACAGGGGAACTCAGCCCCAGAGAAGCAAAGTGGTTTGTCTAAGTTCAAAGGACGTGAGTTAGTGGCCAAGTCTTGGGATCTTTTCTTTCAGAGAAGGAGATGCTGCTACCATGGCCTATAACAGAACAGGAGAAAGATAGATGTTTTCATGGAAAGAGATTATGAGGGTATACACTGAAGGATTAATATGTGGACCCTTAAATAACAGTCCCATCTTGGAGGGACAATTTCCGAAACAAACCGTTCATGTGTGCGCGCACACACACACACACACACACACACACACACACACACACACAAGCCCCAGTACAGCAACTAAGGGTACAAAAAACTTCCCTTTTTGGATTTATTTTTCCAGAATCAATGACACTCCTGTCCCACTGACTCTCCTGTCCCAGCCTAAGGACAGCCCAGGGAGCAGCGGTCCCTTTGCAGGAAGGCATCGATGAGGAAAGTGTGTAAACTGCACCCGCCTTTATGAAAGGGAATAGATTCCATCACACTGTTTTCGCAGGCCAAGTCCACAAGGTTCAGTAACTCACATAATGAGATTGTTTCAACCTGAAGGCCAATTGGAAAAGCAATTATAGACCATTACAGTCCCACTGCCCGGCCCCACGGCCCGCCTGCCTCAGCCCCTCTCTTCTGAATCTATCACCCCTGGCCCACCTCTTCAGTCTGCACGTGGAGCTGGTGAGGAGAGGCAGGGGCCTGGATCCAGGCAGACTGCAAGGATTCCCAAGAAAATCGGACGAGAGTTCACCCCTTGTAAACAAACAACTCCTAGAGAGGAAAGGATTCGAGCTCATCACATTCCTCCACGTGCCAGACACTGTCTCATTTAATCCCCATTAGCTAATATTTAGTTTCTATCAGTCACCAGCCCGTGAATGCTAAAGACATGATGTCTGTGCTGCTTCTTCTTCTCCTGTGTATTTGCAGACCTCATGAATAGATCACTGCACGCATTCTTACTGAATCCAAATGGGGTCTTGGATTTTTCAATAAAGCAGGAGGGTCTGTCTTTTTTACATCTGCGTCAGAACCTGATGTTCGGTCTGCTGGACTCACCCTCCCAGGAGATTTCCATTTTACTAAGGAAGAAACGAGGCTCGAGGGGTGAAGCAACTTGCCTAGGGTTGCTGGGAAGTGGTGCAGCTAGAACTCCAGCCCATACTTCTAACTCCAAAGTTTATCCAGAACGGGCGTTCCTAATATCATGCTTTCCCTCCCCTCCATGCCCCTGTACGTGCTGTCTCTCTGCCAGCTTGGCTAACTTCTACTCATCCTTCAAAACCCAGTTATGGGGGCTTCCCTGGTGGCGCAGTGGTTGAGAGTCCGCCTGCCGATGCAGGGGACACGGGTTCGTGCCCCGGTCCGGGAGGATCCCACATGCCGCGGAGCAGCTGAGCCCGTGCGGCATGGCCGCTGGGCCTGCGCGTCCGGAGCCTGGGCTCCGCAACGGGAGAGGCCACAACAGTGAGAGGCCCGCGTACCGCAAAAAACCCCCAAAAAACCCAGTTATGGGTCACTTGCCACCTTTGTAAAGCTGCCATTACTGCCTTCCTCTAACCCCCTGAGAGTTAGGTGTCCCTTTTTCTCCATTCCTGCACTACCCTGGACACACTTCCATTGTCATGCAGAAAACCCTTTATTGTAAGGTTTTGTTTTGTACCAATGTGACCGGATATTGTGATGCATTAAAAGATGAATTTTTCCTCCAAGTATTTAGTGTTACTCCTGCCTTCCCACACCCTCACTGAGGGACCAGCAGGGACCGGGGCATCCTTTACCAACTGCCCTTGAGGTAGGCCTACTATGGCAACACACCATGTACTTGAGCAAACAGCCAGTTTTTGAATTTCATCACAGACTCTTGAAATCAACAAGACAATAGCTTTGAAGAAAAAGGCCTTTAGAGTGTCAAGAGCATAGGTCCACACTTCGACAGACAGAGAAGCTCTACCCGGGCTACTTCTCACCCCACCCCCCCCACCTGTCCATGAGCTGGATGTGGCGAGACTTGGAGCAGACAGCAAGAGAATAAGATGCTGGTGAGCATTCTGGGTAGGCCAGAGGGAACCTACGTTTGCTTCCAGAGTGAGGAGGGTTGCCTAGAAGAGTGACCAAGACGCCCGTGTTCCTCCACATTGCTCCAGCCTGGGGAGGCGGAAGAATAGGAATGATGGCAGCCCCCTCAAGACTCCTGGGGCCCAGGGAGGCTCAGGAGAGCATCGGAAATTCCATGTGCCCCCAGAGGGATGAGGAAATGACTGAGAGAACTCCTAGGGGACTGTGAGTGAGTGTAACACAGATGGTCTAACTGATCACATTTACCTAGCAGGCAGATTCCCTTTCCTCGGAATCCTCAGGGTTTTCTACCTGGGCCCACCTGAACCTGCCGTGTTCCTCCATCACTGCACCTCTGACAGGGGACAGGCCTCCTTGGCAGGATTGGTGGGGCATCCTGGGCCCTTTCTCATCTTCAGGGCTCCAGCCTCCAGCACTCAGAAGGTAAGAGGAGGCTTCTCGTGCGCCCTATCCATTCTCTAGATGGGCTACTGATGTCCTAGTCTGGTGCCAGGGCCAATGACATCCTTGATGGTCAATCTCTGGAGATCTGATACCTTGGTGTAGGACAGACAGCCTCATCCATGAGGTTCCCACCATGGGAAGCCTTCATGAGACGATGACTGTTGGATGGTCCTAGAAAGGCCTGTAGACATTGGATTGGTAGAGAAGTAGGTGGGAGAGGGGTGCAAAGAACCCAAAGGTAGACAGCAAAGAGGCCAAACTGGGGATGTTAGTGACAACCACCAGAATGGATGGAATTTATGTTTCCTAAAAGGAGAAGTCAGGCTGAGCCACTCAGCTGCAAACTCTGTCTTAGCAAAACATGGGGTGACATCCATTGGCCAAAAGGGTCCTCAACCCCACTCAGTGAAAAACAAAACAAAACAAAACCCAGTCCCAGAGTGCCAACATTAAGCCAGGTTTTGAAAAAAAGGTAGCGCTCTTAGCCAGTGATAAGGCGATGGAAGTGAAAGACGATTTGACACGTGACGTTAGCATATTCTGTACTTTCGAGAGTCGTCAATTCCTGAGAACAGCTGCTTTACTCTACGACCACAATGTTCAGCGAACCCACTGGTTTCTAAGGTTAAACGGGTGGTCGGGCATAGCTGGGGAAGAAAGATGGCGGCCTCTGTGGGGCATTCTCTAGGCCACCCTTCAGCTCCCAATCCTAGCCTCACCTTTGACTCAGATATGGACGGATTCACAGAGCACGCTCAAGGGGGCCTGTGGCTGGCAAAGAGTGGGGACTTGAGTGGAGAAATTAAAGTTTTCAGTCTCTGAATCCAGACTCTTCTCTCCTCTAGCCAGGGGTAGGAGAGCAGTGGGATGGGAGTTTCACTGCAGTCGCGGCTCCATTCTTTCCTCCCAGAAGATACCACCTTTTAAGGTCCTGAAACTACGGTCCCTACGACCCCATCGTACACCCAGATTCCTCCATGGGAAGCAAAGAAGAAAAAACGTCAGCAGAGACTACTTGCCAGCATGACTAAAATGACATTTTAGGCAAGCAATAGTGTGTATGCATGTGTGCACACACGTAGTACAGGGAAAGAGGCAGAGATCTAAAACTTCCAATTTGGGGTTTGAGTCCTTAAGGCGCTTAAGCAAATGTGAGCCAGCCATGCATCATTACAAGCAATATCTAATTTATTGATTGAATCCCCATAAATGTCAGCGAACAATGTTGCCATAAAATAATGTCCTTGTAAAAGACCTGGAAGGCTTTTCTTATGGGAATGAGGGCAGAGCAATGCTTCTACCCAAGGCGTGCAGCTGGGAAGAGGGTTAATGAATTCCACAACCTGCTAAGCCAAGGTGGATGGACTCCAGGAGCTCTATTTGCCTGTCTGCTGGGATTCTGTGTGTGCGTGGCCCGCATAAGTAGGTATGTGCTTGCATAACCACTCATGATCTTCTGTGTGCGTCTACATAGGAACCTATGGGGATTCATAAACAGGTATGGGTACACGCACATTATACAATGTCTGGGTTGGTGCCTTTGTATACTGATGTAAACGTGTACTCTGAGCTCCTTGGGGACAGAGTCCATAGTTCTTTCTTCTATGGGCTCCCATGGCTAGCACACAGGTGGTTCATAAACGTCAAACAAAATGGAAAAGAAGTACATTTGCGTCCGTGAGTCTCTGAAGCCAGCCTTGTTGTGTATCAGATTCAGAGTTGGTGTGGGTTCCACGCTGGGGTGTCGGGTTTGACAATGTAGGTATGCTGCAGGTGTGTTTCTCAGAGAAGGCTTTTTCAGGAGTGTGAGTTGAGTGTGTTCCCCAGAGATACTGGCCATCTCAGGCCTCAGTTCCCCTAACTTCCCAGCTCCCTACCTGGGCTCTGCAGAGGTACCCCAGCCCTAATAGGCTTCCCTCCCTGGCCAGCTCCCGAATTTCCCCAGAACCTGGCCAAGGCAGAGGCACCCTACGGAGCTTCAGTCTCTGGGTTGGTCCCAACTGGAGCATGGTCCTTGCAGGCTGCCACCAGACATCACTTTGTTCCCTGAGTTTTGGCCCTGCAGCCGTGCTCACGGAAGGTCCTGGATTGTAGCTCCTTAGCTCAAACCTGTTCCAGCCCACCCAGCCATATATCCTGACTCTCTGTTCTGGTTCCTGAAAAGGTCTTCACTCCACTTGCCCCTCTTTGAAGAACCCAAATTCCTCTGACCCACCTGTGATTCCTTGGGCAACCTTGTCCACTGCTGCCTGGGGAGCTTTGTCCCCAGGCCTGATGGCACAGCCCTGCTCACCTGATGACACCCATGTCATGTGAACTTGCATCCCTTAGTGATGACGTGAGGTCCGCTCATGACCACTTCCTAAATGAATTGATTTGTCTCTGTTTCCTCCCTTTCCTCTCCTTGCTCTCTAGCTCCATGGAGAGATAGAACACTAGAGCTGGAACTATTCCTAGAATACAGCTACACCAACCCTCTTTACACATGGAGAAACTGAGGCCCAGAAGAGGGATGTGACAGTCTATTGAATAAGTTATTGCGCAGAAACTGTATTGAGTGCTTATGAAGTGCTACATCCAGGGCTAGGCTTACAGTCTATGGGGAGAACGAACAGGTAGGTAGGTAGGCTGGATAACAGTCCAGCGTGATGGACGTTATTACACAGAGAAGCACAGGAGTGGGGGAACAGAGAAGAGGGACTCCGACAGAGATGGGGCGGACGGGGGGCTTCCAAAGCAGGTAACGTGTCGATTGTTTCCCAAGTAGGAGCTCACCCAGTGAAGGGGGTGAGGGAGTTTGGACAGATGGAGGAGCTTCGAATCTAATGCGTGGCTATAGGCTCCTTTCCAGGGCACCTGCTTCTCGTTTTTAATGTTTCAAAAAGGAGGAGGTAAAGAGGAGTGGAGAGAAAAAAGAGATGAGTAACAAAGGTAGAAGCACATGAATTAAGGCATGCATGCATGCATGCACGACGGAATGCGACCCACGTTATCAGTGTTCAGTCCGTGCTGGTATTTCATACATGTTTGCGCATTTCATCCTGATCCTGTTACGATCATTTGACAGAAGAGGCAACTGAAGCTTGGAGAAATAGAATCATTTCTCCTGTCCCGGAAACAGAGGGAAGCAGAATTCAAACCCAGGTCTGCCCGGCTCTGCCACTGCCTTTTCCACTCCACCCTGCTGTCGACTGATGCCAACCTACTTCAGACATCAGGTGAGAAAAGTCAAACGGTGGTATTTCACTAACTCTCTTCTCTTAGTATTGAAAGGGAGGGCGGTCCTTGTCCCCGACCCACCAACCACAGAGGGGGCAGAACCTCCTTCTGCCCGCCCTCCTGCAGCCAAGGCAACACTTTCCCATCTGCCTAAACTCACATCACTGAATCAAATGGAATCTCTGCCAGGAAGCATATTAATGGGGCCTTTACTAGTCCCCGCATCTGCTGAATCTCCATCCTCACTGGGATCCAAATGAAGTCTGATTTTTAATTCATCACACAGTGTCATAAAGCAAACCAGAGATTGCAGCTAACACTCAAACCTTGTCTCTTTCCAGCCTCCGCAGTCCATCTGCCCCATGGCAGGCGTGCTGCACGGACCCGACCTGTAGCCTCATCCCACCTCATCCCCAAAGCAGCAGCCCTGGGATCACCCAGGGGAGCCTTAAGAACAATGACGCCCAGGTTCTGCCCCAGAGGGTCCGATGTCACTGGACTCGGGTCATTGAGATTCTTAGATGTTCTCCATGGGATGCCAGCAGCCAAGGCTGAGCATCTCTAGCTCAGGTTGCGCCCTTCCCTGAGGCATTTGGGATTCAGACAGCCTCATGCTTTGAAACACGCTTTTGATACTGGCCCACCCTGACCCTGCTTATGTTTGGAAAATGAATCTTCTGTTTTTCTCTGTTTCAGGGCTCCCCCTATATCCCCAGACTCTCTAGGGCTGAGGCCTGCCTCGTTCTTGCCATGGTCCTATCCCTCTGCATACAGATGGGCTGCATACAGATGTACAACCTGTTCACACATCTTACTAATGCTGTCCTCGGCTGAGTCCTGGATTCCCACCTAATCAGGTCAGCCCCCTGCCATCTTGGGGGTAAGTTCCATGAAAGGGAAACAGTACCATTTGGGAGGCAGAAGATCCTTGGTTCAAATTCTAGCCTGGATACTCACCAGCTATGTAACCTCCTGATCGGTGGTTTTCTCACCTGTTAAATTGTTGCTAGAGTTATTTATTTCTGTGCAGCAAACCAACCGAAAACTTCAGGGCTTAAAACAATGGAACTCATTTTGCTTAAGAGTCCACAATTTGGGCAGGGCTTGGCAGGAGCAGCCCACCTCTGCTCTACTCAGTGTCAACCGGGGGCAGACTCCCAAGGCTTACGTCCAAGAGAGAGCCGGGTGAAGCTGCCTCTTTTATGACCCAGCATCGGTAACCATGTGGCATCCCTTCCCCTCATTCTCTGCATCAGGGCGGTTAAAAGGGTCCCCCTGGATGCCAGGGGTGAGGAAATAGGCTCCTTCCCTTTGTGAGAGTGGAGCAAGGTTCGGGAAGAGCACGTGGAAAGTACTGTCACAGCCACTTTGGGAAAATGCCATCTTCCACAATGGGAATACCAATGCTCTGCTGTAAAACAGACTTATTGTGGTGATTCGGAAATGCATCCCATCATCGGAGAAATGCAAGTCAAAGCTACCATGAGGTGTCACCTCACACCGGTCAGAATGGCCATCATCAAAAAGTCTACGAACAGTAAATGCTGGAGAGGGTGTGGAGAAAAGGGAACCCTCCTGCACTGTCGGTGGGAATGTCAATTGGTACAGCCACTACGGAGAACAGTATGGAGGCTCCTTAAAAAACTAAAAAGAGAACTACCATACGACCCAGCAATCCCACTACTGGGCATATACCCTGAGAAAACCATAATTCAAAAAGAGTCATGTACCACCACGTTCATTGCAGCTCTATTTACAATAGCCAGGACATGTAAGCAACCTAAGTGTCCATCGACAGCTGAATGGATAATGGATGTGGCACATATATACAATGGAATATTACTCAGCCATGAAAAGGAATGAAATCGAGTTATTTGTAGTGAGGTGGATGGACCTAGAGTCTGTCATACAGAGTGAAGTAAGTCAGAAAGAGAAAAACAAATACCGTATGCTAACACATATATATGGAATCCAAAAAAAAAAAATGGTTCTGATGAACCTAGGGGCAGGACAGGTGTAAAGACTCAGACATAGAGAATGGACTTGAGGACACGGGGATGGGTAAGGGTAAGCTGGAACGAAGTGAGAGAGTGGCATGGACATATATATACTCCCAAATGTAAAATAGATAGCTAGTGGGAAGCAGCCGCATAACACAGGGAGATCAGTTTGGTGCTTTGTGTCCACCTAGAGGGGTGGGATAGGGAGGGTGGGAGGGAGACACAAGAGGGAGGGGATATGGGGACATATGTATATGTATAGCTGATTCACTTTATTATACAGCAGAAACTAACACACCATTGTAAAGCAGTTATACTCCAATGAAGATGTTAAAAAAAATGCATCCTAAACTCTTCACCTAAACGAGCTAGCCTTTATTGTTACTAAGCTCTTTGCATATATCATCTCACTGCGACCTCACAGCACCTCTAGGAAGGAGGTGTTCTTCTCCTCATTTTAGGGAGGTGAGAACTGCGCGGTTCAGAGGGGTTGGGGGCCAGCCCAGGGTACCCACTCTGAGTGATAGGTTTGGACTTGGAAACTGGGTGGCTCCAGAGCAATGGTCCTCAGCCAGGGTGATTTTTGTCCCCCAGGGATAAAGGCAATTCCTGGTGCCATTTTTGGTTGTCACAATTTGGGACTGGGGGGCTGCTACGGGCCTCTAGTGGGAGAGGTCAAGGATGCCACAAAACATCCTATAAGGCACAGGACTGTCCCCTGCCCCACAATAAGGAATCATCCAGCCTAACAAGTCAATAGCACCAAGGCTGAGGACCCCTAATCTAGAGATGATTTTCTTCATCACTACCATATTATTGGCATTTCTTCATGTCAGTGTCTGCCCCCTAATTCCTCTACCATCCCACCATCTTTCCTAGACTAGCCCTTGGTTGACGTTTGTTCTACTGGATTCGGAATTGTTTACAGCACCTAAAACCAGGCATGCCCTCCAAAGCCCTGCTTTGCTCACAGGGTTTGTATCCAGGTCTAGAAGTGAGTGATCTCAGGCTGCCTTATCCCTCGGGGCCTACAAGCCCAGGTTCAGCTGTGCCGGGAGACAAGGCACCATGCTGGTGGCATAGGAGTTTGTTAGGTTAGGAGAGTTGCGTGCTATTTAAGAAAAGACCTGGAAAAATGCTTTTTGAAGCCTGTGGACTGAGAGTTACTCTTTCCCCAAGAGCTCTTCATAGAGGGAGTGGGAGATAAGTCTCCAGCTCCAGGAAGGAAGGGGCAACAGTGTTCTTTCACATTTGCGTCAATGTTTGTACAATTCAGTCTGTAGTCAGATATTTTTAAAGCACAACAAATTAACCTTTAGCTTAAAGGTATGCTTTTGTTGCCCTTTCCTCCTCTCTCAGCTGCTCATGGGCAAGCTGCCTAATGAACACAGTTCAGATCCATTAGAGGCTGGGCAGATGCTGGGTCCAGCATGAAGTCAGCCTTTGAGGGCTTTTAGGGAGAGTTAGGAAACTGTGACAGTGGGAGAGGAGATACATTCATTCCAAGACAATAATTGCATTTATGTTCTTTACTGAGAACTCCATTAATTCTGGTTGTGGTCAAGGCCTGGTATGCCAAGGGCACCCTCTGGAATGAAGTTGTCTTCTAATGTGGCCATAACCATGACAAGTGGACTAAACGCAAGCTCAGGCATCACTGCAGTTCCTGAAATTCTAATATTGGGGCTGCCAGGGGAGGCAGGGTTGCAACAGTGTTGGAGGCAAACAAACTTGGCTTTGAATCCTGGACCTGACACTAACCTGCTGTGTGACCTTGGGCAAGTCACTTGACCTCTCTGAGTAACAAAAAGCATCAAACACAATGACACACAGTAGAAGCTCAATGTACAGGCATCACTATTATTGTTCTTAATCCAGTCCTGCAGAAGCTGCAAATCTGATCTGGAAAGAGAAGCTACTGGAGTTCCTAGGGTTGTCATTTGGAAATCTGTATGTCACCTGAGGCTCAGAGCCCTGCCTCTGAAGTCTCTTTGCTGTTCACTTTCCACGGCTACAAACCTGAGACCCTCGTTGGGGGTCACGGTCAGATATGAGGCAATGACATAGACTTGAGCTGCCCATGGTAGGCACATGGGCTACTAAGAACTTGAAATATGGTTGATGTGGCTATCTGAATTTTAAATTTTAATTAATTTACATTTAAATTAAAACACTGTTACTAGATTCAGTTATTGGAAGACCTTTAAGTATGCTTGGAACAAGTTGGTATGCAAACCTACTTTTTCAATTGTGACTTTTATGAGATATAAAACATTGAAAACTGAGATGGCTGTAAGTATAAAACACACACCAGATTCTGAAGACTTCGTATCAATACAAAATCAAATGTAAGCTATCTCATTAATAATTTTTTTATTGATTACATCTTGACATTGATTACATGTTGAAATATTTTGGATATTTGGGGTTAAATAAAATACATTCTTAAAGGTAATTTCACTTGTCTCTTTTTACATCTTCTAAATGTGGCTATTAGAAAATGTAAAATTACATGTATGGCTTGCATTGTATTTCTATTGGCCAGGAAACTACCCAGACAGGTCTAAAGCTAGACCCCAGGCTGTCTCCAATCTAGGTACAAACAGCTCTGCTTGGAGTTCCACACTGGGGTTTAGAACCAAAGATTCCGGTGAATAAAGCATGTACTTTTGCTGACCTCGTTCCCTTGCCTCCCTGTGTACGTTTCCCATGAGGACCTTTTGGGAAGATATGACTAAGCCGGTCTTGGTGGGATTTGGATGGTCCTGGATCTCTTAGTCAAATGCCATCTCAATATCAACCCTTTAAAAGTTCTCCATCCTCTTATTCACATCAGTTTCCCTTTACTGAATATGCTTCTATTCTCTCACTCCCCCATCTCTCAGATAACTCTGAGACCTCTCAGATATCTAGCTCAATTAGTTTATTGCGTACAAAGAAAAAAAGTTCTCCACTGCTGGTCTAAGATATATCTCCTTTAAGCTCTACAGGAAGCCTTCTTATCCAAGTACTGCCAGATCTGGAGGCCAGTCTTTGTCGAGTCTACTCCAGCCTCTCAGCCCTTTACAGAGTTAGGGCTCTGTTCACTTCAACCTCAGGCCCTCTGGGCCGAAGCATCCAGATAGACCCAGGAAACCATGTTTAGGCCTGAGCACAGGGCCATTTCCAGGAAAAGCCTGTGCAGAGAATAAGAAAGGGAGACAGCAGGTGCTACAGCAAGCCAAACAAAGAGCAGAACGGCCAGGCTTGTGTCCCAAGTCTAATTCACCACGAGGCTTGGTGATATTTAACCAAATGTGCAAAGGGATTTAAGATTTCCCCCATTTATCCCCAAGTCAGGTCTAAAACATATCCATTAGCAAACACATTTCCTCCCCAAGATTACTGACAACTGTTTAGCTTGTCAACTGAAATGCAGTGGCAGCCCTGATTGAGTTCATGTGTGTTCATCATCTAGACGACAAAGATCCTTAGGGGTCACTCATCCAAGCACCGCCTTTCTCAGCGGGGGAACCCAAAGCCTCCATGTTAAAGAGTGAGCCCCTTTCAGCTCCGAGGTTGTGAGACATTATGGCCAGTCTTCAGTCGAGCCAGGAAGGTAGTGACACAGTAATGGCTGGGTGAGAATCTGGCCTTGACAACAGGCTGGCCATGTGTTTCTGACCAAGATGCCTTGACTCTCTAAGCCTCAGTTTCATCCTCTGTAACTGGGAATGATAATACCTACTTCCTGGATTTGTTTGCAAAAACACAGGACCTGACATCGTGTGAATGCTCAATAAATGATAGCCCGATCCTCTGGGCCATGATTCTAATGCCTAGAATGGCTGTTACTGATTGCCTTATGAGCTCCTGAGAAATTTAAAATGTGTGAGCTCTCCATCATCTTTTGCTTTATTTCAATAGATCATCGAAGCAAATCCTTCCAGGTATCACACCCTTTTCTTTTTCTAACATTCTTAGTCAGTGAAGACAACTGAACCCCAGTTTTAATGTTATTCCTTGGATTTGTAAGAGGGAAGGAAGGGAGAGAAACTCCAAGTTGTGTATTGAACAACAGCTACGTTCACTCTCGCTCTGAACCTTATCCTCATTAACTTAGACAGGAAGAAGCACAGGACAGATACGATGTTTGGGTGGGTACCACTAAGCCAACCAAACAGGCTGTGGTATGGAAATGAGTGGGTATAACCTCTTCATAGGTTTACTCAAAGTTGGGGAAATTCTAAACACCATGCCCTGTATCATGGTGGCAAAAACGTCACTTTCTTTAAACTATAGGGATCATTCCACTGCAAGCAACATAAATGAAAGTGGGAAACTTTACACATAAATTTAGTTTTAGATTTTCAACAATGCAATCATCAAACGGGCATGCGCTGGGAAAGTCTGAATTTACTTTTTTTTTTTTAACACCTTTATTGGGGTATAATCGCTTTACAATGGTGTGTTAGTTTCTGCTTTATAACAAAGTGAATCAGTTATACATATACATATATTCCCGTATCTCCTCCCTCTTGCGTCTCCCTCCCTCCCACCCTCCCTATCCCACCCCTCCAGACGGTCACAAAGCACCGAGCTGATATCCCAGTGCTATGCGGCTGCTTCCCACTAGCTATCTACCTTACGTTTGTTAGTGTATATATATCCATGCCTCTCTCTCACTCTGTCACAGCTCACCCTTCCCCCTCCTCATATCCTCAAGTCCGTTCTCCAGTAGGTCTGTGTCTTTATTCCTGTCTTACCCCTAGGTTCTTCATGACATTTTTTTTTCTTAAATTCCATATATATGTGTTAGCATACGGTATTTGTCTTTCTCTTTCTGACTTACTTCACCCTGTATGACAGACTCTAGGTCTATCCAACTCATTACAAATAGCTCAATTTCGTTTCTTTTTATGGCTGAGTAATATTCCATTGTATATATGTGCCACACCTTCTTTATCCATTCATCTGATGATGGGCACTTAGGTTGTTTCCATCTCCGGGCTATTGTAAATAGAGCTGCAATGAACATTTTGGTACATGACTCTTTTTGAATTTTGGTTTTCTCAGGGTATATGCCCAGTAGTGGGATTGCTGGGTCATATGGTAGTTCTATTTGTAGTTTTTTTTTTTTTTTTTTTTTTTTTTGCGGTACGGGGGCCTCTCACTGTTGTGGCCTCTCCCATTGCGGAGCATAGGCTCTGGACGCGCAGGCTCAGCGGCCATAACTCACAGGCCCAGCCACTCCGCGGCATGTGGAATCTTCCCAGACCGGGGCACGAACCCGTGTCCCCTGCATCAGCAGGCAGACTCTCAACCACTGCGCCACCAGGGAAGCCCCTATTTGTAGTTTTTTAAGTAACCTCCATACTGTTCTCCATAGTGGCTGAACCAATTCACATTCCCACCAGCAGTGCAAGAGTGTTCCCTTTTCTCCACACCCTCTCCAGCATTTATTGTTTCTAGATTTTTTGATGATGGCCATTCTGACTGGTGTGAGGCGATATCTCATTGTAGTTTTGATTTGCATTTCTCTAATGATTAATGATGTTGAGCATTCTTTCATGTGTTTGTTGGCAGTCTGTATGTCTTCTTTGGAGAAATGTCTATTTAGGTCTTCTGCCCACTTTTGGATTGGGTTGTTTGTTTTTATGTTATTGAGCTGCATGAGCTGCTTTTAAATTTTGGAAATTAATCCTTTTGTCACTTGCTTCATTCGCAAATATTTTCTCCCATTCTGAATTTACTTTTATCTTCGATGCTCACCTCTGTCGAGAAGTATCTGCATGTACAGGGTCAGCAGTTGGTGGACAGGAGACCCAAGTTCAGTTCCAGATTCTGCCAGCGATTTTCTCCGTGACCTTGGAGAAATGTTGGCTGTGCCTCCTAAAGACACGGGAAGGGAACTAACGTGATTGACCTTTTACTCGCCACTCTGACCAGTGGCAGCGGCATTTGAGAATCCTGCTTCTCATCAAGGCTTCAGGGGTAACTCACTTGCCCAGTGATGCAAGGCTAGTAAGTGACCTAGCCAGGCGGGCATTTGAACCCAAGTCTCCCAGCCCCTGAAGCCCATGTCCGTTCTCCTTCGTCATGCTGCATCTGTAGAAGGCAAGTCCACAAGGACCTGCACAAATGACCATGGCAATCTGTGGGCCCAGGGAAGGTTGAAAATCACAGAGTCAAGGTAAGTTTTAAAGCAGATGTGTATCTGGAGTCCAGATTCAGATGAGTGCCTCAGAGCCCATGCCCCAGAGAGCCGTGCCTACCTCTCACCCTCCATGGCCTCAACTCAGTGGCCCTCCGTCTGTAGCCATGTCCACAAGTGACAGCACAGCCATCAGACTGCTTCGTCTGTCTTACGCTGATGCCAGCGTCTCTTCTCTGACTAGCACTGGCCACGTTTCTTTCTTTGGTTTATTTATATGTCCTTTCTTTTCCTTCATTCACCAAGCTTTTCATCTCTATGTTGCAGGCACCGGACCACAGAGATGAACAACCCATAGTCCCAGGCCTCTGTTGGGTTGGATAGCAGCAGATCCTCTTGACCCTCAATCCACTGTTCTTTCCAGGCGTCAGCACCTGATGTCTTCTTGTTGGCTGTTAAGGACTTCATCACTCATCTAACTCTACCCCATGCCATCGGGTTTGTTCTAGGTCCTTTCTGTTGGTTTATCTGGTCTCTGATCTGTTGTGGCTGCCGTGATATTTACATTCTATGGATGTACCATTCTTCTCCAGGTCTGCCTTCTCCCCCTGTCCCCAAAACTAGCTGCAGGAGGTTGAAATTAAGGTGAGTGAGTTGTTCCAAATCCAGGAAGTTGGTTACGAATGAGGACATAGCCCAGGAGAGTGATATGAAAGGTAGAGAAGACATGGAGATTGTGAGGAAATGGCCTGTGGGGACCATTCCTAGATGGGAGAGGGGACGGGGGCATAGGATTCCCCAAACTGGAGGCCTCAGGGCTCCAAACAGACTACCTGAGACACAGGGTTTTATGTCGGGCCTTGACCGCCCAGGTGGGCCTATGCACCAAGGTTGGGGGCATTCGTTGAGATAGGTAACAGCATATCTTTCACTTTGGGGCCAAGGACTACGGAGAAAGATGTGTGAAAACGTACTGTGAAGAAAGAAATTGAAGAGAAGACTTTCCATGACTTTCCTCTCAGACAGATATCAACAAGTATATAGTTTTTGTTTGAGTTTGCTTGTTTTTTAGAGAAGAGACAGTGCAGCAGTTAGGGGCACGGGCTGTTTAATCAGATTCAAATCTCAATTCTGCCACTTGTTATTTGACATTGGACAAATCACATAACCTCCTTGAGCCTCCGTTTCTCCATTGGTAGATGAGGGTAATAATGATACCTCGTGGGGTTGTGAACAGCACTGAACAAAATGATATATATAGAAAAAGGAACACAATACCCAGCACGTGGTGAGTCCTTCATAAACACTTGCTATTGTCATTATGTCATCCTGGAATTTAGCTAAATCTACCATGTGTCTTATTTTTTTCCATTCCCCCTCTGCATTCATTGCTTACTTCCCTGCAAAGTATGGCAGTAAAACCTATATAATAAGAAGGGCCCTAGCCTTGACTTTAGAGGCAGCAAGGTGGAGGGATCAACATGGCCCATGAGCAAGGAAGATGGGATAAAAAGAACCCAAAGCAATGAGTGATTTGAGAGAGTTACCTTAAAAGGGGGCTGATCCCCGGGTGTAGTGGGTGGAAGAGAGAAGACACTTGGAATCCGCTCTGGTCAGAGAAGGAGTCTTATGGGAGTAACTATTGTTCCCTCCCTAAAGAAGAACTTGATTGAGGCAACGGCACACCCAGACCAGGAAGATCCTTGGGTTTCCTACAGAACTTCACGCACCTGCCACACTGTTTCTGCCCTGCCTCATAGCTAATTAAGGCAGGGAAAAGCTCTTCCCTCCTCTAAAAGCTTCTCAACTTGCTATGTCTGGCAGCTCACCATTGCTTACCCTCATTCTACATCAGTTTCATACTTTCATAATGGGTTTTTGTGAGATTCACAAGCATTTAAAGCTCCAAAAGATAAAAAGCTAAGGTGCCTTTAAGACTGTCAAATCGAAGGTAAGAACCACGAAAGAAAATTCTGCCTACTGTTTTATCCCTAAAAGCGGCTGTATCTAAATCTATCAGCAAAATGTTTGTAATCCTGAAGATGTAGTGTATTCCTTTAAATAAAAAATTTCTAAGGTGAATTTCAGTTGTTTTCCCCACTTCAGTAATAGACATATTTAATTAAATACTTGAAAGTCCATTTAACTTTTAATTCAAGAAATCATTCATGATAGAGGCAAATTAAACGGCTCAAGAAAAACCTCAAATCCCAAAGAAATTCCATTAACTATGTGGATCCTTTCATGGTACATTAACTAATGTTGAATTATGATGGGTCCCTGTAGAGGCACCTATGCAGTCTATCAATTCCCTTTTGGGGAATCCAAGCTTTTAGCTTTTAATGATCAGATGAGATGAGATGAGATCAGATCAGATGAGATTAATACAATGCAGTTATCAAGATTACCTTTTATAATTCACTCCTCAGAAAAAGAACATTGCCTCTGGCCTTCCCTTGAAACTCAGCAGTCCTGCAGAGCTTACATAATTGTGACACCTCTTAGGATCCCCCAGTGGGTTCAAGCATCTAGCACCTCCATGGCATGTGATGGAGGGCAAAGAGATATCCCTGTGACTGAGGCACGATTGGGAACTGCTTCTAACCTATTTCTAAAATCAGGGCTATTGCACATCTGTCTCCAACCACTTGTCCACCAACCATACGTAGGATCCAGGGATCTCAACTTGGATCTTTTCATAAGGGTCCCCTTTTCCTTTAACAGAGAGAGATTCACGGGGCCAGGGGAACACGGGGGATCATCTAGCTCAATGCCTTCATTTCATCTGTGAGGAAACTGGTCCAGTGAGGGCATTTGGCTCTCCCAGTGTTACAGAGGAAAGGAAGTGTTGCAAGGAGGAAAGGAAGGACTGAGACACAGGTGCCCTACTTCCCTTCAAGTGCCCTTTACATAATACTGTATTACTGCCACGCATCTATACCCCAAGGATAGTGCAGACTGGACCAGCCCTTATGATTTGATTGTCATGCTCTAGGGGTGGAGTTGGAAAAGGATGGGTTAGAAAAGGAGAGATGTAAAAGGAAAATATTACTAGCATCTACTTTATTTTAGGCAGGATGGGACACAGCAATATCAGGTATTGATTGGGAACTGCTAGGTCTAGGACTAGGACCATAGGACTAGGTCCTGTTGCAACTCAAGTATCCCTGTGATAAACCTAATGGAGAGACAGAATAAACACACCTGAAGCAATTAGAAGAAGACTGTAAGACAATATATAACTAGGTACTAAATGATGCGGCACAGAGAATGGAGAAAGCTTTATGTATTGCAGGAGCCTGGAAACAAAAGTGCCCTTGAATCCTGACAGCATGTGGATTATTGAAGGGATGGAGGGGGTCTTTTCTGTGTGTCATAAATAGCCTGAACGTTGAATGTGGCCCTAGAGTCATACAGCCTTGAAATTTACTGAAACTCTACAAGCTTCAGTTTCCTTTTCTATAAAGTGGGAATAAAATGATATTATTGGCTGTGGGTTTGCCTAAAAGCAGATAATCACAATTGGAGAAGCTAAGTTGAGCTCACTGCATAAGGAACACAGGACAGGGAGCCAATGACTGCATGTTTTGCTAGCGTCTACTTTATTTTAGTTCCACGGGACTAGGTCCTGTTGCAACCCAAACAGCCTTGTCTACTAAACAAGAACCACTGCATAACAACTTACTGCATTCTTCTTTTGTCTGAGGATATTCAGTCCTCAGCTATCCCCTTATCTATATATAAGGTTATATAACTTTGGCTTGCCTTTGATCTCTTAAGGCTCACCTTAGGGAGTGGGGTAGGGGATTCAAATGATACCATTTGTGTCCCAACATGAAAGGAGTTCAAATCCATCCGGAAACCGGGCTCTTGGGCAGGTGCTTTACTATGACTAAAATATATAAGGAAGAGGTAAGATTGTTGGATGAGACCTCCAAGGAGAAGAATATATGAATAACTGATGAAAGCTGACTGGCAGCCTCAGTCCTTACTTCTCTCCTGCTGCCTCTTAGCAGGGAATGTGAATGTGGAGGCGACCTTGGCATGAACTGTGAAATGACGCCATAAGAGAGCATAAACTGGCAACAGAGGGTACACCATTATAGTGTTACTTATTTGTGCGTTGATGAAAATATTCCTTGTGGTCCCACTTGTGATGTTTCATTGCCCACCCCCACGATATAAGTGAACACACCACAGGTAACAAACATTCTGAAGATTCTAATCATCAGACCAGTCTTGGTCATATCTCATCACTCAGGGCTCTCGAGGGGCTTTAGCTACTAAAATTAAGGGAGAAGTATTCTAGTAGAGAAAGCACCTACTTTTAGGGTCTTTGTGAGGGCTAAATGAAATAGGGATATAAACTGTCTGTCTTAGAGCCTGGAATATAGTAGGTATGTAAAAAACGGGCATTCCCTTTCCTAGACTGGAGTTTTCTGAGATAGGAATGATGTACTTGAAACCAGGATGAACCGCAAAGACCACTAGCTTCCATAGAGAGTTGGACGCTGCCTGTGACTTCAGGCTATGCATTGAAGAGAAGGGCTTTCCCCGAGACAGATTCCACCTAGACAAGAAAAGGGTGGGGTTTGAGGATAAGAAGGGAGTTGATTAGATCCACCTTCAGTTATTATAAAAGAAAAGGTCAGATACAGTCTGTGTTCACTGCAAATCATGTAAGAAATGGAGTCAGGTACATGGAAAGTAAGTCCATAGTAGGATTCTGGAAACTGACTTTTTTCTTGGTTAGCTTGGGTTCTTGCTATTTGCGTTCACATCATGAAAAATAGGGGGAAAATCCCCCCAATAAAAAGGTCCCCACTATATATTTTCAGAGATAGTAGGATGGGGAAATACCTGATATTGCTGTGTCCCATCCTGCCTTACAAGCATCTGGAGGAGAGAAACTCCAAACGTGCAGAGGAGAGAAAGCATTTTGAATCCCTGGGGTTGCTGGAAAGATAGGAACAGAACGTCGTGTAATTGCTTCGAGGCAGGACAGCACGTTAAACATTTTTACTCAGAAGCTTTTATTGAATTTTAAAATCTATATGAATACAATCATTTTAGAATTAGAAGATATCATATAGCATCAACCTTTTAACCCAAAGCAGAAATATTTTCTCTAGAATCACTGAAAGGGAATGGGATTTTGCTTAAACGTATCCAAAATCAAGAGGATTTCAGCATATTTATAAGCAGCTCTTTTTATAACTGGTTTTTGTTTTTTAAATTTCATCCCACTTGTTATAAAGCTCTTCCTCTATTAAGCTGAAATCCTGTCTCTTCAGATTTTTATTGGCTTATAGCTAAGGTCTGCTTACAACACGACGGCTTGTCCAGACTTCTACATCTTCCATCTTGTCATTTCCTGTTGTTAGCGACTTCTTCTAATTGCTTCTCTTGAGTCTTATTTTAAGGGAAGAGGGAGGCAGGATGGCCTTCTTTCCTAGGCATCAATTTCCTGTTCTCCCTTTTGCCCTTTTTCTTCTCAAAGTAAAAACAAAGCCTTTCATCTGTTCTTGGCATGAGTGTGACCGGGAGATGAGTCCCAGATGGGCCTGAAAACAATCATGTCGCCCGTCCCATCTCTAACAGCTACGTATCTAGTACTATCATCTTTTCTTACGGCATCTCCCTTATGGTGTGAGAAAACATAATTGCGTTTCAGAAGTTAAGTGTTTATGAATTTCTCTGTCCTTTTAAGAAAATACTGATGATCTTGTGTTTACATTTGAGCATAAGTTGTGTTGCACCCCTTCTCCCTCCTAGTCTGGAGTTTTGGGGACCTGCTCATTGACCATTAGATAAGGGAGAACTTTCCCCCCCCCACAGGGGGGGAGATGGAAATAGGTGTGAAAGTACTACCTGATGATCCCTCCTGGCTGTCTTGTGGATTCAGTGCCATCTCGAGCACAGCCCTGGGAAAGTTCCACAATATCCACTAAGCCCCTGCCTTGGTTCAGGGCTGGTGCTAAGTTCTGGGCTGCCCTGAAGACAAGGACACACTCCCTTCTCTTAAGGGGCTTTTAGTCATTTCTCTTCCTTTGGAAGAGAACATAACTGGGCAGATTGGTAAAGTTATTATTTTTTTAAATCTTTCTCTGACCCAAGGTAAAAAAAAAGAGTTCTGAGGGTTTCCCTGGTGGCGCAGTGGTTGAGAGTCCGCCTGCCGATGCAGGGGACATGGGTTCGTGCCCCGGTCCGGGAGGATCCCACATGCCGCACCGTGGAGCAGCTGGGCCCGCGAGCCATGGCTGCTGGGCCTGTGTGTCTGGAACCTGTCTGTGCTCTGCAGCAGGAGAGGCCACGGCAGTGAGAGGCCCGCATACCGCCGAGAAAAAAAAAAAGAGTTCTGGGAAGTTTTGGTCAGAGAAATTTCTAGTCACTGATTTAATTCCGGAGCTGTCAGTGTTTTGCACATGCGGGCACTTAGCTCCATTTGCATCCACATCAGACTCCTCCCTGCTGACACCAGGCCTGTCTCTCCCAGGGATCCAGATGTAATTATCCTTTTGCAAGTGCATGGCACACTGTCAGGATTTTGCTCCAGAAGAGAGAAAAGGCCCAGAAACAAGGTTGAAGAGGGGAGAGGGAGGAGGAGGGGGGGAGAACAAGTCTCCCTGTTCTGTTGACTTGGAACCACTCCTCTTTGAAGCAGCTGCAAACCACCCCTCAATTCCCTTCCCAGCCTCTTTTTTCTGTCCTTTTCCATTTTGCCCTCTCTTTGCTTGTCCCCAAAGCCTTATTGTGGAAGATGGGGGAAAGGGGATAAAAGACATGGTAGTCCATTGTAGTTGACAGAAAGGGATCACTGAAGTTATTTCTTATCATCATCTCAACTCCTCGCCAGATACCTGCTTCTGGACTTAAAAGAGGAAGGAGGATCTACATGGTTGGTTAAGGGTTTTGTTCTTTTATTCTCCCCTCATGTAGACACAACATACTCAAGTTTTGACCCAGATACACTAGCAAAGTGGTACCTAAATATAGCTGGTTTTGTGAGTGGTGGGAGATGGATCCTCCACAATTCTTGACTTCTCATATCATCAAATAAAATCCAAACACTCATAGAACCATGGCCCTGAATCATCAACAGCAAGCGGAGATCTCAGTATGCTAATAGCGTTAAGCTCAATATTAAGCCTCTGGTTGACCAGGAAGCCCAATGAGATGCCTGAGATGCCACCCTCTAGACAACAGCAGTTCAAGACATTGGAGAGCTCCATTGGCAGCAAAACGGAGACTGCAAATCCGGGGCTAAATGCTCTAAAATCACCCTTTATTTACACCCAGCTAAGCCAATTAATAGACCGTTGCAACGTCCCAAAACTTTAGCATCTGCAAGACATTACCACTGACACACATTACCTTTAGAAAGTCCTATGTTCACGTCTACGATTAACAAAAAAATCTAAAGATGAAATTAAGTATGTTTTTGCCACATGACCTAGAAACCCCATTTCCAGAATATATTTACTGCAGGTCAATATAGAAATAGATTCCAGAGGATAGATTCTGAAATACATACCAGAGAAATTCTTGTGCGGTTTCTTTCAAAGACCCGCACAACATTTTCTTTGCAGTGTGTTTGACTGTCTTAGTGGGGAATTAGAGCCAACATAGGAATCCATTGTTAGTACATGGACAAGTAAAATATGGTAAATAGATATTAAGAAATACCGTGTAGTGGTTGGAAGAAACTGACATATATATAACATATGTCTCCGTGTGTGTGTGTGTGTGTGTGTGTGTGTGTGTGTGTGTGTGTGTGTTTGAGAAGAAGGTCTAGGTGTTGCAGCATCAAGAGCTATATATCGTCCATCAAATGTCAGGGTAATGGTTTCAGGTAGAAGCAGTAAGATGAAAAGTAGAAAGAATCAGACCAGGAGTTAGACTTGGCTTTTTCTCTCTGAGATTTGGTTTCTTCATCTATAAAACCAAGATCCTAGTATTGCTTCCCAGGTGTATTGGTGGCTTGAAATAAACTATTGTACATAGCCATGGTTAGGGAATTTGACTTGTTTGACATACCTATATAAGCCATTATCATTCTTGCTAAAGTAGTACAGTCTGCTGGCAGCATCAGTTTCTATACTGATCATATCCTAATCACTACCCTTTTCCTTCCAAGCGCCCTCTAGGTTGAGGGGATTTTATAGCAGAGCCACAGCATGGTGTTTTAGTAGCTGTCAGTGAAGACCACATTGTACGCATGAGACCACTGAATTTCCTACGCTGAACACCTTCCAGGCAAGGTTCCTTTTTAGATCAATCTTCTTCCCTTGGAGGACTCTAGAAGCCCATTAAATAAGGTCCAGGGCATTGTACCCATGAGAGCGCTCAATTTCTTACCCTGAACACCTTCCAAGCAAGCTTCCTTTTTAGATGAATCTCCTTCCCTTGGAGGTCTCTAGAAGCTCATTAAATAAGGTCCAGGACCTGTTACTGGTTTTCAGTGGGTTCTGTTATAGATCCTTCTTGTCTCATGTAAAGCAAGGTAGATGCCAGCTCAACTACAGTCTTCCCATCACTGGCAGGATTATGAAGAGAAGGGGGAAGGTAAGTCTCTTTTGCCTGTGATGACTGAACAAATGCAGACCGATATAACACGGGAGAAGGGAAAAGGGAGTGAACCTCCCAAGCCCTTAAGTTACTGCTGCTCCAAGGCGTCAGGTAACCAGTGAAACATTTTTATGCTATTTTAGAAAGATATAAAATGACACCATTTCTACTCTTTCTCAGTGCAACAAATTCATCTTTGCCCCAAGAGAGTGCTGCCACTGTCTCTTGGGTGGACTAGACTATCCTCTTCCCAGAGATTTAAGAAGTTTCTGAGAGTCCTGCTATGCCCAAGCAGTATTCTGTCCATCACACTGGCCAGGTCATAGAACTCTGGAAGGCCCTGCCCAGGACAGTCTTCCAAAAAAGTGAAGAGACAGCTTTGCCAAGTGCTTCCATTCATGTTTTCCACAAATATTTATCGAGTCTCCACCATGTGCCAGGCACTGTGAGTGTAATAATGATTATGACAGGTGTGACCTCTGTTCCCACGGACCTTTCACGTTGTAAGACTGTAATTCCAGAGATCCCCATCTTTCTGGCCTGACCTCAGAGGCAACATAACATAATGGTTAAGCACGTGGCCCCTGAGCCCAGACTATATGGGTTTTAGTCCTAGATGTCCCAGTTATGGGCTGTGTGATCTTAGACAAGTTGCTTTACCTGTTAAAGGGGGTTAATTGCATACCCATCTCATGAGCTCGCTTTGAAGGTAAAATACATTGAAAGACCTAAAGCACTTAGAACTACAGCACACAGTCTTTATTTTTCTTCCCCTAGTCACATTTGAGCAAGATGCTTCCACTTCTAGGCAAATGTGTTTCATCTCTCTCGCACATGAATTGCTAATTCCACTCATCAGTCCTTTATACATATTTCTCTCTATTTCTTCTCCATTAATGTCTATAAATTGCTCTAAGCTCAAATCTTGTCAACTCCAAGAAGTCTATTCTGGTAAGCCCCAGGTCATTTTAATTGTTATTTACCCCTCCCCGTCCCACCCTGCAGGTCTGTTCCATCAACACTTAGGTTTACACAAGATCATGTTGGCTTGTACTCAGATCAAGGTTGTCCATTCTGGGTTCAGAGAAGGCAAGTGACTAGCAGAAGATCACACAGCTACCTTGTAATGTTAGAGGGCGGGACTCAAGTTCTAGTGCTTGATTTCAAATTCTACAACCTTTTACTATGTTACTCTGACTTCCATCACATTGTAAAGGACTAATAAAAAATGCTATTTTGGGCTTCCCTGATGGCGCAGTGGTTGAGAATCTGCCTGCTAATGCAGGGGACACGGGTGAGCCCTGGTCTGGGAGGATCCCACATGCCGCGGAGCAACTAGGCCCATGAGCCACAGCTACTGAGCCTGCGCGTCTGGAGCCTGTGCTCCACAACGGGATAGGCCGTGATACTGAGAGGCCCGCGCACCGCGATGAAGAGTGACCCCCGCTTGCCACAACTAGAGAAAGCCCTCGCACAGAAACGAAGACCCCAACACAGCAAAAAACAAAAAAATTAATTAATAAACTCCTACCCCAACATCTTAAAAAAAAAAAAAGCTATGTCATTTACCACCACTTTGAGTTTTCACTATGTTCCAGACACTGTATAATATATATGTATATATCGATCTGGGCTTTATTAGAGAAGATTTCTTATAGATGGCAAGATTTGAGCTCTTAGAACAACTTATAGACATAAATTATCACACATTATATAATTATTAGTGTTTATATAAAATACGGAATTATTAATAATTGTATATATCATATACTTACACTATTACATATATATGTAATATTAACATGCATATGTATATATAATTACTTATTTAACCCTCATACAACTTTGCGAGGCAGGTACTATTATTACGCCCATTTGATAGCTGAGGAAACTAAAACTTGGAGAAGTTAAGCAGGCTTCCCAAGGTCACATAATGAAAAAAGATAGAATTTGAGTCTGAGTCTGTTAATTCATATCTTTTCCATTGTTTTTACTTCACTGTACTTAATACACCTGGGACTCAATGGTTAAGGCAAAATAAATGCTAATTGAAGGGATCATTAACTCATATCTGTGTTCCTACAGCTTTTGTTCATTCTTTACATTGATTCGCTGAGCTGAAAGTTCAATGGGCTTTAGTTCAGTGTGGATTTTCTAGCCTTCTAGCTCCTTCCGTGGTGTGTGATATAAGCCTTCATTTGAAAGATCATTTCCATCTCTCTTTGAGTCTGTCAAATCCCCAAACGGTGACAAGCGCTGCTGTCCCAGACCCTGAACCCCCCTCATGCTCTTTTGTAGCTGGGGTCATCCTGAAGGGCTAAGGATTTGGGGCCTTGCTCAGTCAGTAGCCTCAGGTTGGCTCCGAGTGTCTGTTTCCAGTTAGTTTTGCAAATACTGGGAAATTTGAAAAATAATGCTGCCCAGAAATAAACTGAGCTAGTCCTAACACCCACAAAATCCATAATGGTATAGATACCAGATAGACCTTAATTGTGATTTAATAGTGTTCACTGTAATTTAGCTCCAGGGAAATGTACTTTCAATTAACCAATGTAAACATAATGTCTGCTTACTCCATAAATGTTCTCCTAAATATGCTAATTAAGGCCTAGATTCAATGAGCTTCAGATTATACACTCTTTCTTTTCCCCCAAAACACCACTCTACTTCAGGATCACCTTACTCTGATCGGGATTGTTGGCACATTGGTCTATTTGCCTGCCTACAATCTTGCCCCATAAGTACCTTCATTCACCCTCCACAGGGCTTAAATCAATTCAAAACTCTTTAGTGATCCATCCTGTTTGACTATCAATACATTCTAACTTCTGGCCCTGGCGTGCACACCCCTCTATAATATGGCCTCCAATCTACCCATCTAGCTTCATCTTCTGTTTTTCACCAACATCACCTCACCCAAGTACTTCTACATCCAGGTCTTTGTTTATTGCTGTTCCCTTTTTTAGAACTACTCTTCCCACCATCTGTTTACAGGAAAACCCAACCTCTTCTTCAAGACCATCCTCAAGCCTCCACCGAAAACATCTGGTAACTCATCTGCTTGCATTTGGATGTGGCATACTTCCCTTTAAGCCCATATTGATTTATCTACTCTTCTCTAATGGAATTTAGGAGATATATATATATATATATATATATATATATATATATATGTTTGTGTGTGTATATATATATATAAATATATATAAAGTCTTCTACCATTATTCGACTCTACTAAAGATTTAAAGCAGCAGTCCTGTGTCTTTACCTCTGTATGAAGGAACTTGCACATGGATGCTTAATAAATGATTATCGAATTAAACAAAGTTGGATTGAAATGGTAGGAAATAGAAGGGGCAATTCCCAACTGCTGGGCTCCTTAAGAGACAAAACGATTTGGGCAGCCTCTACAGTTTCTCCTGTCTTCGAGAGTATTTGTCCTGCGTTAATGAACGCCCAGCTGCGTTTCTGCATTCATGATTCATCCAGATCATGTTCTTTACTCCTAGATAATGCTCCTAGTTATTCAGTAACATCCTTAATTTGATCAAATATCTGATGACACATCCTTAAAGTATCCTCTCATATATAAATAACTACAAATGCCAATAGAAACTCAGTGATAGTTCTGTGTCAGGACTTGAATCAGGAGGAGTAGAGAGACATCTGTTGCAGCCTCAGAAATAACATTAAATTGCTGTAGAACAAGGATACTGGGCCTCAGTTGTTTCATTTTTGTGCCTCTATACACAGTCAAAGCAAGATAATTGGATAGCTAACAGTATGGTGCCTTGGGATCTCATTCAGGCTCTGGATCAGTGGTCTGCCATCCTGGCTGCCCATTAAAATCACCTGGAGGTCTTTAAAAAAACTACTGTCTGCCCCACCCCCAACCAACTGATGGTCTCTGAGGTTATCACCCAGGCATCAGAACGTCTTTAAGCTCCCCAAGTCATTCCAAAGGGCAGCCAAGGTTGAAAACCTCTACTCTAGATGGATGCTTCTCAGATGGTAATTGCATACAAATCACCTGGGGATCTTTGCAGAGTCTGATTCCTTAGGTCAGAGGAGGGGCCTGAGATTCAGCATTTCTAACAAGCTCCCCAAGTGATGCCAGTGGACCACACTTTAACGAGTAAGAGTCGTTTGATTCTGTATACATTCCTTGAAGGGCTGTTCTTGGAAAGCGCCATATAACTAACTATAGGCTGCATTATTGGCCCTAATAGGTGCCTCTGAGATTCAGGTGCTAGCCACGCTTCAGGCTCTGGGGAGCAACAAAGAGTATCTAACTTCAGAAGAACCTAGGAGATGATCCAGAAGACAACCGAGACAATAGGTCTAAACAGAGCTACCAACAGAAACAGATGTTTAAGAGACTGTAGTGGAATAGAAACATTGGGTGAAGGGCCTAGTTTAGGGCCTTAAATTATAAACTCACCGTCACATTCCCAACACCCAGAGCCTCACAGTTCTTAGCATTTCCCAAATCATCCAGACAATGCAGTACTTAATTCAAACAATACTAACTGATCACCCATTGTGACAGTCATTTACTCATTGCCTCCCAGCCCCAAATCCACCCTTCTACACTCTACTACATAATTCTGGGAATGGGACTCTGCAGATCACATTTCTCTTTTGCTTGCTGGCTCTAGGGGAACCACTGTCCCAGTTTGCCCACAACTGTCCCCATTGTAGCACTGAAACCCCACATCCCAGGAATCCCCTTAGTTTTGGGTAAACCAGGATGGTTCTAGCTGGCTTGCTGATAGGTTCTGCGAATAGGTGACACTAGGAGGAGACTGGAAAGGAGGGACAAGGGCTGTCTCCTTCCTGGTTTGCTTGCCGTGCCTGTCATTGCTACCCTGGCTAGTGAGAGGTTCCAGCAGCAGCAGTTGGTCCCAGACTCCTGCTCCTTCCAGCACTCCAGATCCAGCCTCCTTGCTCCACTCAGATGCCAGGGCACTTGGGCAGTGCCCCTCCTCAGAGACTCATGGAAAGCTTTTCGGGGTAAGTGCTAGTTGAAATGGATTTCAACTGGGGCTTTAACAAATGAAAAGAGCAATGTCATTTCAGGTAGAGGGGATGCCTCATGCCACGGCATGCAGAAGTATAAGAGCTCAGCATGCTCTAGGAATAACTCTGTATGGCCAGAATGAGAATTATGGACAGAGAAGTAGTAGACAGCCCAGTTCTTCATGAATCTCATCCTAGTCTGCTCAGGCTGCTATAACAACATACCATAGACTGGGTGGCTTAAACAACAGAAATTTATTTATCACAATTCTGGGGGCTGGGGAGCCCAAGATCAAGGTGCAGGCTGATTTGATTCCTGTTGAGAGCACTCTTCCTGGCTTGCAGACAGCTGCCTTCTTGCTGTGTTTTCATATGGCATAGAGAAGAAACTCTGCTGTCTCTTCCTTTTCCTATAAGGGCACTAATCCCATCATAGGGGCTCCACCCTCATGGCCTTGTCTAAACCTAATTACCTCCCAAAGGCCTCACCTGTTAATACTATCACATGGGGTGGAGGCGGGGGGCGGTTTAGAGCTTGAACGTATGAGTTTAGGGAGAGCAGAAACATTCAGTCCGTCACAGAACTTTAGCGCTGAGTTAAGATGTTTGGAGTTTATCCTGAAAGCTTTAAGCTATTAAATATTAATAAAATATTTTTAAAAGAAGCCATGACATGGTCATATTATCACGTCTACAGGTGGCTCCCAGGGCAGCCACACGGGAACTTGAGAAGGAGTGTTGACAACTTAGAACTCTGGCTTTTAAGTGAGATTTTGCTCAGTCATATAGGCCAGAAATCCGTGGTCGTATATTACAAGAATAGGTAGATGCTTTAAATAAAGACCCAGGATATGAATTTGAATCTAGGTAGGTTATTGCTTCAGGTACCTGGGAATGAATATAACACACACACGCACACACAATACACACACATACACACACACATAAACAAAGCCAAGATTATTTGGTTGAAAGAATGGAATGGTTTCTTCTAAAGGCACATTAACGTGGCTGAAGCATCTTAGTCTGTCATGAAGGAGTGACACGCCATACATGATGGACAACTATACAATCATGAAAGTTCCAGAAAGCATGAACCAGGCTTTATAGCAAGTGGACAATCCCTTAGTTTTCAGGACCCAAAAGCCACTTGGACAGGGAAGATATTTAAAAGAAAGAGTCCACAGATGAGACACAGTCCTTTTCCTGGGCAAGGGGTAGATACCAGCTAGAAATGCACAGGCAACTGAGACAGAGGAAATTTCTGGCAGGTGGGGGAAGGTGCACCACAGGCTCCCAGAGGTCCTTGCGATCAGAATTTCCGGTTGTTTTGGGAAAATGCTTTCAGGGAGTGAAAAGGCTAGTGGGAGGCTGGGGACACTTAAATGGACCTTTTAATATATTTTTTGCAATTAGAGGCTGAAAGCCAGCCTTTAAGCCTAAAGAGCTGGAGGTCATTAGCCACCCAAGGAAAGGCGGTTAGGGACAGGTGTGCCCAGACCGCAGTGTTACAATGAATGCAGGGCCCAGATCCAGAACGACTGAACCACTGGGCCCTACTTGATGTCAAAAGGGGCCCATTTTGAAATCCACCCAAAAAAATGTCACTTTACACAGTAAAAGGCAGGCGTTGGGAACGTGCTGTCCACAGGGAGGGTGCAGGCAGTAGGAGGAACATGGACACGCTCCCAGGGCCACGTTCACCGGCCTCAGTCTTTCTGAGCAGTTGTTACTGATGGTTTAGTCTTCACCACAGGAAATAATTGAGATGATCCTGCAACGTCCAGCATGAAGGTTTAAACATAACACCGCGATTGTCCAGGATATGCGTCAGCATCTGTATCTGAGACAATTCTGGGGAAATCCTCTCTGGCTTGCAGCTGACTGCAAGCCAGAGAGGAGGCCATGGTATTATGCAACCAGAGAAAAAAATGGCTACAAGCTTGAGAGTGGAGAAATAGAGAATCAAGAAGGAGGAAGCGATTATCTTGTTCTGTCTTGATTACACGTAAAGTGACTTCAGACCTGACATCACACTCTCAGAGGGATGGTGAGGAGCCGGAGTGCTGGCCAGGTGGGCAGAGACACAGGGAAGCACTGGGGGTGTTCAGACTGGGAGAGAGACAGCCCAGGAGTCTCCACCACCGTGTACCGACACAAGATGGGCCGTCTTGTGAAAGATAAATCAGACTTGTTCAGAGAGGCCCCAGAGAGGAGAAGCAGACGAGATGGGTGGAATTCCAGGGAGATGGATTTCAGTTTGATGAAAGGAAGACATCTGGAGCAGTTAGAGCTGAGCTTTCCAACTATGGATTGGCTGCCTTGGTCACAGTGAATCTAAAAGGTGTTCAACAGAAAAAAACAGAGGCCCTCGGTCCTCTGCCCACATCCTCATAGATGCAGTGACTCTCAGCCTCTTGACTTTCTTCGTTACACTTCTCATCTGGAATGGTCTTGTTTGTTTACCTGTTGACTTGTTGATGGTCCCTCTTCCAGTAGAAGGTAAACCCCATGAGAACCAGGCCCATATCTGTCTTGTTTGCTGCTGTGTCCCAACAGCACAGAAGAGTGTGGGGCACATGGTAGGTGGCCAGTGAATACTGGTACAATGAATAAACGAATGCTAAGGATGAGACTGAACCACTGTTTGAAAGGTAGTTCTTAGAATCAACTCTCAAAACCTTTAAAAATATGTGTGTTTTTCTTGAATGGAATCGCACACGGGACGCCCAATATAGAAAACAGATTACTGTGGCATTTTAATGGTATGCATTTATATCATAAGTTCCAACGTAAATCACTTAGTTTCATTTATAATAAGAGTCACTGAGGACTCTGAGATTGTTTTGATAAACATAATAAAACCTTTGAAATCAGGCTACCAGAAAACTGAGAATGTAATTTATTCCTCTAGTGTCTTCAACTTCACAGAGCGTGGAGAAAACCCTGATTCATGCAAAGAAGTAGCTGCAAATGATACCCAGTCTCCAATAGCTCATCTGGCAATCTCAGGATAATTCTTCAATTAAATGGATGCAGGAGCTTGAAAGGGAACTCGATGGAAAATTGAACTTGGAAGTCGAATCTCTTACAGTTTGTAACAGTTAAGTTGTGCCTCTTATCACGCATTCAAAAGTCAGACAAGAAGAGGCGAACCTTAGAGTAAGTGCCAACGTTATCTTGATGTGTGACGTTATCATGGCTCTGACGAGTTCTACAATGGGTTATAATTGCACAGCCAACCATCGGGCCATGGTGGAAGCCAAGTACCTTCTCCTTCTCCTTGCCTGCCTCTTAATTGAACATGAGACTGTGTTTCTGTGCTGTGGAACCGTAATTTCACAGACGTAGATGCTCAGGTGGAAATTTGTCTTTAAAAACAATCAGCGCCGAATGAAACCTTCATAACTGATGACTCATTTTCAGTAATTTCTGATACGGATGCATAACTATGGGGAGAAGAGGTCTAAGAACTGCATGAAAGTGGTCTGGTGGCAAGTTAAGGTATCTGTGGTTAAACTTTGATCTGTAGCATATATTTAAGTTGCATATTGGGATGTGGTCATAACCTTCATGACACATGGGAGGACCACACAGACTGCAGAAATGAGGGCAGACTGAGAATGGGCTTAATTATGGATTTTAATGTGACACTGGCTGTTACAGACATCCAAGTAAACAAGAGCCATGACCCCCAGCTTCTCTGCCCCAAACACTGCTGGTGTGACAGAGGTGCTTCTGCCATAATAGAGATGGTAGATGGGCATACAGATATGAAGATGATGGCCAGGTGAGGATGGAGAGTCACCAGCCCCCAAAACTTCATTTCACAGAGACGACAGTGACCCTCATTTTTGTGTATCAGAAAAGGAAGAAACGAATTCCCTCACCCAATTTTAGGAACTATCCAGTTGCCAAATATAAAGTATCATCCTGTTGTTTAACTCTATTAGTGATTGCAAAATATCAGATTATAATGGCTACCGACATTCATTAAGCACTTACTATGTGCTAGAGATCTTCATGATTGATAATCTTCATAACATACGAGTTAATGTATTCTTTCTAGCAATCTCAGAGTTCCCTTTTTTTAGTATCCTCATTTTACAGAGGAGGAAACTGAGGCACACAGCTAGCATGCAGTGAAGCCATGATTCACTTACAAGCTGGCTCCAAAGCTCAAACCTTTAACCACTTTAAAAATATGAACAGATCCTGGGGAAAAATAAGTCCAGGAGATAAAGTGATGAGTCTTAGAATACCCGGGGCTTTAGAAAAAATTCCAGAGTTAACAGAAATCTCCAAAATTTGGTAAAGTTTGCAAAAGCTGAGTGCCATGCCACTGATATATAATTCTATTATTTGATTGATATGCAGTTACATTAATTGATAGTCAGTTGTCATCGTAGCCTACGGTGAGCTCTTCTTCCCTTTCATGGAAACTTACTTCCAAATTTATCATTTATGCCAAAGGGCAAACAGACTCACGTTCCATCATTCTGCTATACAACTGACATCACCAGAAGGCTTTTATACTGTTGAGTGAAGGATGCACATGTAAATTTAAATGCAGCATGGAACTTTGAGATATGCAGTGAATAGAAAAAAGAGGGGCCCTGAATGAATGAGCGAATATGGGGCAGTGGGAAGGACATACATTTAGGAGGCAGACTGTGGTTCTGCCACTGAGTAGTTGTACAACCTTGAGCTGTTCGCTTCACCCCTAAGTCTCAGTTTTCTGAGCTGAGAAATGGGGATAATGTAGCCTCATTGGCCTGCTGGGATAATGGAATGAACATATTTTAAGTGTTGGCTACCTAGGGGCCCTTTCATGTTAGAACCTTTCCTTCCACATTTGTCTTTCTCACAAGATTTATACATATGATTAAAACGACCTCATATATCCAGTATATAAGATAAGGGACTTCCCTGGCGGTCCAGTGGTAAAGAATCCGCCTTACAGTGCAGGGGACACGGGTTCGATCCCTGGTCAGGGAACTAAGATCCCACATGCAGCGGGGCAACTAAGCCCACGCACCGCAATGAAAGATCCCACGAGCCTCGACGAAGATCCCGTATCCTGCAACTAAGACCCGACACAGCCCAAAATAAATAAAATAAATACATAAATAAATCTTTAAAAAATAAGTCAATATCTTATCAAATGTTGTGACAAGGAATTGGAAACTCTGATGAAATGTTTGTAAATATCTGAATAGAAAGTTGTAAGGATGAGGCTGTAGCCCCTGTCTCCAACCTTGCCAAAGCTCCTATCAGTATACAGCTGTGAGCAAAAATGGGCTTTCTCTTCCTTTCCTGACTTTTGAATTGGTTGGGGACCAAGGAGAATTCATGCAAAGTCCACCGCTGTTGTTTTTCTGAGTGACAGACCAAATACCCGTCTAAGATTCCAAAAGCCAGAGGTGACAGACAGGCACACTGGGCATAAACAAAATGACAAAGTGCAAAATCAAAAGAGCATTTAAGAAAACCTCCATATCTGGGCAAAATGAGCACAGGATGTCCAGACAAGCTCTGGCCTTGGGCCCCTTCTCCTGGGCCAGACAGGGCGCAGGTTCTGGAAGTCAGAGCCTCCCTGATGGGATCCATGGAAGGGGACTCAGCACATGCTAACAGTAAACACGGGCCATGGGGCCAGTGCCCAAGCTTGGCTAGAGTACTCATCCTGTCTCTACCCAGGTCTACTTGCTTCACCTGCCCAGTCCTGCTGGGGGTTGACCTGATGAGCTCTTTCCCCTTCCTAAGGGCGCATCCCCCGTTGTGGTGGCCTCACTAAGAGCTCTGACGGCCTCCAGCCTTGTTCTGTTGAATCTCGTGCTTAGAGAGCGGGACCAATGACGATGAATGAGTTAGTTCTAAATTCAAATGAAAGACGTGTCTGGTGCCAACCCACCATAATGAGTATTTTTCAGTCACTTTAACTGACATTTCCAATCTGACCCCTTTCAAAGCAGGATGTTTTCTGTTAAACACACATGGGCACCCACCCACACATACCACCACTGTCTATTTCTTTCACTGCCCACACCTGTGAGCAGCTGGGATTCCCGGTAGCAACTCTTAGGATCCACGGTTTCCTCTGTCCAAGGCCGAGCCCGGAGCACCAGGAAAGTACACTTTTTCAAACCTACCAATGGCAGCTCCTCCCGTCCCAGGCACTCAGTCGGGTTCTGGTTTTCCCCAGGAAAGCCTTCCCAGGGGTTGGGGGAAGAGTCCCCACTACCACCAAGCACGTCTAAACCCAGGCACCTAGAGGATTTGGAATCAGCTTTGATGAACTTTTCACAACCTCTCCCAGAAACAGAGACCTCTGGGAGGCACCTGGTGGGGCAGAAAGAAGAGCCTCAAAGCAGCAAGGTTTTTATTAGCTTCAGGGTCTACCGTTGCCACGGGTTCTGGGGAAAATCCACCTGCTCTCCCTGAGCCTCAGTTTTCTCATCTCCCAAGTGGGGAGAGTTAACCTGCCTTATCCATCCGGCCCAGTTCGGCATCCAGCTCTCTGCGACAAGGTTACCATCTAGTATGAGTAAGTCCTGGGTCAGTGGATTGTGAACAGCCTATATCAACACTTTCCATTCTCTGGCCTGACGCTCCATTTCTGACCTCTTCCTGGAACCCTTGGCTCCTGGTCTCCGCCGTGGCCGGGCACACACAAACCTCAGGCTTGAGACTGGCCTTGCTCCCTGGGTACACTCCCCCTTCCCCTCTACTCTAGACAGCGTCTAGGGTCTACTGTGCCCTCAGTCTGCAACGGTAAACCGGACACAGCCTGCTCTCCTCGTGAACTTATCAGCCAGCATTCCTTAATTGACCCACCTTCCCGGGTGCCAGGGGCAGAGAGGAAAGTGAGACGGTCCGTGCTCTTGAGGACCCTAGAGGGCGAGGCAGATGAGCCACCAGACATGGATGAAGCCCTGAGATGCGTGTCGGTGCCAAGGAAAGCAGAGGGATGGGAGCCCAGAGGAGGGTGGTCTGGGAGGCTTGGAGCAAGAGTCTTTAGACAAAAGGGATTTGTGGGGAAGGGAAGTTGGAGAAGCATTCCAGGCGGGAGATGCAAAGGCACATACGTGGGGACAGAGGGGCTCACTCCGTATGCCTTATGATGTGTGCGTGTTGTCCGCACTTGACAGAAGAGAGGACTGGACTCTGGGAGGTGAAGACTTCCTTGGCCTCCCAGCCAGCAGATGCAGCCAGAGTTCCTTCCAGGACCCACTCTGCCTTTCCAAGAAGAAGGGGGTCAGCACTGCTCGGGGCGTAGTTGCTAAAGAAAAGCAGAAGTCCCTACCCCCTTTGCCAGAAAGTCCATTAGATTGGGGATCAGATGAGCTGGCTGTAGGAGCCTTTCTAAAGGGGTCAAGAATGGGTTATTGCTAGGAGCAAAATAAGCCTGTAGCACCATGGGGTTTACATTGTATCCCCAACGATCAAAAATGCCAACTAAGGGGCAACCAGCTCGGTTACCCGGTGGGGAGAGGGTCTCCGATTTTTTCCCTCTTACACATTCAGCCCCTGAGGTCCTGCTCTCCCTCTTCTTCACTATCCTCTCAGTAAGGCACTAGCCACTCCTCGGGAGAGGCAGTAACATCAGCTCCTGTTTCCATGTGAAAGAGGGGTGTTAGAACCTCAAAGCTACGGAGGCCAGCACTGAGGTACCATCCCCTCCCAGCCTCAAAGCGGGCTTTAGAAGCTCTGATGCTCTCAGGGATTTCTCACTACTAATCTTTTTATCTGGATATTTATACAACATTCTGCAGAGCCGACCTGCCTCATGCTTTTATAAAAGAGCAGAAATAACAACGTGGGCATTTCAAGTACACAGTCATTTCCAATTCCCCCTCCTCAGGGCATTCCAGGCAGAAGCTGGATGGTGCAGCTGAGGGATTCAGCGGGCCTGGGAGGCGGGGTGGGGCAGGCTCTAGTCCCGGTTCCACAGCGTTATGGAGGCACGACACTCAGCTTGGGGCTCCACCAAGCAAAATAGGAAAGCACAGGAAGGGATGGGGGAGGGGGAATAATACTTGTTAAGGACATTCTAGGCATGTTATCCATTCACCCACGGGGCAGGTAGACATCGTTCTGATTCTGAAGCTAAGGAAACCAAGCATCAGGAGATGCTAACTCATCTGCCAAAATAATGCATCTCGGAAGATCTGCTCACTTGTTGATTCCTGGATGATTTCTGCATTCATATTTCTGAAAATTGGCCTCATTTTTATAACTAATTTGTGCTAAAGTCAGGGGTAGACCTTGATCCCTCACTCTTCTACATCAGTGAATACCTGTGCCCGTTCATTAGTGCCCTCATTCACAAACTTGTACCCGGGACAATTCTGGGCTGGATCCAGGAGCTCTGTGGTGAGACCTGGGATTCAGAGGCAGAAGAGGAGCATCTGTGAGCGACCCGCTGTCCACCTAAGTGGACATGCCAGGCACCCAGCGCTCTACTCACAGTCTCAACTGACCCTCACATGGTCCTAGGAGGCACAGATCATTATCACGTCCACTTTGCAGTTGACGTCGAGGAATCAGAGATGCCTTGTAACTTGCTCAAGGTCATATGTCAGTAAATGCTCAAACCAAGATCCAAGCCCCGGTCTGTCTGATACCAAAGTCTGTTTTCTTAAAAACCATGCTATGTGCCTCCCAGATTCAAGGATGGATGACAGTCACGGAAGGCTTCCCTGAGGAGGTGATCTCAGCTGAGCGTGGAAGCTTGATTCAGAGTCGACCAAGGGAAAAAAGAGGAACGTCAGACGTTCTGTAAGATTGCACCGGAGACTGGAGAAGGGGAACAGAAATCTCTGAGTCTGGAGAAGGAAGCAGGACTCGGGCAAAGAAAAACGTTTCATGGGAAAAAGAGACTGGAGTGTATCTCAAAGGCAGTAGGGAGACAAGAAGGACTTCATTCAAACAGGGAGCTGATCTGATTTGCATTTTAGGAAGGCCACTCTTGCTGCAGTGGGGATTGGATGGAGGTAAGGTTGAAGGCAGAGAAATCAGCGGATGCTGTTACAGTTCTGAGCAATTACAAGACAGAGACAGCAGGGACACAAAGTATGTTTTGAACTCTGACATGTTGCAGATGTGTTGTTACTTGCAAGAAACACATCCTGAAAGATAGTCCTGGCCTTACCGCAGTTTAGAGTCTAATTGTGCCTACCGTTCCCCCATTACTGCTCCCCTTGGTGCTCCAAATAAGCAGGAATTTCGGCACACTGGGGTTTGGGAATCAGTGTTGAGGTTGCGGGGGGAGTGGCAGGGAAGCAAGGTGTGCAGACAAACGCGCCTGTGTCGTCGCCATTTCATCTCATTAAACTGTATGTTCGTGAGAACTTCCGTGCATCGACCAAATATAAAATGAAGTGAAATAGAGGTTGAAACGCTATGACCTGGACCAACGTATCTTGAGCTCCATCCCCTATTTGCTCTCATTTCCCCAACACCCAGAAAGACAATTAATGGATCCCATTTTTTCTGTATTTAGTTCCTCTCGCATAAATTTCCTTAAGCCCCTGGCACAATTACCACTTGTCTGCTAGTGTGTACCCGCTGATGACAAAGAGGGTGAACAACAGCTAAAAGATATTAAGAGGAGAACTTGAAAACCGCTGATCTGCTTAGGCTGACAGCCTGTTGTTGGGTTTTGTTTTCGGGGGCGTTTGTTCGCCGGCATGTTTCCTTTGGGTTGTGACTGGAGAGCACACATATAATAGAGTCATATTTTCTGCTGATAAAATTGTTGCTGGTTCTCTTGACAGAATGGAATCTATCAGAAGTTGCAGGCGCTCTGCATTGGGCCCCCAGGCATCCAGAGATGCCGTTGCCAGAATGAGTCTGAGTTTTCTGTTTGGGTCATTGGATCACATTATTTCCTTGCACTTGGGGCATGCAGCATCTCGGTGCCATTACCTGAGCCCAGATATCCAATCCCAGCAAAATGACTTGGGCCTGGCCATTCCAGCCCATTAACCTATGGGTAGGGTTGGGAAAACCACACCCAGCACAAGTCAGCTCCAGGGGTCTGGATGAATGGGCAGAGGATGCCATGGAAAGATCCCTGGTGGAGGAGTTAAGAGATGTGGTCTGTTGCTACCTTGGACCTAATTTTCCTCAACTCTAAAAGGTAGAGATTGCAAAAGAGGTACAGAGAACCAAATGATTTCAAAGTTCTCTTCCAGAAATTGAGGGTGTTGGGAGGAACCGCCTCCTGTGGGAAGGGACAAGCAGTCACTGTGGTCCCCAGTGCCCAAGGAGGACTCCCTCCTGCACTGGGGCTGACATGACAGAGACAATGATGCTGGAGCAACCCTAGAAGGAGAAGCTGAAGGGGAGTCAGCTCTACTGACATGGCATCCAGTGTGAAAGTGAAGGAAGCTTCCTGTCTACTTCAGTGCCCAGTTTTCAAAAACAGAAACAGCAACAAAAAGAGAAAGGTATCACTAATCCTCGTGCCTCTTATTCTAGAAGATGCAGACTGAGGGTGTGTTTAAAGATCTCAATCAGGGTTCTCGATCTCAGTACTACTGACTTTTTGGACTGGACACTTCTTTGCTGCGGGGCTGTCCTACACCTTGTAGGACGTTTAGCAGCATCCCTGGCCTCTATCCAGTAGATGCCAATATCTCCCCAAGTTGTGACAACCAAAAATGTTTCCAGACATTGCCCTATGTCCCCTGGGGGAGCAAAATTACCCACAGTTGAGAACTACTTCTCTAAATGGATGATCAGCCTCTTAGGAACCTCGGTTTGTTCATCTCCCAAATGGGATAATAACCGATCGGCTCAGTTCACAGAGTAAGCGTGGGAAATTGAAAAGAGCTACTCAGTGAGAAGTCTTGCTGCTGTTCCCATGGCTGAAGTGAGAGTGTCCACCTTCAGGGGTCAGACGAGAGACACCGTCCAGCAACCAGTCGCCCTTGCACTGGTTCACATGCCAAGCATGTGATCTGCAGTTCCCAGTGCCTCCAGCCCGCATCAGTGACTCAGGCCTGCCCTGCGCCACTTGGACTAAATCATCCCAGCTTCCCTTCTGAGTGTCAGACAGAGAAAGGATGTTAGTCAGCCAGCTGGCTGTGCTAACAGAGAAAGGAGCCCTGCTTCCATCCATCATCAAGTGTGGCTGTTTTTAATAAGGAAAACAGGGAGAGCTCATCTTCTCTCTGGGAGAGCAATGCGGCCCTTTGCCAAAGCAGTTCAATTCTTCTCGAATCTTCTAGATACATGAAGCCCTAGAAATCAGTGGTGCAGGAATTTTTCTTTGTGTCTTTATCATTGATCACTGTGGACTGTGGTCACATGTAGGGGGGGAGAAGATCTACAGGGTTGGGAGGGGAGAGGGAGCTATTAGCTTAACCTCTACTGGCCTCAGAATGACCTATGCCCCCACTTCCTGTTGGGGCTCACACTACAAAGTTGTCTTTACCACTGGTTGAGGTGCACAGTGTGGCATTTGCTGGTGCAGGTGTGTGCTCTGTGTGCATCCGTGCATGTGTGCAGCTGTGCGCATGTGCACACCCAGGAGTACGCTGGGCGGTGATGTAATTCTGGGGTGTGCGTGTGTGTCTAACGCGCATGCTCCGGGCGTGTGCACATTTGAGTGTCTCTGTTCCGTTGAGGACAGCGGAACACGGGGTCTGAGAATCGTGCCCCAGGACTCCACGGTGCAAGGCTCAGTGGGGTGGGGGATGTGATTTCTCTGCAGGAGAAGCTGCAGAACGAGCAGAGTTGCCGCACCTGCTGCCCAGACGTGCCAACCTGCAGACACCTGGGCAGGTGTGCCCCGTGGATGGTCCTAATGATGTGTGTGCTCAGCTGAGCCAGCTGGGGCTGAGATCTGGGGACCTCTGTCACACGAATGGCCAGCTCCCATTTGTCATCGGCCTGGGATGAGCTTTCTTCCCCTTACGGGCTTGTCCTCCCCTGTGCGCGTGTGTTAGCTGAGGGCTGTCAATGTTCAGAAAGGTCTGTGCTGTCTCCAGGGCTGGGGGTGGGCTCCATTTCCCTCTGGTTGCTGATCAAGAACAGAAGCAGGAGGAAGGTCTGACTCAGGCTCCTGCTGGGAAGACAGTGAGTTAGGCAACTAGATAAGCCACTAGTGTTTTTCCCCTAAGATGGGGGAGGGGGGCGTGGAAGGGGATACAGGCAACAGAAAGTCTGGCCAAAGGAGAGATGTTTGTAAATAACCAAGTGGGCAAGGCAAGGAGCTTGGGAAGGTAGATGAGACGACAGGAATGGGGAGGGATGGATGCTCTGAGATCCCCCCTGCATACGTGAGCAGAACTTGGTCCTTGTTATAGTAGGGAAAGAGCTGAGAGTTAGCCAACCCCAGGCCGGAGACCTTTATCTGTTCCCATATGGCCGTGTGACCTGGGGTGAGTCATTTACTCTCTCCGGGCCTTAGAGCTCTGACTCTGCTTCTGCTATGGTACATGGAATGACCTGGAACCAAGCCAGGACTTAGCGAGTGCTCGATCAAGGTCAGCATCCTCGACGGCAAAGTGCTTCCAGCTGCTCAGGATTACAAGCAAGGGTCTAGTGAGTGTCAAGGACAGTTCAGGTAACACCTGCGGGAGTACCGAGTCCTGGGGGGACTCTGAGCTCTGGTCCTCAGCAGAATTCCAACAGGCAGGTGGGGAGACGTAGGGCAACCCTCCTCCCTGGGCTGGCCTCCACCCCCATGTCCACACTTCTCCCTCATTTTAGGCCACCTACTCAGAGGAGGACACTGGCCCACATGCTTTGCATGTGTTAATTTGTTTAACTAAGCAACCAACCTACAGGGGAGAGACAGTAAACCTCACCCTACAGATGAGGGACCCACATCTGTACTGGGAAACGAGTAGCACCTGGGATAACAATCCCGTCACAGCAAGGCCCCCTCTCTATACCCCTCTGCGCGGCCGCCCTGCAGAGTCCAGCCTGCTGGTTACAGAGAAATGGTTAATGAAGAGCTCTGTAAACCCAGGAGCAATCCCCTCTGAGCTGTCAACTACAGGTATGAATTTTGTTTGGTTCAAAGACCTCATTAACGCCAGAGTTAGCGGAAGCAGCTTCACAGATGTTCATCTTCAGGAATCAAAGACAGCCTGAGCCCCCTGGGCAGCCAGGGGCCGGGCGGCTCGGTGGGGCATCTCTGCTGCTCTCTTATCTCCCAGGTGCTCTACAGCCAACGCCAGCCCCGCAGTTGCCTTTCCCGGGGGTTGGATCATGGAAGAGAATGAGGAAGAACTCTGTCCCTGAGACCTTTGGGTTCCCTCTGGGAATCTCCAGGGACAACATGCATTTGTGTTGGCCTCACCCAAGTCCTAACTTCTAGACCAGTATAGACGGGTTGTTGAAGGTAGTGGCAACCACTGCCCCACGCTGGACACAAGGAAGGGGGTGCATGCCGTGGTCGTAGAGAGACCCAGTCCTGTCACTAACTCAGTGTGTGTGACCTTTGAGCCCCTGCTCAGCCACATGAACGAACTGATTCAGAATTTCATCGAGGTCCCTTCCAGCTCCGATACTGACACGGCCCAGACTATCCAGGAGCTGAAACTGTCATGAGGAGGATAAAACATATTCATTCATGGAATTTGCTTTCGTTAAGTGTCACTCACTGTGCCAGGTTTTAGGAATGCAGGGGCGGCTGTGTCCACATGCCTAAATACCCCTAATCATTTTAAACGGGATGAGATGAGAAGCAAACACTAATAATAATGGTGTGCTATGTTATGTGAATTTCACCTCAATACAAGAAGTAATAATGGTGAATGACTTGCCCCAGATCAAAAAGGTACAAAGGGGGTTCTCCAGGTCCAGAAGCTGTGGCTTTAATTCCTACTTCGGCCTGCAGCCCAATACGATCTAGCCCAATGTTCAGCACTTGGTAGGCTGAACAAAGATGTCTTGAAAGAAGGAGGGAAAGAAAGGAGTTGATGAGGGGAAAGGGAAGGGTCAAGGGAAGACACGTCAGGAAAGAGGTAGGGGTATCACTGTCTTCTAGTACAATAAGAAACTGAAGTTCGGTCAAGAGGTTAAGTAGTTCACCCGTACCACACTGGGAGCAAATGACAGATCTGAAGTGTAGAACAAGGTCCCCGTCGACTGGCGCTACCAGGAAAGACCTTATGAAGGCAGAGTGAGTAAGGTGATGGTTGGCATCCGGCAAGTCAAAAAAAGCACAGTTGGCAAGGAGAGGGGCAAGGTGACCCGAGGATAAGGTGGGGGGTGGTTTCTCTTATATATTTTCCTTACATAGCATCATAGAGACTTGGGGACAGCAGCTTGGGATAATGGCATTAGGATCCTGGCTCTGCCACCTGCCAGCTGGGGGGCTCTGAGGAAGGCTGAACCCTGGTTTCCTCATTTTTGACATGGAGATTATGGTACCTACATTCTAGGTTTTTCTAAGGATGAAATGAGATAAGGCATAATTCCTGCTCAATAAACATGAGCCCTTTCTCTTTCTTCTCTGCAAGCAGAGAGGATGGGGAAGAGAAGGGCGGGCTGCTCAGAATTCTTGAGCTTGGGGAATAAAGTCACACAGGATAAGCAATGCCTTTGTTTCCGGGGCTGATCCCGTCTTTGGAGCAGAGTCAGTGACCACCTGTGCAGTCAGATTCAAGGGGTCTAATGCCCCTCCTTCCTGGGGGGCATATACCCTACACAGAAATGGGAATGAAATGCTGAAATATTAAAAAGCTTGGGCTGAGCAATCCTGCATCTGATCACTTCTTTCCAACTTTTCTATATTGTATACAATATGGAAATTGCTTACTTCTCTCTAAGAAGCTAGACTATGGGCTGAGTAATTCTCCAACTAGAAGGAATTGGCAACTAATACCAGAATGGTGTAACCACAGCAGAGACTTCTAAGACATCTTGCTATACTTAGGTTTTTATTTCGTTTTGTTTCCATAGCAGGAGTTCATTCTTTCAAGAAATACTTTTCGCTGCCATTATGAAGTTCAAAGTTAGTCTGTCCTGCATACAGGTACATGCCTGGTGAGGGAGACCCCGGATGACCATTTATTCTGCCAGCAGAAATGACTGTGTCCCAATGACATTCCCCACACTGCCTTGGACACGGGAGGTACAAGCATGGGCAATTAAGGCGAGGTCCCTATCCTCAGGGGTTTACAGCCTCAGTCACCGAGGCAATGATTATTCCCATTCTAAACGTGAACAGACTGAGGTTTGTTGAGCCTATGCATCTAACAGCAAGACTTTCACTTGCATTAGAAATGCAGGGAGTACAGGAGAATCATTATGAAAACTTTATAAAACACACTGCCTTTTCTTTAGGCCAGAACTCTGAGTAGCCTGTCTCTTCCCTTCCCATCCTCTCTGCCTGCTAGAAGAGGGTAAGAGGGCTACCACTGATTGGGTGAAAGTAATAAGTTTCCACACTTGTCTTGTCTGCTTCCACTACCGCTTAACTCCGTAGCAAGTTCTGTGCTTTCACTCAGGTCCTGCTGTGACCAGAGATGGTTTCTTGCTACGATATATGAAATATTCCTAAACAGGGACCCTCAGTGATAACTGCCTCTGACTCAGCCTCAAGGACAAAAGCAATCAGGGGCAGGTGGAGACAGCGGTATAAACAAGGTGGCATTTAACTCTTTGTACACGCAGCCCCTCTCTACCTCTCCGGTCTCGCCTGCATTAGCCGGTTCCTTAAGCTCTATGCCTGAGCTGTAATGCCCTGCTCCTTGCTCAAGGACGTGTGACTTGTGTCACACGTCCCACCTCTTCAGCCCTTCCTCAAGCTTTCTTTCTGCCCAGTATCTCATTTCTGTGATCCTTCCCTTGAAAGAAGCCCCTCCCTTCAAGGTCAGCAAAAATGAAGCCTCTTCTATGGCAGTGTCAGCTGTTCCATCCTCAGCGTTCTTCAGGCATCCTCTCCAAATATTTGGAGCACACGGTATTCTGGTTTAGTTTTGTATTTCAGTGTTTCCCACAAGACTATGAATGGTCAGGACCAGAGAATTCCACTTCATCCTTACAAAGGCATCTCAGATATGTCTTTTTAATCCCAATCTTATAGATAAGAAATAGGTGTAAATATGTATTTAGGGTAAAATAGCTAGTAAGTGGCAGGCCGATATCTGAACTCAGATCGACTTCGGTGTCCCCAGCTCTTCCCGTAATACCCAGCCAGGACTTCCATAGCTGAATGAATGAATGAATGAGTGAATGAATTAGTGACTAATCAAAGATATTCCTTAACAGCATCCCCTCCCCGGGCACCCACGCCCACAGGTTGTCAGAACTCAGAGAAGAGGCCTGGCAGAAATGGACTCAACATGAACTTCCAGAGTCTGTAATGGGTCTCTGCTACAGTCTGTTCTCCCGTGATAGAACCAGAAAGAACTTTCAAGATTATCAAGGTCACTGTTCTTTTTTACATTATCCTGTAATCAGGCACTGATTTCCTTCTCAGCTCTCTTTCAGTCCTTCTGGTATTGTCTAAGGAGAAAGCCTCAAAGTGGTATTAATATGCCTCTTACAAGTCTCTAAACATTGGCTAAATTTCCTTTTTAACAAAGAGAGAACAAGAGATGGGCACAGAGCCTTGGCAGAAAGCTTCTAGCTACAAGCTAGCAGCGCTCTTTTGTTTTCATTATACTTATTTTTACAGTTACCTTCTCTTTATGGTGAATGATAATATTTTACCATTCATAGAGTGATTTAAAGTTCCCGTTATAAATACACACGTTGAAGGGTGAAAAGAGTCGATTCAAGGAAAAATACTGTATAACAAATAGTATAGGAGGCATGCGGACACAGAACAAATCATGCAAGTTTGGAAAGGACCCAACGTTCGGGAAATGCTAGTTAAGTCCAACTACTTATTTTACAAGTAGAACAGAGGCCCTGAAAGGGCAAGTGTTTTGCCAGAGATCACCCAGCCAGCTCCTGGATCAGTTTTCCCCACTTCCCTCTACCAGGCATATCTCTCTAAAAGCTCTTTCTATATTTATGTTGTGACTATTAAAGACACTTCTGATGGTAAGGGGCATGGGGCTTGGGGATTGGTCAGGGGGCGCTGTGCTCTGGATACCCCCCCCCCCCCCCGCAGTGAGCAGGCACCCCATGCTCTGGGCGGGGTCAGCAGGGCGGCAGGCAGCTTGGCGGCATCACTTGTCACTCAGGGACTGAGCAGAACACAGGGAGGAACAGACCATTAGCAGCTTACACCGCAGAGGAACAACCAGAGATTATGAAACACAGCGTTAATAAAGACCACAAAGACATACCTAAGAGAGGAAAATGAGTCTCTCTGTCTCTGTAAATAAATCCACGGCTTGCAAATAAAAACACACCAGAAAAGCCAACTGCAAATGTACTCCTAGAAAAGGAGACCAGATATCCCTGGAATCTTTTTAATTAAATTGTGAGTCAATTGCAAGCCAGAGGGTGGGGGGCTGAGGGGAGTGGAACTTTGCTTTCTAAGATTGCCAGATGCAAAGTCCAATTTCCAGGATCATACATCCAGGGTGGAGGAGGCTTTCCAAAATGTAATTACATATTGCCTAGCAACTGAGGAGATGAACAGGAATAAAGTTGGGGGACCTGGAGTGATGCATCAAAGCTGCTGAGGCCCCAGGTTGGAGAACGCACATCGACACCAGGCTGTGGTCAGGAGCCAAGGGAGGTGGTTTTAGTTGCGTGAATTATAAGCCTCGTTCTGCTCCGCTTCCCTTGGGCTGACCAATCCAGGTTGCTGGATTGGTCAGAAGAATTATGACCCTGCTTTCTTCATCTTTCACAACAGAAGCATCTTCTCTATTTGTATAAAAGTAATAGATACTGTTAAAAATTCAGCGGCATAGAAATATATAAGGAAGCAAGTGAAAACGTTCCTTCCGACTAGAGCCACTCTTAACATCTTGGTGCATACCTTTCCAGAATTTTCCATTCAGAGTTCACCTCTCCCTTTCTAGCCTAAATGAGATATTACTACATATTGTGCTACAATCTACTTTCTTTCCTCCAAGAGATGGTGGATATTTTTAGACTTTTGCTTTATTTTTTTACTGAAATAGAACAAACATACAGAAAAGTCCACAAATAATGGAACCACCACTGAGAACAATACATAGACCACTGCAAGCCTCCCTCCCTCTCATCCAGTTCTCTCCTATCCCCTCCTAATCACTACCACCTTCCTTCTCTCCAAGGGTAATCATTCCCCCAACTTCAAATATATATCAGTTTTATCCGATTTTGAACTTCCTATAGAAGAAATCATACATTATAGATTCTTCTGTGTCTGGTTTATTTGCCCAACATTTTGTAAGACTCATTTATGCAGTTCTGTGTAGCTGCTCTTCGTCTTTATTTGTATAGTCCTCCAACGTATGGCTATATAAGAATTGATTTATCCATCCTAATGCTCATGAACTTCTAGGCGGTCTCCAGTTTGGGGCCATTACAAATAGAAATGCTTTGTGCATTCCTTTTGGTACACGTATAAAGACCTTTCTCGGGTAAACAGGAGTGGAACTGCCACTTTTAAAAAATGTCTGCACCAAGGTTTAGGAAAGTTCCTAAATTCATCCTTTTTAATGTCTGCTTCATGTTTTATTGTATGGATATCTTCATAGTGTTTTACTGATGGAAATTTTGGTTGTTTCCAATTCTACATACATATCTTTTTAAAAAAACAATGCTTCCATGAAAATCCTTTTGCATTTATCTTTGAGCACATGCAGGATTAATCCTTAGGATGAATTCCTAGAAGTGAGACTTGGGGGAATCAAAGAGTACATGCATTTTATTTTATTTATTTATTTATTTATTTTGTTTATTTGCGGTACGCGGGCCTCTCACTGCTGTGGCCTCTCCCCTTGCGGAGCACAGGCTCTGGACGCGCAGGCTCAGCGGCCATGGCTCACGGGCCCAGCCACTCCACGGCATGTGGGATCTTCCCGGACCGGGGCATGAACCCGTGTCCCCTGCATCGGCAGGCGGACTCTCAACCACTGAGCCACCAGGGAAGCCCCGTGCATTTTAAATGTTGATCTTTCCAGGTTTCCTGAGTTTCCTTTCTAATCTCTTACAATCCCATATTCCTTTTCTCTGTTCCTGAATTTCATCTTTCTGTTTTCTTCCTTTAACACTCTCCAGTTCCCAATTGTCCCATAAACTGTAGGACCCAGGAATGATCTCTCTACCATTCGGGGCAGGCTTGAATGAATTAGGTGAAAAGGTGAGGACTACAAATGCCATGGATCTAGACATCACGGTTCACGTGATGACAATCACGGTTCACAAAGTCTACTCCAAGTCTTAAGAAGGAGCCAGTCTCTGAAATATGCTTCTTGAATTTTGTCCAAACCTCCCAAGAGCTTAGAGTAGGCAACCTCGGATCCAAAGAATATCATCATTTGGATCTCAGCGATTTCTGGATGTGCGGTCCTTCGGACACATCAGTCATGTAGGAAGAAAAGAACCCATAAAGTGAATGCTGACATTCAGACACTTACTGAGAGCATTATGTACCAGCTACTATTCTAGACCTTGGTTATCCAAAGACAATTACTATCTAGGAGACAGAGAGTTGGGGCAAAAATTCTGTGATGAAGATATGACAGTATAGAGGTTCCTTAAAAAATTAAAAATAGAACTACCATACGACCCAGCAATCCCACTACTGGGCATATACCCTGAGAAAACCATAATTCAAGAAGAGTCATGTACCACAATGTTCACTGCAGCTCTATTTATAATAGCCAGGACAAGGAAGCAACCTAAGTGTCCATCGACAGATGAATGGATAAAGAAGATGTGGCACATATATACAATGGAGTATTACTCAACCATAAAAAGAAATGAAATTGAGTTATTTGTAGTGAGGTGGATGGACCTAGAGTCTGTCATACAGAGTGAAGTAAGCCAGAAAAAGAAAAACAAATACCGTATGCTAACACATGAATATGGAATCTAAAAAAAAAAAACAGAAAAATACGGCTCTGAAGAACCTAGGGGCAGGACAGGAATAAAGACGCAGATGTAGAGAATGGACTTGAGGATATGGGGAGGGGGAAGGGTAAGCTGGGACGAAGTGAGAGAGTGGCATGGACATATATATACTACCAAATGTAAAATAGATAGCTAGTGGGAAGCAGCCGCATAGCACAGGGACATCAGCTCGGTGCTTTGTGACCACCTAGAGGGGTGAGATAGGGAGGATGGGAGGGAGACACAAGAGGGAGGGGATATGGGGATATATGTATATGTATAGCTGATTCACTTTGTTATACAGCAGAAACTAACACAACATTGTAAAGCAATTATACTCCAATAAAGATGTTAAAAAAAAAAAAGATATGACATGTTATGTGAGCACAGAATAGGGACCAAACACAGAAGCGACAGAAAAGGCTTAATAGAAAATTCATATATTTGCTGCTATATCTGGGTCAGGTTGGCTGAGGATTACCCAGTTTTAAGAGGGATATGAATATTATCAGTGATTCCTAGTTCCTCATCCTGTCCCCACTGGGACCTACATAATGATGTTTTATTTAGGCTATGTCTGTAAATTTTTACAATAACCTTATACATTTATCATTCTCCCCCATTCCTCAAAGGATGAACTTAAGGCTCAAAGAGAATAAAATGAACTTGCCAAGGTTGCAGAGCTATATAGTCAAGGAGAAGTAAGATTAGAAGTCATCACCGTCAAATTCCAAAGACCAGGCTCTTTTAGCATCCATGGGCCATTTTAATAAAGAGCCAATAGAAAGGTTGTGAGATTTATTGTGAAGGCAGGCAGGCAATGGGACACAGAGAAGGGGTACTGCTCTCCATCAGAGAAGCTGAGGTTCCACTGGGGAGACGTCTCTTGGAGGGTGACCACTGTGGTATTTTGGAGCCTCGTGGAGAGATCTTGGTTGCAGCTGCTCTGACAGCCGCCTGAGGGCTTCTGCTGCCACAGGTAGAAGCCATGGAGGTTGCCCCCCTGTGCTCACCCCTGTGTCCTCACACTCAGGGCATTCTGCGAGGAGCACCTTGACAAGGCAGACAGGGAAGTGCAAAGAGGGATGCCAAAGCCCCAGCTGTATCAGAGATCTGGCACGGTTACCACCTTCTGAAAGCAGAACAGGGACACGGGATTTAGGGAGAGTGACACTAATGGCTCCTTCCCAAGGAGACTTATAGAAGGGTCAAAGCTGAGACTTGAACGCACATCTCCAGCCCCATGGTTTCCTCGTGAGGAGGTTGTTCTACCATAAGTCACTGAAGCTGTTTGCTCTTTGCAAGAGCTAGGGACCTTTTTCTCTAAGCTATGAAAGTACTACTGATAGCCATACATTTGCATACTCATTCAATTTTATTTATTCATTTATTCACTTATTTGATGAATATTTATAGCAGGGGCCAGCAATTTTATTTATTTATTTACTTATGTGAAAGTTATTTTTTCTCTTTTTCTTATTAGTTATCTATTTTATACATATTAGTGTATATATGTCAATCCCAATCTCCCAATTCATACCACCACTGCCACCAGCCCTGCCACTTTCCCCCCATGGTGTCCATACATTTGTTCTCTACATCTGTGTCTCTATTTCTGCCTTGCAAACTGGTTCATCTGTACCATTTTTCTAGATTTCACATGTATGTGTTAATATACAATATTTGTTTTTCTCTTTCTGACTTACTTCACTCTGTAGAACAGTCTCTAGATCCATCCACGTCTCTACAAATGATCCAACATCACTCCTTGTTATGGCTGAGTAATATCCCATTGTCTATATGTACCACATCTTCTTTATCCATTTGTCTGTTGATGGGCATTTAGGTTGCTTTCATGCCCTGGCTATTGTAAATAGTGCTGCAATGAACATTGGGGTGCCTGTGTCTTTTTGAATTATGGTTTTCTCAGGGTATATGCCCAGTAGTGGGATTGCTGGGTCATATGGTAGTTCTATTTTTAGTTCTTTAAGGAACCTCCATACTGTTCTCCATAGTGGCTGTATCAATTTACATTCCCACCAACAGTGCAAGAGGGTTCCCTTTCCTCCACACCCTCTCCAGCATTTGTTGTTTGTAGATATTCTGATTATGCCCATTCTAACTGGTTTGAGGTGATACCTCATTGTAGTTTTGATTTGCATTTCTCTAATAATTTAGTGATGTTGAGCAGCTTTTCAAGTGCTTCCTGGCCATCTGTATATCTTCTTTGGAGAAATGTTTATTTAGGTCTTTTGCCAATTTTTTGATTGGGTTATTTGTTTTTTTAATATTGAGCTTCATGAACTGTTTATATATTTTGGAGATTAATTATGTGAATGTTGATAAAGTAAATAGTTCAACATTATGAGCCTTCTGGTCTCCATAGCAACTACTCAACTCTGCCACTGTACCATCATGAAAGCAGCCTTAGAGAATGTGTAAATGAATAGGTGTTTTCTGTTCCAATAAAACTTTATTTACAAAAACAAATGACATGGGACATGGGGTAGCCACTGGCAAAAGAATAAAATTAGACCCCTTCCTTACGTTGAATAAAAAATCAATCCAAAATGGATTAAAGACTTAAATGTAACAGCTGAAACTATAAAATTCTATTAAAAAAGTAGGCATAAATATTTATGACCTTAAATCATACAACAGTTTTTAGATATGGCACCAAATGCACAAAGAACAAAAGAAAAAGATAAATTGGACCTCATCAAAATTAAATTATTTTATGTTGCAGAGAACACCATCAAGAAAGGGAAGAGAATCCACAGAATACGAGAATATATTTGCAAACCGTATATCTGATAAGGGTATTGTATCCAAAACATATAAAGAACTCTTACAACATAATAATAAAAAGACAAGTCACAATCTGTATATCTTCTTTAGAGAAATGTCTATTTAGGTCTTCTGCCCATTTTTTGGATGAAAGGATGCTCAACATCACTAATCATTAGAGAAATGCAAATGAAAACTATTATGAGGTATCACCTCACGTCAGTTAGAATGGGCATCATCAGAAAATCTACAAACAGCAAATGCTGGAGAGGGTGTGGAGAAAAGGGAACCCTCCTGCACTGTTGGTGCAAGAGGGAATGTAAATCGATACAGCCACTATGGAGAACAGTATGGAGTTTCCTTTAAAGAACTAAAAATAGAACTACCATACGACCCAGCAATCCCACTACTGGGCATATACCCTGAGAAAACCATAATTCAAAAAGAGTCATGTACCACAATGTTCATTGCAGCTCTACTTACAATAGCCAGGACAAGGAAGCAACCTAAGTGTCCATCGACAGCTGAATGGATAAAGAAGATGTGGCACATATATACAATGGAGTATTACTCAACCATAAAAAGAAACAAAATTGAGTTATTTGTAGTGAGGTGGATGGACTTAGAGTCTGTCATACAGAGTGAAGTAAGTCAGAAAGAGAAAAACAAATACCGTATGCTAACACATATATATGGAATCTAAAAAAAAAAAAGGTTCTGAAGAACCTAGGGACAGGATGGGAGTAAAGACGCAGACCTACTAGGGAATGGACTTGAGGATAGAGGCAAGGGGAAGGGTAAGCTGGGACGAAGTGAGAGAGTGGCATGGACGTATATACACTACCACATGTAAAACAGATAGCTAGTGGGAAGCAGCCGCATAGCACAGGGACATCAGCTCGGTGCTTTGTGACCACCTAGAGGGGTGAGATAGGGAGGATGGGAGGGAGACACAAGAGGGAGGGGATATGGGGATATATGTATATGTATAGCTGATTCACTTTGTTACACAGCAGAAACTAACACACCATTGTAAAGCAATTATACTCCAATAAAGATGTTAAAAAAAAAAGTAATGCCGTTTAAGATTTATAATTTTATGACATTTTGGGAAAATAAATTTACAAGTCTTGATAAAAAAATTTTTATCCAAGACAAGTCACCAAATTAAAGAATGAACAAAGAATCTGAAGAAACATTTCTCTAAAGAAGATATACAAATGGTTAATAAGCACACGGAAAGATGCTCAAGAGCAGCAGCCATTAGGCAAATGCAAATCAAAATCCACAGGAGACACCCCTTCACAATGAGACGGCTATAATAAAACAGAAAAAGAATAGCAGGTGATGGTGTGACACCATCTCTCATACCCGCTGCTGAAACTCACACACCCTGCTTGTGGGAATGTAAAATGGTGCAGTTATTTGGGAAAACATTCTGATGCTGCATCAAAAGGTTAAGCACAAAGTTATCATATGACCCAGAAATTCCACTTCTATTACATATGCAAGAGAAATAAAAACATATTTCTATATAAAACTTGTACATAAATGTTCATAGTAGCATTATTCATGACAGCCCCAAAGCGGAAACAACCCAAATGTCCATCAGCTGATAAATGTGAAATGTGGTATAGCTATACAATGGAATACTGTTCAGCCATAAAAAGGAATGAAATACAGATACATGTTATAACATAGGTGTACCTTGAGATCAGTAGGCTAAGTGAAAGAATCTAGTTATATTGTGTGATTCCATTTATATGAAATGTCAGGATTAGGCAAATCTATAAGACAGAATTCAGATTTGTGGTCGCCTAGACCTGCGGGTGAGGGCTTAGAGGCAAATGGGAGCGAGGGGCTGTGGGATGCCAGCGTTAAGAGCACATCCCTGGAGCTAGGCCACCTGGATTTAATCCCAGCCACTCTTCCGTCCACCAGCTGTGTGACAGCAAGCTATCTGATGGCTCAGTTGTGCCTCAGTTTCCTCCCTTCTAAAATGAGCAGGGGGACTTCCGTGGTGGCACAGTGGTTAAGAATCCTCCTGCCATTTCAGGGTACACGGGTTTGAGCCCTGGTCTGGGACGATCCCACATGCCGTGGAGCAGCTAAGCCCATGCGCCACAACTACTGAGCCTGCGTGCCACAACTACTGAGCCCACACGCCATAACTACTGAAGCCCACACGCCTAGAGCCTGTGCTCCGCAACGAGAGAAGCCACCACAATGAGAAGCCCGCGCACCGCAACGAAGAGTAGCCCCTGCTGGCCACAACTAGAGAAAGCCCGCGTGCAGCAACGGAGACCCAACGCAGCCCAAAATAAATAAATAAATTTATAAAATGAGCAGAACTGTCCCTATGTCACTGGGAGATGCAGTGAGTGAATACATGCCAAGTTGTCAGAGCAGCGCTGTCACTGGGGTTTCGGATTCAGGGCTGGCCCTCGCTAAAACGGGGGCAGGAGGCACTCTGCTTTGTGGTTGCCAGGTAATGTCGCCCTGGGGCATCCGCTGCCCCTGCTGGACTGGTTTTCCTCCTCTGGGAGTCCTGGGAGTCCATGATCAAGGGCAGTGATAGTCTCCTCCCTCCCCACCCAGACTCCCTTCAGGTTCTCCCAGATACATCCCAGGTCTGCAGCTCAAGGGGACTTCTAGCTCCGCCCCCTGGGAGGACTGAGTTCCCAGGACCCTGGCAGGAGGGGCTCTGGGTCTGGGTGGGGCTGGGATGCTTCCTGAGGGTGGGGGTCTCTGTCAGCTCAGCTGGGACAGGGAGGGGCTGGGTCAGACTGGGGCAAGTCACCACCTTGGGATAATTAAAAGCACACTTCACATGGAAACTATTTTGGGCAGCACTTGAGGAAAGAACACTGGTCCATGCTAATTGACTGCAGCAAGGCAGCCCGGTGCCCTGTCACACCGCTTCCAGCTTCTCCCCAATACCAGCCTCCTTCCTCCTTGCTCGTCTGACTTGCTGACTTTCCCAGTTTCCAGGAAGGATGATGCAGGAGAAGACCCCGTGGGCAGGGAGGGGCTGGGAAGCAGGGAGAGGTGTGTGGTGACATTTTTTCCTGACACAAGATCAGGACAGTCCCCCTCCTACCCTCTCCATCCTAGTCTGAAGGTGTCTTCTCACAAGGCAGGCTGCTCAGTAAGCGAGGGGCTTCTGCGTTCTCAGAGGCCTCAGAGGAGGGGGGCTCAGCCACCTGAATGATTTGGGAGAGGCAGGGAAAGATGGCCACAGGGAAGAGGGAGGCTGATGAATTATGCATGGCCAGAGGTAATGGTAAACAACCCTGGGTGGCTCTGATGAGCCAATGGCGGGCAGCAAGGCGGGCAGGATGCTGAGTCACAGCAAAGGGTGTGATTAGTCTGTCAGCAGTACCCACCTCTGGGTGGGGTGAGGTATGGAGTCTGAGTCACATTCTGCAGAGGGAGAGAGAGGAACGTGGACCCCGAAGGGACCATGGAGGGAGCACATGTTCCCGATGAGCCATGCTGTTCAGGGATCCCTCCTCACCTCCCACCTGCAGGCTCAGTCCCCCTCCGTTACCCCCACCCCCACCCTGGCAGCTACCAGCCCTGCTGGACCAGCCAGATCTCAGCCAGGAGAGATTGGGACTTTTCTCTCCTCAGCCAGAAGGGTATGCAAATAGTCTTCTGTTGCCTCATGTGTGTCTGACGTGTCTCATGGACAGCCTTGAAGCCCGGCCTGGGAATCTTGGAGCTGCGCCTGAAGTCAGGAGCGGGACTGATGGACAGCACATCACAGAGCATAAAAGCCATGGAGCCCCGAAATGCAGGGAAGCCAAGACCCCACGGACAGCCTGAACCAAGGGTCAGTCTAAGCGGGCCTGGCAGGGAGTTGTAAACGGAGATAAGACAGCAACCGCAGGCACCAAGATGGATGGATGGATGGATGGATGGATGGATGGATGGATGGATGGATGGACGGACGGACGGACGGACGGATGGATGGATGGATGGATGGATGGGTGGATGGATGGGTGGATGGATGGGTGGATGGATGGGTGGACGGATGGATGGATGGGTGGACGGATGGATGGATGGGTGGATGGATGGATGGATGGATGGATGGATGGGTGGGTGGGTGGATGGATGGATGGATGAACGGATGGATGAACGGATGGACGGACGGATGGATGGATGGACGGATGGATGGATGGATGGACGGATGGATGGATGGGTGGATGGATGGATGGATGGATGGATGGATGGGTGGGTGGGTGGATGGATGGATGGATGGACGACAGATGGATGGATGGATGGATGGATGGACGGACGGACGGATGGATGGATGGGTGGATGGATGGATGGATGGGTGGGTGGATGGATGGATGGATTTATTCATTCATTCATTCTTTGGCACAAACTCATTGAGCACTACTGTGTACCAGGCAATCCTCCCTACGTGTGGGGAATGCAGGGATCACCAAGATGCTTCAGATACCTGTTCTCATGGAACGATGTGGTGGGGACAAAAAATGCAAGTAAGCAATGAACACACAAGGAGATTTCAGATAATGATACGTGCTTAGAAGAAGCTAGAATGGGAATGGTGTGATTGTCTGGGAAAAGGCCTACATAAGATATGGTGGTGTGAGAAGATGACCTAGCGTAGGAGACCTTGGAGCTGGTACTTGGACACGGGAACCTGGGGGACAGGGCACAGGCAGGGCCTGAGGCAGGGAAGAGCTCACACATTCAGAATACTGGGAAGGCTGCTGTGGCTTGAATAAAGAGGAAGGAAAAGGTGGGGTGGGAGCCAGAAGGGGTCAGATCATGTGGGGCATGGTGCAAAAGAGACTGGATTTCCAGTGCTGTGCAAAGCTGTGGATGATTTCCCATAGGGTGGAACTTTTTGTATGTGAGGGTAAATCCCAGGAAAGTGGCTGCCTTGGATGCGTTTGTCCCTCTGCTTTGGGATTCAGGAGTGGCCCTCGCTAACACCTGGAGGCACAATGCTTTGTCATTGACAGGCGGTACTCACTTACCCCGAGCCTGCAGGCTAGCCTCCAAGTTGTAGGAACATCAAAACACTTGAAGACAAAGAATAAAAGGAACATTTACAAAGCGCTGTTTGTATGTTGCAGGTTCACATACACGGTCCCTTTTATTATTTACAAAAATTCTCATCACAGCTGAGATAAATAGAATTCAGAGTTAAAAAACAAGTCTACCTAGGAAGTGGCAGGATTTGATCTCTGACCCAGAGCCCACGGTTGTAAGCGTTTATCTCCACTTGAAAAAACTGGAGGGCACAGTCTTTCATTTGAACTTGAGCATCTGACCTGCGAGGAAGAGGCTAGGCCATGATGATATGGCTGGACGGTGGCTGAGCAGAGCCAGGACCAAGCAGAGGCCTTCTGACTTGAAGTGTGGGACCCTCCTACTATGCCCTTGACAGGCATGTGGGGTAGCAGAAAAGGGAGGATTTGGGATTCTTCCCATGTCATCACTTAACACTGTGTGACCTTGGACAGGTTCCTTTGCCTCTCTAAGCCTCAGGGTCCTTATCTGTAAAGTGGGGTATTAATATCAATTTCAGTCTTATAAAGGATTGTTGTAAAGATTAAAAGGAGTAATACCATATGCAAAAACATCTGATGCTGTTCTTTGAAGCCTCAAGCAGAGCCAGGATTCAGACCCAGGCACCAATGCCTCCAAAGGCTGAGAATTCTGTGTGTCCATGACAGCACCTGCAAGCAGATGTCCCAAGCTCCTCTTTTGGGAGAGGGTAGTTTGGGGTTCTGACCCCCCTCCCGCAAGCCTCTGGCCTCTGGCACTAGGGAGGGAGAGCCTCAGATCTATATCTTAGCCGGGCAGCTGAACTTGCCCTAGTCTGACCAGTTCTGGACTTCCTCTCCCAGGATGTTCCTGCTTTCAGTCTCTCTCACCTCGTAAGATTTCCCAGTTACTGGCCTGGAGACTAGGGCTAAAGCACCTTTGGTCTCTGCTTCAGGAGAGCTGCCAGATAAAATACAGGGTACCGTTAAATTTGAGTTTCAGAGAAGCAACACAGTTTTAGTATATCCCAAGTATTGCAGGGGATATACTTAATACTAAAAATTAATCTGTTGTTTATCTGAAATTTAAATTTAACTGGGTGTTCTCCATTTTATTTGCTAAACCAGGTGACTCCAGCTTCCATTCAACCATTCTTCCCACCATGGCCCCCTGACCTTGAGCCTCAGTTCTAACAATGGCTGAACCTGGTCTGGGACTCGGCTTTGTACCTCGATCTGGTAGAGGTGTCCCTGTTCCCTGTGCCTGACCCTCCACGTGACAACCTCTTTCCTAGTGTCCCAGGCACCCTAACTTCCTAATTCTCTTGCTGTCCCACTGGCACTGGAGTCTTCCTCCATCTCTTTGCTGGCCACAGACTTCCCTCAGGCCAGCCTTCCGAACAGTGGGCCTTCCAGAACCCTGTTCCCTCTGCCTGAAGTGCCCTCTGGTGAAAGTCATCTGCTGCTGGTCAGCACGTGCTCTTTGGACAGCTTGTTCTCCCTGTTCTACAGGGGGCACACCTCTTGCTAGTCTCGCCCCTCCTTCCTGGCAGTGCTCCTGCCTTGTAAAACATAACTGTCCTCCCCTATGGAAAAGAGTATGGAAGCTCCTTAAAAAACTAAAAAGAGTTGTCATATGATCCAGCAATCCCACTCCTGGGCATACATCTGGAGAAAACTCTAATTCGAAAAGATACATGCACCCCAATGTTCACAGCAGCACTATTTACAATAGCCAAGACACGGAAGCAACCTAAGTGTCCATCAACAGAAGAGTGGATAAAGAAGATGTGGTATACACACACACACACACACACACACACACACACACACACACACACACACAATGGAATATTACTCAGCTATAAAAAAGAATGAGGGCTTCCCTGGTGGCGCAGTGGTTGAGAATCCACCTGCCAATGCAGGGGACACGGGTTCGTGCCCCGGTCCGGGAAGATCCCACATGCCACGGAGCAGCTGGGCCCGTGCGCCATGGCCGCTGAGCCTGCGCGTCCGGAGCCTGTGCTCCGCAACGGGAGAGGCCACAGAAGTGAGAGGCCCGCGTACCGCAAAAAAAAAAAAAAAAAAAAAAAAATTGGGAATTTGGGATTAACCTATACACATTAGTATGTATAAAATAGATAACCAACAAGGACCTACTGTATAGCACAGGGAACTATATTCAATACTTTGTAATAACCTGCAATGGAAAAGAATCTGAAAAAGAATATATGTATATATATAAAACTGAATCACTTCGTTGTATACTTGAAACTAACACAACATTGTGAATTAAATACACCTCGATTAAAAAAAATGACTGCCCTCCTCTCCCCTGACCTATGCCAAGCTCTAGGTACAGCCAATCTTTGAACTCCAAGAGGGCAGCGATCACATGTTTGAGCCAATATGTACTATATTCCCCATCAGCTAACAGCACTAGTCCCATAGTACATTCTTAGTAAATATTTGTTGAGTAAATGAAAATAGAATAGGACACTAAGGCTCTGAGGACAGTCGGACTTTCAATTATTACTATTATTATTACAAATAGAAATTGTCCTGAGAGGCAACAGAGGTCTCCAGAATACTGCTGGCTAATTTCTCCTGGGTTACCAGCCCACGGCTCTCTCACCACAAGTATTTTTCATAACCACATACATAAGTGCATAAAAAGTATGTGGTTCTTTTGGCAATAGTGGCTCGACGTGAAAGACATCCCAAAGGACAGAGAAAAGGACAAAGGATGAGAGAACGTCTTGAGTATGATTTAGGCTGCCCCCTCCCGGCAGAATTCTCAGCTCGCAGACAGGGTATTTTGTGTCTCCTTTACTTAACAAGCACTCACTCACTGAGGCCTTTAGGGAGCTGTCCTGGGTTAGTCACTTTCTTGCTTTTCCCCCTAGATCCTCTTCCTGCCCTGGCCCTGCCCTCCCCGATCCCCAGCTGTGCACAGAGAAGATGCTTAATGAATGAGGCTGAATTTCAACTCTTGGCTGCCACGTTTCATTCCAGACAAAGAAACCTGGCCTACAGGAAAATGATTAACTGCAGGAATTTTTCTTTTTTAGAGAATAATCCCCTAGAAAGGGCAAAGGGTGGTTCAATCTCAGTTTTTATAACACCACTCAATGGAAGTCTTTTAATTCCAGTAAACAGCAGTGAAATCCTATTGATTATCACCAAAAAAGAAAAAGGGAGAAAATGTATAAATTAGGAAAACTTCTCAATTGTGAGTTTTTTTAAGAAAAGAGAGGGCATTTCATATCAGACATATTTAAAATAAAAAATAAAAATAGGGGCTTCCTTGGTGGCACAGTGGTTGAGAATCTGCCTGCCAATGCAGGGGACACTGGTTCGAGCCCTGGTCCAGGAAGAACCCACAAGCCACGGAACAACTGGGCCCGTGAGCCACAACTACTGAGCCTGTGCATCTGGAGCCTGTGCTCCGCAACAAGAGAGGCTGCGATAGTGAGAGGCCCGTGCACCGCGATGAAGAGTGGCCCCCGCTCGCCACAACTAGAGAAAGCCCTCGCACAGAAATGAAGACCCAACGCAGCCATAAATAAATAAATAAATAATAAAAATAAAGGAGTTCCCTTAAAAAATAAATAAAAATAAAGAATAAAAAGTTGGCCTAAATAAGCAGCAGGAACATTTGCTTCAAAGGACATGGGACCAAGATCCCAAAGACTTTGATTCAAGTTCTCTCCTTGGTACTTACTGGCTGTGTTGTCTTTATGTCTTTGTACCTCTGTCTTCATCAGTAAAATGAGACTAAAGTTACAACCTTCCCTAACTCACAGGGTCATGACGAGAGGGAAATAAAGCAGGAGATGTACCCACTCCACTCCTTGAGAAGTTGTGCACAGCGGGAGGGGGTGGCAGTGTCCTGCACATGGAATCTCCCACCTGGGAGGGCCCTCGGGACATTGCTGCTGTGGGTGCCTAGGACACCTGTCACTTCATATCCGACACGTGGTTAAGAAACAAGACTTTGGCAATCCTTTTCAAACCTGGACATCTGCAACCAACCAAATGTTTTAAAACTAAACCTAGTAAACAACGATAAGAATCTTAATAGGGCAGTAATTTATATTTTTGAACTCCCTATCCATTTACCAGGGACCAGCGCTTGATTGCACTATTTCAATGCTTTTTACGGCCCTACGAGGGGAGTAATTATTATCCCCATGTTATAAATGAGGATAGTGAATCACAGGGAAGTTAAGCAAGGTGTCCAAGTTCTCACAGCTCAACAAATGGTAAAGCACCTTTTCTAATAAATATTACATCTTCTTAACTATCCTGTCTTAAAGTCCCTATATCTCCATTCATTCAACAATTGTTTGTTGAGCACCTACTGTATGACCATCACTGTGCTAGGCACAGGGAACACTGTGGGGGAGGGGTGCGTGAAACACGCAGTCTCCACCCGAGCAGAGCTCATGGTCCAGCTGTCACTGAACTTGGATTTGGAACCAGGTCTGCTTCTCACACTCAGCTGGGTGGGCAAGGAGAAGGGCAGTCCAGTTCAGCCCCACAGATAAATTGTGGCATCCAAAGGCCATGTGAAATTCAAGGACTTTTGCAGAATTGACTGTCTATGCACCTAGCTGAGAACCGTAGCTTCCCTGGAAATATTCCTGTTATCCAGTAGTCCACGTGTTGAGGTTGGGATCTGAGTTTCACATCAAATTTATGCTACTTTTGCTTTCCTGATCTAGGGAGCTAAGCTCTACATTATTTCTCAGCTCACAAAAGCCCAAGAATATGTGCTTTGCCACAGTAAATGGCAAAGCATATATCAATATATTTAAATAGCTAATAGCTGCTGGGGAGGCCAAGGACATTTATTGCTTATTTTTACTCCTTTCCCCCATCTTCTCGTATGGTGTCCTGCCTCTGAATACTAATAAAATTCTGACGAATGAATGAATAAATGACTGAATGAAACAAGTGGGCCAATTGACTTGGCTCCATACAAAGACTGCAGACTCTGCTTCTGACTGTGTCCAAACATTTAACACATAACTAGACTTGTACCCAGGAAGAATCAGATAGAGGATTATGTAGTTGTTTCACTGCAATGGGGGGGGATTAAGTCAGAGCAAATAGATCAATAGCCTCCCAAAGTACAGAAAGATTCCAAACCCTTCCCTCTCACAGATTGTCCCTGGACAGTCCCCTCCATTGCCCTGTCTTAAGAACCATCACTCCTGCACAGATGAGCCCCGAATCTGTTCTAACCCTATGACCTTTCTTCTCAGCCCCAGTGCACATGTCAGCTTGCCTCCTGGCCATCTCCCCATGAACAGGCCACAAGCACCGTAGACTCCGTTAAGAACCAGCCTCAACACTTAAGACAGCACCCCACCCCCAACCAGCATCTCTTTCTGCATTCCCTGCCATAGTAGATAGACCAGTAGTTCTGTAGAACAAAGAATGAAAAACAGAACAGGGCTTCCCTGGTGGCACAGTGGTTGGGAGTCCGCCTGCCGATGCAGGGGACGTGGGTTCGTGCCCCGGTCCGGGAAGATCCCACGTGCCGCGGAGCGGCTGGGCCCGTGAGCCATGGCCGCTGAGCCTGCGCGTCCGGAGCCTATGCTCCGTAGCGGGAGAGGCCACAACAGTGAGAGGCCCTCGTACCGCAAAAAAAAAAACAAAAAACAAAAAACAGAACAAAGTTCACATGTATTTAGCGCTTGTGTTCCATGCTCTATCTTACAACAATCAAAGGTCCTTTTTAAAGATGAGAAAACTGAAGTAACTCACCCCCAGTCACAGCACTAGTAAGTGCAGGAGTTAGGATTCAAGTCGGTGCAGTCCAGCTCCAGAGCCCAATGGGTAACCACTGGACTATCCCTCTGCCCAGGCACCAAGCTGGGCATTCTTTGTCTGCAACCCCACACCGGTCATTTCTCTGCCTTCTTCTGCTCTGCTCTGGGCATCAGGAGGCTGATCTCTAGGTACCATGCCATCTGGGCTCCCCTGCCCTCTGGCTGAAGGTTGGGCATGGCAAGGGGAGATAAAAAGGTTGGAAGGAAGAATGGTCGGGATATTTGCCCCCTCATCCTACCTGCTTCCTCCCAGCCTTGCTCTGTACTGGCAGGGGCTGAATTCTAAGGTGACAACTCCTCCATGGGTCTGGTGGCACCATGTCCTCGCCTTGCTCCTGAGGCCCAGGGGTAGTAATAACTCCCTCCTGTGCTTTGTCCCTGGGAGGCTTCTCCAGAGTTGCTGCTTCCCTTCCCCCCTGCTCACACCTCTGTAAAGTCCTTGCCTTCTCTTTCCCACTGGTATCCATTCAGATTCCAAACCTCGATGTCACCTACGGCCTCTCCCTCGCATCCCGCCCCCTCTCCCAGCGTTATGAAGGCCTGTGAATTCCACCCTTGGAGTGTCTCCAGTATTTGGTTCATCCTCTCTATTCCTACTGATCTTAGACTATCCCATTATCTTCCTGCCTGGCCTCCCTGCATTCAGGCTCTTATGTCTTCAGTGTACCTTCCACAACAGTGAGAGCCCTCCGCACAGAGCCCAGATTCACTCTCCTAGTTGCCTCTTCAAAGCCCTTCAATGGTTCCCTAAAGCCCAGAGAATAAAACCAAATTCCTCAGCCTAGAGCAGGTCTTGTTCCGTTTTGTATTTCTCTGGGGGCCTTGCTTATATTCGATACATGTTGTGTTGAGGGAAGAGAGTGTGATCATTACTTGTGTAGCTGCAAAAAGTGTAATAGCACAGGAACACAGGGCTGTGGTGAGAGCAACCTCAAAGATTTTATCACCTCAACCCGTGTTGTAATCCCAGGATGAGCTGCTTCAAAAACTCTTCCCGCCTCATCTATTTCGCCCTTGTTCCCAACTTAAGAGCTTCATCACACACGGTAGGGTTTCAGGTCACTCCTTCCACACAGGGAGGCCGGACTGTGGATGGTTAGGAACATGGGCTGGAGCTAGGCTCCCTGTGCCCACCTCCTGCTCTCTGTTTGTACTTAAGCAAGTTCCTGAATCTTCTGAAGTCTATTTTCTTCTCTGTAAAACAGGGGTAACGGTAGTACCTACGGTACAGGATTCTGAAGGGCTTAAACGTCGTGATACTTACAAAGTACGAAGCATGGTACTAAGGACAAAGTAAGCCTTCAAAAATGTAAGCAGGCATCACCATCCACCCCATTATAAAACAGGCTTATTCTATTACATATTAGTCTGCCTACTGTACAAACTATGTACGTAGAGCAGTGTTGTACGTAGAATATTTTATTTAAGCGCCCACCCCCAATGCTGAGATGGATTATTAGCCCTGTATTGCAAAGGAGGAAAGAAACATGTAGAGAAGTTACGTGTCTTGCTTGAGGTTACGCAGGAAGTAAGTGCTGGAGTCAAGGCTGGAATTCATATTCTGATTTAAAAATGCACTGTTTTATGTACTATTCTACGTACTATGATGTCCAATCAAAGGTCAGCTCATTTTCCAAACCCTAGCTCAAATTATCCATCCTCCACGAACTCTTCCTTAATTCCTTGGGAAGGATTCACCCATCTTTTTCTGCAGTCCAGAAGCTCCCCCATTACAGACCTACTCAGGTTCACTGAATTTAGTTTTGTGTTATCCTTGGAAATTCACACTTGTGGCTCCTTTGCTAAACTCTGCATGCCTTGAGGACATAACTGCTGTCATATTCATCTGTGCAATCTCAGCGACCATCTCAGTACCTTGCATAAGGTAGAGAGGAAAACAGGAAGGCAATACATGTGCAATAGGATTTATCAGTCAGGATAAACCAGTTATGTTTCAGTAATAAACAATCCCCCAAATCCTAGCGGCTCTTTCAAACACAGAGGTTTACTTCTTACTCATTTAATTTTCTCCTTGCAGGTCAATTAGACCTCTGCTCCATGTCACCTTTACTTTGGGAACCCGGCTGAAGGAGCAGCCCCTGGCTCCATTACTGACAGTCTCATGGAAGACAGATGAAGAGGAGATGGCAGAAGACACACCAGCCTTTGAAGCTTTAGTTTGGAAGTGACACACATGCTTCCACATCTCAGTGGTCAAGGCAAGTCCTGTGGCCGCTCCTGATGTCAGGGGCAGGAATGTAACTGTCTTCCAGAGAGGGGCTTTGATTATGGAGGAACAGAAGTCTGACTTATCAGACGGAGCAAACAGTGAATCTGGAAACCAGCTCCATTTAGAAGGGAACAAATAGCTAGTCACTGAAGACCTGCTATGAGGCTGGAAGTATCTTGTATGTTCAACATGGAACCCTCATTCACACGCACACACACCAATATATCCCTGGGGATGCAGACCATCACTTCAGTTTACAGATGAAGAATCCAAGACTATAAGAAGTTAAGAAAATACATTAAGTTCATGCAGATAGTAAAGCAGTTGGACCCAGATTTGACTTGAGTCTAAGTAACTCCAGAGCTCACATTCTCTTAAATAACACTGTTCTCTTTGGTTTTTGAGGTTTCTAATTAGAAAATACCACTCTTCCTACAAGAAATGGAGTAAATGCTTACTACTTGAGGTATCCTCCCTGAAACAGCAGTATTGGTATCATCGGCTAGACACGCAGACTCTCAGGCTCCCCCACATCTTCTGAATCAGAATCGGCGTTTTAACAGGATCTCAGGTGATCTGAAGGCATATTCATGTTTGAAAAGCGCTGATGAAGTTACCAAAGGAAAATGAAGGCATTTTTTTCTGACTCTACTGGAATCAGGGAGCAGGGGAGAGCTGTCCCCCAAGCCTCCTAGTCACAAGTGGCTGGTGCTACACAGCACTGAGAGCCTCATCATGTTAATTTTGCAGAAACAGGAGAAAAGACACAGAATCTGCTACCTTGTACCCACGTGGAAGCAGTGTTAACAGGCACTGCTGAAAGCCCATGACCTTCTGTGAACCTTCCAACACTTTTCTCACCACTCACTCGTTCATTAACTAAGGGAACATTCTTTTGTGTGCCTGCTACACACCAGGTACTATGACAAGCACTGGCACGTGACAAGGGTCCTTACTCTCCGTTGGCTTATTGTTTAGTGGAGGGGGACAGACATGCAAATAGATACTTATGGTACAGCGAAAGTGGGGTTCACCCAAGTGCAAGCAGTGTGCTTTGAGATCGCAGAAGAAGGCACTATGGAATGTCTTGGGGGGGGGGGCGTCAAGGAAGGCTTCGTGGAGAAGGCAGTCATTAAGGTGTGAATAGGCACTTACTATGCAAGGGCTCCAGAGAGCCAGGTAGCTTTCAGGCAGCGACCAGCAGTTTGGAGACTACGGAGGCAGCAAAGAGATACTCGGTGTGGCTGGTGCTTGGGGTTGGAAGGAAGAGGGGTGAGGTCTTCTACTACAGTTCTACTGTTCCCAGGTAGAACTTCTCAAAGGCCCAAGTGTCAGAGCCTGAAGGGATGGGCAGCCAGAGGATTCAGAGGAATAGGCTCTGGGCAGGAATGAAGCACCGGGTCAGCCTCCTCTGGACCTCTTGGGTTTGACCACCTGCAGGCTTAGATCCCACCTTGTTTCTGAGCTAATCCAGAGTAGGGCACATAGCATTTTCGGTGGGACATATAAGTCAATTATTTTAATATAGGTCACTTTAACAGACAGATTGGTTTAATGTCATGTAATTTTATTTTCAACTTTTTTTATTGTAGCCAGGTCATGGAAGCAACCTAAATGCCCACTGACAAAAGAATGGATAAAGAAGATGTGGTACATACATATACAATGGAAAATTACTCAGCCATAAAAAGGAATGAAATTGGGTTACTTATAGAGACGTGGATGGACCTCGAAACTGTCATACAGAGTGAAGTAAGTCAGAAAGAGAAAAACAAATATCGTATATTAATGCATATATGTGGAATCTAGGAAAATGGTACAGATGAACCGGTTTGCAAGGCAGAAATAGAGACACAGCCATAGAGAACAAATGTATGGACATCAAGGGGGGAAAGGGGTGGTGGGATGAATTGGGAGATTGGTATTAACATATATACACTAATATGTATAAAACAGATAACTAATGAGAACCTGCTGTATAGCACAGGGAACTCCACTTCATTGTACAGTAGAAACCAACACAACATCGTAAAACAACTATACCCCAATTTAAAAAGAAAGAAATAAAAACCAAAAAATTTTTTTATTAAAGTATAGTTGATTTACAGTGTTGTGTTAGGTATACAGCAAAGTGATTCAGATATAGATATATTATATATATATATATATATTCTTTTTCAGATTCTTTTCCCTTATAGGTTATTACAAAATACTGAACATAATATAATGTAATCTTGGTCTAATATTAATATAGATACACAGATAAATAAAATGAAAAAACTGTTGGGAGGTCAGGGAAAGATTGCAGGAAGATGTGATAAGTGAGTTGAATTCTAAAGGAATACGAGTTAACTGGATAAAGAAGAGAAAGGGGATTGAAAAAGTGGGAGTGGAGATCAAGGTAGAGGGCAGGTCAGATAGGGCACAGTGAGGGCAAAGGCCCCTCAAAGCAAGTGTGATGGCTGCAAACTCACATGGCAAGAATATGAAGTTGGAGGTCCTGCCTCTTGCATGGTCCCTTTGCATCATAAGATTCCATGATTTCCTCAGCTCAAGCCAGGAAATCCATTTCCCTTCTAACCCTACCCCGCCCATCCTGTATCCCCATTAGGGCTCCAGGCCCTGGGATTCCCAGAGGCAAGGACAAAAAGAGCATTGCTGGCCACACAGAGCATCAGGACTGCGTGGACCAGAAGGGGAGAGAGCTGTTGAAGTGTGATGCTGGGGGCGGGAGTGGGGGGCAGAGAGGCAGGGCGTGGATGAGACAGCTCTGGAGGCACCTAGGGGTCAGAGGACCTAGTCATCTGTCCTCAAGCCTCCTAGTCACAAGTGGCAATGTAGGTGCCCCTGGATAAGAAGACAATTAAAGTACAATTAACCTCCCTGAACTGCGGTTCTGAGCACATGTCAGATAGACATTTGGAGATCATTAAATATGGGGGTGGTTGAGTGGAAAGGGCTGCAGGGTGAGGGCAGAGGGAGAAGATCATTTCTCTGAAGCCATCACTATCTTTGGGGGTTCTCTGTCACAACCAGTCCCCAGTGTGGATGGGGCAGGAGACCACTGCATGGGGGAAGCAGAGGGACACAGAGCATTTTCTTTCCCCTCCCTCCAACCCCTCCTCCCCAAGCCTGGCCTCAGGAATAAACGCAGCAGCTGCAAATTCACGTTGCTGAGTACAAATGCTTCCTGAGTGGAGAGGGGAATGGAGAGAACCTACTCTTGACAGCTGCCTCCTAGGAGCTCACTCAGTTTATTAAATTAGCAGGTTCCTCTCTTGTGGCGAGGGCACCAGAGAATGAAATACCAGATGGATCAGTTTCATGGAATCTGAGACTGATAAACTTTCAGAGCTGGAAGGCTCCTTGGGGAGCACCTGGTTCAAGCCCCCTCATTTTTCAGATGAGGGACCTGCAGCCCAGAGATAGGCAATAACTTCCCTAAAGTCACAGTTGCTACTTGAAGCTCAAAACTAAGAAGCACCAAATGGTGGAAGGGGAATTCTCTCCATGATTTATCTCTTCTGCACGTTTAGTGTTACACTGAATTTACTTTTGATAAGGAGTACCTGCGATCTCAGAGGTAATTTACCGTGAAAGATAATTCTTAAGATTTCCCATCATTATTAACACTGACTTGAATTATGTTGCATTTTATATTGGAACATGGGTTTAATTTAACCCACGGCAAACAAATCTCTTAGTTAAAAAAAAAAAAAATCTCCTTTCCACAATGAGAAGGCAGCGTGGCTGCTTACAGAGATAATACTACGTGAGTTGAAATTCCTTGCCTACATCTGCCTTTTCAATCAGATTTTCACACCTGTCTTTAAAATCTTCATCACTGCCCATTGTTAGGCTGGGCACCTCGGAACAGGTAATCAGTCGTCACTGCAGCACAGATGTGACAAGCCCAACAGATGAGAGAAGAATTAGGTAGACTCAACCTGAGTTCATGAACATCAGGTGATGGGCTCCACATTAAACCCTGAGGATGCAAAGGTCAGAGTCAGACCGTTAGGACTCAGCCCACCAGGAGCTCACCCCCTCACCAGCACTGGCCGCCTTAATGCAAATCAGAAAAGGGGGATGGAGAAGGGCAATGTCTCCCAAACAAATGTAACTTTCTTCCAGCATTTGCCTAGAGCCGGACTCACCCCAGGGTGTGGCCACGTCCCATGACCCCAGTATGGAGCTCACATTTCTTCTTCTAAAGATGCACTGTCCAATATGGTGGACACTAGCCACAGGTGGCTATTTAAATTTAAATTAATGTTTAAAAATAAAATTCAGTTTCTCACTCTCACTAGCTACACTTCAAGTTTCCAATGGCCACCTGTGGCTGGTGGCTACCATATTGGACAGTACAGGTTTAGAACATTTCCATTATTGCAAAGAGTTCTATTGGACACTGCTGGCCAAAGGGCTGGCTTTGTTTGGGTAGTTCTCTCTTCTCCAGGGAGAGACCATTCTGCCTAAGAGATGTGAGAAAGAGGTCAGGAGATCATTAGATATATGCATTAGGACGGCTTCTGCTGGGAACAGGGTAGGCAAGGGTAGCTCTCCGTTTGCTGACCCCAGGGTCTGGTGTAACTCGAACCGACACCCATTCTGACGATAGTTCTCCAAACGATATTGGGGTAAACCCTCAAACTGTGTATGTCATCTGCATTTCCTCAAAAGCCTTACCAAAGTCTTCTATTGCAGCTGAATTCTATCCAATATCTAGGATGTGAGATAATGGTGTTAACCAACATTCGTCATGTGCTCACCATATGCTACCAGGGTGCTAAGCGCTTTCAAAGCAACCCTCCACTTGCTCCTCAAGAATCCCCTGCTTACAGCACGCAGGTGAAGAAGTGGAGGCCCAGTAAAGACCCTGCCCATGTTCACCCACCAATGAGGGGGGAGTCAGGAATTGGACCCAGGCAGTCTGCTCCAGACCCTGAGTCTGAACCACCAACTGTGCTGTTTTCTACAAGTTGACCCTAGCCCTGGCCCTACCCCTTGCTGAGTATTTTCTGGAGGAAAGACGCTTAAACACTTCAATTCTCATTTAGCCCACCCATCCAATGGGGGAACCTACTTTCCACTCTTTACAAGAACTCTCTGAGGGTCAGATGAAAGGGTTTGGTGGGGAAAGGGCTTTGTGAACTTTCAATACCCATCTGAGTGTCAGGGACCATAGTAAAAAAAAACAATAACAAAAACAAAAACTGATTGTTGACACTGTCCTTCAGGTCTGTACTATTTGGGCTGAAGAATCACCTGGGAAGCTTGTTAGATATGCAGCCTCTTTGGCCCCATCCCAAGCAACTCAGACTGTGTGTAGGTCCGGGGTACAGGGGTTTTCATTTGTAACAGTGCCTCAGGGAATCCTCGGGCTTCTCTGCAAAATGCTGATTTTTAGGTCTCCAGCTTTGGGGCCCCAATGATCCATATATACGTGGGCTAGAGCAAAACAGAAACTTTTCAACGGAGAACCTCTGTCCTGCTTTGTGGAGAGGTGGGGTGGCGGGCTCTCCAGATGCCCTAATAATCCTTAATTTTCAAAGGCAGGTGCCCATCTTATCCTGTGCTGGGCTGAACAGAGGGGACTGCTCCCAGTGGGCATCCCCTGGCACTTTCAGAGGGGAAGGCCAGTCTGCTCTCCTTATCATTCAAGTCTTCCCGGGAACTCACTTGGGAGAAACAGAAGACTGTCTAAAACATACATCGTCTTTCCATTTCTATTTCCCCTCAGCCTTATTGAGGTAGAATTGGCATATAATACTGTATAAGTTTAAGGTATAAGTTTAAGGTATGCAATGTGATGCTTTGATATGCATGTGTACTGTGAAATGACTATGATAAGGTTAGTTAACACCCCATCACTTCACATAATTACTTGTGTGTGTGTGTGTGGTGAGAACATTTAACTCCTTAGCAACTTTCAAATATATAATACAGTATTGTTAACCGTAGTTACCACACTGTTCGTTAGATCCCAGAACTTACTCATCTTACAACTAGATTTTGTACACTGTGACCAAAATCTCCCCCATTCCCACCAACCCCCAATCCCTGGCAACCATCATTCCTCTCTCTGTTTCTAGGAATTTAGCTTTTTCTAGATTTCACACATAAGTCTCCGTGTGATTTAGTTCACTTAGCGTGATGCCCTCAAGGTCTATCCATGCTGTGGCAAACGGCAGGATAATCTTTGTGGTTGAATATATATATACATACATGTATATAATGTTCTCTATTCATTCATATTATCAAAGGACACTTGGTTGCTTCCATGTTTTGGCTATTTGAAGAATTTAAGAGAGAGCTTCAACAGCAAACTCAGTCAAGTAGAAGAAAAAAATTAGCGAACCAGAAGGCAGGTCATCTGCAATTATCCATTCAGAAGAGCAAAAAAAAAAAAAGAAAAAGAATGAAAAAGAGTGAAGAAAGCCTTTGTGATTTATGAGACACCATTAAGAGAAGTCATCTATGCATTACTGGAGTCCCAGAAGAAGAGAGGGATAAAGGGGGAGAAAGCTTATTTAAAGAAGTAATGGCTGAGAACTTTCCAAATCTGGGGAGAGATTCGGATATCTGAGTTCATGAAGCTCATAGATCCTCCTGAAATTTTCACCCCAAATGATATTCTATGAGACATATTATAATAAAACTGTCTAAGATCAAAGACAAAGAAAGAATGTTTGAAGCAGCAAGAGGAAAAAAATTCCTCACATACGAGGCAACCCTCATGAAGCTATCAGTGGATTTCTCAGCAGAAACCTTGCGCACTAGGACAGAGTGGGATGATATATTCAAAGTGCTGAAAGAAAAAATCTGCCAAACAAGACTACTTTACCCAGCAAGCTGTCCTCCAGATGCGGAGAGATAAAGCCTTTCTCAAACAAACAAAAGCTGAGGGGATTCATTACCACTAGCCCTGCCTTACGAGAAATATTGCAGAGTTCTTCGAGCTGAATTGAAATGATGTTTGTTAATAACATGAAAATATAAAACACATAGGTAAAAGTAAGTTTATAGTCAAATCCAGAATACTCTAATACTGTAATACAGTGGTGTATTAACTACATAACTCTAGTATAAGGGTTAAAGGACAAAAGTATTAAAAATAACTATAACTATAATAATTTGTTAATGGATATATACTATAAAAAGGTAAATTTGACATCAAAAACATAAAACGTGGTGGGAGTATAAAAGGGTAGAATTTCTGCACACAATTGAAGTTGTTATCAACTTAAAATAGGCTGTTATATCTGTAAGATGCATTATGTAAGCCTCATGGTAACCACAAAGCAAAAACCTACAGTAGATACACAAAAGACAAAGAGAGGAGAATCAAAGCACATCACCATGGAAAATCATCAATTCACAAATGAAGACAGCAAGAGAGGAAGAAGGCAATAAGAGAGCCAAAAACTAGTCAAAAAATTATAAAATGGCATTAGTATGCCCTTACCTATCAACTTTTACTCTAGATATAAATGGATTAAATTCTTCAATCAAAAGGCATAGCATGGCTGAAGGTATTAAAAAAACAAGACCCACCTATTTGCTAACTACAAGAGAGTCACTTCAGCTTTAAGGACACATATAGGCTCAGAGTGAAGGGATGAAAGAAGATATTCAGTGGCAATAAAAACCGAAAGAGAGCAGGGGTGTCTATACTTAGACAAAGTGGAATTTATATAAAAAACTACAACAAGAGACAAAGGTCATTATATAATGACAAAGGGGTCAACTCATCAAGAAGATATAACAATTGTAAATATATACGCATCCAACAATGCAGCACCTAAATATATTCCATTCTCTAAGATGTTCTCTATCTCATTCTGGTCAGCCCATCAGAGGTGAGCTTAAATGGCATAGTTTTGACTGCTTGTTGAAAGGGTTTTCCTAAGTTGCACCTTGGCATTGAGTCTTTGGCCTGCTATAAGAAAAGATGCTACAGAGAAACTCTCTCTTGCATATACTTAAGGGATGCTACTGAGTACGCTATACCATAACATTTTCCCCCTTCTGAGGACCAATGGGGGAAATTTCTCTCAGGTTTCAGGTCCAGGAAAACCTGAGCTTCTCTTGAGCAACGGCCTTGAGTTTATTTCACAGACACTGAGGTTTAAAAGTTATCAAATTCCACTTTCCCCTCTTGTGTCAGCTATTATGGAGCAAAAACCAAATTTGCTACCCACCTCCAGCAAGATGTTAAGGCCTATGAAGCCCATACAACTAACCCCACTCCTGCCTCGGTGGGTTTTTATTTACTTGCTTATTTATTTGAATGAGCTATGAAGACTTAACTAAAGAATTCAAGGGGGAGGGTGAAGAAGGGGGCTCACAGTGCACATCGTACAACAAAACAAATCACAACTTCTCTATTAGGCATTTCTCTATTCTCTTGTCCCTGTCCCTGGAGCTATTAAGTGGCGATTTAATTTCTCTGCCTTTATTTTTCTTTTGCTTTGGCATCTTCATATACCATTTTCCCTTCTTATATTGCATGCAATTTTTTAATCTGCTTCAAAACAAGTTTCTTTTAATGAGCCATGCAATTTCACGAATCTTTGCCTAGAATAGTTATGAATTGTCCACTGGGCGCCTGGAATTGTTCTAGGTTTGGGGGCAACAGTAGTGAATAAACTAGACAAGTTTCTTGTAACAGCATGCGCATTGTACTTGCCATTTGGGAAACAGAAATGAGCCAGGAAATAAATAAATAAATAATGTAACTTCACGGAGTGGCCAGCTTTGTAAAGGAAAGCAGAAAAGGTGATATGATAGCAAGAGACTAGGAAGAGGAAACATGAGGTAGGGTGGGAGATAAGGCCTTTCAAGGAGATCATATTTGAACTGAAGTCTAAATGTGGAGGTACCTGCCACTCAGAGATCTGGGATGAGTATTCTAGGCAGAGCAACCAGCTAGTGCAAAGGCCCTGAGGCAGTGATGAGCACATTGGAAGAATGTTTGTGTCCACGTGATAACCTCTAGTCAGCTTTTTAAACCCTTCTCACTACTATCTCCTTTCTCATTTAAGTGATCTCCATCACTCTGCATTATTCAAAGACAAGGTCAACCACTCTATGGCTATACTACTATACCTGTGCAATCCACACTGAACTGTACATGTCTACTTACAAGCATGCCTTCTCCACCAGATATGAGCGCCTGAGGTGTCCTTGGGTAGGAAGGAAGAAGTATCTCCCTTCTCTCCAGCACAGTCCTGGCACATAGAAAGCACATGGTTTGGGCTTCCCTGGTGGTGCAGTGGTTAAGAATCCGCCTGCCAATGCAGGCGACACGGGTTCGAGCCCTGGTCTGGGAAGATCCCACATGCTGCGGAGCAACTGGGCCCATGCGCCACAACTGCTGAGCCTGCGCTCTAGAGCCCGCAGGTCACAACTACTGGGCCCATATGCCACAACTACTGAAGCCTGCATGCCTAGAGCCCGTGCTCTGCAACAAGAGAAGCCACCGCAATGAGAAGCCTGCACACCACCACGAAGAGTGGACCCCACTCCCTGCAACTAGAGAAAGGCCACGCGCAGCAATGAAGACCCAACACAGCCAAAACTAAAATAAAACAAAAAATAAATTAATTAAACAAAAAAACAGCAAACCGTTTTGAAAAAGAAAAGAAAGCACATAGTTTTATTTTTCAAGATAAGCCTTTGCTAAGTTGACAAGGCAGGCAATGCTCACACTCGAGCCAAATCTACAGGTGCTGCTCTAAGGTACATTTCTCCCATTTGCAGAGCCACAAGCTGCCTGTGCTCTGCTTACGACCTGAAGAGATGGACAGCAGAGAACCAGCTGCCTCAGTGGCACAGCCAGCCTCTGGGAGGAGGGAGCCCGCTGCTTCCTTCCTCGGAAGAGCTCCTTCTGGGAAAGGAATGACTCTTACAGCTGTACTGGATTTCCCTGCAAGATTTATGACCCAATTGAAAGTTACGGGGCTTTTATTAATTATAATAAACACCAATTTCATTACACTTCAACTTCCAAAGAAATTACATCCTGTGGAAAGGAAATAAAATGTTAGTTTTGTGCTAACGCCAGGCGCACGTTAACTGGCTAGGTACCGTGCTCATCATGGCTGCTCAGCTGGAAGGAGCATTTTGGAAGGGAGAGCCTAAGGGCCCGTTTCCAGAACTTAAACCCATTTGGCCAAAAGCAATGGAAATGAGCTGTGCTTCCACACGTGGCTTGCAGGATGTCTTCCTTTACGAGGGTCTATGTTGGGTAATGTACTTTGGGCCCTAAGCCCTGAGTTGTGACCTGTGTCTTACTCGCTGTGTGATCTTAAGTAGTGATACTGCTTCTCTCTGAGGCTTGATAGCCTCATCTTAAAAATAAAGACTGGAGGGCTTCCCTGGTGGCGCAGTGGTTGAGAGTCCGCCTGCCGATGCAGGGGACACGGGTTCGTGCCCTGGTCCGGGAAGATCCCACATGCCGCGGAGCGGCTGGGCCCATGAGCCATGGCCGCTGAGCCTGCGCGTCCGGAGCCTGTGCTCCGCAACGGGAGAGGCCACAACAGTGAGAGACCCGCGTACCGCAAAATAAATAAATAAATAAAGACTGGACCTAGGTCAGGTACAGCAAGTAGAGTTTATCTCCTGTGGCAAGTCCAGAGTATACAATATGGTCACCTAAAAAGCTATCTTGAGAAGGATTCGGAAATTTCATCCAGGATTTCTGGGAAAGGACAGTATGATCAATTAACAATATCAGTCAGGGGCAAATCCAGGAGGGTAGCCAGACACAGGCTGGCTATTCACTATTTTAGGGGACAGCTGATGATCTCAAAGTCCATTCTAGACTTCTATATTTTAATTTAAGCCTGTGAAGCCAGTTAGTAGCAGACCCAGGATAAAAATCTCAGGATTCTGGATTCTTAGTCTGGAATTCTTATCTACAAAATAGGTAAAATGGGTCAGACTTTATGGTGCTGTAAGGATTCGGTGACGCTACATATGATATGCCTTTTGCAGTAGAAGACACTCAAGAAATCTTTTTCCCATTCCCATCCTACCCTGAGCTCATAAAACCATGCCGACTGGTGGCCCTCTCCATTTGGTGTGGGTTTTGGAGAGCTTCCTCTCCCAAAGCCTCACCTTAGTCAATGTCACGTTCGTGGGTTTTGTCAGCTACATCCCCTTTGAGCAAAACTTATAGCCCCATTTGTTCCTTAAGGAATATTTTATTTTAAAGCTGCTTGATTTTAGGTTTTTATTGTTATGGACTTTCCAACTCTTTGCTACTTTTGTTTTTGCTGGGAAATGGAAACTGTTTTGACACTTCTGGGATGATGGGGTTTGATGAGGCCCCTAAGGGGGTGGAGGATTCAGCAACTTTGTGCAATTGCTTCCTGCCAGATGTGAAATTAAGCTTCTGGGTACAAACCCAGAGTACATTTGGATAATGGGTGGGAGAGTCTGCTGGGGCTCTGGAAGCAGAGAAGGGAGGGAGACCAGGAGAAGCCGTGTGTGTGTGTGTGTGTGTGTGTGTGTGTGTGTGTGCACGCTCACATGTGTGCGTGTGTATGCACATGCATACACACTGGACCTCATGATGTCCATTATTACATATTTCTGAGGACAGAACAGATACCAGCAGAGCGAGTTGTGCCCTCCTGGCTGCTCTCACCTCTCACCTGGTGCCACCATTAGGAGAGTCACACTGACATCACCGCGTGGTTAAGAGGCCACATTTGGAGTTATTCAGACCTGAGTTTGAATCCACGCTTCAACACTCACTAGCTGTGTGAACTTGGGCAAGTCCCTTAATTTCAGTGGTCCTCAGTTTCCTCATCTGTAACATGGGGTTAATCTTAGTGGAGTGAATAATCAATTGATGTTTGTCACGTGAGTGGATGAGAAATGCTTCATTCGAGACATCTTGGCTATTGACTTAGGGTCAGCTTAGTGCCAAGTCACTGCATGACAATGGACCAGACACTGGCCCTTGTTGGGCTTCAGTCTCCCCGGCAGTTCACAAGGGAGGGGGACTGGTAAACTCCCAGGCCCTTCCAGTTCTGGGTGTTGGCATGAATGGTAAACATCGTCTGAACTCCTGGAATGCACAGAGCACTGTGATAATGCTTTCTGCTACCCATCCTGTAATTCTGTCCCATATCGGAAAAGGTCATACTCTGGTATTGGACTCCTGGGTTTTATGTCCAAGCTCTGGGCTTTCTAAATGCATGGCTTTGAGCAAGAAGTTGAGACCCTCCACTCCTCTACTTCCCCAAATGAGTAAGTGGGGTTAGTGGCAACATTATGGCAAAGGACTGAATGTTTCCTCCAAGCCATGTGCTTACCCCTTGCCTGGCCACCGGTAAGTACTGAAGCAGTGGGTACCACTTGCAGGAAAGACCCCCATTCATGGGAGACTGGGCTTCTTTTAAAAAAGGATGGAGCCAAAACTGGCCCTTAGGAGGCTGCCTAGTTTAGTGAGGGCCAACAGGCAAAGAGTCCTTTGAATGCCTTCCTAATTCAGGCATGGTTGAAACCTGGATATCTTCCTAGGCTGAGTTTGTCCCGGTGGGGAATCTTCTCTGATTACCCTCCATGATGCTGTGGACCAGTGTCTATCCCACATGCCCTGAAATACTGGTATTCTTTTAAAATCATGTCATAAGAGGCAGAAGAGTGGTAAGGCAAGAACACGGATTTCAGGCCCCGAAAAACCTGAATTCAAAATCGGAATCCGCCTCTTGCTAGGTGCATGACTTTGCAGCAAAGACACTTAACTTCTCTGAGCCTCAGTTTCTTCATCTGTAAAATGGAGACAATGGTAGCTGCCCTGGCAGGGTCGTTATGAGGATTCAATGAAATAAAAAATGCAAAGTACTTAGCCTATAGAAGGTACTCAATGAGGAACAATATTTTTCAAATGTGAAAGTGTTGCTGTATTTATATAGTTATCTTACCTACCTCTAATTGCCTCTAGGCAAGGGGGCTATTGGTTTGTACTCTTTCTGATTTCTCTTTCTGCCTGAGGGTAGAGGGTAGAAGGCAAACGAATGGGTGAGCAGGAGCTCTACTTAACCTGTCTTTGGGCCAAGACTGTGTTTCTCTCCTTGGTCCAAAGGTTTCTTCCCCTAGGACGGCATCTTGCAAGCCAGTGCAGAAATGGGACTCATTTCCGCAATATTCCTCCTGTTTCCCATCACCAGCTTTATCTTCCCCACCCGTTCAACCCACTTTATCAGATGTTTTCTTTGGGGCAATCTTCCCTCCCGGTCAGGCCAAGTTCTGATTCTGCATATGCAGAAAGTCAAGTGACTCTGGCACAGCCAGGGGATGGATCTTCATCGTTACTCCTCAGCTGTGCAGTGGACACAAAATACTGACAGAGGAGGATAGGCAGGGTCTACACACTTGGCCCACAGGGGCTCAGAGCTCCCAGAGGATGCATTAGCCCAATGGTCCGGTTCCTGTCAGGGGCTCTCTGTGGCTTGGTGGCTACTGTAAGTTCGTCTCTGGCTTCAGAAGTGGCTCCAACCTCACTGCGACAGAATCTCGGCTCTCTGGGCATCTATCTCACCAATCTGAATCCTCTCTGGGCTAATGGGTACCATTTATGATATGGGAAACAGTTTGCCTCCTAGATTACAATCCACACTGTCACTTGTGACCCTGGTCTACTAGATCTCAGCGTAGGAGTCAATGCTCGTGTTGTTTTCCGAGGGGCTGGCGCCCCCTGGGGCTGTACGTGGTGGCCCTGGCCCTCCCTATTGTTCACCCCGTACTGCTCTCTGCAAGCTCCCAGAGCAATGCACACCCTCTTGTTAAAGGGTGACTGGAGGACATCCAATCCTGAAATAAATCAGATGCTAATAAAGGGTGGCTCTTTCGTCCTACCGAATTGGGATCTTGGGATGGATGGGTGGAGGCTCTGGGACTATGAAGTTGGACTGAAGCTGTCCAGATGATGCTGATGGGCAGGCCCATTGGAGAGCCAGTGTCATACCATGTTAAAGGGATATTATCACTTAGCGGGTTATCTGCACGTGTGGCCAGGAGAAGGACGTTGAAAAGGAGGAACTTTGGAGAGAAACGTGAGCTGTTATTCTGAGTATTGAGTGTCAAGATGAGACACACTCAGAGACGATTTCCTCCTTCCAATGTCATTGATATTCTGTGCAGCATCTATCAAATGCCCTTTTGTTGCTCCAGGGAAAAAGGTGATTTTGCCCAAAAGCCTCTCCCTCTCTCCCTACCTGCCTTTTCACATTAAACTTCATATTGTGGCAACTCATCCCACCATACTTTGTGCTGCTCAAGGACAAACAGCATCTCTTAACCAGCTTTGGGCTACCATGACGTAGGAAAGCATCTGCTCCATGGCGGTATGTAACAAATGGGTTTGAATTGAATAAAACGTGTCTTTATCCAGCTCTTTTAATTGGCTTAAACTGGAAATCGAGTTTGAAGCCATTTACAACACACAGAAGTCATGGCTATAAAGCGGGAAAACTGCTTTTGCAATAAATGCACCCATAACGTGTTAAAGCATGTTGCATTTCAAAACTACCTCCTTGGAAAGCTACACGCTATGTTCAACAATATTGCTTTCACTCAAATGCATCTGAAATTCTAGTTTCATGGCTATTGTCTGGTAGCTGAAGGGCTGGGCTGGGGTCTGACTGGGCTGGAGCCTATGGATGGGGGAACCCACCAGTGGCTAGAACCCAGCCCCGTAAATGCAATTGTGGGAAGGCTTCTGGGAGGAAAGGGGTCTGTTGAGTGGATAATCACGGCAACCAGGAAAACAAGTCTGAGAGTGAGGATGGGCAGTGGAAGTGTACTGACGCCAGGGATGCCATGGTAGAAAGTGACAACGGATGGTGAATGTAGGTTATCGGAACAGATACGGTCATGCAGACTAGTTATCCTCAAGCCGGAGGAGTCAGTGACAGCAAAATGCTGGGTCCACGATACGGGGACATATTTTCCCTGCGACTGTATGACCTAATGGCAAGCAAAGGGATTTCAAGTAGGATGCCATTTCATTTTATTCCCAGGTGGGGTGCCCTGCCCACATTTCTTTATTTTTTTAACTTTTTATATGAAATATTCCTAGGCTTACAGAGAAGCTAAAAAACTAGTATAGCGTTCATCTATACCCTTTACCCAGCTTCCCCTGATGTTAAAAACATACAGAACCACAGTACAATGATCAAAACCAGGAAATTAACACTGGTACAGTACCACTCCCTAAATGCTAGACATCATTTGAGCTTTATCAGTGTTTCCCTAGCATCCTCTTTCTGCCTCGGGAGCCAACCTAAGATCCCACTTTACATTTAGTTATCATACCTCTTTAGTTTCTTCCAATCTGTAACCACTCCTCATTCTTTCATGATCTCGGAAATTGTGATGAGTATTGGACAGTTATTTTGGAGGACGTCTCTCAATTTTTGTCTCCATTCTAAATGGAGAAAATACGTAACTGCTGACAGGTTACAGGGCATACAAAAATACTAGTTTCCATTTTTTATAGTCACATCTTACTTTGATTGACTCAACTTACCCCCTTTCTCCAATGACTTTTGTCTGTTTCCCAAATGTATATTCATTCCCCAAAGATGAAGATTCTCAAGTGTGAAGACACAACAGAAGGCTGACTCCAAGCGCTAAAAAAACTTCCCAAAGAGAAGACACAGAAAAGTTTTCAGCCGAGGCGGCACCATCCAAGCATTTACCTCTGCATCTTAGCTCAGCCACATAATGGGGCGAGACCGCTGCCAGCTGTCAGCACCAAGGTAGGAGTAATGAAGCTGAAATTAGGGGTGGACCCCCAGAGCGAGCGTCAGGAAGACGTGAGAACCAAGCTAGTGTGGCCGAAGCCAGAGGATGGCCAGACTCTGACACGGACAAAGCAGAAGGGGAGGCGCTACATCTGAGCAATGCACGTGGGAAAATCAGAGCCAACAGGAAGGAGCCAAAAGTAAGTAGGATGAGGCTGGAGGTGTGATTCTGTGCATTACCTCTGGAGAAAGGCTAAGTCTCTCGTCTACAAGAGGGTCTGGGAGACCCAGCATCAGACACATAAGACGGCTGTCTTATTTATTTATTTATTGCTTGCTGCGCGCGGGCTTTCTCTAGTTGCGTCGAGCGGGGCCTACTCTTTGTTGCAGCGTGCCGGCTTCTCATTGCGGAGCACGGGCTCTAGGCACGCCGGCTTCGGTAGTTGTGGCTCGCGGGCTCTAGAGCACAGGCTCAGTAGTTGTGGCACACAGGCTTAGTTGCTCTGCGGCATGTGGGATCTTCCCGGACCAAGGATCGAACCCGTGTCCCCTGCATTGGCAGGTGAATTCTTAACCACTGCGCCACCAGGGAAGTCCCAGTCTCACTTAAATTTCAAACCCTGAAACTTGGGCTCAAAATTCAATCATAATGATATTCTATAATATGCACTTCATATACAGATATCTTCATGCTATTATATAAGGTTGTATCTTCCTGCTTCCCTACTCCCAGCACTTAAGATCTTTCATACAACTGTGCAGGTGTAAACCTCAAATTTCAGCGTTGTCTACAAGAATTGAGCCCTTTAGAATTGTGCAGTGCACAACCTGTACAACTGTACAAGGCAGTGTTCACAGGTGATTGAAGGAGTAAATGGTGTAATCCTTTACGGCGGAGGGGAGAGTACCCTACCTTAATTTCTGGGAGTCTAATCATTGATCACATGAGCGTGGAAACTCCTTTTTCCCCAGGGTATTACGCACTTTAAAAAGTTAACGTAGGTAACACATGGTACTCAGCACATAGTAGACATTAGCAAAGCTAGTTTCTTTCCTCTGCACGCCACCCTAACCACACAGTAATAATATCCACGTGCATTCTGCAAGCACAGGAGGGGAACGGAGCCAGTGTGTGCTCACCAACCAGTCAAGCCTGGGGAGGAAGGCAGTCATGACCATCCCCCAAATGACAACCTAAATACTAACTGTATTATTCTGACTTAGGACAGGTAAAAAAAAAAAAATCCCTATTAGGTTATTCATCAGCCTAGTGAAAGGTACTTAACCTCAGAACAGCAATGCTTCGTCAATTTCCATACAATTTCCTTACCAAAGCACAATAAAGATTCACTAACAGACAGTTTTATCCATACCCAGTGAGGTGTAAGACAGCCCGTAAGATGTTGGAGAAGGTTGTGGAGGGAGGAATCTAGGGGGTGAGCTGCCCCTGGAGCCCTTTAACTGTCTTGTGGTCTGTGCTGTGAGCCACAGCAGACTCCCATGCAGAAGGATGCAAATTTCCCCCTGTGAGCACATCTCCCCCTTTAACCAGGCTGGGCTACAGACCACAGGAGGTGATACAAAGCAAGCTGGAGAGACAGGGAGATGGGCTCACGGCCGCCTGGTTCCTGGTTCCAAGCACTGGCTCTTTACATTTAGGTGCCTCCTTCAGGCATCAGACTTCAACAAACCAGAAATGATCCAGCTGAGAGTGACAGCCCTTCGCAGGGGTGCCACCAGGACCAAGCCCTCTCTTTTGCTCCTCTGATCTGCTTCCCCTTTTCCTCTTCTCTCTGGATTCCAGAGTTCCTGGTTTTGTATTTCAGTCTCTGCATCTTTTAGGGGCAAAAGCGAGGCTCTCTTTTTCACAGTAAATGCCTGCCTCTGGCTCACTCATGCCTCTTCCTAGCCTCCCTCCCTCCTAACGTGGCATACTTCTGGGACTGTGGCAGCAGTGGTAGCCACAGAAGACTCTGGAAAAGAGACATCCCTTCAGCAGCCTCATCACTGTGGCTATTTCTCCTGACCCTGACCTCCCACCTTGGGGAGGGAAGATGCCATACAGAGACAAGGTGTCTGGGCTTTTACCTGGCTCCTTCCCAAAGGCAATGGGCCAGTCCCCAGACAGGTGAACTCTCCGATACGGGTCTCAGCTTCTTTCTTTCATTTCCCCCCTCTTCCTCCCTTCTTTGATTAGTAGCACTCACCATGCACCTGGAATCAAGCTCAGCACTGGGGATCAAAAGATGACTAAGACACAGTTCCCACAAACCCCCATTTTAGCTGGGAAGACAGGTCTGAAAATGAAGCCTTAGCAAACTGTGATAAGCTCTACGAAATGAGAGGTCTGCACAGGCTCATCCCGAGTCCCGCGAAATTCCAGAATTCTAATGAGGCAGCATTTTGACGGTGTAACAACGTCGTGGTATTGGTAAACAGAGGTGTAGCGATATTGACCTGGTTCCCGGGACTTTGCGAAACTGTCTTGGAAGCTTTGCTCCCATCAGCGGTATTGCATTTCCAACCAGTAGCAGGATGTTTGCCTCGTGGTTATAATAGGCCTCATCAGTCGTTTAATGATAATGATATTGTGACTGTGCTCTCACTCCAGTGATGGGTACAGGAGATTTGCTCACTCAGCAACTGTTCTGACTTCCCTTCTGTGTGTCTTTCGGTACTGCAGAAACCATGAAAGTTAAACATGACGTTTCCCAGACTCTTTTGTGCCTAGCGATCTGACTGTGATCCAGGTTCTCTCAATCAGATGCACTTGTACAAGACCTAAGTTGGAATCTGAGTTTTGTGGGGAGAGGCAGGAAAGATCTACTGCAGCAGGAGGTCTGATTCTGAGGGCTGGGAATCGTTGCTGAGAGGCTATCCTGTTCCTTCAGCCCTACCAATTATTGTGTAAGTCACCTAAGACCTCGCAATAAATCCCCTTCCCTTCAATTACCCAGAGTTCTTTCTACTGAGTGCAAGTAAGCCTTAACCCACACAGCACCTGGAAGGAAAATAAATCCAGCATAACAGCATGGAATCCAGTTGACACTAAAGTAAACTTGGCGCCTCCTGAAATGTACACCTTCCCATTTACCTAACACACCAGAGGCTCCTAATTCTGAAGTTGTCTCTGTTCTAAAGTAGGTATCAAAATTCCAAAGTGGAAAGCCCACTTCAGCAACGTAGCGGGAAGGGATGATGTGCCGGTAACCTGACTTCACGGCTCTGTGTCCAGCAGGTGTGGCTGGGCCCAGACGGGAACATCCGTGCTGGGCTGGGGCAGGTACCAGCACCGTCCAGCCCCAGTCTAGGGAGTAAGCAGGGCGTCAACAGTCAACACAAGATAACCACCCTCTGGGCTTTCTATCTATGGGTAACAGGTTCCCAACCACTGGACAGAATTCCCTAGGAGCCCATGTTTTGGGGGAAAAAATTAAGACCCTAATTCTTCAAGGAGCAGAATATAAGCGCAGAAATTCAGCCAGAGCTGTTAAGATGCTGCATTTCCCCCAAATTCATTAATTTCCAGCAGTTTAACGTCAAATTCATATGAAGAAACAAACATCACAGCAAGCACCCTGCCGCATTCTACACAGGATGTTTGCCCATGTACAGCAGGCTGCCCTGCTTGCATTGTCCCCACCACAAGTCCAGGAATCTTTTCTATTTCAGAAATAACAAATAGGAAAAGAGAAAATTATGTCCTCAACAGAGCAGTATCCTTTCCCTTGGCCCATCTCCCGAGAGACCTTTGACTTTGCAAGAATATTTTGGCTTCAACCTTTCTCCTCAGTGCCATAAACACGGCAGCAACAATTTATTCCTTTCCAGCAGCCATAAAAATTATCTCTCTTGTTTCCCAAAATCACAGAAAATTAGCACCTTTGACCATCTTTTTCTCAGGCCCTGTCTTCCTCTCATGGTCGCAGACACATGAACAAGAGCCACGGCGGGCTCTCCTTTCTTGCACGCTCGTAGAAAATTCCAACTAGCCATCTCCATACTGATCTATCCCTATACTTGTCTCGAGTCTGTAGAAAAAATTTTAAAGTAGCATTTTCCAAAATGGGTTTTATGGCTCACCAGGTCTATGAAATGTTATTAAGTGTCTCCCAAACAAAGTATTTTGTAGTAAAATTAATCTGGGAAGCGCTATTTGCTTTAGATTTCAGAACACGTGTGCATATTGAAGGGTCTGATAAATCCTATGGTAAAGAAAATTATGCAAATTTCAAATTTGGTTTGCCCAGATTTTCCCGGTTCATTCAAACCTGCAAGAGGTTTATATTTGTTTCCCAGCTATTACAATTCTATGCCACAGTGTTCTGTGGGTACCAGATCGGGTAAATGATGGCATCTGGGAATAGAGTTGAATTTTATAACTGGGGGTTGAACATGAGGTGAGATTCCAACTTCCAGAACACCTGCTGCTGATGGGTGAGACTCAGCCAAGGGGCTGGACCCTGAGCTCAGGAGGGGGGCTCGAGCTAGGTAGGTTTCTCCTGCTCAGGGTTGGTCCCGAGAAAGAAGTGCAGGGCTGAATCTGCGGCTAGAGTTCCAACAATTAGGGCTATGATGATGGGGAAGGCTGCAGAGCTTGCTACTCAAGTGTGCTCCCGGATCAGCATCGCTAGAAGTACAGAGTCTCAGGCCTTACCCCAGACCTACCAAAGCAGGATCTGCAGTTTAACGAGATCCCCAAGTGATCTGTATGCACGTTACAACTTGAGAGGCACTGGCGTCAAGCTGTGGTTTTCCATCCTGCCTGCGCTTTAGAATCATGTGGGGAGCTTTAAAATATGGATCCCTGAGATCCATCCCCAGAGACTCTGATTCAAATGTTCTGAGGTAGAGCTAGGGCATCAGCCTTTTTTAAATCTCCTGACCATGCAGCCTGAGTTGAGAACTGCTGTTCTAACCCGGAGAAGCAACGGGAGTAAGTTTAGGGTTCCTAGGAAACACCATAAGGACCACTACATTCGGCCTTTTCCGCATGCCGTCTCATTGGGATGGGTGAGTGGTGCTTTGGGGACCTGTGGCGTGGTTCCCCGTGATGAATTAGAACCACCTGAAGAACATTCCACAGCCTTCGGGAAGGCCTCGGCACAGATGCTGTCAGAGGCAAAAGCCGCACTACCCTTCCAGGCTCACTTCCCGTGGTGCGTTCCTCCCAAAGCATTCTAGGGGCTGTGCCATTGCATCTTCTCTGGGTCACGGCACTTCATTAGAACAACGCCCCTCAGGCAGAAACGCACATGAAGTAGAAGGCAAGTGGCCATCTCTAACAGAATGTTCTTCTCCTGGGAGCTGGCTGCAGACATCTTGAGTTCTTCAACTGGTTAGAGCATCTTGGGTTGGATAGAGAACTTCAGAAAGAGGAATCACCCCCCCAATGTGCACAGCCTTTCCCTGGACACAGATGTTTCTCGTGGGGAGAAAACCAGTTACATATATTAAGCGCTAATACCACGTACCAGGCAACTTGCTTGAGCTACTTATCTACTTAAAGACGGTGTTTTTCACCAGGAGGTAACTATTAGCGCTCCTCTCTTCGAGAGGGGAAACCAAGAATGCTGGAAGGTAAATGTTTTCCTAACAATTAAGTGGTACAGCTTGGGACTGGAACTCATTCGGGGCTGACTCTAAAGGCCCTGCTCTTTCTACTGCACCACCGACCAGGGCATTCAGAAAACGCTGTTCCTAACAGACACTCAGACCAGTCCTGGTTCAGACCCAAGGCAGCCATGACTGATTCCACATTGCACTGGAAGTTCTGATATTGGACACGTAGAAAATTCTCATTCATCGGAGGCTAGAGTTACCCATCAACCCGTGCGATGTTCTCTCCTGCATCACAGCTCATCCCCTGCTCCTGGCTTCAGAGACGTGTGCTGACACAGAAAAGGAGTGTTCAGCGCATGTACTTCAGCAGAGTGATGTGGGAGGATAGATGATATGTAAAGTAGGGCACTGGAGAGGTTGGCATTCCCATGTGGGGTTTGAGATTGTAAATACAGGATTCAGCCAACCATCCATCACCTGTGATGGCAAATGGGAGAAAGGTGGTTGTCAGTGACATGTCCTGGAGCCAGTCCCCACCCTGCTGGGGCAGGGAAAGAAGCTGGTCTGCCGTCAGACAAAGGGGGAAACGATCCAGGACAGGTCTGAGATGGTGGACATGGGCTGATGCTCTTAAAAGAGGCTGACACTTGGCTGACATCTGCTCCCTTGCCAGGTGTCTGGGATGCCTTCCCAACCAGGAGACCTGTGGTGCCCTGCAAAGTTCACCCAGTAAACTTGGGTCCTAAGTTGGGGGACCACTGGCCTGATGGATGTTCAGCGGTGTCTGATCTCTGGGGTAGGGTCTCTCCAATCAGATGGAAGATGCTCTCTTGGTTTTAGGTTCTATCTAGGATGTAGTCAGCTCCTACCGAGAGTTGGGTACATGGAGCTAAGATTTGATCTTTCGGAGAGGGGGCTGCCTTAGATGAGCAGGGAATCAGGTTCTCGACCCAACAGGCTAGGAATCAGGGCAATGGGGATGGGGAACCCCAGAAGCAGAGGCCACAGAAAGACTGACGTGATGAGGTCTAAGGCTCAGCGGGCCCGGGGATACTGGGACTGACCTCAGCCCCCTCCTCCTGATGGGAGTGGGGCTTCTTAGGCTCTGGTTTCCTTTGACACAGGGACTGGGCAGGATTAGCCCCTGCAGCTAAGCAGAGTTGGGGAAGGCACGGGCTGGCAGCTTCACTTGCCAGGTGCCTTCAAGGAGCCCCTCGCTCCTCCCATCTGATCATCTTGGCCTGCCTCTCAGTGGTCTCTGAACATAACCGTTTTTGTCCCACTTTGCTTCCCACTGTGACCTGTCACTCATTCTTTCCCTCGGCCCCTCCTGCCATCCCTGCCTCCTGTGAGCACGCCAGGCTCATCCCAGCACGGCTCAAAGTCCTCATTCGTACTGTTTCTTTGTCTTGAATTATTTTCTTTCTTCTGGATGCCTCCCCAGGTTGTATATCTCCAAGGCAACATGGAGATCTGCCTCTTCCATAAACCCTCGGCCACCTGCTGCAGCCAACTGGCCACTTCCTCGTACCCCTGAATGACCACAGTATCTTCAAAGTGTGCCCTAAGATTTAGAGTTTCATTCCACACTGTCTTTCATTTCATCACAGGGTCCTGTTTAACGTTAGCCTTCTCATTTGGTTCAACTCAACAAGCGTGTATTGATCATCAACAATCAACCCGACACATTGGAGACTTGAGTATAAGACGGAGTCCTTGCAAACGTGGAAATACCATATGCTGACACCCTAGGTATGCACTGGCCTTGTCCCTCACAATGAATTTTAAGCGTCTTTTGCAGTAGGCTTTGCTAGCAAGCACTGAACGCTGAGCTCTCATAGGCTCTGCTGAGGAGTTTTCCATCATCCGGTTTACTCGTTACAGTGGCCCAGCGTGCACAGCTGTCTTCCATCATTCTCTGCCCTGAAACCTCTTCTTAGGAAATCTGCCCACACTCCCTTGTCATAGCTGCTGACTGCATGGCCACATTGACTGGACAGTAGGTTACACTGTTCGTCCAATGCCCTGACCAAACCTGGGCCAACCAGATCCTCTTTCTTTGCTATTTGTAATTTGGACTCAAAAATTTCAGTGACTGTTAGACTTGTGATGACATAGACCCAGAGGCCCAGAGTACCATGTCGGAGTATTTATTTTCTGCTGTGTATAAAGAGAAGGAGAGAGAGAGACAGAGACAGAGACAAAGAAAGAGAGATATGAATTAAGCAAATACGTGGAGAAAAGCAGACAGAGAGAGAGCGAGAAGGTGAGAGAGAGATGGAGAGACAGAGAGAGAAATGGAGAGATGGAGAAAGACTAGCAAACTCCATTCCTAATAGTGTCTCAGTTCCTGATTCCAAACCCTGTGAGACTAGCAGTACTTCCTGCCCTGTGTTCCTTGAGACACATACCACTGTATCCTTACAACAGTTTTTGACTTAATGAAGCTGACTTAAATGGGTTATTACTACTTGCAACCCCACATACTGGCTAAGATGCACTATGAGAAATGTTATTATTCCATTTCACAGATTAAATAACTGAGTCTCAGACAATCCCATTGTCTTCAGTCAATGGTTGGAACGGGACATTCAAAGCAGGTCTTTGGATTCTAATATACTGTCCTATGTCCAAAACCTAACCCAGAGCTAAACACCTAGTAGGATCTCAATTAATACTTATTAATGTATTGGGTGGTGAAATTCTCTAGTGAAATGGTCTTGGTCATTCTAGCCCTAGCCCTCTATTTCTTCCATACTTCTCCCCAGTGCTTACCCAATGTTCCCTATCTGTCCCCTTAGTTATTTTCTCAGTTCAGGATCAGCTTTGAGTCACACAAAGAGCACACAGATCAGCTGCTGAACGGGGTGCCTGGAGATCACGTCCCCATTTGACAGTGCCATTGGGGCTTGCCAATCGTTTGTCTCCAACAATTTCTCCCCTTACATAATTGGGTAATTGGGAGAGGCAGCTAAAGGCAGATGTATCCCCACACCTCCGAAAACATTAATCAAGAGAACAGCAGTGCTGCCTGCGCTCTCAGCAGTTCATTACAATTTCTGTAACAAGAGGAGCTGTGGGCATGTAAAGCATTATCTTCTCCCGTCATTTCTGACAAAATATCCCAGAACAGCAGGCCCACAAGGACAAGGTAAGGCCATTCTCCATTCTAAATAGCATATACTTTTTTGAAAATAAAAGAAGCAATTTAAGCATTTTGGCTTCCTAGAGTGAGTTGGCAGGCACACTTCTCATCTCGCAGATGCCTTCGGGTGAAGGTGTTTTAATAAGAGAGAAAGTGGGAAGAAGATAGCAGAATTCACCAGAGGCCAGGAGGAACCACAGAGCATGGGGTGTGGAGCCCACAGACTGGAAAGAGGCGGGGGAGGGGGGAGGTGTGGGCGTATGAGCTTGGGGAGGGATCTCGCTTCTGCTCAGACACACATGCCATGTCACCCAAAGCCCCCAGCAGAGTCCCATTACTGACAGCCAACCAACAGGTGAAGAATTTAATTCTATTTGTTTCACTTCTTCATTTACCACAGTTCATAAGAGAATGTAGACGTGATTATTATGTAATGTGGGGGGGAATGCATTTCCCAAATTAGTATATCTTTTGAGAGCCTCCACCCTAATAAGGACATGGGCCAAGGGAGGCTGCATTTCTTTGAAATGATGGATAGATTTCTTTCATCCATTGCAGAATCAACCCCATGTAGCGGCTCTGGAGCCAGGCTGCTTGGGATTGAAACTTAGTTCCCCCGTGTGCCAATCACGTGACCCTGAGCAAATTATGTGATCTCTCTGGGTCTCAGTTTCTTCATCAGTAATCTAGGGGTGACAGTGGCATCCGGCTCGTAGAATTGTTATGAGTGTTGAATGAGTTAATGCCCATGAAGAACGGGGCTTGGCATGTAGGAGAGTCCAGTAAACGTTAACTAGTATTATTCAAATGATTTTTCGGTATGTAAACTACATATCCACTGGCCAGGATGCAAAAAGGAATAAGGAGAAGGATCTGCCCTCAGAGCATCCATATTCTAGATGGCTAACAGACACTCAAAAGTAACAAGAGACCACAATTATTGTGTATTCGCTGTGTGCCAGGCACAGTGCACTGGACTTAATGGGACAGGTGCTATTACCTGTCAGGCTTAGAGAGGTGAAACAACTGGCCCAAGGTCACACAGCTAAGAAGAAGTGGTGCAGCCAGGGTGCACACCCAAACCCGCCTGGTACCACCACCTGGCCTCTTAACTGCTGGTTCTTTGCATGACTACCACTTCCTCTGAGAGAATTTGCATTGTTCTTCCGTTAACATGATGCAAATGTCCCATCTCCAAGCTGGCTCTTCTTCCTCACAGAATCCCACTCTCTTTTCCTTCAGAAAACTGATCACAATTTTTAACTGCATTTTTATTGGCTGTCTTTCCCCCAGACTATAAACTCCATGAGGGCAGGGAAGAGATCGTCGTCTGTTATGTTCATCATCGCCTATCTAGCAACTAGCGCATGGCCTGGCGGGCATCAGGCTCTCCATAAATGCCACTGGATAATCAACTGTGATAGACTGCCTCTCTGAAAGTAAACAGAAGGCTGTACTATCTCCCTAAGTGCTGTAACAAAGATATGAAGAAAACACATGGGGTTTTACTTCAGGGAATTAGGGAAGGCTTCTCTGAGGAGGTGACACATAGACGGGATCTAGAAGGATGAGGAGAAACGGGTCAAGTAGAGAGGGGGTGAAGGCTGCTTCGAGCATGTGCAAAAGCACGTCCATGGGCAAAACCACAAAAAGCGGAGAAAGCCCAGCTGAGGGAAGAGAAAATGCCAACAATGTCTTGGCAACTGTGCTTATCGGTCCACTAGCATCCAGAATGAGTGCCTGTTGGCAAGGTTATAACGCATTCCCCGCGTGAGGCTGAGTTTCCATAACACAAAACAAGCCCTTTGTGGAGACATTTGAAGGAGAGTGAAAAAAGGAATATGCCTTTCTTTACCATCCAAAGAGAGAGAGGATAACACTTTGATCAGAAACCTTGGCTTAATCTACAAATGAGCATACCAGTTAGAATTCAGTTGGCTGAAAGAAGAAGGAAACCCCACACTTATGGGTGTTGAAACAGGACGGACACTGGCTCCCTCCTGTCCAAAGTCAGGGGTAGGGAACACTGGGCCATCAAGTCCCCAGGGACCAGGCACCAACCTGGTCCTCATAGTCTAGGATGTGCTTTGGTCACTGCTCCACTGTTCCAAGAAGTGGGGCGAAGAGGGTGGGGAAAGAAGACAGTTTCTGGAACCTTTCTGCTTACATCCCATTGGCCAGACCTAGGCATCTGGCCATACCTGTCTACAAAAGGGGGCTGAGAAATGTGGTCTTAATGTGTGCAAGAGATCGTGTGCCCAGCTAGAAACCAAGGGCCTTAGAGAGAACTAGAACAGATAATAGGGTGGACCACTGGCCTCAGTCTCTGCCCAGAGCAGATCCAGCTCATTGCGTGATTCCGCCTTGCCCTTAGCATGTGCAGTGCAGTCACCACCTGGACCAGGGGTTAATGTATTCTCAGGCTAGCTAACATATATACTTATCAGCAGAAGCCCATGTCATGCCCATCATTTCAAATATTGAAAGCTGTGGAACCCTGTGTTCCAATGAAAGTTTATATGGAATTCCATGATGCTAACTGCTTGAAGACATATTTCTCTACTGAAATCAGAGGTAGGAGGGCTAGAACATCATCTAACATCCCCATCCCTTGACAGTGGTCCCTACTTCAGGGCCCTGGAATCACTGTGTGTAAACCACAGGCTTAAGGCAACTGTCAGAGAAACTACAGACTCTCATCAGTATTTTAAAATTACATCTAATTGCTCTACCGTTTCAGCAGTACGTCTAGATTATCACTTTTTTAATCAGAAGCAAAAGCACCACCCACCCCCATCCCCCAATTTTTGCCAATTCTCACAGATTTCTGAGCTTCTTTATTGGGACTTGTGGAGAGCCAAGACGACTTGGCACCTTAACGGTTTTAGAAAGATGAAATGAGATAGTATATAAAGAGCTCAGCACAGCTCCTGGCATGTAGTAAGTTTTCCCCAAAATGTTAACTATTATTATCATTTCTCACAATTTATTCTGCTTAGGTAACAATGCAACTTTTAACATATATTTTAACCAAAATGGCTTAATGATAAAATGGTTGTGCCTATCCCATGTCAAGTCCCATTTTATGACTAATAAAGTACACCTTTGTTTTTTTGTTTTCTTTTTTTCCAGCTTTATTGAGATACAATTGACAGAGAACATTGTGTGAGTTTAAGGTATAGAATGTGATGATTTGATACACACGTATATTGCAAAATATTTTCCGCAATAAGATGGTAACACATCCCTCACCTCACATATTTACCACTTTGCTGCTGCTGCTGTTACGGTGAGAACATTAAAGCTCTACTCTCATAGTAACTTTAAAATATACAGTACAGTATTGTTAACTACAGTCGCCATGCTGTACATTACATCCCCAGAACTTATTCATCTTATAACTGAAAGTTTGTACCCTTTGACCAACATCTCTCCATTTTCCCTACCCCTCAGCCCCTGGCAACCACCATTCTACTCTGTTTGTACGGGTTCAATGGTTTCATAGTCCACATACAAGTGAGATTATACACTACTTGTATGTCTCTGTCTAACTTCATTCAGTCAGCATGGTGCCCTCAAGGTCCATCCATGTCGTCACAAATGGCAGGACTTCCTTCTTTTTTATGGCTGAATTACACACACACACACACACACACACACACACACACACATCACATTTTCTTCATCCATTCATCCATCTCCGGACACTTCGATTTCTTCCATGTCTTGGCTATTGTGGATAATGCTGCAACAAACACGGGAGTGCCCGTATCTCTTGAACATATCAATTTCATTTTCTTTGGATCTCTGCCTAAAGGAGCACTGCTGGATCGTATGGTAGTTCTATTCTTAATTGTTTTGAGGAACCTCCATACTGTTTTCCATAGTGGCTGCACCAGCTTACATTCCCACCAACAGTGTACACGGATTCTCTTCTCTCAACATCCTCCTCCATGTTTGTTACCGCTTGTCGTTTTGACGATAGCCATTCTAACAGGCGTGAGGTGATATCTCTTCGTGGTTTCGATTTACCTTTGCCTGATTATGAGTAATGCTGAGCACTTCTGCAGGTAGCTGTTGGCGATTTGGATGTCGTCTTTGGAAAAAGTCAATTCAGGCGTCCTTTGCCCGTTTTTTCAGTTAGACCATTTGTGCTTTTTTGCTATTGATTTGTATGAGTTTCTTATATACTTAGGGTGTTAAGCTTGCATCAGATATATGATTTACAAACATTTTCTCCCATTTCGTAGGTTGCCTTTTCATTTTGTTGATTGTTTCTTGCTGTGCAGAAACACCTTTGTTTTTAAATTAAATTCTTCACCAAGGGACTTTTCTTCTTTCTTAACTTCTGCTGTTTTGTTTATTACGGCATCAAAAGGGGAAAATATTTCCCTTTTAACCCAGTGTGATTCTCCTGGATCTCTTTCTATGATAAACCGAATTCTAGGACATTAATACCATCAGCCTAAACTACCAAATTCTATCTATATAACAAATCTAAAACAGCATCTCCTTCCTTCTTAATCATTAGACAAGATTCCCAAATAAGCTTCATGTAGATTCCTCTTCATATTTGTCATAAAAATCACACTTAGTTTTCTTCCCCACGCCTAAGATGTTCTTGGTGCCAACAGTGATATAAATAAAATGATTAAATGTTAGGCAGAGATCAGACACCCCCAAAAATGGCAATTCTCATCATCGTGTTGTAACTGCCGATAATGGTACTTTTCATACTTACTGAGTACCTGCAATGTGCCTCTCTAGGCTTGGTGTATAATACGCATGATGTCATTTAATCCTGCCAACAACCCCGCGAGACAGATATCATTAGCTTGATTTTATAAAAAAAGGAAACTAAAGCTCAAAGATGGGATTGGGTTTCCTAGAAAACAGAGCCCGAGGCAAACTTTCTTGCTAACACTGTACTGAGTGGGAAGCACAAGCCCAGGGAAGCGTGGATGAGGGGGAAGGGAAGTGGGGAGGGTCGGAAAGGAGGCAGGTCCAAGGTGGTACATAACCAAGCTGCCAACACATCACAAGGGAGCACAGCTGCTTGCTCCAGCACACAAGGAGTCCCGGAGAAGCTGTGTATGACCTCTGCACGCGTGCAGGACAGCAGGTGGTTTGCTGTCTGGCTTCTTCTGGTCTCCCGTCTCCTATTGCTCAAAGCCGGCCCCATGGGGTGTTAACTCCTCCATCCTCCCTCATTATGTTATCCAGCCTCTCTAGGCAGCCAGTGGGAGGCTAGAGCCTCTGTGGGTCCAATTAAGTTGGACCTGGAAGCTGTATGTCTGTGGCCTCCTCCTTATTGTACCTTTATTGTCAGGTACAATAAAGACTCCGACAAAGCCCGACTCTCGGTCCCAGGGGAGCATCAGTCAATCTGTGGTATTTGGAAATCAGGAGATGGTGATGGCGACCACACCATTGGGCTAAGTGGTTGGCAGGGTTCTTCTAATAGAGAAGCAAAAAAAAAAAAAAAAATGACAGAGAACAAGGACATCTGGGGCCAAATGGTATGGGGTGGCACACAAGTGGCATCCAGTACATCCGGAGAGCCGAAGTAGCTTGCCCAAGGATACACAGCCATGGCAGCCAGCATTCAAACCCAGGCCAGACTGACTACAAAAACACTTGAATTTTTCCATGACATCCAGATGTCTTGCTCCGATGAGATTTTGAGAAGCTAAAGAGGGACCCATGATTTCCTGAGCTGTCTGGTTCATGGCCATGAGAAGATAAATATTTATCAAGCAGGCGTGGGTGATGTGTCAGCAAGAATGCCTATAGGCTCGTGTCGTCCTTTTCTGTATACTGGGAACAGACACTTTCGGAGGGCATGAGCTACCGTGATTATAATGCCTCATGGGATCTGCTGTGGCTGCCTTAACTTAACCCAAAAGGTTAGCACCAAATCAAACACTGGGTGCGGCAGGTAGCATACGAGTGGCCAGTGCGCTGCCCTCACCTCTGCCTGTCGGATGTCAAGGGTATCAGAGATGAAATCAAGTGGGGAAATTTCCCTGAAGTGGGAGCAGGAAGTGCCATATGTTTCACAGGAAACAGCTTGAGTGAATGTTCAGTGACAAGACCAGTAATTTGAGAAGTGAGTCTCAGCAGCTGCGCAAAGGCTTCTGTTCCAGGAGATGTTGGCTCTCATAGGTGTGCCCTGTGTTAGGAAAGCCCATCGCTCACCATAAGCTTGCCTGTGTTCTTCTGTATTTCACCCCTAACCCCCTGCTCAGAAGCATGAATGGGCCCCTGTCTTCTCTGCTCTCCCTCCCATCCCATCCTGCCTTCTCCTGGGAGCAGAACTCCTTCCGTTGCAGTCCTGGCAGCTCTCACACCTTCGATGTCTTCCTCTCCACGTTGGGGTCTTTCTTCTACAAACATGATCAGACTTATCCATATCCAAGGTGACATTTCCCCATTTATCCTCCATCACTACCCCATTTTTCTGCTTCTCAAATGAACATCTATTGGATCTTAACCTCACACTCAATTCTTTTTTTAAATCAATTTTTAAAAATTGAAGTATAGCTGCTTTACAAAGTTCTGCTGTACAGCAAAGTGATTCAGTTATACATCTATATATACATTCTTTTCTTTAATATTCTTTTCCATTATGGTTTATCATAGGATATTAATATAGTTCTCTGTGCTATACAAGAGGACCTTGTTGTTTATCCATTCTCTATATAAAAGCTCACATCTGCTAACCCCAACCTCCCACTCCATCCCTCCCCCAACCCCCGCCCCTTGGGCAGCCACCAGTCTGTTCTCTATGTCCGTGATTCTGTTTCTGTTTCATAGATAGGTTCATTTGTGACACTCAGTTCTTAACTGTTTCAATGCTGGTTTTCCTCTCGCCACTCTGCTGAAATGCTTTCTCCAAAGGTTGCTGTAATAAACATCTATTGTTTTTGCCACTCTCCATAGCACTGGCTCTCCCTTCTTCCCCATTCTCTCCATCATACCCCAATTCTCCCCCTAGAGAATCACTTCCTTTCCTCCTCTCAACCTATGAGATTTGCCCGGGCTGCACATGTAACTCAAGGGTGAAGGATATGACCTCTGCCTATGTCAATTAGTGATTTGTTTGGGGATGGGCACGTAGACTTTTTCTGGGGGTGCTGAGAGGCATATGCTTCCTCTTTCATGTTGTATTTAAGCCTGAGAGAGTGAAGGCCCTGAGCTACTTATCACCGCAAGGGAATGGAGCCAACGTAGAGGAGATGGAGCTGAAGGAGGGAGGGATGAATAATCTGATTCTGGTGACATGACATGAATCCTTGAATCATGTCACTCCTGATGGCATCCCTATCTGCTGACCCCTTCAGTTAACTGAGGCTTTTTGCATAAGCCAGTCTATTGGGGTTTATGTTACTTGCAGCAGAAAGAGCCCCAACGGATACAGAAATCTAGTGCCGTCATCAGCGACCTCCGAAGCACCAAAATCAACTTTCAGCTTTGCTTTCCCCACTACATGCTGGGTACCATCCTCTTGGTATTTCAGTGAGGCCCAAGCCTCAGCTCTCACAGACACTACCTCTTCTGCAGAGCCCTCAATTCCAAACTTGCTTCTCCTCTTGACTTTCACTCTTCTGCTAATGGCACCTTTTTCCTCTCAGTCCTTGAGGCTTAAAATCTAGAAGCCATTGCGACTTCTTCCTGCCCTTTGCTCCAAAATCCATTTCCAAGTCCTATCACCCTCTCAGACTATACTACAAAGCAACAGTCATCAAGACAGTATGGTACTGGCACAAAAGCACAAAAATAGATCAATGGAACAGGATAGAAAGCCCAGAGATAAACTCACATACCTAGGGTCACCTAATCTATGACAAAGGAGGCAAAAATATACAATGGAGAAATGACAGCCTCTTCAATAAGTGGTGCTGGGAAAACTGGAGAGCTACACGTAAAAGAATGAAATTAGAACAAACACTCTCTAACACCATACACAAAAATAAACTCAAAATGGATTAAAGACCTAAATGTAAGGCCAGACACTATCAGACTCTTAGAGGAAAACATAGGCAGGACACTCTTTGACATAAATCACAGCAACATCTTTTTTGACCCACCTCCTAGAGTAATGGAAATAAAATAAAAAATAAACAAATGGGACCTAACGAAACTTAAATGCTTTTGCACAGCAAAGGAAACCATAAACAAGACAAAAAGACAACCCTTAGAATGGGAGAAAATATTTGCAAATGAAGCAACTGACAAAGGATTAATCTCCAAAATATACAAGCAGTTCATACAGCTCAATATCAAAAAAACAAACAACCCAATCAAAAAATAGGTGGAAGACCTAAACAGACATTTCTCCAAAGAAGACATACGGATGGCCAACAAACACATGAAAAGATGATCACATCACTAATTATTGGAGAAATGCAAATCAAAACTACAGTGAGGTATCACCTCACACCGGTCAGAATGGCCATCAGCAAAAAATCTACAAACAATAAATGCTGGAGAGGGTGTGGAGAAAAGGGAACCCTCCTGCACTGTTGGTGGGAATGTAAATTGATACAGCCACTATGGAAAACAGTACAGAGGTTCCTTAAAAAAACTAAAAATAGAACTACCATATGACCCAGCAATCCCACTACTGGGCATATACCCAGAGAAAACCATAATTCACAAAAACACATGCTCCCCAATGTTCACAGAGGCACTATTTACAATAGCCAGAACATGGAAGCAACCTAAATGTCCATCAACAGAGGAATGGATAAAGAAGATGTGGTACATCTTCTTTATATATACATGTACATCTTCATGTATATATACAATGGAATATTACTCAACAATAAAAAGGAATGAAATTGAGTCATTTGTAGAGACGTGGATGGACCTAGAGAGTGTCATACAGAATGAAGTAAGTCAGAAAGAGGAAAGCAAATATTGTATAATAATGCATATATGTGGAATCTAGAAAAATGGTATAGATGATCCTATTCACAAAGCAGAAATAGAGACACAGACGTAGACAACAAATGTATGGATACCAAGGGGGAAAGGGGTGGGGTGGGAGGAATTGGGAGACTGAGATTGACACATATACATTATTGATACTACATATACTATAGACAACTGAGGGGAACATGCTGTATAGCACAGGGAACTCTACCTAATGCATTTTGGTAACCTAAATGGGACGGAAGTCCAAAAGGAAGGGGATATCTGTATATGTACGGCTGATTCATTTTGTTGTGCAGTGGAGGCTAACACAACATCGTAAAGCAACCATACTCCAATAAAAATTAATTTTTAAAAAAGTCCTATCACCCTCAATCCTCAAAAAACTGCCATGATTGTCCATTGCCTTTTTTTTTTTTTTTTTTTTTGCGGTACGCGGGCCTCTCACTGTTGCGGCCTCTCCCATTGCGGAGCACAGGCTCCGGACCCGCAGGCTCAGCGGCCATGGCTCACGGGCCCAGCTGCTCCGCGGCACGTGGGATCCTCCCGGACCGGGGCACGAACCCGCGTCCCCTGCATCGGCCCAATTGCCTTTTGAATGCAGTAAGCATAATTCCACAGACATTAATTACAGCCTCTCCTCTGTGTCAGGCACTGCGCTAGGCACTGTGAGGAAGATGGATTAGGATGGATATAGTCCCTGGCCCTCCAGGGCCTTAAGATCTAGTGGTTTAGGTGACTAGACCACAAAGCCTCATGCGCATACACACACACACACACACACACACACACACACACACACACACAGGGTATTGAATAATGTGCGCTTTCCTCATTCATTCCCAACCCGTCTCCCCAGTTTTAATTTTCTCTTTTGTACCTTCTGCTTAAGCCAGGTTGAGCTACCCATGCTTCCATGTTCTTCCACTTCCTTGACTTCGCTTATGCTGTTTCCTTCCCTGGAACATCCTTCCCTCCGACTCTGCGTGGCCAAACCTGGTTTATACTTTAAAGCCTTTCTCAAATGATACATTACCCTAAGTCTTTTGCTGATTACCCTAGTCAGCTGTAATCTTTTTCTCCTCTCAGTTCCCAGAGCACCCTCTATGAAGCTCCACCCTGCATTTTCCATGTTTGAAAAATAATGTAATTATGTAAGTAACTTATCTGCCCAATTACATGACATATTCATTAAGGGTAGAATCTTTTTTTTTTTTATATCTTTGAGTCCCGACCAACTAGGAAAGTTAATGCTAAGAATGCGTTTACCGATACAAAGCACGTGCATCATTCAGGACCAGCTCTTTTGACACTGAAGAATTCTTTACCTAAAATAAAACTTGTAAAGATTTCCCACAGGTTTTTAAAAATAAACGTTCAGATTCATTTGAGCTTGTTTATGGATTATCAACTATTAGCCTGGAGGAGAACTGTAGCTTGGGAGAAATCAAACAAACAAACAAAAAAGTAAACTTATTCGAAACCACTGCTCATTCATGATTTCCTAGAAAGCATAGATCTTCACCGACTATGGGAACTCTTTAGAAAATAGGATTCTGTTTTCAGAAACGGGATTAAAGCATAGATCTACTTTTCAAAACCTGTATCGGGAGTAAGAACATGATTTGGAGAAGCTGGCATTGTGGGAGAACTCAGAAAGACGCTATTATACACACGAGTCGTACTGGAGGGGACTTTGTTCTTCCTGGAGTGCCTGGAATCCTGGGACATTGGCTGGGAGTTAGCCTGGGGTTCTGGCTACCAACAAGGGCCAGTCCGGGGACCTGATGGACAGTCTGCCCCTACTGTTTTGTGATGACACGAAGTGGAGTGGAGGTGGGCCATAATCACTGTTAGCTCCACCAGAATTCCTGAGCAGGGCTGGGGCTGGTGGTTGGGTCCCTGGGCAACATGACTACAGAAGGTGGAAGAGAAAGGAATCGCAGGCCATTTCACACCTTCAGCCAAGACCTGGGTTCCTCCCAGGGCTACAAACAAGGTGCAGACTTGGATGCAGGTGGTCTTGGAAAGGTGTCAGCTGGCCTATGATCTTCCCAGGATCAGGATTCCTGCCTGGACCCAGCTCCCAAAAGCTGGGATGGTTAGGGGATGGAGCAATGTACAAGGAAGGCCAAATCAGTGGTACAGACTATATGTGCTCAGGGAGTTTCCAGGCAAGAGGAGCTGGGTGGCCCAGAAGGCAGGTGAGGCTTCCTGCAGAGCTGGGCATGGGCAGGATTGGGACAGCAGAGGAGGAGAGGTGCATGCAGAGAATTCCAAGCAAAGGACCTGGAGCTGTGGCTCATTTGGGAAACGCTTCTGTATTTCAGGAGGAAAGATGATAGAGTTGCTTTTAATTATCTTAAAGACCCTGTGCACAATGGGCTTTGGAGTTTGGATGGGGAATTATTACCACAGCATGATCAGTTCTGACGGCCTGGCATAAATCTCTGACAGAATGGGGAGTCTGCAAGATAAATGGCTCAAACCAAGCTCATTACAGTGACCTTTCAAGGGAGAGAGGGAGATGTGAGTGCTGTCAGCCGGGCTCTGCCTCCATGCCGCCTAAAGCGGCCCCTCTCTACCTCTCACCACCCAAGAGCAATGCTGAAAATGACAAAGTGCAACTGGTGCTCTGGGTTAGCTCAGGGTCGCTGATGCGTCTGGAAGCATTCTCAGGCACACGCCTCTCATCGGTGATTAATGGAGCTCCCTAAGGCTGGAGAGGGACAGGCCTTCATTCCCTCATCTAACTCCTGAGCACTGTCCAAGATGCTCATGTCACAGGTGGGGAAACTGAGGCCAGATTAGCCAATGTCACACAGCAAGGTGTTAATGAACCTGCTGACTTCTACAGCTTCCATATTGCTTGGTGATGAAGACTGGTATCAAACTCTTGCTCTGCTATTTGCTAATGGTGAGGTCTTGGACAAGTTCAGTAAACTCTCTGAGGCTTGGTTTTCTCATTTGTAAAGTGGGAATTTCCTTCCTTCTTCCCTCCCTCCCTCCTCCCTTCTCTGTTTTCCTTTTTTTTTTTTTGTAGGGTGACCAACACATCCTGTTCACCCAGGACTTGCCTGGTTTCGGCACCAAGAGCCCAGCAATCTAGGAAATCACTCCATCTCTGGCAAACCGTATTTCTTTGTTCAATGATATTGCCTGACTCGGTTCCAGGTGCTGGGACAGCAGATACTCAGAGCAGATACCTGTTCTCCAGGAGTTAACATCTAATTCTATCAGGGGAAGACATACATGGATACATTGATAGGATCACAAAATAATACACATCCTGCACATATGAAACTATGTGTCGGGCTGTCTACTACATATTTTATAAATATTATATCATTGTAAACTTAATATTGAGAAGTAAATATCCATATACCCCCTCCCTAATTATCAGATGAGAAAATGGACACTTTGCTTTATTAACTAACTTTCCTAAAATCATACTTAGAGTGAAAAGTAAAGCCAGCATTTAAACCCTGGAGCTCCAGTGCTTGTGGGCCAGCCCTGACACCCCTGGAATGCAAATACAGGATTTAGACTGAGTGAGGCGACAGAGGGAGCCCCCTTCTTACACAGGCTGTTGATTAGCTTCTAAGAAGATTGTATTTGCTTTCCCCTCCCAGCTGGTTTGGGATCTGTGGTCCTATCCACCAGGCTGTGTGAGAGATGCAGAGAAGGTTACCCCTCAGATGCATCTGCTCCAGCTCCGAGCACCCAGCAGGCCTGGGAGCCCTTTCTCACAGTTCTATCTCCACCTTAGAAAACCAAGGGGTAGAGATCCCGACCACCAGGCAACTGACCCAGCAAGCGGGGAAGCGTGAGGGTGCAGAGCCTGCAGGATTCATGGAGTGTGGGAGTCCTTTGGCTTTGAGGACTTTGGGGCCAGGAGCATCTACCAGCAGCAGATGGAAAGCAGGCGATGTCCCCGTGCCAGCCAGAGCTCTGTGCCAAGAGAGAAACTGGAACCCATTTCTCTCGGACCTTCGAGTCCCCTGGCAGATGACAGGCTGATGAACGAGGACCATGCCTGAGGCACATTTCAAATTTCCAAGGCTAACTGTTCTATCCATCTACCCAACCACATTTATAGGAAATGTACAGATTGGTACTCTCGGAAGGAACCTTATCCATCACCCAGTCCAAGGGCCTCATTTTGGAGATGAGGAAAGCGAGGCCAAGCTTGGAGAAAATGACTTCTCAAGGAGGCACAAGATACGACGGGAAGAGACAAGTCTTAACCCCAAATCACCTGACTCCAAATGCACACACTTCTACAAAAATGCACAGCTCCTCCAAGTGGCTGGGCTCTAAAATTATCTATAGGGGACATAACTCCCCTTGCTACACTTCCCATCTTTATAAAGGAGGCTTTAGGGTGGAGGAGTGGGGCTCAAAGTCTACGGGTCTCCGGCGATCATCAGTTGGAAAAGGAAATCCAGGATTCCCTGGATTCTTGCGAGATGTGGTCCAAACAGGTCTAAAAATGTTCTTGACATTTGAGGTCAAGATGTCAAGATAAGATGTGTGGTGGGGAGAAAGAAAGCGGGAGGAAGAGGGAAGGGAGAGGCAAAAAGGAGGATAAAGGGAGGAACAGAGGGAGACTGTCAGTGTGTTGAGAGCCCAGGCTGGACCAGAGTGAGTTTTAGAACAACCTCAGCAGCATCTCCTCCCATACCTTATGCCCACCCAGCACGTACATGGCAGAAGCCGTGGGGAAGCTTCCAGGATTCACAGGTAGAGTCAGCTCCCAGCTTCACTACCCGCTGTGATGTGACCTTGAGCAGGTCTGAACGCCCTCCACTTCCCCTCCCCCCACCGCCGCGCCTGATTTGTTTCTTCATCTGTTAGAAAGCTCAACAGAGAGTGTGTTTATAAAATGCTCATCACAGGGCCTGGCCTAGAAAGCCCTTAATAAATGGCAGTTGTCACCACTTTGTCACCAAATGTTGGTGGGAACACTTTGATACCTGCCTCCCGGCAGCCAGTTGGGGGTGCTCATCAATTTCCCGCAGCTCCGGGGTCAGGCTTGCAGGGTGGCCACGCTCTGGTCCCTTTCGCTCTGCTGGCTGAAGCGGGAGCCACGCCTGCTGACCATCAGTTCAGGTTGGCATTTGGAACAGAGCATTTACAGTCCTCCTGGTGTAGCTGGAAGTACGCTGACAATATCTCAGCATCTCAAAGTGGAGAAATCAGAGGGCGGAGGAAATGCAGTCTTGCTACAGAAGGATTTACCAAATACTTCCTTTCATTGGGAGCCTCTCCAGAGCACTTAAAGTCCAATTTCCTTTTGCCAAAATTCTGTTTCCCTGTAGATGGCTAGGAACATGCCTAGTGTGAACAGGAGGAGTGTGGAGACTGGTGTGATCTTTCCCTCCAACCCCTTCTCTTGCCTTTTTAGAAGGCTCTTTGATTTGGTCCACGATACTGACCTGCAGGAAGCAGGGAGGGGACACAAGTGCCAGTCGCACATCTGTGTTTGACAGAGCTGCCCACCATCTCGGGCTGTTCAGTTTACTGCTGCCGCTGTCTTGGGCCAGCGAGCACCCTGTTATTCTAAGTGATTCTCACCCAGATCTCAGACCCTGCAGGGGAGATAGGGGACAGTGAAGGAAGAAAGGGCCGGCCTGTGACAATCACGCAGACACATGCCACAGCAGTCACTCATTCAGTGTCCCCTGACTTCTGACGTATCAGCGCAGTCAGCGGCCCCTGGGCCCATCACCCCAGCCTCCAAGCTCTCTGTTCTCTGCCCTCAGTTGGGGAGAGGAATGTGGAGCCAGTGCACCCCAGAGTTGGGCTTACTCTGCCTTCCCTGCTCTTCCGGTCACCTGCCGCTGGATTGATACCTCAGACCTTTCCAGAAACCACGCTCAGTGTAGCAGCAGAGGAAGGGTTTGGAAGCAGCAGACTGGGATTCAAGCCCAGCTGTTGATCTTTGCCTGGTCCCTTAACCCTTCCAAAGCCCATGTCTTCATCTGCAAAAGGGTGGTGGTCATGCCACCACGCAATCTGCATGGAAGCACGGCACAGGGGAAAGGATGTAAGCATCTAACGCAGCACAGGGACTCCACGTAGGACAATTCTCTTCCTCTCTTCCAGGTAAGGCAGGTGGTACCCCAGAAATCACTGGACCACCACATCCAAGTAATACTTGAGTCCCTACTTCTGGTGTATAGAACAAAGGAGAAGTCCACGGGGTCTTTCTGTCTCCAACACTGCAGGACAGGAATTGGGCCCCTCAGGGGAGCCTGGGGCTGGTGATAGTAGGCCTCCTCTCCCCAGAGCTGGGACCACTTGGCCTCGTCTGCAGCCCAGCCTGACCCTGGTCTCTGAGGCTCACCCTCACCTTACACAGGTTGGCTTCAGGAGCCCCAGCTCCAAGTGCTGCGGCTAGCACCACGTCACTCTTGTGACTGGTACAGCTCTGATCCTATGGCCCAGCTTTGACCCATCTGTGCTTCCTCCAAATCCAGGGAACTGGCCTGATGCCCAGGTGCTCCTGGGCTGGAGCTCTGGTTTAACCTGCCTTGGTTCATCTTGGACTCCTGGCATGGAGGCCATAATCCATTGACGACACTCCCCTTCCTGTTTCTCCCACCCTCACCCCACCTGAAGCTGCGTGGGTGCCCTTCTGGATTTCAGAATACTGCCCTGGCCAGTGCAAGATTTGACTTATTGCTACATTTAAAAGCTCCTGAGATGTCTCAAAATATTTGTGTGCCCCCAAAGGAAGAGATTATTTAGGTGCAAAAGGTTCAAATTCCAATGAATTCTTATCCAAATATGGAGAAAAATAAATTCCGATATTGGTTCATCTCTTGCAATGATGTTTTGGGGGCCCCACAGGTGATGTTCTCAGTAAGAAGTTCTCAAACTTGTTTAGGTGACTATCTGAAAGTTGTTTTCCTCTTTCCAGAAGCAAAATTACTGTTATTTAATTCACTTGAGAGTTGTAAAAATACTAATGTAAGTCACTCCTTATGATTTATGCACTGTGCTTAGTGCTTTACATGGAATAGCTTACTCAATCCTCACAAAAACGCTGGAGGAAGTATTACTACCATTTATTGCCATTTCATTGATGAGTAAATTGAGGCTCAGAGAGGAGAGGACACTCGTCCAATGTCACCCCACAGGTTGGGAAACAGTGAATCAATCCAGAAAGTTCAATCAGTTCCATAGCCACTATTCCTGCCCTCCCAACCCCATCCCTGAGACTCAAGAGACTATTGTCATCGGTTAGATGTGATTATGTTATGTGTAAGGCACATCAAATTACAGCCGTTAACACGTGGGCTGATTCACACACCAGCATGATAACAAATCCAAGCATGAGTTATCAGCTGTTTGATAATATTTGTCACTAATTTTGCTAACTGTGCATCCATTTGTCATCCGCTAGTGAGTGAGAGCAGGCAGCAAAAGTTTAAGAAAAACATATGGGAGAAAAGCTTCCCTGAGAGGCATTTCGATGTCTTAGCCTATGTCTTTTCCTCCTGCCAACTGGAAAAAGCCACACTTATTGTGTATCAGAGGCTGAACAACCTAGCCTGGTTCGTGGAAATCTGTGTTAATTTAGAGATGTCCATCTCTGCCGGTCCACCGGTGACCCTTCCTAGGTCCTCTCCCGGTGTTCTAACCCAACATTCTGAGGGGTACCCCTTCTCACCAGCACCAGTGGCCCAGTGCCACAGGGATTCTCAGCGAGGGTGGGGACACTCCCATGGGGCAGAAGCTGACCAGAAGCCGGGTGGTGGAAGGACAGTGCAATTTTGATGTACTTCTCAGCCTTGTGGGATGGAGGTTCCAAGGTGACCCTTGCTTCTCTCCATATATTATATACCTATGCCCTATAGGACCGGACCACCCATCCAGTCCCCTCTCTGATTGGATGAAGTTAGGTACCCAGCCCAAGTGCAGACAAACGATACACTGACCAAAAACAAGGGCTTTGAGCCTCACTCCCAAGGATGAGCTCCACCACCAGATCCAACTCTTGGAAATGGAGAGCAACAGGCTTCAGGCTCCAGAAGGGGAGCCCTGAGGGGTGCTGGGGATGCTGGAAGATGGCTGCAATGGGCCAGAGTTACAGGGATGCAGGAAGTAGGGGTCAGAACAGGGAGTCAGCTGATGCAAGCAGAAAAATGGAGCAGATTCCCAGAGAGAGGAGCGGACTCCAGGAGAGAGATGAGACCCTAAAGGACCACCTCCTGGGGTCCCACCACCTGTCCTGTTCCGGCTCCAGTGTCTGCGAGATGTGGCTGCTTGCTCTTGGATTCCCATGAAATCCTTCTTTGCTTTCCTTACCATCACCCACCCACTCCCATGCTTTTACTCCAGTCAGCCTGAGTGAACCTTCGTTCTTTGCAACCAAAGAGCACTGCCTTAAATGAGGTCCAGGGGAACAGCGCTCAGGTTCCTGGGACCTGAACTGCCTCCCTGCCTCTCCCCAGACCCTTCACTGGGTTATCAGAAACCTCAGAAACTGCAGGAGCGGGTGCACTGCTTCCCTCATTAGTGCTTTCACATCCCAGCCCTTGCTCCTCTGTGAGCTGTTTACAAGGCTTTGTACGTTTGCTTACCGCTCGCTCCCAAGTTTCCGGCCTCCTGCTTGACTCCACCTCCCGCTGTGATCCCTTCCCTGGCTCCCACTGAGCTGGGGCTCATTTACATTTCACTCACCAACCCATTTAGTTAAAATTCTACAGTTAATTCAATTTTCACGGAGTAGCCCTGGATTGCATTTGCATTCATCACTTCCGGGGGGGCTCTGAAGGGGATCAGAGCGGTGGCTTCCCTGCAGAGACCCTCACTTAAGCAAAGGACAGCACAGCTTGCAGGCTGGGGGCAGAAGATCCCGCTGCAGGGTCAGCTCAGCAGCTTCTGGCAGCAGCCCTGGGGGTCAAGCCCCTGGAGGGCAGTCAGTGCCCTCTGCCCAGGCTGCTCAGACTGAGCCTTCCTGCCTGCTAATGATTCATTGTGCATCCAACTCTAGGTTCACTGCCCGCTGTGCAAAGCATTTCCTTTACCTTAGCCTAAAACAGCTTAAGCTTCAGGGGTGTTGCCTAGTGCCTATATTATTACAAGGTTTGGGAAGGAAAAATTAAAATAAAATGAAATGAAATGAAGTGAAGTAAAATAACACTACTTCACAAAATCACAATGGAAAAGGTGTGGTGGCTTTTGGACACAGCCAAAGAGAAACCTTGGGTCATAATGAGCTAAAGGCAGCATTGCTATTTCATCTCCATCCTCATCTCCATCCCCATCTCCATCTCCATCTCTGTCTCTGTCCTCGTCTCATCTCCATCTCCATCTCCATCTCTGTCTCTGTCCTCATCTCCATCTCCATCTCCATCTCTGAGTAGCTAGCTCTAGAAGTTTCATGGTGGCATGACTCAGACCATCCTATGGGACCCCACTGTCAATGGGTGCTGCATGTAACTAACTTTTCGTTTCAGGCCTTCTGCTGCTCTTCAAGCTAGTTAAGGAAAACTTGCAGCAAGGAAGAGTTATCGGAGTCTGCAATTCTGTTAAGTAGCAGAGGTTACAAATTTGCCAGTAATCCCTTCTTCATCCCGAAAGCAGTGACGATTGGATTCAATCACTTACAAATTTCCCCTGCATCTGTCATATCTCAGGACTTATTGGGAAGGAATGGTCTGGCCCGGTTCCTTTCGTGTTTCATTTGGGCTTCGAGGGCTATACACAGAAAGGATGCTACTGCATAAGGCCAGCTTTCCAGAAATAGTTCCAAAATTCCACCTGTAGCTTGTCAATCAGGCCTTCCTTTGACAGCCCTGATTCAGTGTGCTTCCGAATTTAGATCTGGTATCCCAGTGGGCTGAGATGCGGATCCCCTAGGACCTCGGGGTAGTAGGACAGGGGCTGGAACCAGAGGACTGATCCACCACCTCTGCCTGTGAGCGTGCAGAATGCTGTAAGCCGCAGAGTCCAGTTTACTTGGTACAAAAGCATCATTCTCCCTGTGGGCAGGGGGGCAGAGGTGCTGAGAAGCACTGCCTGTCCCTTCTTTCGCTACCCACCCTGCCCAAGTCCGAGCCCTACCTGGCTCTTCTGCAGCTCCTGTTTATTTCAGCTGCCCTCTCCAGTTCGCTTAACATCCCTGCCTCTGGCCTGATGCAGGGGAGGGCTGGTTCAACTCTTAGGAGCCCCTGTCGGCAAAGCAGAGGACCTCTCCACCCCAGCAAGCACTCCTGGGAAGCTGACGCCAGCTGATCAGGGTCTTGTTCTGTGTGTTGTCAATTGGGAGGGTCCTTCAGTTCCTCCACGCCACCAGCCAGCCAGCAGGGGCAGTTTGGGAAAAGGAACGCTGGGATGGATTGTTCTTTTATTTGTTTGTTTTTTACATCTTTATTGGAGTATGACTGCTTTACAATGGTGTGTTAGTTTCTGCTTTATAACAAAGTGAATCCGTTATACATATACATGTTCCCATATCTCTTCCCTCTTGAATCTCCCTCCCTCCCACCCTCCCTATCCCACCCCTCTAGGTGGTCACAAAGCACCGAGCTGATCTCCCTGTGCTAGGCGGCTGCTTCCCACCAGCTATCTATTTTACATTTGGTAGTGTATATATGTCCATGTCACTCTCTCACTTCGTCACAGCTTACCCTTCCCCCTGCCCGTGTCCTCAAGTCCATGCTCTAGTAGGTCTGTGTCTTTATGAGGGACCCCTGAAGGTGGGCCGGTTTCCAACAGCTTCGGAGGGAAAGGCCGTGGAGAGGACCTACAGCAGACGACACAGGAACACGGCATTCTCCACGTCCCCTTTAAGGAGTGACGTTGGTGCTGATCCCAGTAGACCTTTAAACAGGCACTTTATTGAAGTCTCAGAACTGCTTAGACACAAGTCATGCTGGGTCTGTCAGGCTCCATTTATATCCTCTCTGCTTCCCCAAAAGGAGCTGAGCCAGGCAGACAGGTTTCCCGGGAACAGGCAAGGATCAATTCCAAGGCCACCTTCCCTGGGTGACCCAGAATGGGCTCCTCCCCTCCCTCCCTCCACCCAGGTCCCCCCCGCCAGACACCTGGGGTGTCAGAGCTCCATGTGAAACTCACTGTCTGACACAGGAGCCGCTGGCCACATGTGGCTTTTGAGCACGTCAAATGTGGTTGGTCTGAACTGAGATGCGCTTAGTGTGAAAGAAAAGGTGAAACACCCCTTTCCTATTTTTATATGGATTGCATGTTGAAATGATAATATTTGGGATATATGGTATCTAACAGAATATAGTGCGAAAATTATTTTCACCTGTTTTGTTTTACTTTTTAAACACGGCTACTAGAAAATTTAAAAGTGCATTTGTGGCTTGTGTTCTATTCCTATTGGACAGTGCCGTTCTAGAAACATTTTAGACTGGAGGGGTCATCAGAGGCTGTCTGTGGATAGAGGGAGAAGGAAAGATCGACCAGCCTGCGATCCTGCCACTTCTCCGCTCAAAACTCTCTAAAAACTCTTCCTAACACTCTCCCCAAGGCAGTACACAAGCTGGCTGGTGTCCTCCGCACCCATCTCACCTCCTTCAGCTGTTGCCCTCCCTGCTCTCTCCACTGCAGCCAACACGGCCAACCATGCCTCAGGCTGTTCTCTCTGCCTAGAATGTTCTTCCCCAGACCTTCGCCCGCTCCCTCCCTCTCTTTATTCAGTCAACTGGAAAGTCACCTCTTCAAAGAGGCCACCCCGATTCACATCCCCAGTCTCAATGAGAACAAATCACCATCCCTTGACTCTTTCCCTTTGCACCAAAGCTCTTATTACCGCCTGCCTTGAAATTGCACATTTACTTTTTTTTTATTGGAGTATAATGACTTCACAGTGTTGTGTTAGTTTCTGCTGTACAACGAAGTGAATCAGCTATATGTATACATATATCCCCTCCTTCTTGGACCTCCCTCCCATACCCCCATCCCGCATCCCGCCCATCTAGGTCATCGCAGAGCACCAAGATGTGCTATACCGCAGCTTCCCACTAGCTATCTATTTTACACATGGTAGTGCATTTATGTCAAACCTAATCTCCCAATTCATCCCACCCTCCCCTGCCCGCACTGTGTCCACACGTCTGTTCTCTACATCTGCATCTCTATTTCTGCCCTGGAAATAGGTTCATCTGTACTATTTTTCTAGATTCCACATATATGCATTAATATATGATATTTGTTTTTCTCTTTCTGACTTACTTCACTCTGTATGACAGACTCTAGATCCATGCACATCCCTACAAATGACCCAATTTTGTTCCTTTTTATGGCTGAGTAATATTCCATTGTATATATGTACCACATCTTCTTTATCCATTGATCTGTCGATGGGCATTTAGGTGAAACTGCACATTTACTTTCTGTCCCCTCCAAACAGGGGCCTTCTGTCTCTTTTGTCTACTACAGTGCTCGGCACATACTAGCCACCCAGTGAATGTTTGTTCAATGAACACAAAACAAGAGCCCCCCCGCCCAAGGTCAGTGAGATCAGGCTGTTTTCAGATGAGTCAATTCACACTTGGAGCGAGGTGAGTACAAGACAGAGCAGGAACTGGGTTCGCTAACTGCACCGGGCTTTGAAGGGATAGTAGTTTGGTGACTTGGAAAGTCACCTTCTCCGGGGTCCCACGTACCAGGAATCTGCCCCAGTCCAGGAAGCTAGAGCCAACTTATTATGGAAATAAAACAGAAAAAAAACCCAGCAAGATCACCCTGAGGTGCTCTGGAGAGTTCCTCCGGGAAACAGATGCAGAGTTAAAAGGAAAGAAGGAGTCTGAGGTCCCACCTGCTGGTCCGGATACATTCCGGCTTCACAGTAGCCTTTGAGAAGGCACTTGAGGGCAAGCTTCACAGACTATTAATAATAAAGGCCCTTCGGGATGCTAGAAGCAGACCCAAGAGCCTTAGGGCTGCCTCTGCTGCCCCATCTCCTGGATAGCACCCCACTCTGCTTGGGCATATCTGGAGAGCGGGAGCTCATCACTCCCACGGCAGCTGAGCTGATCATTTCTGTATTTGTTTTAATTAACAGAAAACACTTGATGGTTTCAGGTCAATAGCTGCTTCCTTGTAGTTGATGTTTCTCAGACCCTTGTTCTATCTAGTTCAGTCCTCTGCAGCCGTCCTGAGAGAGACTGATTCCTATTCTCCAGAACAGCCCTTCTGAGATGGGAGGTCACTGTGGCTTGAGAAGCCGAGCTTCCCTGGAAGCACACTCTTGGCAGGGCTGTGATCTGACCCTGTGATCTGACACCCAGGCCAGGGCTCAGCAAACACGCATTAGTGCTCCCTGGTGACTCATTCCTAGGGGCTGATTCTCTGAGGCTACAGCCTCCTCCTTGCTCACTCAGAATAACCCCAGCTCGCCTTGGCCAGTCTGACTTCTAACTTCTAGACTCAAACGTGCTTTTTCTCCTTACTTTAGCAGTATCTATTCAAGTGCCTGTGTGCTCCAGGCCCCATGCTACACCCTGGGGATAGAATGATGGAGAAGACACAGCCCCTGGTTTAACGGAAAGGCTGCAAGTCCACGGGACATCAAAACCCAGAGGATCAGGGAGGCAAGTGCCAAGGGCGTGGGCCACAGGCGCAGAGGACCTGACCCATCCAGGGGATGCAGGGGGGCCATCCTGCAGGAGTGGATGTTAATGCTGCCAATTTCCAGTTTCCTACTGGGAAATTCAGCCTGTAAGTCCCACAGATGCTTCTAGTAGAACCCAATCCTCAGTCTTCTTAAGCAAGAACATTCGAAATCTCCATCTCACGTGTTCTTTCCACTTCAGCCTACACCCCACACACACACGCACACACACACACACACACACACACACACACACACGAGAGAGAGATCATTTCTGTTTCTTTGCTCTTTCTCAAGCCTTTCCCTTCCTCTCATTTTCTCAGGCAGTCCCTGCCCTTCGGTCTCTCTGCTGCTCCACCTGCAACAGTAATAGAAGGGTCTTAGCAGGTACCAGCCCACAGATGAAAATGGATCCTTATCGCCTAAAGGCCAGACCCCGCCAGCAGCCTGTTCTGTAAAGCTTATCATAATCTGGCTCCAACCAGCCATCCAGCCTGGTCCCTGTGAACCCTCACCTACAAACCCCGCGCTCCAGCCACACAGGCCTGCTTGCTCTTCTCCAAACCCTTGTGTTCCACTGACACCCACTCTGTGCTCCTTTACATACACTGTCCCCTTCCCTTTCTTCTCAGCCCCACAAACTCCTATTCATCCTTTAAAACCCACTCAAATGTCACCTCCTCTGTCTAACCTCCACTGGAGCTGTCAGTTGTTCTTACCAAGAAAAGAACATTATTTGGTTTTAGTGGTTCTATTCTATTACAGTGATCTAACAACTTGCTGGGTGTTTCTCCCAAACTCTGGGTCAGGGTCCTCAGAGTGCAAGGGTAGCACGGTGCAATTCATCTTCCACCCCAGAATGTGGTATAGGAGCCAGTAATAGCATGAATACCTAATGCTATTATTTATTAATAATGAACTTAACCAGTAACAGTAATGAAAAACAGTAGTAATGAATAATAATGAAAGCAAGCAGCACCACGATGCCAAAACAAGCCACTTACTTTGCCAAGCCTGCGCTAGACACTCGATAAGCAAGATCTCATTTAATCTCCCAGCATCCTATCAAATCTTCCTCTTACTTTGCAAATCAGGAGACTGCAGTATAGAGAGTATAAGTACCTTTCTTGAGGTCACACATATTGTAAGTGGCAGAGGGGGGATTTGAAGCCATGGCTGTCCAACCCCACACCTGTGCTCTGAACCACCATACTACTCTGGGACCAGTAAAGGCAATGAGTCAATTAATTCACAAGTGTCAGAGAACCGGCCTCTAAGTGCCCCTTACTTGCCAGGCTTCCTGGGACCTCTTAATATAAACTCAAAATCTTTAGCTGTGTCCTGTGTCCAGGGAGGTAGCACAACAGACCAGCCATGTAAGACCAGGCTCAGGGAGACCAGGCTCTGCCAATCTCAGGTGTGTGGTCCTGAGCCTCAGTCTTCCCATCTGTAAAATGGGGACATGACAGTCCCTAACCCAAAGGGTCACTGTGGGGTGACAGGAGATAATACACGCAGGGCACTTAGAACAGTCAAAAAGCTCATCGTAAATGTTCCTGGCGTGTTACCTACTGACATTATTGCCAATATCCTAGCGCTCCTGGCCTTAAGGAAACTGAAGAATGCTTCCGCCCTGAGTAAACTCTCCTTCGTAGGTGACAATACTGAATGAAAGCTCTGAGTAAGAGGGTGGGGTGGAGTGGGGTGCTGGAGGCAGCAGCAGGAGAGAAGAGTGACCAGGCTGGAAGTAGGGTCTCTCCACAGGGTGTAGAGGAAGCTCATCCACGTCCAGGCAGGGACAAAACCCACTCAGAAGCAGGTCCCGGTGCACCCTGGGAAGCACAGGCTGAGTCGGGGAGCAGAAGTGGCAGTGCAGGAGTCTGTGATCCAACCGGCCAAAGGACAAGTCAAGGGGTTAGGAAGCCAGCGGTCAGCAACTGACTTACAGAGCCCCATCTCAGGTGGCAGTGCCCCGAAAAGTCTGGCCTCCTGGGTGTCAAGCTAAAGAGAGCAGATGGAGGGAGGCTAACCTCACCCTCAACCTGTGCTGGGGATGTTCTCCCCCCACCCTTTTGTTAACTTCTTTCTAAGACCACCCCTGATCTCAGGACAGGGGCCTCCGCAGTGTTGGCCAGGGCTTTCGTAGGAGTGGCCCCTGCAATTAAGTGGTCACCAGGCAGGGCCTGAGGTCGCCCAGCCGAGGCTGTGCTGGAGGCAAGAGAGAAAGTTTCCAGAGGGTCTGGGGGAAAGCCAGACTTAAGCTGGGCAGGCCAGAGGGAAGCTACCAGGCACTGAGGCTGGGAGGACAGAGGAGGAGTCCAAGAGTCACGTGATGAGCCGAATTCCCACAGAACACCAGGTTCCTGCTGGGTGATTTTGAAAAATGTTCTGACCCTCTCTGGGCCTCATTTCCTCCACTCTAGGATGAGGGCGTGAACTCCAAGATCACTTCACTATCAATCACCATCATTCTATAAAGCTGCGAGGAGACAGGCATTACCACATCCCTCTGAGCCTCTGTTTTCTCATTTGCACGTGACGGAACTCAGCAGGGCTGTCCATTAAGGTTACTGTGTATGCAGGAACAGGGCACATGAAGTGCCTAGCCTAGGAGCTGGCACACAGTAGGTGCTCAAATAACGGCGACCCCTTTCCACCAAGCTTGAGTGGGGATAACTGGGGGCCTCCCGTCTGGCCCTCTCCCTCCCTCAGTGACTCTGGGAGGCTGGGTCCTTGACCCTCTTCATCGGGTGGCAACCTGGCCATTGGACCATCCCTGCTGCGGGCAAACACCTCTTTTCAACCAGAGCTTGTGTTTTAGTTTTGTTTTCATCAGAATGCAACACATACTTAGGACAGAGAATTTGAAGCAAATTGACAAAAGAGAAGAAAAATAAATCATTTGTGATTCTCTAGTTCAAAAACATCTCGGGCACTTCCTTGCCTTCTTTCTATGCAAAGGATCTTCAAGTCGAGGTTCCTGCTGTCTCCTGCTTACTGTTACAACGAAACTTCCCATCTGGTGTCAACACTGTTTTAATGGTGATGTTGTGATTTACCTAAACAACCCCGTCCCACTGTCAGGGATTCATGATGTTTCCAAACATCCGCTCTTCTAAATCAATGAGCCATGGATTTTTTTTTTTTTGCGGTACGTGGGCCTCTCACTGCTGTGGCCTCTCCCGTTGCGGAGCACAGGCTCTGGACGGGCAGGCTCAGCGGCCATGGCTCACGGGCCCAGCCGCTCTGCGGCATGTGGGATCTTCCTGGACCGGGGCACGAACCCGCGTCCCCTGCATCGGCAGGCGGACTCTCACCCACTGCGCCACCAGGGAAGTCCAGATATTTTTCTTTTTACTGAAGTCTAGTTGATTTACAATATTGTGTTAATTTCTGCTATACAGCAAAGTGATTCAGTTATACATGTATATATTCTTTTTTATATTCTTTTCCATTATGGTTTATCACAGGATATTGAATATAGTTCCCTGTGCTATACAGTAGAACCTTGTTGTTTATCCATTCTCTATGTAATAGTTGGCCATCTGCTAATCCCAAACTCCCAATCCATCCCTCCCCCAAGCCATGTATATTCAATTCATAAAGGACTTTAAAAAAAAACTGCCTTTAGGATTTTCTTTAAAAGATTACCAGAAGCAAGCTTCCTGGGACACAGCAGATGCTGACATTTAGGGCTCCCTCCCTTGCTGGTGACTTGGGGTGTCTGAGAGTCAAGTTTCAGAAAGAAAAGCGTTTCTTAGGGAACCGGCCTCAGGCTTGACCCAAATCTCTGAGGAAGCATCACCTAGAGTCTTTACATTTTTTTTTTTTTCTCCTTTTCTGTCCTAGTTTGAATAGACCCCCAGGGCAGATGGGTTTCCGGAGCTACCTGAATTTGAAATATCTGCCTGGGGCTTCCCTGCTGAATCCTATAAATATTTTCCTTCTCCTGCTACTGCCCAGTCATGGGAGTTTGGCTCACTCCCCCCTCCCCCCACCCCCGTGCCCCTATGGCTGTTGCCACCACTTTGGGGCCTGGAGATCATCCACTTCGCTGGTAAGGGTCCTGAACCCCGCCCAGCTCCTCCCAGCTCTCCGCAACCCCTTCTGGAAAGGGTGTCTTGCTCCCTATACTATAATCACTGAGACTTCTGAAGTATTCTCGTGTCCTTAATATGGGGATAACCTTGTCTTCCATCACCTCTGGGTACCCTCACAACTTCCCCTCTGATTAACCCCATTTTGCCAATGGAGAAATGAAAGCCTTAAAGATGGAGAAAGTTTACGACGGCTGCACGGTTAACGAAGGGTGAACCCAGATTCTGGTCTATACTCCCTCCCCACTGTCTGGGGTCAACCACCACCCGGAGAAGAGATGCACTTATCACGACCTCTGTGGGCATCACCAGGGGATACCTCACTCTGCCGCCCAGGTCATTTCAGCAGCTCACTGGACACACACGCTCTGTCATCCCTGCCGGCCCACTGTTGGGTCCTCAGCCCTCCTTACTGTCTCAATACAGCATGGGACATAATTTTTTGCTGTTCTCTAGACCCACTGTCACAAGATGGTAGAACGAGAAAGTTCCTTAAATACGGCAAGGATGCCTTCTCTCCTGAGTGTCGAATATCTCACAATTAATACACAGCCATCCCATGATTACCTCGTTCACCCTCCCAATGGTCCTGTGCATCAGAAGAAGGGCTCAGAGAGGTCCAGTAACCTTCTCCAGGCTACACAGTCATTGGTAACTGAATAGGACTAGAAGCAGCATCCCTTGGCTCTAGGCCCAGTGATTTTGCCTTTTCTCAGTCTCTTGGTTTTTAGATGAGACAGTGGAAGTCCAGAGACGTGGAGAGGCTATTTAAGGTCACATGGCATGTCAGCTGAGAGAGGCGGGGACCAGCACCGAACCCTCCTATTCCCTGTCGCCCCTCCATAAAAAGCAAACAGAGCATGCATGAATCAAGAGAATGCCCGTGCCAGCGTGTGGGCCCCTCTGGATTCTGGAGACGAAATGGCTCTGACTGCTGGATTCTTACATAGTTGGGTGAATTCCACAGAGCTGGGGAGACCCACTAGCAAGGCCAGGGCTGGAATGAAGACCAAAGGGATGGTGAGTGGGCAGTGGGAGCAGAGCACTGTGGTTTTTTTTTTTTTTTTTTTTTTTTTTGTTTTGTTTTTGCGGTACGCGGGCCTCTCACTGTTGTGGCCTCTCCCCTTGCGGAGCACAGGCTCAGGACGCGCAGGCTCAGCGGCCATGGCTTACGGGCCCAGCCGCTCTGCGGCATGTGGGATCCTCCCAGACCGGGGCACGAACCCGCGTCCCCCGCATCGGCAGGCGGACTCTCAACCACTGTGCCACCAGGGAAGCCCAGCACTGTGGTTTAAAGAGATGTCCACCCGCCATGGCCCAGAGCAGGGGGCGTGGTCAGTGGTGCCCCTCTCTGACCCTGACTCAAGAAACGAACGGGCGCCGTCCTCTCCACAGCAGTGCCCTTCACCGATGCGCTGTGAATGGGGATGGAGGAGTGGCTGGAAGTGCCAGTCACCACTGGGGAAGCCAGGGATCTCATCTGTCCAAAAAGAAGGCCAAGGTATCAATCTTCCAATCAAGGTGATCCTTAGGACCTGATGTAAGTGACACCAGGGATGAAAGGGAGAGGGGAGGGAAGGTGTCTACCCCTGCATTAAGGCCTTCTCTCACTGAATTCCTCTCTCTGCCCTAGGAGACAGATGCTGTCCTTGCTAAGTCCTTGCCCAAGGTCACACAGCAGCAACCAGCACGGACTGGGTGGCATGCCGGACACCAAGGACCACGAGGTTTCCACTCAACTACCCGTCCCCTCCCAGTCAGCAAGATACGCTCAGGAGTGTCAGCCAGAGAGGGCTTCGGGCTGGATTACTCCACGATCTAGGTGGGCACCTCTAACGTATTCTGGCCTCCGCCTACAAGCCGGTTGGCCAAACTGTGCCATCACGCGGCTGCAATGGCAGCCATCCAAGGGGTCGCCCTGAAGCACCTCTGCCTCCTAGAGGCTCTTCTCTTCGAGCAAGGCTAAGTTTTAGGAGTGGAGACTCCAAGTCAAGGTGCAAAGGCAGAGCATGGATCCATCGTGGCTGGGATCTCCAACAAGATCCCCATAGAGATGAACTGCGTATCCAGTATCGCCCTGACTCAGTGGTCACCTTGGACCCAGCCAGCCCCTCCCCTCCTCCTATCAACCTCTGGCTGGCACAAAGCCGGGCACGGTGGCTACAGAGATGAGCAATACACAGTCCCCACTCTTCCTCCCTCGCTCCCGCCTTCCCTCCTTCTCCCTCCTTCTCCCTCCAGCCCCCCTTCCTTCCTTCCAACAAACTGTAAATTGAACACAGCTACGCACTGTGGTAGGTACAGTGCTGGGGGTAAAACAGTCCACAAGAATGCAGTTCCTGCCGTCACAAAGCTTAGGGTCTAGTGGGAGATGTAGTTATTCCTCAAGTAATCACAATACAAAACGTTGCAAATGGATAGGACTATGAAGGCCAAGTTCAGGGTATTTTTTTTTTTAACATCTTTATGGGAGTATAATTGCTTTACAATGGTGTGTTAGTTTCTGCCTTATAACAAAGTGAATCAGATACACATATACATATATCCCTAAATCCCCTCCCTCTTGCGTCTCCCTCCCGCCCTCCCTATCCCACCCCTCTAGGTGGTCACAAAGCACCCAGCTGATCTCCCTGTGCTATGCAGCTGCTTCCCGCTAGCTGTCTATTTTACATTTGGGAGTGTATATATGTCCAGGTTACTCTCTCACTTTGTCCCAGCTTACCCTTCCCCCTCCCCGTGTCCTCAAGTCCATTCTCTACATCTGCGTCTTTATTCCTGTCCTATCCCTAGGTTCTTCAGAACCATTTTTTTTTTTAGATTCCATATATTTGTGTTAGCATACGGTATTTGTTTTATCTGACTTACTTCACTCTGTATGACAGACTCTAGGTTCATCCACCTCACTACAAATAACTCAATTTCGTTTCTTTTTAACTGAAAATAGAGCTACCATATGACCCAGTAATCCCACTACTGGGCATATACCCTGAGAAAACCATAATTCAAAAAGAGACATGTACCAGTGTTCATTGCAGCTCCATTTACAATAGTCAGGAGATGGAAGCAACCTAAGTGTCCATCAACAGATGAATGGGTAAAGAAGATGTGGCACATATATACGATGGACTGTTATTCAGCCATAAGTTCAGGGTATTTTAAAGAAACACAACAGGGGGCTTGATCTAGGCTGGTGGGGGGTGGTCAAGGAAAGCTTGCTGTTTGACTTGAGATCTAATGATGACAGGGTTTTGGGGGAGTGCACAGCAGCAGGGCGTGTGTGAAGGCCCAGAGGCCTTCTCCCCAGAAAATCAGAAGAAAGCCAGTGCAGCCAGAGTCCAGAGAAAATGGCGGTCGGGGGGCTGGGGAGGTGTGTGCGATAAGGCTGGAGAGAGAGGGGACGGTAGGATCTTGCAGGGTCTTGTAAGCCAGGTTGAGGTGTTTGTTTGCAATTCATTCTCAGTGCAACGAAGAGCCTTTGAAATTCACAGCCAGGGAGGGGCAGCGTCAGATGAGCAGATGAAATGCATCCACTCTGGGTGGAGAGGAGATCAGATCGGAGGGCAGGGGGGAGAAAAGATGTAGGGAGCGAACTGCAGTAATTCAGGTGAACCCAAATGGTAGGACCCCCCGAAATGGGCCAGAAGAGCCTCAGGCCCTGCAGGGAGCCCCAGGAAGAGGCTTGGGGGATGAGGTAGAAGGACCTTTGCAGCCAACTCAGAGAGGAGGTTCTTCCGCTCACTCCCCTACCAGACCCTCTTGGAAGAAAAGCAATGGATCTGCCCCAGCCCAGATGGCAGCCCTACAGGATCTGCCCAGAGCAGAGGCACAAAGGGTTATTGAAGGGAGGCAGCCCTAGTACACCACAGGGGCTGAACGGGAGTCCCACTCTATCCATAGTAGCTCCCCGGAGCCAGGTAACTCATCCCAAATGGGACTCCACAAGAAAGGTCAGCAGAAACCCCTGTGCTCTCAGCCCTGGACTTAAGAGATGCAGCTACATCCAGGATACTGGATTGGGGTGGAGTTGGGGGTCTCTGGCCCGGTGTCCTCCCCACAGGGGCAAAGGAACTGGGGCAGCAGTCATGGCCCAAAGAGACGCCAACCTTCATAGCTGCGGTTGTTTCTGTGGATATGTTGATTCAGAGTAGAGAAAAGGAGCAAAAGGAATGAAAAGGAAGCAGAAGCAAGTCCTGGAGGGGAGCAGCGTCTGCGCTTACGCCTGGGGCAGAAGCGAGAGGCTGTAGCCTGACTGGAGGGCCTTCCAGAGATCTGAAAGCGCTCACACCAGGACACTGCAGCTATGATCATGTAGGTTTTGCCTTTTGCCAAAGATAGGCCATTTTGTTGCTGTCCCTGTGACCGTGGTGCAACCCAGGTTGCGAATAGGCATGCGGCCAGGGAAATATACAGACACAACGTTCCCAGAGGGCATCACCAAAGCTATACTATAAATGACTCAGGAACAGACAAAAGAGGTTTCCACAGGGACTGGGCTGGCAGGAGAGGGGTTGAAGAAGGCTGCACAAGGAGACCAAAGCTGGACCAAGTTTTCGAAGCTGGATGGGAGGTCACCAGTAGGGGAGGGGGAAGAACAGGAAAAGTACCAGAGGTGGGAGGAACACCTGAGCAAAGGAAGGAATTATGCAGAGCGTGCAGAACAGCTTCGCTGCGAGGCTCTGGTAGAGGCGGAGCCTTGCGAGGGCTGCGATGCTAAGGATGTTGGGCCCAGTTTGGCAGGCATGATCCTGAAAAGAGCAGCGTCGTTTCTGCACCCACCCTGCTCGCCGTGAAGGAGGAGCTCAACTTCCCCTTAACTGAGCAGGGACCTGCCTTCAATCCTACAACGTCTCAGAGCTTCTGGAGGTCACCTAAGGATGGCACGCTCATTTCAGATGAGGAAACTGAGGCCCAGAGAAGTACAGGGTCTCCCTCAAGGTCACACAGCAGCCAGTGGAAAAGCCAAGGTGTCAACCCAGGTCACCTGCCTCTTAGTTCCTTTTCTGCTTTACCGCGTCTGTCCTTTTTCTGACTGGGTGGTGAAAATGTGTGCAAAAGGCAGGAATTGGATGGGGGACGCGAAGCCACAGATGAGTGAATGGCAGGTCATCCCTCAGTGACGATCACTATGGAAACAAGAGGCAGAGACAGATGGGGGCCCCGAACTCAAGGGTCAGGCTTTTTTTATTCCCAGATCCACGCCGGCCAGAGGAAGATGCCGTGTGTGCTAAGATGTAATTCAGGGTGGACAGCTCTGGAGGCAGGGACTGTTTGCTTCATCAGCAGAGCAGTGGAGGCCAGCTGCCGCCGCAGCTTTAGAAGCCATGCCTCGTGTCACAGGGCTGACCTCAAAGCACCACGGAGGGCCTCACACTTGCTGTTTCCAGACCTGGGCCCTCCGCAGTTAATGACTGGACCTTGCCATTCCCGAAGCATTTTTCTCTCCCAAGGTCTCAGGATGTTAACTTAGCACGAGTAAATGTGGTAAGTTCTGATTTATCAGACACCTCTGATTTGCTCTCAGGGTGTCTTGGTTCCTGGTAATTTAGTTATTTTTTACCTGTTGGGTGTTCATTTTCTTAGACTTTTGTTTGTGGGAACTGTTTGCATCCTAGAACAAAGGAGGGTTCTAGGTAAGATCTGTGTTCACTACTGACAATCCACATTTACTTAGCACGAGATAGGAGATATACGTTCCAACGCTTTTATCTTCCAAACAAAATCCCATTGAATTCTCACACCCTTGTATTATACACAGGAAAACTAAGGTTGAGAAAGGGGAATGAGCTAAGTTCGCACAATGAGGAAAAGACAGAAGGGAGTCTCAAAGCCAGAACTCTGAACTCCAAACCACTCTTTCATTCCTGTATCACCCAGAGTAGTAACAATGAAAGGTATCGATCTGTCTGCTCCTGTCCCAAGGGAGGGAAAAGCCCAGGGAAGAAGGTTGGCATCGTAACGTAGAAACCACAGAATGAAGCCAGAAATCACCACTTCCTCATGTGCCCTCATGTCCCCAGTTCATCTCTGACACCCCACCCCCCAACATGTTCAGGACAGAAACATAATGGGGGTGCAGACAGAGGAAATGAGTAAACCTAGGTGGAGCATTGGATAGTTTGCAAAATGCATTCACAGCCCTCTCCCCGCACAGTGAGAATGTGAAAACACCACCGCCCTGATTGACAGATGAGGTTACTGACCCCGGGGGTGAAGGGACTTGGATTCAGATCTGGACCTCCTGACACCACATCCTGTAAGTTTCTGTTTACATCGCCTTTCTTTTGGCTGTATTAGGGGGGGAAAGCCAGCATTCGTTGAATGATAATATCAGACAAACAGATGGAGAAAATAACACAGCTGTCACCTCTCTCTAAGCACCCTTCTCACACACCAGGCCCCCTGCTAAAGCAAACTGCCCACATTTGCTCACTTCCTCGGCACACTGCCTGAGTGAGGCAGGGGTTATGATCCCATTTTACAGGCGGGGAAAATGAGGTCCAGGAAGTCAAGTCCTTGCAGTGGCTTCCTCTGATTTGCTCTCAGGGTGTCTTGGTTCCTGGTAATTTAGTTATTTTTTACCTGTTGGGTGTTCATTTTCTTAGACTTTTGTTTGTGGGAACTGTTTGCATCCTAGAACAAAGGAGGGTTCTAGGTAAGATCTGTGTTCACTACTGACAATCCACATTTACTCTAAATGGAATTCTTGTCTTGAGGTTTTCAGATCACCCAGGCGGTCTAAATTCAATCTGAAAACCTATATAAAAACATGCCGATGGTTCTAAATTTTCATCAACAATTTATTGACCCCTTACGCTCAGCACCTATGTTTAAGATTGTTTATTTGCCTTGCACTTCCCATGGGGGCATGATACCTGATTCATCCTTACCCTGCGGGTGGGGCCCTTTGGGGTCTGAGCTTTACGGGGGAGAGGAAAGCCTATTAGGCCACCCAGCCCCGGGCTCAGCATAGGAAACAGCAACAGCTTAGCAAGCACTTTCATCTTCACATCCCATTAGACGCAAGGAGAAGCCTGATGATGAGGAACGCGCTGAAATGCCCATTTTACAGAGAGGGCACTGGTGCTCAGAGAAAGAGGCAGACAGAGCAGAGCTGGAGGAGTGGATGAGGAGGGAAGGCCGTGACAGAGGCTATAGGGCTGGATCGGAGAGGAGAGCTTGTGGGGCAGAGGAAGGAACACCGAGAGAACCAGGCTCCAGCAGGTGTTGACCGCGGGTGCCCCCCTCTCTCTGAGCCGCACTTCCTTTATGTGCCGGTTGGCAACGTTTCTGCCCTGCCTGCTTTCCAGGGTTGCCTGCAGGAGACACGCCCTGAGAGTGAGATAATCTAACAGTGGTGAAAGTCCTTTGCACACTAGAAAGTGCTCTTCAGACCCAAGGCTATGGTCATGGTTACCGCTGTCCTTCTTGGCCGCAATCCATTCCTCCAGGGCAAAGTGATGATGCAGATCTGATGAAGATCTCCACCACCCATAAGATGGACTGGCTGGAAGGCCATCCTTCTACATCCCAGGCTCCACCCTGCATCTCTCCTGAAGACGGCCATTTGGGTTCCCCAACAGAACGAGACCACTGCCCTGTCAAGGGTGGCCAAGGGTCCATTTGAACCTCCGAGCCAGCTCTCAAGGGCTGGGCACATCCCTACTCTTTGAAGCATCTGTGGTTACTGCTGCCTGAGACAAGGCAACTCTGTAGAAGACAGAAGCCAACCCTGGGGGCGGGAGCTTGACCCTGAAGCTCGTGTGTGCTGTTTACCCACCTGGGGTCTTGATATCAAGTCACTTAATCTCCCAGAGACTCATGGCATCATGATATCTCTTTCACAGAATCGTTGGAAGCATGAAATGGGTAAAAGATACACGGACTAGCTCAGCACAGGTGGGAGGGCTTACCATCGTTCTTGGTGGTCCTGGGACTGGTGGGCTCGCTGGCACAGGGGAACACTGGGGGAGTGAACTGGGAGGGCTGTTGACTCGGGGCAGCCAGAGGTCCCATGGAGGTGTAACTGTTTTGGCAGAAGACAAGTTCAGTGCCAGGAAAATGGAATTAGAGCATAAATGCACAGGGCAAGAGAAAATGAAAATGGGAGAAAGGGCGGCAAAGTTGCCAACTAAGAAGGCTCAAACAAGCCGGGCCAGGCATGGTGAACAGATGCTAAGAGAGTAACGTGGAACAAAGATGGAGGATGCCACCCCAGCCCTGAGCGTCCTCGCTAGGCCACATGTGGCTAGTATGACAGGGAAGCCACGGTAGCCTCAGTGAATCCCTTGAAGCTTCTCCAGGTCTGTTTAGGTCTCCCTGAAAGTTTAGCAACAAGAAGCTCTCTGATCCGACTCAGCTCCCTGTTGAAAAACAAATTCATCTGCCATCCAACGATCTGCTTGCTTTCAGAGTCAGCCTCTGGCCTGAACAGCAAGCAGGCAGGGGATCCCTAAAGCGCGCCCTGAAGAGTAGAATTCATGCCCCATTGGCTGCAAGTCTCAAAGAGGACAACACAATGAGATTAGAGCATAGAGATACATAATTAGATTCTGACAGGGAAATCCCACTCGTGCTGCTTGGGAGGCATCCCCCAGCAGTGAAGAAGAAAGTCAGAGATCATCAGACCTTAGCATACGACATGCCACGGGGCATGGGAATCATTAACTGTGATTATGGTGCTACACACCTTCTAAGTGGTGAGTGGGAGGAAGGGACCAGATCCTATTACCGGTTCCCTTGATCTCTGTGTGTCACAGCCAGGTGGATGCTCCAGCCCAAGCTCGCGCGCACACAGGCCTGCACGATTACATGGACTCTCTTAGAGATAGTCAGAGGGCTGCTGACATTGCCATCTGTCTGTCTTTTGAGAGAATCTTCCCTCCCGCCTCACCATGGGTGTGAGATGATGGGACAGGGGAATCCAAGGCTGGAGGGAGGTCACGGGTTGTCAGAAGTTCAATGTGCTCCCTGCCATAGTAGAGATGCTAGTATTTCTTTGAATTCTAACAGGAAGTGGAAACTGATTCACCTGGTCTTGCATCAGACCTCTTCTCAACAGATCTAGACTTAGTATAAGCGTGGTCATCAAGACATAATATTCATTTAACCATCAGTATATCTGCTATGTGCCAGGCACAGCGTTCAATGCTATGAGGTCATGACACATGCATTGACCTTTAGGAACCCACAGTCTAGTGGGGTCAACAGCTCCCTAGCTGGGGAGTGGATGAGAAGAGGTGGAGAAGGATCTCCCATCCAGGGAGTGTAAATTAAGAGTCAACATGAAGGCAAACCTTACTAAAAACAGACAGCTCCCCATGGGACCATGGGGAAGGCTGAGAGGGGGGACCAGTTACAGGGATGCAGCTGGCAGAGATGGACCTACACACAGGCGAGGGTGGCAGAGGGAGGACCAAGTAAACAGACATGAACTAAGATTGGAGAGAACGTGGAAGGATGGAGTGTATAAGTGTAGCATCTGGGCGGAAGAGGAAGAGATGGGACATATGCGCCCTCTTCACCCATCACTACGCCCAGAGACCCACCTTCCCCTGCACCTGCACCCCAGAGATACGATGTAAAGTTCTGACTTCCACTGAGTGAAGGAGGAAAACTGGAAGTTTCAGATATCTGATAAGACATGAAACATGAGAGGACATGAAATCCAGTGTGTAGGCTGGAAAGCAATTCACAGTTCTAGCTGCCCTACAGCAGTGTAAACAGCACATATTTTTAATCAAGATGGAAAGCAAACTCAAAGGAAAACTATGAGAACTATTTCATGGGGAGACCTACTATATCATTGCCACTTCCCCTCTGTGCCTCCCTCCCCTCTGGCATGAGTACTGAGAGCACTGCCTGTCTGTGCAGGTACAGGTCGATTCTCCGGGAATAAGGCACTGCTCCACTGGTCTTTTATTCTGATTACTGCTCTGAGTGTGCCTCTACTCAGACCTTAAAAGTTCCAACATCAACAGTGAACCGAATTACAGGCGACTAAATGCTCTAATAAGGCTTATGTACACAGTGTTGTAGCAGATGCAAGAGGAACTGATGAGGGTATAAAGGAAACCTTCACAGAAGTGGTTATGTTTGAGCTGGGTTTTGAAGGATGAATAGGAGTTCATGAAACTCCTCATTTAGAGGGCCTTAAACACAAAGATAAGCTGTTGTGTAAGATTTTATCTTCTAGTCAAAAGGATCACTGAGGGCATATATATATATATATATATATATATATATATATATAGTTATATATCATTATATATAGTTATATAGTTATATGGTTATATATAGTTATACAGTTTGTTTGGATGGGGTTTTGTTGGATGGAGTTTTTAAAGTTACATGCTGTGTTTTTACCACTCAAATATTTTTGGTTTCCCATTGTTTTAAGTGTGAACTAAGGTTATACTTAATATTTACAGGACGTTGCCACATGCTAGGTGATAATTTATTCCATTTCACCTTTTTGACCCTAAGTGGTAAGTACTGTTATTATTTCCATTTTGGAGAACAGGACATGGATGCTGAGTGAACTGAGGTCCCTTGCCCCAATCTCACACCCTCTAAGTGGCAGAATCAGGATTTGAATCTGGGTCCATCTGACTCCAAAACCCATGCCCGTTCCACCACCCCATGCTGGGTAGGCATTGAAGGCTGGGCTCTGATGGGGCCACAGGGGACATTCTGCATGGCAGGGAAGAACAGAGATGAATGGTAACCTTTATGCAGATCTCAACCTCTGCTCTGTCCAGGTCTCTTTACTTCACTCTGGAGAAAACAGATTCAACACTCTGTGAGTCCCAGCGCTTGGAACTACAGAGAGTCAGGCTGGAGCATGGCGAGGGAGGCCTCATCCAGAGCCTCATCTTGTTGCTGGAGCCTTTGGAGACGGTATGTGGCCTGGGCCTCTGCGGCCCTGGCCAGAAACCACACAGCCATGGCTCAGAGAGTTGAAAGGGACCTTAGAGGTCGCCTCATCCTCCAGATGGAAGGCTCTTACCCTGTGATGGCCGCCCCCATCAGGATCACAGGCTCACACCTCAAACGCCAGCTGGCCTCTGACCATGTGGTGCCGTGGCCTCACACACACTGTGTGTGCCACACAGACAAGATGTGCGGGGCAGCCCTGGCTTTAGAAAACCTGGAGTCCCGGGTCTGGGCGGCTGCCCTGCTTTCTAACTGTGTACTTGGGACGTATCCTCTTAGAGCCTCAGTTTGGGCATCCGAAAAGAGGGATTGCTAATGTCTCACTCCCATGGAAATTGGGAGGAGTAGACAAAGAAATAAAGGGGAGATAGTACAAATTGTATATTTAAATAAATAAATATATATATATATATGTATGTATGTATGTATACACATATGTACACCAAGGTAAAGGACCATTGTGAAGATGACGACTTACAGCAGAGGTCAAGAAACTGTATCTGTAAAGATAAAGAAACTGTATCTGTAAACTGTATCAAAAGATTTCAGTTACCACCACTCGCAGCCACTGATAGCATGTAAATAAATAAGTGTGGCCCGTGTGCCAATACGTCTGTGTTAAAGGACACTTAAAGTGGATTACATCGAATTTTCAGGCAACACAAAATATTATTCTTCTTTTGATTTTTTTTCAATGATTTTAAACTGTAAGAACCATTCTTAGCTTCTGGGCTGTGCAAAACCGGATAGCGGTCAGATTGTTTGACCTTCCCTGACCTGTGGGTGAGTCTTCTTCAGCATTGTAGGAATCCCTGCTGGGGGTAGAGTAGTTGTGCCATAATAGTGCAAACATCCACGTGCTGCCTACTCTGGAAAAATCTCCTTGGTGCTTCTCCCTGGCTCCAATGGGCTGGTCACTCCTCTGTGGACCCCAGTCAGCACAGATGTCACGATGCACGGTGGCTATTTGCTGGACATAGGCCAGGAGCTCGCCCAGGACCACTTGTCCATTTCATATCTGTGGAGCCTGGCATCGTGCCGGACACAGGAGATGCTCAGCCAATGCTTCTGTATGCTTTTATTACTTTCTAAATTTCATTTTCAAAAACATTAAAGATACTATACACCCCTCCTATGCTGCCTCAGATGCCTATGATTTTGTTTTCAATCCAAGAGACTCAAAGGATGAATGAGGTTATTTCAAAGTACACATTAGTTCAATTTTCACGAAACACGCATTATCTCTTCCTTCCGATTTCTTAGGTCTCCTCTCCAGCCTTACTTGACATAAGTGCAAAGTTATGGGCAGATAAGAGCCTCAGCTTCCTCATCTATAGATGAGGGGTCGTATTTGTACCAACACTAACTATTGTGTGAACTGGAAGAGACAGTCATATAAAATACTTAGCATGGTTCCTGGTACTTAGTGAAGGTTCGTTGAGAATTAGTTATTATTTTATAACCCTCCGAGATAGAAATTACTGTGCACATTTCCTATGGGAAATGGAGGCTCAGAGAGGCTAGGAATGTGCCTTGAAATCAGAGCTTCAGTGTCTGAACCCTGCTGTAGTCAACCCCAGGCTCTGCTCCTTTGTCAGTGGCTAAATGCAGACTTAAGCCAGGCCTCACTCTTCCTCCTGCCAGGAGCCTGGGTCTCAGAGAAGAACAGCCCCAAGGATGCCAGGGGCGACTGCTCAAAGAGGCTGAAACTCAGCAGGAAGCAGCTACCCCGAGAGCACATCAGGGAGAACTGCACGGCCATCTTTCTTATTCAGGCGCTCTGGCTGCATGCCTTCCAAGGAACTGCAGTTTCCCTCTCGGCCCAACTAACCCTGGAGTTGATGACAAGGTAGGGTCTCCCCGCTGCCAGTGCCGAGCTGGGGGTGCTGGGAAACTCGGCCCATTCCTCCAGCTGAAATTGACCTCCAGGAGGACCAACCTCCTCCCCCATACACGAAAAGAGGTGACACCGAAATGAAATCAGACTATAATAAATGCAGACCACGTTCTCCCTGCCAATATCGATACAAAATCTATTCTGCTGCTGTTACTTGAAAAGTAATAAAGTAATAGTAGAGTAAGTTATACAAAAACCAAACAGCGAACCCCCCTCCTGAACGCTGAAGGGAGGGTGGGGTGGGGAGCTGGGCAGCGAAGAGCAGGACCTGGAGTCCAGCTGGCAGAAGCCAGCGGGGTCCTCAGCCATCACCCCTGCCGTCACTTCCCACCCTCACTGCTGTCACCACATAGGGCTGGAGCCCAGAAAGGGGAGGGGAGGGACAAAGACACAGGATAGGAGAGGAACCGAGTTCTGAGGAGACCCAGTGCCCCTCCTCTGGGGCCGGTGCTTTCTGGGCCGTCTGCAAGGGCTGGGGCACAGGATGGCCCTGAGGGAGGCTTAGGTGTTCAGCACCGCCCCTGCTGCCTTTTGCAATTTCTTGTTGGGAAGAAGTGCTGACCTGCTGCCACCAGCTCGCTGGCCGCTTAGCAATCACATCTCCTATTATAAAACTGTCAGTTAACAAATTGATCTTCTGAGGTATGGTTGAGTCTCTCATTTGTCCGGGCCTGATCAATTCATGGGTAGGCAACAAGTTTAGAGTCAGAAAAACCCAACTGTGAATCCTGGCTCTGTCGCTTATTAGTTAAGTGTCATAGAGTCCTTTTGCTCTCTGGGCATCCGTTTTCTCAGCTGTAAAATGGGAATAGCAGTAACGCCTATCTGGCAAGATTATTATTAGTACAATAATATTATTATTAATAATGCGTCCCAAGTACATGCTATGAATGAGGTACCATGATAAGTGATATAGATAGATAGATAGATAAAAACCTCCTTTCATCTTCACAGCAATCTCAAGAGGTGGATGCCATTATTATACCCATTGTACAGATGCAGAAACTGAGACTTAGTGAGGATAAGATTCTTGCTTAAGATCACACAGCAAGTTAGAAGTAGAGTTGAGATTCCAATCTAAGTCTCTCTGACTACAAACTCTGTGCCGAACTGGAAGCTATTGCTTCTTTGCTGTATATTATTATGGCCTGAACTCCTTTACACTATGTGACAAGTCTGTTTCTCCAGGCTAAGGGAGAAAGCAGGGCCCTAGGATGATGTGGCAGACCCTGTGAGTGCCTATCCTACACCTTTCTCACCGGAAGATCTTCTGTTTTATTCAGTATCACCGTCAACATGTTTCAGGGGAGGGGAGCATTAGTCGCACAGATATCATCAATTTGTGGAATTTCTTCAAACTGTGCATACGTGAGAAGTGCACTTTTTGCACATATATCGTATTTCGATTTAAGAAGTTTAAAAAAGAGAGGCACAGGATCAAGATGTCTTCAAATTGCTTTCAACTAGAAGAGAGAGAGAGGGAAAGAAAGCAAATGTGGCAAATGGTTAACAATTCATGATGGAGGTGAAGGGAATACAGGTGTTCATTGTACTACTATTTCAAATTTTCTGTGGCCTTGAAATTTATCAAATCAAAAAGGTGGAGCGGAGACACAAGGAAGAGCTGCTCACCTGCCTCTGTGGAGGTGGGACGCAGCAGTGGTCCATGAAAGGCAGTGCAGAACTGTCCCCCGGCCGACAGATGGGGAGGGGGAAAAGGTTTGTGCCCTCAGTGCCCTGTGTGAAGTCCACAAGCACGTGGGACCAGGGCCTCAGTCTCACCACCCAGAGTGTGCAAGACTGTACATGTGGGAGCCTTTCCACCTTTGTCTGCTGCTCCATGGCAGCTTCTGCGTCTAAGCTCCCAGTCTCACCCAGGGGCATCCCAGGAATCTTACCTCGAAGCAGTGTGCAGAGCTCCAAGGAGCAGAAACATCTCTGTTAAAGCGAAACATCATTAAGATGAGAAGAGGCAACATCTCTAACGCCCACAGGGTGCCATTAGAGCTGTAAAATGTGCCTCCAAATTAGATGTGGGGAAGAGCTTCACCAGCTCTGGCTGTTCATCCCCAAGGACAAGGGCAGCCTGATTCCCTCCGACTTCCCACCCCCAACTCTGCCACAAAGCTGCGAGTGTTTTGTCTGAATCTATTTGAGGTGCCTTATGCAACAGAACCTCATCTCTGAGGAGAGAGGGTTTGCTTTATGGCATACAACGTTCTCATTGTCAGGGAAGTTTCCCTGACACAAAGTCTAGTTTGTGCCTTTCTTGCTCATAAGAACCTTGAAGGCTCCAAGGGACATGTGCTTTAAGAAGATGTTCAAAGCCCTAAATAGACTGAAACTTTCTTCTGCAGGGACGTATTTATTGAGCATTAATTCACTACATTGTACTTGAAAGTCGTCTCGAGGTGCAAGGTCTTTCCACATACTGTATGACAATGATTTCCCTCCTCCCATCAAGGGTAGGTAGGCCAGAGGTTATTTTTCCACTTTACAGATGAGAAAACGGAGGCTCAGAGATATTGCTGACTTGATCAATAAGTCACAGCACCATTAAGTGGTAAATCTGGGTCCGCTGACTCCAAATCCAGTGTCTTTCCAATACCACCTTCTAACCAGTCCTGCTCAAGGCACCATGAGGACCACGGTCAATGAGAAATCATGGGTCTCCCACGTGCCACTTATTAAGTTACCGCCTCTTAGTTTCAAACCCGCCCTTCTCTGTGCTACTTTGTCTTGTCAGGGCTGCAGATTCCATTTCTGCTTTGCCAGCTGGGTCCAGGTGAGGTTCTGCCAATAGGGGGCACTAGAGGAAGGCTGCAAGGCTGGAGGAGAAGGGACTTCTTCCAGCTGTTTCCCAGTGGCTTCCTGCTTACTTCTGTTCCTGTAAGCATTGCCCCAGCAGCACCTCTTCGCCCTGGAAGAGGTGGTTCCTTCCTAAAACTGCAGCTGAACCCAGTGTGCAGTTTTCCCAATACTTGGAGAACAAGTTGCAGGCACTCCCCTCTGACCAGCGGACGCGACACCAGCACCAGCCTGCAGGCTCCGCCTCCTCAGTGGTCTGGGTCCAGCCCCACCACGTCTCAGCTTGGAGACGCCTGTACTAGCCAAGCAGCACCTCCCCGTAGAGATCTGAGGTTGAGCCTCACTGCAGCCCACCTCCAAGTTTCTGCATTTTAGTGATTCCAACGATTTGCCTTTCTTCCCTCAGTCCAAGAGCTGGTGGCTGCTTCCTGAAACGGCTATCTCCCTTATACCTTAGTGTCCTACCTTACTCCTTCACTTATCTGGTTGACAATTTTATTTCTAGTTAAATTTTCTTCTATTAAATTCTCTCTGTTCAAAATGACAGACGTGGTTTCTAACTCCCGAGTAGCCACTGAGCCAAACGCTGTACTTGAAGGGTCGTCATTAGCTTATAATGAGCAATGGGCCCACAAAACTAAGTGGAAACACATCACAGGTAGAGAGCCCGGCACATAGTAGGGCCTCAAGAAACAGCTCTGGAATGAAAAAAGCAAAAAACAAAAGAATAGTTAAATAAAGGAAGGCCCTGGTGTGGAAAGAATGCTTGGGCAGTGCCTTTTCCAAGCAGGAAAGGCAATCAGAGAAGTAGTTTTGGGAAACAGATCTTTGCAGAAGAGTTTCAGCTATTTGGAAGACGAGGATTAAATGTGAGCAGGAAGTAGCATCCCAGGAATTGCCCCAGGAAGGCTGGCACAGAGCCAGGCTGGCTTGTGCACAACTCTTAGCCTCTTCACTGGTCGGAAGCACCCAAGATTCTCAAGTATTGACATCACACAGCCCTTGACCTCCTCCCCAGCCAGGAGAGCTGCTCATCTTGGTCCTGATGGCTACGCCTCACGCACCCTGTGGTTTGAGAGGCGACTGCCAGGGGATGGTTGCCTGCCCCTGCAAGTAGAGAGGCTTCCAGAGAGAGGGAGGGGTCACCTGCACCCATGGCCACTTTGCCACGGACCTGGCAGCTGCCGCCCTGACTGCTTCCTTCAGTCTCACAACCAGAATAATGGGAATTTGCTGTTCCCCTCTCCACCGATCCCGAAGAGAAAGAATGCGCATCTGAAAAAGTCAGGAAAATACCCTGAAGCTAGCTTGGATTCTGGAATGACCTCCTGGGAATCCAGCCACTCTCCCACGAACTCTCCCACATCCCTGTTCACACATCCATCTGTCCCTACACATCTACAGCTCTGAATTTGATCCATCTGGACGCTAAGAGTGTCTCTTCTGATCCAGGGGCATCGTGGCCAGGCAACCTCAAGCACAAAGGCTTAGAGACCCCTCAGAGGTCCATGGAAAATGGAATCTAGCCTGGCTGGAGTTGGAGGTTTATGTTGAGGATTGATGAGAAACAGTTTCACTGCAGTGCACTCCAGCTGTTCTCGTGCGCCCAGCATCCATTCCTCATCTTCCTAATGATGGACCCAATGTTTCCTTTGGGGAAACACCACTCTTCTCCTTTTGGTCCATAGGTTCTGCCTGGGCAAATCTACAGCCTGGTATATGACCCAGCCTGATCCATCAGCTATTTCACCCCTTGGCTCCAGTCTTTTTTTTTTTTTTTTTTTTTGCGGTACGCGGGCCTCTCACTGTTGTGGCCTCTCCCGTTGCGGAGCACAGGCTCCGGACGCACAGGCTCAGCGGCCATGGATCACGGGCCCAGCCGCTCCGCAGCATGTGGGATCTTCCCGGACTGGGGCACGAACCCGTGTCCCCTGCATCGGCAGGCGGACTCTCAACCACTGCGCCACCAGCGAAGCCCCTGGCTCCAGTCTTTAGTTCAGGAATGAACAATTAACGTAAGTGGGATGGATTCAGAGCCGAATCCTACGGCTCTTAATGAAATTACTGGGAAAGGTCACTCTCTGCTGTGGAAACTGAGGCAGTGCAGTGTTCGCGTGCAGCTGCTGGCAGCCGTCTTTGCCACTTCGTGATGAGGGTTTGAGAATGGAGCCAACACAGAGGACATCAGAACCAAGAGATGGAGGACACTTGAGCCCCTAGATCCAGCCCTGCCTGAATGCTTCAATCCTTGAGCTAATACATTTCCTTTTTTCTCAAACCATTTTGAGTTGGGTTTCCATCACTTGAGACTGAGAGAGTCCTCACCAATATACACAGTGGTGTGAATGAGATACTTTCTTAAATGCTTAACTGGGGATTGATTCTAGATCACTAGACCCATGGAGAGATGCTATCACTGATAAAGTCCTTCTCATCTGTTCTCAGGATAAAACCCCAATTCCTTAACTGTAGTTTCAGAGCCTTCAATGATCAGGCCCTTGTTGAGGTTTCTGGCCCCATCACACACCACTTCTCCTCCCAACCTCTATCTTCTGGCTGCACTGCACTTCAAGGCTCTGGAATGAGTCAAGGTCTCTTGCCTTGGGCTTCCATACACGTAGCCCTCTTCCCTGAACAGGTTTCACCTGCCTACCTCCTACTAATCCTTCAAATATCCACTCAAACCCACACCTCAGGGAGGCATTCCTTGGTCCCTGGGGGGCTGCCTCCCCACTTTTAGGGCCTCTCAAGGCCATTCTTTCTTCTAATACTCTGCACACTTGGGATCACTTGTCCCACCCTAGAACGTAACTTCCCTGCGAGTCAGGCCCACTCCCTCACCAGGGCCAGAACAGATGCCCAATAAGTGCTACTTGCTAGATAGCTGAATGAGGTCAGTGATGCAGGCAGCCATGAGTACACGCAAGTGCAGGACCTCAAAACCAGGGCTGCAGAGAGGTGACCAAAGCCAGGCCAAGCCTGCATCATCCTCGGCCTTGCAGAGGCAGCCAAACGGGTGTTTATACTGTTTGCATTTCTCCTCTGGAGCAGGCTTGCTGTTCTGAAAAGATCACTGGGTGGTTTGCATAATTGCCTGCTCAAGTGATGACTGCTCAGACCTTAGCAGAATTTCACAAAGCCCACCCTCCGGATCCTCTGGGATAGTATAAGGGACGTATCTGGGAGGGAGGACAAACCTCAATCAAAGGGAGCTGGGTAAGCCCCCTGGTGCCCCTTCATATAGGAAGGAGTCATGGAACTTCAAGCCCAAAGCCTCTCCCCACATCTGCTTTCCAGCCTCCACGTCTGGGAAGTGGTCAGAATCGGCCAGGGAGAAGACAATTTGGGAAACTGTCCAGTTCTGTGGGCCTTTCAAACACCTATTAAGCTCCTACCGTTTGTTAGTGAAAGAGATCAAGGAGCCCACAGTCAAATGAGAAAGCAGGGACAGAAACAGAGCATGCAAGATAGGTAACAAACATGGGGCGCTTTGGGGGAATATAGGGGAGGGGCTTTGAGCCTAGCAGAGAGGGGGGTAGATATCAAGGAAGGCTGCCTGGAGGAGGTGACATCCAAGTAGCGTCTTGAAGGTGGGAGTGTAGTGCCTAGTACACAGTAGATGCTCAAATACCAATGAATGAATGACCAAATGGAAGGATGGATGGGGAGAAGGAATATGTTCCAGGGAGAGAAAGCTGGCTCAGTCTGTTCGTGATCCCAGAGTCTCAGTGAATTCTGTAGCTTTCCTAATGCCTTGTAAATGGCACAACATTTTGCAGGGTGTGTAAAAACATGGGGTGCATCCTCCACTATCATTTTTGGGTCAAGAATAAAGCGCTCATGTCAGCTTGTACTGGGGGCTACTGAGAGAGAAAGACCGAGACACAGCTGCCACACCCTCAACCCAAGAGGATGCTCTTGAAATATGTAAGAGATTCACCGAGGCACTGCCAGCCCTGTCTGGCTTTCTTCAAAGTGTATGAAAAATGTGCTTAATATTCATGCTCCATTCCAAAGAGGCAGAGATGGGGGCTAAAGAGGAGAGAATAATTTGGGGTAAAAAATGACTAGTGCCATTTCACATCCCCCAGCCCAAACTAATATATTCCTTGAGGCTGACTTTAAGCCATCCCCTATAGGAAGCCTTCCTCAACTACAAACACCCTTCCCCCCTGCCTCCCAAACATCTTTCCACTTCACTTGTTGCCACATCAGGACCTGGAGTGCCAGGCATTACACTGCTCACTGAGCCTGTACGTCTGTGCCCTCTCCACCCTCCCAGGTCCCCTTCAGCACCTGTAACAAGAGCTCAGTTTTATGGGTAAGAAAGCTGAGGCCTAGAGCGGGGGCAGGGGTCCATGACTACTGGCCCAAGGTTGCACAGCTAGTAAGTGGGGGGGGTGTCAAGACTGTATTGAGGCCAAACCTCTGCCCCCCACCACGCTTCTACCAGCCCTCTTCCACGCCTCACTGCCTCCCCATCTCTTGTCCATCTCTCTGCGTAACAGCATTGCTTTCTAGGGGCATTTGGGTCACACTGTCTGGTTCAGCGCTTTCAGCGCAAAGAGCCAAGGACTCACATGCTGGTCTCTGTCCTGTGCCATTTCCCCATTTCTGGGCACAGAGTAGGCGCTGACGATATGAAACACAGAGAGGAAAATGTCAGCCTGGAGAGGAAGCATCTGTTCTTGTGCTTTCAACACTCAGATGAGAAAACTGAAGCCCAGAGAGGGAAAGTGACTTAAATATGCATCGTGTGGAATTGAGCAGGAGGCAGGCTAGCCCTTCCACTGTACTTAACACATAACAGGTGCGAAATTATGTTATTGCTATATTGTGTGTACTACATGTTATAAATATGTATAGTATATAATTATATATTAATATAATATCATGTGTAATAAATATTATATCACCAGCATCATCATTTTTCAGTGTCTAAATGAAAACATCAACGCAACACATCTTGGTAATGGGGAGTTCTGAGGATTTCACAAATGTGGGTCTCTGGAGCCAATCAGGAAGACTGCAGATGACCGACTTTCAGGCAAACAGAGGCCAACAGAGAAAGACAATAAGACATTATGACATTTGTGAAGGGTTTTATAATTGACAGCTTTCTTAATGGAAACATCACTGACTTTGGCACTGGAAAATCTGGGACTTGGCCTGTCTCTGTCACTCAATAACTGGGTGATTTTGACTAAATCATTTGTTTTCTTTGAGCTACAGTCTCCTTCCTTGCAAAATGAAGCAGTGAGATAAACTCGGAAGAGAAAATTACAAAGCACACAGGCCCCAACTCCCCATTACTGTGCCCATGGCAGCCATGACTAATCGATCACCGCACTATGCATGCTGCACCCAGCTGAAGCCTTGGAACACTGCCTGTGGCAGCCACCACCCCTTGGCTGGAGTGAACTTGTCAGATGAAACCAATTAGCCATGTTGGAGTAGATGTTTCTTGAACTCAATCCAGCTCTGACTTTCTGATTCCATAAGTCTATTCACTGATAGAGCAACCTGGTGAGGTCAGCAGAGCAGGTATTGCCCTTCCCCACACTGCACAATGAGCAATCAGAGGTCAGAAAAGTTCAAGTTGAGACACTTGGTGAGTGGTGGTGGGATCAGACACTTGACCTCTCTGAATCGGCCTGGTAGGAACCTTCCACAGTCTTGTGTCATCCCCAGTTGCAAAGGGCTCCCAGGACCTGGGTCAGTGACCAGGGTCAGATGAGGCAAAAACTAGAACATCATTCTCCAAAGATGGCTGAGTGAGACCCTCTTCTCTCAAGTGGGACCACTCTGCAAAACCAGGAAGTGGGTGATTTCTGATTCCTTTCACTTCCACTTTCCGTCTTTAAGAGCCCAGCTCCCTTGACCGTGTTTATCAGCCACCGCGCTCTCTCCTGCCTCACACACTCCTCGGACCATTTCCAGAACCTTATTTCATTTGAAAGGGGAACATATTGATAGCGGCTTAGAGTGAGACCCCATCCATTCCAGGCAGACACGTGGGAAGGTGGGAAGAGGATTAAGGCTGGAATCAGGACACGGGCTTCCTGTCCTGCTGCTGTGGCCTCAGGGGAAATTCTGTCCCTCTCTTGGCCTGAGTTTTCCTTCCAGCTTAATCTTCTATGACCACCTGCTTATGATTTCCAAGACAGAAATTCTGATTCCTTTGACTAAAGGGACGAAGTACTGATGGATCTCATCCCTGTGCTGGTGGTTAAGTGGGTACTGAGGGAACAAAGTTTCCCGGAGCCTCTGAATTCCACCTCCACAGCCCACTTAAAATGCATTTAGTGATCAATGTGCTCTGGGGAAGTGAAAAATGAGAAAGAGCAAAGGAAGGCAAGTGGCTTTCACTGAATGCCTCTCATGTGTCCAACGCTATTTCAGACACGCCCATATGCTAGCTCATGGAGAAAGGGCCAGCGCACCACTTCATAGATGAGAGAACCAAGATTCAGAGAGGTTACGCAATTTGCCTCAGATCAAACAGCTGGTGAATGGCAGAGCTGGGAGCCATACTGAACAAATACTTCTGCCTCTAAAGCTCACGCCTTTACACTCCACTATGCAGCTTTTCGCATAGGATGAAACTTGGAGACAGATGACGCACCACATCATCCCTGCGTCACACAGCTCCCAGACTATCAGGGAAACAAGCCAGCCACCCAGATAACTGTGCTCAAGGCCAAGCACAAAAGGATGGGGGCAATCCAAGAGGCACAGATCAGGACAGACTTCATGGAAGAAGTGACCTCTTCTCAGGATGGTCAGGCCTCCCTGACACTGACAAATGATAATAATGATCAACGTTTACTTGTGCTGATTCACTTACCTATGAGATTAGGTACCATTCTTATTCCCATTTTAAAGATGAGGATACCAAGGCACAGAGAGGCTAAGTAACATCTCCAAGGTCACACAGCTTGGAAGTGACAGAGCCTGGATGAATTCCCAGGCAGGCTGGCTGCAGACTTCACACTCTTAACCAGCTCACTCTGTCACTTCTCACAGCATTTCCTCTCATTGACCGTCACCTGAGGAAGTGGCAGGAGACCTGGGGAATCACATGAAAGCATCTGGGTCACCCTCCTCTCTTAATGGGAAAGTGACTAGCCCAGGAGGAATGGATAGTCTGGAGGAACAGAGTTCAACTCTCCTCCTCCCAGCTCAGGCCACTCGCCTGCTGCCCCCTCCTCCCATGATGCTGGTGAGATGCTGACCCTGCCAGTCCTTCATGGGGCAGGCTTTGCATAGAGGAGAAGAACCTCAGCCCCATGTTCAAGGCACTTTGGTGACATGGGGATAGCAAATTACCTACGATGAATGATTCTGTAGAACAAGGTGTTCACTGCTCGATCTCTGTACCTGTGCAGATGGTATTGTTAGCAGGTGGGCTGGAGAAGAGCCAAGCTTTGGAGGGTGAGAGCTTGCAGGTTGTTTGTCCTGCCTGTCCTGCTCCCACTAAGTAATGAAGATACTGTGAGCTTTGGAATGAGGCAGCCCTGGATTGGAGTCCCACCACGCCACCTGGTAGCTGTGTGACCTTGGGTAAATACCTAATGTCTCTGAGCATCCCATTCGTAAAGTGAGATACCAACTGTCCCTGCAGACTGCTGTGAGGATTAGAGAGAGTGTATGTAAAGCTTGTAGAACACCAAAATCACTCTGAAAACGAACATATCTTGACCATCATAAAGATCAGTAATACAACAGAATGGAGTTCCCTAACAAGATCCAAGAATCGGAATTTAAAGCGGGAAGGGGACTAAATTGTGTTGCTCATTAACACTTATCCAATATTATGAAAAATGGTTTACAGGCATTCTCATTTTACCTTTTCAACAATGAACAATACTGTACTCATTTCACAGATGCAGAAACTAAGGATCACAGAAGCTCAGGATCTTCCCCTACAGGAATGGCACGTTCTCGACTCCTCCCCCTTTCCTTAGATCAGTTCAAAGCTCCCAGATGCACTCGCTAATTCTGTCCAGAGTTGACTTCCGGTTCTATTGTAGCCCTAATCCCTGCACTCGGGAAACGTGTTCCGCACTGATCATTTCATCTATTCTGGCACATCGGCCACTTCCACGTGCGTCTCCGTGAGCACCTCCTACCCCACCCCCCCACCGAGTCTTCATCCCAGCAGTAATCTGAACCTGTTCCCATTTCCAAAGGCCTGTGTTTTTTTGTTTTGGGTTTTTTTTTTTTTTACTTTTTTTTTAAATTGGAGTATAGTCGATTTACAATGTTGTGTTAGCTTCAGGTGTACAGCAAAGTGAATCAGTAATACACATACGTCTATCCACTCTTTTTTAGATTCTTTTCCCGTATAGGCCATTACGGAGTATTGAGTAGAGTTCCCTGTGATAAACAGTAGGTCCTTATTAGTTATCTGCTTTATATATACCCCACCCCTAAATCTCCTTTTTCTGGTTCCCTGTTTTTGTAACCTCCCCGCGATCACCCAGCAGCGATGTCTTGGGTGTCTCTAATTCTTTTCTCTCCCTAGACATGCCTCCGTTCCATTCCCCACACGATGCTCTGATTGGAACTCTTCAACACACTTTGAAGATGGCCCAACTACCTACTGCAACTCCCTGCTGTTACCCAAAAAGTCTCAGTGCTGGAGCTTGCTAATGGAAGCTTATAAAATCTGATCCCAATCTATTTATTTCTCCCTATGTGTGTCACAGCAAAATGGATAAGTTACGGCTCCCACAATATATCTTATGCGTAATTAGCAGTAGTAATAAACACCGTCTGTGCCATAGGGACTTTACATACATTGTCTTATTAATTCCTGTATAGTTGCACAGGGCCCTGGGCTCAGAAGGGTCCCCTGCCTTGTTCAATGCTCTGCTATCTCTGTGTTGAAATTTTTAATGATTTTTTTTTGTTTTTTTGTGGTACGCGGGCCTCTCACTGTTGTGGCCTCTCCCGTTGTGGAGCACAGGCTCCGGACGCACAGGCTCAGCGGCCATGGCTCACGGGCCTAGCCGCTCCACAGCATGTGGGATCTTCCCGGACCGGGGCACAAACCGATGCCCCCTGCATCGGCAGACGGACTCTCAACCACTGCACCACCAGGGAAGCCCTTTTAATGATTTTTGAATAGGGGGCCTCACCTTTTCATCGTGCCCTGAGCCCTGCAAACTGTGGAGCTTGTTCTGAAAGCGGGTACTGTTCTAGCTCCATTTTACAGATGTGAAAAAAAAGGTCGCGCAGCCAATAAGCCCAGGAACTCTTGCCAACGGCCATATTATATTGAGGACCAACTATGTGACTGATCCATACTAAGTGCTTTCCATGGGCTATGCATTCAAGTCCTCTCCCTTCATCCTCTCTCCCACCTTGCAGAAGTGAGTGGCACTTCCCGGCTTTCTCACAACCACAAAGCGTGGAAGTGGCAGAGCCAGGACTGCGCTCGAGGTCTGCCTGACTTTAAGCCCTTCCTGCTATGCCGTTCAGACTAAAAACGGTGGCCCTACCATTCCAGAGCCGGTTCTAGCAACTGGCAAGCACTGAACAGGGGGCAGAGGCTCTGAGGAGACCTCTAAAAATAAAGCCCGACTGCAATGCGTTCTGAGCCCTGCGGAAGCCTCCTTCCTCGTCTTAAAAGCTGTTCCCGTCTCCAAAAGCAGCCTCTCACCACGGGCTCTGGCTGCTGTTCCTCCATGCACTGCAAGGGAGAAAGAGAACAGATTGCTAGAGCAATTAAACATCACATGGGTAGCCCAGAGAGACTGGGGAAGGGGAGGAGAGGCCGTTTCTTAATGGCCTGCCTCTATATTTAGCCTGAAAAACCTCCATCTCTAACCCTTTCAGGGGGCAGGCAGAGGTGAGAGCGGAGTTGGGGGTCTTCAGTGCTGTTGGACTTCTATGCCAGAAAGCGCCTGTCTGCCAGGGAGCAGCCCCCATCAGCTCCGTGCCTTCCAGGGGCTTACCATACGGCAGGACAGGAAGCCCCAACCAGAAAACAAGCCAAGCAAACCACAGACAGCCTGTCTAGGTGAAATTTGGCAAGAGGATTCTGCAGGGATGGGGAGCTGGCCTGGCCCACTGGGGGTCAACCTCGCTCAGGGGTGAAGGGGAGGCATGATGTGTGACGATGTATGGTCAGCCTTGGGTTTCAGCCCCAATTATGGAAGGCAACTCTTTCCTCTCGCTTTCTTCATCCTGCAGTCATTGCCCCCAAGTCAGGCAGTGCGTGGGGTACGCAGACTCCTCGCTGTGTGCACATGCGCTTCAAAAAGGGCTTTTACAAATGCAGAAGCCAGGGCCCTACTCCTGGAGACGGTCATGCATCCTGGAGTGGGGCTCCGACATCTGTGTTTATGTAAAGCTCTCCAGGTAATTCTGAGCACAGACAGCTGAAAAACAACTGGCAGGTATAACGGGCATGAAATGCATTGAGGAGTTCTGGCTTTATGTTCTAGTCTAATTTGCATCCTTTACTTTTTGAGGGACTTTGAACTAGTGCATGTGTCTCTGGAGCCTCGGCTTCCCCATCTCTAAATGGGTATGAAATCCTCAGTTCCTGGCACATAATCAGTGCCCAATAAATATGGGCTGACAATGGATGGATGGATGGATGGATGGATGGATGGATGGATGGATGACGTAAGGAGACAGGTAGGAACATCAGCTAGCAGCAGGGTTGCTTCCCGTAGGCACACAGAGATTGCTGATTATCTGAGACTGGGCTGCCCCCAGAAACAAATTCTGACACAGGAGTGAAGTAGCCTGCTTTGTGAGGCGGTTGCCAAGAAGCATCAGCAGAGGAGCTGGGAGGTGAGAACAGGAAGAGAAGGAAGCAGAGAGGACGCATCAATGAGCCCGTTACCACCATGGACCATCGAGGCTCGGTCCCTCTGGGACCTCTGGGAAACAGTGCAGAACATGCTGGGGTATTTATCCCCCAACTCTCATCATCAATGGCTGGGGGCTGCTCCCAGGGACATAAGCTCCAGGGCACTTCCTCCCTGTCCTGCTTGTAGGCTGAGAGAAAGCCCTCAGCAGAGAGCCACATGTGTTTGCTGCAGGATGTCCTCGGCAGCTAGTGCAATGTGGGTGCCAAGGGGATGTGTCTGAGGCACCAAAAGCATCTGCCCCACTGCGAAGCATCTTCCTGCACTGAGCTGGGGAGGGGAGGGAAGCAGGGAGGGAAAGACCCACTGGTGACTAGTGGTCCAAGCTCCCTCGCACCACCCAGACGCCAGCACCACGAGGGTCTAGCAATGCCAAATCCTGTTTATCTCAACCTTGCCTGTTTCCTCAGCAGTTCTAAGGCTAGATCAGTGTTTCTCAACTTTGGCACTGTTGACATTTGGGGCTGGTTAATTCCTTGTGGGAGGCTGTTCTGTGGATCATGGGATATTTAACAGTATCCCTTGTCTCTACCCCCTAGATGACAGTAGCATCTCCCATTATGACAACAAAACTTGTCTGCAAACATTGTCAAATGTCCCCTGGCTGGCACAGCTGCCCCCAGTTGAGAACCACCAGGGTAGATGGATGCCTTTCCTCATCCCCTAGGACGTGGTGATTCCCCACTAGGACTTTCTGAGGTCTGGTTTCATCCTGACCAGCCCCTGGCTCTGCTTAGTCTGTGCAGATGCATGCTGTGCTATGAACACATCTCGGAGACAGACAGGTGGAGCCAGAACCCAGCTGTGAAACACGCTGCCCCCTGCTGAGCCGAGCCCGGAGCCCGGAGCCCAAGGTAGGGGAATTCAGCAGCGGTGCCGGCACCAGCATCACAGCTGGGCTGCAAAGACCACACAAGGCAGGGAAGGTGGGCAGCTTCTGGCTGAGCAGCCCACACAGCAGCTGGTCCCAGAGGCTGAGGGCGTTACATCATCGGACCAACCTGAAGACAGTCCCCGGGAAACATAAGGCTGACCCGAGCGGGAGTATTGATGAAGAGTTCTACGTGCTCAGTGAGGCTGTGCAATTCTCTTAAAGTTATACAGGGAACAGGTGCAGAGCCAGCCAGGAAAGGAGGCCAGGCGGGCTGACTCCAAATTGCTCACTCTTTCCATTATACCAGGTAGCATCCTGGTTAGAGGGGAGGGTCTGAGAGCCCCCCTCCCCCAACAGGCCAAGAGCGATGCTCAGAATAAACCCAGGTATCCTGAGTCACTCCGGCCGACCGCTGGCTCGCTGCCCCCACCCCCCCCCCCACCCCCGTCCTCAAAGGACGCAGTCAGCCTCCCCCTGGTTCATTTATTGTCCGTCAAATCTAAGCCAAGCTTGGGCGTGGAGGGTTTAGTTTCTCCCCTGATCTGCCTGCTTCACTTGCTTTCCTTTATGCTTCCCACCAGAATGCCCATGCAATGTGCATGCCGCTCAAAGGGCACACACTGGCACCCAGTCCTCTGGCAGAAGTGGTTCACAGCTAAACCCAGAAGCCTGTGAGCACAAAATCCAAAGGTGGGCAGTGGGGCTCCAAGCCGGCTGTGCTTATCAACACCCCACTCCCCCCTGCCTTTCCTTCCTGGGTTGTCCATGCAGCAGTCCGCCTGGTCCAAACAAGATGGAGCGCCAGGCAGGAGCAGAGTGACCTCTGTCCCTGGACCTGGCCCCTGCTGCAACCTTCAGGAGGCCTGAGCAGGGACGTTTGGTAGCTGGGGAAGAGCTCTGGCAAGTCCAAGGGCTGCAAGGAGTACATTTCACACGCGTGTGCTTCTGCACACACTCATCACATACACATGCACACATACTCACGCTAACTCCGGAAGGTGGCCGTTTCGTGCACCCCTAGCCCTGGCCTGCCATTCACGTGCATAATTAAAATTCCTCTGGGAGGTAAGAGATATGAGGAGAAAGCAAGGGACCACAGTGGCTGGAGTTAACTGTCTAGGAACGCAAGCTTGTGTCAAGACATGCCTATAGGGATGTAAGAACACACAAGCAGAAATAGAGAATTCAAAAGTTGTCTATCCATGAATCTACCTCTCTCATCTGCATTAAAGAAAAAAAATCATATTCTAAAGAGATGAAGGGGTTTTGACAGCACAACACAGCACTGGAACTCAAATGTGGGTCTTCAGACACAGACCTTGCTATGGATTTAGAACAATCTGCGTCCATGGTTTAATCAGGAAAGGGGGAAGGGACGGGAATTCTCGGCCTGCCTTCATGAAAATGGGAGTTGTGATCTCACTGACATTTGTAATAATTCTGATCCAAGGGCTTCCCTGGTGGCGCAGTGTTTGAGAGTCCGCCTGCCGATGCAGGGGGCGCGGGTTCGTGCCCCGGTCCGGGAGGATCCCACGTGCCACGGAGCGGCTGGGCCCGTGAGCCATGTCCGCTGAGCCTGCGCGTCCGGAGCCTGTGCTCCACAACGGGAGAGGCCACAATAGTGAGAGGCCCGCGTACCGCAAAAAAATAAATAAATAAATTAAATAATTCTGATCCAAGACTGAGAAAAACAACAGCGGTGGTAATAATCGCCAGGCTCGTGGCACTTAGAGTTCCCAGATGCTCTCACCTCCCTCTTCTCACACGACCCTCATAACAACACGGGCAGGGTGCAGATGAGGAGACTGGGGCAGTCATGCCACAAACTATAAACTTCAAACCACAGATTTACAAATGTCCCTATTGTAATCACCACTATACCCTCTACTTATCACCCATGCTACGAGATCTCTTAAGGGCAGAGAGCCGTGCCTTATCCGTGTGTGAATCCCACACAGGTCCCAGACAACAACTTGACATATAGGATGTCAATACACATTTGATGATGGGTGCATTTACACAGTAGAAACCCAGCAGGAGGGAGGGAAAATATTCCTATCCAGTACTTTTATGGGCTCTAAACGCGAAAAGAGTAGTTACTTATTTTTTAAAAACAAAATAAAACAAGTCAGCTGATACTGCAAGAGCCCCAGTGATCTCCAGGCTCAGAACAATATCCTCCAAGTCCTTTACACAGGACTGGTCCAGGCCCTGTGGTTCCCAACTAGCCAGCATGATTTCATGAGCACCAGAAAGCATCTGCTTTCTGGAAGAAAAAAAAAAAATCTCTCTCTTCTCTCTTTTTTTTTTTTTTTTTTGCGGTACGCGGGCCTCTCACTGCTGTGGCCTCTCCCGTTGCGGAGCACAGGCTCTGGACGGGCAGGCTCAGCGGCCATGGCTCACGGGCCCAGCCGCTCCGCGGCATGTGGGATCTTCCCGGACCGGGGCACAAACCCGTGTCCCCTGCAACGGCAGGCGGACTCTCAACCACTGCGCCACCAGGGAAGCCCAAAAATCTCCTTTACAGTCTGAAATTTGCACCTTCCACTCCACCAGGCAAAGGCAGTGGAAATTTCCATTAGATGTCTGTGATCGGTGCACCACACCACACTTTACCAAGGATTAGTTTACAAGACTAGCTCCTGCCTCACAGCTGATTCTAAAGAAGAGAACACAGCTCCGTTTTGATAGGGGTAAGCATGTTAACAATGGAAAGCTTTAGGTGTTGTATCATTCTGTGGGGGATTGGGGCCCTGGACAGCTAGAGTGGAAGGAAAGGAGAATGCAGACAACCCCTGCGAAGCTTCTTACCTCTCACAGCCACAATTTCTTTCTGCACAAATTAGGAGTTGAGCTTGGTGAGGGATGGTCCCGCAGAACTTAACCAGCTCAAGTGGCTAGCATCAGAGTTATGCCTGAGGCCAGCCCTGGACACAGCTCACCCAGAGACAGAGGGCCTCTCATGCCCGAAGGAAGGAGGCTCTGAATCTCTGCATCCCCTCTCTGGCTTGGCCAGTGGAGTTTCTGGGCTTGAAGCTGGAGCAGAGATCTTCCCAGCAGAGATGGAGGTAAATCACAGAGAGCTCAGCACTGAGTTGGAGCTCAAGTCCCAGAAGCTTCTAAAGGAGGACCAGAGGTGGTTAAGTTGAAGGGGTCAGGCACAGACACTAAATGCCAAGGATCCAGGGCCCAGGGAAAAGGCGAGCGCCAGACAGGCAAGCCATCAATTCGGGTGCTGTGGTCCCAGGCTTTCAAGATGCCACAGCGTGGGTGGGGAGAGTGGCTAGCTGTACTTAAAGAGCCCTGCAGGACGGCCAAGCCACTGCACTCACTGTAGGAGCAGGACCAGACTTGGAGCCATCAGGTGCTTTTCTGTGCTGCCCGGCAAAGCAGGGATGCAAATTCTAGAGTAAAGATGGGGCAGGCGGGAGGGCTCTCATTTTCAATTACTGTGCTCACACCAAGTGGAGCTCTGCGCCTCTCCCTCCACTCCGGGGTGTGTTTGACTTTGCATCACACGACCTCCTAAACATATAGACACAGAGCAACGGCTCAGCCCTGCTCACTCATCTGACCAGGCCGCCATGGGGCGTGAGCCGCAGCCCAGCGTTTACACACAGGCTTATTTTAAACAAATAGGATTTGGCCTCAACAGCAAACAGGCCCTCCTTTGGGTAAGGGCATTTGCTGTGATTGTGGGGGCATTTCCTACAGAGCACGTACCACCAAAACAGGGCCCTTTTGGCTGCGCTGAACTTCAGAGATGGCTTGCCAGGTCCTGGTCCCCAGAGATGTGTAAATATTTGCTTCAGACAAGGAAAAATTTCCGTGTCTCATCCTGCCACCTGGTCCGGGGAAGGAAAGTTCTCATTTTCCCCATAATCTCCTGCAGAGACTGGTACTGCCTTTTACTGAGATCTACCCCCTGCTCTCTCAATCTTCTTCCTGGCTTCAGTTTCCCCATCTGAAAAATGGGCAGATTCCATGCGATGCTTTCGAAGGCTCCTTCCACCTTCTTACTTGTTCCCTGGGAAGTATCGGAAAGTGGGGAGCATTCTGGGTTGGGAGTCAGGAGCCCTGCAGTCCAGTCCCAAACTTCCCCTTTCCTCGGTGAGTGACCTTGAGTAGTTCCTTCCCAATTCCTGAGTCTCAGTATCTCCAGCAGCAAAGCCAGGGGGCAAATTCAATGATCTCTGAGCTTTCTTGTCTCGCATGCTTTTCTGTGTGTGTGTATGTGTGTGAAGTTAGCAACCTCAGCTGTGGTTGCCTGCATTGCACCCCCCTCTGCACATACTTGGGTCTCCCCTTGGGGACCCAGCTCCTGTGACATGGCATCTTGGTGGAAGTATCCATCAGTGTGCTTTCTGACAGGTGTGCAGGAGGCTCGGGCAAGCCTAGCCAGCTTCTCTTTTCCTAGAAGCTGACTTGGACTGAGTGCTCCGAGGATAGAAAGATTGGAACCCATCCATCCACAGGGCCCAGCCCTGAAGAGTCTGCCCATGAATTCTTCCCTCCTGGATACTCGGAGGTTCCTGATTTCTCTCCTTCCTGAGGCCACCTTTTTTAGCCTTAGTTCTGACTTCGTGGGTTGCCTCATATCCACCCCTTCATTTGTGTGCCCAAGTCCTACAAGTTCTGTTCAGATGTTACCTTCTCAGTGAATCCTTCCTTGGCCTCCCTATTTCTGATTTCAGGCCCTCCAGTGTTTCCTGTCCTCTGTCTGGCTTCATTTTTCCTCCATTGGACTTTATCTCCTTTTTTAATTGTACTGTCTAATTTACCTCTATATGTTGTGCATTGGTCATCTCTCTCCTCTAGAGCCTGAGCTCCGTGAGGGCAGGCACTTGTGTCTGCTTTGCTCGTTGCTACATTCTCAGTGCTCTGAACAGTGCCTGGCACAAGGCAGGTGCCCCCTAAACGCTGACTCAGTGAATGAGTGTATGACTTGATGCCTGAAAGTTAACCAAATCTGGCTTTGATTCTAACTCTAAGATTGTCTCCTGTTTCCCTCTCTGGATCCTTAGCCCCTCCCTGCCTAGAAAGCCCTCTGCTGACAGGGGAGCGCGAAGCTTGAACAAAATCATCAACCATAGTCCCTATGCAGGCAGGGTGGTTCTTGGGAAGACCTCTTCCAGGCAGTGTAGCTCACTCTTCTCCCCTTCAGCTTTCTCATCTCCCCCTTTAACCCCGTGTCCTGGACCAGGCTCTGGAATCTGAACCACTTTCATTCAGAATGCCTCAAAGTCCTGACCTGTTTGCCAAGAAAGTCAGAGCCAGAGAAGAAAAGAGAAGAGAAGAAAACTGCAGACAGGTCTCTGTGGGCCAGAACTCGAAAATCAATTCGATACACCAATTTTTTGGATTTAATAACTCACGCTCCTGTGGAATCAAGGTTATAAATAGTAAAGAGAGTTTCAGACAGGCCCACTAAAATCCATTTGACTCAGCTGGAGACCTTGATCCCACCTCTCTGCTCTGGTCCCATCAATCATTTCCTCTACCACGTGTTCCATCTCTTTGGCTCGGGCCCCACATCCCTGCCTCCTCAAGCCATCTCTACATCTCTGACTGTCCCTTCTCAGTATCCCTCCTCTGACTCTCGGTCTTACATCCCTCAAGGCCCTGTCCTTAGACCTCTGGGCTTCACACGCCACATTTCATCTTCAGGGTTCCATCAGCTCCCTTGACGTTAAGTTGAAGATTTCCCCAAATCTCTACCTACCTGAAGGCCACCTCTACTTGAAATCCCTTTGGCCTCCTACCAATCTAGACTCCTCCCTCTTCCTTAACCTCTCTGAACCCCAAACCGGATGGTCCCTCTTGAGTCATCTGTAAAGCGGGGTATTCATCCCTTTCTCAAATAACTCTCCAGTGAGTCTAACAATCTAATTCAGCTAAGGTGTCTCGTCCAAGATACCAGTGTTACTTGGTCTAATTCAGTCTCAGGCTGTGAAATGTCTGTGAAATGCCTGTAAAATGCCTGGAGTTTATTTCCACAACCTCATACAGTGGGTCCAGCCGCACATACAGAATCACACCTGTGTGTCGCCATCCCCGCAACAGCTTTTCCAGGTCGGGGCCCCATGATCCAACCCTTGGTTTTCATCCTGCATGGACTCCTGGTACCAGCCCAACCTGCTTTCCCCCCTCATCTGTGCAGCCTCTTCCCACTGCTCCCTTCTGATGGAAGAGCCCAGGGTGGGCCCAAGGAGGATGGCGGGGACAGAGGAAGGTGAGCGGCATGGCTGAACCCCGCACCCGGTGATACCCAAGTGTGAGCCGGTCCAATCGCCAGCAGTTCCAGGAGGAAGGTGTCATTATCCTCCATCACAGACAGACGAGCAAAGGGAGGCTCCAAGGTCAGTGACATGGCCAAGGTCACTGCCTCATCAGGAGACTGCTTTGCTTTCCCTCCATCAGGCTGCCCGAGGAGAAGGGTAAGACAGACACTGGCAGTCCCCACGGCATCTTGCTCTCGCTACGATATTCTTCAAAACCAAACGGTGAGATTAGGCGGCTCTGGGGGCAGAAGAGGGCAGGAGAGGGAGACGTGTCTGTGCCAAAGGACGGTGGAGGGAGGAGGGTGCCTGTGCTCGGTCATGCTAATTTTGACATTTTCCTGTGCGTCTGCTTGTCATCATCAACTTATAATTTAACCTCGCTGTGGCGATGCCTCTGGAATGTCAACAAGCCTTGCTGGAATTTCATTACAGCCTGGCAGCTGGCCCTGGTATTTCGGATACAAATGATGCGCAGCTGCATTCGGGCCCTGCTGTCTTTATCCCCCATCTAGCGAACGGCGGCATTAGGCACACTTAATCCGGAGAGATATTCCGTGCACCGAGAAGAGGGCTTGTGGGTGCCACCAGGGGCATTTCCTATGGACTCTCTGACTGAGCCAGTTAACCCAGAGTCACTGCTGAAAAGCATTAGCTATTGACGATGGATCCGGGGGGCTGACCCTAGGGGTGGCTGGAGAGAAACTGGCGAATGAGGAAGCTTCCCTGTATCTGCCGCTTTCAAAGCACCTCTGCCTGCATCGTCTCCCTGGGCTGGTGACATAGGCTGGGGAGCTGGTGGTGTGCCCATTTCATAAAATGAGAGTTAAACCCCAGAGAGGGAAATGATTTCAAGTTCACCAGAATAAAGAAGCACACAGGCACACACTCCGTGTCCAGATTTTGCACTCATTTATTTGTTCCTCCAACAAATATTTATTGAGCACCTACTACGAGCCAGGCATTGTGCTTGGTAGAGGATATGGTTTCTCTACTCCTTATATCTGAGGCATTTGTCTACAGAATCTTCCCCTTTGGAGTCCTCTCTGAAGGGACATCCTTCCTCAATTCCCTACATCCCATACCCATTTACTCCCCTTCGCCCCTCTGGCCACATCAGAATCTGTGCTCAGGTGTGGCTGTGATGTCCCTCAATTATACCTGAGTGTACCTAGGTTTCCTCGTCTGCCCTATCCCAACAATAGCCTCGTGACACTGATTCTTCCCAGGAAAAGGGAGCCCCATCCTGTTGCAGGATTCCTGCATCTTCCTGAGCAGGATGGAGAGCTATTTGGGGCAGGAGACCTTTTGGCCCTAGAAGCATAGTATCAGCAGCTGCCTGCCTGGCCTGCGGGTTCAACCAGCTTTGCCAGCCCTTTGCAACACCGCGTGCTGTGGAAATCCTGGCCATGATCCTGGCATATCTGTGAGTCTGTGGGATGCAGGGTCCTGGCACCCTGTATCCTGGCACCAGCCCCTGAGATACTGAACTGGGGAAGGGCCAGGTAGGCACAGGAGTGAGTTCATGGCTGAGGCCTCACTGAGCCCAGATCTTTCCCAGATTGGATGGTTGGATCTGCCAGTGGCCAGGGCTGGGTGGCTTCCATGCTGGACGTGGCCACTCCGTATGGCTTGGGCTACAGCTTCTAGAAGCCTCGATTGCCTGAGTTCTGCCCCAATGTTACCAAGCTTCTCAGGAAAATGTTCATTCTATTGAGGTCAGGTTTTCGGCTGGCTTGAGAGGGGAAGAATTCCTGGAGAACTTTCTAGAATACGGTATGACCTGGAAACCTCTTTCCCCCCAGCTTCTTTTATTTTAACCATGAAAGTTCCCAAAAAAAGCAGGGCTCTTTTTAAAGCTGCAAGTAGCTGGGAGCGATAACAAGATTTCAAAAGAGGTGAGAGTGACAGGAAGGCGGAGGGATTGGTGAAGAGACAGCAGGACCAACCATGGCAGGGGAGGCAGACACATGGACACATGGACACATAGACAAGACCCTCGGAGACAGACGGACAAAGAAGCACACACACTGCCAGCCAAACACACACAGGCATAAAGGCAGAGAGAGGGGCTCTCGCTGAGTCAGAGAAATGGGAACCCAGGGCCAGATGAGGGTGCACAGAGCGGACGGCCCGGAGCTGCTCACCGCACAGCCAGGTCCGTCCAGGGCAGTTGCCAGGGCCAGCCTGCCCCTTACTGGCTGTGTGACCAGGACGCCCTGCCCTGTCTCTAGACTTCAGTTTCCTCGGCTTTGCAATAAGGACAGTGGCTGCCTCTGACTCACATGCTCACTGTGACGATGAGATGGACTCCTTTCCTTCTTTCTTTTTTTTGGCCTCACTGCGTGGCTTGAGGGATCTTAGTTCCCTGACCAGGGATCAAACCCGGGTCCCTGCAGTGGAAGCGCAGAGTCCTAACCACTGGACCCCCCCCCCCCCCCCCCGCCAGGGGAAGTCCCTGGACTCCCTTGTTACAAAATGCTTGGAACCCTGCCTACCAGAGTCCATGTTCACAGCAAGCTACAGGGATGGGGCGGGGTGGGGTGGGATGGTGGGGCGAGTCCTATTCCATGGCTTTACTTCTCTGACAGCATCTGTGCCAAGTACCCATGGTCGCAGCATGCTGGGAGAGCGAGGCCGCCCCAGGGTGACTCTGGTGTCAGTGCTGGGCTGGCTCCTCTCAGATGCCACAAAGCCTGCCTTGGGGAGAGCTGAGGTATAGGGCATCACAGGGAGGGACGGGGATTTGATGGGAAAGAGCAGGAAGGGTTCTGACCCCACCGGTGAATTCTGGTGTGTGTTGCTGGGGGAGGTAACACACATGAGGGGTTCCCATGTGCCTCCCCACTTGCAGGACCTCTAGACATGGGTCACACATAAAACCAAATAGAAAAAACACACTCAGCTGGTACTGTGGCCTTGATCTCCTCCAGCGGCGACTTCCCCATATCCATGGGTGACCAAGTGTGACCAGCGTGGACAGCAGGTGGCATGAATGCAAGACCCCCTCTAACGCTCGGGGCCCAGGCCTCCCACAGTCCATCAGAGGGGACCCCGGGCTGGCGCTTTCTTAGGAACACAAAAGTGTTCCATTGCTGCCGGCCCGCCTCTGCCCTTCCTTCTCTCCCGCATGAGGCCTGTTGCAGTTGCTGCTCTGTAACTGGCAGTGGGTCATGGAGACGCTGCTCTCAAGACCTCACAGCTTCCCTGTGGCAGCTGATCACCAGAGGCCATCAGAGACCCCGCCTTCCTCACCTCTACCCAGCCGAGCTCCAGCAAGCCCAGGGGCGCTCTCTGACCCGGGCATCCTCTCCATACACAGAGCCCCTTGGGGAGCTAAGGACAGTCATCACAGCCCGAGGACACCATGCCGAGCGGGAGCCAGCACCAGCCCTCCCTGCCACAACCCCCTCAGGTACCAGCTTGGGTCCTACCTGGTCTCCTTGGTGTAAGAGGCGACAGAAAGGCCCCACGGTCAGAAAAAGATGCAAAAACCCACCCCTCCTACAAAAACTTCCCCACCTGTTCCTCCTAAGAGCACTTCTGCAGCGCAAGGGCCAGTCACGTTGGCTAATATGAGACTGGAAGCTCAGGGATGCCAAGGTCATTTCTCAAGGTGACATAACATAAATGGCCAACTCTTGAATTTCAGGGTCCCAACCACACTAGCCCAAGCATCTTAGTATACCTGGGACTCAGAGCTGAGCCCCAGCCTCGGCGAGCCTTGCAGATTCTCAGACAGCAGCAGCAAGAGGTAAGGGCTCAAAGCCAAGCCAGATAACATGAAAATAATAATAATAATAAAAAAGAGACACAAAACACAAGGACACTGGGGCAGGCACTGGAGGTTAGATCCACAGACGTAGAGGCAGATAGGTACCAGAACGGTGACGGAAAGACACACCTCCACCCACAGCCAGGTATGTTCAGGACAAGAGCTCCAAGACAGACAGAGCTCGAGCAAAGCTCTGAGTTGGGGAAGAGGGAAGTCAGCTGAGGGCGAGGGCTGGTCTTCATCTCCTTTCCTGCCCCTTGGCCAAGGTCAGCTTTTACAAAACAGAGAAGTTTCCCAGCGGAGACCAGAATGTCCAGAAATGACTCAGTGGCTCAGAAGAAAAGGGGAGCCGAGAAGGGAGTAGAAGAATGAGCCTTAAAAATATGGAGACGGGGATGGCAGGGGGAAGAGAGGAAGGAACTCAGGTTTGGGAGGTACTTTCCTGAGAGTCTGGGTAGGTGAGGTAGCACACTGTGGGGATGCAGTGATGCACTTCCCAGGTCCCTCTTCAGGAAGGAGGTGCTTACTCCCAGCTGCTGGGGTCACTGACTACAGAAAGCTCTCAGATGCCAGCTCCCGATGGGGCTCGCCTCAGCTGCAGAGAGCTGCTTTGTCCAAGATCATGCCCCTCCACAAGATCAGTCCATATCCAGTGCAAGACAGATGGGGAGGTATTGAGACCTGCACCACTTGTCTCAAATTGGGACAATTCAGAAGGCTCATTCCATATTCAAACCTCCTTTTACAGCATTGGCTAAGGTGTCCACTGAGATTGTACTGCATCTCAGCTTCTCCCTCTGCCCATCCTGCTTTCTCTCCGTCCCTTCCTTGAGCGTTTTCTTAAGAGAGCTCCCTAATAAGCCTACTGCAAGACAGTCTCCTTTCAGAGTCTCTCCTTCCTGGGGGACCCAACCTGGGACATGGCGTTAAACTCTGAGCACGAAAATATCTTGTTGCCTGGCTGCAGTTTACAAAGAACATTCAGGGCTGTGACCTCACTTGATCTTTACAGTAACTTGGCGGAGAGGTGTTACTGTTCCCACCTAACAGATGAGAAAACTGAGGTCCAGAGAAGTTAATTAACTGTTCAAAGGCCAAAACAGCAAGTAATGGGTGCAGCCAGGACTCAAACCCAGGTCGGTTGTGCTCCAAAATGCATGTCCTTCCTCTCTTACACAACTGCCTTAGGAAGGAAAGGAGGGAGGGAGGAAGAGAGAGAGGTAAAGAAGGAAAGGAGGAACTTCCCTGGCGATCCAGTGGTTAAGACCCCACGCTTCCACTGCAGGGGGCACGGGTTTGATCCCCTGGTCAGCGAATGAAGAGATCTCACACATGCCGAGTGGCATGGCCAAAAAAAAAAAAAAAAAAAAAAAAAGAAAGAAGGAAAGGAATGGAAGGGAAGGAGGAAGGATTATTTAACATGTAGCACTTATTCTGGGCCAGGTAACATGCTCAACATTTTACATGCATTATCTCATTTCATCCCCCTAAGTTTATGATATATATTATTTTTATCTACCTGTTACAGATGAAGAATTTGGTTCAGAGAGGTGCAACCAATTGTCCATAGTCACAGAGCCACTAAGTGGCAGAACTGGATACAAACCCAATTCTGTCTGATTCCATGCCTGGACATCTTAAGCACTACTATTCGGGAGAGTTAGCGCCAACCAGAAGGCTGAGGGACCCCGAGATGCAAGTGTGGGTTAGAGTACTGGGGAGTCCAGGGCAGCCAATCAAGGCCCTGGGCACCTGAGTAAAGGGGAAGCTTGGATAGATCAGCACCCTGGTTCTCCTGGGAGCAGACAGGGCCTGCAATGAGGGCTGACCCAGTTCAGGCCTGGAGCCATTGCTTAGAAACTGCACCAAGCCAATCCCCGGCCGGCCGTAATTACCACCATGCTCACAGCATTGGGCTGAGAGCTGGAAATAGCTCTGTATTTATTTACCCTGCAATTACATGCTACATTAAATGCTCTGCAAGAACATGGCGATCACCCTGCAATTAACTGGTCCCTGCTTCCTGGGCAAGAGAAGGCTGGTGACAAGTTACTGGTTGAAATCAAGCGCTGCTTGGTTTCTTAATGGGCCTGGGGGTCACCTTGTAACTTGTGCTGTTGGGCCCGGCTGGAGGCGGGGGCGTGGCGGGGGGGGGGGGTCCGAGTGGGAACTGTCCAGGGTCCTGAGGGAAAGAGCCCACATCCTGGTCAGACATGAGCCAGATTTTGCCTTGAGTTGTGTGAGGGGCCTGGCATTTAAGACCCTCATTGAGCTAAGCCCTGCCCTGCTTGTCTCCTGAAGCTCCTCTCAAAGCACCCAGCAGTCTCCCTGTACTTCATTTTTGGAATTCCTAAATCATCATCCCACCAGCCTCTGGATGAGCTATTTCCTGCCATGTTTACCCAGTAAATTCCTACTTACCTCTCAAGATTCAGCTCGAATATCACCTCCTTTGGGAAGTATTCTTTGAAATAAGGTTGTATAGGGTCGTGAAAATCAGACAGATATGGATCAAATACCACTTTTATTACTTAATAGCTATGTGACTTTTGGCAAGTTACTTGACTTCTCTGAACCCCGTTATATGCGTGGGTATGTGTACGTGTGTATGCACGGAACTCCCCCAACATCACATGCACAAGCACTGTGCCTATATGTACAGGAACTCAATGTCTTATAGTTAAGGACAGATTTTAGCAGGATGGAAATAGCATGGTGCCTGACACACAATAGGTATACACTAAATCTTTGTTGACTCAAGGAACCAATGAGTTAATCGACCAACCGACCAAAGTCAATCAGGACCTGAGAATATGTGTGCGCCTGTGTTTATCTTTGTGGCTCTCCACTTAACTTCCTACACACAAACATGTATACACGTTATACAAAAACATAATACGCAAACATGATGGTAATTGGTTTCTAGTTGCCTGGAGATTCCAGAGAACTAGTTTCTCAGGCTGCGCAGCTAGATCAAGAGTGCCAGCAAAAGGCATTAAGAGATGAGTTAACTATATATTTACTACCTCTGTCGTTTTCTCCTAATTATGTCTTGGCAAGCACAGTCTCCTGGATGAGTCTTAAATCTCAGCATCTTTAAAAATATAATAATAAATAAATGTGAAATGGAACGTTCCCAACAGCCAAGAATGCCCAGGTAAATTTTCAATCAGCGAGAGTCCCAGTGAGCCAGGCTGGCACCCGTTCTGACTGTGTTTGGGCTTTAGAGACCAGATACGGGACCAAAAAAGCAGCAGGAGAGCAGGGCAGTGTCTGAGCCCTGCCACCGAGGCCACCTCTGAGTCTGATGAGGGTCACCTGGAGTTCCTGTGGGTATCACTTGCTACCAATTTCCCATGAGGCAACAGGAGGAGGAGGCTGGGCGTGAAAATTGGTAAACATTTCTTGTGGCATTTTGCTTGGTTTCTGGATTGAGAAGGTAGGGACCATTTGCTGAGCACCCTCTATGTCAGTGGTTCCCGACTGGGGGTGAACTCACTCTAGGGGACATTTGGCGAGGTCTGGAGACCTTTGGGTTGTTGCAACTTGTGATTGGCGCTACTGGTATCTAGTGGGTAGAGGCCAGGGATGCTGCTAAACATCACACAATGCACAGGACAGAACCCCACAAGCAAATATTATCTAGCCCCAGATGTCAATAATGCTTAGGGCTGGGTGTTTCCATACTGTCTATTACTGAGTGCTGTCACTCAGTTTTCAGACCTCTTTATGTACTTGCCTTTTCTATTTTGGTTTCTAAAGGAAAGGAACATCCAGGCACACACACGCTCAGAACAAATACACAGGCTTCCTTCACTGTAACCCCCGTGACTCTTTGGTCACGATCACATGAGTCGAAATTTAGTTGGCCTGCACAGTAGAGGGGACACTCTGATGGCCCGTGGGCACCTGCAGGTGCCGGCTCTTTCTCTCCTCTTGGGGAAGAGACCACGCTTCTCTCACTGGTCCCAGTATACACAGCAAGGACAGCAAGGCTTGCTGGGGAGCTTGTTGGTGTCCATCAAACTGACCTAGGCAGGAGGTCCAGTGCACCGCCTGTCAACGAGATGACCAGGAATCACTGTGTTTCTTATCAGGTGCCACCACTGTGCCCAGCAATTTCACTCTATTCCATCCCAATCCATCAAACACACCTCCATCATCCAAGCAATTGTTAGCCTACAGCTTCTATGATTTCAGTCTCTTGTCTAGGATCCAAAGGTCCCTAGTACATAAAAGGCCCAAGAGGGATTTTCCTAACTTGTTCTCACATAGTCTTTACAACCACTCTAGAGGGCTGATACCTGTACAGCCCTTTCACAGCTGGGGGAGAGAGGCTTCAAGGATCTGAATGACTCGCTTAAGGTAACACAACTAGGAACTAAGGAAACTGACATGCAAACACCAGTCCATTCAACCCCAAGGCACCTGTTCTTGCCACTGCAGCTGGCTGCTGAACAGGAAAAACGAAAGCGACACAAAGAACAGAAAGGGATGTTTTGGAGTTTTACAAGCGTGCAGGAAATAGGAAAAGGCAAGGGTCACCCTCTCTGGCCCTGACCTCCGCCATAAGCACCAACCTAGCCCCTAACACCTGCATGTCTTCCTACAGAGTGCCAGGAACTCTGGACACTGAAAAGAGGCACATTCTAAGAGGCAGAAGGAACAAGTCGTTTGGGGGCCGGCAATGGGCAGTATGAACCTAGATGTGGTCGGTAAACATATGGGGCTCGTTACTCCAAGAGGAGGTCGAGGCTTCTTCTGAGCAGGTGTCAGGAAGATTTTAATAAAGGCCTCGAGTCATGATGAGTTAGTAAAGGCATGTAGGGATGTGAGGAAGACACTGTAGCTCAGTCAGCTCCAGGAACACCTGGAGAGTCCACACTGCAAGTGGATACTCTGGAAACAATCTATAAAGTGCTATAGACTTCACTTTATCCCTTTCACTATTTCTCTCTAATGCAGCATTTCTCAACGTATGTCCCATAGAGCAGCACGTTAGGACTTCAACACTCATAGGAATTTAGCGTGCCAACTGATGGTCTGGGGAGGGGGCTGCCACTCTGTATTTCTAACAAGCTCCCAGGGGATGCTGTTGCTTCTGGTCCACGGGCCACACTTCGAATAGAAAGGCTTTAGGACACTGGTTAAACAAGATGTTAACAGGTCTTTAAGGGAAACTAAAAGATTCCAGAGGTGAACCGTTTGGGGAAACACTATATTAAGTTTAACAAATATCTGAAACTCCAAGGGAAGGGGGTGGGGTATAATATGTGTAAAGATGTTAAAAGGCTTTATTGGAAACAAAAGAGGTTCCACTGTCAAATATTTGGGGAGAAGCTGGGTTAGGTTCAAGGAGTCTCTCTACTGCAGGACTTCTCAGTGCCCTTATGCTGTATAAGTCAGATGATGTCACTCCCCCATCTGAAGCTGGTGGTGCTGAAGCCCTTACAGTGGCCGACCAGACCCCCAGGACTTTATTTCTTCCTGTTCCCCACCTTCAGGATCTCCAGGCACGCAAGTTTCCTCTGGGAACAGAGAGGCACCCTCAGCCTCAGGGTCTTTCCTCCAACAGCCAGTTGACAAATTCCCTTGCCTCCTCCTTTGCTCAAATGCCACTTTCAAGATGAGGCTTCCCTGGACTTCCCTGGTGGCGCAGTGGTTAAGAATCTGTCTGCCAGCGCAGGGGACACGGGTCAAGCCCTGGTCCGGGAAGATCCCACATGCCGCGGAGCAGCTAAGCCCGTGTGCCACAACTACTGAGCTAGCGTGCTACAGCTACTGAAGCCCGCGCGCCTAGGGCCCGTGCTCCACAACAAGAGAAGCCACCGCAATGAGAAGCCTGCGTACCACAATGAAGAGTAGCCCTGGCACGCCGCAACTAGAGAAAGCCCGCATGCAGCAATGAAGACCCAACACGGCCAAAAATAAGTAAATACATACATAAATTTGTGGGGAAAAAAAAAAAAAAAAAGGTGAGGCTTCCCTGACTACCCTATGGAATATCACAACTCCCACTCCCAGCATTTGCAATCCCCCTTAACCGCTTTGATCTTTTCTTCAGTGCATTTTCACCTTCAAACACACCATGTAATTTCATCATTTACTAAGTCTATTTGCTTATCGTTTATCTTCCTCACTAGATTATAAGCTACACAAGGGCAAGAATCATTGGTTTTTCATTGCTGTATTACGAGTGCCTAGAACGGTGCCTTGGCATACAGGAGGCTCTCTAAATATCTGCTGAATCGGCAACTGGACAAACATGAATGTGAAGATCCTAGTAGAAGCGGGATATGGGAAGCACAATTCCGCAAAGGTTTCTAACCACAGAAGCTATTTCTTTCTCGTCTCTTTTCCTACAGAGCATCTCAGCATGACCACGATTCCTAAATGCACGTTTTCTAGGAAATGGTGCTGTCATAATTCATAGAGGGTCCAGCCTTCATCCATTCTCCTAAATTCTTCTGGGCCTATTCATATTCATCCCCTGCCAGGTCCCAGGGTGACGAGTTCCATAAGTTTATTACCCACAGTATAAATTTATCTTTAAATGTACAAGAACAACGTCACGGGAGAGACCTCTTACCTTAAAGTTCATTGACTCTCCACCACACCCAAGTGGCAGACCTCACGCTGCAGGGTCAGGCAAATGGCAAACAGCAGAATGAGAGATGGGGGAGCTGTGTGTGTCCAGAGTGCCCTCCTAATTAGCAAAGGCAGCAGCAGCAGCCGTAGCTAATGCTCCTTGAGGTTTCACTACAATATATGCAGATTATTATCCGTCTAAGTACTTTACATGTATTAAGTCTTTTAATTCCTACAATCCTATGGATCTCACTTTAAAGATCAGACAATCGAGAAGTTATATAGCATATTCACTTGCCCAAGGTCACAGAGCTATGGAGTAGCAGAGCCACTTGTGCCAGAATCAGGGAAAAAGAAGAGCCAGGCAAGACACAGTGCGGAACCGAGCCGTTGCCCCCGTGAGCACCACACCCTGCTTTGGGGCTCTGAGTGCCAACTGCAGCTCATCCTTTCCTCTTCCTTAAGTCCCTCCAGTGCTCTCTCCCCAGCAGAAGGACTCTCCGATGATGGGAGTGCAAGGTATAACCTTCTATCTCTGCAACCCCCAGCATCCCTCTCCCAAATGGCCTTCCCAGATGATCCCTGCTGGGAGCGAGGGCCTGGCACCAGGAAGGCCCTTCAAACACATCCTTTGACATTAGGGGAACCTGAGTCTCAGAGAAGCTGCTGACTTGCCTATGAGCACACACAGTCAGCAATAAACCTGGGCGAGGATGCAGGCCTGGGAATCCCATTCCAGCGTCCTCTCATCCATTCACCAACCAACCAGAAAGCATTTACTCGGCCCCTGCTACCTACAAGTGCCAAGAAGTGACCCGGGGGATTCTGCTCCACCTTCAACGGGCTTATCATTTGTATTCACTCATACTTTCATTAATCTCTTCACTCATTACGTCGTTAGGCTCCAGAAATCAAATGAGGAAAAGGCAATCACTTTAACTGAGATTTGTTTTTAATTAATCAATTTATTTTCCCAGTTTCATTGAGATAAACTTATTGAAAACTTCCTGGAGGAAGTGGCATCTGAAGTGAGATTTAAGAACTAGTAATTGTGTGTTAAGCAAGAAGGCGATGGAAATGGAGAGGGTTTGTGAAGGAAGGGCCTGTGGCAGAAAGAATACAGCACGTTTTGGACTATAACATGATCATATGGTAAGGTGTGGAACATACATATAACATAAAGCAGAAGCCTCTTTCAAGGAAAGCAATGAACGTTTATTGAGTGACTACTATGTGTCAGGCACTTTATCCTGCCACAGAGTAGGTATCAATGCCATTTTACAGCTGGAGAAACTGAGACTCTGAAGGATTAAGACACCTGCAAACCAGGAATGCCAGCCCGAGCAGACACTGTCGAAGCTTCACCCAAGTTACCCAGACTCCTCTATCATTTCTGTGTGCCTTTCCTCCAGCTATTGTGGGGTTTTTTTGTGTGTTTTGTTTTTGTTTTTGCTTCTAATGACCTGCTCCTACTATACCCTCACAGAGGCCCATTTTGGGGCTACTAGATCCACTTTGCCATTGCTCGCAGAGACCTATAGGGGCCTAGGAGTTCAATGTCCCCAGAGTGTTGCTTAGACAATGATGGCTGGAGTGTGAAGGCCCAGCAACCTTGCCTATGGCACAGACAAGCTCTGAGGTGTAATCTACACTCCAGGGCTCCCCTGCAGGATCAGGGTACGCTGGGGCTTAGCCCCAAATTATTCCCTTGCCTCGCTTCTCCCCTTCTTCCGTCCTGTCTTCCACATATCCTTACGATTTCTCCTGGCATCCCTTCTTAATCCATCATTCAGAAAAGAATTCTCACCTCAGAGACTATTCCTAGGGAACCCCACCTAAAACATCATCCACGTCTGTCTGAATGTGAAGCCCTTTCTCTTGCTTAGTAAGACATGATGAATAAACAGGGCAACTCTAGTTAAGGGCAAATGAGTAGTAATGATAAGAAGTTCAAGAACAGGGAGAGGTTTCTTTGAGCTTAAGCTTAGGGAGGAAGGGGAAAGTCTCAGACAGAGAAATACCAGTTAAGCATCAAAGGATGTGTAGGTTATAAGCCCAGTGGGAAAACTTGGCATCCAGGGTGAGGGGGATAGGATGTCACAAAGAATGACATTACAAGGGTGACAAAGGTGCTTACAGAAGAGAGGGAATTGTGCCATCTGGGTGGAAGCACGGAAAACAGAGTAGGAAAGGAGACAAGGGCCTGACTGGGAAGGGTTTCTTCAGTACCAGGCTAAGGAGGGGTAGACACACACCTAGGTTCTATACCCACCACTTCTTAATTGGACCTGAAACAGGTAATTCAGTTCACTCAGCATTGAAATGAAAGGACCTACTTCAGATGTTTATTCTGAAAATTAAATAAGAAGAGCACAAGGCACATCCCTGGCCCATTACTAGAAATTCAAATGATGCTTTTTTTTTTTTTTTTTTTTTTTTTAGCATTCTGGAAGTTTGGGCTCAATTCTGTAAGAGGAGTCACGGCAAAGACTTTGATCAAGAAAGTGAAATATTCAAAATAACATTTTAGAGAAACTTGCATTACAGTGGAGAGCAGGACAAACTAAAGAGACAGGTGGATGATCTGGAGACCAATGAGGAGATGTCTGCTGGAGATCTTTGGGTTTGGTGATTCAACCCAACCTAGGGAAGTGGAAGTGGACATCAGAGGAAAGAGGCTCTCCAGAGATACAGGCAAGGACCACTAGTGAGCAGTTGACTTGAAGGAGGAAAGGAAAGCCAGGAGCCCAAACTGTCTTGGAGGGTTTGACCTAGTGTCTGAATGAACAGGGATGAGAGAAGAGGCACTGGTTTGCAGGTGAAGGTGGGGAGTTTGATTTGATGTCTCTTGAGCTTGAAGTTACATCTGGACATCCAAAAAGTGACAGCCTATGGTCAAAAGAGCCAGACAGACCTGGGTTCAAATCCCAGCTCTGCCACTTACTAGCTGTGTGACTAGCTCTGAGGACCTCTCTGAGCCTCTGTTTCCTTACCTGCAAAAAAAGAGAAAATGAATGCAGGTTACTCTAAGGGTTGAGGCATATGAAATTGTCTGGCAACTGACAAATTGATAGATGCTCATCAAACGTTAGGATTTTTTTTAATGTTTATCAGGTAATCGGGATTGGGTCTTGGGGTTGGCCTCAGAGCTGATATTATAGATTCGGAAAGCTTTGGACTAGAAGAGATGGTTGAAGCATACGCACAGTTGAGATCAATTACCTTTCGGAGGAAGATGTCCTATCGAAGACCAACAAGCACTGAAGACAAATTTTAAGTTAGTTGGCTACTTCTGTTTTCCCATAAGGAGCACAACTCAGTTCAGTTGTATAAACTTTTATGAGCCAGACACATAAAGGAGAAAGGGGAGCCCTGAGACGAATAAGACTCAGTTCCTGCCCTGGAAGGACTCACAGTTTCTTGAGGGGGATGGTCTATAGGAAACCAAATAAAGTGCAACGTGAGGAGAGCTATTAGGAGAGGCCTGAACCAAGAGCTTGGGGTATACTGAGAGGGGAGCAATTCGTTTTACCTAGAGGATGTTGAGAGGTGATAGCTGGAATGCTAGCTAAGACCTCTCCCAAAGCGTTAAATACACAAACATTTTTCAAATAAATTAACGATGCATAATAGTTTTCACTTAATCAACAGTTCAAAGATAATGGTTCAAGGACGAGAACTCTACCAAAAATTCTAACCCCATATTTCTAGGTCATTATGGTAAAAAGAGTAGGGGGGTAAAAAATGTAGTTCTAGAAGTGAAGCATTCTCTAGTTTCCAGCTCAAACAGCTTCTAAAGCACATGGGTGACCTGTGATGTAGTTAACTAGGGTTGACCGTTATAATGGAAACATTCTTCTGTGTTTTTATGAGTTCACAGTGTAAAGCTTGGTGCTGACACAGGAGAAAAAAATTTTTTTTCTATTAATTGAATCTCAAGTAGTCACTTCAAAGACCAGAAAGAAGGAGCTTGCAGGAGGAACCTTACAGGTTCCGCTAATTCAAACGCCTCTTCTGCTTTCTTGACAAAGAGACATCAGAGAGGGGAAGTGATTCACACAAGGTCTCCCAGCTTGGGAGAGCCAGAACAGGGTCTCAGAGTTCCTTACTCCCGTCCCAGTACTCTTTCCAAGACACCACCCTGCCGCTTAAATGAATCATCGATTCCAGATCCTCCAGTCCATACTGCCACGAGCTACATGTATTTACACACACACACACACACACACACGTACACACACACACAGTGTGAAGTGACCCTAAGTGGGCCATCACCCCCTCTGCATGGTGTGAGATTTCTGTGAACTGTGTATGGACACACATGTCTTCTCCCAACCAGCCTCTGCCTACCTGAAGGCTGTGGGGTGAATTCCACTTATTGCTCTACCCAGGGGTGTGGGGGAGCTGGCTCACACTGGCTCGAAAGAGCCAACTGTGTGCATTATTCCTAACTCCGAACTCGGTGACCATGAAACGGGTCATGGAGGGAGTATTTATAACAAGGAAATCGAAAAACACTACAAATCAGGCCTTTGTTTCCTCAGAAAGCTGGTTGTTAAATATTTACTCGCACATCACAGATGATATTCCCAGAGCTTAGCTTGTAGGGTAGAAATGACCACATGGTTGAATTTGGGTGAATACATGAATGGCCAGAGGCAGACATCTGGGGAATGACTGGTCTCAGGAGGGCCGAGCTCAGCGTATCAGTGAGACAGAAAGATGCCCAGGTAACTTGCAGGAGGGGGACACAGGACAGCCATGGATTTAAACCTTAGCTGCACACTGAAATCACCTGATGCCTAGGCCACATGCCAGTCCTGAACCCCTGGAGTGTGTCTAGGACATCAGGACTTTCTAAGTATCCTTACATGATTCTAAAAGATAGCCAAGTTTGAGAACCTCGAGAAAATTCCTAATCTTAGCCCCATCATGTTACCCATCTTCAAGGTACCCCAAAGGTCCACCATTGCCCACCATTTTAATGCAGGGAGATTGAGTCAGGTAGGTTACCATAAAATTTCACTGGTAGGTTAGCAGACAGCCCGGTGATAAGGGGCTGGATTACAGGAGGCTCTCTTCCCGACTCGGTATGGTTTTGACGATTTGGCTCATGTCCAGTATGATGATTTAGTTAGGTGGCCACTTCAGAAAAAGCATCTCTACTCCGTCTAAGATCCTGGCACCTGCAGCCTAAAGACAGTTTCCCTACAGGTCGTTAGCACATCCTCATTTCCCCCACGTTCCCACCCTGGAACACCACTAACATTTCCTTCCCCCGACGGCCACATGCCTGTTATTTTTTTTCTCTTTCAAAGGACAGCACAAGTACCACCTCTTCTTTGGGGCTTTCCTTGATCTCCGGCGCCATCAACAAGGCTACGATGGCAAAAACATGGGCTTTGGAGTCAAACAGACTCTGAATTCAAGCTCCAGTTCTGTTTAATAGCAGTGAAGTTTGGCAAGTCAGATTCTTGGAGCCACACGTTCTGCCTATATAACGTGAGGTCGACAACACTTAAATAAGTTGATAGGACATTATCTGGATGCGTCCGGCATTGTGTACTGGCAACAGGAGAGAACGGAAACTTGCTGTTTCAGTAGAGTCTGTTCTGCCCCTCCCTGGCCATTCATTCTGTCATACCCCCCTCTCTGAGTCTCAATTTCCCTCCTCTGAAAACAACAGAGTCTAACTGATGCTCTGGATGGGGCTTTTCAGTTCTAGAGGGACTTAATGCCTCTGCCGCTTACTTGGCACTCATCTGCCTTCCACGGTGACTGATCTTTTTCTATACGCAACAGGTTAGGGGACCCCAGAGAGTGGCGAGTGTGCCTTCTACGTCTATGTATCTCTAGAGCCCAGAACAGGCCCTAAACTTAGGACGTTTATCACATTAAGCTTCCATCACCTTAGCTGCTCCCTCCTTTGTGAGTATCTCATCGCATGACAGGGCCAGCATGAGCCTATTACAGATTTGTCTGATGCTTTAGCCTCAGGGCTCTGCGCCCCAGCAGACGTCAAGCTGCTGTAGCTACTTGTAACTTACTCAATAGTATCAGTCGGCAGCAAGGACCTATGGGTAAGTTTCCCAAACTATAAGAAGAGCTATGTAGTAAATCACCAATGGATTCGTCATGGGATTTGGATTTTGTTCTTTCTGATGTCACCCACCTGTAATGATACATAAAGGACCCTGTGTGGCGTCACCTGGATGTGGTCGAAGTAAACCACTGGAAGTCACACCATGCCTTGGGGCCAAAGGAATTTCCCAACCACTCTACCCCATTCTTCCTTGGATCTCTAAGTCATGAGTTACACTCGGCAATCTCTACTTGGTAATTGCTTCTTTCCCTAAGTGATGTCAGAGCCAATGCGTTTTCTCTTTCTCCTTAAATGAGGATTTGCTAGCAGGACTGTATTTTTTCTCACCTAATAACAAGTGATGGCAAAGTGTGAAATTAGCTCTAACAAGCACCAAGGACTGACTCTTGTAAATTGCCAAGCAAGCTGAGAAATCAGTAGTTGGCCCTCAAGATCCAGTGGCATCTACTGGTCTCCTTGACTCTGAACCCACTTAGAAGGGGTTAGGTAATCTTCTGGTTCCAGATGCCCACAGATTTTAGAGTTGGGAAGCTGGTGATTCTCTAACTACTGGGAAGTTTTGTTGATGCTGACGTTGGCCCATTTGATCCAAGCATCCCAAAGGGATGGGGCGATGCAAAAGAAATGGGGCTTCTGGAGATAAGATTTCAAATACTGCTCCCTGGAGGAGTTGATGTGTATGTGTGATTTCAACTTTTCATATACAGACTTTCTAGCACGAGAGGAATAAAAGAGATCCTGGACGTGTATGAGGACTCTACACTCCTTATAACCCTGCCTACTAGCTGCGGGGTCTTGGTGTAGGACTGCCCCCTGCAGCCATGCAGGTGAAACCCCTCACACTGCCGGGCTGCACCATTCTCATAGTGACAACATCAGTGGCTCCCTCTGGGGCTGTGCAACAGAAAGTTTCTCTCTCTGAGTCTTACTTTCCTCCTTTATAAAATGGAGACAAAAAAGTCTTAATCACAGGATCACTGAGAGGATAAAATTGGGCGTGTGAATTAGGCCACTTTTTCTGTCCTCACCTCAAAGGCCAAACCTGATGTCCAAACCTTCAAGGCTTGAGACCCAGGATGCAACAGAGTGAGACTCCCCCCTGCCCATCCCTCACCTACCCCTCCCACCTCATCTCCTCCTGTCTGCCTAGCATGTACCCTGGTTCTCTGGCTCAGTCCCAATCCCATCCTTCAAGATTCAGACTCTCTTCTGAAAATGATGCCGTGCTTTTCAGGAAGGCCTCTCTAGCTCATTCAAGATTCTGGGTCTGTATTCTTGTCCATGACTGTCTCTCAGCTTCAAATCCACCCTCCTGTACACTGCTTTATGATAGGACACTGCAAACCTCATTTCTGCTTTACCAGCAGGATCCCTGTTAGACTTTGCCAAAAGGGGGAACTAGAGAGAGGCTGCAAGGTGGGAGGAAGAAGAAGCAGCCCCATCATCCGGCTTGCTTCCTGTAGGCATCCTGTCTCCTTCCTCTTCCTGTCAGCACCAGCCCAGTCTTGCTTGTCCACCTCTGAAGTAGTAGTCTGGTCCAGTAATATCAGTTGTATCCAAGTTTCAGTTTCTCCCAGCAATTTCAGAACATGCTTTGTTGTACTCTGTCAGAAACACCAGCACCAGCTGGGTGTTGGTCCCTCCTCAGAAGTCTCAACCCTACATGTTCCCTCGTCCACGCTCAGAACCACCAACACCAGAAGGAAAGGGCCCCCTCCTCAGAGGGCTGAGTTTCAGCTCTGAAGCATCCTCTCTCCAGGCAAAGTTCTAATTATTCCAACATCTTCATTTTCTTCCCCCCAGTCCTAGGGGTGGTGGCTGCTTCTTATAGTTGCTCCATCTGTGATAACTTATTATTCTCTCTTTGTCCTTTAAGTTACCTAGTTAACAATTCATTATTCCCAGTAACAATTCTTTTGATTTAATTCTATTGGGTTAAAAAAAAAAAAACTGATACGGTTTCTTTCTCCTTACTGGATACTGATGGACACATCTACATACGACCTATGACTTACAACTACCAGAGTGCATGTCAAACAAACATGCTGCCGTTATCCACCATTCATCTCACTGCTCTTTCTGCTTTCTAGCCTTAGGGCCAAAAGTAGTGTCTGGCTCAATGAACACCAGTGAATTTGTGGATAATAGAATAAATGAAGGGATGAATGATGCCTATGGAAGTCAATCAAGTTTACGGTGTGATTGTTGGGACTTCTGCCCGGGCACCTCTGCTGGGATGGTAGTGGGGCAGATTTTATCCAAGAATGTTCCAATGTAAAAGATGCTGAGAAGGTTTGGAATCATGCCCCGATGAGTTCATGAGAAACTTAATTGAGAAAAGACTGAGCTCTGGAGTCTTGGGATCAAATCCTGGCTCTACAACTTCATCACTGTAAGAATCGAAGAAAGCAACTAAACTTCTTTGACCTCAGCTTTCTCATTCATAAGATATGGAATATAAGATATTTAAAAAGATTCTTCTGAGGATTAAGTGAAGAAAAAAGTATGCAAATGAGCCTACTGTAGTAGATGGCACGCAACAGGAGCTAAATATTTATGTCATCTCTCTTCTCCTTCCCTACCCATCTCTTGACTATTTCTAAATCTTTAGTGAGAATCAGGGAGATTTCGTTTTCCAAAGAAGGATAAGGCCAGACTGTGATCATTCTTCACGATCAGCACCACCACCATCACCACCATCAGCACCACCACCATCACCACCATCAGCACCACCACCATTAGCACCATCATCCCCACCACCATCACCACCATCCCCACCACCATCAGCACCACCACCATCACCACCATCAGCACCACCACCATCAGCACCACCACCATCAGCACCACCACCATCACCACCATCATCCCCACCACCCATCACCATCCCCACCACCATCACCACCATCATCCCCACCACCATCACCACCATCAGCACCACCACCATCACCACCATCAGCACCACCACCATCACCATCATCAGCACCACCACCATCACCATCATCACCATCATCATTAAGTGAAAACTCAAGCAAAACGTGGTGCTTTGCATGTTTTCCTTTTTCACTCTTCAGATCAGTATTTTCCTCAGCATTTACAGGTGAGGAAACTCTCAGAGGTTAAGTTACTGCACAAGGTCCCACGGCTAGTCACTATCAGTGCTGTAAATTGAACCCACATCTATCTGGGTCCAAGACCACTGCTCTTTCCTCACACTGCCTTCTGACCACTGTGACCAAGAGTCAGACTTCTCTGTGTCCTCCCATTAAGAAGCCATTGGCCCCAAAGCCTGCGAGTTTTGTTTCTGTATCACCGACACTTGGCCTAATTTGTAGCCCTCCCTAGCCTCCCTTTGCCTGCCTATATCCATGGCAATGGCACCTCACTGCAGCCAAGATGCAATTGTCCGCCTCATGCCTGACCCTGTGGTAGACAGAGAGAAGCTAGCATCTGCGGTCTGAGTGCATGAACGCGCATATTCCTGAAAGGCCTCCTTCTCCCATTCCTTCCTGCTCAGGTTAATAGTTGGGGCAGAACTCTATGTGTGAGACTTTACTGAGCACATTTTCTGTCACTCTCAGTCCAGATGGTCAGTTGGCAAGTGGAGAAGAACTACAACGTGGGAGGTGGGAGAAGAGAAAGGAATGAAGATGCCAGGGTCTGCCCGTCATTTTGTCACCATCTTTGAGGCCACCTCTCTAGGAAGAACATAAGCTCTCTGGGGACAGAGAAACAGGCTTTTCCAGTTCTGCAGCCACCGCTCCATCCTACCACCTCACTCAGTGAAGAACCAGGCACGTAACAGACATTGACTAGTAGAAGCCCAGAAAGGAGTGGTGTGCAAGGGGAATTAAGAGATTTGGTTTCTTCTGCCTCTGAATTGCTTTAGACAAGCCATTCTCCATCTCTCTGGACTTTAGCTCCCTTCCCTGAAGGAGGACTGGGGTGCCGGGGAAGGCCGGACATGAGCTGCAGAGTTAGAAATATCGACTTTGAAACCAGGTCATGACCTTTTCTGTGACCTGGCCCACTACTTCCCCTGGCCCAGCACTGCCTGTATAACTCCCCTACATGCTGGCTATAGCTCACCTGTTTCTTGATGTTTCTATTATTTTCAAATTTTTCTACAATGGATATGTATTCTTTTTATATTTTTTAAAGTGTTTTTAAAAGTTAAATTCAAATCCGATCATTGCTCTCTTCAACACCCTTTTCTCTTTCCCAGTTATCTTCAACATGACACTGTGTCTCCTGAGCTCAGAAAAGGCCACTTCTTCTGCCTCATCTCCTGAAGTTCCCCCCAAGAGCTCCTGTGCATATAAAGACACTTGCTTTTCTCTAATCGCCTCATTCTTGCCTTCTTGAAACACCTTTGGGCCATCATTCATACCGATCCCGCTGCTTGCAAAGTCTTGACCTAATAAATCCGTACTCAGTCTCAAGATGTTATGAAAACATCACCTCCCCTGGGAAGTCTTCCCTGACTACAGCACAGTGGCCCACATCTGCAGAGTTAGCAACTGTGTCTTCTGATGCTGTAGCATCACACATACTACATCTACTAGAGAAAAGATGGACCTCGACTGTGATCGTCTCTTTGTGTGTCCCTCTGTGATTAAATCATGAGATTTTTGAAAGCAAGGACCTTCTTCTCAGTCATCTTTACATCACTGGGGCCCTTCAAACACGCCTGCTTTCCATGTGTGCATGCACTGTGTTAACCTCTGTACATCTAAGCAAATAAAGTAATGGCTCTACCCTCCTGGAGCTTACAGTCAAGTGAGAAAGGCAGACATTTTAAAAAAAAGGAAAGAAAAAGAATGAAAGTAACTAAATAAGAAATTTAAATCATGAAATGTATTATGAAGGATGCAAATGGTGCCTTGATAAAGACCAACTGAGAGGAGGGGATTGATTAGGATTCTCCTAAGAGGCCTCTCTGAGGAGATGGCATTTAACCTGAAATCTTCAGGACCCGAAGGAGCCATCCAGCTGAAGAGCTGGGAAGAGCTTTCCAGGAGGAAGCCGGCACGTGCAGCGTCCATGAGATAGAAAGAACTTGGCATGTGTGAGGCTCCGGCACAGGCCAGGCAGCATAGAAAAAAGGAGGCTGAGTGCAGGGAGAGATGGGGAGAGAAGGGCAAGAGTGTGCATTCACTTGAGGTGCAGGGGGAAGGCACTGATGTGTTTTAAGCTGGGAAATGACATAACTGAACTTGAGTTTTAAATGGTTACTCTGACCTTCAGGCTTCCCCCTTGAAAATGCGGTTAAAACGGGAGCCCCTCTTAAGATGTTCACCTCTGAGCCAAGACTTGAGAGCTAAAAGAAGACAGCCCTTAGGAGACTGAGAGCAAACTTTCAGTACTTGGCATATAACAGCAACTCAATAAGTGGGTTTTTGTTTGGTTGGTTTTCTCTCATTGTTTTTTGTTTGTTTTGCAAATCAATGTCTGAATAGCTTGAAATCTGCCTGAGGTCTACTCTATAGGAGTGATCTCTGTTTACTGCTGGCAGCTAAGAAAACCTGAACAATCAGTGCTGATTTTTTGGAGAGGTAAACAAGCTGCCTGTGGAAGTGGGCCACCAGCCAGATACCCCCAGCCAGGTTCGACCTTGACTTACTGAAAGGAGATGACATGGAAGGCCACTGTGCTAAGGACTCTGAGATAATCGAAGCAAACTGCATCGTCTCATGGAAAATAAACTGGAGCCCAGAGAGGAGAACTCAGAGTAACCAGCACCAAGGCCGGTCTTAGAGGTCCAGACTCCTAACCTAAGCCTGGAGTCATTTTCCTACATCAACCAGGATGAGCCCCATCAGGGAGCCTTTGAACTCACCTTGGGCCAAAGTGAAGCTTCAGCATCTTCACTGTTGCTAAGTGACTTGTCCTGGGGAGGTGGATGCCTCTGTGAAGTGAACCCAGGTTCCCTCCCCTCGACGGCAAGCCTGCCCCCTCAGCGCTGCTCAACCTGGCAGAATCTGCAGGTAGCTGTGTTCTGGGCTGGAAGGTACTGGGATAAGCTGTTTCCACTTAAGCTCAAGGTAGTGCTCGATGGGCTTGAAGACGCCCTCTGGCATTGAACGTTGACCTTCACACAGAAGAAAACTCAGACCCAGAGAGAGGAATTCATGTCAGAGCTGGAATGAGAGGCCAGGTCGTCTAGCTCTGGCCCAGTGCTCTTTCCTGTATGCTATGCCAGCTCCCTGCTCAAAGGGGACGATGCTTTGAAACTGCATCCTGACCTCCTTCTAGACGACGCACGTCTGAGGGCTAGTATCACAGCTTTTCTGTCTTTTCCTCCTCTCCCCTCTTCTGGTGGCTGCCAAAAGCACCCATAAGAATTTGTTGATTCTGGGAGCAGACACACTTTACGATAGGCCAACAGTAATTCCTAGATAAGTGTCCAGTGAAAGGGTATTCAGTGTATATCACATAGGAAGACCTCTCATCCCCAACACAGACCTCTCTCTCTCTCTCTCTCTCTCAAACAGTTGGCAAGATAAGAAAGGTGAGACCCTGTGATTCAAGACCTAAATTCCTCTCCCACCTCTGTATTCACCATGCTCTGTGACCTTGGTTCAGTCTTCAACCACCCTGTTCCTTTGAGTTTAAGTTTCTGAATAGCCAATCTGTTAATTTCTCTTTTAGCTGGATGAGGCTGGGGAAGTGTGTGTGTGTGTGTGTGTGTGTGTGTGTGTGTGTGTGTGTGTGTGTGTGATGTTTCCTCATTCAGCTTTCAGAACCATCAAATGAGGCAGGTATTATTACTCAGCCCGTTTTCCAGACACATACATTTCATCAGTTCTCAAATATTTATGCCACGAATATGCGTCAGACACCATGCTTAGCAAGCTGGACTCCTATCCTCCCGGAGCTGACACGGCAACAGAATGGAGAAACCAAGGACCATAAAGTAGAATTCAATAGGAAGCCAAGCCTTGAACTGGAGTCTCTTTATTGCAAATCTCATATTCTTTCTATGGCACCAAGTTGTATCTTGTTAAGAATAAAGACTGAAGCTGGGACAGGAAGATCCCTTGAGAAGAAACTCATTTGTCTTCTGTGTCCTTCTGAATCTTACAGATTCCAGGACAAGAGGGTCATCTCCATTTGCAAGCGACTGGCGTGCAGCAACTCTCCCTAAACCACACCATGAATAGGCGGAAAGGTGGAAAAGGTCAGCAAGCTGAACTTGTGTGTGTGTGTGTGTGTGTGTGTGTGTGAGAGAGAGAGAGAGAGAGAGAGAGAGAGAGAGAGAGAGAGAGAGAGAGGGAGCGGCCCAGCTACTGCTGGGGCTTAGACCCAGGCTGCCTTGACATTTCCTCCAAAGCATGAAGGAATGGGCCTAAGGAGCCACAACCATCTAGAAATTTGCTATTGCGACAAGGAGAGGACCTCCCTTCCCTGCACACATGCACTTAGTCCCCATTCTGGAGGCCCCTCTCTCCACTCCTCCCTGCTTCAAGAGTTCCAGAAACGCCAGAGTGTTCTGAGTAGAGCATGAGACAGACCTGGCCCCAGCATCAACCCAGAAGCAAACCTCCAGCACCCTTGGTTCTTTCTTAGCAAATGTGAAGACCCCAACTCTCCCGCCCACCCCAAGACTGTGTACTACACTTTACAGTTTGCAAAGAACATAACATATTTGTTTTTCTTTTTTCTTTTTTTTGGCCATTCCACGAGGCATGCGAGATCTTAGTTTCCCAACCAGGGATCAAACCTGGTACCCCTGCGGTGGAAGCGCGGAGTCCTAACCACTGGATCACGAGGGAAGTCTCCATACTTGTTTTTCCGTACATTAAGAGCTTATTGTAGTGGGCAATGGAGAGGGGTAGAGGGCAATGGAGAGGGGTAGCAGGAGGGACATTTAGCTGGGGCCTCATATTCAGATTTAGCCTCAGATGTAGACTTTTGCTTTCCAAATGAGCTTATATAAACACGTTACTATTTTAGGGTGTTTGAAAGATTAACTCACTAAATGCAAATATTTAACACCGTCTACCATTCTGTAACCCTGTTTTATCATTTCTCAGAAGAGCTCTAAAAATGGGAATGCTCGGGGCACTTGACTTTGAGAGACCCTGAAAACAGCCCTGGGAAGGCCAAAGAACAGGGAGTGTCACCCTCCGTTCACAGATGGGAAAACTGAGATCCAGAGCCCCCAGCTCAGAATCCTCTAGAACAACCTCGTTCCCTGTGGCTGGCAGCACCAGAGAGATTCTCCAAGGCTGGGCCGTCCAAAACGGAAGCCACTGGCTACATGTGGTGACTGAGCACTTGCAATGTGGCTGGTATGAATCGAGAAGGGCTGTAAATGTAAAATACACATAGATTTCCGAGGCTTTAATACAAAAAAGAATGTTCAATATATCAAACATGTCATTACTAATTTTTGTATTTATTCCATGCTGAAATGATATTTTGGATACAGTGACTAAATAAAATACGTTATTAAAACTAGTTCTACTCATCCCTTTCACTCTTTTAAACGTAGCTATTAGCAAATTTTAAATTACACAGGAGGCTCACGTTATATTTCTATTGGCTGACGCTGCTCTGAGGGAAGTAAGTACCATTTATCCCGGGTACGTGCTGGCTAATTTTGCAGCAGGGGGCTTTCCTGCTAGATGTTTAGAAACAGCCTTGAGGATTTGAGATCCACTCTTGCCCATGGCAATGGAAATGACCTGAATGTGGGGGCTGGGGTGGGCGAGGGCTTTTCAGACCTCCCCCACGCAGCCATATTTCTGAATCCACGGATATCCATTGAAAGAGATCAAGGCAGTAATGGGAGGGTGTATAACGGGCTAGCATTTGGGATGAGAATGTCACACTAATTGCAGGCTTGCTCCCTACAAATCACCTTGATTTGTCACCAAATTAGATGGCAAAATGAAACATCCAGGCAGAAATGAAATTCCAGCTGTAGCAGCAGTGTGAAGCCACTCTGACTGGCTGTGTGGAGAGGGCTTGTCTCACACGAGCTTTGAGCACTAATGTTTCAAGGAAGTTCCAAGTACCCGATTCTTTCCCTGGGCAGATGGGCAGGCAGGAGTCAGCCCTCAGCTGCTGGGCTGGTGAGCAGAGGGTTGGGCTCTGGGGCCCTGGTCCACCAGTCATTCCATTCAGGATGGGCATTTCCCAAGGCCCAGGCCAAATGAGCATGAGTCCCCGGGTAACGATGGTCCACCTGGGCTGGGCCTCCAGGTTCAGACCGGCGGACAATTTTTTATATAACTCAAGTAAGTTTTGAGAGAGAAAAGCACCAGCCCCCGTGGTGCCAGGAGGCTGCAAGGCCTCTGGTGGCCTCCCCTTCCCACAACCCCAGCCATGGGTCCCTATCCTGTGAGCTTAAGATGTGCAGAATTCATCTGGAGACCAGGGGCCAGCCGATTCTGTCCTTTGCTGCCTGTGACCTTGAGGATGTTTCTCCACGTCTCTGGGGCTAGTCCCTCCTTTTGAAGAACTGGGGTGATGTTGGCCTTGATGATATCTCAGGGTCTACCTCTGACACATGTTCTATGACCTCAATCCAACACACACAGATGCACGGAGACACAGACACACAGACATACCCACAGAGAAGCACAAGCACATACACAAATAAATGGATACATAAAAGCACACCCACACAGACACACCCAACAGACACATAATGACACATGGATATACACACACACTGATACAGACACACAGATTCATACCCACATAGACACATATAAACACACATGCAAAGACCCATGCATAAACATATACACACATCCACAGCACACAAAGACACATGCATACACACAAACACACACCTGCACAGAAACATACAAACACACACAGACATACACAGACGCACACAGACACAAAGAGACACATACCCATGGACCGAAGCATAAACACACACTCACAGACACACACACACAAACACACACCACCCCACATAATCCTTTTCGTTCAAGTGATTACAAAAACCTGAACATTTTACTAATGAAACAATCTGGGCTCCAAAAATCCACAACAATCTAGTCCCAGAGGGATTACTTGATGCCTCCAGTTAGAGGCACACATACACAGACACACACACACACACACACACACACACACACACACACCCCTATCCCCTCTGTCTTCACACCCACCATCTCCTAGTACCTGCTCCCCTCCCGTCCCCACCCCCATGGTCCATACTCTACACCCCAGCTCCCTCCCAAAGGCAACACCAACTCCCTCTGTCTGGTGTGTGAATCCACAGCAACAGATCTGGGTGGCTGGCAACACTGCTGCTTCTCCATCCTTATCCACAGCCCTGTGTTTCCATCTCCCCTCCAGCACCTTCTCCTCTCTGCCCCACAAGCTGGAGTTTCCCACATATCAGAAGTCCCCCCGCCTTGCCCTCCTCCCTAGCCCGGCTCTCCTTCCCTGGGCGGCCATCTCCTTGAACGAGAGGTTAACAGGGTACCAGCACCGCCACCCTCCCGGCACTCCTCGGCCCTCTGTCTCTGGCCTCTGCCTCCACTGTTCCCCAGAAGCCTCTACAGCAGAGCCCCCCAGGTGCTCTCTAATTGCCAAATCGAATGCACTCCGTTCAGTCCTCACATTGCCAGCCTTTTCGGTGACCCCGTGGCTCACTCCCTCCTGACCACTCGCTCCAGCCCACCCACCCTTCTCTAAGCATTTCCTCTCAGGCTCCATCCATTTACCTTTGACAGTCTCTGTGGCCCAAGGTCTTGGCCTCACCCTTGTGCACACCTGGGCCCCTCATCGGCCACCCAGGGTCTATAGCCGTCTGCCCACATCTGCCCCGTGCACCCTGCAGGCACCTGGATGAGCCCAGACTGAACTTACCGCCTCTGCTCTGCTGGGCCACCACCTCCCCCTTTTCTCTCTCCCCTTATTTCAGGTGTTTGCGCCTGCCTGACCCCAAGCCAGGAATCTGGAAGTCAGCCCAGATTTTCCCTCTCGTTTCCTTTAACCCATTGCATTCAAGTGGCACAAAAACCTGGACAACTTCCCAAGGTAACCCTGCAGGCTCCACCCATCCATGTGGCCCACGTCCAGAGCTGTATCTCTCTGTCTCCGATTATAACCTGACGCTCCCTCCCTTCAATTCCCACCAGCAGCTTCTCTTCTCCCCTGAAGGATACAGTCCCCGCGGCTTAGACACTTGGTAATCCAACCTCTGCCGACCATCCCAGCCTTCTCTCTTGCCCCTCCCTCATACATAGCCCATATACCACGAATATTCCAGATGACTTTTACCCCCAAATTCCCAAGCTGCTGCACTTCTCCAGGACTGGCCAAGTTATTCCCAGAGGCGGAGCAGCCTTCGCCTGGTTATTAACCCACTTGCAATATTCGGCACCAGTGTCGCCCCCATTATGGAACGTTGCCTGATAAACCCACTCAGCTTCCAGGAGGGTTAGGTGCCCCTGCCCTGCTCACTTAGTGCCCTGTGTACATTTTCAATGAAGCCCTTACGCAGTCCAATATTATCCTCTATTTGCATTTTTTTCTCCCCTACTGTTTGAGCTCCTTGTGGACAGAGACTAATTTATTCATGAATTCCTAGAGACTTACATAGTCCCAGTACATAGAAGGTAATAAATTAATGTATATTGCATGAATGAAGGAATGAATGAATGAGGCAGACTCGCTCAGCCCAAGGAAAGAGTTTAGGTCCCTCTCAGAGCCCTGCCTTTTTTTCCCTGTGGGAGGGAAGGTCAACCTCTAGAGCCTCCTCCTGGTGACACCTAGCAACTGTTGCCATGACAACTAAAAAAGCACCATTTTCCCAGGACAATCCTTCTTCCCCCGCTGCTGCCTTTCCCCACCAGGCTCAGCAGATCAGAGGAGGCAGCGCTCCTGCTTCAGGAAGCAGCGGGAGGGGGTGTCCTCCCTGAGACAGCTGATCCTGCCACCTGGCTCATACCCCCCAGGGCAGGAGTCCTGATGGAAATGGAGAAAATTGGATTTGATGGAATCAGATGCGCTTGGGCAATCTAGGAGGAGGGACAGATTGGGCCAGCTGGCAGTGGGATCCTAGGGTCAACCAGAGGGAAAGCTTATTAGAGGGGTCTCCATTCAACAGGGAGCTGGAGGGAGATGCTGTCCCGGGGTGGGGAGGGAGGGATGCAGAGAGAGTTGGCCCAAGGGCTCCATCCAGAACACAGACTGTAGAGCCAGAATGTTCTGCCCCTAGGCCCACTCCCTTCAAGGACTGCACCAGGCCCCAGCTGCCCTTCCTGGGGCAGCTCTAGGTCACCTATGCCCCTACGTTCCCAGCACCACCCTTTGTGATTTGCCACCCTTGGACTTAGAGTTCAAGGTCAGTATGATCCTGAGGGGAGAAAGTGCATCTGTTTTAATCATCATCACATCCCCAGTGCCTCCCAGTGCCTGGCAAACAGATGTTCCATAGGGGGTTATGAATGAATGAAAAGCTGCACTGAGACAGGAAGAGGGCAGTCCAAGGGCTGGGCGGCCAGAAGGAGAAGCCACCGAGGGCCTATTCTGTGCTGGCTGCACTGAATGGATGGACGCCCTTATGGAAGAAGAGAGAACGGGGGCTCCGGAGGGCTGGTCACTTGCCAAGGTCACACAGAGAAAGGGGCAGAGTCAGGATTTAAGGAGGGCTCTGGCTACAAGGCCCATGTTCACTGCTCTACCCCAAACCAGAGCCACTGGAGCAGAAATGATGCCTCACACCTTGTGGCCCACGGTGTCCCGGTCCCGCCGCCACCCCCTCCCCCCACGTACTGTCCAGACAGAGAGCACCTAACCCCGCGGCTCACTCCTATAGATCAGAAATTCTCCAGGTATGTAGAAAAGGGAACACTCCTACACTGTTGGTGGGAGTGGTACAGCCACTATGGAGAGCAGTATGGAGGTTCCTTAAAAAACTAAAAATAGATGTACCATATGATCCAGCAATCCCACTCCTAGGCATATACTGGAGAAAACCATAATTTGAAAAGATACATGCACCTAATTGTTCGTTGCAGCGCTGTTTACAATAGCCAAGACATAGAAGCACCTAAATGTTCATCAACAGATGAATGGATAAAGATGTGGTACATACATACAATGGAATATTACTCAGCCTTAAAAAGAATGAAATAATGTCATTTGCAGCAACAAGGTTGGACCTGGAGATTACCATACTAAGTGAAGTAAGTCAGACAGAGAAAGACAAATACCATATGATATCGCTTATATGGGGGATCTAAAAAAATGATACAAATGAACTTATTTACAAAACAGACACAGAAAACAAACTCACGGTTACCAAAGAGGAAAGGTGGGGGCAGAGGGATAAATTAGGTGTTTGGTATTAATATATATACACTATTATATATAAAATAGATAACCAACAAGGACCTACTGTACAGCACAGGGAACTCCGCTCAATATTCTGTAATAACCTAAATGGGAAAAGAATTTGAAAAAGAATAGATATACGTATATGTATAACTGAATCACTTTGCTGTACACCTGAAACTAACACAATATTGTAAATCAACTATAGTCCAATATAAAATAAAAATAAAAAAAAAGATAAGAAATCCTCCAGGTGGGAGGGCTAATTGCTCTCTTTGCCCTTGTCACCCTCGGTGTCTGGTCCTGATGAATAAGAGGAGCTGACTGCATTATTGCCAGAGGGACCCTTGGCAGGTTCATAGCAGAGAGAATGCTGGGTCTCCAGCTATGAGACTCCGGACAGTCTCCACCCAGAGAGGAGAATCAACTTCACGGAGGTACCTTCCCCTCCCTTTCTCCTCTCCCAGAGATGGTCTTGCTTCATCCCTGGCATACTTGATGGAGTCGTGAAAGTAATCACCATTTATTGGGTGCCCACCTTGTGCTAGGCGTTGTTCTCAGCTCTTTATGTGAATTAACCTATGTAATGCTCTCAATAACCCAACGAGGTAGTTATTGTTTTTATCCCCTTTCCAAGGAAGAGGGAGGTTAATTTGGTCAAAGTCACTACAGCGACCGTGTGGCAAAACCCCAGGTGTGAACTCAGGTGGTCCAGCCAGAGCCTGCGCTCCACCACCACGCCACTCTGCAGGCTCATCTGGCAGAAAGTTTCAGGCTTTGGATTCAGCTTTGGCTTCTACCACCCAAAGCTAGAGACATTGGATATGTTACCTAACCTTCCTGAGCAGAATGCAGGGCAGTGGATAGAGCAAGGAAGGATGTCCTAAATATGGTCAACTGGTCTCAGATGTTGGCTGGTTGCCAGTCTCAGTCCACAGGTGCAGGCTGTGGCCTGCTCTGCTCCTAAGCACCAAATATGGCCCCAGGCAGGGAGGAGTTAACAACTTCAGGCACAGAGTCCCAGAACACATGCTTTGGACTGAATGTTAAATTCATATGTTGAAGTCCTCACCCTCAAGGTAACGGTTTGGAGGTGGGGACTTTGGGAGGTCATTAGGTCATGAGGGTGGAGCCCTCATGATGGGATTAGTGCCCTTATAAGAAGAGACATGAAGAGATGATGTCTCTCTCTGCCATGGCAGGACACAGAGAGAAAGTGGTCATCAACAAGCCAGGAAGCAGACCCTCACCAGGCACTAAACCTGCATCCCCTTGATCTTGGACTTCCCAGCCTCCAGAACTGTGGGAAATAAATATGTGCTGTTTAAGACACCCAGTCTCTGGTATCTGTTACAGCAGCTCAAGCTGACAACACAACACCCCAGCTGCCAACCTGGTCCAGACCTTGAGGCCTAATTCTAAAAGCTAGACTCTTGAGCCTCAACTTCCATATCTCTGAAATGGGATAATGAGAACTTCTTATAATTGATGTAAGACTTCAAGGAGACAATGCATGTAGAATGCTGGGCACAAAGCAGGTACTCAGCATTAGTAGTTCCATTATCCCCATATCCCTCCCCCTGAATCCCCCTGGAAAGAATACCTCTGCCCTTCACCCAGTTAAATCTAGGGTTGGAATTAGGGAGACAGAAAGGATCTAACTCCCGAAGGGTCAGGGCAGAGACTCCAGTTTAAAATTTTATCACGGTCCAGTCCCCTGTGGGGGGCCTAGGCTGCCCTGCCAAGGCCTGAGCTCCCAGCTGCATCTCTCAGGGGAGCATCTCCCATAGCCACACCCCAGCCTGAATTCAGGCCAAGGGAACATTGCATGGTCCCATCGGGGAGACATCAGGCCAGACCTGCATGGCTCATCTCTGCTTCACAGGGCCTAGAGGCAGGGCTCTTCCATGAAGCATCCTCTCCCTGCCTCTTTGAGCCTGCTGCTCCCACCCACCTACAATGAGCCTACATCTTCCTAATTGCAGAATCTCAAGTTTTGGAGAGATCAGCTCTCTATTTATCAGAGGACTAAATGCATGAGACAATTATAACTCGGTACTCCTTTTGTAACGAGATTTTCTTAGTATGTGTTCAGTGTGGGTTTTGCCAGCCTCTCGGGTCCCTATGGAAGGTTAATGCTTTTAAGTTCTGAAAACAACCAAAAAATTTACTAATTGTGTGACCTTGGGCATGTGCTCAAGCTTTCTGAGATTCAGTTTCTCCTTCCATAAAATGGAAAGATGACCAACTCACATGCTATCGTGGGGCTCAAATGGGATAATACATTTGTAAGCATACAAAGGTAGATATTGTTATAAACGGTCAGACAACCCTTTTCATATGGGAGTTCCAAAATAAATGTACCTGTCAAAATGTCAAATGAACATGCCCTTTGATCCAGAGTATGTAAGCACTATCCATGGATATTTAAGCAAAAGTACACAAAGATGTGTTTATATGTACATCCAAAACTGGAAACAATGCAACTCCCCTTTATGAATCCATCTTTACAGTGAGACACTATGAAATAGGTCTCAGGGGATAAAAAGGTGTTTGAGATAAATCATTAGCAGAAAAAACAAACAAAATGCACCAAAATGCAAAACAGTGCATATTATACAGTTGCTGCAAATAAAAAAGGAGACAAGCATAGATACTGGCGTAGCTGTAGCTCTGCAAGTGTACATATAATCTATCTTTACTGAAAGGATCCAGAAGAAACTGCTAACAGCTTTTACCTTTGAGGAAATGGATTAGGGATCCAGGTGTGGAAGACAACTTTGTTTTCTATCTTCCTGAGTGTTAGAATATTTGCACCATGTCTCTATATTATTACTTTTAAATAAATGGAAGCCTGGACCACAGGTACATAAAAATTGTCAGTGCTTTTTCTATATTTACAGAGCCTAAGGTACTTATCAGGAAGTTTAACATTTTAGTTTATCGGGAAAAAAAGGAAAACCGGAAATATACCTTACTGTTTCGGTTATCTACTGCTGTGCTACAAACCACCCCAAAACACAGTGGCATAAGGCAACAGCGGTTCATTATTTGTCGTGATGCTGCGGGCTGGCTGGGCAGTGCTAACGTGGTCTTGCTCAAGCCCCTGCATTCAGTTGAGGGTTGCCTGGGGCCTGGGCTCAGCTGGGACCTCTGAGACAGTGGGCCTCCCTCTCTTTGTGATCGATCATTTCCGACTTCTTCATGGGATGGACTCTAAGTTCCAAGAGGGTGAAACAGAAGTTGCAACAACTCTTAAGACCTAGACCCCACAACACATGCTTTGGTCAAAGCAAGTCACAAAGTCAGCTCAGACCTGAGGGATGGGGAAAAAGATCTTATCTCTTGATGGGAGAGTTTTGCAAAGAATTTGTGGCCATATTTAATCGACTGCATTAATGTTATTACCATCTTTGCAGTTTGCATGACCAAAGTCATTATTTTCATCAGTGCGTTTTGGCCTGTTTTCCAGTGTCCAGTGGTCCTGGGGCCAGGGGACAAGGTAGACCTGGCTTTTTAAATATTTGTTGAATGAATGAACAAATGAATAGCTTCAGTCCCTCTGGCAGTCTCTTTGCTCTAACTGCTTTGATATCCTAGATCTTCAGGTGTCAGCAACTCTGGGTCAGCCTGCCCTGGAGGACCACTGCCCTGGGTGCCCGTTCAAGAGTGTGGCTGAGTTGGGCTCTGAGATGGATGGGGTAGGTCATGGGGATGTAGCTTCCATAGAGCTCATCACCACCTGCCCACCCCCACCGCCGCCAGGTTGCACAGAATCCCTACACATGCTCCAGGCCTTGGGCTCAGTCTATGGAGCGTCCCTTGAGACATCCCCAAGGCCATGAGTTCTTCACATTGAGTCTCTTCTGTCTCCTATCCTCTCCAAGTCTCTGCAGGCTCAACTGGCCACCAGTCCCTCCCGCCTTATCAGGGAAGTCACCCCACTTAAGGGAAAGAGCTACATACCAGGAGTCAGGACTTAAGCCTTCTGATCTAGGCTCAGGCTTTATCTGACAGTATGACCGTAATAATAATTTGAAATAAACTTTAAACCACTCACTAGAAAAGACAGTTTTTAACAAACCTTGTAGCCATGACACATTGGGGGTCTGTGCGATCTCTCAGGGTGATGGGAGGGGGAAGCGGGGAGTTCGTCGGACATGGGCGCTAAGCTGGGTCCTGTGGATAGGAAAGGGATGCCAGAGCCTGGGAGAGGAATCAGCTGCTTAGCACGCCCTCCGGTGACTAGGGGTGGCTAGCCCTCCTAGTGGCAGCCACAGCAGTGGCAGGTGCCAGAAGCAGGGTCCCCTTCACACACACACACAGAGCCTCTTTGGGAATAAGACTGAGTGATTAAACCTCCCTACCATCTCTCTCCCAGGACAGCCAAACACAATGTCTGTTTCACGTATTAAATCTGGAGAAAGCCTATGTGAAACAGACTGAAACAAATCAATGCGCTGACAGACTTGGTTAAGGAGAAACCGCTATCTTGTAGCCAACTGCCCACCTTTCACACAATCTCAGAGCCTCAGATCATCACTAGGGAAGGCCACGGGGTGGGGGAGTGCTCCAGATACACACTCTCTCTTCTCCATCAGGCAGCTGGTGACTGGGCTCTACTGAGCATCTACAGTGGAAGGCAGCACACTGCCACAGAACAAAATAACCGGCTGCATTTATAACCTGGCTTTGCAACTTGCTAGCCATGTACACTTGGCAAGTAACATAACCATAATCCCCATCACTCTACTACCAATACCATCACCACCCTATCTGTGTCTCGGTTTCCTTGATATAAACTAGGCGTACTGAGGCACACCTCAGATAATAAATATTA